>NW_026642757.1:0-1270494 GCF_028554395.1 Pezoporus wallicus | reverse complement strand
CTCAGCTTCCCCTCCTCCCTGGCAGAGCATGAGGCTCACAAAGTCCTTGGCCAAACCAAAACATTACTATCAGCTCTGTTCCCAGGCCGAAAGTCAAAACACAGCACTGCACCAGCTACCAAGAAGGGGAAAAATGACTGCTACTGCTGAACCCAGGACAATCCATAACTTGCTCTGTGTGCATTTGTGAAGGCAGTGTAGGGGAAATATGAAATAACTCCAGCAGTTCCCTGCTAGCATTCACTTCATTCAAAAACATGCAAAGAGAAGGATATCACTTGTGTCTAGATTATTGTTTGTACTATTAGGTGGTCCTCTGCCTAGCATTCAGGGTCTCATTTACTAGGGTAACTCTGCTGCAATATCCAACGCATCTCATAGGTTTGTGTAGTGCAAATTCTATGCTACCTCTGCAAGCAGTAGCACACACCTGCAATTGATATCCATGAGGTACCAGTACCCAACCAAGTTGCTGAGAAGCTAGTTTTGAACTACATGGATGATTTGGTGAGGATTGCAATAAGAACAATCTTTTAAGCTTTAGCAATAATCACTAAACAACTATTATAAATTAGCAATATATTAGAAATAGTATAAACTATTTTCAAGCTGGTATTTCATTGATCGTGATTATGGAGTTCACTGAAACTTACTGAAACTCACAATGCCTTTATTAACTGATGGAGGCATACAGAAATGGGATGCAAAATCCTGTGTGTGCAAACTCTATCACAAAATTCAAAATACCCTGAATTTTGTCTTAGGATCTTAAATATATTCTGTGAAGAAGCCTTAAGCCTTACACAATTCACACATATTGTTCTCTCTTACTTTGGAGCCTAGAAATAACAATGCAATTTTGAAAATCAGGTGCATTAAGCCTCTGTGGTTTAGCAGTTTGCAGGGAGCTGTTAGCAGTCAGTCTGGACTCAGGACAGCTGAATACTAGTTCTCATCTTATGAACTCAACTCCATTTCCATGGACATTTTCCAGTGGTAGCCCAATCACTCTCTTCTCTGTAATCCAAAGAATACTTTTTGTCAGCTCTCACTCTTTACAGAAAGACTGTGTCCTCAAGAAGTCTCATGACAACTAACTGTGTGTACACACATAAATTTTGATGTGTCTCCACTCCAGTGACATGTTTTCACTTGTAAATATGTACTGCAAGTAAATATAGGATATTAGTAAATGAAATATTTGTAAGAATTGCTAGCATTATGGAGATCACATCTGCTCTAAACTATCACAAATCATTTATAGTTTGGTTTGTTCCTAGGTTTTAATTCAGAGGCTTTTTCTGGCTCAGCTTAGTACACGAAGCAGGCTTGCATGCCAAAGCTGTGATTAACTTTATAGATGCAGTAGAATTATGGAAATGCATCATGCAAAAGTGCGTACTTGCCAAAATTATTCCATGACCTTGTGCTTAAGCTGAGTTTTAAATAATTCAGTGATGTATTGAATGAATAAATTTGTGCTGCTTGTTACTCTAAAGTCATGCTTTCACTTTCCTTGCCATCTTTAATAAAGCCTCACTTTCTAATATTCATGAAATATTGCATTTCAATTAAATTACATACGCATTGAGAAAATAGTTTTCCCTAAGCTGTTTAGTGTTGACACCAACTGTCATTTGCCTTTTTGTTTCTGTATAATAACCATGGGAGCTTTATGTACAGGCAATATAAAGCACTGTCACACTTCAAAGGGAAACTTTTTTGATCATTTATCAACAATAGAGAATAAACCTTAGCTATTTTGTTATTATTAAAAAACATTAACTTAGCTTAAATAGTGTATAAATCTAAACTTCATTTTTCCATTCCTTATTTCATGGAAAGAGCATGAAAGGTCTTCCAGTGTCTCATGTGCTCGGTAAAAACTGCAGAGTTCTTTGAGCGGCTTCAGTTTGAGCTGATCTGTCTTAAAAATGCAAAGGTAACAGAAGAGCCACAAGTTAAAAGGCTAGTATTCTAAACACCGTAAGAAGGTAAAAGAGGATGCAAAAATGTAAAATTATGCCTGCATTGAAGCAGTAAAATACTGTTCTCCAAATTGTCATTATTGTATTGTAGGTAAATTATGCTCAGTATACACCCCTTTGAAAATAGGAATTACATCACCTTCTTATTTATAAGAAATCATTTCACTTTTCAAATTTAAAGTAAGGTTATCCCATTGCATCACTTTGGATAATAAAACTATGTACTCATATTTAGTACAGGCCTCTCAGCCTGACCTCAGTGCCAGGGAAGGTTATGGAGCAGATCATCTTAAGTGCCATCAAGTGGCATGTACAGGACAACCAGGTTATCAGACCCAGTCAGCGAGGATTTATGAAAGGCAGGTCCTGCTTGACTAACCTGGTCTCCTTCTATGACAAGGCAACCTGTTTAATGGGTGAGAGAAAGGCTGTGGATGTTGTTTACCTAGATTTTGGTAAAGCCTTTGACACCATTATCTACAGCATTCTCCTGGGGAAGTTGGCTGTTCCTGGTCAGGATAAGAGGATTCTTCGCTGGGTAAAAAACTGGCTGAATGGCAGAGCCCAAAGAGTGGTGGTGAATGGCGTTAAATCCGGGTTGCGGTCAGTCGCAAGCAGTGCTCTGCAAGGCTCAGTATTTGAGCCAGTTCTTTTTAATATCTCTATCAATGATCTGGACAAGTAGATTCAGTTCACCCTCAGTTAGTTTGCCAACAACACCATATTGGGCAGGACTGCTGGTCAGCATTTGGCCAAAATGAACAGCAATTTTTTAACAAGAAAGATCGACTTTAACAGAAAGATCTCATGAAGTGCATATTGCTATCACCTTCTATGCCTGATGCAGAGAAAGAAAATTTGTTACAGAGCTCTCAAGTGTAAGCTATAAAGGCTTCTCTGTAACAGAGACCTGAACAACAGCTACAGTGCAGCTACAGTGTGCTAGCAGATAGCAGGGACCCTAGAAGTTTATTTACAGAGTGCAGGTGAGCAGATGTTGTGAACAAAAAACAAGTATGAAACAAATGTCCCATTAAGCACATGCTCAAAAGGCCATCAATCTCCTCCCAATTCTTCTTTTGTCATTCCTTGCTGCTTTCAAATAGCAGGAAATAGGTGGAAAAGCACTTTGCGAGATTAACCTTTTAGATAAAGATTTTTCATTAATGTGAATGAAGATAGTCACCATACTGCATCTCCAGACATCTTAATAACTTTAAATTGGCCCTAACATACTGATAAACTTCACCCACTAGAGAAGCAACCACCAGCACCATTTGTCATAATGTTTTCAGCAAATTACCCCAGCTGTTCTGGTTTCCTCAGTGTAACTAAGAGGCCACAAATGTTTGCCCTGAAACACAGTGTTAGGAAGACAATAGTAGAATTACTGTAAAGACCTAGGCAAAAGAAGTACATTACAGCAGTGAAAGCTTTTGCTTCTATAACTGAAGCTATTTCAAAACATATAGAAGAAACCTAAATTCCATTCATTTAGTATAATTTCAGGAAAGGAGGTTGTCTTCAGCAGAAATACTCAATCTACCAGCTCAGGAGAAGCTTAAAGTGAGCTAGATCGCAAACTTTCTCTAACAAATGTCTTCTATTTGATGCTTCTGGGAAAATTTGAGAGTTTATGCGGCACGCAGTTTCTTGTTCAGGTATCACTGACACTATCACTCGTGACATTTGAAAGAAAGGCTGCACAAAAATATTTAGTGTTTTTGACTCTGGCTCTGTTTTAAACATCCTTAAAGTAAATACAAACATTCCAGTTGATATTAACAAGTAGAAGTGCTCAAGAACAAAAGTGCATAATGACTAAGAATAACAGAGCAACTCCAGTATATAGACCGGACTTATGTTGCTTGCTTCCTTCCATTGGTCCTAAATCAAGCACTGTTTTATAAACAATGCAATCTCAGTATCAGCAATGCTCTCTGCAATAAGACACAGCTATGATTTTATTTCTTAAGCAACCACTATTTAATTACAAATCAGTTGAATATTTATCAGTCTTTAAAACCAAAACAGTACAAAGAAGCATATAACTAAGGGCATAATTAGGTTAAAGCTAAGGTCAATGAGGCCTTCAACTTCTGTTTTGTTTCCCATGGAAAACCTGAGGGATTTTAGAATTTACCTTAGTCAAAACAGCAATTTAAGCTTAGACACACAGAAGATGTTTCCAATCTTCTGTAGTTTTAAGTGATTATTTTCCTCATTCTACTGCGGGAGCGGGCGAGCAGCTGCATGATGCTTAGCTGCTGGCTGGTGTTAAACCACAGTATCCATAGCCTTTTGTTCCTGAATTCAACAGAAAGCCATTTGGCCTTCTGTATCTTCAAACGGAGGTTAGATTATGTAAAAATTAAAATACATGTTTCATGAAACATACACAAATTAAGACATTTTTCTATCTAAGCATTTCTCAGATTTAACTTTATCAATGTGGTGCAAGGTAAGATGTAATTGTCTGATAGCAAAAAACAGGATTTGGTTTTAATGTTTGTTTCTTCTCTGCTTTTCAGTGAATTTTCATTTTCATTATGCGACACAAACTTCAGAGACTTTTTTCACTTTGGATGTGCAACTTGCAGTTTAGCAAAGCTCTTACAACACACATATCAAAGCATGTTCGTATGCTTGTTTATATTGAAGTTAGTATGCTTAAATACTTCCCTGAAGTAGGCCAATTCTAAGGTGCCTGGATGACAAAAGCCTTCAACCCAGTAATGCCAAATCATAAACAACTACAAGCTAAAATTACATGGGTACAGTAATAATAAAAATAAATAAAACTGAAAAAAAAATGGTAGAGGTTGCAGACAAAAGAAGAAAATGCAACACTATGAAGGTTTTGGAATTTGAAAGGGCATTTTGAAGTAAAACACCTTTGTCTTGATTATTTTAATTAGATACCCAATTCTCCTCCATCATTTGATCCAACCTCCTTTTTTCCTATGTCCACACTGTTCATCCTAAAAATAACACAAAATGATTGGCTTGTCAAAAAAGCATATGTTAAAACAATCCAAGATAACCAGGTCTACAAGTTAACGTTTTTTAAAACAATCCAACCTTTTTTAGTCAATCATAGACACTCAATTTATTCCAGAGGAGTGGGAGTGAGCCCTTGATTCATTCATTTGCATATAATCTGACAGAGATACGTGGTTGTGAATATAAAGTAAAATAAATCTGTTTCTCTTTGCAGTAACACAGGATAAAGGACTCTCAGAGCAAAGAACTGATGAATGAGGTTAGTTTGTCAAAAATTGAATTACTATGGGAAAAAAAATCTCAAACTCTTTTAAGAAGTGCAGTCTAGCAACATTTCCTTTATGAATTCTGTCTTTGCCATTTTTGTAAACAAAGTTTCCTAAAGTAATTATCAGTGTGATACAAATAGCTTATGACCTGTTTGCAGATATAAAAGCTTCTCATCTATTCTGTGGGGCCCAACAGAAAATATTGTTTAGCAGTAGTAACTAAAACAATATAAACTTGATGATCTCTTTTTAAAAAACTTAAACTAGATCAAATATATTTGGTAATCCTCTATTTAAGAGCATAAATAAAACCACAGAATCTGAGAAATGGAATACGTATTATTATACTGAAAACAGCTCAAGAAAATACTTACACAAGAGCCTATCTTTTAGTGTATGAAGGAAGCTATAGAAACTGAAGTAGCCTCTTGCAGAACCATTTGCCTCAGTTGCATCTAAAAGAAACCCACAAAAATTAGATGTAAGAATAGCAGCTCTTTGTGACTTTTTCATAAGTCAAAGGAGACAGAAATGGAAGTGTACATGTGTGTGTGATTCATTTTTTCCAGAAAACAGGCCAATAAGGAAAAACTCATACAAATGGATGTTAGTCCTGCTTCAAAATAAAAACAGCAACTTGAGAGCTACACAGATTAATACCTGTTTTTCAAGAGCTTTCTGGTTCCATTAAAAAAACAACAAACCCTCAGTAATAGAAATCAGTAAAGGATTCCATATCACCTCCTATTAGAACAAATTTGAAGGGTCAAAGTTAAAAAAAAACAAAACAAAAAAACACAAAACCCAAGAAAACAAGCAAACAAAAACCCCAAAACCAAGCAACCCCCCCCCCCCAAAAAAAACAAACACAAAAATAGTTTCACTTCTTTGAGATTTCATAAACAGCAGTAAGTAAAAAAATGGTTTTAAAAATAGAATTTTAAGGCAAGATATTTTGCCGGCAGCTAGAAATCTTACAAAGGCAAAGTCATTCCATTCCTCCTATTTAAAACTATTGTCTGCCTTTTAGATACCAAGCACCTGCTCTGTCTTTTCAAAGAGCACTGGAGGATATCATACAGATGAGACACTCACTGATATCCTGGACAAGCTCCATTGATTTTTCCAAATACTCTGTATTAGCACTTAAGAGTCAAGGAAGGTTTCTATATCACTGTTAGTTTTTCCAGTGTCCTCTGAGCAATACATATTACTTGTCATTGAAACATCACAATATAAGGAAGAGAGAAATAATGTACATCTATAAGAAACAAGACGCTAATCTCATGTATTTTATATACAACATATTGAACTTTAAACCCAGTGTTCTGAGCCTTGTTGCTATTAAATAAACAGAAACTTGTCTGGTTTACTTGCCTAGTAATTTTCTTAACACTCCACATTTTATCAGTTTTATTTCCAGACACAAGTGTTGAAGTTGGTGCAAACATAGCACCCTCCTAGCTTCCAGCAAAATCTCTCTGTAAGAATCCCTTCTCCAACTTTTCAGACCATGTCTCTTCACAACTAGTATTGCCCCCAACCTTCCTATTTTGCATCCATTTGAAGCTTTTACTCTGAAAGACTCTGAAGCCTGCTTGATTTAACTTCTGTCCTGAACTCCCTCATTTTCTCCTGCTTCACATATTTGCTCCTACCCAACCAATCCTCTTAAACAACTTTTTATCCTCCTCCCAATCTTGTCTTTGTGCCTTTTGTGTTAAATGAACACACCACTTTTTTCTCGATAGGTATATTTCTGCTATTATCCACTGGGAAAGTGTTTTTAAATCCATATGTACAAATGTACCTGTATAATATATACGTATATACAGACACACCAGTCCTCATAAAGTACCAGTCTTCCACAGACTCAATGCACTATGTTTTAATATAACTGATTCATAGGTACGTTCTTGGACAAAGAGTTTGTCTCCCTATGTTCTGTGGAGAAATAAAAATTCCAGTAGCATTCAACTGATAATTATATACTGAATTTAAAAGTAATCACTCCAATGTGCCCTAGAAATCGCTCATGAAAAGGATTATACATGTATTGCCCTAACACTTGTCACTCAGCCAGAAGATGCCTGACTTAACTGAAAGTATCGATTTGCTATCCTGAAATTTAATTTTTTTTCAAAAGTAATTTACAATGTATTCCACAGCACCAGTCACAGGAGCTAGAGCATTTGAGCTTTCATCAGCACTTAGTTCACCCCTGCTCTTCTGTCACTCTAATGTCCAAAGACATATGGAGACAAAGGCATGTTTCAGGGGCCCCTGAGGAAAGCATGGCTGGGACTTTTACAGGCTGCTCCACAGAGGAAAGCAGCTTGTAACTCAGTGAACATCATATACATATGAGGATATCTCAGGCATCACCGAGGTGAAGCTTCAGCAGTAGACCAAATAACAGTTTAAGAAATTATCAAGAAAGTACATGAAGAATCTGGAGCACAGGCTTAGATTCCATGTAAAATCTGCACATGGTAAAATCACTTGGTGAAGAGAAACCTACTTCTATATAGGATTAAATACTTTTTTTTTAACTAGGACGCTAGGATGTAGATAAGACTGGTGACAATACTGTACAATAACGAACTATTGTAACTCCAGGATACTGCTGCTGCTAAAGATTTATTAAGTAATGTAATAAATGAATGTCTTGAATGTTCAATCTTGCCTTCCATTTTAGATTTTTAATATCAAAACTTGCAATCTTAAAACCAGCACGTACATGAAGGTTAATTATCCCTACACTGTATGGGAAGCCTAGATACCTAACTTTTAGCTGTGTCAAAATTTTAAACATACATTCTCTGTCGCATTCTCCCCCAAGTTCTGGTCTCCCGCGCATCAAAATGATATGCCTGGATGTAGAATGCTGTGGCTTTTTCTATGTATCCCCCCGAGTTCCTACCCTGGAAACATAGTATAACAGAGAAAGAAGAAAGATATTGTAAAGAACCATGGAGTAAAGATCAAGACCCACAACAAATGGAGAAGTTTTGCACACATTGCAGAATGCACCTTAGTCAAGGTTACTTTAGAAGTCAGCACAGATCTTGGAGACAGTGAATGCACGGTGCCCTGGAAGTCAGCCCTGGGTAATTACTGCAGGGAGAATGGGCATTCTGGGAGTATGGGAAACAGCTGAGAAAACTTCTTTAACGACTTACTTACCTTTGTCTGCAGTTGCCTGATCATTCAGATCATAAGCTAGTGATGGCAAACATGATTTAGCTTGAGGAACTTACTTACTGGATGCATACACATCATAACAGCTTTGAAAATACAACCCTGATGGTAATTTTAAATATACCTTTTCTATAAACATTTGCTCTGTGGCAATGCATATCATGGAGATGTGACTATTATTCAATTATAAACTATCTTTCCTTTATCACAATATTAAAAATACAGATCAAGTCATTCATATAAGAAATTTCAATTCCTTTATAATTTAAACCCAAATGATAACTTGTTTAATCAGATAAGAAAATTCTGAAGATAAGAAAATCTTAATTCTGAGCTTAACTATGACCTTTTTCTTAGTCATTCTAAAGTAGGATAAAATCATAAATTAAAAGTTAAATTAAAAAAACTATCCAACAAAAATACACTTCCTTACTTCCTTAACACATCTTGCCCTGTTGCCAGACACAGACTCCCGGGTCAGGTTTGCATCACTACATACTTAGTTTCCACACTAATTTTTTTTAGTAAGTGGCAGACATGAAAATCTGTTCAGTTCCTACATGATGATTAACAGTCACTCTGAGTCTGAATGGATCCATTAAAATGTAAAACGATCTATGAAATCAGGTTCTGGTACATATATTCAAAACAATAACAAAAATCACTGTCATTTAAAAAACATCTAAAAAAAAACCCACCAAAAAAAAAACCCAACACTGCTTGAGAAAGTTGTGTTAGTACTATACATTAAGCTAATACATTAATTTGGGCTTTGTATCATCCATATCCTTAGTACAGTCCATAGTTCTGACTCTGGATTTCACAGTTCGCCCCTAGTCAGAGAGTCAGTGCAGTGACAGCAACACAGGATAAGAGCACAACTGTCATGACCATTGGTACCACTGGAGAAATTGCTTCTTGATGCTGCTCATGTCCTGTTTACCTCCCACCCAAGTCTGGGCTCAATTGCAAATTCCCCTATCAGTTCCACAAAAACAAATATCAGCAGTTTCCTGTGGATTTCTTTGGAGGCAAACTGAACCAAGGTAAGCTTCAATCCCCCCCTTCAATCCCAGCCCTAACAGCAGTAACTCATTATGCTTAGAGGTTAAAGCCCAGCACTTAAATGTCTAATGCATACATAGTTCAGGCACAAGCCAAAGGGATTGAACAAAGTTACATTACTCATCCTTTTAGGTCTTGAAAGATTCCTGAAAAGCAAACAAAAAAATAACACCCAGGAGATACAAACAAGGGTACCACAGAAACCTGATTTTTAAGCTGCATTTTTTTTCATAATTAAACACATAAAATAATACAGTTGGATCTTGCTTTTACTTTATTTTTTTAAAATTATTATTTTTAACTGCAGCAGATAAGCACATTAAGTGGCTTTCCACACACAAACTATACGTTTTCTGATTAGGACACTTGTATATATTTCAGACGGCTGGTGAGCAAAGACAGAAGCTATGGGAGGGGAAGAATTTCTCATGTAGCCTAACACGAAATCATTTACCACTTACTTCAAATGTTCAGCTTACTTGAAAAAAATGAACAGTGTCTGATTATTCCTAATGACAAATTATTCTGTAACACTAAAAGAAAATTGTAAAAGCCCAGGTAGGTAATAATTTCTTAAAAGCAATCTAGACTCACATTTATAAATGACAGTCTTAATCATGTGTATTCGAAATAAGTGGAAAAAAGAAGTGATGATCTAGAGCAAATGTTTTTTATGCATGTGATTACAGTCAGCAAGCAGAAAATTTCAGAGCACAATTTTTTATTCAGAATTGCAGAGCTATCCATTTTTATTAGCTCAAAACGCTTTCAATTGTCTAGAATTTCTGCATCCAAGTGCCACTTCAAGGTGATTACACTCCATTCTGGCAGTGAAGATTTAAAATTTAACATGGCTTCCAATGAATATTTTAGGAAGTTGATTTGTGTCCAGGTATTTACATTCTTTAGCTAACCTTTGGCATATGACAGGTTAAAAAAAAAAAAGAAAAAGGTAACTCATACATAAATATGGGATTTATATCAATGTTTTCACCCCATACTTTTTAAATCTAACCCACTTTGGTTTTTAAATCTACTATACTGCAAGTAAATTTGCATAGATAACTAACTGTAGCCCACAGAATACATTAGTTAAGCAGCAAGTTTTCACTTATGTTACTTTTATAATATCTCTATTTTGGCAGATGTGTTGATTTCAAAGGTAATAGTTTCACAGCTAAGAAAAGCAAATTGCAGAAATTCAAGCACGTGTAACAGACAAGGCAATGCACCACTGCTAGACCAGGTCGCCCAAGGCTCTGTCCAGCCTGGCCTTGAACACTGCCAGGGATGGAGCATCATTACAGAGGATCTTTATTTCAAACATTTAGAAAATATTCAGTTTCTAATAAAATTATATTGACCAACAGAAATTTTGATGACAAAATACACAATTCTTGTGTGAATTTTGAATGTTTTCAATATCAATACTTGAAACTCCAGACTTATTCCAGGACTTAAAAACAGAAAGATTAGTAGGTACTGTAAAGCAGTTTATAATAGAGATTCTACCAGAATGGCACAGGCATATTTTGGAGATAAAGAGTGTGGATTCCTTGCCCTTAAGAAAACTAAAGGGCATCAAGTATTCTTTATGTGCGTTGCACATGAATTGACATAGTTAGAAACACTGCACTTGCAGGGAGTAAAGGACCACTCCAGAGAAACTAAACAGGCTCTCATATATATATATTCATATACCTTTAGGGACATATAATTCTAAAAATAACCGACAAAGTGGTTGAGAGCGCCTCTGGAAATGATTTATTTATTTTGCCCTTATGCTTATCCAACCAAGAACAAGAGAGTTGTGAATCAGAAGATATGAACCTGCAGTTATTTTGAGAAGGGTGTTAACCATGACCACAAAGCCCTTGCAGTACCTTCAGCTTGTGTGCAGCAGCCTTGCATGAGCTCCTGCCTCCTATAACACAGCATGAGTCAAGCAGACCTCCCAAACCTGGAATGAGTTTGTTTAATCACACCCTACTTCATGGATCTTCCACAGCTCTAAGCAATATAAAGACAGACAGGAGTCCAGGCAACACAGTCTATTTATATCGAGTTGTTGAATTAGTCCTAAAACATTTAGCTTGGTGTAAGATCTGCAGCCCAATTAAGAAGTAAAGAAGTAGAAAAATCATAAGAAAAACAGTTGTATAAAGGAAAGGACAACAGATACTTAAAATAAATAACCAGCTTATACATATACACCAAGTTACAGCTATGTACTGTCATCAATCTCTTTGGCAGGAAATCCAGAGACACCAAACAAAATTTCAGATAAAAGTCCCAAATTCAAATGAGCAACAATCAACAGCTGCATGAGGTACATCCACCAAGGGTAAGCTAAGTAACCATTCTGAATAATTTACCATTGTAACAAGAGTCAGTTTGAAATAAAACCCAGTACATTTCATTAAATGGCAGCAGCAGCCAACTGAAGAATTGTTTCTGCTATAACTATTTTAATTCCTGGGACAACAAAACGGATACAGAATCCTCAATATTGACTATTTTTATTAGGTGAGAAAACAGCATAAATAAAGAACTTGTAAGGGGCCACATGCTATACATCAAGTAATTGAACACTAATCTACCTTTCATTATAGGTTTTGAGAAAGGAATTAATGAACTCAGTTCTTTAAATATGAACATTCTGGTCAAGTAAGTTTACATATAAGGAAATTGTGATTCTCACTTCAAAAATCTGTTGCATAACATGGCTATTTTATTATACAATTATGAATGAAGTGTTATGTATAAGTAATACCAAATTTCCTTTCACTAAAGCTATGTGTAGAAAAATATTTTAGCATACAGCTGTGATAAGATTGATGTAATTATTTTGCTGCCTTAAAGACACAAATGTGTGTAGCTGTCACAAGGGATGTTTGTTAATTATAATGACTTTAAAACTACAGTGAGCTTTTCATTATATTTTTTGTTGTTGTTGTTGGCTGAAGAAGAATAGCTGCAGAAGAAAAAAATAATATTTTTCAGCACAACTCGTAATCTTTGATAACTTCACATGCAGAAATTCACTGAAGGAAATCAGTCATAAGACAGCTACCACTACCAGAATATAACCAAATCATCTTTTTTGCAGACTTTCAGTGCAAGATCACAGACTATTTCTAGATTTCAAGTTAAGTTTCAGGTCCACTAATTAAATCACAAATCTTTATTCTTTCTAATCAACATGGATTTCAAACAAATGTCTATATGAGACAAATAAAAGGGAAAGCTCAAGTTACTGTCCTCAGAGTCAATATTTGGTGTAGACCAGTACTTAAGCAATAACTTAAAACATGCATTTTATTTGACATTGGATTGTCCCCGGTTATGGGAATGTAACACTGAAAATGACTTTTTGTTGACACATACACTGCAAATGTTATGTGTACATTCAAACTTGACACAATCTGTTTACTTTTTCTATTCAGCATTTATGCATTTTGAGTAAGAATATCTGCACAAACTGGAAGGTATGGACTTTACCTTAACCTCAAATTCAAGAACAACTTTGACTACTTAAGCCAAGTGAAGAGGAAGGGGAATTGCTTGTTGTGTTTGTAAATTATTATAATGAGGTATAGAATTTCCTAGCCTGCTAACAGGAAGAGCTGTTGATTAAATCAACATGTATAATTGCTAAAATGTATCTCTGACTAACATCCCTTCTAAAATCACCCAGTACTCTTTCAGTGTATTTGCAGAGATGACAAGTGTGCTCACAAAGGTCTTATGTCTTACATGGCAATATCTTTGTTAGGTCAAATACAGTAACATGCAGAAAAATCCTCCTCAGCAGTGCCACAAACCGTAAAAGGAAAATGTGTTAGCAACTATTCAGTATCATCTCCACTGGATCAATTTCTAGGTCAGTTGTTTGTTCTTTAAAAATGTCAAGGCAAAACAAATGTTCACAACTGTAGTCCTTTTAAATAATATGCTACATTTGAAACCTAAAATATGCCTTATTGTAGCTTCTGAGATTAGTTTGAATTGAAGAATGTGTTTGTCCAGTGTAAGGAGAGAAATGTAAAATAAGAATAGCATCCTCAAGTACTGCAGCTGTGACACACGTGTCATACTGCAGCAGAAAGATCACCGGTGATCTCACATTTTCAGGGCAAAGAATTTAGAGAATGGGTCATGGTTACCTGCTCCTTTAAACTATACTCCTGACATTCATACTGTATGCTGCTGCACAGCTTTTATCCATTTAAGGAAGTAATTCTATTTGAGATCACTCGTAAAATAGGTAATTTGAGCTTTTTTCTTTTTTCTTTTTTTTTCCAGTAATTTCCTTCACTTTCACAACAACTAATCAGTTTAAGTCCTGAAACAATCTGTAGCGAAACAAAGTTTCTCACTGAAGCAGAAGATCATTTTCTTTTGCCCATGATAAAGGCTCCAAGTTAAACAAGGTTAGGCTTCTAACTAAAGAAGGCAGTTTCTGCTTTGGAAACCTGGACCCAAAGTTCTGAAATACAAATGCAATTTGAAGCAACTCAAGCCAGGTGCTACAAAGTAACAGTTTTCTAGTTATGATATTAGCACATTCCTAGTCCTGTAAGAATTAATGAGACCCTTGAGAATTAATAAGTCTTTCCATGCAGTATCAAACAACTTTACTTTCCCAGATGCTGAAAATCCTATTGACCTAACAAAAATACTTATCATCTTTCAGCATTCCACATTATTCATTTTAACTGCCTTTATACTGAGGGATACAGTACATTTAACAAATATATGTATTCAAAGCCACTTTTTTCAGCCACATGACCTTTTCCTGTATTTTCTTTCATGGAGATAAGCAGATTGCCTTGGCTTTTACCTGGAGAGAATTAACACTTTGGGCCGGTCTTGTTCCTATCATTCTCTGTCCATGCAAAGCTAATCCACACATACATCCTAACTGTTTCATGAGGATCATCATGACACAATGCACAGACAAGACAAACTCATGCTTTATGAAATAATATCTCCAGGTAGCAACAAAACCACAACTTATGACTTGAGAAAGGATTTCACAAAGAAAATAAGTACATTGCATAGCAGAGGAGGCCAAGTGACACAAAAGACACCTTTCAATCTCTTACAAACAGTTCTGTACCAAGAAAAATGTGGACAGAGCCGGCCAGCTGTTAGGATTGCTATTGCTGGACAGAAAAAGGGCAAAAATAAACACTACTTTACATTACTTTTTCTGTTGACCAATCCATTAAGCATTGACTTTAGCATTGAATTCGTAACAAAAAAAAAGGCGCATAGTAATTCAAAGAAATAAAATATCAAGCATCAAGTTGTGCTTGTGACAGAACCAGCTTACAGTAACTCTGCCTCTGTTGATGCACACTGTAACATGTGGATCCTGAAACTGATATGCTCCTCCACCCCAAACATGAATGACATCACGAAGGATAATGATTAAACAATGAAGCAATATAGTAACGTGGAGTTACTCTGCCATAGGACAATCTGAACAATACAAGGGCAGCAAGGGTAGTTGACAATAGAGTAACTTGCACTATGTAAGCAAGAAATCTACGTTTAATTAAAGTTAGGAAATAGTAATAGCTTTGTATATTAAAAAAAAAAAAAGCCAAACAAAAAAAAAACAAAACCAACCAAACAAATAAACCTCACAAGCACAAAACCCCCCAAAAGAAACCCAAACCCCCAAACATCATCTTTGTTACCTAAGTGGAAAAAGCAGCAAAACACAAACATGCAATCAGTTTTAAAATCAGTATGTTGTGAAAAAAAGTGTTAGATTGTAGGCTTGAAATTATTATAAACAAAAGACAGCTAGAAACATTCTGTTGTCCCTTTTGACTACTGATAATAAACTGGGCATCAGTGATGCCAAAGTTGGCAGAAAAATAGATCCTAACAAGAACTGTGAAAAGGTCAAAACTGACCCATCTGTCCTAACACAGAATGAAAAGGATATTTGATGAAAGCTGGTAACACCCACACATAAGAATCTTTCTACCTTTTATATACTGAGAGGATAAATAAAGCTGTATTAAAATTTTCAGTTTAAGAAGAGTTCTACGAATGTCCTTTATTGCAGTTTATCTTTGGCTTTTTGGTTGCATCTAAATTTGAATGAAAAGTGTATTCCACTTCTCCAAATCCTAGCTGTTCAGAAACTGGGATGAATAGTTCATGCAGAACTCAACAGTTTGTGCCTAATGCACTGCTAATAACTATAAGAAGTAACTTTCAAAAGAAAAGAATCAATTAATAAATGATGCATACCAGATTTCATACTGAGGAAAAAAAACCCAGAATCAAAGCCTTGCTAACCTCTATGTAACAAGATTTTGCCAGCCATTTTAGCAGTCACATGGAGTATTTAGTATTTTCACACTTTCACTACACTGTCCCACTTCCTATACCCTACTTCAATACAGTAAGACTGACTAGCATGCTGAAAGGAAAAAAAAAATTACCTCTGTAAACAACCAGGATTTTCACTAAACATGCAACAGCTGGAGGAGAAACAGATCCAGTTTCAGTTATCTTTGGATCTGAACATGAGATCATGTATTTTTACTGCCATTCTGAAAAACTGGCCTTTTCAGGATGGTATTTCAGCAAAATGTTCCTGTAGAAAAGGGTGCAGTGGCAGTTCTGAGTTCTGACTTAGGAGGCAGGAAAGACAAAAGGACAGCTCTCCCACAAGCCTCTTTCCCAGTAACCTCTGGGAAATGCTTGTGATCATAAACTCATCCAAAGGAGGGAAGAAGAAACAGGCTGCTCCTATACTCTGCCCTGGTGTCATGAAGTCTGTAAGACCTCAGTGTCATCCCTCTCGCTCCCTGCCAGATTACCCCCCAGGAGCTTCCTCCTCCATCTCTGAGTGTATCTGTGATACTCTACGGATGAACTCTAAACCATTTGTTTTGTCTTTGGGATGGCAAGAAATAAACGTATCCATCACTTTCTACCATTCAGGCCTCTCATACCCTCACCAATATGCAGCACTGTGAAAACATTTGCCTACTACCAGTTAACTAACAGCAGCTTTGTTTTCTGAATTTTAAGACTTTGGAATGTAGGACAGCTATCATTAAAATTATTCTAGATCCTCTTCATAACTACTTATTAGAATTTAAAACTGGGGTTCAAAGTATGGGTGCTTATATTAAAAATGAACTAAAGCTATCTTAATCCATCAATTCATTTTTATTACATCCTTTTTTTTCACATATTTTGACATCACTGTTAATTTATGCAACTTAGAACTACTTTGCAGCACATAGATGTACTTCATATCACAGGAATGCATTAATTAACAAAAAAGTTTAACATATTTTTATATCTTTTTTAAATTTTTGACATTTGACTGAATACATAGCTAAGGACAGCATATTGCACAAGATAGATATGCACATAGAATATGATAGCATGTTGTGATAGACTGCAGAGTATTATCAGACCTTTTTCTTTAGCCTCTCTATTTCTCATGGCACCCTACCAACCAAAAATATTTTTCAAGCAGTATGGTGTAAAAAATTATATGCTTAGTTATAAAACATCAGTTTATTTGAAGTTCATATTTATTCTAATACTTATTTAAAATAATTTTCCTAGATAACTCCATTCTTATCTTCTAATAATACTGAGTGTAGATACCTAGGGCTCTACAGCTTTATACCCCAAGATTACAAACTGTAGTTTTTATAGATATTTAAAGACATTATAGTTGTTTATGTAAATACTTATTTGAAAGTCATACTTTGTTACATTCTGGTAACTGACATTCATTATTCTATGTCAAATCCGCAAGCTCTCCCACGTAAGCAACCATGTGCTCATATCCATCAAGTTTTCCTAAATGTTTTATGGAGATTCTTCTGGTTCAAGAATATCCATGGAAAAAAATGTTCTTCCAGATTAAGGACTGTTAGAGTAATCTGGTTAGGGCCTCTGGATTAATCTCTATTAAATTCTATTAGACTTTTTCCTAAGGGTAATGTTTTCATTTAATGAAATCCTGTAAACACAAGGTCAAGCAATGAACCATGGCTAAGCTGCACAAAATTAAATTCAGGAAATGCAAGGCTTTTCTTTTTGTTCATCTAAGCCTTGGATAACTCATGATCAATGCTATAGAGGAAATACTTGGCATACTTGTGTCCTTAACATGCTTGTGCAGCAAGCAAACTGCAATCTCATCTAGTCAGCCACAATGGGACACTTGCCGCCTTTGACAAAGTTCTCTTTCAGCCTTCACACCCAGGCCTCTTCAAGGAAACCACATGACTAGAGTGTGTGAGGATCACCACTGGTACATCTCTTAACTTTCTATGACGGCGCGTAGAGAGCAGCTAAGACTGAAAAGTACACTATTTTAGCCCTGGCCTCAAAAATAACAGAACATACCAATTTCCAAAAGCACAATACGCCAAGCATGAATATAAAGTAGTTACTTACTACTGGAATGTATTATTTTTTAGAACACTTAACATAAATTCTGATGATCACCACTGTAAAATCAGTGTTTACAACAGAAGAAATCATCATTAAATCAGGGTCTGAAGCTCTTTTGTTTCAGCTATCTACTTTAGTCTTAGGGAATGAAATTCTCCAAGTCTTACAACATGAAAGCATTCAATGTATTAATATGGTTAACTGGTATGAAAAATGGCATTTTCACAATGATGGTAGTAATGCTGGAAATAATCCTTTGATTTTACTCTCACAGTAGAAGCAATGGTAGCCCTCAGAATTGCTCCTTTGAACCAAACACCTAATCCAGGAAAGCAGTGTGCTCTATTTCTACTACATGAGTAGCATTTCAATACCAATGGGACAACTTCTGTACTTAAAATTCTTCATTTTAAAAGTGGCTCTCATGATGAATCAAGGAGCTCAGCTGCTTTTCTCATACATGCCATACCTGGCAGAAGTGAAAAGGGCACTGTGAACTGGCAAAGAGCAGCATCACATTTTTCCTGCTTTTCACTAGCTAATTAAAATAAGCATGACTGAGTGAAATACCCTTGAGAATCTAAATGAAAAAACTCTTCTCAAAATCCAAAATTAAATGCTTTAGGACAGACTTTTCTCATGTTCCTTAGTTTCTCTCAGCGTGTACTCAAAAACAGTCCTGGGTGCTCTGTTCTCCATTACCATAAAAATGATCTCTATTCTATTTCTTAAATGTTTCTCTATTCACGGCACTGTGTATAACAGAATAAAGTCTTATCTTCTGAACTGGGAAGAACAGTTTGTCTATATTAGGAAAAACAAACTTGGAATGATAGAAGAACTATAAAGCTTTGCACAAACTTCTGAGTTTTACCTTTCCTGACTTTTCCAGAGGTGGAGGGAAGAAAAAAGTCATTCTTTTACAGCAAAGAGCTTGGCAAAGGCACTCACACATATTGAATAACTTATGCTGTTTTGAAAGGTAATATATCCAATATCACTGAACGATGAATTACCTGCATTAGAAAGTAGGTGCAAACAATAGAATTTGCACATCAGAGATTTTGTACCTTTGCTTAGCTAAAGTTTTGAACTTCACTTTGGTCTCAGGCAGTCCCTCTTGCTCTGGCATAGAGAAATAACTGTCAGGGCTCAACCAGGAAAAAGCATATGTGGGGGAAACGCATTTTGGTCATTAGTATTCAGATATAGTCAACATCCCAGAGATTCCTAGTGAGAACTACATTCAATTTTCTTACTTGCTCCTCTGAGAGAAAGAGTGTATCAACCCCCAGGAGCAATCACAGTTTCAGCAAGAGGCCAGAGACATTTCGGTGGTGTCTCACTAGGAAGACCATTCTAAATCAGTTTAAAATGAGAAACATGAGATGAAACATGAGATGAACAAACACAACTCCTGCACTCTTTCTGGTGCAGCTGTGTGTAAGTCTGGGTTTTTTCTGCATCGAGAGGGAGAGAGAAACTGAGGTTCATGTGCCTGATCTAGGACCCCTGTTAACTATTAACTAAACTTTTCTGAAAATGTCACATTACAACGCAGATTTGGAGTACAGTCTTCTTCTGCAAGCAAGTAAAAGAAGTACATGGACAATATGTATATGCTCTAGGAGACTGATACTTCACAAGGTATGCAAGTTATCTATCTAAACGCAAACCATTTACCAGATATATTTTTTATACAGCTTGTATGTTTTAGACCTCTCCCACCTGGTAAAAGTGACTGAGGTTAAAGAGAAGCCTACTTTTAGGAACAGATAAATAGTACTGGTCTATATACTGGTCAAATAATTGGTCTACCCAGATGCATTGACTCCTTAAGTAAAACAAAATTAGAATTTTAAGGGAACAAATCTCCACCAACAGCCAAAACTGAAATCTGATTTCTGGAACTGTGAGGGATGAAGCTTCTCTTTGCTTCTACATCCAAGGAGCCTGGAACACTCATAGCAGAACTGAAGGAAGTAAGTTACTGGTAGTAAGAAGTAGGGAGAATCTGACCACAGGGTTGTTGTTTTTTTGTGTTTTTTTTCTTTCCTAACAGAATCAGTAGCTAAACAATAGTTGAAAAGTACAAGTTACTGCAAAAAAACCTCCTTGACCAGTTAAAAACCCCCCTGCAAACTCATTAAACCTTGTACCTTCCCACAGGCCTGAAAAGGCAAGAATTAGTCCAACACTGCCAATTATTTTATATTTCTTTCTCCATAGAGAAAATTGTAAGGTCAGTGCAAGTAATCAAAATACATTTTAAACAGATTAAAATATTTATTTTATACAACACCCACACAAGGAGAAACTGCTTCAGTAGAAAAAGGCAATTCAGCTGCAGGCTGTTTTTATGTATGTAGTATGTGGCGGTAGTAGTCTTTGATCCATATCCTTCAGGCAAATTTGACATCTACTTCACCTGAGGCAGGCACAGATCTTTTGAAGGGCATTTCTATATAATGAATGACTGGCTGCTAGAAGTCATGTCACTGTCCTCCTCTCCCTTTTCAGATCCGATTTGCAGGCCAGGTGAATCTCATGACATGTCTCCTAGTAAATCAAGCAGTGAGAAGAAATGCCAGAAATAGTCCCCATCATGCTGACACCATAAAATCCAGATGATGAATGATTTTGAGAATCTGAGGAGAAACTCAGCTTACCCTTACATTTGTTTCAGAACAGGGCAGCAATTTTGAAGAAAATTCAATCTTTCAAATAGTGTACTTAGATTCCATGCAGTAAAAATACTCCATAACTCCTTTATAATAAAGTGATTTTTTCCTTCTTAGTTCTTTTCTTATCTTATCTCTGCTTGTATTTGCTTGTTGTATTTTCCTTTAATGAAATATTTCTTCAATGTCACACCCGTTTAACTATGAAATAGTTTTATAGCCAATAATTAAATACTGATCATCTTATTGCACAACAAGTTTACTTCAAAGAAGGCTGTGGGACCTGTTTGTGTAACATTTTATAATGACATTTTATAAATACCTAGATAGTGAAAGTAGACCCTGGGCATAAATCAGGACCACTACCAGAACACCTGTGAGCTAACATTTCTAACTGTTAGCACAGTTCTCACTGTGGATGTCTCTTCTGATGATTACAAGGTGAAATTCTTAAACTGGTTACTTATCCTTTCATTCCATGCATTCCACAGTAGCAAAAATCTCTACCCATGTGGAAGAGCTAATCAGCTAAGAACAGGATAAAACATTTCTGGAGGCAAACAATCCACAACAATAAAACCCGCTATTTGATCATGCAATTTGATTTGCTAAACATCTGAAAACATTTAATAGAATCATAGAATAGTTAGGGTTGGAAAGGACCTTAAGATCATCCAGTTCCAACCCCCCCGCCATGGGCAGGGACACCTCAAACTAGATTTTGTCACCCAAGGACCTGTCCAGTGTCTTGAGCACTTCCAGGGATGGAGCATTCACAACTTCACTTGGCAACCCATTCCTGTGCCTCACCACCCTCACAATAAAGAATATCTTCCTTGCATTTCCACTCACAAGTCTGTTACGGTATTTTGAGTCCTTCTTAATTTCTAAAGAGCAGCTGTGCAAAGTCTTGTTTTGTGCAAAATAAACATAAACCCAAGAAATGAGTTATCCACCCATAAGTATTTTTTTGGTTTTGATGAACAGTAGATGCTTTCACTAGTTGTCAGAAGTAGGTAGGAATATGCCCAGGTACATATTTAAATAGCGTGGCTCTGCAGTACTATTAAATGGAAATAGGGAGTTATTTTTTTACTTTTTCTCTAGAGGGACAAAGAATGTTGCTCATCTCCTGCTTAACTTTACTGATCTTTGTTTTGCCAAAACTGAAAATTCATTCATTTCAGTCAGACTGAAATAAAGTACTTGATTTGTAGTGATGACATTTCATGTAGTGCTTAATAATGAATATATGATTACATATTAGATACACAGCAAGGTAGCTGATCACTTCATGTTAAAGAAGGGTAACTTCTACATAGCATGGAGCTCTTCTGGAGGGTAATTCCTCCTAACATATGCAAAAAAAACCCACTAATTTCTTCAAGAAAATGCAATCTTATGCAGATAAATAAAGATAGATATGCAAACACATACTTTCACACAAATATACAACCATATATATACATAGATATATATAAACCCACGTTAAGAAGCTCCAGAGCAAGATTACATAGGTGTTTAGAGTGCAGTCAGGTATATATTAAGAATTTTATTTTTTTTTTTTTTAAGAAAGTATGCTATGCACTTACCATACGACATATTAAAAGTGCCCCTAAGGCTGTGAACATACATCCTTCTTATAATTCAGGTATTAGGAAGATGTATGTGCAACACCTTCCCTAACACTCATCAGAAGAATATCAAAGACTATGTAATTAAAGAGTCTCTGCAAAAACAAAAGTGACAGAGTGGGTAAACTTGCAAATTACTTGACAGCAAGGAGAAATACCTTGTCTCAACCCTCATACCATATATCTTAAGTGAAGAAGGAACGCTACAAATGTAGAAGTAAATGGATTTTAGTAGATTTCAAAAAAAAAAAAACACATTATCTCTTCTGTGGAATTCCAGTGAAAGAAAAATGTTTAAGGGAACTCAAGGGCAACATTAAAACTGCATTTTTAATGCATCCAAAAATATATTAACTGCATTTTTTTCTTATTCTACAACATAACAACTCATTGACTTGCAACACTTCTTCAGCAGCCTTCCAGTATCTGAAGGGGAGCTATAGGGATGGTGGGGATGGACTATTCATTACGGACTGTAGTGATAGGACAAGGGGTAATGGGTTAAGACTTAAATAGGGGAAGTTTAGATTGGATATAAAGAAGAAATTCTTTACTGTAAGGGTGGTGAGTCACTGGAACGGGTTGCCCAGGGAAGTTGTGAATGCTCCATCCCTGATGGTGTTCAAGGCCATGCTGGACAGAGCCTTGGCTGACATGGTTTAGTGTGAGGTGTCCCTGCCCATGGCAGGGGGGCTGGAACTAGATGATCTTAAGGTCCTTTCTAACCCTAACTATTCTATGATTCAGCCATAATGGAAAATCTCTACTTTCTAAGACACAAAATTTGCCCAGTTGCTATTCTTTAGACCAAGATATATTTTCTGTCACAATTTACAATTTTAGTTTACATTCTTTACCCTCAAAAAAAAAAAAAAAGGGGTAAAGATAAACCAAAGACAAAACAGCAAAACCCACTCTGAAGTGAAATCAACAAATAGGGTTTGTTTGTTTTTTTTTAATAACCATACCTGTATCTTTTCTCCCTCTGTCCTGACTAGAAATGTTCTGGAAGGGCAGATTCGTGAATCCACTGGAAAGACGCCAACACCTGAAACAGTACCAGAACTTAAACGCAATAAATAGAAGTTATCCAAACCCCTCTGTTTCTGTGTCTGGATAGCCTTGTAGATTAACCTTGGTGAAAAGACAAAAACCCACACAGACAATCTCTTGCTTCTCCTCCCCAACGAGACAGAGAAAGAGACTAACATGTAAAAGCTCATGGATCAAGACAGGGTGGTCACTTACCAATCAGCAGTCATGGACAAAAAAAAAGGATCAACTTCAGAAACTACTTGATTTATTGCCAATTAAAACAGAATTGGATGACGATAAAGGAAGCTGAAAACTAAACCACTTTCCCCCATACCTATCCTTCCCTCCCAGGCTCAACATCAGACCTTCATTTCCAACCTCTCCACCCCCTCAGGTGGTACAAGTGTTATAAATGTGGCTCAAATAAATTGGCGGAACCAGACCAATGAATCAAATCGGTTTATTGAGCAAGCAACAGCAAGCAAAACAGTGCTGGGCAGCCGGGGAGTCTCTGCTCCTCCAACAGCACGCAACCCACTTCCCCAGAGTCACTGGTTTTATACTCTTCTTCATCCGATATACGTGTCACTTCCTGGCGTACTCTGCGTCTGTGCGGCCTGTTGATAAGGGGTCTCATTCTGCCTCCCGGTGGGTGTGGGGAGGAAGGCTCCTTATCTCCTTCCCCCATACATTGTTTACTTTACCGGATGCCTGCAGTCTATAAGCAAAATGTCAAATTGTCGTAATTTTCCAGTAACTCTTAAGCAAGCAAGATTTGATTAACAAACAGGAATTTACTCATCACAATCCCCCCTTTTTCTGTTTCCCATTTTGTTCATCAAATCTTTGGAGTTCCGCATGGCTTAAAATTAAGGCGTCTTCTACTGCAGATTCCTTATCTAGTGGCTCGTATTGATCCCTAATGAGCATCAAGTGGGCGGCCTCTAGCCTGCTTTTCACAATTGCAATCACTTTGTTAAACACAGGGGCTAAAAGTTAGTCCCAGAATTAACCATATTAAGGGCCCTACAATAGTAGACAGTAATGTAGTCAACCATGGAGAGTAATTAAACCATGACTCATACACAACTTCTGTTGGGCTTGTTGTAGGAACATTAGGTCTAATCCTCTTCGATTTTGTAACACTATTTCAGATAACTTTTTCTTTTTTGTTCTAGTCCTCATCTACAGCCATTCTCTTTACTTTGTTTTAACTTGGTCATACATAAAATTTTCAGGATGGTAAAGAATTCCTGGTATTATCATTACTTGGATACAAAAATCTGAGGAATCATTAAACAATTCCAGCGACAGGCAAGGTGTTACACCTATGTTTGAGCAGACCCACTTGGCGTTTTTGGCTGGTAATAACCACTTAGCTGTTTTTTTTTCTGTTTAGCAGCAGTTGTATTAACTTCACATAGATGTTCTTGATGTTTTGGAATTTTTCCTACACATCTGCCTTTTCCAGTGACCTGAGTCTACGTTATCCCTTGATTTTCCTTTCCCCATGTACATTCTGCTGTGTTAGAACCATTTACACGCTTAGCCTTTGTAGTAACTCCCACTGCTTCGTAAAAAGGCAGGCTTTATCCCATAACACAGCCAGCAATGTTCGGTTAGGTTGGGATTGGTGGCATTTAACAACTGGTAACTAGCTTCCATTAATTTCCAAAGAAAGTTGTCTCCATTACTGTCCTTAGGATTTTGAGTGTCATTTAATATGAGAATCATTGAGTTGTTGGAACTTATTGTGTCATTTTTAACCACCACTTCGTCCATTTTAGGAATTTCCTCTGATGGTTTTTCTGCTAATATGTTGTTAGGTCCTACAGGTTTAGGATCTTGTGGGATTCCTTCTTTATTAAAATGAGGCCCCCTCTATCGGCTCCTGGTTCCTTATATCGTACCCCCCAAGTTTTCCCCGTTGTCCACCCTTGGTCGAAAGGGTTTGTTACATTAATCATAAGATGCCAACAGTTTCCCAGTTTGATCCCCCCACGGGGAGCCAATACTATTCCTCCATTCCAATTTCGTTCCGGAGGGGTACATCCATAAGACCCCCATTGTACCCTTAAAAACATGTCCGGATTTCCAGGGACCCAATCTGAGGCTATTGTTTCGCATCCCCAGTAGGCACAATAATATTCCCCGGGGTAATTGCAATATCGTTTTCCTGGATTCGAGCTTGGGCAGAAGTAAAATCCCACACGATCTAAACACGGGCTTATAGGCACTAGTTGACAGAGGCTAGCAGTAAAAGTGGGCCCTCCTGATGTGATTATACTTTGGACTATTCATTGATATTCCTATCTGTACAAGGTCCACTTGAAAGGTTGAGGGACATATCCTTTTACCGGGATTAATGTCCATCCCCATATCCAATAGATGATCCAGAAAATTGGTCGGTTACCTCCTCTCATAAATCCAGATTTCCAATCCTTCCTTCAAAATTTGGTAGAGGTCTTACTACCCACCTGGCCCATCCACTTAATTTGCGCCTCTTTCCACCCTAAACTTTTGGTGGCTATGGTCCCTCTATATCCCCACCTTAGTACGCCTCTGCCTCCATCGCCTATTCCGTTGACAGGAGCAGCGAGGTCATTTTTCTTCTCGGCAGCAGTTGCAGTCTTCAGGGGCTCGGCCATAGTTGAATCCTAATATCCTTGAGGGCACAGTTTAGGGCTCTCGGGTATATGTTCCCCTTGTTCCAATCGTCTCCCCTTTTGGATATAGGTAGCCGCCCTTAAAGGCACTTATGAGCCCACCAATTTTCTGATTCTCAATAATCAATTTTTATTCCTGGTTTTCCTTTGTTTCCACCCAAATCGAATTTTGCAAATTTCAATTGTTCAACCCCAATCCAGTTCTAAGTTCTAAGGCCCAGTTAGAATTAAATTTAGCTAGAGGTATTAAAGATAACAGGAAGGGATTCTACAGGTACATAGCAAATAAAAAACAGACTAGGGAGAATGTAGGCCCCCTCAGGAAGCTCTCAGGAGAACTGGCTACACAGGATTTGGAGAAGGCTGAGGTTCTGAATGACTTCTTTGCCTCGGTCTTCACGGCCAAAGGCTCTGACCAAACCACCCAAGTCTTGGAAGGCAGATGCAGGGACTGTGAAAATGAAGACCTTGCGCCCACTGTAGGAGAGGAACTGGTTCGAGACCATCTTAAAAATCTGAATGTGCACAAGTCCATGGGTCCTGATGAGATCCATCTGCAGGTCCTGAAGGAGCTGGCAAATGAAGTTGCGAAGCCGCTGGCCATCATCTTTGGGAAATCATGGCAGTCAGGTGAAGTTCCCGATGACTGGAAAAAAGGGAAATATAACCCCCATTTTCAAGAAGGGGAAAATGGATGACCCGGGGAATTACAAACCAGTCAGTCTCACCTCTGTGCCTGGCAAAATCTGGGAGCAGATTCTCCTGGAAGGCATGCTAAGGCACACGAAAATCAACAAGGTGCTTGGTGACAGCCAGCATGGCTTCACGAAGGGGAAATCCTGCCTGTCCAATCTGGTGGCCTTCTATGATGGGGCTACAGAGCTGAGGGACAGGGGTAGAGCAGTTGATGTCATCTACCTGGACTTGTGCAAAGCGTTCGCCACTGTCCCACACGACATCCTTGTCTCTAAATTGGAGCGACATCAATTTGATGGATGGACCACTCAGTGGATAAAGAACTGGCTGTATGGCCGCACGCAAAGAGTTGTCGTCAATGGCTCAATGTCCGGCTGGAGACCAGTAACAAGTGGTGTCCCTCAGGGATTGGTGTTGGGACCAATCTTGTTTAACATCTTTGTTGCTGACATGGACAGTGGGATTGAGTGCGCCCTCAGCAAGTTTGCCGATGACACCAAGCTGTGTGGTTCGGTTGATATGCTGGAGGGAAGGAATGCCATCCAGAGGGACCTTGACACGCTTGTGAGGTGGGCTGATGCCACCCTCATGAAGTTTAACCATGACAAGTGCAAGGTCCTACACCTGGGTCAGAGCAATCCCAGGCACAGCTACAGGTTGGGCAGGGAAGAGATTCAAAGCAGCCCTGTGGAGAAGGACTTGGGGGTGTTGGTTGATGGGAAAATGACCATGAGCCAACAGTGTGCGCTTGCAGCCCAGAAAGCCAACCGTATCCTGGGCTGCATCAAAAGGAGTGTGACCAGCAGGTCAAAGGAGGTGATCCTGCCCCTCTACTCTGCTCTTGTGAGACCTCACCTGGAGTATTGTGTGCAGTTCTGGTGTCCTCAACATAAAAAGGACATGGAACTGTTGGAACAAGTCCAGAGGAGGGCCACGAGGATGATCAGGGGACTGGAGCACCTCCTGTATGAAGACAGGCTGAGGAAGTTGGAGCTGTTCAGGGTGGAGAAGAGAAGGCTGCATGGAGACCTCATAGCAGCCTTCCAGTATCTGAAGGGGGTCTATAGGGATGCTGGAGAGGGACTCTTCATTAGAGACTGTAGTGACAGGACAAGGGGTAACGGGTTAAAACTTAAACAGGGGAAGTTTAGGTTGGATATAAGAAGGAAATTCTTTACTGTGAGGGTGGTGAGGCACTGGAATGGGTTGCCCAGGGAGGTTGTGAATGCTCCATCCCTGGCAGTGTTCAAGGCCAGGTTGGACGAGGCCTTGCGTGATATGATTTAGCGTTAGGTGTCCCTGCCCATGGCAGGGGGGTTGGAACTAGATGATCTTAAGGTCCTTTCCAACCCGAACGATTCTATGATTCTATGATTCTGATTCTAATCCTCTTCTCACACATCCCAGATTTCTGGGATTAGGCATGACCTTCCGCAAACTAATTTTAAAATTTCTGGCTTAAAACGTATCTTATCTGGGTATTCTTTTTCACACCACCAACAAAGATTGGATCTACGAGGGGAGGAACAAAACCACCTCTGGTTACAACTTTCACATTTAATTAGGACCCAAGCGGTGTGTATTCCCTGATTAGATCGAAAGATTCGGGATTTTCCACAGACACAGGGTAGTATGGAAGATCTTTCAATATGCAATCTTTCCACAGGTGGCTGCTCCCAATCCAAAGTTACTACCCTTCCTGCAGAAGTTCTATGTATTCCTTCTAACAGGACCCGTCTGTCAAATCTAAGTATATATTGTCTTATGGGGTTTATAAACTCCCATGATTCAAGCCCAAAGCATTGATTAGTGGTTCCTCACAACGTCTCTGGACCTTCCTGCAGCCACGTTTTAATTATATTTTATGTCCTTTTCTTTAAGGTGTTCTTAAGGTCCCCAGGTTGGCTGGTCACTTTCCACTGTATATCTTGAATCGGTTCCTTGACGCGTGTCGCATGGGTCCATCCACGTTCGGCCGTACCAGTCACTGTTTCTGTGGTGAGTAAAACAAGAAATGGTCCCTCCCATCGAGGAGTTAAAGATGCCTCTTAGTTCTAGGGGCTGATAGTGATAATATGCCGTTTACTCTCTCGGGGTATAACTTCTTTGTTCCTTTGCTTAGTCTATGTCCCAGGTATTTTACTTCTTCCTCAACAAATTGAACTTTTGACTTTGATAACTTCAATCCCTGTAGGCTCAAGAAATTTAATAAATTAATGCTCTCCTGTCAGACTTTCTTCTCACTTTTCCCAGCTAAAAGTAAATCATCTACATATTGAATC
Organism: Pezoporus wallicus; assembly: GCF_028554395.1. Taxonomy (NCBI): domain Eukaryota; kingdom Metazoa; phylum Chordata; class Aves; order Psittaciformes; family Psittacidae; genus Pezoporus; species Pezoporus wallicus. Next base: position 1,241,523 of record NW_026642757.1, on the reverse strand, counting down.
AGTGTGACACCCTCACTTAACTCATATCCTTTTAAAATTTGTTCCAAGGCTTGTCTGAATAAGTTTGGAGATTCTGTGAACCCCTGAGGCAGAACTGTCCACCGTAATTGTTGTTTTCTATGGGTATCCGGGTCTTCCCATTCAGAGGCAAAGTAGTCTCTGCAATCTTCTCTCAGAGGACATGCCCAAAAGGCATCCTTAAGATCTATTACACTGTACCACTGCTCATCAGGACCTAATTGACTTAAAAGAGTATGAGGATTTGCCACTACAGGGAATCTAGCTACTGTTCTCTTATTGATTTCTCATAGATCATGCACTAACCTGTATTTTCCATCTGCTTTCCTTACGGGCAGGATAGGAGTGTTAAAGGGAGACATACAAGGTTCCAGTAATCCTTTTTCAAGTAACCTCTGGATTTAGGGTTTCAAACCCTGCCTCCCTTCTCTAGACAAAGGGTATTGTTTTATCCTTACTGGTATTTCTGGGTTCCTTATCGTGACTGAAAACGGTTCTATATCCAATTTGCCTACCGTTTCCGGGGTATACCATAATTCAGGGTTTATCTTTTCTTCATCTGTAACTCACAGTGGGCACAATCTAATCTTCAATGTTTCATCCTTTACCTCTAAATTAATCCCTAGTTCAATTATTAGATCTCTGCCCAATAAATTATAGTCTGCTTCAGGCACTAGCAGCAGGGACTCCACCCCCATTTTGGAATGCATTTCAAAAAGTACATCCTTTATTACAGATACTCCAAAAGGTTCTCCTTTTGCTCCAATAACCTGTACCATCTCCAGGGATATCTTACATCCTCAGGGCAATTCTTGAACAGTTGATCTTTCCGCTCCTGAGTCCACTAGGAACTCAACTTCTTGTTGCCAGGGACCTACTTTTAATTTTATCAAGGGTTCTGTTCTTTCTCGAGTCCCCAGCAGATAGAGCCCCTGACACCCCTAATCTTCCTTGAACATCTTCTCATCCATCATCCTCTTTCTACAGTGTTTCGTAACATGTCCTTTTCCTCCACAATAGAAACAAACCACCGTTCCTTGTTCTTTTTCCCTTGAAGGCCTCCGGGGTCCCAATCCAGATTGTCGGGATTCAGGCCCCTTCCTAGGAGTGGGTACCCTCTGTCCTTCTCTGACCGCCGCTACCAGCATTCTAGCCTGCTTCTTGTGCACCTCCTCTTCCCTACGAACATATACCTTCTGAGCTACTCTCGGTAGTTCATCTAAACTGCGGTCCTGCCAATCTTCTATTTTTTTCCAGCTTCTTCCTAATATCCACCCATGATTTAGCTACAAATTGTGTTTTCAGTACGGCTTGCCCTACCAGAGTGCTAGGATCTAGCCCTGAATAAAGTTGGAGATTTTTTCTAAGTCTCTCTAACCATTCCGTAGGGGTTTCATCCTTCTTCTGGTGTCCACTGAAGGCTTTATTAATATTTTGTCCCCTAGGGACTGATTTCCTTATCCCCTGAACTATGATAGTCCTTAAGTCCTGCATATGGTCTCTATCCATTTCATTTTGATTATTCCAATTAGGTCTCTGGAGGGGCCACTTAACATCTGCCGCAGGACCTTGCTGATGTTGCTGGTCCCAAATCCTCATTTCGGCCCTCCGGATCATATCCCTTTCTTCTGCCATGAGCAAAATACCCAATATGGCCTGCAGTTCATCCCAGGTGTAAACGTTGGGCCCCAAAAACTGATCTACTCTTTCAGCAACTCCCAGGGGATCCTCTAATAAGTTACCCATTTCCTTCTTGAAGTCTCTAACGTCTCCTGAGTTCAAAGGGACAGAGACATATCCCATACTAGGTTGTGCTCCTCCCATTGCAACCTCCTGGAGGGGATATAGATTACCCCTGCTTTCCCTTGCCCTACTTTGGCTCTGGGTCACCCGCCTGTTCTCCTCGGGGGAACTAGGGGTAGAATCTGAATCACTGGGGTAGGTTGGAGCTGTTGGAGGAGGAGAGGGCTGCGGTGGCGGTGGTATATAAGGGGGAGGCGAAATGCGGATTTCATCCTCACTCCACATCTTCTTCTTTGCCCCCCCTTTTCTTTCTTTTAAAGGATATAAATTTTTCCTAGTCTCGGACCCTATCCATAAATGTGTATACTCGCTTTCCTCCAAACTAAATGGGTCCTTTGAATTAATGTAAATATTTAAAGCCTGGCAGATCCAGTCCTCAAAGGACCCAAATACAGGCCAATATAAATGATCACCTCTAATTTACTTACCTCCCCAAACTTCCATAGAGTAATGTACCATTTTTACTTTGTCCTTACCCCGCCTAGAAGGGTAGTCATCCCAATATTTAATCATCAACCCTAATAGACTATCCGGTGGTATCTGGGGTAGCTTAGCCTTAAGCTCTGACCCCCCCATGGAATCAGAAGGCTTGCTTTTCTTCTGCCCCATCTTCCGGAGTGCCTTCTCACACACACACAGTCTTTTTGCTCCCTGTTCATGGCCCAGTCCCTCATGGGAGATGGGAACCACACTACTAAGGGGTCTGCACTTGCTTCGTCGTTAATTGGACGTCTCACACAGGCACACTCCGGGATACCCAACCCCAACCAAACGGGTAACCGGCCTATACTTACACACTCCCGCGTCTTCGTTCGGAGGCTTATGCACAAAGATTACGGGGTTGCTGGCTTTCTTTTGCTTGCTGTCGAATTTAGGATTCGTCGGTAGAGAGTATGGTGAGATAGCACCCAAGCAAGGGCCACTATACAGCGGGGCGCCTCCCCTGTGTGGGGCTTCCCACCAGATTGCCTCTATCCGAGTCATGGCACCAAAATTGTTATAAATGTGGCTCAAATAAATTGATGAGAACCAGACCAATGAATCAAATCGGTTTATTGAGCAAGCAACAGCAAGCAAAACAGCGCTGGGCGGCCGGGGAGTCTCTGCTCCACCAACGGCACACAACCCACTTCCCCAAAGTCACTGGTTTTATACTCTTCTTCATCCGATATACGTGTCACTTCCTGGCGTACTCTGCGTCTGTGTGGCCTGTTGATAAGGGGTCTCATTCTCCCTCCCGGTGGGTGTGGGGAGGAAGGCTCCTTATCTCCTTCCCCCATACATTGTTTAGTTTACTGGATGCCTGCGGTCTATAAGCAAAATGTCAAATTGTCGTAATTTTCCAGTAACTCTTAAGCAAGTGTCGTGGTTTAAACCCAGTCAGGTAATTCGTTCGCTCACTTCCCCCCCTTTCTTGCCCTCCCCCTGCTCTCGGAGGGACGGAGAGGAGAATCGAAAAGAATGCAACTCCCACGGGTTGAGATAAGAACAGTTTAGTAACTAAGGTATAACACAAATCACTACTGCTACCACCAATGATAATAATGATAAAGGAAATAACAAGGGAAGAGAATACAACACCTCACCACCCGCTGACCGATAACTCGCTCCCCAAGCCCGACCAAGCTCTGACCGATACCTCCTCCAACCCTGCAGTCTCCCAGCCCTTCCGGCTCACTCCCAGTTACATCCTGGGCATGACGTGCTGTGGTATGGAATAGCTCTTTGGTCAGTTTGGGTCAGGTGTCCTGTCTCTGCTTCCTCCTGGCTTCCCCTCCTCCCTGGCAGAGCATGAGGCTCACAAAGTCCTTGGCCAAACCAAAACATCTCTATCAGCTCTTTTCCCAAGCCAAAAGTCAAAACACTGCACTGCACCAGCTACCAAGGAGGAGAAAAATGACTGCTACTGCTGAACCCAGGACAGCAAGCAAGATTTGATTAACAAACAGGAATTTACTCATCACACAAGGGGGTGAGGAACAGGGGCTGGCCCCTAACAGCTCCTCTCTGCCACTCCTTGCTTCTCACACTGAGTGCCTGCAGCCCTCAGAGTAAAACCACTCCTCCCTGGAGCCCTCTCCGCGGGCTGCAGCTCCTTCCAGAAACACCCACCCACTCCACCATGTGGTCCAGTAGAAGCAGCGGGGAAACCTCTGCCCCAGCGCCAGGAGCAGCTCCCTCCCTTCCTCCTTCTCCTTAACCGATTTGGTGTCTGCAGGGCCCTTTCTTACTACTTTTTTTCGGCCTCCTCCCCTATCTCTCTGGCATTTGACACCCTTTCTTAACCACACATCGTTCACAGCAGTGCCCGCCATGCTGAAAGGCTGAGCTGTGCGCCTGTCGGAGCCGGAGAGGACAGGACCCCTCAGAGGGGCTGCCTCACAGCATGCCTGCCACTAAAGCCCCTGTGGGTAAATAGGTACATCTTGATTTGGAAACGAGCAGCTATTTAGGGGTTGGTTAATTGTAGGGTTTTATTCCTACCCAATTTAAAAATCGTGGTTTCTGCTTTTCGGTTTGACAGCCACCACGCTGTGTTGGATATTAACAGCCTTGAAAGTGATGGCAGACAAACACGTCCCTGTAACGAATACCAAAATCAATGATACTCTTACAACGCCTGCTATTCTTGCCTACAGTTTCAGGTAGATATCAAGTTGGAAGCAAGCACCATTAGCTTGTAAAATCACCATAATTTTCTCTGAACATTTACTTAGTTTATGGGAAGTTAAAACATGCCATATTCTCTTAGACACACTTGAAAATGATTAATAAAGCATCCAATCGCCCATCTCACCATTTTAGCTATACTAGTATTATTTAGTTTATCTTTTTATTTGTAAACACTGTAGGGGTGGGGTGGGGGGGTTGTCTTTCCTTTTAGTAGGCTTGAAACCTTCACAGATCCCACAAGGTATAATCATTGGGTAGCAGAACAACAACTTCTGTTTAGCTGACTTCCTGAAAATAACTCACAGCCCATTGGGAGGTTTCAGTCTACTAATTGAAAACAGTGGAAATACACCATAAGAGCTAGCGTCTTGTTTTGTTTTACATTTCTCCAGATCACACACACCTGAGGTTTTGGACTGTGAGCATTGGTCATGAAGTTAAGTAGGGTGGCAGACATGAAAATGGCCATGGAAAGAGAACTGGGATAAAAGTGCTGAGAAAAATGTTCCCAAGGACTTCACAAAATGACAGTTTTTCTTAATATCTCAACTCAATACTACCGTACTATTTGTATCTGTTATTTAACACTTAACTGTCAGAACAGGCGCCATTTCACTCTGTAGCATTGATGGCCATATCTAATGAACTGGTGTACAGTAATTTTTACCTTTTTTATCCTCACTGGCATGATCACAGAACATTCATTTTGAATTTGGAATGTATTCATCCCAGCTGCCATGAAACCATTTATGCCTTAAAGAACAGCGAGATTTTCCAAATTGCTTGGAAGCTGTTCAGGTGGTTGGCAGATCTCACTGCAGGTAGTAAATCCATTCTGCTGGATTCAAAGGCCAGGTCTCTACATTTTGTTGGTTTTGTATTTCACAATAAAATTATAATTCACCAAGATGCTGAACAAGAGAAATAAATAACCTTTCCCATGGTTCTGCATGCTTCTCTCTGTGGATTGCTCACAGTACTCAGAACAGATCTGAGGACCCTTGGATCCTATTCAAGGCCTTACCTCTGATGTATGCATGGTAATTTTTGCATAGACATTTGTCCTGGGTTCAGCAGTAGCAGTCATGTTTCTCCTTCGTGGTAGCTGGTGCAGTGCTGTGTTTTGACTTCCAGCCTGAGAACAGTGCTGGTGATACCGATGTTTTCGGTTGTTGCTAAGTGATGTTTACCCTGACCAAGGACTTGTGAGGCTCATGCTCTGCCAGGGAGGAGGGGAAGCCGTGAAGAAGCAGAGACGGGGTGCCTGACCCAGGCTAGCCAAAGAGGTATTCCGTACCACAGCACATCATGCCTGGGGTGGGGGGTAACTGGGAGTTACCCGGAAGGACAGGGGCTTCTGGGTGGGACTCGTTTCTTGGCCGGTGGTATTGTATTCTCCTCCCTTGTTATTTTCTGTTATTGTTGGTGGTGGTGGTAGCGGTGGTGATTTGTGTTGTACATTGGTTGCTGGACGGTTCTTGTCTCAACCTGTAGGAGTTGCACTCTTTCAATCCTCCTCCCCGTTCCTCCGGGAACGGGGAAGGGGAGAGCCCCGGTGGGGGGCAGGCCCTCAATTGCTGTCAGCCCGGCACCACTCACTGGGAGTGAGTGAACAAGTTGCCTGACTGGGTTTAAACCACGACAACATTTCTAAAGCACTCAACACTGTAGCATCATCATCCTTTGAGAACAGAGTAGAATAAGCCTTACAACATGTTTGAAAAAAGGAGAGGGGTCATTACACCATTTTGCAAGTAGAAATACTAAGTCTAAGTACTCAGAGGGTAGTGAAAAGTACATGAACTGCTTTGTTTAGTCACCTGAGAAATGTAATTTAGTACTGATCTGAAGGAGAAAGGTAATTAACCTGGGTGAAGGGGTGAAATCAGCTTTCAGTTTATTAGAGGAGTTTGTCTTGGAGCAGAGACAGAACATTGTCAGTGTACACACTCATATGAACACACATAAGGCAGTTCACCTTTACAGGATGATGTCTTTGGTACCACAAGAGCTCCCTGCTGGAGTCTGGAGAGCAGCACCATGGATAGTCACAGTGCAGAAATGACCATGGGTGCACTGAGAAAGATGTGTGACAAGGTTGAAGAGGAAATTGCATTAATGTCCAGGTCTTAAGCAGGACCCTTTCAGTACAACATGGAGCAGTGGGTGCCAAGGACAGACACACATAGCATGACATTTCTTCTGAAGTTCAACAATGCCCGGGCTTAGGAATGGCTTGCACTATGAACTTTTGCAGTGGTCATTAGGAGTCTACAGTTTATTTTATCTTTGTTAAATATCTGTTAGATTTTTGTAATTCGATTCTTACATTAGGTTTATCAGCAAAAGTCCAGTTACTTTAAAGTCCAGAGATGGAGTATCCTCCAGATTAATTTAATCCTATTGTCAAAACCTGAATACATCTGTAAGAGTGCCTTAACTGGCAACTACCGTTTGTTTTAGGGATAGTTTTATCCTTTTTTTTTTTTTTTTTTCAGAAGGGATGTGAAATCTATGCATAGTGGCCTGGATTAAATATTTGGCTGCAAATCTCACATTGAAAGAAACGTTTATGCTTAGTATACTTGATTAGAAACGCAAGTACTGTTCTTTTTTTTTCCTTTTCCTGATTTTAACTCCAACTAGTTTAAGTAATGGTTTTCAGCCAGTTTCTTAGGATCATTTCATTTAGTGCTTAAATTTTCTAAATCTTTCCAGATCTCAAGAAAACTACAGTTTCATTGAGAAACAATAGTGTATGACCCACATGTTCTTAATTATGAAAATTGAAGGACTTTTCCAAGGACACTCAGGCTATGGAAAACTTTAAACAGATTTATTCTTTTACAATCCTATCACAAGCCTGTGCTGCGAAACATTATACTCAGACTTAATGACAGAATACCTTTTTACACAGGTAAAACATTTAACCAGATAGCCAAAGTCTATTGTTTGATTACAGTAAAGATGATAAAGAGGAAACATTTTTCATGCATATGTTTTCAATACTCATGTGGAGAAGCAGAACAAAACTCCAAGCACAAGGTTCTTATGACAAATAAAAAGCTTTTCTACTATTCTCCAGGTAAACAAATCTAAGCTATTTCACACTTGTTTGAGGATCTACCTAAAGACGTGAAAGCTCTTCTGCACACTACTTTGCTGTCATCCCTTCTACATCTGTCTCTCACCATATACTTATCTATTAGGGGTGGTTTTTTGCCTTTTTTTCTAGGTTAAACAGAGCAGAAGTGAAGGAGTAGTCTCAGAGTTTCTCAGCTGCAAAGCGTGTGAGAGTTCAGGAGGTGACTGAAGATGTAGTATCCTCTGGTGCAAAGAAAGTGAAAAAATCACACATCCTGTGAAGCTTTAAAAAAAAGCACCTAGACAACACAGAATTGTGTGCAGTGTTTCTAATGGAAGTCAGCATACAGCAAACAAACAGAAATAATCTTCTGTGTCTATGAACTTACAGTCAATACAACACCTGTTATTTGTCTGTAACTGTAAAGCAAATACAACACTGACATTTCTGCTTTCACTTGTAATTCCTCTCTTGCAATACATGGTAGCAGAAGCAGAGAACAAGCCTTCATACTTTGTCTATGGAGCCTTTACTGGAATAACAGCTGCCTGTGCTGATCTAGTGGCTTCCAAAACGAGTCTTGAATCTTTTGTCTTTTTATCCCACAAGAAATTAGTCCAATAATGCTTTTGTTGGTTTGTTTTCGGTTTTGTTTTTTAAGGTCATTTTTTTTCTGAAGGTTTTCAGCCTAAGGATGTGCAAAGAATACGAATGCATTGTTTAAATGTAATTACAATTTTTTTAAACACAGAACTGATCTTAAAGCAGAACTGCAGCTCAGTGAAGAAGCAGTTTTTGAAGGGAAAAAACTGTCCTGAAATAGGGCAAAACAGTTAAAACAACACAGTTTCTGATGGGAGTGGAAATCTTAAGTAGTTAAATAAGCAAGTCAACAATATCCCCAAGATCAGGAGTCAGGTAAGCCAGACGTGTGCAGTACTGAGACAGCAAGACACTGAAAAGTTTTACAGCATGCTAAGCAAGCTAGTGAGGAACAGAGTGAGCAATCTATGCTGCTAGTAAACTATAGAATAAGGCATCCGGCTTAGCTGACATGCTGATACCTTTTTTATCATGAGTTCAGGCTTCTGTTTGCACTAGAAAATTACCTTATTTAATAGTACCTGTTCTGCCTGAAGATGTTTTTAGATTTTATATATGTTTGTATACCCATACAGTTGAGAAAGATTTTCCTATAAGCAAATACACCAAAAAATATTTTGCTTCTATGAAAAATTACTGTTTTCCTAAAGTCCTAAAATAAGACTTTTTTTTCCACCTTGGAAAATTATTTGTTTTATTCTCTATCAGATAGAAAGCACAAATAAATAAAACTGACCAAAAAAAAAAACCCAAAGAAAACAAAACAGTCAAATCCCATCCACACAAAGAAAACCCCAAACCAAAACCCCATCATTCCAAAATTTACAATTAAAGTAGAAAAATGTTTTCTTTTTTCTTAAAGGAATGGACTTTTTTTTCTTTCCCCAGAACATGCTCATGAGAGTAAGATAAGAGTCATCATTTTCAAACACAGCTTGGCCTTGAAAACAGCTTATGGTAGACATAAATATACAATGCTGAGGTGAGTCTCTGTGTACCTTAACACTTTGCCCTACACTCCAGTGCGGGGCTTCACAGATAAAAGATCTTGAGGCACTTCACTTGACAAAAGCATTGCAATGGAGTGGTGGGGGTACTTGTTGAGACAACCTGGCTTAATAGCCACAAAACTGAAACTTGCGTGTAACAGAGAGCAGCAAGAATCCCGGATGAGCTCTTTTTTCACTAAAGAGATGTTTACACAGTCTTCCTGAAGAGCAAGGACAGGCAGCAAAGCTCACTGAAGTTCCCCAGTGTAAGCAAAAGGGACATGCTATTTGGTACTGTCAGATCATAAAAGGCAAAGTGCACAGATCACTGTGAACTGGAGTAGAGAGCGCACCTAAGCTTCATCCCAGGCATCATTTCTCTATGGAGGTACCAGCAGAAGACAATGTCTCGCTATACAACCACTGATAGTTTCATACTGAGAGTTGTAAAACTGGTGCAATTGCAACATAAATATTGTAATCAGTACAAAGCTAGTCTCAATCCTGCGCATGAAATTTCAGATAACTATGAAATTAGGTTTTGATAACAAGTTGGGGGAAAAAAAAAAAAGCCAAATTATTTTGTGGCATCTATGGAGGCTTATAGGGTCCACAAGGGGAAGTAATACAGATTGCTTCCATTGGCACAAAAAATCAGTTTAAAAATACTTCTAAACATTAATTAAAAAAAAAAAAACAAACACCCCCCCCCCAAAAACCCTTTTCAGCTTTAAAGCTGAACTCATCTCAGCTAACTTTAGAGTTCAATAATACAGGTTATAGACACTTATTCAGTCATTTGTATTTTCTTTGTGGCCAAATGGCAAGAAATAGCCACATTCAAGATGCAATTAATTTAGCTTCTTTTAGAGATCTACTTCAGGATGCAAATAATTACCTTAGATGAAACTGATTAGAACTCCACTGATTACAACAGACACTTGGAATGATTAGCTTGGAGACAGGTACCATCAGAGATGAAGACATGTAAGAAATATTACAAGAAGCAAAGGAAGGATTTTGAATGTAAATCAGTATGAATAAAATTAAAATTTGGTGCATGGAATGAAAAATGTAACTTTTAATCAGCTGGCTTTTACTGCATGTCCATGTGCTACCTTCCCAGTAAGGTGCTGGGGGTGGTGGGTAGGGTAGCAGTGGCTGCGGGACAGGTTGGCAGGTACAGCCTGTGCCAGACACTGTGCATCAGAGCTGCAATTCCTTCCTGTGAATGTGACAACTGATCTCTGCCCTTGAACAGCTTTTCTGACCACTATACTTTTGATTAAGGTAAAATGGCTACTGTCATAGTTTTGGGTTTAGGACACATTTATAGATCCCAGCTAAACACCAAATTCTCACTCATGAAGTGATACTTACTTCAGATACATCAGAAATTAGAGGATTTGGAAGTAGTACAGCTTAGACAATGTCTAAATTCTTTTTCATATTTTCCCCATAGTTACAGGTGTAGCGATGCTATCCAGATATATTAAACACAAGGATGTAAAATCTTTAGTGGAGGAGATTTCATCAGTAGACAAGACTGCAGAATCAAAATTTAAGATATGAAGGTCAGATCCTACTGTAATTCAAAATATCTTCATTTTAACCAGAGCTCAGTCACAGTCTACATGTGGGTATGACCACTTTGTTCTTATCACCTCCTTTTTTCTTATTTATTATCTGAAATTGGACAAATGTAATAATTATGAGTAAAAAACTGAAACAATCTTTTGAAAATATATATCTCACAGAAAATGAAAAACTAATCTTCTAGCACTGTACTACTACACTGTTTGCTGGTAATTAGCACCTAATAAATACCTAAGTAGAAATCAAGTTTATTTTTATTTGCTAAGGCATTCACTTACTGAATAACTGGTTTTTAATTTTAGTGGCCACTGTGAGTTTCTTAATCCTTTAAGTAGGTATTGTTATTTATTACTAATTTAATTTCCTATCACCAAGCTGTAAAAAAAACAAAATCACATCAGTTATGATGTTAAATGATGGGAAAGTTATTCCATCACTGATACGAACCTTACAGCATACTTCATTTTCTAGCATGTTTGATACATTTTCTAGCATTAGGTGCATCATTTTCAGGTAACTGGTTGCTGGGTAATCATCATTTATCTGATACTTTTCAAGCAAACAGAGAAGATTCTAAAGCAGTTTCATGTGGAAGAAATGAGGTTTGTTGGCAAAGGCAATATCTTTCATCAGACCAGCTGATATAACGGGGAACAACTAGGCAAGATTTTTAGCACAGACATGTAATCAGTTCTTTTTGAAAAACCTGCATAAGCACAAAAGAGTAGAATTTGAAATCCTATTTTCACAGCTCGTGTGGATTAGTAGGAATGTAATTTTGAAACAACTTTGAAAGATGAATCTTCAGTTTGCAGAATTGAGTATCTATGAATATTTTTTTTTTTAGTATGACATTACTTTCTGTTTGTATACTTCCAATAACTTCAGTTATTTGAATTTTCAAGTCCTAAAAATCATACCTGTTGTAGATACTTCATGTATCTGATACACCTTATAAAAAGCACAAGACATAGGTATTTTTTTGTGCATGAAGAAACAAATTTCAGGATCATGAAACCCAGAGATTTCAATAAGTTAAGGAAAGCACATCTTCAAACAACTTACAATTAATCATGTAAGTCCTTGCCATAGGATTTTGTGATCATTTAAAGTTTACAGAGGTTGAGGAAAGTTGCTACTTTTCTCTTAATAAATGTGAATGCTATGTTGGATTCAATGACCTTAAAGGTCTTTTCCAATGTAAATGATTATGGGTTTATATGATTCTATGAAATAAATCAAGGGCTGCTAAACACAGGGAGCTGTCTGTGGCTGAGTGGGTCCCTGAACTATACTTTTCTGGAAGATGGGAGGATACCTGGAGAAATGAGCACTATCAGTTTTTCTTGTTCATTCATTCACCTAAACATTTGCTGTAGGCTGCTATTAGATAGAGGATGCTCGAGTAGCTGCAACTTTTGATATCCCTTCAGTCTTGTTTTCTTACATTTTGACCTTACAAAGTTGAAGGGGTTTAATTTCATGCTTTGAGTGTTCCAGAGAGGCCAGCACACACACATACATATGTGTGTGTGTGTATACATATGTACACACTGAAGATACTAAAAGTTCAAATATATTCCATATACATGGGAAACACCACTGGAATAATAATTAAAAGATGTAAGTTCACTGTACATCATTTTATGTTCAAAATACAAGCTAAATAATGGGCAAATTAAATAAATCTGTCTGTAATCAACACCCTCTGCAGTGTGTGGTAAACTGAGAAAAATAACACTCTCATTAGCTATAACAACAGATGAAAGCTGCTGAGCCAAACAGACTTTGGGGGTAAAAGACATTACCTTCAATCCTGCATCAGGAAAGAATATGTCCCTTGATGTTCTAGTAATACTTTTGATCCTTTTTCTAACAAAATTCTCTATAATAACATGCACTGAATCTCTTCTGAGAATTCGAATTGCAGCATAAACATCAGGGAAAGCTAACTGATTTATGCTCATTGAGGAAAATTTAAGAGTATATTGATGCAGCTAGACAGCAGTTTAGAGCTACTAATATGAAAAACTAAAATCAAGGCAGCAGACAGAAAATTAAGGGTATGGGAAGTTAAATTTGTAAACATAACATAAATAGAGGAAAGTCAGCAGATAATTAGATTTTCTAATTTCTCTTTAAATGTCTTTCAGGTTGTGCACCAGGCAATTAGATTTCATTGGGCTTCAATTTACTGTTGGGAACAGTTGAAAGTGTAAGACTTTAGGAAGAGTGAAGGGAATTAAATTTTTTAAATTAATAAACTGAAAGTTACTGTAATGTGAACGCAGATTTCAAGCTACAAAGACAATTTCTTCAGCCTTTAAAGAAATGTTATTCATATATCATAGTTCTTTTGAAGTACAGCTGTATAAAACAATAAAGCACTACTGTTTTCTAAACTTCTATATTTCTAAAAAACAAAAGTCTAACAAAAAAAAAAACAACAACACAAACCCCACAAAACAACAACATATTTCTATGAATAAGTAGCACTGAAGAACCAGAAAAATGCACCAGCACTAGCTGATGGTAGTATTCCATAGTATTCTTCAAAGTATGAGCGTTCACAAAGACCTAAATTCGAATCAGTAGTTGCAACTACTGAATTACAAATGACAAAATATGGTTGTCTTTCACAAGTGAAACTTCACATGAAAAATCATGCATCAATTGCATGCAGTAAACCCTCAAGACAGCGACAATTCAGTTTGGCTTTATATCCTTAAGGCTCATCACAGAATTTAGAATTTATGAAATTTGCCTTGCTTTCAAGAAAAGAATAAATATATGTAGAAATAGCTTAAGCATTTCCTCTACTCCAAACTTCTGTAAGTATTAATTTATATTAGTGTTGCAACTGTATTAATACTAGTAATATGTAGCTGTATCTATTAGATGCTTTCAGAATTAATTTAAGAAACAAGAAGTTCTTGACTTCATATTAAAGCCCTGTTTCATTTTACCTTTAACAAGATTTTGAGTGTAACAAATTAATCAATCATCTGATTGTGCCACTGTAATCTTATTTGTTCCTCAGCTTTTACTTCAGTGAAACAAGGGTAATCATAATCAGAAAAGGAAACAAGCAGGATGAATAGTAGCATTTGTAACTGTTGAAATAGAAGTGTGTTTTTACTAAAGTTGCAAACAAAAATGGTGGAGTTAGCTCATATATGAGCAGAAAAAAAGAATTTTGCTTTCCTTCAGGTCTTTCTGTTTTCCAGTCTCAGGCTCTGCAGTTCCTTGTCTTTGCTTTCTCTATATTTTCTGTCATTTAATCATTGCTTTAGATTATAGATTATAGCTTTATGAAATGTGCTACTGCATGACAACACAGTTTTTTGCATTTTGGAGTAAGAATGATTACCACTCCTGAGTTCCAGTTAGTCTGTTTGAGTCAGGTTCAAAATAAGCACAAAATATCAAACTAAAAAAGTTATAGTAATGTATTTTAAAAGTATTCAGTCCAACATTTGAAAATACTGTGCAGCTTCTGTCCTTTTATCCAATAATTTCAAATAATATTAAAATACAAATGAATAAAGAGTCTGATATTAAGATTTAGATTAGAAGTATTAATTATTTTTTAACTAAAAATGATTTTTAGTTATTTTATTTTCTGTAGAAGGCATCCCTACTTTCAAAAGCTGTATGGGCTCAATCTTGAAAAAATCCACTAATTTGAGTATTTTTGTTTTATTTCCTCTTGGATAATAGGAAAATATGACAAATACATTGTCTTTACAAAGCAGAAGAAGGTAGTCAAAGGAAGAAGCAGTAAGGTTTCCAGACACTGTACTCATAAAATTCATTCAGCTTATCAAAATTGTGTAGGAATAACACATCCATTTAGTTACCTTGCAATTTTCTCATCTGAAATATAGGTAATTAGTTGAGAAAACAGCTTGTTGTATTATCTGTGTCAGTGCATCGTGGCATAACAAGTCAGAATTGCAGCTTTGACAAATGCTGCAAGAATGACTTCCAAACACCATTTTTTTGTGTAATCCTAACGGAGGTAGGTGAGAGGAAAAGCAAGGGAGGAGGGTCTTTTTTATTTATTTCATCTCTTACATAATACATTTTAATATGTACCTTTCTGTAAAGGTGTGATTTGGGACATGTAGCTACATGGCCTCAGTGGCAAATTCTGGATTTTGGATTTCTTAAACACAAAAACAAATGACTACATATTTTTAGGAGTCCTAAGCAGCCAGCAACTTTCTCCTACAACACTCTTCTAAATATATATAAATTGTGCATTCATAAATTGTGAACAAATACATCATTCTCTTATAGGTCATTTAGTGCGCAGAAGTACAGTAAACCGGTAAAAATTTGTATTCTGTCTGATAATTCAGATAATTCCATCCCTGAATTCTCATAAATTAAGCTAAGGAACATTTACATACTCTAAGGATGCCAGTATGATAGACATTGTCAACGTATGCCCACCAGGTTCAACTCCAGGCAAAATAAAATTAAAACTGCCATTTCTTTCTAAAATCAAGCCTGACTAGACAGAGAAACCTTATGGCTACTGCCTATATATTTGAGTTTCCATACTCATCTTAGAAATAAGATGAGCATCCTTACCAAAAGGCTATGGGCTGATTACCAAGAGAGAAGGAAGAAGTTGATTACCTAAAGTTATTCTACTGTGCACAAACTAATTCAAGCTTCACTGGGTGAATGGGGGAGCATAAACAAAACTGGTCATGGAATTTATCTAATGGGGTGGGAGGAAAAGCTAGTTTTAGGTCCCTGAAACAATGAAGGTTTTGCATTTTACGCGCTGAGTGGGAGAGTTTACAGAATATAGTCATAATCATATAGTATAATCATAAGAGGTTTACCTAGAATTTCATTATATTAAAATGCAAACATTATACAAAAATTGGAATTGCTCTGGATTTTTTTTTACACAGGAATTGGAAAGAAGCTAAAGTTGCTCCTTGGATTTATTATTTGCTGCCTCTTTCAGCTGCAAATGTATGTAATGGTTCATGGACAGTGTTTCAGTTCTGAGCCAGTTCTGAAAAGTTAGCAACTTAATTATTTAGAAGGCCAAAGAAATGTGATAATTTAACTATGTGATGCAGCTTTGACTGTTAAACTTCTACTCTTTGCAATTCTGTAGCTTTCAGCAGACATCTTTCCTAATTCATGCCACATCTTTTTGTTTACCGCATTTACTGCATGTTATTTTCTCGGTGCAGATTCTCACAGAGCAGTAGTACTCATTTCCTAGAAAAGGTTTTCTTGCATCTTACCAATGACACAAGACAAGCTCCATTGTATACTGGAGGACAAAATCCCAGTGTCTGGTTATACCCTGCCCAAACACTGAGAGGAGGGTCCTTAGTAGAGTATGCCTTGAATCTCTTCCAAACTGCATAACACATCTGGAAAAGAACCAAATTCTTCTTTATCTTTCAAATAGTAACCACAGAACTGAGGAAGAGTAGTTGGTTGTCTGGTTGTCACACAGAGTTACAATGCACATGGAATCATAGAATCATTTAGAGTGGAAAAGACCTTTAAGATCACAGAGTCCAATTGTTATCCCAGCACTGCCAAGTCCACCACTAAACCATGTCCCTAAGTGCCACACCTGCACGTAACAGACCAAAACAGATAGACCTAGACCTGGGAATTTACCACAGTACTCCCTCATCTTGTATTTAGAATAGGTGTCAAATAAACTCCAAGTGAACTCTGCTGGTGATTTCATTGCAGTTAGTAATACTATTATCTTATTGTTATAGTTTACTTTCAAATATGTTTCCTTATTTCTAATACAGTGAATAGTGCTGAACTCAGTTCAACAGATGTTATGAACCTGAAAATAAGGATGTGCAGCGTATCTCCAATGAGGTCAAATTCTTTTAATATCTCTCAGAAGGAGAAAGCATTTCAGCTGCATTTCTCACATTCTCAGCAGTAGTTTTCTCCTTTATTGCCAGTTTATGTCAAAGACATACGGTTTAGAAGAAGTGTCTCCCTTAGGAATACTCTTGCTTTCAATAAGAATTAGCACTCCATTTCTTCTCCAAACTCTTTCAAGGCTTTGATGTCTGAGCTGAGACACAGCATTCTTTCATCTTGACATTCAGTGAAGGAAAACATATTTTTATTTATTTAAATATATTTAGAAATAGCTTAGGTTAATTTAATTAGTTGTCATTTCAATCTTGACATTCAAACTTCAAAGGTCATATTTTCCCAGATGAGGTGGCATGGATATTTTTTAAATTAAAAATAAAATTAAACAAAAAAAAATCTCCTCTCTTTTGAGATTATCAATTGCAGATACAGTCTTCATTTTAAAATGCATAAAAGATGCAAAGAAAACTTAGTCTCTCCAGTAGCTTCAGTCAGCACTACTGGTTATTATTATTTTATTCTATTCTATTTTTATTATTTTTTTTTCATTGTCTGAATTTTAGGCATGCAGCCACAATACAAATGAATATTTTTCAGCTCTCTTAGCGTCATCAGCCTCTCTTTCTGGTGTGGTCTCTGTGCAAAAAGGTAGGAAGCAGAGCTCTATGGAATGTTTGATTCTGCAGTCTTGTCCTAATCTAGATCACTGGAGGATCCCCAGAGTAGCGATGACTCTACTGAAAATGCCTAGAATATATACAGTACTTAGTGTACAGCACCTTCTTCTTTAACACATTTTTTTCTTTCTACAGTTAGTGGGGTATTTACCTAAATATGAAAGAAAATGCATTCCTGAGTTGATATTACCAGGTTCATCTTTAATATAATCTGCAGTTGCATAATAATGCATAATCATCTACATACAACAGGGAAATCCATTGTATTGGTACACTATACCTCAGTGATTCACAGTTTTAAGCAACTCTGAAAATTATAATCAAAAATGTTCATTATTACATGTCAAGATTCATTTTAGTAGTATGTATAAGTGGCCTGGCTTTGATAAGATATGATCCTCAGTATTCATCAAAATGAGTTGTCCAGATACCTAAATATGGACATATCTGGAGTCTTCAGATTTAAAGATGTTTTACAATTAGACATGTTCCATTTGGCACCAAAACCATTGTCTGCTGTTGTTCATTATGCACACGAAAAAAAAATAAATTCTCCTCTAAAATTTCAACTGCTTATCATTTAAAGATCTAAAGTGTTTAAAATGTAAACCTGCTATATTTCAAATATTTTATGTATATTCCAAGGACTCCTTGTAAAAGAAGCTAAACTGTTGAGCTAAAATTTTTCATGCCAAGTTTGAGAAGTAATATAAAAAACAATTTGAAGTCACATTGTAGCTAGTTCACATAATTTTCTTCTAATATAGATTCCTTCCTCCTTTTAGCATAATTCAATATTCTTATGAGCAGAGCCCTATTAAGGACTCCTTTCACTGCAGTTTAAATTTCAGTAAACCCAGAAATATTTACCTGTATTGTCACTGCAAACCACCAAAACCAGCTGCAAATGTATGAATCAATACCATTCAGAGAAAAACCCCAGTGTCCTACCTGAAATAGAAGTTTATCAATTTATTCTATATTTTATCATCTCCTGTTTCTGAGTATAGCATTCTATCTATGTTTAATCAAGAAATTAAATTACCATTTTAATAGATTGAGATACTATATCTGAAAGTGTGCAGAGATAATAGCAATGAACAGCTCTTTTACATCCATTTTAGATCTATGCAACTCATTTTGGGCCATTAAAAAGTTAAGGAATCAATTACAACCAGCAGAATCATCTTATGAAAATGCAGTGAAACATCCAGGGTAGATAGGACACTGAGATAATAATTGACCATGTGCCATGAAGTATTAGTTGGATCCTTGCAGACCTACTTTTGTAAATAGAGTATGTTGTAAAAATAAGATTATTATTTCCAACTTTCATTATAGTTCATTCACTATGAAAGAAACAATCACAAATTAAGGTCAAAATACTGTTATTTCACTGAAATGTAATAAATTTCTTTTTATACCCATCGCTAGCGACCATAAGCAGTAGATACAATCGTTCAAAAGATTCCTAATGATAAACAATGCCCTAAAACATTAATGTAATCTAGAAGTGGATTTGTGCTGAAAATCAGAATATCACTTCCCAGGACTTCTTACCTGTCTTTATCATAAGCACAAATCTGTTGTATGTCCAAATGAAGAAACAGAAAGGATAATATACCAGACATGAACAGGCCTGGAGAAATAGGAGAAAAGATAAAAGCCAACATTTGTGACACAAACACTTGCATGCATATAAGAAAATATTTTACATTTTCTGGTGTGGCTATATGTCTTCTTAGTGTTAACATCAGTTTTGTTACCAGAAACATCTGTGTTGGTTTTTTAGTTTAGTTTTGTTTTGTTTTAATTTAAATTTTATGTTTATATTGGATGGTAGAAACTGTTCATGAGAATAAACAAACCCTTAGCATACCTTGTCCATGATCTCAGTGAAGACTCGGCAGTTTCTCAGAGATGGCACTGACATGTGAACTAGGATGAAATCCTCACATTCTTATGCCAGCCCTTCTCCCATGAAACACCTCTGTCATGCCAGAAAATACACAACACCTTCCTCACTTCCTTTTTCATTTCTTCTCTTGCATAAATGATTTCTGACAGTGATGATGAGTGTTTGTATCATGAAGAGAATCTGACCACAGGTATTTTATCTTATGGATTTTCAATCATTAAGCCACATTTTATCAACAATTTCTGTGCCTCTGCTTGTAATCCAGTTCACTTTCAGGACATGCAGAGAACCCTAGGTCCTCTACTGTATGTATTCCTGATCTGTCAGCACTAGATAACAAATACATTCATGTGAGTGGCACTGATACCTTTTGGCATCTTTCCAAATAATTTTAGGTTCTCAAATTCTCATCACACTGACTGATCTTTGAACATTCATCTTTTGAATGAGTGGCTATTTTTTGTACCACATCAAGAAGACTGACAGCCTTACTGCTTGTTGTTGTGCAGTACACTAGCTTACTGCCCCTGGATAAGGTGACCTGAGGCTTCCCAGTTTGATTAAGCTAGTGTCTGGTCTTGTTTGCTTTTTAGGATTTTCCTACTGCTGTGATAGGGTTTACTGGGGTACAAAATTTGTCCTTGGTTTTGCTATCCCTCAGCAAGTGTGTGTCATGTTGTTTTATTGACTTAAATCTTGTCCTGTCTGAACAAGCTTATCTCCATACATTTGTAGCTCTCATCTCCATAACTAATCTCAGGTGTAAACTCAAATTAGTTTATGTTATTATTTCCAGTTTACAACAGTGCAGTGAAATCAGAATCAGACTTCATGATTGCATTGAACTACAGAATTTAAAACCAAAACCATATCAGAAGGGCATAAGAAACAGAAAATATTAAACAAAATGGGTTTATGCATACTATTTGCAGTCGTCATCTCCTCTGAAGCTGAACATCTGAAGCTGAATGTACTTATGTATATAGATTTCTGGAGCAAATATATTGCTGGAGTAGCAAGCAGAAATTTCAAGATGTCTTGCATACCATCTCTGATGGCTTGCATACCATCAGCCCTGTCCTCCCTGCTCCCTTAATCTATCCAAACCACAGGACTGGAGGATGAAATTTTACCTTTAGCCAGGAAATACATCTTCTTTTCTCCTTGATTTCTGTTTGAGCTTGAATCAGTGCATGTTTAAACCATTATGGAACCCCTAATAGCAAAGAGATAAGGCAAAAAATCCAGTCACTGTTGTTCTTGCCTCTGTGTGCCTTTTACTTGATTTCATAAGAACAACTTTGAAACAGCTTTTTCTTTATTGTTCATTTCTATTTCTTCATTTGTAAATTTAGGCAAGTACTTTACATCTCTCTTCTTTCCAAAATGACAAGACTGTGGCAGTAATTGCTAAGCTTCATCATATTTACATACGTTCCCCAAGTATCCAAAGTAAGATTTTGCATAAGCTATTTTCAACTTTGAGTGGTCAGTGAAGTGAGAGTGCACTCAAGAATTTCTGGAATATACAGCCTACGCAATATTTTCTGATATTTCATTGTACAGAGTGCAGCTCAAGGATGCTGCCTAAATAAAGTATATTTCTACAGCATTCCTTAGGGAGTGTCTCAAAGTAGCCTGAAGACCCTAACATGTATGTTAGTCTGTATCAATCAGAACTAAAACCAGAAAAGTATTCAAATTTACACTTTTTATCACCTTTCCTCAGCTACTTTGGCAAGAAGAATAGAGCACAACATATTAATTCATGCACTGCTTCTCTGCCATTCCTTCACAGGAGCCATCTTTGTTGCAGTGTTTGCAGTTTTTCTGGCAAAGTCAATTTGTGCTTTAATGCCATAGAAAATTACTTTACTTCCACTGGGTGTGACAGACAAAAATAAAGAATTTAAAGAATATCAGCTTGATAAAATAACAACTTGATAAAAGTATTTTCAGTTATCTGCTTTGGTACAAATGATTGTAGAATATGAAAAACAAATCTGTTACAGCTGGCCTTGCAGATTGGAATGACTGAGACCTTGCTATGAGTTGACTACCTCTATTACATTAAAATGCAACTGTCTGTAAGAAGCAGCATCCCTCAGTTTTCTGCAGGAAAAAAAAAAGGCATATTGTAATGCATTTTTCTGAAGTTACAACTCAGAAAAGGCTTGTTTTAACAAAACATATGTTGGGTTTATAACCTGAGTGCTTACTTGTGGACACATGGAAAATTGGAAGAAATTAAAATTTACGAGTGCTATTAGAGTTGGGCTGAGCATTGCGCATGTAAACTTGGAGTATGCGTTTGTGTACTTTCACACAGATACACAGGTATAGGTGGGAGGAGGTTACTTAGGCAGACAGTTGTTTATTTACCCACTGACGGTTGTAGTTACATGTAATGGGGCACAACATCCCACATAAGATGGGGTGATTTAAAATTCTGTTGCTTTTACTTTAGCTGCCAACACTTCTGACAGTTATCGAGCTATCACTCGACCGTGCTGTGGGCTGTTTCTGTCTGTGCTCTTTAGATCTGGATGTTTACAGGGTATAAAATATACTGGATATGTTAAGACACCTATTTACTGTTAAGATGTCTATCTGCTGTTAAGATACGATTATCACAACTGGTAGTCTTTGGGTTATAAGTCTTAGGATTGTGAAATGATTCTCTTCCAAGTCTATTATTGCATTAATAACTAAAGAATTACTCATTCTTAATATATTTACTATATTACTATGTAAGGCTGGCATTTGGCTGGAGGTAGGATGAGCTGATTTAAGTTTTCTTTCAATAATTCCTTTACAGTCAAAAAACACTATCAGTGAAAATATAAGTTATATTGTGTTGTTTCTTCATGGAAAAGTAAAGTCAAAGAGAAAAGGGTTAAGGTCACAGAAAGAACCTGTAGAAATGTGGCCTCAAAATAGATATGCAGAGTCTGGAGACTTACTGGACAGACCGTACCCACATGTTTTCTGCAATTTCTGGAAGAAAGGAAACAGAAGCTATAAGTGTAATTGCCCACTCTAAACATAAATATTTAACTTTGGTAAGTTATTCTTTCTCACAGATAATAATAATAAAGCCTGATGTAGTACTCAAATAATGAAAGAACAGAACAACAAATACTATTAGTTCAAAATAATTAGTGTTCACCAAGATAGTTAATAGATTACTTTTTCTTTTCTGTACTTTTTCATGATCCTAACATAACAGAAACTGGCAACAGATGATAGGGTACAGTAATGTGTATTGTAATTTCCCTTTGTCAAAAAGGGCAAACAATCTGGAATCTTTCAGAACACTATGTGGTTAGGGTTTTTATTGTTGTTTTTGTTTGTTTGGTGCTATTTTTTAAATATTCCAATATCTCCATGCACAGAAAAATACATATTATGCCTTTTTGGTTTTCCTGTAAAATAAAAGTATGTGACTTTTTCTCCATTACTGGTCACTTAGAAACAAGTAGACTACTTACTGTTCAGTTATTTTCACAGGTCTCAAATGCAAAGAGTTATAACTCACATACAACTAATACAAAACAAACACGTTAAATCTTTTTTTTTTTTTTTTTTTTCAGCAGAAAACATATTTGGGGGAAAAGTCACAAAACCATGTATAATCTTTCAGCCAGAGAAATTCTTATCTTTTTTAGAAATCTTGAAGCCAATTTAAGATGGCTCTTTTCTACCTCCTTGCATGTGTAATTGTCAAAAGGCATCCAGTACAATTTAGATGATAGGCATAAAGTAGCAATGACAGTACAATAGAGAATATCTCAGTACCAAACACAGATACATATCATGGTTTATATAGGAATCTATCTTATTTGCAGCGAAATAAAATCTTCACCTCCAAGGGCCAAGAGAACACCGACTGTGTAACCTTAAAATTATAGCCTATGAAATGTTATTGTTAATCCTCAACATCAAATCAGGATTACTCTGCCGTTTGGGACCCTAGAATCTTCATTTACTTCCCCCCCCCCACCTTTCTTTCTTAAAATGATAGTCCCTACAGAAGAGTTGGAATGAGGCAAGTCATCACAGAGAAGACTGATAATTGAGAGTCATGCAGATGAAGCAGTCAAAAATGTAAATTAAATGTAATATAGCAAATGGATGTCATCGTGAATATGTACTGTCTGAAAGAGAGACAGAAAAATGCATAGAAGCTTTCTCCTTCTGTGCTGCTTTTAGAGTACAAGTCCCTTGTGGCAAAAGCACTGCACAATTTTGGTCCTCAATAAATATTTATGGAAAGCATTGCTTAGTTCCTCCAGTTTTGTAACAGCAGGTTTTTTGTACCAGTGACATCCCTTTTGCACTCTGTTATCTCTCACAGGCCTAATTCCAGTATTTTGTATGGATGATCAGCTTTCAGCAGCTGCTCTAAAGACCAAATTAAAGCACCAAATTTCAATGGACTGTAGTAAATACAAATGTTCCAAAGTAATTTTCCTAGTTTGCCCATTAAAAATTTTAAATACATGTAAACATTAATAAATTACTTATTATATTAATAATAATCTTGTTTATCATAACCTACTTGGGATGAAAGCTGAAGGAAGAATGGCAATGACTGTGTAAGAAAAACGTTGAGGAGGGCACTACTATGGCAATAAGGATGAGTCATTGCCCAAAGAAACTGAGCTTAACCTAGAGTTTCTGAGACTGTATCACTTCCTGCAAGGGCAAAGCAAATATGCTGTGAATGTAGAGCAAGCCTGGCATTGCCACTTAGCTCTTTCTCACCAGCTGAATGCCTTTCCATATGCACAGCAGCCATTTCTTCCTCATGGCTTTATAAGGTGAAGATAGAACTGCTGCTTCTCAAATCCTGAAAGAACTATTGGCACTCAATGGAACTTGTAGGAGATCCATTCGAAACAAATCAAAAGATGTGTTTCTTTACAGACTAGGGTGGTGGTCTGACTTGTATAACCTCCCTAAATAGCATACTTACGTTGCTGCAGCTGAAAACCAGCATGATTACACAAGCTGCAGTTGTATGGAGTCACTCAGACATAATGCTTCTATATTCTTCTACCGCCAGCTTTCTCAGCACCTGAAAAACTTGCTGTTTAAGATTTTTCCCATATCCCCCGTGATTTCTTAATGAAGACCCTCAGCTGAAGCAAACTGGAATTTACTCCCTGTTCAATGTGCAAATAAGACAGTAGGAACCCAAGAAGTAAAAGGTTTACTTTGTATGAAGTGGAAAGTAAGAGGGAAACTGAAGGAGGAATAAAAAAGGATGTGAATGCAAAAATAATTTCCAAATGCAGTGGCTGTGCTGTAAGAGAGAAAAGGTATTGTGTACAGTTCAGATGGAGCGTACATAAATCAGTTTGGATTAAGAAAGATAGGAGTTAGGGACACTTTAGATCAACCCTCTTGTCTTTTCCATCTGATGAATTGTCCCTCTATCCCTCCCTATATTCAGCAGATTCAGTGTGGCATGTGCTGGAAAAGGAGCTGCTATTTATCAAATTAATCTTGAACATGCTGAGTCTCCAGCCTGCTTGTGGGTATGTGAAAAAGTACACACAAGTGCCTCACACTTATCTTTTCCCATTTATTCCAATTTATTCTTAAAGGAGCAATTTCCCTGACAGTTTGCCGCTCACCAGCAATTCCCAAATAACAGTATCTGAAATATCTCACACGCACACTTAATGCAAGTATAATATAGGATCCTGAATGGCACAGTTTTGTGTTATTTGGTAATTTTAGATAAGCACCAAATGGTTAGTAACTGTTGCTACAGGATTTATGGGAAAATCCAATACCATTTTAATCTTCTCTAATGAACCTTGGTGTAACCCAGAATTAGCTTCTGATTTACTGTAGCTTACTGAATGCTTTGGGGTAGAATAAGTGGCAAAGATACCACAACATTAACGTACATTTTAGTCTTTGAGTTGAATAAACATTATGGCTTTGATTCTCATGTTATTTACTTCAGTTTTAAACTAACGTGCCCATTATGACCACACTTGCCTTAATCCACAGGAAATTTAGCTAGAAAAAAAACCTAGGCCTGCAATGCTGAGTTAAACAATCCAACACTCACACTGTATAGACTTTGCATTTTCTTTCAGAGATAGGTGGGTTATTTCCAATACCTGCTGATCTCTACTTTTAATCAGATCCCATTTCTGTACAATTATCATTTCAGGCTTCTGTTGATTGCTTTTCCTAGGCATAATGAATAGAAAGAAACACTATCTCATTGTGCAGAATATTGGATTGGTTGGTGTAATAGTCTTAGTTCTATTTTTTGCCTTGCTCTTTGAAAAGTTAATTTTCTCTTTCATCAAATAACTAGCAGACTACTAATAGCATATAAGGTTTTAGACAGATTTGCATTAAAGAATGCAGCTGAGTGCCTTATCTGCTTTTGGAATCAGAGTGACATATGGATGCTCTTTTGCTATTGAATACCTAAGGTAAAGTTTAACACTTGCTGCAAGCCCCCTTAGTTTTAAATTCAGGGAATGACAATATGGATTAGTTCTCCCTAAAGCACACCCATAGCATGGGGAGGAGGTGATGATGCTAGGACAGGCTTTGCAACGTAAAGCTGCAGGTTCAAACCTCATCAACAGAGCAGAGCCCTTCATTCCAGTTTGAAATTCAGAGAAATCTTCTTAAGTTACATGCCGTTCTATTGGGCCCTTTTTCACAGTGAGCAATAAGAGCCCTGAAGAAGAGCTGAAACCTTTTGATAAACAGAATGCGTTTCATTTGGTGGACAGTGTCTGGGACTCTATGTGTCCCAGAACATGAAGAAACAGCATTAGAGAGACCCAATGACTAAGATTTTCTTCAGTCAAAGTAGCAATGGAGGGACTGCTAAGTATGACCCTGCCATGTGCCCTATTATTTTACTTTTCAAATAATAGGGCAAGACGGTGTACATAGGCAGTCTGTCCCACCCAGAGAGCATAATCTGTATAATACAGCCCTCATCAGTTCTGAGCATTCCCATCAGTACAGATGTGGTGGGGAACCCTCCAAAAGCCCCGATGCTTCAAGGAGTAGACCTCAAATCTATTTTAGACTGTGAAGCTATAGAACTAGCTTTTCCTCAAGAATACTATCGGCTACTGTCCTACAGTAATCTGGGGTACATACTATCAGTCAATTTTATTAAATCCAAATTCACAACAGAGAAAAACTTCAAGGATACTCCCTCATATGGTATTTGCATTTCATACATTGAATAATCAATAGCTCCTAAGCTGTATTACACCTGCTTACACTCTGTATGTTCTAACTTGAACACTCTAACTTCAAACTGGAACTGAGAGCACAGGAAAAGCTCAACTCCCTGTCTCCCTGAGAAATGTAAAAAATACTTTACTAAACTTATCTGGGAGTAGATTTCCTTGCATCAGTCTCCATGTCATGCCACGGTGTCTGGTTAGACATACTGTTGCTATCCCTACATGAAGTCTAAGACAAGAATCAAACATGCCTGAATAAATAGTGTTCCTGCACTTTTCTCACAGGGATCTAATGGGTGGATCCCAAACTGATGAATATGCTCCTTCCTCAAAGCCTTCTCACATGTCATAGTCTTAACACTGACCCTATACTTTGCCCTGGTTCACTGGAACCTGCAGGAATGAAACACCATATTTTTCACGGATTTCATGGATTAATCTAATAACTATTGTGTTGAAACTCACAGTCATTGTTCTATATTGAATTTTGCTGAAATGTACTCTATTTTTAAATAAACTCATGGTTTTGCATCTGTGTTTTACTAAATATAGCACTTACGTCATTCCCACATATCACAAGAGCTAAGGGCTCTTCAGTGGCGCCCAGGGAAATGACATTTCTTATTTTTTCACAGTATAATGTAATGGAAGCTGTCCTAAAGTAACTTAAGGCTTTCTCCTCTAAGCATTTCCATTCAAACTGCATACATGTTATTTACTCAGCCCTATTTATTATACAAATGACAGTGCTTATCTGAGACACAATTCAATGATTCCAGATGGAATGATGCAGTATTTAAGTAACATAAGTAACTCATAACCTTAAAGAGACTAGAAGAAATTCTAATAATCTAAATTGCCCTGTCTGCAACTACTGGTGCTTTTCATTTCTGCTACTCTTGAACATGTCAACACAATGAGTTGTTGAACATTAAGTAACATTGTGTCATACTAACAATAATTACCCCAGGCATGGGCAGGAAGCCTACAGAAAGAAATGTTATGAACATTTTCTCACTGCAAAAAACATGTTTTGTGAAAATATCTTTAGTGTTACTCTGTTTTCACAAGTGTTATCTAGTTAGCACCTTAGAGCTAGTTAGCACATACTAAGCAAATACTCATGTTAAGCCAAGACTAAAAAATAGTACAAGGTCAGATGGAGAACATTTCTGATTTTCTCAGCAATTAAGTTAGTGGATTCTCTTCCAAATGTAACAGAAGAGGTCCTCTTTCATAGAACTCTCACCTTATAGGATACTTCTCTAAACTTTTATATTAAAGCTGTTCCTAATCCCAATTTAGGCTAAAATGGCTTCAATAGCATTTAAAAAGTAAAGATTACAGTAACTTTCTTGATTTTGACATGTCTCAAGTTACAGTGGGGAAGCGGAAGATGTATGAAGCCAATTCTGATCAACTGTGTTCACTGTGTATTACAGAAATCACCTGAAAGAAGGCAAGCCATGTACTCTATGTATTAAAAGAATATCTACTAAGTGTTTAGTAAATTATTTCAGCTCTAAGAGTCCTGACAACAAAAATTATAAAGTAGTATTTTGCATCCAAAGGCCCAGAAAGCAAAGGGCTGACGTTTACTGTAACCACTGCTAAATAAATTAACACAGCTAGAATCTTTCAAAGTACCAGTGCTTGAAATTTATTGTCTAGCTTAGGAAAGAAAATAATGAAACCTTACAGTTCCCTTGGTATTTTATTTTCTTGTCTTCTTGAGTTTATTGACATATGAGCATTATGTTAATTTGACTCAAATAACTTGTATTATTATTAATAATAGCAATTCAGTGTAAATTAAAGTTAGCTTAATTATACTTAATTAACTTTAACACTTATGTACACAGTGATAACTGGGGTATTGATTACTGGTTGCTAGTTTTTTTAATTTTCATTTTTAAAGTAACATGCTACATTTCTTTTTAAATTTTATTCTCATATGTTACATGTTTGGAAACTATTTAACAGTAATTTATATTATTTAAAATAATATTAATAAATGGGTGCTTTATGGTTGTATAATATGATGTTTATATCCTTGTATTCATTGCATTTCACAGGTTTTTAGAGTATTAAGTGACATTGGCTTCATTTCCCCCTGTTCTTCACTTGTTTGCTTTATGTCATATAATGTAAAAATAATTAAAATAACTGTAAAAGATTTGAAAAATGCATTCTAAATTCAAGGAAATATGACTTTCACAAATGAATTTTACAAAAGCAGTCATTCTCCATTACATGAGGAATGGGTCTTCTTTCTCTTTAATGAAGTGCATTTTCTTGTAGCTACTACTATGCTGCTTGCTTAGAAATTTTCCTGAGACATGAAGATTAGCAATGCTTAATTAGATACTTAGCTAGAAAACAAAGGGGGGAAAAAATTCAATCATTATAAAGTGTTACAAAATTGGAAGACCTGGGTTCTAAGTGTTCTTAGACTGCAGCCACCTAGTGCTAAAAAAAGGAGGACCCACCATACAACACCTTGTTATTATAAGGTACTCTTGCTTCTTGATAGACGACAATAAATTTATGGAGGCAAAAACTATCTACCATATGTTCTGGTATATAAAAATGTTTAACAGCTAACTAAGCGCATGAATTCCTTGTGAGATAGAGTGTTCGCTACCCTTTATTTATGTTATAATTAAATGCTTTGAGTCATGTTAAATAATTCTTGAAATCATTCAAGAAGTGCTGAAAAGGAGTTACTAGGAAGACTGTTATTAGCTGGTCACATTATTTACCTTACCTTAAGTCTGCATGAAGCCTTTAATGGCCAATTATGTTGAATGGGAAATATGATATTGTTTCCTACGCATTTTTTCCCCAAACCAAAAATGATAACTGGCAGACTTTCTACTGCTGAAGCCTTTTGTATTTTTCCAGTGGCAATAAAAGTATAAAACCTTCCATGAAATGCTAGGCAATTGCAATGTAAAAGAGAATTACAAATGAATTATTCCTGATTGTAGTATATGCCATCCAGATAAAAGGCAAACTGGACTTTCAGTAATTCACTATATCAGTAAAACAATGTCTATTACACTTGCATCCACTTTTTACAATGTAGAGATACTTTTCAATAAGCATTTTTCACTATTATAGTACAACTTTTTTCTCATACAGCAGTGCCCTCCAACTTACTTGCAGCTAAGGGGCTGCAAACTATGTCTAAACCAACAAAGTGCATAACACCACAGGAAACGCAAGGGTGCTTAGCGTCTTAAAATAGCAGATCCAATACTATTGCTGCCTCACTTTTAGATTACTAAATACAATAAGTTTATTTATCCATCACAACTGAAAAGTAGCCAGAAAATGCTTGTGCGCATTCTGGGAGATGCTATTGATCTGTTCCTTTTCTTCAGGGACTAAAGAACATCCAGATCTGTTAGGCACTCCAAGGATGAAGGACAGAGATCTTATGCCCTTTCAAATACCTTTTGGGAAAGATTTTATATTACTTCCAGACTGAGTAGGAAAAGGGGGGGGGTTGCATTCTAAGTGTTTTACCATGTGCAAAATAGCTTACCTGAACTTCAGACTGAAATAACAAAAGAAGGTAAACAGGCACACAGAGGTGAAGTGGCCAAACATTACCTTTGAGAATTGGAGGTTACTTCAGAGCTCCTTCAGGCTGGTCTTTCACTTCTCACTTGCAGGCTGGAAAACAGGATTAAAAAGAAAAAGGACAGGCACAGATTCAATGGATAGTGTCCACTGCACCCTGACAGGATGTAGAGCACTGAAGTCTATCAGTATGCTGAATACTTCTGACTTTGGCTAGAGGTTCCAGTGTGATCCTGATTAATGCTTTGTTGAAACAACTGTGGAATGCTTGTGTAGGGTCTATTAGAAATAAGTGTGAGAACTGATTTTAGGTATTAAACCCAAGTACACCTAGCACTAAATCTTCACAGCTATTTGGCTCCTCCACAAGGTACTTCATTCAACTGACAGCCTACTGTAACTATCATGTTATGGTAACATAGCATAAAATATTATCAAAAAAACATTTACAGAAAGGAATTATTAATTGTAACATAGTCTTGACGTTATTTCTTTCTATTTTCTACTAATGAAGCGTAACTGACAAAGTTTCCAGTAGACTTAATCTTTCTATTAGGCTTGTGTCATTCTCTGTAGTCACTAGAAAATCAAAATAAAAGGTGTGGTATTATGACAGAATAAGGAAAGCAGATACAAAGCTGATCTATATCACCGTTTCCACTGTAAGAAATTTCTAATTTCTTACAGTAATTTCTAAACTAATTCTTTAGTTCAAGCATATGTAGAATGTGTATTTACCACTTAGCTCTGTTAGTCTGGGATATGAAAATGTAGTCTTGCTTAAAAAGAATAAATTGCTAATTTTTTACAAAGTCAATAGTACTTTAGGATATAGAGTGTTTTACATGCTTCTTCCTTTTTTTTTTTTCTTCTTCTTCATCTGGAAGATTTGCTATACCTATTAGCTTTTTTTCTTGGTAAATTCACCTTGTGAGACTGAACACTATTCATGTCATTAATTTTCCCTAAATACATTTTCAGTGTTTTTATGTGATGTTAATAAAAGCTGAAACACTAGTTTTCAGAAGTCATATGGCTGGCACAGCCTATAAAGATGTCAATTCTAAGTGACAGTCAATACATCACAGGATGAAACCGTATGTTTCTAGAAAAAACAGAGAGGAATTTATTACAACAAAGTCTTTGTAAGAAGTGTATGCATTTGACGAAGCTATTGCCTATCTTTGACTAGGTTCAGTCAAGGCAAATAGACATATATTAAATCACAGTTTTAGGATCAGTAAACCAGATACAATCTTAAGATGGAGCCAGCTGCCACCCATAAATGACTTTCCAGTAACACTTCAGATATTTTTCAAATATAAATGCAATAATGATTATTTTTCTTTTAAAATAAAGCCTAAAGAGAAGCAGTGAAGAAACTGGAAAAACACATTCCAGTACTTTAGATAGGAAAAATTAAAATTCTTAGTCACAATTAAGTGACATATTATGTAACAAAATGATTTTTCTAACAGTAAAGGGTATTTGTTGAAACTTTACTACTTTTATTTTTCTGGCCAAAATAATTAGAAGGATAATGGCTGCAACTTTAGACTCTATGCTTCAATATGTTTTCATATTGTACCTCTATTGAATTTATTCAAGGCTCCACACAGAACTTGATCTCCAGAAAGCGCAGAACAGTAAGATTCATCCTTTTTAACTCTAAGAAGAAATGCTAGTCTGAAAGTAAGATAAAGACCATCGATTCAATTTAATTTTCAATATATTTTCCAGGCTGATAAGAAAAATCAAATTATGTTATTATAAGTAACCCAAGCAGAATTCATCTGAGTTTAAAGACATGTGTAACAATATGGCCCCAAGACAGTGATGTCACCAAGTCTTAATTGCTTTGTTATAGCATCTTTCGACAGCAATGTTTTAGTGATGTATTGTCTTGGCTATATATTATTTCTGGAAGCTTTCTAGCTTTTTTTTCTAGAAAAAGAGTATGAGATAGTATAGCTTCAGTATCTGATTTATATCTAACTAGTAAACAAGTGAGACAGGCATAATGCACATTTTATCTGTATTGATAACTGTTTCACAAAAAGAATAACAAGAGAGGTATATACAGTATGGATCTGCATGTCCTGATCTGAAACTGCCAGGCCCCAAGTGTTGATTTTGGTCCCAAAGTGTGCCTGCATAAATTTATTCTGCTACATTTGTATAGTACCTGAGTTAAATAAATAAGACAAAGCTGTGTATTCCAGCACTTCACATTTTTAAGACCTTTCTTGGTTGCATGCAACTTTTTTAAAATTTAGCTGTTTGAATAAGCCCATCCTACTTACCTGCATTCTATATAGATATTTCTTTGTTTCTGATGAAGGAGGCAGGGAAGTTAACATACTGTGAGGCTTCACAAGAAGTGGTTTACCAGTCCTTTGTCCGAAATTTGGCAGGCAGTTGTCAAAGGGGAGTTTGCGGCAATCCTGTGAAAAGTCACCCAAATTTTGATAAAACAGTAGAGCTTAAGAGTAAATGTTCACGAGGGAGCTAGTTGAAAGTGTCAACTTGTATACTATTACGGACTTTTTATCCCTGTCAGTTCAGCAATACCTTCAATGCCTATCAGAATGATCTATGCCTTAGACCCAAATTAGTTTGTGTTTTGGTTTGGTTTTTCCTTTTTAATGTAGTTCAGCTGTTAACTCTGAGCATCATTCTCTTCATTCATGCACAGATTTAAATATCTAGGTGTTTAGAGCATCCAACTGCTGGGCTGTGTTTTCAAGGAAATTGAACTCACACTTCACCAGAGACAACTCTGAGGTAAATATTTAAGCGTATCATTATAGCGTCATTTAGAATAAAACTTTAATCCTATCAGAAGTAAAATTTCCAAACAACTGAGTGAATTAAAATGCAGCCAGTAAGCTTTTGAAATTACAGGATATCTAGCTCCTGTTCATCCATTCCTGACTGTCATTTCCTAGTAAAAGCTGCACTGAGTGATATTTGTGCAGTTGGCATGAGACCATGAAATCAAAGCTCAGTTCACTGTACATTAGGTGTGATGCTTTCACATAAATGTATTCCTTCCACTGAAGCACATCTTCATAGATCCTTCAACCATGGAGTAGCTTCCAGATGGAGTGGAGTTTTCCAAGATAAGGCAATAACTTTTCTGGTTAATAATAAAGTAACATCTAGATGAAAGCTCATTTTTTTTCTCAAGCCTTCTGCATATGATTCATTGCTCTTTTGCAAGTGGAGCTTCATTTTTATGACCCAACCCCAACAGTGATATTTCATAAAAGAGTGAAGCTCGTAACATTGACAATCTTTACTTATTCTTTCCTTGAATACTGTTATTTTTTCTGCATTTGTGTTATGGCTATTTTAATTTTTAAATAATATAAGTTAATCTGATATTACAAAGATATTTTTTTATTTTTACAACAATTTTTTAATACATTCCTTGTAAAGAAGCCAAATAAAAAATTGATGAATTTTTATAGAAAGATCCTAACATAACTAATTTCACCAAATAGGCAAAAGAGATTCCTTTGTGCCTTTTTTCCCCTGGATTTTCCTAATTTTCTTATTTGTCATTATAAGCAAAAGTAAATTAAAACAAGAAGGAAAAAAATATATTTGTGTTCTGTGATAACTTGCATGAGCTTATCCTGTCAAATTTTGTAATTTACAATTTCAGTCTATATTTCTGTTATTGCTCTTCTCTCTATTCCTGTGTTAGACATCCACAAAAATAAGCAAATATTAAACTAAAATCAAACAAAAGTTTCAAACTTCAAAAGCGGGACTTTACTTTGTGATCTAAATCTGAATTTTAATATTGCAGTCTCTGAAGTTCTATTTAACACAGGTAGTGCACTTCATAATTCCTAAAAATTCATTTAAGTCTATTGAACAAATGCAGTTTTGTTCCTGTAAATATTCAGGCATGACTCTTCTTCAACATCAGTGCAGCTTTTACGTTGTGTTTTTCCCAGTAAGATCAAGAAGCTGACTATTTCTGTTATGTATGTCTCCTGGGACTTTGAGTAGTGATTCTCAGAATGCAACTGATAGAGTTAATTCCTCGAAAAATGAATTCATTTGATCTTTTTTCAGTGTCAGACACTGAAGGGAAAAGTGGCTTGGACACCCTCAGAGCTACAAGTTTGACATATAGAAGGATATGAATGAACCCACAGCTTCATCTCCCTTTCCAAGAAATGTGAAGTACTTTTAGCAAAGGGTAATGTTAACACAACAGTGTTGATAGTTTCTGAAGGTAAGGGCCAGCCGTGTCCACAAGAGAAAGGCTGCCTATTTTCTTGGTCAAGCTACAGGGTATGTGGATCCATGTACTTAAAGCTCTTCAGTAAAGTACTTCACTGACTTCAGAAACATAGAAAAAACTGAAAAACACTTTGGTTGTCATTTACATGTTTAACATTAGTAGTGGAGGTACATAGTGGCCTAAGAGAGGAAATGTCATGTATTTTGCAACTATTATAGCTTAGAGCAGAATCTACTCTCAGATCCAAGTGGCAGTCTTCATATGAATGTGTTCACCTTCTCACAAGGCTGAGTGAGCTCATGCGAAAATGCAGCTGTGCACATTGTGTTTAAAGTTACAAAGTGTCCAGAAAGATCTAGTGTTTTTCATAGCAAGGGAGTGTAAATGCATTTTATAAAGCTCTAGTCAATTCCTAAATAATGTTAATACACCTTTGAATGCCTTTGATAAACAGATAATAAACCCTCTCTTGATGCAGGGATGTATTGGGACGAAATTATTATTTTGTGGTGGGTCATTAAATTATGTAGGGTTTATGTGAACTTATATCCACAGGCAAGACAAATCATCTCACCTGTGGCCTGAGCCAGTGACTTCAAAGCTGAATCATTGATCCAGTATTCCAATTAACTCTCTTTTTACGGGAGGATAATCCTTTAACATCAGGAAAAACTTGGACTGTCTCAGCTTGATGCCCATTTTTATCACGGCCAACAGTTGCAATCAACCTACTGTTCCTGCAGCAAGCAGTTCCGGAAGCTATTAGTACTTTTACAGATCTCAACAGACAGTGTTGCTGCACATTTGCAAACAACTGTTACATATGATCAGTGTCAAACCAATGTACTAAATGAAAAAATTGTGAGGAGGAAGATTTAAGGCATGAGAATTATAGTGCTACTGGAAAATATTAATTCCCTTTTAAAGTGAATACTGACTTTTCAAATATAACATTTTAATTCTTCTTTTACTATAAACTGAAAGTGGCTTTGATAACTTATAAATAACAAATAGCTATTCAATATTCCTAAATGTGTAGGTAAATGTAAGTAGATCTATAAAATCAAAGAATGCTAGCAAACTTAATGCTGGTAAGCCCACTTTTTTACACTGATAAATGACTTTCATGATTTATCATAAAAAATATTATAAAGGAAAATAAACTCCAGTATATGTAATTTAAGAACATTATGCTATAATTCTTATATTCTCTCAATCTTTTTTTTGGATGCACTGTACAGTTTAAAGCTGACATTTTCAAAATCCTTTTTCATGATGTTCAAAATACCTATCATGTACAGTGTAGGCCCTAAAAAGCTGACCTAAAAGAAAATTCCCCATTGTGTTAGCTACGTTGGGCTCAATATTAACATATTACAAAGGAAAGGAAGACACCTGTAGGCACTTTAGTTTGAGGACATCATTTAAGCTTGCATCCAAAAGCTGTGCTCAGAGTCTGAAGCTTCATCCCTACAATGGATTTAGAGTTTGCTATAAAATGCTAGGGTAGTGGTGGATCCTTAGTGTTACAGCTCTAGCACTTAAGGCTAAATGAGAACTGTAATTAGGATGCCTTAAGGAAAGGAGAAACAGAGAATAGCAGCACACCTCATCAGTGAACTAGTTTCCACTCACCCACAGTTATTCTGAACTGCTATCTTATTCTGCTCCTCAACCCCTCTTTCCCCACTGGAAGATTTCCTCTTTTGTTGCTTTGCAGTGAGACAAGGACTGGCATATGGCTTTTTCCAGCATCTCTCTGGCTCTATCCTCTTGTTATACACTTATGGAAAAAGGTGAAATAAGCCCATGTGCTGCTTTTCCTTCTTCATACACTCTGAACCAGTCTGAGCCTGCAAATAGATGACCTTTAATTGTTTGAGGAATGGTAATATTGTGGCTGGTTAATGCTAGTCTTCAGTATTTTCAGTCACTGCAAGTCACATTAGAAAATCTGTCTGATTATATAAATCAGAATTATATCCTAGTATCAGTTAGGAGTTTTGCTTTAAACATTAAATATTTGTTAGCTGAATGTTATTTGCCTCCTCAGCTGCATAATATCCTTTCTATTATTTACTATGATACCAACTTTCTAGTTGTCCTAAGGAAATGCACTTCAGAAAAATAAACATTGCAGTTACTAAACTGTGGGGTTTACATCATAATAATTTAGCAACAAAGAACTGAATTCAACTAACAGTGTGGTTGTGCCGCAAGGGAAAAACAATCTGTAGCAAGACATCAGATTGGTTTCAGGAAAATAGCTGAAGAGCCTGTGCCAGAGAATGCTGATGCTGCTTCATTGTGTTTGCATTTCTGTGATGGGATTTACATAACTCAACATGACATTATATTGGCTAAGACATAAATCTAGTCTTTAATCCAACAAGATGCACAGAGCTTCCTGTGTTGTGTCACCAAGATCCCCTCTGCCAGGCTTCAGTGTCTTGCCCATCCAAATAGAATCTTTATGCATATTTACCCATTTAATACTTGCTGCATGTTACTCACTGCCTGCATGCCCACAAAGTTACAGTATACATATATAAAATGCTGTCCTTGCAGACCAGTTATTTGCCATTGATACATAAGCGCCAAAATAGCAATTGCAATTCTGTTTACATGGTGAATGAAAATACAGCTTTCCTCTGTTGGATCATCATTGTCCCTTTAATCTTTCTGCTTTCTTTCCTTTCCCTAATATTTACTGGCACGTAATGAGCTTTTAGCAAGAACACTGTCAGAATCACAATCTGTCCATTAAACATACCAGCAAAGATGTACTTCTGCAAAATGCTCATGAAAAATGCAGTTGAAAATTTGTGCTGTAGACAGAGTTCTGGTTCTTGTAGGCTGTGTAATAATTCTGAAAGAAAATACTTACTTGATACTGACTTAGACTGCTCAAGTTTCGCTTAAAACTTCACAGTTAATGTTGCAGTCCTTCGTTGATTCTTTGCCAAAAACGAAAATGCAGTCCTCCTGAGGACAGATACATGCACAAATTTGTTTCTAAGCTTACAAGTTATGAATAGTAATATCAGTAATACCATTCAGCTGGTCAGTGTCACCTTACAACGGACATAGGAGCAAAGTACAATTTCAGTAGTCTAGCGTTTGATCCTAAAACTGTGTTTGTATTCAAGTTTTACCTTTTTATAGACACAATCATAATTTAAAATGATAGCAGAGGTACCATGTGACTCTGACTGTTCACAAAGATATCAAGTTACTTTGACTGAAAAGTTTAAGGCAGTCCCTTCTCAGTTCTCCTATTGGAGGTTCTTTAAAAAATATCCCTCATTTTCTTTCATAATATTGCCTCTCATCCCTCCACTCCATACACATAGTTTTGTCCTTTGTAAGACTATTTTTAATATAATAAAAATTGACTTCCTTTCCATTCTTGGTCACTTTACTCATAAATGTAAATGTTTGTTATTTTCAGTCCTACAAAATTTCCTAAAATTCCTCTTCATCAAATTCTATCCTGCCTATATAGACCATCTTCAGTCTGTTTCACATTTACAGTCCATGATCCTGCTGATTCTAAGAAAGTTTCTTTGTTTTGCTTTCCTTAGAAACTGATCTTCACTTTCTCAGGGCAGATCTTACAATCAGAAAATCCTTTCCCACGTCATAGATTCAAACCTTACTCTTTAAAGTGGGTGCACTTTCAGCTGCAATCTGCAATTCCCAGAGTTTAACTGAGCTGAAAACAGTGGAGAATACACTGCCTGAGATTTAGTCCACTTCCTGGCCTGCGAAAATCCCTCAAGAGAGTCTCATCTGATAATGTTGTTTGGGATTCTAGGTCAGAGCGATCCTAGGTTAGAATGGAAAATACAAAACCACATTGAGAAAAACAAACCAAAACAAAACAGTATCCCAAAATTACCAGTATAATCCATTCTTAAAACTAACTTGCTTGCGTTTTTCAAAACTTTCTGGATAGAGTTCCCGGTTTAGTCTAGTTTGAGACAATAGCTGGCTGTTGACCAAGCATAATTAGATATGGGCAAAAAAACCCTGGAAGAAACGCATCATCTTCCTGTGCATTTTTGGGTTAAGTTAACTAAGTTGTGGAAAACCCTTAAAATCTTTCATCTTATATCAAGATAAGGTCAGTTGGAGCACTGCAGTTCACACTGCTTAGATTTAAATTGCTCTGGTTGACAGGTTCATTCTCAGTACAATTTGTCAGTCAAGGATTCACTTTTCCATATGCTCTGACAGATTCCAAGTCTGTTTAGCGTGGTACAGAGTTCCATTCCCTGCCACTTTTCTCATCTTTGGAGCCCTTCTGGCTGTTGCCTTTAGACATATTATTTTCTGTAGGAGTGAAAATAGAGGTATATATTGTTAGATTTTATTTCTGTATTCAAATGCTTGAAAGAAAAGGCA
The DNA here is from genome assembly GCF_028554395.1 of Pezoporus wallicus. NCBI lineage: Eukaryota > Metazoa > Chordata > Aves > Psittaciformes > Psittacidae > Pezoporus > Pezoporus wallicus. The sequence goes on along the minus strand of NW_026642757.1, from coordinate 1,202,772 downwards.
AATTTCAATAACAGAGTGGTTGAAACTTAGGAACACACATGAATCAATATGAACCAAAAGTTCAACACCCAAACGAACTTTCTGAAGGAAAATGGGATTATGTTGCTTCAAGCTCCATTAAATGCACTACAAAGCTACAATAAAGAAAATAAACCCCATCAAACTCATAAGCTCTTGCTAACATCTGTCAGCATACAGTATCCCAGTAACTATACCTTCATAGTAGTTTAGTATAGCTTCACTCTAAACCACCATCTGTTCTGATCTATAAAACTGCATTTGAAGTATGGGGGGCAGAGGTTGTTTTTTAAAGTCAGAAAATTTATATATATGAGTTGCGGTAATAAAAATGCATATTTGAAGTACTGTAGTAGTGTATAAGCAGAATAATCCTATTAACCGAAAAAATTCTAAAATGGCTTTTGATCATTGAAGTAACTCCTGGTTCAGGAGCTTCTCAGCAATGAGCTGATGACAATTCACTTCCATAAAGTGGAAGTCTAGACTTCAGACATTCACAAATGCAAATTTGTGTATATTTCAGTAGATCCAGTTTCCAAATGCATTGATATAAAGTCAGTTTTTCAACAAACTTGTAGACAAAGTGACTTTTTTTAAAACATAACATTCAAAGCATAACTTCAGTTTGTGGCTAGTTTTATTAGTTTATTAATGTACCTAATACCTCTACTTGCCTGTACACTTCCCATAAAGTGACTAATGAAAACAGAACCTAGGAATATACAAGGAAATTTATCTGTCAGCAGGATATTTTTGGCTCTTTGCTGCCTGTGATTATCATCTTGGTTGTGTCACACTGAAAAGTGAACTTTGTTTGTGGTTTTAGAGTTGGCATAAAGAACTATTTAGTAGGGTACTACTAATAATATAGGGATACTTATATAGGGATACTATAGGATGCTACTACTAATATAGTAATAATAATATAAGGACTCTATGAGATTTTCTTCTGTTTTATTCCATGAAAGTATGCTATATCCTAAGTCCTGTTTTGATTGGTGGGCTTGGGGAAAGCAAAAACAAATTATTGGGGTTTATACACTTCTGCACTAAAAAAGATAAGGAAGCAAAGGGGAACAATTTGAATTAATTTGGAGTTAAAGTTGTCACAGGGAGTGTGCTTTAAAAATGAAAGTTCTGGCCATTGGAAACATTTTTGTCTGGGAAAACAGTATTTCAACATTTGGACTGGTTAGAGTAATTCCAGAGGCAAAACAACAAATGTTCAACAAGCAAAGCTTTCAACAAGGATATGGTTGAAACAAACAGCATGGGAAGTGTGATACCGAAGAGTCACTATCTGCCACTATTACTCACCCTGAAAACAATACTGGGGTTTTAGCTAAAATTTCTTACACATAAGGAATATTTGTGCCACACTATATTTGAAGCAACCGAGCCTGGTAGAACTAAATAAACTCCAAGGTGTTTCTCAGAGCTTTACAGTAACATTCCCTGCACTGTCAGAAGCTTCATCAATTTCCAAGACAACTTTGTTGTGTCTGCAAGTGATCCTGTATAGAACAGAGAACAACCTATGTATGTGTGACTCTGTCCTGAGCATAGCCTTGTACTATGTATATTATTATGTCAGTGGGCACTTTTTTCCCACAGTGACGTTTAGTGGGAAAAAGCTTTCTCAGAACCTAAGACATTTGAGTTTGCCAGAAAATTTTCATTACAGGAGGTTTTTTTTAGTGCTAGATAGAATTCAAAATCTAAACTAGAGAACAACTGAGCACCAAAAATATCTTGATTTTTAGGCTATTTCCCTTGTATGAGAGGCTCACAAATTTTTGCAAGCTATCGCAGGTTTGACATGCTTTATCAATGATTTTGCTGTGTGGGAATTTCCCAGTTGTGTCATTTTCACAGAAGATGGGAAAAGATTTATTTTTCAAATAAGTACTGAATTGAACACCTGTATCTACATCTGTATATATGTGTATGTACATATAAATACATGTACATTTACACATAGATATATACACATATATTTATGAATCTGGTAAAAAGTCACTATGGGAAAAATATTTCCATTATCATTATTTTTATTAAAAAACCTCTGAAACTAAGCTGAACCGTTGGAGGAATTAGAGCTAAATATGAAAATCAATATAAAACATTTTCAAGACTTGCTTGAATTATAGATATTAGACATTGGCAAATAACTTGACATTACTATAAATATATTTAACCATAAAATGCCCAACAATAACTGCAAGAAATGAAGATACTTTGAGTCTTTTCATCAGTGAGATCCAATAGTGAAGTAGCTTTTCTACAGTTAATAGTCACAACAAACCAAACTTGTGAGCAGCTGCTAGAGAAAATAGCTTATTGATGTTATGCTTGGAAAGAACATGAGTCTTGCAATCTGTGCAGCAACCAAATGCAGTAAGATCTGTACATTTTATGTTAGATGAAATATGCATTTAAAATGTTTACAATTGTAGTACAGCCTTTATTCACTATTTCTTTCATTGCTATAACTCTGTAGAATCAACTTTTGAGCAGTGGATAAGCTTCCAAAATAAAATAAAAGATAGAGTAAGAAAGACAATTTATAGTGCATAATAGATGGGAGAACAGGTGCATCAGAAAGTTTTATATTTTGGACAGATTGTAAAACTGAGATATCTGGATGTGACTGGGTTATAAAGTCTGTAAGTGGAGGTAATGCAAGGAAACAGAAGTGAAGCAAACTTCTGTATTTGATAAGTATTATTGCTCTCACTTGAAATATTAGAGACACGTGGGTGGGAGGGTGGACATGTCTAAAAACAAATATAGAGAAATTTCCCTCATTTACTGTTTTTACTCCTGCTTCTTTGCTTAATTTAGTTATTAATTGGTTATACTGTTGTGTCTTATGAACAACTATACCTCTAAATGCACTTATACCAAGTCAACTAAGCTTCCTTAGACTTAAAAGTACACGAATGAAAATTATCACGCTTATCCCAGACAAAATCTAGGCTCTGGCAACAACTTGGTAATTGATATATAGGGGTTGCAAATTGCTAATTCCTGAAATCAGTTCAGGTATCATTCAGGTTCTCATTATGTGGAACTCCCCCTTTTCTCTTTTACCTCTTGAAAAAAATCTTAAAATGTCCATCTAATTTATAATGCTTAATTTTTGACTGTCATCAGATTTACTGTCTGAGCTAGGTAACTCAGGACATTCTTAGCAGTGCAGGAGTGGCCTTCACAAAGTCAGGATTGTCAGCTTAATGGTGCAGGAAGCTTGGAGCCAGATATTCAGCTATAACAGAGTAATTTTCAGGGAGAATAAAACATATCCATGTGCATCAAGACATCCTTGAAGTTCCCCTGCTCCTCTGTCCTTCCAAGAGTTTTTTTTGTAAAGCCTAGACAGGCTGTTCCAGCAGTTGGGAACTGCCAGAGAACTCCCTACACATTTCTTACTTAGTGTGCAAATGTAGGGACTGTATTGTGCTCCTTTTGACTGCCTGTGGTCCCTTATACTGCTACAAGACTGTTGCCACAATCAGTTTCTACCATTAAGAAGGCTTTGTGCTAGGAAGAAGAAGCAAAATGTGCCTTAAGCAGTGTTTTTAATTGGCTTAATCCTATGAAAGGATCAAAATTGCTAAACATCTCTCAACTTTATTGGCTTAGTATGAATAGAAGATATTAAGAAAGTTACAGTAGCTGTTCCGCATCTGGAAGTATCTCTAAAAATTATCATGCCTAAAATAATGTGTTTGAAACAGGCAGGGAGAACATTATTGCAAAACCTGTATTAGGATCTTCTCAAACGGTTTCCTTCTGCTGAAAACCTACAGTATTCCAGTACGTATGACATTCTGCTCATGCCTTCCTACTCACATCCCTCATCTTACCAGCTTAATGAGTTTTGGTTACCCACCAGTGCTGTTACTTCTCTCTGCATTGCCTGCTTAAGTTTTTGCAAATATTGTGGAAAAAGATTACCCTATATCTTTGGTTGTATGTGTTTACACATATAGCAGACCTTTCCTTCTCCTTGACATTTCAAGGCAAATTGACTTGAAGCTTTATAAAGCCTTAAATGCTTAAGTATCCTAAGTCATAGTTACAATTTTTAAATCCCATACTTTCATCGACACGGTCTGTGGTTTCCCTGCTATGTGTTATGTATGAGTCTAATCAGAGAGCTGTGTAATGTTCCTATTGAGATATCCTTGCAGCAAGTGACACATTAGTTACTAATTAGAATAGTGGGGAAAATTTACTTGACTCATTCCCTAATCAAGAGAAATACTCCTGATAATGTGAGTTTTGTAGCAGCAAACACTAGCTAGGGACTTGATTTGGGCTGAAATCTATAAGATCTCACACACACACACAGACAACAAGGAGAAATATTTTTTTCCTTCCCACTGGTGAGAATCAAATCTGGCTTATAATGTACAACCTTCCACTCAACCCCTATCCAAGAACCATACCCTGGATATTTATTTAATGGGACACACATGTACATTGTAATGTAAGCTTTTTGAATACGGTTTATTTTAAAGAATATTTTTATTCATTTTATTAATGATTAACATGACTAAATGCTGTGAGTTTTAGCCTATTTTAAATTCCTATCACATAGATTTATTTTTTTAGAAGAGATTTCAAGTTTTTGACATTTTAAAAGCATGGTACTTTTAGATATGTACCAAGTAGGTAAGGTCAACACTTAAGTACTAATGCCTGACAGAAGTACAAGTCAAATATTTCTTAGCTGGTTTAAGCATAAAGGATGAAGTAAAAGTTCTTTCAATTACATAGCAGTTTGAATTTATTTTCTAGGTTATGTGGATTGCTTTAGAGAGCATTCTAATATAACCTCAGCATTAATTTTGAAGACAAAAATGAGAGTATATTCACTCTTAGCAGACTGGAAAATTGAGTTGCTCTTCAAAAAATTTTGATCTAAGGAAATGTAGTTCTTGCTATTTCAGTGGAATCTGGCCTGGAATGTTGAGTCCTTTCCTCGTAATCTCTCTTCTGTGTTAATTATAAAGGAAACATTTATCACTTCTTCACTTAAAGAAATCCTACAAATCAAAGAACAGTATTAATCCTTTGATCTTAAATAACATTCAACTTCATTGATAGAAGAGATGTTCACAGTTTATGTTTTAGATTATTATTTTCTAGTTAATTCTAATGCAACACTGCTCTATGACTAGTACTTTAATGGATTTTAATTAGTTAGGCAAATTACTCCTTACAGGGACACTCTTGATGAATTTGGTCCAACTTTCTGCCCAAGACCAGATGTGAACAGATTTTGAATTTTATTAATATTTGCTTAGATCATGTAGGCAAACAAATTTCAGCCAGTGAGTTCTTGACAAATTGTTCCTATTCACTCTTTATTATTGCTGTGTGTGCTGTGAGATTTGATATCTAAATTAAAATATTTCTGAAGCACATCAAGAAGCTATTTTTTTTTTAAGAGAAAGATTAAAAGATAAACAACATTGCACATTCATTAGTATACTCATGCTCTTTTCCCAATGTAAAATTGATTATTGGCAATTGTCTCTTATTTTCCACAGAAACATTTTCCCAAAAGAATTTGAAATATTATCATATGCATTGTACAATGCATGAGCATTGGTCATTTAAGCAACTATTGTAAATACTTCTTTATTCTTGTGGAATAAAATTATTAAGTTTATGTGATTCTGTAGATTAAAAAAAAGTAAATGTTTAGAACATTTAAAGCTCATTCTTTACCTTTAAAAATAGTGGATAACAGGTCTCCAGTGTTATATCTTCCTGCAGATCCCGAGTCTCAAAATAATTTGATATGGTGTCATGGTATCTAAAACTGTTACATCTGGCTGCTTTGTTCATTGTTTTGTGTGTGACTGTTTCCATTTGTGGCTTTTTTAATTTTCTTTAAGAAATAATTCCTGTCCTAGATTCATAACAACTCTACAGTGTGTGCTCTGCCACAGTTCATTTGTCCACAAACGACCATAGCCTCTCTCTAATTGAAAATCATCATATTTTTCTTTACATTTAATGAACTCATTGAAGAGTATCTATCCAAACAGAATTACACATATGCTTTCAATTCAATGGTGGTGTAATCTTAAAGGTGGTGTTTCCTAAACTTCATTTTTCTCTTCTAAACAAAAAGTCCTAACTTCTTGCCTAACATTTACATTTCCATTGCAAATCTTTTCAGTTGATGAAATATAGTTCAGTTAGGTCTATATTTTACCTATTCTACGTATTACCATATTAAATGTAGGTTAGATTTAACAATAATAGAAAATACAATATCTTCAGGAGAGGCATTATCACTGGGGACATCCAGCAAGTAGAGATGTCTCACCTTAAGTGAGACACAGATATTGCTGTTCTTACTATTTACAATCTGAACTTTAAAGCAGATGAAAATATTTGTATGTAAAGTTCCTCTCACATAGATGTTTTCTGTAGACGCTGCATTTCAGTTGGATGGAGCTTTGGGCAACCTGGTCTGTGGAAGGTATCCCTGCCTGTGGCAGGGAAGTTGGAGCCAGATGATCTTTAAGGTCCCTTCCAACTCAACCCATTCTATAATTCTTTGATTCTGTGAAAGCACGAACAGATTCCTCAACCCAGTGATCCTCATTCCAAAAAAGGGAGTAAGAATTGCAGTGACCTAATTTCAGGTGTCTTCATAACCTATTGATTTAGTCCAATGTCTTTTTTAGTTCCTCTATGCCAAGCAAAGTATTGCAACTCAGGATAACTGCAATTGGAAAAGTAGTTTAAAATAGGAGCAAGAGTAATTAACATGAAATTAAGAAGTATTTCTGCACAGAACATATTAAATGTGAAGAATCACACTGTTTGTTCTGACAAGATTCTAAAATCATTGGAAGCAGACCTCTGCTCCAGAAAAATCACAAGATTATGAATCCTCTACTTTCTGAACTCTGTCTGAAAAAGCACTTTTCTAACATTGATTACCATGGCAACTCCTATTAGGTACTTTTATTAGCTAAATTGCAGCCAGGGAACAGATTATCCTATTTCATATAATCATGTCTCGGGTAAGTAAGGTTGAATAATCAATGCTGTGCAATTTTTAACCAATTTATTTAAAAGGTTTCACAGCATATTTTTGACTCAAAAGTATAAATGAACTTTTCAGCAATATGAAAGGCAATAAAAAATCATCACACTATTTTTCTAGTATTACCATATGCAAATTAATGTTTTAAGTAATGGTACTAAATGAATGGAAAAATGAACAAAATACTATAATCCTCCCCCTTTGACAAGACACTGTAATTATTCATTGGCAGGAGAAACGGCATTCACAAAAACAGCAAAATCAGATTTTACAATGCAGGAGGCTTAGGTAGGCTACAAATGTAGGTTTCACCTTCTTTGACCATTATCACTTTTATCTTGTAGGGTTTTGAATTTCCTCCTCCAAATTACTTAATCACCAAGAATCTCGCATATTAAAGCTTTTCAGTTTTCACAGTGAAACCAGAGGACTGAATGGTGCAATTATAGACACAGTAAGAACATATTTAAATTAAAGAAAGAAATACTGTATTTAGATGTCATTTGTCATTAAAATCCCATTTCTCCTTGAAGCTTGGTTGTTGGATGTTCCACAGATCAGGAGAAGGAACTTCAGTGATGTGTTTCTGAAAGTACATTAGTCTCAGAAGGAGGAAGATATAATTATACAGTACTTAGAATACTTCTCATTGTGATCCTACCACTACCACACACATTTAAAAACTTCCTCAGTAAGTGCCTATTATAATATTTAGATTTACATTTTATTTAGGAAATACCTAACAAAATACTTTTGTATTTTATTTTAAAGGTGGAAGATATATTTAAGGGCTCATTTTTATTCCTTTGAAAAGAAGTATATCAGTAAAATCTGCTTTCAGAGACTAACCTCTTTCCCAAGTCCATTTTGAATTTTAGACTACAAATAATTTTAAGCACTATAAAAACAAAATCAATGTATCAATTGAATTCATGTAGTACTAAAAATTCTTGCTTTGAATTGAAAGTACACTCAAAGATATATAAAATAAATTCAGAAAAGAAACTACTAAGAAGAATCATGATTATTCAAATGTGGTTTACATATATTCAAATGATTCCTCTGAGAAGATTAAAAAGCATTCTAAATGTCATTCATATTTTCTGCACAGGCTATGTAGGGAATAGAGGGAAAATAGTGAGAGACCATGTAAAAAAAATGATTGTAAAATCATTTACCTATACTAAATATCAAGATTCTATCAAACACCAATTATCTCTGCTTAGCTATTTATAGTTAAATTCATACATGAGGAAAGAAAGCATGTCTAGATATGATTGGGAAAAAGAGTAAGAGGCAGTGCTGAAGTACATGACCTGTATTTGATGAAGAATAGAGATCAAGACTGATGTGATTAATCTCACTAGAAACAGACAACCCTGTTGTCTGAACTGTTGCAAATCCCAGTTTGTTAGTCTGGGGAACATACGGAGTCCCTCTTCTAACAGGCATCATTGATAAACCTAAATATTGTGAGCTATGTGAATTTTTATCCACTGCTGAAATTCAAAGAGAGCAAAAATGTCATCAGAACAGATCTGATTTTCTTAATAAGGACAAAAACGCACTGTAGAACAGTCAAAAGTTAGGAAAAGCCTCATCAAATCACTAACAGTTTTTCTTGAGCAGGAAACAGTATTTCAGGTCCCCTAAATTAGACACTACAGTTTCTACAGTCTCAAGGCATGACTTTTTGACAGACTTGTTCGTGGTCAAACTAGTTGCTTTAAAACCATGGTACACAGAAAAGTAGAATAAATACTTCCAGAGAATGATACAGAATACTGAAGAATGCAGAGGAAAGAAGCACCAGATATTTTTACTGGAGAACCATGTTAATTTGAAAGTGGGACGTATATGTAACTTTTTGTAGAACAATTATGTTGGCTTATGGATCATTTTTATTGCTCTCTATCCACTCTGTTTTTTGGGTTGTTTTTATTCTTTCATAGCTGTGCTGATAAGTGGTCTCAATTTTGACCAGTTCTCATGCTTTAAAATCACTTTAAAGTAGATCTGGATCTGGCAACATGGAATTCTTGATCCCTTTAGAGTACACTGTTTTAATCATTTTTACCAAAAGAGTGCTTGAAAGTAATTGCCTTAAAATCACGTGAATCACTAAAAAAAAAAAAAAGAAAAAACAACGTTTTTTCAGTGTTTTATGAATAAGTCTGAATTATTATTTTGTCTGTGTTCTTTTGGAAAAGTAAATAATAAAATGTTTTCAGTCAAGTAATGTGGATCAAATAACAGGGAATTAGCTTGTAGAAGGCAGAATAACAATACTGCAAGAATTTCATCTGACTAATCTTAGATTTCTTTCTTAATGGTTACAGAAAAATATAAACCAAAACATGAGCCAATTTATTATTTTCTGGATATTTAAAAATATTAATTAAAATCGTAATGGGTGTAAAAGAAGACTTCCCAATGCCAACTTGAGCACAAAGTTGCGGCAGCTTTTCATGCTAAAAAATAGTATGTACTTAAATTTTTAATCATGGAATGAACAAAAGCTCACATAAATACACAGATGTATCTGGGTACAAATATATATTTAGGCTAATGGAAATCAGAATCTCAAGTAAAAGTTACCTTAAAAGTATAATCCAGAGTATCCACAAATCAGAGCCTGACACTCAACAGTATAGCTCTTGATGCTGAAATCGAAAGTAGAAACAAGTGCAAATACATGAATCATCATATCTTGTTCATCAGTTTCTTAAAGTAATTTTAGTTACAGATGATAGAAGTATTACTCAGGCAATATTAAAAAATAAAATCAAGATACCTAAATTAAAATCCCATCAGGTATTTTTATGTCCTGAAAGAGATTAAAATAATTCACTGCTGCAGTGTTGCTCAAAGCTCCATCCAGCCTGGTCTTGAACACTTGAACACTTCCAGAAACGGGGCAGCCGCAGCTTCTCTGGGCAACCTGTTCCAGTGCCTTACCACCCACACAGGGAAGAATTTCTGCCTAATATCTAATCTAAATCTACCCTCTTTCAGTTTAAAACCATTCTCTCTCTTGTTTAACTTATTTTTTAAATATTTTTATTAAGTATATGATGAATATGTAAGCAAACACATGAAATAAGGAAGAAAACATTTGTCACAGAGAGCAGGACACAAAAAAAAAAATGTATCTTGGAGTCAGGACATTTTTCAAATGTTAAAAAGAACATGACAACAGTCTTTTTGTTTTCCTTTTCCATGAAAATACTGATCAATTAAAACTCTGATTACATACTTGCAGTTTATTTGTTGGTTTAGGAGAATAAGATGGCTGCCTTCTAGGCATTCACTAATGGTATTATTCTTGATGAATTTCTCTCTCCTTAGGATATTCAGAAGATATAAAGTACTGTGAGGGTTGATTTATGCCTGGCATGAAGCTAAAGTCTAGAATACTTCTTTAGCAGACAAGAAAGATATTTTACTTACTTCATTAGTCTGCACAAAGGAAAGCTGAAGACAGAAATTTATACTAGTCATTGGAGCTGATATTCTAATTACATTTAGTATTGAGATTCAGTGAACTGACGAAAACATCAGTCTAGTGAAATTGTTTATTGTTGTTTTTCTTCTGATAATAAGATGCCAGATGGAAATCTCTCTATATATTAGTCACCTAATTTTAATTGTGTTCGTAAAGATCTCTTATTGCTTTTATTAACTGATAGACCCATTTCAGAAAATAAGTAATTCCTTACCCAAAATATTTAGCAGCTTGTTCTTAACTTGGAAATTCTAAGGGGTTATAAAGTCTTGTTAAATCTCCTTTTACTTAGACACACTACAGCAAGCATCTCCTCTCTTTAAACATCTGAGGCGAACTATTTGCTGGACAAAATGGCATAGTTACCCTGAAAATAGTGATGCAGGTATTTAATTTGAAGAAACTGTAGCTTTTTTCTTGAGAGCTTATTCAAAACTTAAGTTTTAAAGTGGCAATATGAACACAGGAAAAATTAACATTTCACAAATTCCATATTTTTAAGCTCACAACGTTTTCCTGCACAATTTTATGGGGAGACCTGTAATATGTGACAGAAATTCTTTATATCTTTATTTCCATTTTGCCCTTCATACACTGTATTTTTATTTTAAAATGCAGCCCTAAAAAGGGCAGTCTACATAAGTTTCACTGGCTGTGAGGTTTGAACTACATACAACCTACTGGAAATGCAAAACTTGTTCTTTGCCTTTGAGTTGCAACGGAAGGTGTGGAGCTGGTGCAGCTTTCCCAGCTACCTGCAAGAGGGGCAGGGCATGAGACAAAAAGCAAGGAGCCTTCACGCAGAGCATCAAAGTAGAACAAACTAGAAGCAAAGGGACTCAAGATGGAAATGAAACTCCTGCAGCAAGTACAAACGCTTTTACCTCCTTATAAAATGATTACAGAAAAATAATCTTGTTTTGAATTCTGATGGCTCAAGTGGGCGCTAAAACATTTTTTGGAGCTGAAAAAGGGTCTGGTAAGAATTTATTTCTTCAAGCTTTTAAAGGCTATTTCTGCTGCATAAAGTTGAGTGCAGTGAATAAAACAAGCCAAAATTATTTGAGAAGCTCTATAAGCTTCCTTAATCATGAACTTGTAAAAGAGTGAAGCATATCCCAAAAATGAAGGAAGTTATACTTCCTACAGTAATTTGAGATAATCCCAGAATATTATTGCTCAGGGTTCAAGAAAGACAAAATAGAATGGGTCACCCATAAAGCACTGCTTATAAGTTTGTTGTCTCATCTCAGCAGGTGATTTACAGAAGAAGTGATGAAATGGTGGAAGCATTCAGGTTTCCTTTGAGGATTTAAACAGTTTTAGACTAACTATCCCCTGAAAGCACAATTTACAAAGAAATATATTCTACTAATATGTTCGGGCAGAGGAAAAAGCTGATAATTTTAAGGTGAGCCACAACTGTGTGAGTTAAAAAAAAGGATCAAAAAGGATCAAAGGCTGAGAAGTTAGGTAAAGGAAAAATATGTATGTATATTTCTTACATATGCAACCTGTATTTCCTAAACGAAAAAGTTGTCCTTGCAGAGACAGATACAGCTTGATGCTGGAGAAAATTAGTCCTCACTGTAGATTTTAGAAAACTAGGGAAGAAAAAGTTAAAAAAGATTTTTTTTTGTAGAGCAGTCCTACTGCGATTAGAATTGAATGTGCTAAAAAGGAGCCTACCGTTCCCTCTAGCCTAAATGCAGAAAACTGAAGGCAAAAATCAGTAGTGCAAGCAATGAAATTTAGCTATGCACAGGTCCCTACACTGAGTAAAAGCATGGACATTACTGAAGATCAAAGGGCAAAGAAAGCAGAAGCACTACAGAAATCTGTCCATCTCTTACTTTTGTCCTGAAGTGGCCTACCTGAATGAACTTGGATAGGGCAGGAAGCACTTTCAAACCGATTTAACTGCTATCTTTGGAAAAAAAAAACAGCAAGTTTTTTAAGCACTTTTTTGGGATTGCTTTCATGGAAAGAACAAAGCCTCCCTTCACAGGCTTCCCTATGTCACAGTATACAGCAACCCTTCATAGCATAGATAGGCAGACTTCCTCCTGATCTTCAGCTATGTTATTTTTATAAAATACAGAGTATAGAACATTTCTATATAAAACTGTGAAATGGCTGTATCATCCATTTGAAAACATAATTTATGCTTGTATTTTATAAGAAATTTAGTTAATAATTATGGAAACACAAGGAGATAACATTTTTTACTATGTTGTCACGAATTTTCTTAGCAGAGCAAGAAAGTAACATTTTTAATGGTGCCATGCTTATAAATTCACTTGGCATATCATCATTGCATTGTAGGTAGGGTTCTGAGATTATTTACTGGGTTTTGTTTGGTTGTTATTAATGACAAAATAGAAATTAAAGAAATAAAATGGAAAGTTGGAAAAAAAATACGGTTGATAAAGTAGAAGTACTTAATATATTATCTTCTACTGTAGAAAAGTCAGGGACTTTTTCCGAGCTCATATAGGAATAGGACAAGGCTGAATGGTTTTAAACAGAAAGAGGGTAGGTTTAGATTAGGTATTATGAAGAAATTCTTCCCTGTGAGGTTGGTGAGACACTGGTATAGGTTGCCCAGAGAAGCTGTGGCTGCCCATTTCTGGAAGTGTTCAAGGCCAGGCTGGACAGGGTTTTGAGCAACCTGGTCCGGTAGATGGTGTCTCTGCCCATGGCAGGGGGTTGGAACTAGATGATGTTCAAGGTCCCTTTCAACGTAAACCGTTTTGTGATTAAATAATAAAGCTTTTCATGGAGAGTTCTACATTTGAAAGGAAATTATGTGATTGGCTGCCTATACAAAAAGATGGGATAATTTTTGATACATACTTTTTTCTGCTCATGAAAAAATGGATTTGCAGGCATGCTGAGGTTGTTGACCTAGCTGGCTTCAGATTCTCCAGTGTTTTCAATGGATCTTGTCAAATAATAGGCCAGGCACACAGACTGATAAAACAGCTGAAGGATAGTATCAGGTAGTCAAGCAGCTCTGTGTGTCATGACTTTCAGAGCCAACCAGTCATGAAAAATGACAGAATACTTCAACATTTACCTTGAAATTTCTCATCTTTCATGATATAACTAATCTTTACTATTAAATGCCTCTGACTCAAAGTTATGCAGCTCTCAGTAGCCTTTAATATGAATGGTAATAGTCTTAGTTCCAAAACCCTGCTGAAGATGCAGCAAACACGCTTTCTGAAAATGGATGCTCCCAACAAAGATTTAAATCCATCTTCTGAAGATCCCTCAAGCAGATTCTAGTGCACACACACAATACCTATAAGGCCATTCTTGTGGCTTCTGAACTGTTTTTGGCATGCATGAAAACTGTCACTTTTTTTGCCATTTTAAAGTCTGTACAATAACTGAGTCATGTATTATTACTGAATGTCCAGAGGGATGATTGTATTGCTCACCTATAAAGCCTAGGTGTTGCCATTCAGAAGGTTGTGCTGTTCAGGATAGGACGATACATTCACAGTAAAGGAGCCCCATTTTAGTCTCTTCCCCAACTACTTTCTCCAGTCAAAAGTCTTTGCAGTAAATAAACACCACTTTCCTTTTCAGGAGGAACTTTTCTTATACAGAACAAAAGAACAGCTCGGTACTGTGCATTAAATAAGACCTTTCAAACACTGCTCTTGAAATGGTGATTAAGGAAGATCATTTTCTAGAAGGTAAAGGAAGCAGCAGATTGATGTTGGTCCTTTATTGTTATGACTGTTACTGTTTATTACTTTAATGTTTTGATATGCAGCACTGCTACAATTGAAAAATATAGTTAATCTTATATTTAAGACATAAAACAAACACTGAGCCAATAGGAGATCACTTATCTCTCAAAGCCCTGCATTGCTAGAGTAGAAATCTTAATGGGCAATGCCATGAAGGACGAAAATGCATAGAAAATATTGTTAAGAGTCTTAAAAATAGTATTTTAAATAAAGAGAAAATTATCAGACATGCATGCCAAATGACTCATTCATGTCTTGTAAATGAATGACTGAAAATATAAATGTGGTGAACTTTGTTATCCGATAAGAATAAAAGCACCTTTTGTGACATAATTCATTTTCGTACAGTTAAAAAAAAAAAAATAAAGTTGGAGTGACTTAAATGAACACTCTCTCAAAGGTTAAATAAATTGTAATGCCATAGAACTAGTGGTGTTTGGAACATTTAAAGGTCAGTTCCATATATTTTTCATAAATTTTAAGCTTATTTTATTATTTACAAAAATGGTATTTCCCTCAGCTGAGAAAATTTTGAAAGGTCCATCTTAATATGATAACATGGTTGGAAGGGCACTACTAGGCTGAACAATGAGGATGGCACTGAGGCATTTTCTCTTCCCCCATCAATCTAGCATGAGCACAAACTTGCACATATATACATGATACCATGACGGCAAAGATGAGTACTAGTTTCAATATCAATAAAGGTGTGACAAAAAATGTTAGGCCAGAATTAACACATATCTACATCAGCTGTTTCCCATCTACAGCAAATAGGAATAGTTAAATGTTTTGAGAACAGGAAGAAACTATATTTTGTGTACTTGTACCCCTTTGATCCACAAAGCACCCATACACAAACAGGTTTTAGAATGTTATGGGAATTAGAACTAATCATTTCTGACTGGTAATATGAACCTACAAATTCTAACCTAAAAAAACTGTGACAACTTGAGAAATTCCTTCTGTGAACATAAGTCAGGCTGCTATTGCAACAGGTTTAAGAGGCAAGTGAACTAGCATCTTCAGATAAAAAGTTAATGCAATTATGAATCTACATTTTTGGAAATTATATGCCTTAGTTTCCAATCAATTACTTGAAATCTTACTCTTTAAATAGTGTTAAAGTAGAATTTGAGGTGCAATCTATCACTGGACTTTACTGAGTCATCCTTTACTCAGGGTGGATTAGCATCTTGCTATTTCTACACTTGAAATTTCATGGGTGTGATATTTCCGTATTAATTTAATATTTAGTACCCAGCTGAAATAAACAGGAAAGAACATATATATACACTAAGTTGCAGAGTTTACTTTGTTATAAAACAGACATCTGAGCAACATGCTCAGTGACATCCAAAATCACCCCAATAAAAATGGAGGAATTTTCTATCAGTGGTTTATTATGCAAATATCTGTAAATAAAACAACATTTAAAGACAGATTAAAATAATGCTATATAATTACTAGTGATTGTCCTAGAGTTATAGGGTCATCTTTTTTTTTTTAGAAATCCCTTCTTTTCTTTTTTTTTTTAATTTTCTTTTTTTCCTTTTTCTTTTTTTTTTTTTTAATGGCCAAAACATTTTTAGCTATTCTGTTACAGGGAAAGGAAGTAAAATAGAAAAAAAAAAAAGAAAAAAAAAGAAAGAAAAGAAACCACTGGAAGACAAAATAACAAAGTTATCTCATTTGAAATGCATCACCTAGGAATGAAAATTTACAGTTTTATGGAAGAAATTCTTCAAATAAAACATTAATACTATCAGCACAATTAAAATTAGTATTAGTAACACAGAAGTGGTGCTCAGCTCAAAGCTGTGGGTTAATTAACCAGTCAATATCCATCCAGCCTTATCCGTCCTGTGCTGATGCTTAGCGCAATGCAAGGTTTCTGTCTTGCTTTCTCAGAATCAAAATAAAATTATAGTAATTTTAGGGGCAGTGGGGAGGTAAACTTCAACAACCACTGTAATCCTGTTTGTCCTTTACCTACCCACTCAGTTGGCTCAGTCCTCTAATACACCCTTGAGTAATTTCACTCCCCCCTGTAATTTTATTCAGCTGAAGCATTTGCAGGATTTGACCCTTTGTGAGTCATTTCCCTCTACTTCATAAATCCTTATGCATTGAAAAGACACCCCTCTGATTCTTTGCATGTTAATATTAAGCCCTGAGCTGAATGGAAATATGTCCTTCCCTTCACTGCACAGTTGCATATCTTTAATTTTAAGCAGGTAGACCTTCTCTTCTGAACTACCATATTTGCCAATGGCTGCTGGGTCTTTTCATATTGTTTTTTCATGTACAGCTTCTCTACTACTGTTGCCATTCCAAATCCTCTATTGCCAGTTATAGTATGAAAATATCTCTGAGAACAAACTCATGGACTGAGCCAAATTCAAGCAGGAATTTTAGTAATACATTCAAATTTGTTTAATACCTTCAAGCCCTCTTTCTAATCCAGAAGTTTAATTAAAGTCATTGCTTTCCATTTACAATCATATACTTAAAATTTTATTCTTCTGTAATAAAAATAATGAGTCTGAATCCCAGACTGTAAGTCTTTAGAGGATTTGGATATATATAAATATTAAGCTTGATAGATGTAGTTATAAACGTAGTTACATTGAGGATGCAAGTTGTTGCAAATGAGATACATTTCAGTATAAGCAAAATTAGACCTACTACAAACTTGCATCATTTACACCTGTAAGATGAAATTTAGTAAAGGGGGGAGAGGGAAAAACTGAGAAAGTAGGAGGGAATAAAATCACAATTAGATTTCTCAGCTGACCCTTTCCCCCTCAGCTCTCATTTAAGTTACATATCACTGACCAATTTGCTGGCTTACCCCCCCACTTTAAACTTCAAACTATTTCATTTTCATGTGCATTTACCATGGTCTTTCAAGAGTCTGCTATGGTTCTAGTTCCTGTTTTCAATAGATTTAGAATAAAATTTAGTAGCAAAATCAGATCTTTTATGTTATCATAAAACCTAAGATATAAATAGCAAAAGTGAGAAAATCCCTTGCTCCATAGCTTTCCGTAAAGCAAACTCTGTAATTTTACTTACTTATTGCAGCACATGATAAAATCCCAGGCATTTATGCACTGAATTCTGGAGCTTAAAAAATCAAAATATTAAAGAAAAACTGATTATCAACAGAGCTCTTGGACTGGTATCATATTAACATGTATAGGACAGAAGGGCATTCAGAAAATGCATTTTGCAAGGAAAGCCCTTAGCACTTTCAATGTGCATGGTTCTTCCACGTCAGTCTTCCAACTGCTCACATTTTTCTTTCTCAGTAATGTTGTTGGAGATTAAGGCATTTACATAGAAGTAGAGCCAAGCATCTCATAGCTCAGGTCTTTATGGTCTGTGAAGGAGCCTGCAAGAAGCAAAACTCTTGCGACATCATCCCTTTGACTCATGCCAGCTGTCAAGTGTCTTTTCTACTTGTTTTGGAGCTCTAGCTTAAGCTAACCTGTTTCACTTGTAATCTGAACAAATTGGAGGTATTTATATGGTGAAGTATTGGCCTGAGCTAAGAAGTGACAATTAAGAGCAATGCCTCCAAGCAGAATGTGACATTTGCCACCTCTCACGTGAGACCAGTATGTGCTGTTCTAGCTAGTTCTAGTTTCAGTGCTACTTCTCTGAGAGTCAGAGGTTGACAGAAGAACAGGGAAAAAATTTTCACACAGGCAGGTGCCAGATTCATTTGGGACCTGGTGCTCTCACCTGAGACTTGTGACTGGCAGTGTAGAGTTTCTCCTTTCTCAAAGGTTTTTTTCTTGAAATTAGACTATAACAGCCTCTATTGAAAGGGAGTCGATGATGATGATGTTGCTTGCCTGTGCTTTAAGCTAAAAAGAAGTGACTAAAACCCAAAGCAAGACTCATATTCAGCATCATACAAAAGACTTTCTGGAAAGGATAATCCTGGTCTAAAATAGAAGGACTCATAGCTTAGAAAGCTAGTCATGGAACTTGAATGACTCCCAGTCAGCAGTTATTCAGCGTTTCAAAACCTCACTGCTGCCCAGCCTGAATTAAAATGGCCTGAAGATGACATCAAAAGCAAGCTCAGGTTCCCCAGATTGAGTTCTGGAAGACAGATTCTTCTGACCAGTACAGTAAGCTATCTCCAGAGCATGCTTGACACACAAACTGGACAAGGTTCCTCACAAAATGAAAGTGCAGCTGCTTTGTTTTTGCAATGAAGCTTGCAGTGCTACCTGCTGAGGGCCAATTTTTGCAGAGGATCATAACGGTTAGGCAGTAACATATTCCAGTACTTAAAAGTCCAAGAAGATCTAACACCTCTCTCGGTCTCTCTTCTCATCTTAGAGCCACGAGGTTTACTTATGCTTATGGGCATTTTCCACCCTTGGTTTCCACAGAAGTACAGAGGCATTCATCACCCTGCTACTGTAGTTGTGCCAAAATGAAATAAAAAATGAAAAAAATTATTCGGTTGGGAAGGAAGGGCGATAGCCCAGCAATTGCAATGACTCTGTAGTAGTGCGATTAGAGCACTCACCTGGACCTAGAGAGTTCTGAGTATGGTTTCTTCTTCCAGGATTATTTATCCACTTTTTACCCAGTACATGTAACTGGAAAAGTTTAAATAGATTGAGGAGCAAAACTATACGTTGACTCTGTTAATATCATCAGGTAATTTTACTTGTACTGCAAGTTACTGAACCTCATTCTTATTATCCTATTCCTTTAAAATACAGAGATTATTTTAAAATATTTCAGAATAATTGCTTTGAAGAACATTATTTTTAACATAGAGTAACTGCTGTCTATTTCATTAGCAATTTGTTACTTATTTTTTATGGACTAACAAAGACTTATGTAATCACAGATAAAAGGGAAAGGGAAAAAGATAAAAAAGATGATCATACCATTTCATAAAGCAGTAAAAACATTGAATTCTAATTTCAGGTTTTTAATATATACAGTTTTATCTAAACGAAACAGATGAGATCTGACTTCATAATACACCACAGATGTCTGGCTTGTCAGCCAGGCATTGCTAATGACTGATGTCTTTCACTTGTTCTCTTCCCTTGGATTATATGTCCGGGAAATGGGTGGCATGTGTTTCCACACACTGCTAGTAGTGTGAGACTAGTTGTGTGCTCATGATCCAAACCTCTCCCTGTAATTTATTCAGTCATGAAACCGCAATGGAACTATTGGCACTTAATAACCTTCTACCAATCAGAATATATATTGTTTCTTTGCTAGGTAATTTGTGATGTTGACCTTTTAGCTGGTAAGTTACTAAATTATTAAACACTGAAATCTCTAAGTCGTTCTGTCAAGATATCCTGCATATTTTCTTAAACATTATTTTTGTACTAATTATTACAATATCCTTGGAAATAAAATTTTAAGTTTAATATACTTTTTATTTACAAAGGGCAGTCATGATTGTTCTTTTGATTACCTTTTTTTTTTTACAGGATCAATTATCCCCAAAATTTACCTAGAGACAGTTGATGGACAAATGTTTCTTACAATAAGATGATACTCCACAGAGTTAGGCAAGTAAGTTAGTCAAATCTATACAAGGATGTGACTATTTAAGGTTCTGCCTGCATATAAGCTGAGAAAATAGCTTTCTTGATTCATAAGGGTTGTGACTCGGAGTTATGTTATCAATACCTTGTTAATAAAAATAAATTATGTGGAGAGGCCTGGTAAAACTACAGTGGAATATTATTTGCCATGCAATGAATACTAAATATGTGGCTTCAGTGGGAAGGATAGCTAGGTTTTCTGGGTTTTATTCATTTAGTTAGCTCTGTTATAGAAGCAAAAGGGCTGCAGGAGCGAACATGTTTCTCCTTGTATCTTCAAACAATCATCTGCCATCTCCCTAGAGTGCAGGTGTTAGGAGATATTTTCAGAAGCAGAGCATGTGTAGGAACAGAAGCAGCAGGGTCAGACCCCTCTGACAATAACATGGTATGTGTGAATAACTCTACAGCACAAGTAACAAATGCAGAAAGGAATTGGTGAATTCAGCAGTGTGTTATTAAGGGTATCAATTCTTGGGCTAACACAGCTTCTTTTAATATGTACAGGAGGTTTGAATCTGCTCTGCTGTGTTCAGAATTAGATCTGGATCACAAGCTAACATCTACCTGGCCATCAGCACTGGCATATATAAAGATGATGGACACATTAACTGATCCATGGTTCTTTTGTTTTTTTTTTTTTTTTTCATTTGTAGGTGCATTTTACCAGAAGGTTGAGATTTATTTCAGTAATTCAATAGTGGTTAGTTCTAGGTAAGTAAAAATGAAATCTTAAAACATATTATTTGAAATTGTTATTTCTGTCCTTGGGACCTTTTTGCATCACAGAGCTTGGGGAATACATTTCCTTATGGACTGATGCACCAGGAATCCTCAGCCAATCTTTGAATCTTTGTGAGAAGCCAGTTAATTCTCGTTTATTTGAAGATTACCCTAAAATTCCATCAGCACGATCTTCTCTTGCATGTTTCTGAGAACCCATGTTTCTGGAAAGCTAAGCTTTTACCAGATCACCTTAGAGAACCTCTTTTACCTTCCAATAGTAAAGGATCATCAATTGCACAGAAAACAAAACACAGTCCAAACCCCTCTTTTCTTCTATCATATAGCTTCTGTCAGACATTTCAAATACATGCACATCTCTCTCAAGGCTTCCCATTCCTTTTTCATTTTTCCATAAAACAAAGGCTTTCCCACACTTAGCCTGATTTTATTTTTTATTTTTATCCACAAGATAGGATTTTATGCTGTTAGAGGTCATGAATTACATGTTGAGTTTATGCTCACTCAATAAAGGTTATTTTCTTAGTGCTCTTTTAAATCTCTAAATAGCACCTTTGATCATAAAATTCTCTTTGGTCATCTAGAGCAAAATCTTCAGAGGTGTGTTAAATTGTTCACGTTGTGTAAAATCCTTACTTTACAGACAATGTCTCTTTTCTGCTCTTTAGTGGTATTATTACCAGTGAACTCTCCTGTTGATATGTTATTTATTAGCAGAACAGTCACCTTAATTGTTATTATTTCCCCTACTGCAAAACACAGTTCTCTCTGCTTTCTCTTATACCTGATGTGCTATTGAGAATTCTGAGCAGTGTTTTTATTGAAATCTTTAGTCTCCCATGACTGGCTTTCACTGCCTCACAGTACGTGTTCTTAGATATTATTAAAGTTGCTAGTTTAGAGTATCGTTTCTTCAAACACAAAGAATAAACATAGTTTCAGTCTGAATAACCCTTTTGCACCCAAATGACACAAAAGAAAGAGCAAAAGTAGCCCAGAAAGCACCCTGTGTTTCTTCACAATAGTAGTCTGTATAGAGTCTAACAAAGAATGATTGTGCAAAAGCTAACTGCTTGGAAAAAACAGGAACGACAATGCTGAGAGTGATGCTTAAATTAATGAACTAGACTTTCTAGTTGCCCCTCTGTTTATCAAGCAGAGAGGGCATGAGCACAATATTCTCTTACTAGTAGGTTAGGTTGCCCCATGGTAGTTCAGATCAATCAAACCTCCAATTAGGGGATGATCACAGTGAACATTTGAAAAGGCTGAACTGTAGACCTCCACAGATAAGTACACAGTGCCTACAGTTTACATTAAATTGCCAGGGTTTTCTATCAGCTTCCTGTTCCTTTAGACTGGCCTTCAGGCAGTCCTACAAGAGTCTAAGTAAAATATGTTTTTCACCAAAAAAATTAATATCCAAAATATGAATGGAAATTTGCAATCTCAGTATGAAAATTAGTTGGACAGAATTAATTGCAGAGGTTTAATTTCAATTTTTTTGTTGTTGTTGTTGTTTTTTTGGTTTTTTTTAGTTTAATTTATTACCAGTTCTGTTAGAGATAACATTCCCTCTAAGGACTTATTTGTCACATTGTATGTCAAATATTATATCAATATTTGTGTTATAAATATTGATTTATATCACAAATACAAATATTATTAGTTTTTGTATTTATTAATCTTTTTCCTTCTAAAAGCTGTAGTAATTTTGAAGGAAATAACATATATTCAAAGCTAAATGCAATTAACATTCTCCTACTGAAAATTCAGTTATCAGTCTAATTATCACAGACATAATTAGAAGACCTGGTGCTTTTCCCCTCCCATATTCCTGGCCTTTTTCAGGAGAAAAAAGGCAACTTTGCTGTAAAAAGGACATTATATAAACTTAAAGTAAAATGAATCATGCACTGAAACTTTCTGCCACTCAGGGCAAAAATTGGAAGCATGTATAAATTTTTCACTAAATAGTTTAAAGTTGAATTCTGCAGTGACGTTTGGGTCTGTTAGTTAAGCCTTTATGAATCTCTTCCGCATAGTATGATTCTTCACCTTCTAACAGTTGCCTTAAATGGCATCCTCAGGCAAGTAAGAATCTTCCCTAATGCTTGGAAATCCTAAGCACTGGCTGCTTGATGTGAAAGTTAATGATTTATAATCTTTTTTTAAACTCACTGCAATAGATGAGTTCAAAGAAATTAACACAGTATGTGGGTATCTAGCTCAAAAAGTACTTCAAAGAATAATGTATTTCCTGAAAATGTGTAAAGTATGAGGTCTTTTTTTTTTTTTTAATATTGGAAGTTTATAAACTCCCATCTTATATTTTAAAATCACCCAGAAACCAGTGGCAAACTCAGGAACAGAAATGGGATCTCATCAAACCCTGTAAAAGTTCTGCAATTCAAGATTAGTTTGAAAATGTTAGTTTTAAAGTAAAGAGAGGGTGAAGAACTTTTCAGTAACTGTAGAAATATAATTTCCTTTAGTTTTATCTTAGTTAGCAGAATGCCCAACCCATAAAAGCATCATTTATATTATATTGATGCACAAATAATTAATAATACATGTGTATTTAGAAAGTCTAGCTGGGACTGGAATACTGCTTGCTTGCACAATATATTGACGGTAAGGGAACTCAGAGGAGACATACTTGTGATGGAATTGGTAGTCTAAGTTACATATTTTAGCAAATTATATCTTTTTGTGCATGCAAAGCTCCTACCACAATAACGAAATATAAGATTTCAGTTCTCAGCATGCAATTTTACACATGCAGAAAGACTTGCATGGGAAAACTGCATCCACACATGGTAAGGACATCTATGCAGAGGAAATTCTAAAATCAGACACTGCAAAAATAAAACTAAAAAAAAAAAGAAGAATTAAAAAGTGATTTAAAAAACAAAATAATTTTAAAGTTTAAATTATATAAGAAATTTTGCCTCTACTTAAACTTTTTATAGAACTGAATTATGTATAAATCTTTCTAGTTTAATTTTGTCCTTGATTTTTATTAATGACCCTTTCCCTGATTTTTAGTACTTTGGTTTTGCACTATGATATTTTAAATTATGCAATTACTTGTTTGATTTAGTTGCCTTGTGTTTTGGTTTGGCTTATTTTTTTGTTTGTTTGGTTTTTTGTTTTTATTTTAATTTACTATCCCTCCCTTAAGTAAACTCATTAAGTTTTCATTCTTTTCATTCTTTCTGAGTTTTTCCAATTGCTATTCAACAAAGACATCAATCTTGTCCATAAAATGTTTATGCAGCAACATTATAATACAAAATCAGAGAATCAGGTTTCCTTATTAGAACTGGTTTCTTAGTAAGGTTTCCTTATTAGGAATTAGGTTCATAATCTGCTAGAAAGAAACTAGACTGCATGAGCCTTCAGATACTCTTATCTGCTGTGGAGATGGAAACAGGAAGAGCAATGTTATGGCCTGAATCAATAAGACTGCAGGAAAAACAGGTAAGCAATGCTGATTTACATTAAGGCTGCAGCTGGATCACTAGCATCTGCATTCTGAACCATCAGTAAAAAAGCAGAGCGGTTATCCACTCCCTTTAAAGAGACTACATTCTTTCCTCTTTCCAGCTTGCACCATCATTGGAACACAACCCACAAATTCCACGCGGTTTTGCAGCAGCTTAATGGGATCAATGTAACAAGACCTTTTATTATACACTTACCACATCTTCTAGGCTACTTACTAAATTAATTACTCTTATCTGTACAACTACCTTTTTTAATGAAATATACATAATAAATAACCTTCCTTTCTCTGCATTTTATTTCTTCTCTGAATAAAGCTTGAAATTAGATACTTCTTTTTTCTCTTTTTTCCCTCTTAAGTTTATGACTAGAGATTTTAAGCTTCAAAAGGCAACTTTTGTGCCTACAGGTACATTGCTGATAAAAGTAAATCTCTCCTACCTCTTTTCCCCATGTCATCTGACTTTTTTAACTATAGGAATGCATCTCATTGCATAGTATATTCTACACTCCGTTGAAATGCACTAGCCAAAGCAGATTTTTTTCTTACACTTTTCTTCTATGATGATCACTTAATGTGAACTTATTTTAGGAGTAGGTATCTAGGCCTTTGAGGTTTTTTATCCTCCATAACATACAAATACTCCTACAGAGAGAAAAATACAAATCCCTAGAAAAGCTAGGTTTGTTTGGTTTTCTTCTTTTTTTTTTTTACTTTTTTTTTTTGTTTGTTTGTTGTTTCCCTCTCCTGCCCTGCACATGGATAAAACAGCTCTTGCAAAAAAACTTATGAAATGCTGTTATAGAGCATCATTTTTACATGCATTCAGTTTACTGGGGTGCCGGATACACCATGAAAATTGTCTTGTAAAAGAAAAATTCAGGTAATTTTTAGGTGCTTGAATGGAGAAGCTTGCAACTGTGGGGTGAATTTTCATGCAATTTGTACAGGGAAGTGCAAATGCAACTCAATTCCAAATCACTCTCAAGACAAAAAATACAAATCTTTCCTTTCTTAGGAGTTCCACTGGTCAGGGTCAGTTTTAATTTAAACTGGAGCCTTGACAGCAGCGCTTGAGGCA
Source organism: Pezoporus wallicus (assembly GCF_028554395.1). Lineage (NCBI taxonomy): Eukaryota > Metazoa > Chordata > Aves > Psittaciformes > Psittacidae > Pezoporus > Pezoporus wallicus. The sequence goes on along the minus strand of NW_026642757.1, from coordinate 1,177,468 downwards.
AAGACTGTCAAAAGGTATGCACTGACTGAGTACAAGCACAAACTACTCCCTCTTTCTGGATAGCACTGCCTTCTGCAATTTTTCTCAAGGTAGAGAAGTGTTCTTCTTTTGACTGTTTTGGTCTTCCCCAGAGGACTTTCTGCAGGACTTTCCTATAGTCAGATTTATGTCAGTATAGGGAAATTACAGAAAGAATATGAAATGCCTTATAGCAAGAGATGCTCCCAAATTAACAGTAAATATTTCTATTAAAGATTAGACATGTCATGAAACCACTAAACCAACACCTTAATAGGAAATTACATGGCCCAAACAGAAATGGTTTTGGTTTATAGTTATTATCGATGACCTATTTTGCAACTGCTAAGGAAAACTTAATGTCTAGCTATGAATCTATACTGAAAAATTCTAAAATCCTGAGTGCATGCTCTCTGCATACTTTTCAGACAGAACTTGCACTGACATCACTTGGAAATTGGATATAAATCTAGGTCAAGGAGCTAAAATGCGTATCAGAAATCAATGAGAAATGATTGTCTAGCTGTTGAATTTGAGAGTTTTAATGTTCCCATTACAGCAGTATCAAACTATTTCAAGTGCCATCACAGAACAGTCTAATGCTTAAAAATACAAGACTGGAAGGACTAGCTTCACAAGCCTTGCTTTCAGCTCCTGAGCCAACTGCAGCACCACTCACCTTGCCCACCCCACTCTCTGTGGTGCCCTTCTGCCAGCAAAACTGATGCTGCAGTCACACGGATATCTACATTAGGAAAATACATACGCACACACACATCTATATTGCTTATACATATAAGCAATATGAATCCATTCCGTTACAGGGTTTAACCTGTGACCAGACAGCAGTTCTGTTGGTGTAACATCAGAAGTGGGAGAGGTACATAAAAGGTTGGTAGAAGATGCCAGGATGAGTTATGGTTTAAAACCTAAATGTGAATCAGGTGGAGAAGAAAAAAAAACCTTATGTATTCCACATAACTGTTTCAGTAATTTTCAGCTACTGAAACTATTGGATTTATTGGTGTCTTATACTGCTAGAGCTAAGAAAGTTAGACTGAAATTAATGTATTTACAGGAAATTCTTCTGTCCTAGCAAATAGATATTTTCCAGCAAAAAGCAATCTCATCAATTAGCAAATTTGATCTTTGTCTGGAAAGGAATGTTCTGCTTGTTTTGAGATTTTCAGTTTTTCATGCTATATAATCAGAATATTTAGATAAAATAAATTTATCTGAAACTATCTTATACAAAAATGACAAGTTTAAATAAAATGACAAGTTTAAATCACACAAAAGTGAAACTTCAACAAAACCAAAGTTTAATCTTTTCCTTGTCATTTTAATAAATGTAAACAATGTAGATTATGCACATTTCTAAGTTTTTATGAATATAAAAGTGTGAAAATATTTGAGGATAAATTTAAGAATTTCTCTATATGCTTTCAGAATAATTCATTCATTTAAATGTACTTTATTATCTATGAAAAAACACTAATGTAGCTATATAAGGGAAACTGTACATAATAAAAGGCTAACAACCTTTAGGTTGTCCATTCACCATAAAACTAATTTCACACCTAGTCTATTATGTAATGTGCTATGAAAATGTTCTTTGCTTCAAGGTACCTTTATATGAGTTTGAACCATACAAAAGTTGTATAGTTCAATGCTATACAGATAATCCCTGGAATAATTTTTAAAACAGTGAAATATTGATTTATATCTGTTGTCTCACAAACTGTAAGCTAATGTAGTTGGCATAAATTAAAAAAGATTGTAATAACTATTTTCCCCTTTATATCCAAATATTTACCATAATTCACAATATGCACTGAAAATATTTGTACTGTTGATTACTTTTATGGTTTGTATGCTTTGATGGATCTTTCTAAGATTGATATTACTTAATGAATGAATTTTAAACATCCTATTAATAAATGTAATCAAAAGAGTGGAAGAAGACACCACTTGTTGAAGCTGACTGAAAAAGCCAGATTGTCTGAACTCTCTTTTTCTCTTAAAACTCTGTTTCACCTCAGCTGGAGAAACAAAAAATTCAAATACCTAATGAACAGGAAACTTCAAGACCTAGCGGCTGTTGAGTCTAATAGAAATATTCCCTCTACACCACACCCTAAAATCCAGACCATACCTGTGAATTGGAGTTGCCAAGGACAAACTGGTTTTTGGATCTGCCTTCACAAAGACACGGGATACAAACACAAGCTCCAACAAAATCCAACACCCATCCAGATCAGTAAGAAGCTTTCTGCTGATTTCTTAAGGAAACCAATAACTTCTTTGACAATGTGAAGTCCAAAAGGGAGCAAACTGATGTGGAAAATGTACAACCAAATGTAGTCATTCAAGAATTCTGAATTTTAAATTGTTTTACTACTGTTACTGATGGCTATTTCAATCCATTTCAAGTAATTCTGAAATGGTGATTCATGTTTTCTCTCTTTCTGAGTCTTCATGACCAGGTAACTGGTCATGAAGAAAAGTTCAGGATACACACAAATATCTGTTGTCATAACTTGATGTTCTTAGTAATTCCATTTGCTTAAGAGGGGATACTTTAGCAGAAAGTATAGTTTAGAATGAAGATATCCATTTATAAACTAAAAAACATTTTTCCACAGCAAATAACAGTATCTCTTAACACATGATTCAAAGGAAATAAGAATTTCTTTGTAACAAATTAGCCAATAAAAAAGCAAACAGATGGAGAATATATTTATAATACTTTCAAAATCTATAATGGGTCTCTCAAAGAGTGTCACTTTTTCTTCTGTCAGCCTAAAATCCTGGTATTTCTCAGTTGCTAGGATACTCCAGCTGAATAATCTTTTTTCTCTCTCAATATTTTAATTGTCCACTATTCAAATGTTTGCATTATGTACAGAAAGGACATAGTTCAACTGCAAAGTTTTTTCCAACAGCAGCTAGTTGATAACAACAGCATACATGCGTAATAAAACATGCTTTTCATTTTTAAGAACTGATTTTTATACATTCATACTATAAAAAAGCTTATGACTGACATGAAACCATTGAGCCAGCTTTTCCTTAGATATTTGCATACCCTAATATTTGTCTGAAATAAAGAACACAACAGACCTTAGCTCTTCTGAGTATTTCTAATTTAAAGAAAAAAGCTAAAACATCAAAAGCTGAAATTTATATCACATTTCATTATATTGCAAAAAAACTTTAAGGATCCTATGCCTTATCATAAATAACTTTTCAAAAGTTCCAGTAATACATATGGATCTCAAGTTACCTGGAACTGGGAACTGTAGGTGGTTTTAATGATCTGTGATAAGATAAAATGTACTACACAAGATAAGTCTTCTTTCTCAAATATTCCAAAATTAATTAATTTTCAGAAGACTTAAAAATATACATATCAGAAACTTACTTGGGGGAGAAAAAAAAAATCCAAACAGAATATTTGTAACATTTTTAGCCATCACTTATAATATTTTAACAACACTAACATGTATATAACAATATACACAGAAGACATACTGAATATAAATGTTTCTGGTGATTAGTATACTGCAGTTCTAGAGTTATATTGTTATCAGTTTTTTACAAAGGAAAATTGTTTGGCAGAAATCTTTATTCAGTAAGCTTTCAACAACAGCCATTATTATAGATGCTACACCCTCATCTGTGTATGCCCTTTCTGAAGGTCATGTCAAAATTACAAAGAAGCAGCTAAAAGAAATTCATAATTCTCACATGAAATAAACAAACAACAACAAAACAAGCAAAAAAAAATCAACAAACCCCATAAACTATAAGAGTCATCACATGAATAAAATCCAACAAAGAAATCTCTGTTTGACTGAGAACTGCAATTTTAAGCAAGGGCAAAGAATAAACTCTCCTCAGCAAAGTCTATAGAAAATGTAAGATAATAATACAATATGCTTGAGATAGATTTTTATCACTGTAATTGGTCCCAAGTAGAGTTTTAGGTGAAATATAAGTATGAGGGATATATTGCAACAGCAGCATTTATCAAAATCAATTCCAAAGTTTTCCTGGCACTGTCTGGTGACCTTCAGTGTTGCTTTGTACTATTACTAGCAAGAAGAGGACAAGGAATTCACAAGTAGATGATAAAGATTAGAGAACAAAGCTCAAACAATGCCTTCATCTGTGATTTGCCAGTCATGCCGGGATGCCTCCAAGTAAACAAAAGTTTCTGACTTCCTGAACAGAAGGCTTTTTGTGATGTCACCCCAGCTCAATGAAGAGCAAACCCGAACAGCCTATACCTGTTTGTAGTTTGGCCAGCTGAATTCCAGCTGTACTGCTTTGAAACTTTAAAACTCATTTATTCAGGTAGTAAAAAAAAAAACACAAAAACCAGCTATGAAATGTAATGAAGTACAACAAAATTTTCACTGGGAAACTTTTGTGAACACATTAGATACCTAAATTTTTGTATATCGTATAACATACAAAAGTGATTTGCATTTCTAGAATATAATTAAGTTAGACATAAACACACAAACTGATCCAAAATATTTTGTAACATCAAAAAGGAAGAAAATTTGGCATAAATTGTTGACAAAGGGGGCATAAATTGTTGACAACTAGTCAAAGATGCAATACAGTCTATGTTAATTTGTCAATCTGGACAGAATCTTTAATTAAGTTCTTTCTGCTAATCACTAACTTCCTGAGAATGCTAAATTAAAGCCCTCAGGTTATGACTAGCTTTTTTACACCTGACTATTTCAAGCTCTCAAACAGAGGTTGCTTTAAAAGCACCACCATGAACAAGCGCAAAAAATGTACTGGATACCCAAAATACAAAAATTGTTTATTGTTATTGTTTTAAAGTCAGCCTCTGAGTAAAAAGTTACTATGAATATATCCCTTTTTTATTTTACATACTTTCATTGTGGCTTTTCATTACTGTATTTAAAAATTCAGAAGAGAAGATAATATTATTTCACTGATATGCCACATGATAAATGACATTGTCTATATTGAAAAAAAAAATTCATACATTGCTGCACAAGATCTAGAATCTTATTATGTCTTATCACTGCATTTTAGCTCTTATGTTTCATGTGCTTTTCCATCTTTTCAGCTTGATACTGAGTGTATTATCTTTTGCAGCACTTAACACATAGTGTTTTTCTGTCTTTCTTAATCTCACAGTTGTTTCTAATGATGTTTTAGCAATTCAGTTATACTGCTCCATAGTAGAAACAGGTGGTGTCTCAGAAGTAATGACAAGCATCTTTCTATAGTGAGATTAAAAGGGAGTGGGACAGTGGATTTCTCATCAAAGGTTTGTGTTTAGTTGAAGATAGAAGTTTTGAAAAATGTTTTTCTAGCAGCCATAAGACTACTGTCCTTGACAAACTACAGACAATTAATTCCATCAGCACTGCAGTGAAGCAATTTTTCCCTCAAAATTTGGGAGGAAAAAAAAAAAGAGAGAACTGAGGCTGAGAGCTCAATCTAATCCTATAAACTGCCTGACTACTTGATTGGGCACATACGCAAACCAGTTGCTCACTCAAGTGCCCAATGACTCACTGGTAGAGACACGATAACATGTATAAATTCAGAATCCCCAGATTTCTTTACTTTCTTCAAGGCAATGCTGCCACCTTCTTTGAAGTACAGCCAAAACAGACTTCAAAAGTATTCCTGCATTAAAAATAGTCCTGGGAAAGAAAAACAACACAAGTCTGAAATAATAATTTTGCTGTAGAAAACATGGTAAAGATATTTAAGATTCTAAAGATACACCACCAAGGAAGCATATTTTTAATTCTGTATTCTTTTGTCAGTCACTGGTTCTGACAGGAATCAAAACTTAGTTTGAAGTCCAAGAAGTTCTGCTCCTATCTTTGCTGCAGTCAAATTCTGTTTTGTTTCTGTACCTATCAAACAGACAAAGACACAAGCCATCACCAGCTAGTGATGACAACATGCTCATCAAAATTTTTGAAATGCTGCTGAAGAGAATGTACAAAACACTATTCTTACTGTTTACGGAGTGACAGTTCTGCTGTCTCACCAGTACCACAGTTTAGGATACTGTGGTCTTTTGTCACATTATGTTAATATATAGGGAACGACAGCCAGTAATATAATTTTTGATAATACTCTTGGAGAATGGTTGTTCCTTTAGAACAGAAACTATGCTGATGCACAAAGCTATTTTAACTGCTATTCTTTCACAAAAAGGAAAGACAGAAGGATCAAAGTACTTTCAACTTTATGCACTACTAACAGACATTTAGAAAAATCCTCCTACTCATATAGAAACATCCACCTATATTTTCTTGATCAAGAATAGAACATATTGTCAATATTTTTCAAGTAAATGGGAAAAAGTTACACTGTTTGAGAGAGAAGAGCCCTACTAGCAGTTTATCTATACAAGTCTCTCATAAATGAGGACAAATTCCAGTTGTTGAATGCAATGGTTTGGAAGATAGCTGCTAAATGAGATATAAACTCCTACAACTTATGCAAATTCCTAGGATCCTAGCAATTTCTTCACAAGGAAGGTGCTCTTGCCTGAATTTGCCTGAAGACAAATGAAGGTGCTCTTGCCTGTACTTTAGTCACATGTTACTGCATTAAAGGGAACACCACCTCATTCATCATGCTTCTTCAGTGTCTGATGTCACATCTAAACATTAGCAGTGATCTGAGCATGCCTAGAGGTTTTGAGGTCTTCAGCAGAAGAAACTTCCTTGCTGGGGTAAGGACTGACCTTTAGGTTAAAGAGTCTACACACAGTAAGACTGAAAAAAATAAATGAAAAAAATGGTGCAAACAGTTTTTAACTTAGCTGTGTGTTGCCTGACAAAGGTTCATTGGAGTAGGTGGAGGTTTTCAAGACCTCAGCTTTGGCTCTTAAGGTATATATGTGCTTTATGTACATGTATCACTACCAGTGTAGTCCTTATCTTCTCTGCTAAGTCCTTGGTGAAAGAAGATGTCAATAGATGGGTAGCAGTATAAAATTTTTCAAAATCTAGGCCCACATTCATGTGCACATTATGTCCTTTCTACAGCTTGGTTTTCGTATGAGCAAATTTCAAATAGGAGTTTACTTGGTGTACTGGCGTACTCTGTGATATGAATGGGCAGATCTAGATCCAAAGAGACACCACAGAGCACCTCACTGCGTATTCCGGCCACACAATTGATTCTTAGTTCCCTGTTCTCAAAAGAGATATATCACAATAGTATTTTGAGGGAAATTGCATTATGCACTGAGTTGCTTAGCTAATATGGTAACAAGTATCAGAAATTAATAGGTAATGTACTCCTGTAATGGTGGAATTAATTTACAAGCACATTTACTGCAATGCCAGAAAAAAAAAAAATGCTTTGAGATACCAAGGAAAAATATCATGTGTGTTATTTTGTGTATTTCACATTCTCACTATTATATGACCATCTACAACTTCAAGAACACTGTAAAAACAATGGGATTGCCATGAATTTTTTAGTATTTTAGAAGGTTTAGAGAGGTTCCCTGAATCACTATTTTTAAAATGAAAGGCTATACAATTACTAGGGATATTGTTTTCCTATCACAAAATGCAATATAATCTTTAATTTAGAGTAGCTACTTTTTACTTTGTAAAGGTGTTAAACTATGTATATAAAGGTACACAACCAACTGATGCCTACAAAACTAATCTTTTCTCCACTGCCAACTGTAATATGAAGAAATAAGAAATTTCAATGAGTTGTGGCAAATCTATCACTGCGATGTTGCTTCTACTCTTGGGACACATTTTAATTGAAATCCTGCCTTAAAATTTGACCTTTATTAATAAAGTAAACAAAATCCAATCAATATAATAGTGGCATGGTATATTACCCAGTACAAAAGTTCACAGAAAGTTAAAATCAGAACTGTGAGCATCAAAATATTGAAAAGTAAGTATAAAGTGTTTTCTAAACATTAAAACTGTATTTATTCATATTGAAGTTATACATATTGATGATCTTACATTATATTGAATTGCTGAGGTGAGTATCTCGAGAGAGGACGCCTTCAACACCGGGGGGGGGGAGGGGGGGGAGAGATCAGCGTCCAGGAGCCTCAACTCAGAGCGACAGAGCCTCCGAGGGAGCCTCAAGTCCTTGACAGGACCTGCCCAGGAGCCGGCAGCTCAGCTGACGAGAGCGAGCAGCTGACTCACACGGGGCGGAGCCAGGAGCAGCGGCACCAGCCCTGACTGGGTAAAAACCTGCCCCGGGGAGCGCGGCGACCAGGAGAGCGGTGAACAGAGCGGTTTGCGTGTCAGTTCGCGCGGGATGGTGAGCGCTCGTCGTGTGATCAGGGCCCGGCCCGGGAGCTCTGCGCTGGCTGCCCCGGCGGTGGCCAGCGTAGGCACCCAGACAGAGCCGATGAGAGGGGAGGCTGCAGTGCAGAGCTCGGGGTGTAGAGAGTGCCTGCACTGGTCTGGTGAGGGGAGGGTGCGCAATGGGCAGGGCTGCACTCCGTGTTCCCTGGTGGAGGTCCTCCTGCAGCAGGTGGCTGAGCTGCGGGATGCTGTTAATAGGCTGCGAGATGTCAGGGAAGCTGAGAGGAAGCAGGAATGCTTGCTCCCGGCCCAAACTATACAGGGGCCTCAAGCTTCCCCTCCAGCTCATGAAGGAAAGAAGGAGGCCGTTAACCTGGGAAGCTGGGAATTAGTGACAAAAAAAAAATACAACAAAAAAAAAAAAAGAAGGAAAAGGACAACCAAAAGCAAGGGGCTTCCCCCTAAATCCCCTGTCCCCACACAGAACCCCTTTGCTGTCCTGCAGGGATCTAATGAAGAAATGCACTCGAGCCAGAAACAGCCAGCTGATGCACTGCTAAAGAAGATCTCTACTGGTGCTGCTAGAAAAAAGTGGTGGGTCGTAGTAGTAGGGGACTCTACACTGAAAGGGACAGAAGCACTTGTCTGCAGTCCAGACCCCGTCTCAAGGGAGGTGTGTTGCCTACTGGGGGCACGGATCAGGGATGTGGCAGAGAGGCTGCCTGCTCTAGTAAGTCCCACGGACTGTTACCCACTCCTGGTGATACATGTGGGTGCTAGGGACATAGATAGTAGTAGCCTGGGGAACATAAAGAAGGACTACAGAGCCCTGGGGGAGGTGGTTAGGGGCTCTGGAGCTCAGGTGGTCTTTTCATCAATTCTCCAGGGTACAGGGGAAGACCTAAAAAATGCTAGGAGGATTAGCCAGGTTAATAACTGGTTAAAAGGGTGGTGTCATAGTCAGGGGTTTGGGCGTCTTGAATACGGGACCCAAGCTTGTAGGGCAGGTCTAGTGGGGGCTGGTGGAGCTGGTCTGATAAAGAAGGGTAAGAGCAGTTTTGGTAGGAGGCTTGCCAGACTGGTCAAGGAGGCTTTAAACTAGATGTGCTGGGGGAGGGGGGCATCATTCCATTCCAACACACCCAGTCAGTTGCCAGAACCTATAATAAATGCTCGGAGCAATGTAGAGATATCCCAGCTGCTCCAGCCAATGAGCCGGCTTCAGTTGGAGCTCGGCTCAGATGCCTCTATACAAATGCCCGTAGCATGGGGAACAAAGAAGAGGAATTAGAGATGTGTGCATGTCTACGGTAGTATGATATAATAGGCATCACAGAAACATGGTGGGACGGCTCCTACGACTGGAGTGTTGGAATGGAAGGTTACGGGCTCTTTAGGAAAGACGGGCCTGGCAGGCGGGGAGGGGTGTTGCCCTTTATGTTAGGGATAGGCTGGAGAGTATGGAACTCTGTCTGGGGACAGGTGAGCAGTCCACAGAGAGTTTGTGGGTCAGGGTTAAAGGGAATATAGCCATGGGAGACATTACTGTGGGGATCTGTTACAGACCACCTGATCAAGGAGAACCTGCTGATGAAGTACTCCATAGACAGATAGGAAAAGCCTCAAACTCACAGGCCCTTGTTCTCATGGGTGACTTCAACCACCCTGACATTTGTTGGAAGGACGGTACGGCCAGGCACAAGCAATCCAGGAGGTTCCTCGATTGTGTAGAAGACAACTTCCTTCTGCAAGTACTAGAGGAGCCGACAAGGAGAGGTGCCATGCTTGACCTCGTGCTCACCAACAGGGAAGGGCTTATTGGAAATGTGACTCTCCAGGGCAGCCTTGGATGCAGCGATCATGAGATGCTCGAATTTGAGATCCTCAGGACAGTGAGAAGAGCGTGCAGCAAGCTCAGTGCCCTGGCCTTCAAAAGAGCAGACTTTGGCCTCTTCAGGAACCTGCTTCAGAAGGTTCCATGGGATACAGCCCTAGAGGGCAGAGGGGCCCAAGACTGTTGGTTGATATTCAAGGATCACCTACTACAAGCTCAGGAGTGTTGCATCCCAGCCAGAAGGAAGTGCAGCAGGAGGGCCAGGAGACCTCCTTGGATGGATAAGGAGCTCCTGAGGAAAATTCTATTGAAAAAAGAGGCTTATAATAAGTGGAAGCAAGAACAGGTGGCATGGGAAGAGTACAGGGATGTTGTCCGAGAAGCTAGGGACCAGGTTAGGAAAGCTAAGGCCCAGTTAGAATTAAACTTAGCTAGAGGTATTAAAGATAACAGGAAGGGATTCGACAAGTACATAGCAAACAAAAAACAGACTAAGGAGAACGTAGGCCCCCTCAGGAAGCTCTCAGGAGAACTGGCTACACAGGATTTGGAGAAGGCTGAGGTTCTGAATGACTTCTTTGCCTCGGTCTTCACTGCCAAAGGCTCTGACCAAACCACCCAAGTCTTGGAAGGCAGATGCAGGGACTGTGAAAATGAAGACCTTGGGCCCACTGTAGGAGAGGAACTGGTTCGAGACCATCTTAAAAATCTGAATGTGCACAAGTCCATGGGTCCTGATGAGATCCATCCGCGGGTCCTGAAGGAGCTGGCAAATGAAGTTGCGAAGCCACTGGCCATCATCTTTGGGAAATCATGGCAGTCAGGTGAAGTTCCCGATGACTGGAAAAAGGGAAATATAACCCCCATTTTCAAGAAGGGGAAAATGGATGATCCGGGGAATTACAGACCAGTTAGTCTCACTTCTGTGCCTGGCAAAATCTTGGAGCAGATTCTGCTGGAAGGCATGCTAAGGCACATGAAAAACAACAAGGTGCTTGGTGACAGCCAGCATGGCTTCACGAAGGGGAAATCCTGCCTGACCAATTTGGTGGCCTTCTATGATGGGGCTACAGAACTGATGGACAGGGGTAGAGCAGTTGATGTCATCTACCTGGACTTGTGCAAAGCGTTCGACACTGTCCCACACGACATCCTTGTCTCTAAATTGGAGAGACATCAATTTGATGGATGGACCACTCAGTGGATAAAGAACTGGCTGGATGGCCGCACGCAAAGAGTTGTGGTCAATGGCTCAATGTCCGGCTGGAGGCCAGTAACGAGTGGCGTCCCTCAGGGATCGATGTTGGGACCAATCTTGTTTAACATCTTTGTTGGTGACATGGACAGTGGGATTGAGTGCACCCCCAGCAAGTTTTCCGATGACACCAAGCTGTGTGGTTCAGTTGATACCCTGGAGGGAAGGAATGCCATTCAGAGGGACCTTGACATGCTTGTGAGGTGGGCTGATGCCAACCTCATGAAGTTTAACCATGACAAGTGCAAGGTCCTACACCTGGCTCAGAGCAATCCCAGGCACAGCTACAGGTTGGGCAGGGAAGAGATTAAGAGCAGTCCTGTGGAGAAGGACTTGGGGGTGTTGGTTAATGAGAAAATGAACATGAGCTGTCTTCAGTGTGCGCTTGCAGCCCAGAAAGCCAACCGTATCCTGGGCTGCATCAAAAGGAGTGTGACCAGCAGGTCAAAGGAGGTGATCCTGCCCCTCTACTCTGCTCTTGTGAGACCTCACCTGGAGTATTGTGTGCAGTTCTGGTGTCCTCAACATAAAAAGGGCATGGAACTGTTGGAACAAGTCCAGAGAAGGGCCACGAGGATGATCAGGGGACTGGAGCACCTCCCGTATGAAGACAGGCTGAGAAAGTTGAGGCTGTTCAGGCTGGAGAAGAGAAGGCTGCGTGGAGACCTCATAGCAGCCTTCCAGTATCTGAAGGGGGCCTGTAGGGATGCTGGAGAGGGACTCTTCATTAGAGACTGTAGTGACAGGACAAGGGGTAACAGGTTAAAACTTAAACAAGGGGAAGTTTAGATTGGATATAAGGAAGAAATTCTTTCCTGTTAGGGTGGTGAGGCACTGGAATGGGTTGCCCAGGGAAGTTGTGAATGCTCCATCCCTGGCAGGGTTCAAGGCCAGGTTGGACGAGGCCTTGCGTGATACGATTTAGCGTTAGGTGTCCCTGCCCACTGCAGGGGCGTTGGAGCTAGATGATCTTAAGGTCCTTTCCAGCCCTAACGATTCTATGATTCTGTGATTCTATAATTTTATATTCTTATGCTTCTTTTTGTAAAAAAAGTATTCCAATTTCAGTTAAGAAACTTTTCCACACCTATTAGCAGGTGTTATAACAGCCAGCTGGAATGCATACAATTTAATTTTCATTTTCTCTTTCTGCATCTGTCTTTTTATGCTTTAGTATTTGCCTGTTTATGCCTTTTTAATGTTATATGTTATAATTTGAGAACTTTTTTTTTGTTTATCCATTATATTCAACATAATTAATCATAGATCAGGCAAAATTTGCATGTCCCTAAAACTGCTGTGTCTAGTTTTCAACATACAAAGAAAATACTATTTTTCAAGGAACAATTTCATACAACACTAATGTTCTCCAGTGGCCACTAAGTAGTAAGACTGATTCTGCTAAATACACTTTTGCTGAAGAGTGACCTGAATAGTTATTTTAATTTTAATGATTGCAAGAGTAGTAAACATAAGAGTTTAGAGATGAGCACATGGTGAAGAACCTTCTGTAAGACACAGTGAAGAAATGAGCTGTTCCTACAGACAGGTCCAAGCAAGACAACTTGCTAATAAATATATCACTGCCATTCTCCACTGACAGCTGACAACACACCATAGTTTTTGAAGTAATGGATCACGTACCTGATGCATAATAAGTAAAATAGCAACTGCCACTTCAGTGTGTAGAGTGTGAAATGGATATTCCAGGCTACAGGCAGAGTAGCAGAGCACCAGTCATCAGGGCACTTGCAAAAGTGTCTCGCACATATGAACACTAGTATGGGCAAGAAAGGCATAATAGCATCTGAATGGCTGAGTCCTTTACCAAACAATGATGTTATTTTTACCACCCCACCGTTAAAATCCAAGGATAGTGAAAATCTTAGTAATAAAACTACACCAGATGTTCCAAAATTTAAAAAAAAAGAGCCTGAAAAAAGTACCTAGAACTGAGGAGACTGTAGCAGGGTTGCTGTATATGAAAATGAAGTAATAGACTGAAAGCTTAAGATACAACTGAAGAAGAAGAAGAAGAAAAGAAAACAAGGAACTTGAATAGTTTCTCTATAGCTACAGCAATGGCAGACCATAACAGACCATGGAGAACGAGGCAGATAGGCTTTCCAGGCTTTCTTTAGGTTTATAGAATATGTTTCTACAACCTTTCTGATGAATCTAACACTATCTTATTTTTTCTTTAATTGGAATGCAAATTAAGCAATTAATAAGCAACTAGAGTCCAGCTGTACAACTAACCTTTTGCTTTCAATTCTGTAATGTGAACGTTGACCTTAAGCCCTACTGTATAAACGTATCATACTATAAATCTTATATTTTTCAGACAGCTGAGATGAGCAACATTGGACACCTTAGCTTTTTAGAGAAAGAAAACTCAAGAAAGGTGTGCTGTCACTCCGAGGGATACATTTAGTCACCAAATGTCATACAAAGTGCTTTAGGCCAAGCTGAACATAGACATGATGCCAATCTGCTAATACGATGAGAAACTGCAAACCACACATATATACAAAAAGGCCCACTGCTCACTTGAGACCAACAAATATTATTATAGGATTGAAACTTCATTGTTTATTGTGCTGAATTCATTTCTCGTTTAGGAACATTTAGATTTGTGTCCCTTTATCCCTTCTGTAATAACTCTCTACTCTGTGTACCTTCACATTATTCTCATTTAATATAAGTTAATGGTGGATAAAAATCACAGAATCATAGAGTTATAAAATCGTTTAGGTTGGCAAAAAACATTTAATATTAAGTCCAACTATTGTTTCCAGTTTCAGGGGTTTTAGGGTTGTTTCTGTTTTGTTTTGATTTTTTCCAGCTGAGGCAAAGCAGCTGAATGATGAATTGCATCAGCTCTTCTGTTCATGGGCAGGGAACTCTGCACATAACTTATCCTCCCATTATAGGTTGTTCCATTATCACTCTCTGGGAGATGGGTCATTCAACTAATTAAATATTTGAGGAGGACGGGTAGTAATGGGACAGGAATAGACTAACAGGTGACACCACTATTGCAAGTGTTCTACAAAGTGAAGCCCTGTTAAGCAGATCTATGGGCTTCTTATCTTCAACACTTTTTTTCTCTCAACTTTTCTGTTTTTTTCATCAAAACAAAATGATTCTTTTTTCTGTTGTTTGAATTCTGGAACTGACTGATTACCGTTAAAATATGTTACCATAGAATATAAATGCAACATATAAGTAAGTTTTATTGTTTCATTCTTCTCACAAGTAATTATTTACTATAAAATGTACTTAGCAATGGAACAGTTCATTTTTCTTCTGATCCCCCAATTTAAAAACTGAGGTGGGTAGTAGAACTCCTTGATTTAGTTGCAAATTAGTGCAAAAATAATTTCCTCAGGAGGCTGAGACATAGTGCTGTGAAAGTATATGAATCTTATAATCTACTTCTTGATTATATTGCAGGAGTGACAATTATCCTACTATCAACCTGAATACAGATAAGTGGTGGTCAAATTAGCCTGATCATTTTTTCTTTCCTACCTCTGGGGGGAATTGATCACTGTCGGTTTATAACGACTTTCTTTGAAGAATTCAGCAGGACTTGTTGAATTAGAGCTATCGTATCTTCTGCCTTTGCAATTCACTGAGCCAGTTCTATCATGACTAACAGACATGGCTGTTTCTTATCAACTTGAACTTACTTCCCTCAAGGTGTTTACAACCTGCATGTTTCTCAGTTTGCTTTGGAACCTTTCTTGTTAGTAAAGTGAGGCTCACAGGCCTACAATTCCCCATGGCCTCTCTTCCTTTCTAAGGTAGCGATTTGTCTTTTCCCATCCTCTGTCTTCCTAGATCCTCCTTTTGTCCTGTAAAACCTCACTGAGAAAACTGCTAATGGCCCTAACATTATTTCTGCTAGTTAAATGTTTATGTACTGTAGGAAGAATGTCATCAGGCTCTGCCTATGTAAAACCTAAAGTTTTCTCTTTTTCTTGGCAGTTGCTCTTGTTAAAAAGCCCTTTGTTGTGGGACTGTATTAATACAGTTGACTCTCGGGTTTTGGATAACTTTGAAAAGGTATTGATTCATGATGATATACTACTTATTCACTGATAGTATGACAGCAAATCTTGATTCTGCAAGTCCTATCAAAGATCACTGACTGGCTTAAGGCATTTTTTAGTGCATCTTCTTTTTTTTTCTCTTCCTGCAGTGCTTGCTGCAGAAAATATTATGCACCTCATAAAGGCATAGTTACTCTTTCCATATTCTGCTGGGGGAAAGCATCCAGACTTTGTACAGGACAGTCAGCAATTACTTAGAAGTAAGAATATCTGACTGCAAGTAATATTAGATGCAATTGTGAACAACGGTCACGTAAACACGGAGTACGGCCTTGATATTTTCCCAGTCATATTTTGAATTATGAATTGTTTGCGTAAGGATGGTTAAAATGAATGTGGATTTTGTTTTGTTTTGTTTTTTTTCATTTGTATGCCTTCTTCCTTTTATGATTCTTAAAGCTTCCTGGTTTTTACTCTTATAGCATCACCACCACAGAAAATAAACAATGTGGTTTAGATTTTTTCCAAAATATTTTATGTGTACCAGCCTACTGGTCTTCTTTTGGCAATGAATCGTTAAGGACATGTTTTGTCTCCATTGTTTTCCCGTAAATATTTCAAAAATTACAGCATAGCTATTAGAAGGTGCTGTTCACATGAATTGTTAATGTTTGTTGTCTTTCAAGGCTTTCCTAAGCAACCTAAATTGGCCTTGGGGTGTATTACACTGCAAGTAACAGTGGAGACTGAGAAAGGATTGTATCTGGGGGAATATTAAAACAACATCAGAGCTTTGACCAAATCCCTTTGCAGCATTCCTTAATTCATAGCTATTGAGCAAGTACAGATGTAACAACGCAGATTGTTAGAGATTAGAATATTTGGAACCTGAAGTTCAAGAAGCTTTGCATATATGACAGACTATAAAAGCAAAGCCAATTTAAGCATGTCCCACTGCAATAGTATCTACCTTGCTGAGAAGTAAAACAGACTAATAAAGGAAGAAAGGTCACAGAGGGAGCAGCCTTCTACTGACTCTAATGTGAAGAATACAAATCTTTATGAGAATTCAAGCCTCTGACTCTCTCTATTCCTCACATGCTAGATCATTTGAAAGGAACAGAATAAATAACCAAGAGGGAAAGGTTAATAATAGGTTTCAAAACCCCATCAAGCCAAAATCAGAAGTCAAGCAAAGTAGACATGAAATGCAGAGATAAAGACAGGCGTATTCAGGAACTGGTAGAGTAGTAGTGAAAGCTGATTCAGATAAGAAAATACCAAATTTCTTGCTATCTGAAATACATATGTTCACTCTAAGGCTATTTTATCATTCAAACAAATATGGACATACAAAAATAAAGCATGTGGATATTTGCAGTCAGAGAAAAGGATGATGCTTTGATATTAAAGCATTAATCTATGCTAGGTAACATAATGTTCCATGATCACATAATGAAAGAGTATTTAGAAGAGGCACAGGGAAGAGAGCAGTATACACCTAGCTGATAGAACCTTAAATGAGGAGAAAATTCTCTGCTGGCAGAAATTGGCACTATGCCTGGTACATCAATGAAGTTGAATTAATCTATAGAGAACTTGATCTTGAATAACCCAAGCTTAATTCTGCTAAAAAGTCTATGGGGCTTACCAGACTCCTACATATTTTATTCATAAACAGACCAGAAATCCAGAATAAACAGGGAAAACTATGTCAGTACAGTCAAAATATAACAGAACTCTCCAAAATAAATTTTAAAGGTACCACATTATAAATTTTAATACAATTGATATACAAAAAGATCTGCCACTTATAAGATGGCAGTGCCTTACCATTAGTTGATGTCTGAGGTTCTGAATTTCATTGCAAAGAGTAAAAAAAAAACTAATATTTTTGAGATTCATTGTAACATCAATATCAGTTTTGAAAATCTGAACAAAAAAATTCTTTCTGAAAAGGTTATTTTCCTACTTTTCTTTTTAAACACTTCCCCTCCCCCTCATCCTTCTCCCCCATCTCCCCCCCCCCACTGGGCGGGGGGGGGGGAAGAACATGTTCTGTTGCTAAATCCTGAATTGTGAATAAACATTCTTTTCCTGCCTTGACAAAAGCACAAAATTAAAAAAAAAAAAAATCTTCTTTCTGTCTTCTCAGGCCACTGTGTAGCTTTACTCAAGCAATATGGTTAGGCTGTCTGTCTAGTAATGATTTTTGCTAGGCAGTTCTTTTGGTTTCACAATTAAATGAAGAACAGGAAAGAAAAAGATACATGGAGAGAAAGGGGAAAAAAAAAAAAGAAGGAACATCATGGAAATTAAGAGTTGCATAAATTCAAATATGTATGGAACACTACTGTGAGACAAAGATGGGGTCAGACATCCCTATAGGTGTAAAAGTATCTGCCACAGTAATAGAACAAGTTGAAAGGCACAAGCAATGTACACAGGTTCTGGAGAGAAAGGGATGCCAGACAATCCATAATCATATCATCATCTGCAGGAGGAACTCGAACATAATGCCCAAAGAGATCACAGAAGAACCAGAACAGGACCTCATAATAGGCAAAAAAAGTTCAACAGCCATTATTTCTATTCTTTTTTTACCAGGAAGAAAACTTCTGGACAATTTCCAATCCCTTTAATTTCTTACTTTCTAAAACACTGTTGAAAAGATATTCCCTGATTACACCATCTTTTAGTTGACCATCAGAATGCAGTCTGTCTCCCTTTTAACATTTTCCTTAAATATTTATTTTCTTTGGCTGATTGAAATGTGAAGAAATCTTAATTTACTTTCCACAACCGAAGAACAAAATACAGTCAGCAGAGTCATATCCTCTGTTTGTAAATTAACTCAAAGTTAATTTATTGCTATAAATTACTGTAGTAATATCCTCTGTTTGTAAATTAAAGTATCCAAACTACTACTTCAAGTTGTACCAACATTATATATGTTTTGGGTTTTTTTTTAATGAATAAAGGACACCAACTGAACCATTTATTCACACTTGTCTTCATATTAGCAGGTGCCCAAAATTGCCAATTCTTTATTTGTAAGCAAAATTAAATGAAATTTTAGTGTAAACAGAATAAATTCCAGAACCTTCCCCAGAAAGCTGAGGCTGATCTACCAAGAACTGGAATAATAACAGTAATATAGTGAATGATAGTAAAAATCACTATAGTATGGCTACTTATTGAAAACATCTTTCCTTATTGAAGACTTTAATGAGCAAAATTCTATAGTCAGTGACATGATTGAGGTCAGACTGGCCTTAAAATCTGTTAAACAAATCTCTTAAAGACCATTACTGAATTTTTGTTCCGTACTGCTGTTCATTACCTAGAAGTAGCTCTTTCAAGGAGGCTTTTAATTTATGTTGAGCCCTGTTTTCAATTTATATGTTGAGCACTATAGACAACACTTGCAGCCTAATGAGTTCTCCCCTTTAAGGAGGAGCTACTGGATTTTAGATCCCTATTGTGTTACTTACAGCATGAATATATGAAAAAGGGTGGCTGTATCTACTGCTTAATGAAAGGTGGCAAAACTGAAACAATAAATTCAACCATCTAAAATTCATCTGTACAGAGACAGCTACTCATGGAAGATTCAGGTTTTAAAGAATTAATTTAAAAATAAACTTCCTTAATTCTAAAATCAGATATGCAAATTAATGATCTCTATGTTCAGTTTAATGATCTATAAAGATTTCATAGCTCATTATCACCCACAGTCCTTGATACCCATGGCAAACATACACTTTTCCACAAGATGAGACGGGATATACAGGACATCTTATTTGGACATAGTTTAGTCAGATCTTACTTTCTTCTTTTAATAAAAGTAAAAATAATCCATGTACTATTCTGTATCTCAAAAACATTCTAACCTTGCTACAGCTTATATGTAAATGGAGATTTAACCAAATATAAATGCAGTAACATCAGTAAATAAAAGATTATCACAACATCTCTATTAACTTATACCCAGAATTATTTTGACAATAAAAATACAATTTTTGTAATGATTATGCCAATGGACCTTATGCTGATTCACAAAAAAACACAGATATATTTTCATCTACCTTCACATGGGTCATAGAAGCATCTGACAACAGAGTTATCAAATCCCTGTCTAAAGTTTCCACTTCAGATAAGAAATGTGAGTAAAAAACGTGTATATCTTCTATCTAAGCTAGGCCAGAGAAGAAATGTATACTGTGGAAGACCACTGATATGTTTCTGTTTCTGTACCTGACAGATTAGTCCAATTCTGTAAGTGAAGAAAACAGAACAACGTAAGAAGTCATCTGTGACACTGATCAGGGTCATATCTACCAATGTAATGTGAAATATTAATTCTAGTTCTGTGTGTTTTGCTTCCAGTGCACTTGTAAACCTATAAGTCTCTTAAAAAAACTCTTATGTGAAGTGATAGAACAATTTTGGTCCATAACTGCAGTAATTTTGCTTATAGAAGTTAAAAGCAGGGTTTCCTCTTTGAAACATTGCTTCAAACACATTTTCTGTTTGTTTTTTTTTTTTTAAAGACAGAAGCAATCTTTTCTCTGCTGTCAAATTCCTGGTTTCATTAAAAACCCTGATGCTTGTCGTAACTTTAGTTCTTAAACTCTGAGAGGATTGTTGAGCACATTAATAATATTCAGTAAAAAAATCTGCATTAATACAGTTATGAACATAGAATTATAATAAGAAAACTGTTAGCCAAGGTACCATATCAAAGGCTTTTACAGAAACTAAGAATTATGTGACTGGAAGAAAGGCTTTTGTAGAGACTGAAAGCTAGTTAAGGGGTAAGATGCAAAGGGCAGAGCTAGTGGTCACTTTCCAGAATGCAGAAGGGTTAGCTGTAGTGTCCAGAAGTTGGTCCTGGGACTAGTTTTATTCAATGTCTTATCAATAATCTGGAAGAGGAAGTAAATAAAAAAAAACTGCCTGGCAGAAAGGAACCTGAAGTTGTTGGTCATTGGCTGGCTGAATATGAGCTGGTAGTGTGCGTGGGTGGCCAAGAGGCCAGTTCCATTCTGAGTTGTATCAGAAACAGTGTGACCAGCAGAACCAGGGCAGTGATCATCCTCCTGAACTCAGCACTGGTGGGGCTGCACCTTGAATACTGTGTTCAGTTTTGGGCCCCTCACTAGAAGAAAGACATCAAGGGTTAGGGAGTGTGTCCAAAGAAGGGCAGGAAAGCTGATGAAGGTTCTATAGCACAAGACTTATGAGGAGCAGCTGAGGCAACTGGGGTTGTTTAGCCTGGAGAAAAGGAGGCTGAGGAGAGAACTTATTGCTCTACAACTACCCGCTCTAAGGGGGGGGGGGGGCGGGATACGGGACGGGACTGTGCTCAGGGGTTGGTCTCTTGTCCCAAGTAAGAAGTGACAGCCTCAAGTTGCACCAGGGGAGGTTTAGACTGGGTATTAGGAAAAAAATTCTTCACTGAGAGAAATACCAAGCACTGGAACAGGCTGCCCAAGAAAATGGTCACCATCCCTGAAGGTACTTGAAAGTAGTGTAGATATGGAGCTTAAGGATGTGGTGGACCTGGCAGTGTTAGGTTTACATTGGTCTTGATGATCTTGAAGGTCTTTTCCAACCTAAATGATTCAATGAAATCTCAAGACTTGTGAATGGATAATCAAATGTAATTCAAATGATGACTAACCTTACAAAACTGAATGAACAGACAAAAAGGTGATACATCAGCTTCAGTAGTGAAAAATAAACTGATCCATACCTCTGCAATGCTGACCTCAGAACTAGCTGTTACAGTTCAGGAGAGATTTTTTTAATCACTTTTTAAAGTTCTTGGAAATCATCAGCTTGGTGTTCATCATCTAGCAAAGAAACCAATGACATTGCATATCAAAATGACAGGTATTGAGGAAAACACAAAAAACTGTCATTCTGTTACTATATAAAGACTTAGTGAACACACATTATGAACACCACATGCGGTTCTGCTTTTTGCATCTCTGGAAGAGAATACTAGAATTAAGGGAGGCGACCAAAGGCAAGGAGCAGCTTCAGTACAAGACTCATATGTCTGGGGCTTCTATGTTTAGAGAGAAAATGTTGGTCAATAGTTACAATATCATGAAGAAAAGAGGCAATTTATACACAGCTGGTGCTCACATACAAGACCTAGTGAGTCCTTGATAAAAGTTGTAGAGAACCAGATGAAAAGAAATAAAGGAAGATATTTCTTAACATAGCAGGCAGTAGAATTTGCAGGCAAAAGCATGTGGAGGCAGATACTACCAGCAGATAGATGAATGAATTAGATTATTGGAAAACAGGCATGCAAAAGGATTAGTCAGTGACAGTCCCTCAAATATTCCTAACACAACAGTTGTTGATACTGGCAGAGTATGAGGGCAGTGGTGTCCCTGTGGTTCTTCTGGACACAAAATACTGTACTAGATGGATGAGTGGTCTGGCTAGTTAGGGCATTTACAATATGTCCATGTTAAGCAAAACAAAAGTGATGAGCACTAGTATCACTTTTTAAAATAATACAAAATGCTTACCACTTTCAGGAAATAGCTTTTTGGCCTTAGAAGCGACCAAGAAATAAACCAGTAATTAAAACCTTTTGTGGAAGTTGCAGTAATGACATTAATTTAATGATAAAAACTTGGATTTCCTCCATTGAGCTACAGACCAAAAGTCTCAGAAAGTCTTTTCTTTACCACATAGAGCAATGTAGGAACTGACTGTGGTCTGGAAAGATGTTTCTACCTGCACTACATTTTTCTTGAACCATTTTTGAGAGAAGCATTTTAGAGTTGTGCTAACATGACTATAGTTACAATGGTGAACCCTAGATAATAAATCTTGTCTATTGCTAATTAATTGGAAACACTGTTAACGGGAATTTGTCTTAAACCCTAGCCAAAATTAGGCACTTTGCTACTGTCTTGAATTCAGTATTCATAGCAATGAACCTTCTACTAAAAATAGACTTTGAAAGAATGATTTCATATTGGAAGTGCAACACTTTAAAAATACATCTGAAAGTACAACATTCATTTCCCCTCAGGCTAATGGTTATAGTACTCTGAAAAGCAGGAGAAACTTACTCAGTTTCCTTTACAGCCTCAGGGGAGACTTTTAGAACATATTTTGTATATCCACACCTTCTTTCTAAGTGGGTTTGGTTTTGGTTTTTTTTTAAATGCTTGCACTGGGCATAGGTGACAAGGTGTTTGTAGCAGGGGTACTGCAAGGGTGGCCTCCATGAGGAGAAATCAAGGGATGCTCTGTGATGTACACAGCTGACTCTGCAACAGGCACGCTCTAGGACACAGCTGAGCCAGTTAACCATGCTGGTGGTGGCTCTGTGAAAACATATTTAAGAAAGGGCAGAAAACAATGAACAAAGGGTGGAAGAGGGAAAAAAAAGGGTGAGAAACAGCAGAGGGAACAGCAAGGTCATGGGAGGGGGAAGTGCTCCATTGCAGAATAGGCCAACCCCCATTTCCAGAAACGGACTGCAGCCTATGGAGGGCCCATGCTGGAGTAGGTACACCTCTGAAGAGACTGTCCACACCAAAGCATGTATTTCCTGAAGGAACTATAGCCTGTGGAGAATCCACACTGAAGCAGGTACTCCCTGAAGAGTCTGCAGCCTCTGGAGGACCTACACGGGAGCAGAATGGAAAGAAGGAAGGAGGCAGCAGAGTCTGCTGGCCCTGACTACATTCCCCGCTCCTGTGCTGTCCATTGCCTCAGTGAAGGGACTGAGCACAATAACGAGATGAAAGATATTTTCCTTTAGTATGCAAATGTTTTAGTTTATTTCTCACTACTCAATAATTAAATATTTATTTTAATTCTCAATAAATTAATTTCCCCAAGTTGAGCATTGTTTACCTGTGACAGTAATTAATAAGTGATCTCCATGTCTTTAACTCAACCCACAATTTTTCTTATTCTTGTTCTTCCTATTTCTCCTACCCCTGTCCCACTGAGACAGCGAGTGAGCAAGCAGTTAAGTGCATGTTTGGCTGCTATCCCTGGCTAACCTGCTATATATTATTATACCCTTCTTAAAGACATATTGGAAACACTCCTAAGGACAAGAAGATCCAGTTTGTCTTCCAAAAGCAGAAGAATCAGTTCAGCATAACGGTAACATGACTTCCTTTTACACAGAAGGTAGTGGTTGATTGACTTAAATTTCAGTTATATGCTTATAAGATCTTGTATTAACACCTGAACATAGAAAGTTTTTTGCACTCTTCTGAAAAAAAAAATGAGTTTGATCACATTTTTTCTTAAAAAAAAGGAAGTAAGACATAAAACAAAAGTAAGGTTCTAAACAAACTGAAGGATTACAGGGAATACAAAATATCATAACCATTTAAAATTAGGCAAGCATCTGTCAGTGCAAATTGATATTGTAGGTGAAGCGAATACTCTTACTCATCTTTGTAAGAATTAGGTTGATACTCTGGTTATTAGTAATCTGTTTGCTCTCTTCTATTTTGTGGCTTTTTACAAAAGGCTACTATGAATCTTTTTAACCTAGTTGCAAGATAAGTAAAAAACCTTCTGATAAAACTTCAATTAGAAAGGAACTAAAAAAAAAAAATAATGGTTGTAATTTGTTTGTGCAAGGACTAGTTTGTCTTCATTTAGAGAAAATCTTTTTAATCACAAAAATTTGCTGACACTAAGCCTAGTTTTATAACTCCACAGAAACCATATGTCAGTAGAAAATCATTTATAACTTAATTAACCTAAATTTCAGGATCACTCAACTGGTTTAGTTGAATCAGGTGAAAAAATACTGCATATATTCTTTGTAATTGAAGATGATAAATCTCCATAAAATGTAGAGATCATCCTACTTTACTGTAAAATGTCTAAAGATCGTAAAGCATTGACTACTCTATCACAGCAGTGATTAATTGCATCTGGATTTTTAAGGGGATACTACCTGTTATTTAATTAATTGTTATCAGAGCTTATTCAAGATTAGGTTTAGGATACCCATGTAATAATCCTAAAATGTATATATTCAGAACAATATGGTTCTGAGGATTAAACTTAAGAAAATTAAAACTAATTGCTACTATTAAGAAACTTTGCTGAAAGAGTACTGAAAAAGAGGTTTTGTACAAACTTGGACTCCATAAAGTCATAAAAGTTACCTCTCATATTCTTATTATTACAAGTATTTCATCTTATGGTAGCAAAACTGATATTATAATGGATTTGTGTTGCTTTAGCAAATTATATCTATATTGTTGACGCAAATATTCCTAATATTCTGGAAACACTAGTGGGGAAAATAACAGTTGATAATTTGGAAAACTGGAAGTTAGGAATCTGCTCTTTGTTTACCATTAAATGGTCTTATCAGAGTACCTGTATTATGTATTTAATTGCTGGGATTGAAGAGAACCTTTCAGCCTCTCTCTTTGCAAATACAACTCTAAATACTTGAATGGAAATTTTAACTTTAAACTCCACAGAATAAATCAATAAGAAAGATTAAATCACTTTGTCTTATTGAATTTACTTTTGTACATGAAAACTTCTTCTTTCACATTATCCAGAAAATATCAGAGAAAACAATGAAAAATAACTGATCATGGAGCTGTACATTCTACTGTATAAACAATCTACAAGGTGCCAACTAATTTAGCCTATTATGCCCATATGCATATATCTGGATAAGAGCACCTGAGCTAATATTTCAACTCTGTTTAAATTTTCATTGCAAAAAGCTATGCCCCCAAATGACTCAAGACCATACAGTTTTTCTGCAACGCATTCAAACTTACTACTGTTTCTAGTTGATGTATTTCAGATTTTGTGTTTATACTATATATTGGCCAAAGACTGTCAGCTTTCCTGCATACAGAAGGCAATGTTCTTCCCTCCTCCTGCACCCACATCAGCAGGGAATTTTCTGTGCACATTACCACTGACAGGCAACTGTGGCAGAAACCCACATTACAGAAACTGCACTATTGCACCTGCTTCTAGAATACACAAAGATAGAGAGCTGAATATATCCTCAGAGTCGACTGAATGAGTCTGCCTTCTTAACTCAACATGCACAGATTAATCTAACAGAGA
Source organism: Pezoporus wallicus (assembly GCF_028554395.1). Lineage (NCBI taxonomy): Eukaryota > Metazoa > Chordata > Aves > Psittaciformes > Psittacidae > Pezoporus > Pezoporus wallicus. Next base: position 1,151,875 of record NW_026642757.1, on the reverse strand, counting down.
TATTTCTTACAATCACAACTTCAATACTATCCTTAGAGACTGTTGCTCTGATAGAAGAAAAAACTGTGCACTATTTGGGGAATGCATCATCACTCATGCACCCGAGAGGATTTGCAGAATTTATGTTTGCAAAAGCATGACTTATGATACCAGCTTGTCGTAAGAATTTCCCTATTAGATGAATGAACCAGCTAATTGCAAAGTCAAAACAACAGATACAAAGCATTGGCAATGGGAAAGTTTGGGGTTGCAGTTGATTTTTAGTTGATGCTCAGGGTAGACATAACTCACCCAATATTTTTTATGATTGGATATAAAATAATAATCTTAAAAATCATATTAAGATACTTGATTGGTGTTAAAAGGGCTCTGAGTTCTAAGTTTCATGTTCTGGGCTTTCTTCAATACTGACAATGGATTCCCTGGAACAACTCTCTCTGTCAAACAGGCCATTGAGAAAACTTCTTTGTGCCAGTTCACCAGGTTGAATACTAGGAAAAAGTTCTTCACTGGGAAGGTGGTCAAGCACTGGAACAAGTTCTCCAGGGGGTTGTTCACAACCCCAGTCCTGGAGTGCCTGACCAACACTGGAATCAGGAGTTTGATTCAATGATCCTTGATGGTGCCTTCCAACTCAAGATATTCCATAATTATACAGTCACAGATTTATACAAGAAACAGATAAAAACTTCCTCCTTTCAGGTGAACGGAATAACAGAACGCTGTACTGGAATAATTTGTAAGGTTTGAATTCCAAGTGAATACAGATAAGATGTTTGCTATATCAGCTGTCAACACAGAATCATTGAATCATGGAATAGTTAGTGTAATAGTTCGTGTTGGAAAGGACCTTAAGATCAGCATCACAGTGCACTGCTTTAAATCACTTTTAAGGAGTTTAATTTCAGCTATTCATCTCTGCCATTTAAAATCCAACTTGGAAGGATATCATTGGGCAAGTTACTCTATTGTAAAGCTATATGGAAAGCAACAACCCCCTCCAATGGAATTTAAGATCTTTACGTGTTTTAAGGAACATTTTACCCTCCAGCTGGAACTTCAATTTAGAGAGATTATTACTTTCTTATTAGATCATTAACACCTTACAGCACATCATTCTACTTCAAAAGCATAAATATAATCATTTTTAATGTTCAATTCCAACTATATCAGATTGCTTCTTCAGTCTCAACCTATTATACATGCAAAAGAAAGACACTTTTCTACTTGATTTTTTCTTTTTTTTTCCTCAGAAAATACAGTTGTGTCTATTATTTCTTTGAAAGAAAGTCATCACTGGCATTAAGACTTTCCTCTTGCTTGAGTAGAGGGACTCAAATCTGGACTACAGAGGATTCATTGAGATTTTATATTATCTCTTCAGCTCTCATATCGCTTAAAAAATAATAACAAAAAGTTCTCTCTGTCATTTAAGGCTCATAGTTTAAATAAACTGTTTCTTTCTGGTCTAGGTTTAACACATATCTTATATGAAATACACAGATACTAATCCTTTTCCATGTGTGTATATATGTATTTTTACCAGCCTATTATCTGTAATTCTAATCAATGCTCATTTCCCCATATCTGTCAGTCCAAATATTTAATTTTACCAGCAGATATTGGTTTTGTGGCACAGAATGTTATTTTTATTAACAGGTTAGGATTGTCAGGTATTTTTAAAGTTGCATTTAGTATTATACTTCTTTTTTTACTTTTGACACATCTGTTCATTTATTCATCCTTCACACTGAACAGTAACTGGTTCAGTTCTATGTATTACACATCTTGCAACATTATTAAACTATCTCTTATCTCTTTTTGCAGTGGAAGCTGAAATATATTTTTTGTACACATACATACACTTACGTAAGTCTAACAGGCTGTCCGATACATACACCTGTTAAAGCTATTAAGTTACATCTCCTTCCAGAATGAAAAAAAATCATCAGAATATTTCTTTGGTATAGTAACAGAACCAAAACCAGTTTTAAATGCAACTATTTTATTTCAGGGTTTCAGAAGAAATATTAGACTTGAGAGCCTTACCAAATGACCTGTTAAAACTTCATGGTGTTTTAGTTCAAGTATTGGTGAGTCTTCCTTCTCTCCATAATACTGTTCAATTCACATATCCTTGTCAAACAAGAAACTGGTTATCGTAGTATTTCAAATTGAATGAGAAACTTGCTTGTCATGTGAAAATTAGATGCACAGATAATACATGTATGTTTCAATTAAACATAGGGTGCTCACTGCAGTAATGCATGTATTGCAAAAAAAAAAAACAACCAACGCAAACGCACACAAACAAACAAACAATCAAAACCTACCTAACTATGATGTTTGGACTTTGAGCCAATATTACCAAACTGGCAATAATCTAAAAACTGGCACATACCAGCCTGTAGACTTCTTCTGTCTGGGAGAAATGCTGCTTGAACTTTTCTGTAGTCATATTATCCTCAAACTTACTTCTCAGAGAGCCCCTCATCACTTCTTCAGGAAAAAGACCTGGTTTAGAAAAGAATGTTCAAACATGCCATTCAGCATCTCTCTAAAAGCGCATCAGTGCTAGTAGGATTAAATAAATTCATATACAACTCTTAGTTACTGTTGAGCTTTTGCTTCTGTTTCCATATAAGAGAGCAGGAGGGTGCTGTCTTAGGAGGATGTGAATTTTGCTGCTTATTCAAGTAAGTGCCAGTAGTATAGCCAAGTGAAAATTTTTCAAAAGATCAAAGGAAATTTTGGGAGGCTGGGGGTACAAGGAGGGAACAATAGTTGCCTTCAGAACAATGTCTGTTTCGGTTTAAATAGAGGAAATAGATTAAATAAATGAGGTTATAGGAAGATCTTCAACACTGCTCTCCATATTTACCAACAAAAAATGGAATAGTGAAGCTAAGAAGTTGAAATTATTTTGTAAAAGAAGGTATGATTCAAGCACAACCAGTTTGCCTTGTAAGATAAAACACATGTATGCATATATATGTGTATGGATGTTACAGAAAAAAAAGTACATGATCCTATTTAGAACTGAAGCAGGTTGGTGATGGTTCAAAATGTAACACACTGTCAGTACCAAGATGTCCCTTGCAATATAAGTGGAGGAAAAAAACAAAACAAAATTCACCCCACCCGTCCTCCATTCAAATGGAGAAAAGGGTACCATGAAGATTATAAAACCATATTAATACTGCAAATGAATCTAGAAAGACACAGCTGGACTAACCATTTCTGCAATCCAGACACAGAGACCATGCCCAGGCAATGCCAATAACCTTGTAGAATTTGTAATTGCAAAGTTATGTAGTCTAATTTAAAAAAAACAAAAAAAAACAAAAAAAAAACAAAAAACAATTATTACCAGACAGGGATCTCAGGCTAATGCTACTACCATTATGCAGCAAGTTCAACATTACTGCCACTGGAACTTACAAAAAAGTCCTAAATACAGTAAGGGTAAAGAGTTCAACAGCCTTCATTGCAACACTGGCAGAGATCCTGTGGCAGGCAAACCATCACAGATGACTTCAATGTGTTGCTTTGGCAGCTGACATCTGGTATACAGCAATTGATAGCAACAAAGCTGGCAAGATAAACAACAGTGAATTTATGTTGTTCAATAATTTCCTGGATTATAAGAAAGAGCTTGTACTCATCACCAATCTGACAAGTCATATTGGGAACATCAATATTTATAAGCAGGTGGATTTCACTGTGAGTGACTTTTTGTCTCAGATCAAGACATGGCACCATATAGTAAAATCTACAGGATAATTACCTACAGTTCTAATTTTGACATGACTGTCAACATGAGTGCATTGTCGCTGTCACAAAAATCTTGCCAAATTTAATTTGCATAACTATAGAGAAAGCTCACCAACTGGAAAGTATTTTTAAATAGGGAACCCATGTTTTGTTTTGTCTCTGTATTGGGTTGTTTTTTTTTTTTTTTCTAACACACATCTCCACTGAGCTGAACATGTTGTTTATAAAGATGCATGACATACTTTCCCAGAGAGATCCAACTGACTGGAAAAAAGGAAGTGTTATGGATTTTCAGTGAATTCTGAAGCTGCATAATGTTGACTTCCTCAACAGCTAATTTCAAGATAACATTTGACATGGATCGAAAATAGGAAAATGTGAATGTAATAACAATAGCCCTCCTCGCCCCATATACAAAAAAACATGTTGTCAATATCAGGTTAGCATGTTGTCATGTAATCACTAATGACATGTTTTAAACACAGAAGTTGCAGAACGATGTAATGGCAATCATAGATGAGCCTTCTGAAAAACAAAATCCAATGTGTTTGTCTACCCAAGCTAATTTATTTACTGGAGAGCAATCTCTCTCCCTTCCTTGCCAAGCTCACTGCCTTATAAACCATTTTACTTGTGTGGGCCAATAAATTTTATATATATATATATATATATATATATATATGTGTATATGTGTGTGTGTGTGTGTGTGTGTGTGTGTTTATGTCAGTTGCTTTAGGTGCTGTTACATGATTTGCTACATCTTAAATGACTTGGTCAGCTCATTCTCAGTAATCTAACCAGTTTGCTTGTCCAAGTTTTTTTTTCCATGACATAAAAAACATCATCTACAAAAATTCTGTTTCACCGTAAGTAGGAAGAATGCTGCAAAATAAAAGATTTTAAGTAGCAGATTTAGTTTTGATCAATTAAGTTTTTTTCCTAAGTTAGCACCATTTACTAAATTCCTGTTATTATTAGAACAGATTTTTCCGTAAAGAATTTTAAAAAATCTGCTTCTATTACTTAAAGAAATAATACATAGACAAAGTCCTTTAATTGATCTTAAAATCTAAGTTAAAAATATCTTTACTATGCAGTTATTCAATGTCAGATACATGTAAAAAAGCTTCAGGAATAGCAAGATCTCCAGGTAAAATATACTAATCAGTCATTACCCAAACCCATCAATTAGGTTAATCATTTCCTGTTTTACCACAGTCTTTTCATAATTCTGGAGAAAATGTCATATAAAATATAAAGTAATAAGTTAGAATCTTTTAAAAATTATATTATGTTTCAGTCTTTAATTTTACGCCCATCATACTTTTTTGTCGTGGTTTAGACCCTAGCCAGACAGCTTGTTCACTCACTCCCAGTGAGTGGTGCTGGGCTGAGAGCAATTGAGCCCCACCCCGGGACTCTCCCCTTCCCCGCTCCCGGAGGGATGGGGGGGGGAGGATCGAAAGAGTGCAATTCCCATGGATTGAGACAAGAACAGTCCAGCAACCAATGTACAACACAAATCACCACCGCTACCACCAACGACAACAATGATAAGAGAAAATAACAAGGGAAGAGAATACAATACCACCGGCCAAGAAATGAGTCCCACCCAGAAGCCCCTGTCTTTACAGGTAACTCCCAGTTACCCCCCTCCCCAGGCATGATGTGCTGTGGTATGGAATACATCTTTGGCGAGTCTGGGTCAGGCATCCCATCTCTGCTTCCTCCTGGCTTCCCCTCCTCCCTGGCAGAGCATGAGCCTCGCAAAGTCCTTGGTCAGGGTAAACATCACTTAGCAACAACCGAAAACATCGGTTTCACAAACACTGTTCCCAGGCTGGAAGTCAAAACACAGCACTGCACCAGCTACCACGGAGAAACATGACTGCTACTGCTGAACCCAGGACACTTTTTAAAAGAAAAGCAAAGCCAAGGATCCAAGTGTCCAAGGAGGAAAGGACAGCATGTTAGCTAGCAAATTTCAGATTTAAAACATAGATGAGTAATCTTAATTTCCTGCTTAAAAGTAAATGGCACGGCCACCCAAGTTAGAAAAGGCTAAACTTATTTATTCTGTCTGACAAGTCTTTATTCAGATTCATAACAACTATGGAAGAAACCCCTTGTATGGAGAGCCACCAGTAAGATATTTTGCAAGTCCATATTTCACATTAAAACATCATTCTCTTGTTATTCATTACTCTTGTGTAGCAGCACTTTTCATCAGAAAAATGATTCCAAGAATTAATATGGAGTTACCATGTAAGTAAAAAGATTGGGTCAGATTTTCACTTTTTTTTCTGTAATAGTTTTGAAAAGACAGTATGATGCAGAAACAATGAGGCAAATTTTAGGTACTTGGTACCACAAAAGCTTGGAAAACAAATACTTAAAAAAAATTTCATTGTGTATAAGTTAAGACAAGTATCTGAACTAGTGCATCCTCTAAAAAAATGGGGAATGAAAGCTGTAGAAAAGTTAGAAATTAATTCAAGGTAGGACATTCCACTTAAAACAGTTAAGGAGTGGGGAAAAAGCAACAAAACCCAATTAATTCACCAGATGACATCCTTGTCTCTAAATTGGAGAGACATCAATTTGATAGGTGGACCACTTGGTGGATAAAGAACTGGCTGGATGGTCGCACACAAAGAGTTGTAGTCAATGGCTCAATGTCCGTCTGGAAACCCGCAACAAGTGGTGTCCTTCAGGGATCGGTGTTGGGACTGATCTTGTTTAACATCTTTGTCGGTGACATGGACAGTGGGATTGAGTGCGCCCCCAGCAAGTTTGCCAATGACACCAAACTGTGTGGTTCGGTTGATATTCTGGACCTTGACAAGCTTGTGAGGAGGGCTGATGCCAACCTCATGAAGTTTAACCATGACAAGTGCAACGTCCTTCACCTGGATTGGAACAATCCCAGGCACAGCTACAAGTTGGGCAGAGAAGAGATTCAGAGCAGCCCTGTGGAGAAGGACTTGGGGGTGTTGGTTGATGAGAAAATTACCATGAGCCGGCAGTGTGCTCTCGCAGCCCAGAAAGCCAACCGTATCCTGGGCTGCATCAAAAGGAGCGTTACCAGCAGGTCGAAGGAGGTGATCCTGCCCCTCTACTCTGCTCTTGTGAGACTGTACTTGGAGTACTGTGTACCGTTCCGGTGTCCTCAACATAAAAAGGACATGGAACTGTTGGAACAAGTCCAGAGAAGGGCCACGAGGATGATCAGGGGACTGGAACATCTCCCGTATGACGACAGGCTGAGAAAGTTGAGGCTGTTCAGCTTGGAGAAGAGAAGGCTGCATGGAGACCTCATAGCAGCCTTCCAGTATCTGAAAGGGGGCCTACAATGATGCTGGAGAAGGACTCTTCATTAGGGACTATAATGATACAACAAGGGGTAATGGGTCAAAACTTAAACAGGGGAAGTTTAGATTGGATATAAGGAAGAAGTTCTTTACTGTGAGGGTGGTGAGGCACTGGAATGGGTTGCCCAAGGAAGTTGTGAATGCTCCATCCCTGGCAGTGTTCAAGGCCATGTTGGACAGAGCCTTGGGTAACATGGCTTAGTGTGAGGTGTCCCTGCCCATGGCAGGAGGGTTGGACCTAGATGATATTAAGGTCCTTTCCAACCCTACTATTCTATGATTCTATGATTTTATTTTTTTCCCAAGTCTGCAATCTCTAATTCAAAGTCTGCAATCCAGTCATATTCTTGTTTCAAGTAACTGAGAATATGAAATTACTTCTCAACTTCCAAAATCTGGAACAGAGCTAAAGATATTTTCCAGTCAGATTACTGCAGGTCATTCAAAATGTACAGAACTTCAACTGGTCAGGAATTGCATACTGTTTTTTACGAAGTATAGTCTTTACTTAAGCTTTTAATCTAGGGATGAAAAAAAAATGTTTAATAGTACTTTAAACACACTGCTTACAGTAGACTCCTTATTACTAAAGTGTTTTAAGTGATATACTCACAGTAAAATAATCAAAGGCAATTAACCATTGGGACAATAAATTACTGTCAGAACATTTGGTAACACTCTATGTCACAACCCTCCTTTATGACTTCTGAATACAGGAATGCATGCTATCTTATCTGCAAATGCAAGGAACTTGAGACCAATATGTTTCAAACCATCAATCAATGAGAAGATTGGAAAACAGCTTAGTAAAAGACCTGTATAAATCTCCTAGGTTTATCTTCTTGACACTGTTACTGTTGAATGAAAAATGATATGATATTTTTTTGTTAATTTTACAAAAAATGATTCAGTTCTGAAGCCATTTGGGATTTATTGAGCTTGCAAAAAAGGTACAATCCAAATATAAAGTGAAATTCAGTTACAATGTCATAATTGTCCTAAGGCTAGCAAAGTAGCAACGGGTTCAAGAAGTAACAAGGGTTTCCTGCAGAATATGACAGAGTCTGAATCAGTGGTCTGTTATTAGATGACTAGTTCAAATGAATTAATTTTGGTGAATTAATCAGTTCATTATAAAAAGTGGCATACATTTCTGGTTCACCCTCCCTCTCAGAGATCAGTTAGAGCCCCAGATCAGATTTACCTAGATCTTTTTCAAGCAATACCTGTCCACTGAGTATTCATTGAAAAGCCTTCTTATTGGGCTATGTTAAAGTTGTATATTTGGTACTGGATGTTTCTGTGCAGTGCATGGTGTTCTGAACATTTAGCACCTGAAGGCTTAAGCAAATGCGGTGAAAGACTGTACTGTATTTAGAAGCGTTGCACTGAAACACAGCCAGAATTAGTTGATTGAGAGAGGAGTGTTTGCACACATTCAGGCTAAACTACCTACAAATTATATAGGAAATATGAGCCAATAAGGCAGTCTTTCTAAATCTGTGATTCCTTGAGCACCTGCAGATCCCCAATACACAGAAATCCACTTTAGCTCTGGTTAAGGTGCCGTATATGCAGCTTTAAACAGATAGAGTCCAGTAGAGAGCCAGAAATTATATAGATAATTGTCTGCACCCCTGAGTTTACAGTAAACCCAAACCATCTCACCAGGTACGGGCCAGTCACAAAATACATTCTCAATACCTTTTGTCTTTTAACATAGACATGAAAAGAGATGCTGTCATTTGCCTTATTCAATATCTCAGAAGCAAACTGACTCATTCTGAAAATGGAAGACGTGCCATCTTGGGCAGTATTTAAATTTATTGAATATACCCTGCTAGGGAAGTTTGTAACTGGCAAGTTAAAGGTTTGAACTACTGGACAGCCTTTTTTATCCAAATTGGCTCATTGCATAGCAAATAATGCAAAATTCCTGCTATTATAAAAGAGCGTGGAAAAAACAGCATAGGGCACACAACAGGGAAAAGTATCTTTAAGTAAAGATCCTCCTCTCAAATTTAATTCAGATTTTTATCTGTAAGAAGTTGAATGCGAACGATCCACTGGCTGTGCAACTGCTCTGGCCTCTAGGTTTTTAAACAGTGAAGAAGTGCACATCATTTCCTACTCCTCTTAAATAGGACTTTTTTAGCTGTAAGTTATCACTTCTATCAAATGTTATTACTGCATGAATTCATAGTCTTAGGCTGGACATGGGTGAAACCTGATTTAGATGCCTAAATCTCAGAGTACAATAGAATGCAGACATGTCTTTGTTAAGAAACTGTATGCAAACTTCTGCCACTTCATGGCATTGCCTTGCTATCCTTGTCTCCATGCATAAATTAAGGATGCTGGACTTTTGAGTTTTAAGATCTTTTCCGGGAGCCAGGCATTAAACATGTTGATGACAATTTAAATTTTATGTGTCAGCAAACCTTTCTGGAACGTGCAGTTACTCTTCAGTGGACATTATATTTAAAGAGTTCACCCTTTTCAATTAGCAGGGGAAAGAAAAAAAAAATAGTAGGGAAAAAAGCAGCCAACGTTTGTTCATTATCAGGACATTGCACAGAAAAAAATATAGCCAGCAATCACTATGCAGTGATCTATATTTCATGGGAAAAAATCCATTATAAAGATTTTCATACTTTATCTGCAGCAGTACTTCAGATATGGACCTTCACATTGCATTTGGAAACATGGAAAACAGAAAAACTTAATTATGAGACAAAGATATTTTTCTCTTAATTATTTAATGTATAATATGTGCCTGACATTTACCATTCCCTAAAATAATTGATCTTGGGATTATCTAAAATAATTAAACTTTTTTTTTTTTTTTTTTTTCATAAGCACATAGACTGTAGAAATATTGTTCGGATTTTTCAGATGTGTCTATCACATATCACAAAATCTGAGACTTTTACATTAAGAATTGGATGAGAAAATATTTTATACCTCACTAAATAGAATGAATTTTTTTGTTTGGAGCGATACAAAAGATCACACTATTTGATTTAATTTTGTTTTTATGCCACAATAGCTACATGATTTTTGATGTGAGCTTACCTCACAGCCGGTCTGTCTGTAGCTACTTCAAAACTACTATCTACTGTGTGACTGCATACATCAATATTAATTGCTCATAAGGAAGAAAATAACAAAGCAAACCAAGTCCTAAAGAGCAAAAGAAAAGTAGTTTGTCTAAAACAATGTGTTTACCTTTCCTGTAGGAACAAACTTCTTTGAAAATGTGCCTCCCTTTCTAGCATTTCTGGGTCAAAAGCATGAAGAACATGGCAGAATGCCAGGAATGTCAGAGCACTGAAAATAACATGCCAATGATATCAAAGAAGGCTGAATAATAATGCAAGAAAAGAGAAAGGTCATACGCCTTGTCATAAGAGAAGAATTTTAATACTTTATATCAAGTGAAGCTGGGATACCCAATCAAAATCAAACTGAAATGAAAGAGAACACAGTTATTACAGTTCACTCGTGTTTCTAAAATTTAGCAGAAAACTTGAAAGAATTATGGGAGATTTTACCCATCACAGAAAAATCATATTCATACATAGAGGAAACCTGTCATTGACAATTTTAGAATGAACAAACTTACTGGAAAAAATAAAACACTGGGAAAAAAATGAAAAAAAAAAATCTCTTGAAAATTCCCTTGAACTTAAGACAAAACCTCAAGGTCATGAATCGGTTATAACAGAAGGAACATTACTGACCTCAGTGTAATGAACTTACTTATAATTCAGAGAAAATAGGTTCTTTAGCCATACTGAGGGGAAAAATAAGAATATTAAAATCTGAAATGAATTTTGACCAAACTAAAAAGTGACAAGTTGGGCAATAAACGTATATATTCAGATTACCTTAACTTTAAAACCAAGAAAAGTCTTAGGAGTTAAATGCTTTTTCTTTCTTCAGTGGCACCCTAGCAAGATATATCAATTTGGAAGCTCTTTCAGCATATAGCAATATTTACTGAAGTAGCTAATTTACCTTGGAAAAGGAAAATGAAAAGAGTATCCACATTTCTCTGTTTTTCTAGAATGAAAATTAAAAAATATGCAAAATGAAAAAATAAAACAACAACAACTCATTAACATTTCCTTTTTCTGTTATTTTCTGGTGAAATGATCTCGAGTGTAAGAAAACTGTCAGTTAAAAATAGTGTCTAAAGCATGTATACACACGTGACCACCTGACGGAAAACTAGGATATTTATTTACACACCAGAAATTTTTAAACTTGCCAGACTTAGAAAATCAGGCATATTTTCACACTATATTCACCAGAAGAACAGCCAGAGGGATGATTTTCTGGAAACTTACCACGTAAAGCCATGATGTAAAAAGCTTGTATTTGTAAAGCCATTATATATATTAGATTTCATAAACATCTTGGAAATCTTCCTTAAAATGCTCAAATTCAAAATCTTCAGGTGAAAATAATATTTTAGATAAGAAATAAATTTAAAAAGCCACTTCAAAATTCAAAGACAGATTTGGAGAAATTAATTGGAATATGGAAGAAAAACTATTTGCCTGCTGACAACATCAAGTATTCATTCATGAAATAGCAGGAATGGCTTTCAAAACTAATTCACTTGTTTCTACAACAGATAATGAAGAATTTAATGGAAAATGCCCTTTTCAGTTCTAATCATTTTTAATTTTATAATACTAAAGATACCAGAGAAAGCACTGTTATTCTGGTAATATTTTAATATTAGCTGTTACATACAGATTGACTGAAATTAATTGACTAGGAATGCTACAGCAAAAGAAACAGCTGAAAATACTCTCAGCCCCTTCTGCCAAAATGCTACTCCAGCTATTTAGCAATTAAAGAATAACAGCTAATTATGATGAAGACAGCTAAATGTAATATTTCTGAAGCTGTACTGTCTTGTGCATCAGCTAAATAACAAGTGAGAAATTCAATATTTTTTCTGCCCTCTTTCTTCTCCCTCCATGCACAAAAGGACCCAAGTTCACTGCAGTTTCTGATCACAACTGAGCTCTTTAGCCCAATCCCTTAGGTATTTTCTGAAATCTGTATAATTTTTGAAAGGTAGGCGATGGGCAGAGGAGTTAAATCCTGTGCAATGTACATGCTGCCAGGACAAGCCACTCATTTTGCTCCTAGGTGGTGGCTACTCAGAGCTGAAACATTTTGACTTCCCCTCGTGCATGCAAGGTAATGGGACACCTTGAAGACAACGCCAAGCCCTTTGCAAGAAAACTCTGGTACAAAAGATACTATGCTGCCATTTTCCATGTTGCCTGGGGCTTGTCCAGCTTTCTTATCAGCCACTTCTCCAGACACAAGGCAACACAGGCAGGAGGCAGTTATGTGGCCGCTGACAGAAACAAAGACCTCCACTCCCTGTGCCTTGCTTCCCCAGGGCACTGTGACAGCTCAGCAGACCACCTACAGTGTGCTAGGTTGGATCCCGAAACCCCAGTGATGGCAGTGGCTGTGTCCACAGACCCTGGGCTGATGCAGAATGTGTGTGACAGCTGGGAGGCTGCAGGCCAGGATCCAGGACAGCTTCAGGCCATGGACCCATCAACAGCCCCTGTTGCCTCACTGCTGCACCAGGACCTGGGCCCAGCTCCTGGCTGCAAGGCTGGCATGTGCCCAGTCTGTCCTCAGACGTGGGGCCCATCAAGGGAGGGTTGGTGCTATCTCAGGCCATCCTGAGATGGCATGGGCAACTTGATGAATCAAAAGGTGCCCAGAAGTACATTACATAAATCCATGCCTGGAGCTGTGCTGCTCAGAAAAGAGCGGTGGCAAAGCATGTGGGTGCTTACAATGCTGTATCCATCATCTGGGAACAGCACCTGAAACATCACAGTCTGCCTGTCTCTCTGTCGGCAAAGGAGCAGCAAAGTGACAACATTTAGGTGGCGGGTTGCCAGGTTTTCTCCCTTTACCAGTCAGCAACCCACAGACCCCATCTTCCTGCGGTTTCTCTTTCAGGCACTCGTGTGCAGATGTGTTGGCAGGGACAGCCCAGGACCCTGCAAGGTCTCCTTCCTCTCCGCAGGGTTGGGAGCCCTCATCTGCGGCTGTTCCATTGTCAGCAGACCTCTGTTGCACCACACAAGCCATGAAGCAATGCCTCCATGTCCTCATCTAAACTTGGAAGAATCTGTCCTTGGAAAACCTCTGGAGGGCCATTTCAGGCTGCAATGTAATGATTCTCCCTGTTTCACACTTGCCTAATTGATCTCAGCCTGCTTAATATGGGTCCGTTTGATTGAAGATAATGCTGTTGATCATCAAGGTATTATGTGGAATAAGCATCCTGGCAAAATCTACTCTGTTAATGCAGTTAAGCCTGTCATTCAAAGCCATGATCAAAGAAAGAAGCACTTTGGGCAAGATATATTTTCCAGAGCACCACAGCTTTAATGGTGCTATTATACCTTGCTTACTTACACAAGTTCTTGAGCAGAGGCACTTGAACTGGACCTGGACACTGAGGCCCCTCTTGGAGGAAGCTGAACCAGGCAGCATCAGCTACTGAGAGCTTACTTCAGCCTGGATGGTGTGGACAAAGGGCACATTCAACCCTGCCAACCATATCCGCCTCAAAAAACTTGACTCTTGAAGCCCCTAAAGGAGTCCTCAAACAGGGAGCACAGTCTTCATGATGAAAAAATGTATTTGACTGTGTGAAACAGTGCCACCTGGTGAACTTCCCCCAAACGACCTAAAATACATCTCCATTTTAATAATCTTTCCTGTTCCTCCTTCTTTTCAGCTATTCTCTCCAAGAATTTGAAGTGCCCTTGCTGGGAAAAGAAAGAAATATATTTCAGGTGGCACTTTTGCTCCTATTGCTACAGTCTACTCCAGTCTTCTTATAAGGGAGACTACGCATAAAGTGGGAAAGAGAATAAAAAAGTAGAAGATGAAAAGAAATGTGCCTCTCTCACTTACAGTTCTTTTCCTAGAAGGTCACAGTTGCAGCTGACAGCACAGACTCTATTAGCTATTCTAGGAACTTTAGCTCCTAGTCCTGGTAAAACATTTGGCTCTCCTTCACCCTATTTCAGCCTTTGAAGAAAAACTTTACATTACTAATATCAAGATATCAAGTGGCTTTGTTTTTCTACCCACAGTTGTTATACCAAATTCTTGTAAAGAGCAAGTATCTGTGTCTTGGAAGGAAAGCATATAAGCAAGTATATCAGGATGGAACCAGGTTATCTAAAGAAGAAATGAGTATTTTGCATAGATATAACAAGACTTTTTTTTCCTCCCTTCCTCCTTTCCTTCCTTTCTTTTTCTAGGCCACAAAGGGTATAAGAATAACGAGACAAAAGGGGTATTATAAACTCCTTGAGGATCTGATAGAAAAGGTTGATCGTAAATAATGAGTTATTCAATAAGTTATTTTGTGCTTTATTCCACTGTAATTATCAACTTTTAAATCAAAGACTTAAATGTTTTAATTAACCTTGATTTCATCCTTTAGCCTCTTCAGCATTTATCCTGCATTTAACTTAATCTAAAAAAGTGAATACTTTTCAGAAAGGAAAATCCTAATGAAGTAATGCCCACATCAAATTCTGAGGGTTTTTATGTCCTAAGATAATTTTGAAACTTTCAGTGTTGGTCTTTCTTTTCAGCTATCTGAGTGATTTCTCCTTCCCCACAAAGCCAAATACTTAAGTCCATGACATCTTCCTCTTCCCCATTCTAGCCTCTGTCCAGGAGAGACAGTGTCTACCAGTGTTCCCTCTAATAAGAAGTATGCGGAGGACAGCCTGCAATTTCAAATAAATCCAGATTGTTATAATCAGAACTGCACAGTTCTCTTTTTCCAACTTGCTTTTAAGGAAAGAGAGTGACTGAAATCATGCTAATTCCAAGCAGTGAAAGAGATTGGTATGCTAGATGACTCAAGTAATGTGCATGGTTATTCAGAAACAAAGACATAATGCTTTGTTAGAGTTATTGATCTGAGGAGCTTGGCTCTTGTTATTGCACCCTTATTAACACCAAAGTTAAATGATTAGGAGAAATTTGTGAAGATACTTATTTTCAGGCCTTTTCTGGGTAAAATAATTTGGAAAGAGAATAAAAAAAAAATCCCCTGTTTTAGATTAAAAGAAAGAAAACTACTTCTCAGGGTATCTTTCTAAATCTAAATAATGTAGCCCTGATGTATAATTAAAAACGTCTTCTTTTGATAAACATGACTTTACTACAGCTCTGATAAAGCAAGATCTGTGCCTGTGGGAAATGATTCCATTGAGGGGCTACTTCCAGGAGCAGTGTTACAGTTGACCTCTGGCAATGTTATAGGAAAACATACAAGAAAATTTGTCTCTTATTTTTTGAGGTGTAAAA
The DNA here is from genome assembly GCF_028554395.1 of Pezoporus wallicus. Classification (NCBI taxonomy): domain Eukaryota; kingdom Metazoa; phylum Chordata; class Aves; order Psittaciformes; family Psittacidae; genus Pezoporus; species Pezoporus wallicus. The sequence continues at coordinate 1,136,339 of NW_026642757.1, read as the reverse complement.
CAGACAAAGAATGCTAATATCATTAAAATGGGAAAAACTTTCTGTATATGTCCTCTGCCTCAACCTTGTCTAGAGCTCTTTCCCACCTGTGACACTTGAAAAGCAGTCACGAAAAAGTGTTTATGAAAATCTTCAACTAGTTTAAATGTAAGAAATTATTTTTCACCATACTCTTGCCCTTTGTTGCCTTAATCTTTCTTCTAATACAAAATTTATCAGATTTGGGATTTTGTTGATCTCTGCAGAATATTATCTGTAACATTTTTATTTCTCTAGTAAGCTCATGCGTTTATTCTGGGTGTTTATTTTCATATCTACAGTAAGCTTTACAAGGCATATATCTTTTTCCTGTTCCTGCAGACTGTAAAGAATATCTTATTTTTTTAATATGGTAGCTTTATAAATATCTGAAGTGCTATAACAATGTGATTTTCCAGAACAATAGAAATATCTTTCTTACAATAATGTAGCTATCCAATGGGTGACTTCTTTGAGAAGGAAGGGAAAGGAGGGAGAGATTAAGCATCTTAGACACTGTTTATTATAAAATTCTCAAAAGGCATAGGTTTCTATTTAAAAGCTCTATCTTTATTAAAAAGGAACAGAGTGCATGTCTGTAGCATTAAGGTGACTGCATTTTGAAATCCACAATAACATTATGATACTTTGTGCTGATATATTTAGGGTTATGAAGAGGTCACAAAAAAAAAAAAAGAGAGGAAAAAAAAAAGCATATTTTAAAATGTCACTGCTCCTGGCTTGTGACTCAACAGTGTGTGAATCTGTGGAATTGGATTACTGTTTACATTATTTTACTCCCTGCTAGAAAAGGAATATTGCAAACTTGAAACTCTACTGATGTATCCATGTTAATTGATGCTTCTACTATGAGCTTATGAAAAAGATGTAATGAAAATCTTAAGCAGATGTCATTGAAACTTATTTACTGTAAAATTCCTCCTAACAGTTATATATTTTAATAAAGGTGCATTTCTATGCATTGTATTGTAATCAAATCAATGTACATCTCTATAGAGTTCAGAAGTCTCTCTCTGATCTGAGAAACAAGTTGACAATGAACAAAAGAGAAGTAAGGATAATTTCAATATTCACCTGATTTAGCTCTTCACATTGAAGATGACTCAGTGTTCACTCCACCAGTTTACTTGTACCTGTTTAAAAAAAAATGTAAAGTCCAGCTAAATTACAAATATGTTTAGAACCAAAAACCTGGCAACACATGCCCTGGTTATCCCATAGAGACTGTCCATTAAAATTTGGAATTTTATTATAGCTCTTATCTCCACACTATTTTAATACCATTGTACAATAATATTTATCCTTGTAGCTTCACAGTGAGGCAGGGAAGCAATATTGTGTTTTATGGTCATTAAGTGGCAGGAATATTAAAAAACTAATCCATAAAAGGATCTTTCTGTCTATTGACAACTGATATTACCATGCTGTATCCCCATGAACAAAACTTATCACCAACACAAGGTACTATCTGACCAAAAGAATGCACAATAAATGCATAAATGATCCTTAAATTCTCTCCTAATCATTGCACCCATAAACTTGAGTCAGAACAGTTGTGATTTGTTTTGGTTTTATTTTTCTCAACAGTTTTCAAATATGGCAATACAATTTGATGCAAAAAAAATTATCTTTGAGGAAATAATTTTATGTTTTGGGAGGATTTGCCTACTTTCCGAACAGCTTACATGTCGCTATGCACTTTTTTTCACAGTTCATTGCCAGACAGCATGTCAGCTTGCCATGAAATTAGGACATAGCAGTCTCCTGTTCACCACACACTTTGGCAATGCTGCCATAGACACAGAGCTTCTAAGCTCCCTAGCAACTAGGAAAATCATCTTGTAGCTGCCACAAAGTCATTGTTCTCAAGTTCCCTGGATCCTAACACTTTTAATTTGTATATTTAGTGGGAACTGAACACTACTGAAATTAATTCTCTCAGCAATTAAATTCAATGTAAAAGTTCTGGTCCGGGCTTTTGGATTTTTTATTTCCACTAAAAGTATTAACTGTATTGTATAAGTGAAATCAATTCCTCCTATAAAGGGAATTAATTATAATACCCAGTCATTGGAAGATCCAAGGAAATTCAGATGTTCTGGCATGTTGGTATTTTCAGCTCTGAATTAGAAGATGAAAAACCTCTTTTATATAAAACATTTATTTAGTAGTAGTACAAAAAATATATCACCCAAAACCTCTTACAATTTAGGATGTGGGTGCTGTGCATCTTGAGATGGAGAGCAATGGAATGCATTCACAGGAGTGAAGAAAAGGGCTTAAAAGAACGCTAATAGTATCAAGCAAAACATCAGCAGCACAAGGACAGGTTGAGATCCAACAACTCATTCTGATTTCTTAATGTTGTTGGAGCAACAGGTAGTTATTACACCTTGATGTGCTGAGATGAAAACACTACATCTTGCATATTAAGATAGAGGGAGGTGGGAGTATGTTTTTTTTTCCTGTCTTTGGTAGGCATCCAAAAGCGTCAGCAGTGATTTCATCAAGTATCCAGCACTTTACAAAAAAAACCAAAAAAAAAAACAAAAAAAAACCACGAAACAACAAACCCTCAAAGAGTATTCACATGAACCAACTGGTAAAACAATGATAAACGATCTAGTGAGTGATGTGTATTAAAAAATAATTTTTAAATGAAAGAAAAAGAAACCCCAAACTGTCTGAAAAGCCATCTGTATTTCCTCAAGCTTTCTCTGTCTGGCATGCTGCTTATTGTTTATTATTTCCCAGGCCCAACTGTACTGGGACTAGAAGTACAAATGCTAAAATACTATAGCTGAAACCTACTGGAAAGCAGAACATACAAAAATGTCATAATAAAATTCTCATTGTTCTCATGAGATGCTCAGTCCTGTTCTGCAGAAAAGGAATGAGAACAACTGTGATATGTTTATATTTTAAGATAATAAAAAACAATGAAGTCATTACCAAGCATACACTAAGTCATCCCTCACTCTTTTTTATACCACCATTGTTCTGCTGTGAAGCCTATTTCAGCCAAGATTCAGGATAACTTTCTCTTTTGTAGTAGCAGGATCATTTCCTCAAATAACCCAAGAAGCATATATGCAAGATGTGTAAATCCATCTGCTCTGAGGGTAAAACCCACAAATTTTATTTTTGCCTAAGAACTGAAGTAGTTAGAAGAGTAAATTATCTAGCAGATATATTGTTACTAATCAATGAATGGGGGTTAAATTTTACTACATTCTTTTAATCATTAGGTTTCACTACTATTCTCACATGGGCTTCACAATTATCAACTTCAGTTTCTAGTATTAGAGATCGAAAACTGTCTGAGATGGGTTTCAGAAAAGAAAAAGAAAAATGGAAACAAGTGGAATAAAAAAACCCAAAGCCAAACCCAAACACCACTCCCCCCCCCCCCCAAAAAAAAAGAACAAACACACAAAAAAAAAAAAACAAACAACAAACCACCCTAAGCATAGCTGGATTGCCTATTTATATATAGCAATCACAAAGGTGTGCACTGCTATAAGAGCATCCCAGGAAATAAACTGTTCTTCAGAGACTTACCCTAGGCAAGGAATGATCAGAAGCATCCCAAAAGATATGTCAGAACTCATTAAGCAGGAGGCTCATAAATACCAACAGATTATTCTAACCATAAAGTTACAATACTAAAACCAAATTATTTCCATGGGCTTTGAAATCAGGTATTAATAGCATCTATCCAGATCCTCAAAAGGTGTAAACCAGTGTAGCTCCATTGGCTTCCAACACGGAAGGACACTGATCTGCTTGAAAGAATCTCCCTTTAGGGAGCTGTTTCCAAGTTGTGAGATTTGTATCCAATTCTTTGTTTTTATTCTTTCATGTTCCTCTGTACATTCATCAAATTTTACACAGAACCAAATTAAACCCTTTGAGAATGAGTTCCATGCAGAAACAATTTAAAAGACCAGAAATGTCAATTAAAATAATGTAAAACATTCATAAATTGAAAACAAAACTACCATTATTGGCCAACTACCAATTTATTGGCCATAAATTAGACAACGTAGAATTAAACCACCAAGGGTTTAAGTTAAAAAACTCAAAGCAAACAAGTAGTTCAATGAAACTGTAGAACTGGAACTAATGAAGCCTGTCCTCTGATTTGTGTCCTGTGGTAGGCTGTTTTTTGAGTCAAGAAAGTGTGAGCACAAACTGAAGCTTTTTTCTGCAGTACACTTAAGATCTATTTTCTGTAAGAATTTGCTGAAATATCTAATAACAGGAGCTTGTTGTTTTTTTCTTTTACCTGAGGCATTTTAATCAAGTGTATACCAAGTACTCATTTTTATTAATGTGTAAGACTTAGCTGTCCCTGGACAGTCTCTACTTCTGTCAGTCTGGAGGGCTCATCAAATGTGCAAAAATGGGATAATTCTTTAGATGTTTTTTTTTCCCAGGAAATCAACCCTCTGATCCTAAATTTCTGTGGAATTGTGTGAAAATACAAAGAACTAATATCATCTATATATTCTTAGAGAAGCTATATCTTTTATACTTTTACCTTCTTATACCTGTTAGTCAAAAAGGATATTATTCACATCTAGATATTATCTGAATTTTGCATTTCAGTGTGTGTTATTTAATAAACAAAACAAAGCAAAACTCTGCGCTTAAACTGTATCAGGTTGTAACAATCCAGATTACAGATTAGGAGTATTTACTGATTCCTGTGAGAATCATAGAATGGTTTGGGAAGGGATCTTCAAAGGTCATCTAGTCCACCCCCTCTGTAATGAACAAGGATATCTTCAATTAGATCAGGTTGACCAGAACCTCACACAGCATGGCCCTGAATGTCTCCAGGGATGGCACATCCACCACCTCTCCCGGCAACATGTTCAGGTGGTTTACCATCCTCATTGTAAAAAATTTTTCCTCATGTCCAGACTGAATCACCCCTCTTTTAGTTTAAAACCATCACTCCTTGTCCTGTCACAACAGGCCCTGCTAAGAAGTCTCTCCTCATCTTTCTGAAGGGTACCTTTTAAGAACTGAAAGCCACAGTAAGATCTCCTAAGAGTCTTATCTTCAGAATCTTGCAGTATATGTTCAGCCCACGTCTACCTTTGGTATGTTACTACTCACAGATCAAAGCTCCCTCTCAGTTCACTAGATCTTGAAGTCTGAGCATGTAACTGCTCTATAAGAATTTTTTTGATTGAATATAATCTTGTCAGCAAATTCTGGTTAAAACCTGGGTTTTATACTTCATCAAAAAGCATGAAAATAGCATTGAACTATCATGCACTCATATCACTTTGGCTGTTAATTTCCAAAATATTCATGCACTTATTGTACATGACAGCTGGATCAATTTGTTAGTTTATGTATGTCATTAATTATTCATTTCTAATTAATTATACTGAAGATTTTGCTTCTTGTAGTGCTGCTCATTATATAAACTGACCATCTTACAGTTACTTGACTGATGCAAAATCCCAAATGAACACGGTTAATACATGCCACTAATAAGATGGGTACACCTCAGCTGAAAGGAAGAACACTTTGAGAGGTGCAGTGTGTTGGCTGGTAATAAGTCTCTGATGAATCTGCTCTATTATTCACTTTCTTAAGGTGCCTATGTGAGCTTTAAATGCTTAAATTGTACTTGTGATCTTCACTGAAAAAATACAGCCATTTCAAAAATAAGTTACTGTTTTTTTAGTAATCCTTGTAGCTCAAGTATTACACCAGCTTGGTAGTTGCCCTGAACATGTATCTATTCATATAGATCAGAAATTATCTAAAGCTATTACTAATCTAGGAATTATAGACAATACTACAATAGTTATTAGCAAATATTCATTATTCTGTGGACACTTGAGTATATTCAAAAGCATTTCTATCATTAAATAAAATAATATACTCTCGAGTTGATATGACTTTTTCCAAAGGAGAAAATGGAGATAGAGAGCAAGTAGACATATTACATAATTAAAACTACTAAATTCCTCTGTACATCAGCTGAAGGCTTTAAGCACACTGCAAGCAAATTAGAAGAGGATTATCTCAATGCAGAATAGTGAAGATTTACCAGTACAGGAGCACACCAGTCCTTCAGAAAAGACTACATGTGAAATGGCAAAAAGTTCTGCTGCCTAATATGCACAATGACAATACAAGTGAATTGACAAAGAAGTGTTTCTTACTTTTCTTTCATATGCTGATTAAGCAAAAAAGACATTTAACACAATTCTTCACAAGGAAGAGAACAGGTTGTGTTTGGTGGTTTTCCCTATTTTGTGGGTTGCCCTTACAAGGCTTTTCTGGAGTCCTAGGTGGGAGCCTGCTAGCAGACATCCCTTAATCCAGTGCTGTGAAGTGCCAAGATGCAAGTGAGTTGGATCTTCAGGAAATTCAGACCCAAGACTCACAGTTGTTAGGTTTTTTTTCCTTATCCTTCCACATCATTCCCCAACAATACATTATGAATAGAAACCCAAGAACATAAATGCAAATCGAAGTAGCAGAATGTCAGTAGGAATAAAGTAAGTCTCTTTACCCACCCCTTCACAGCCCTCCAAAAAAGCAAAAACACCCCTCTTTAATTTCCATAACTTGAAAATATTTTTAATACTTTTACAACTCACTGAATGGTGGGTTCATAAGTGCTTTATCCTCCCATTAAATTGTTAATTTACTTAGAGTGGTTTTGATAACACATCATTGGATATTGTGTCTTTTCCTTTGTGCATGTATCCTGAAACTTACCTTGCAATCAACGCTTCCAATTAAAAGATGATTGTAGAGCATTGTACTTCTATCATATGACACTTTACATCTGCGAAAAACAAGTTTCTGCTCTCCCTGAAAGATACAGATTCTTGTTAGAGGCTTCCTATTCTTCCTAGGGATAAAAATCTCCTATTTTATTAACCTCAGTGGATGTTTTCATAATCCAAAGATCTTGTGTTAACCTTATCAAAATTGGTTGTCAATAAGGGGTTGAAGAAAATACTGTGTTGCAATTTAGGTTGGCACCCCCCCCAACTCCTACCTCAGATATGCCCCTTGAGAACCCCAAAACACCCCTTGTCTGCAGCCCCTGCCAAATACCGTCACAATATTCCCAATGACTGTTTCCTCCAATTATCTGAATACGTCTCTATAGAAAAAAAAGTCTATTTAAAAAAAATTAATACTTCACCTTTACTTTTTATAACTAAGGCAATGACTGCATTGTTTATTTAAGTGAGTAAAGTATGATATTTATATGTGTGTTTAGAAACAACGTTTTTCATTTTGTCTATTAGAAAGGCAATAACTAATAGTAACTAATTTTTACATCATTATAAAAAAATCTTCCATTTTACAGTCTTTAGCAGCTGTCAGGGAGAACTGTATCTCAAGTCTGAATCAGTATAGGAACTGTTAACATGGTTAGTTTACATAATGAGCAGCTATAGAGGATGCAAAAAGCAGCAGCATAATTACTTACAAATGAATAATTAATAGCTTGCATGCAAGTTAAGAGGCTCATCAGAGTGACACAAATTCATGAACATTTATGAGCAATTAATAACCAGAAAGTCATTGATAGATGGGACACAAAGCTTACACAGAATCTTCAAACAGAAAAAAATCACATTTCCAAGCCATGAGGTTGCCAATGGTGTGCGTCAGAGAGGTGGAAGTCTAAGTTTCAGGGCCGAAGTGCCTACTGTGGGGGAATGGAGGGTCCTGGCACTTGTACATTAATAGTTCCTGTGTAAGGATCCAGCAGAGACGTAAACCTTCCAAGAGCAAAATTACTTGCAATGATTGACATGCTTTAGAGGACGAAGCAGAAACGGAGGAGAGGGAAGAAGTGGGTAGAGGGAGAACAGTAAAACATGGCTTTCTTCAGAATCCACAGATGTACAAAACTAGCAAGTTCTGAACCATGGCACTGTAAATGTCCTCTCTAATAGGTATAAGTAATAAAAGATTTAATGAGTTTTTCATTTCTACCCAAAGGTGACTAATCACAGCAAGAAAAAAGCAGAGCTCCTGCAGTGCTGTGTAAGGTTTGCTGCAAATGCTTTGGTTTCCTACACGTTCCTGACGTCCCACTGGAGGCACCTGAAGAATGAAATCCTGCTGACTGTAATAAAAGTCTGTAAAATTATTAGATACTTAATGACAATATACAGTATGAGGCAATGCCAGCAGTTTAGCATTACCAATAATGTATTTAGCATTACCAATAAAGACCCTACATGCAAACTTCTACTTTAACATATTTTTAATAATATTCATACTAAATTGCATCTAACATTATTAGACTTAGTAACAAGGTGAGATTTTATTGGGTTTTAAGTGCAACCTCCTAGGGAATTAAAATTCCTATTATTTTTTTAATCATTTTTAATAACAAAAACACCAAACCGTCACAAGATAGGAAAGTTGTTGTAACAAAGTTTTAATAACTTATCATTTCGCAGGGTTTGTAAAGCATAGAAGCATAGCACACAAACTATGACGGTGTGTCTGTGTGTAACACCTGTAAAGAGATGGTTAAAGGACAACTACTTCTGAAAAAGAGAAGTCTAAGTCACAGCCTATCTTCTATTTCACCAAGACAAACACAAGTAGTAAAGGAAGCAAGGATAGAGATGGCACACTCCCAAATTATAGGGAGAAAGAAAAGGAGCCTTTGTTTAACATCTCATGTCCATAGTTGGATGCCAAGTAGCTTGATTTTCATCTGACATATTAAATAATAATAGTTACCAATTGAAACCAGGCATTTGTCCTTCACTAAAGTAAAACATCTTCTCTTTTAAATCACCCCCTCTTCTTTTTAAGCTATTCTCCTCATGAACACTTTTTCATTTTCTGTTTTTTAAATCCACCAAGTAGTTTCCAGTGAAATGCCTCAGATGGGATTTTATGACTTTGGGAGCACTAGACAGAGAGGGAAAGCTTTTCTGGTGAAAAGGTGAGGGAAAGATTTGAGGCAAATCAAGTAGCTTTCACAGGCTGCAACCTTCTCATAAGGAAACACACTTAACAGACACAGGTTCTTACCTGGCCTAAAGAAAATGTGCAAGGATAAAGAAAATCTGCCTCTATATCAGAGTCAGAATAACAGATAAATTGCCTAACCTTTTTTTTTTTCTCTGATCACAGAAGCAACTGATTTTTTATTTTTTTTTTTTGTTCACCGGGTACTGGGTTATTGTCTTTAAATTATTCCTGTATTTGCTCTTGTGGTTACTGCAATATGCATTGGGTAACTTTTAGTTAAATAAAGTGTTCTTAAACATTATCATCTAAAACAAATACCCTTTAAAATATTACTCATTTTTAAAAAAGATAATCAAAGAACTAGATGAGTACAAGCACTTCTTTCAAGCTATTTCATCCCCTAAACAGAGGCTTACTCTTCCTCTTTAGTATACTTTCCTCTGGTCTGAAGTTTGGTCTTTTGTGCATTAAAAGTGCATCAAGAATCATACACAGAATGTCTCAATCACTCCCCTGCTTTCTGTAATTTATTCAAAAGGTAACAATTAAGCTCAAAAATATGTTCCCCTTTTTGGAGTTACATATATTTTAGAATATGATGAGCCTAGAATCTGAAAGAATGACAGCCTTAGATTACGCTTCCCAAAATGAAGTCCCATAAACCTTACATTAAAAAGAAAAATCAAACCCCATTATTAGAATCCAAGACAAGGTACAGAAAGTTTTGAAAGCTTTTTGACTTTTATGTTAGGCAAAGTTTTAACTCAGCAATGTATGTGAACAAAACACTGTGATATTTCTTCATATGTCCATTTACAAGAATGATATGAAAAATAGTCTTGTTATATTTTTTAACTGTTCTATTAATGTTTTCTGATTATAAGTTATCCAATTGTTATTGAAATTTAAGAAGAGCTCATTCAAAATAAGCTAACTGAAAGGTCATAAATGAAAAATATATATTACAGTACATACCAATTCATCAATTTTTTGTCTGTGACTTGTTCATAAAAGAAATTGTTTAAAATTCATTCCTGCTTATTTAAATATACAGTGTTTTAATTTTCAGCAGGGTGACCATTTCTATAGGGTATATTATTGTGCGACAATTTTTTACTCTTGGAAAACCAGTGAAGCAACGGCTGCCCTTAAGCTCCAGTAGTATTTACCAGTCTAACATGTCAGTTTTCCCAAGCCAAAATGAACCAAAGCCTAGCCAAGAAAGAGATATCAAGTGAGAATTAGCTCTAATGTAAATATTGCCAGTGTGAGTTATATTAGTAATTCTTACCAGTTCTCTAAATCAGTTTCGTAAAATCATCAGGTTTATCAAATAAGTGAAAAAGGTTCTATTATTCACACCAGTGTAATTCCACAGACTGAGTATATTCATCTTGATATATACCAGTGCAACAGAACAATCAAATAAAAACCTGCTAATGTAGGAAACTGGAACAAATCTTGATATCTGCAGAAATGTATCTCTTAAATAACTGTAATATTTTACAATTCTGCTTTTCAGGATATTAAAAATAATAACTAAATGCAACTATTCTTTAGAGAAAGGTAAATACTTTTTTAATTGTCCTTGATAAATGGGAAAGAAGTTAAAATGGTTCAATGATTTGCCACAAAACAGAGTGCTACTCAGCAACAGAGACGCTTTTGTGATTTTAATACTATTTTTCGCATGACTTCTTTATTAACCTAAAATATCTTATAATTTCTGCCTAGCTTTCAAAATGTGGATTAGCCCAGCAGTTTACCCAATATGTGCCAAGACAAAGGGCACCTGTCCTGGGTAAGCTACATCACCTCCAAAATCCCACCCAGTTTTTCTTCAAAGATAATGTAAGTTGCACTGGTTATTCCATAGTAGTCGTACATTAATATGGCTGGACAAAATAGGTCATGAATACCTTCTTCCTCAAAGAGAATTGGGTTTGGGGCTGTCTCTGCACAGTTATGTAGCAAGAAAATCAAACATATGCTTGGTTTTGGTTTTTAGCTCTTATTACATTAGATTTGCGTGTCCTTCAGAACCCACTGTTTTCTCTCCTGGAAAGTTATTGTGCAGAATAAACAAATTAGCTCTAAGTCTTTTGAGACTGAGTTCTCTAAAGCTTTCATATTAAGACATGTTTACTACTTCCTGAATAATTCATAGGTCTTTTCTGGAACCTTCTCAAACTTTTTAACAGCCTTTTAAAAATTTAGTTGGCAGGAGTATAGTCCAGTGTTACAGTATTTGACTCATTAGCATTGTTGGTAATGCCACTAACAGCATCTAATTACAACTAATATAATTTGTAAAAAGGAAGGATCCTGAAGAAAAAGTTTCCCTTTTCTACTCGCTACCACCCTGATGAAACTCCTTAGGATGGCATAAGCCCTTTCTGTGAGGTATCAATGCAGGAGACCAGATCAAGGCACAAAACTAGTTAGACAGCTGCACTACCTTCAGTTACATGCTGGCTTGCTCTGTGCTGGCAAATAGCACAGGCCAGCGTGAACCAAAGCACACATGTAGGACAGTCACACAAAGATCACTCTGCATGTGATAACATAGATTCACCTATTGCCTGCCATTCCAAAGTCATGGCTTGCAGTCTTTATGGCTGCCTGTAAAAAGCATTTTGTTTCAGTGGGTTTACATGAGTTGGGAATATGAGACAGCTCTAATTCTTACAATTTCACCAACCTTGGTGTCATTTACAGATTTAATTGCAATGTGGTTTACATGCAGTTTAATATTAATATCCCCGTCACTGATGAAAATGCTGAGTCTTGCAAGGTGCAGATTCCTGTGGTACCCTTCACGCTAACTGTATGATATTACTGATCCTTTCTTTTTGCTAAGATATTTTTCCATCTCTGAGTAGGCAAATTCACAGTCCTTTTAATAAGTGTTTTAGACTGGGGGTGGGGGTGGGGTGTCATCCTCTTTTTGCCTGTTAAGTATCAATACAATAGGTACCCCAAGCCCCAAGTTGCTTTGCCAGCCAGATTTAGAAATTCCAGAAATGCAGTAAATTTATCTTGATGTGACACACTTTCTATTTAATAAAATACATTAATAAAAGTAGTTATGCAAATTAATTTAACTGTTTGTAAAACAGTATTCCATCTGAATATTTTCCATTATCTTGCCTAGGATGCTAAGCAACTCTTTATTTCTACTTACACTTTACTGTCTTCTTCCCTTCAACTGTGCTTATAATTTCACAAAGCCATTTGAATTAGCACATCAACTTAACAGATAAACACATGAGTATATATATGGTATGAAACACACATTTGACATTATGGATAGAGACCAATTTTTCTATGGCAGTGTTGTCAGATACTGATTTTTGTTCTCCAGGCTATCCTGTTTCCACTTATCTTTGTGCAACATACTATGTTCCAAATCTAAAATGATTTTGAATACAACACCATGTTAGAAAGTTTTGCACTGCCTCTAGAAACACTTGTTAATTTTGCTGATGCCTGCATGTGCTATCTGATGTGCATTATTTCATTAAAATACAGTTTTGCTTAATGCATTTTGGAGAGATTTTAAAAGACATAGCTCAGGCATTTCTCTTGCATGACTCAGTGCTCTTTAACAAACTTACACCTCTACTCTGTCTTTGATTTCTTTATCCCCCTATAGCTACCTGAGATTATGTAGCTCTTAACTATCCAAACTTGATCTAGTAATTGTGGCAACTGTTCTCTTTTAGCCAGATACCTTACACAGTAACCACCAGAAAGTGAGACATCTTCAGTTAATTCAGTAACGATTGGATACATTTGAGCTTTTGATTTCTGACAAACAGATGACACATTTTCTCTGGGGGAAATATACTGCAATAGTAAATTATTTTAAGTTTGGAAAGTGATTTAAGATATACAGGAATTAAGTGTACTGTGATGAAAAAAACTGTTGTAGTTATATTCTTCATAGAAATTCAAGTTGAATGACAGATATTTTTTACTTTCTAGTGCTAAAAAGATCCATAGAACATTTAAGCTTGCAGCTTTTTTTTTTTTTGACAAATACAAAAGTCCTTCCAATTATTTAAGCCGTACAAACAAACAAACACTTTTTTTGAAACTTGAATGTAATTTTGTTAAAATTGCACTTCTGTACCCAAAGCTCCATTTGGATCAACATTCATAGAAATGTAATACAACCCAAAATCTCAGAACAATGACAGCAAAATGTTAGATAATGATGGAGAAGGAGAGAAGTCATATTTTGTTAAAGCTGTTGAAAATAGAATTGCTATACTATCACTTAAGTACTAGGGATCTTTTAAAGTACTACTAAGAATACATGGAAAAAACAGTTTCTGTTATTTATTTCACCCTGAACTTTTACTGTTTTGCCAAGCTGTGCACTACTAATACAAGCAGTGAATGGAAATCGGTTTTGTCTAAAGTTTATAGTTAAAAAAATAGTTCAGCTTCACACTATACAGTTCTTTCATCAATTGTTTTAAGAAAAGCCACATTTCCTTACGTGGAGATCATACCTTCAGACACTTCAGAACTAAAGCCAAAAATCTGCCTCAAAAAAAACCCTATTTAAATACTAGTAATGAGGCTTAAAGAATTTAGACATTTGAGCCTGCATCTAAAATCTTTAAAAAGTACACCTTTAGGCATTTTCATCAGTAAAATTCCCTGAGCATTAAAAGTTTAGCAAATATAGATGAGAGTCTTAGTTTTGAGGAGCACCAAGATAATATTCACCTTTGAAATCAGATCCTCCTTTACCTATTTGTTAGGCATGTTCAAGGGAGAAAATAGGACAGGCAGCTGATGACAGGTTTGTTTTGGCTCTATGCTGTTCTTAACACTGGAGATAAAGCAGTGCTGGGGGTTGTTTAATTTGATTCTAGAAGAAGCTATGAAAAAGTAAGATTCTCTCTTAAATCTCTTCAAGCTTTTACTGGGATAGTGCATTTATGCTAAGTCTCATAGGCTAAGGCTATAGAGGAAAAGCTAGTCTCATATGTACTCAAGACTCAATATCCTTTCAGAATAAGCACTTCTATATGCTCAGTACAGATTCAGGTATAATCATCTTTCTCTCCATTTACTTCAAACTATTTAATCTGACAACAGAACAGACTAAGGTGAAACATTTAATCCTTCTCAAATGTCAGAAGATCTAACCAGAAAACACTGCTTACTTGCAACAGATAAAACTAAACCTAAAAGAACTGAACATGTAGGGTGAAAAAAAGGTCAGGTTTTGCATCAGAGCCAACCTGGTAACATAAAACATTGATACGTCAAGTTTAGGGTGTTACACTTTCCTTTCACTTTATAATTCATATAAAGGATTATACTTTTTCTAATGAGTTACAGTCTGCATGTTAAAGAGATGTTCACTTCTTGAACAGTTGTGTTAAATCTTTTTTTGACTTTGGTGTCAGAATCTGGACTGCAAAGTATGAACACCTGTGTTCAGTACACATTGCCCCAGATGCTTTCCATGTTCTGGACTGCTTCTTTCAAAACACAGCTGAAAGAGATCATTGAAACAGTTTTCTTGCCGAGCTATTTGATGAAGTAGCTATACATGGAAAGCAAAGTACATTTAGACACATAAAAATAAAGGGCAGCAATTATTTTAATAACATTTTATTTTCATAACATTTTATTTTGTTTTGACAAAAAAATAATCCGTGGTATCCTGTCTTACCAGATATAGGAAAAATCTGTCTAAAGTCGACAGCATAGTTTAGTTTCTTCTGATAATTAAAAGGTAATATGCAACTTGTTATATTTCATTCAGAAAAAAAAATCACATATGCTCTGGCTTCTCAGTATTGAAGCTTTCTTGTTACTAAAGGAGATCTTTTCTTATAGCCACATTAAAGTACTTTGTTGAAAGTATTAATCCAATCCTATTTCCAACCAGTCTTTTCTTTCACCTTCACTTTTTTAAATAAAGGGCAGAAGGAAGGAGAAAAAGAAAGGCAGAGTATAAGTAAACTAGAAAATCCTTATGTAAACTAAAAGACCCTTAGAAACAAAAATGGGTGACTAACTAAATTTTCTACTCTTTTGATCATATTTCTTAGATTGAAAATCTAATTTTAGTATAATCACTAAACACTGCCAACTTGACAGCACCTGTCTCCTTTCCAATGTAATCTGCTATGACATGCACATGACTGATGAAAATGTTGTGTAGCTCTCGCTTCCTTCAAACCCTTTGTGATATCGAGTACTCATCATTCTGCCATTTTCTTTTTCCAATATACCTTAACAAGCTGGGAAAGATAGATGAGTTAACAAAAATAATATATTTTCTTATTATGTTATTTTTCACATACCTGGACTAGCTATCTTTCGTTCAGGAGTTTGTTGCTATGAAATTAGCAACTTGGCAACCAAACTTTCCCACAGCAAACCATACTGGATCCATAATAATATATTAACTGTTTGCTTTTATGATAAATGCATAGCTTTTATTTGAAAATATGTTCACTGATGCTTTGTTTGGGTTTGGGTTTTGTTTGGTTGTGGTTTTTTTTATTTCTGACCTCTTAAAGCAACTACAATAGAAGCAGTGACCAACATAGCCACTGAAAATGTGCTTAAATACACTCTCTTCCCTCTAAAGCACAGATAGTAAAATCAAGCTGATGTTCTGGTATACAGTATGTCCAGGAAGACTGTTGTCTGAGATTATTCACAGTCTCGGTCTTTAAGATCTAAAGACTCAGAGGCCTGCAGAAGCTGTAGATGTAGCTAAGTCAGTAGGCACAAGGGAAGAGGCACCTCAGCTATCCTGAGCACATGGCTCCCCAGGTCCTTAACGGGAGTCAGCTGTGCCTGCCCCACAGATTGACTGCAGCAATTGCCAAGCTCCTGAGTCAAAGTTTAAAATCAGCAGATTTTTCTGCACGTGTGTGAGTTCTTCAGTTTTCAGGTTTTCACTGGATTTAATTAATTCATTTAATTCAATGAATGCAAAGTTTCTTAAAAAAAAAAAAAACTACTAATTTTATGTCATTTTGAATTCATTGGTTTGGGAAATTTGATTTGTTTTAAACCACACAGTCTCTTAAATGTTTCTCAACAAAGGACCTGCAAGTTTCCTGGAAAATTTTACAGGATATTTTTGTTCTGTGACATCCAGTGCACTCAAAAGTTTAGTGGAAACTAGCATGGACTATGCTAAGGCCAAAATTTGGACTTTGATTTCACATTCTTTTCTCTATAGAACTGGGTAAAGAGATTTAAAGCATGATGAACTTTTCTGATAAAAAGTCTGATAAAATGCTGCTGGTTTTTTCTTATTTTCCTTCCATTCTGATATTTCATGTTTGTTCTGAATTTGGACTCCCTTTGACACCATGGTTGCTAAAACAGTGACAAACATATTAACTTAATTTCACTGTTCGGTGTTTTGGGGGGATGCCAGAAGCTACCACACAGTCCATTACAGAAGGGGCTAACTTAGTTATTTACTGTATATTTCTGTCCTGTTTATTTCAGTGTTACTATCAAATTTCAAAGCTATCATGTTTTTAAACCAAATACTACCAAATAAAGGTATCATTTCATGCATGATAGTTTTCCAGTACCCTTTCACATTTGAGACAATAGAGAAAATTACAGCAACACATCATATTTATTCTGGGTAAACTAATGGTTTAAATATTCTTAAAAACATAGAAATAAAAAAAGCTTCTTTGGTCTCATTGGCAAAGAAAAAAAAAACAAACTAAAGTGTAGCATTCAAGCCTGGGAAGGAGCTACAACAGAGAAATCTATAACTTTTGAAGGATCCAGATCTGCTGCACAGTTTGGTTGGCATGTGGCAAATTAAATACAATGTTAATTCGTGCAAATTTATTAGCCTCCTTACAGTCCCCCATGTTTTCATTGTGCATTGTATTTCAGTACAGATGATAAACACATACAGATGCCACCAGTCAACAGTGTAACATTAATTACAGACTTGTTCGGGAGGTATTTACAGCAAAAATTGGAACTTGCTGCTCAGTGTTGGCAATGCTAAGTTACATTTACCTAGAAAACCAGAAAATTGCTGCTTCAGATCACTGGGGTGGGAAGATGGAGGGAAAGAAGAAGAGAGGAGGGAAGCTGAGAAGGCCACATCGGAGGTATTCTCTGGAATTTTAATTATCAAATCTAAACTACAAAGCTGATAAATGTTCTCTCTGCTAGTCTCAAAACTCGCATTCCAAATGCAAAATAAGGCCCAGAATAGGTCTGAGGCTTAAAAAGCTATTTTGTGATGTCAGCTCAGAGACATTCATATTAAACCTACCACATCAGATTCCACTGGGAAGATCAAACATAAACCTTTAAGGTTAGGATCCAGGTGAAAAAAGTAGAAGGTGGAAAGGATAAAGGCACCTAACATACGACAAAGCTGACCCAGAAATCTTAGGGCTGTATAACAAATGACTAATAGCTTGTGTTTTCAGAGCACACTAGGCAGATACCAGTAGGACTGGGCTCCCTACAAATGCAGAGATGCAGCTTATTTTATAAGCTGTCAGTGGGATGACCATGTCTACTTTATGGAACAGAGAAATCTGCTCAAATGGAAATTGGGTTTCCAGGCTGCAGTCAACCTGAGAGGCTTCAAATATGAAAGAATGCTTGAAGCAGTCAGGAGACTGTAGAACATGCTAGGTAAAGCCATTTTACATCCTTACCACTCAGTTGAAGTGAGGTAATCAAGATTAATTAAGAAAGAATTTAACATTTTTTCCATACATTATCTCAACTTTAGTGAAATAACATTATTATATACTGTAACTCTCTCCATATATATATTTAAATATAAGAACTACAGAAATGAGATCAACATGCTTATTGCCATTTTACCAGTGAAAATGGTTATTTTGCAGAACAAAGACAGAGTTGAATAAAGTATTAGATCAATAAACCATCCAATTTCCCTTCGGGAAATTTAACAGCAACAGAGATGTTGCAGTTCACTGTCTTGGTTTGTATCTTAACAGGCATAAGTCCACATCATGAAAATATATCACAAAATTTATTGTCAGCTTACTTTATCTTCTCAGTAGAAGAAAACACAGATTGGAAATAGATAGACAAAGAACTCAAGTGCAGGAACCTGAACACACTCGTGTAAGGGAAACATGAAAATTTACATTTCTCTTGCTTGAAATCTGTCTTGCTTGGACAGAATTTCTTCTTTATATTGAACCCACAAAAACAGTCAGACTGACAATAGATATTCTCACATCCTCACATCCACATGGCTACCGGTCTACTAAGTAATTTCAGCATCAATAAGATTGATTTGTAAATAAAACATTCCTTGCTGTTTCCTTGCTGAAAGAATAAAGGTTAGGACAAAAAATGGAGGAAACTAAGAAAGAAAGGAATGCAATTGTCTGTTAAAAAAAACCCTCTAGACATTATCAAGAATCCCTATGTCTGACTAATTAGTCATAACATTTGGCAAATCTATTTCCAAGTGGGGTAGTATGTATAATGTTGAAATGACAATGGCAATATTGACAGTGCTTAAATTTTGTATTATGTTAAACCAAAACACAACAGTAAACAAAAACCTGGTACTTTATCACTTTCTGCCTCATAAAAAACTGAATCATTTGCAGTCACTTCCTTATGCTGTTGCATATATTTGCTACCTGTCATAGTTCATAGGGTGGTGCCATTGTACTCTGTGATACACAGACCTGGAAATACCTTTGGACCTAGTGAGTTAAACTCAACTTGAATGCAGTCATAAAGGATTTACCATTTACTTTGGGAAAGAGAAGCTGTACAGACAAGGTAACTACTGCAAAATGATAGTTGAAAATATTTCAAGAAGACAAGCACTCCTCACCCAATAGAAACAAAGCCCAGAAATACACAGCCATACCTGCCTTGAAGAACACAGCATAACACCTTATTCTTGGTGCCATCTTAAGGCATATCAAGGATAAGTGGGTTATGAGGGGCAGTCAACATGGCTTCACCAAGGGGAAATCATGTTTGACCAATCTCTTAGCCTTTTATGAGGAAATAACACGGTGGATGGATGATGGCAGAGCGGTGGATGTGGTCTACCTTGACTTCAGCAAAGCATTTGACACAGTCTCCCACAGCATCCTCACAGCTAAATTGAGGAAGTGTGGTCTGGATGATCAGGTAGTGAGGTGGACTGTGAACTGGCTGAAGGAGAGAAGCCAGAGAGTTGTAGTCTATGGGGCTGAGTCTAGTTGGAGGCCTGTAACTAGTGGAGTGCCTCCAGGGTCAGTACTGGGACCAGTATTATTTAATATATTTATCAACGATTTAGATGAGGGAATTGAGTGTACTATCAGCAAGTTTGCTGATGTCACTAAGCTGGGAGGAGTGGCTGACACGCCAGAAGGCTGTGCTGCCATCCAGCGAGACCTGGACAGGCTGGAGAGTTGGGCAGGGAATAACTTGATGAAATATAACAAGGGAAAGTGTAGAGTCCTGCATCTGGGCAGGAACAACCCCAGGTTCCAGTATAGGTTGGGGAACGACCTGTTAGAGAGCAGTGTAGGGGAGAAGGACCTGGGGGTCCTAGTGGATGACAGGATGACCATGAGCCAACACTGTGCCCTTGTGGCCAAGAAGGCCAATGGCATCCTGGGGTGTATTAGAAGGGGGGTGGTTAGTAGGTCGAGAGAGGTCCTCCTTCCCCTCTACTCTGCCCTGGTGAGACCCCATCTGGAATATTGTGTCCAGTTCTGGGCCCCTCAGTTCAAGAAGGACAGGGAGCTGCTTGAGAGAGTCCAGCGCAGGGCAACTAAGATGATTAAGGGAGTGGAGCATCTCCCTTATGAGGAAAGACTGAGGGAGCTGGGTCTCTATAGCTTGGAGAAGAGGAGACTGAGGGGTGACCTTATAAGTGTCTATAAATATATAAAGGGGGAGTGTCACGAGGATGGAGCCAGGCTCTACTCAGTGGCAAACAATGATAGGACAAGGGGTAATGGGTACAAACTGGAACACAAGAGGTTCCACTTAAACTTGAGAAGAAACTTCATCTCAGTGAGGGTGATGGAACACTGGAACAGGCTGCCCAGGGAGGTTGTGGAGTCTGCTTCCCTGGAGACATTCAAAACCCGCCTGGACACATTCCTGTGTAACATTATCTAGGTGTTCCTGCTCCGGCAGGGGGATTGGACTAGATGATCTTTTGAGGTCCCTTCCAATCTCTAGCATACTGTGATACTGTGATACTGTGATATAGGAAACAAAACGTTTGTATGTAGATTGTGTAACAGTGGCAAAACTTCCTCAGAGCTCGAACCCCATGTTGGCATTCTACTCTCCCGCTGAAGCTCTGTGGGAACAGCATGCTATTGCCATTAAATCTATAAAGAGTTTAGAATCACATTCTAAAAGTTCTTATTAAAAATCATCATTCCCTATAACTCTATTAATCCATAATTCAAGGCTACAGTATCATTCCACTGAATTGAGAATTCATTAGATTTTCAATTTTCTTTCTTTAACTAGTGTTTTGTAAAATGACTGAGTGAACCAGATGTCTGACAATTGTCCCCCTCCCTCCTCTAGCCCCCAAACTGGGAACATTGATGCTGTGAAGCCACAAAGGGTGACATTATCTCATTTGCGTTATGTCATTTCATTCACATGTCATTCTATATATAGTTTTATTGAATTTTTATGAATAAAATAAGGAACAGGATAAGTATATTAATGGGATAATTCTATAATTATGGTAGAACCAACAGTTTAGCATTGTTAATGCAATATGACTCTAAATCTGCTGCTTGTCAGAGTAGACTGTGAAGCAATATATTTGTTGCATAGACTGTTTTGATATTACTATGATTATCCTAAAAACATATAGTGCTTTTTAAAACCCCAAAGATAGCAAAGAGAGTTGTTGCATTTTTCAAGAAAACTTTTTTCCTGGTTGTGTATTCTCCATAGAATACTACAAGAGGCAGAGATCCAAGCCTCTCTTCTGCGTGAAGGAAATATAACTACAGTTTTTCCAAAATTTTTTGAGTTATCCTTCCTAGGTTTTTTAGGATGAGATGGACTGCAAAATTAAGACTCTTGACACCAAGGAAGGAAACTTGCAATCTCTTTCTGGACCCAACGAATAATTAGGGCACAAATTCTTAAATACAACAATTTATTTTGTATTTAAAGAATTAAGTATACAAGAGCTTTACACAAATTTTATACAGTTTCATACAGATACCTAAGGCTAGAAAGGTAACAAATCTTTCACGCCATTACAGATTTTGAGTTTTGTTCTCATTTATCGTAAGTACACCAAAATGAGTTTGGAACTACTTTTTTTTTTTTGCATGAAGAAGATGGTAGGCAGAAATAGGAATAGCAATAAGATTCCCACTTGGTACTGTAGCCTTTTGCCCTAATCTGTGGGCTATAGGCTTTTTTATTCTTCATACACTTCTTTTTAGGATGTTACCCTCCTTCACCCTTCTGTATCTATGCTACATTCTGCAAACCAAAATGCTTCTCTCCTGAACTCAAGTTTTTCATTTGTTTGCTTTTTTATCACTAAGTAAAATTGCATTTTAAATGGCATGCTTATATGGAAGAAATAAGAAATGGTAAGCATAGTTTATATTATGATGGTTGTTTTCAAATCTTAAACATTAAAGAATGCAACGTATGCAGTTAAAGGTGTGTTAGACAATAAGATTCATATAACTCCAACGGAAACCTATCCAACTTCCTTGTATACATAGCAGTAAAATACCATTATCTATATAATTTGCCAAACTGCCTAAAAGTCAGGAAGAGCAGGGGGACTATTATCTTGCACAAAGCATTTGCTTTCATTGCAATTGCTTCTTACATTCTATTATGATGACAGACACACAAGTGCTCAAATGTCAAGTAATGATTATAAATAAGATGGTAATTATATCCTAAAGTAGAATGTCTGAGACAGCTTTCAGCCAGTGCTGTTACCGTCTAATCAATAACTGTTCAGAAAAGCCTTTTCTGTCCACATTCTATCTCAACAAACATGATTCAGTTAAATAATTTGATTTTTTCTCTGTTGTCACCTAACGTGATGACATATTTCTAATAAAGGTAGGAGCCATTCAAATAAAATCCGATAAGTAGGACTATAGATAATTTCAACATGAGAGTACAAGGTACAAACAAGAAGTAATGAAAAAAATAATTGTATTACATCTACAAGAATTTGTCTCCCAGAAAATATGAGGAGATGTCCATTCAGCAGTTTTATAATATCTTCAGGAAAAATGGAAAGGGAGGGCAGGAGGCTAGGGACACTGATTTCTCAGCATTCTTAAATATCAGCAGCAGCATTAATATGAATAAATTTAGAAATGGGTAATAAAGCTGATTTCTAGTGCAAATCTATTAGCATAAATAACTTAAATCAAACTAATGAAACTACATTATTTAGAAATAACTGTTAGAAATGCAAAGACAATACAAATCTGCCAATTTACCCCCTGAGTACATAATTCAAATGAATGTTGACAATCAAATTCAAAACTTTAATTGTTATCCAGGGGAAAGTCACATTTATAAAAATTACAGCATTAGAATGTATTTAAAACCTCTCACATTCTGTGAATGAAAGAATGTGCTATTCTCTCTATGTGGTTGAGTCAATCAGTAGAGGGATCATTACCCCATTAGTGACTGAAAGAATCAAAGTCCTTTTGGGGTGTACGAAGTAAAGAACTTAGAGGTTTGAAAACCGGGGTGCTTCTGGACCTGCCAAAATCAGATCTTAAGAAGTGTTAGTAATGCAAGAAGTAGGTAGCATGTCAGGGCAAGTTAGTAAGTTCTAGACTACTTATTGGAATGGACACGCTTTTGTCTACTTGGCCCTTAAAATGAGTTAACAGTTACCTTTACATTGTTGTCTAAATCACCTTAAATAATCCTTTTGATCTTGCGAGTCTTTAAACAAATTGTCATGGCACTGAGAAGCAGAAAAAAAAAATAAAAATCTGGCATGTCTAGGGTTCACAAGGAAGAGAGAAAAATATTTTCCAGGGGCCTATTGTTCCACACTGAAGAGGGTCAGGCTGAAAATGTTTCTGAGCTCCAGAATAACTTCATGATACACGACTTTTATCTGCCCTTGATAAATTATTTCTTTGCACGGACTGGGAGTCAAGTTAACAAGTAGGCCTTTTGCCAGTACTGACCCACTAGCATATTGCTGGCATGACCATGGCCACTCTCAGACCACTTGATACACCTTTAGATGTTATGCATTTTTACATGCAAAATTCTGATTAGTATCAGTTTAAATTTTACCTAAAAAATTCACAAACTGGCCACCAAACCTCTATGACATACTGATGTTAAAAAAGCCACCTCTGTTTACATAGAGCTAAAAAAAATTAGCTCGCTCAATCATACTATATATAAAGTTTATTGGAAGTATAAACTAACTTTTTGTGGAAATGGATGCAAAGTACAAAAAGGTGGATGTGAGAAAGGGATCACAGGACTGTTCTTGATAGTGACATTTGCAGATATTGAACTTCCCTCACAGACATCCTTCAACATTCTAAGCTAGAGTCCTTAGGTGGTTCAAATATGGTAATACAGAATATACTGTAGTTTGTTCTAATAAGCTCAGCCTCTACTATTTGGGGATTCATATTGTGAAGCAAGAGCTACTGCCATATGCTTCAGCATTATGGGAAGTTACATAAAGTTTTCAATCAGCACTTCAAATATTTTCAAATACATAACAATTATAGAATACTCATTTACACTCAGTCCTTTTCTCTCATCTGCCAAGTCTGATACTTTTTGATCTCTGCTTCTAAATTATCTTTTGTATCACCTGCTCCTCTACGTATACTGGTTTTGTTGAATATCTCCCCATTACTCGTTCTCCTATTAAAAATACAGATACATTTATTACAGTGATATTTCTCTCTTGTATTTTACCACATCATCCATTTTTATATCTCCTATAAGCTATTTATAATTCTTGAAAAGCTGCTTTTATATTTGAGATACTCTTTATTATGCAAGGTATTTATTTTAATGTTATTGCTTTTATAATATGCTACTGATAGCATTTATGTTCAGCATTCAGTGAGGAAAATATATCTATACGAGCATTTCAAAACCTAGCATAGTCAGTATCAATTTCCATGTTTCTGTAAATTTCAAAATGTCTAGTATTTTTCTAAAACTAAATATTAAGATGATGACTTATAACTGTTTAGAGCAATGCAGAGTTTTAGATCAGAATTGTGATTTTTTTTTATGGTAAAAATATAGACAATTTCCACTGTAATCATTAGCACCAAGTATTTCCCAGTGATTGCTAAATGGAAAGATCAGATTTTAATTTTTTTTCTTAGAGGTAAGCAGCGAGAACTTGTATGTCATTTTTTAAATAGAATAAACTTGTGGATTTTGAGTGTCTTCTCAAGGTGAGTACCAGAGCTCTGAACTGGAACTTTGAACAGTCGACTGCATCAAACAGGCAGCTTGTTCCGTTAAGCGAACTTGGTAGGTGCAACCAGAAAGCTACTCTGACATGCATAATCAACTGATATTACAAAGTTAGCATAAGGATAAAATCTCTAGAATGGGTAAAAGTTATGAATCAAGTGACTGACTCTCTCCCAGCCCAAAATTCCACATGGATGTTAGGGAGAATATTTATTTTCTCTGTTTCTCACATCTATATGACGATAATACTTCTAATACTTCTCTTTATGAAACGGATCAGATTATTCAGAGACTGAGAGAATAGGGAATAATAATTCTAGCAGATGGTTCATAACCTAGGGTTAAGGATGTCCAGCACTAAATTCTTCAGAGGAGAGACCTTCTTTCATGGTGGATATGCATTGCAGATAGCGTAAAAGTCTCTGATATTAATGGAAAATATCATAACAAAAAAGATTTTAAAAATGAAAAAAAAAAAACCAAGCAAATTTAATTGCTAGCAACAAAGTCAACTGTCAAAGGCTTCAAGTACCAAATCCAGCATTAGATAGGTTAAACCCTGCTCTGCATTTGCTTAAGCATGGAGTAGCAAAGTTTTCCATACTCAGAGCTCTCTAGGCAACACAGTTCTTATTACAAGCCTGTATAGCTGGTCATCTGAGTGGCACAGGAAGCCTTTGAGAATGCAGACCATGCCTTTCACTTGCATTGCCCAACATACCTGTTTTCACTGGCCTTCTCCCATCATGTCTGCTGGATCATGTTCCATGCTGGTCTTGGGTAGTTATGATCCTCCAAGACATCACAGAAATGGAAGGAAGCACACTGCCCTTTGCTCCACAGTTCTCAACTGAAAGGACTCATCAAGGCTAAGGAGGACTCAACTTCATTCTTCTTGTTTCTCCATAAACTCATATCTTCATCACACTAACTAGCCAAAAAGCTAGTCAGCCTGTTGAAGTATAAGGGGATGTCTCACTCTCTCATTTATCCTTCACTTTTAATACACTGGAAAAGCAGGACTTAGGGGCCTTACACTTAAGGCACTCTTCCAGGAGCTAGGCTGTTTTGGTTTCTGCTCTGAAGACTATGTATGTTTTTTTTAACCAGTGACTGCTTTATGTAAATGTTGTGAGTTGTTGCGCATCACACCCTGATGTGCCAAACTCCCTATGCGTCACATAGGGTGTACACAATGGAATTGTTTCTGCTGCAGAAGCTCAGAAAGAATACCACGAGTCACTAAATCCCTTTATGGATTTGTGCCCAAGATTTTTAAGATGTAGCAGCTAGGTCTTGTAACTGAATCAATACTTGAGTAATTGTTTAGAAGGCTGTGTTCAGAAGAACCAACAATGTCAAGACACGAACTGAACTAATGATATTTGTTCTATCCTATACCTCCTTCTCTCTTTGCACATAACTTTGTTGCAGTTAAAGCAAAATTGGAAAGCCAGCAGAAGAATGTGATCCTACAGTTGAGATGAGAAAGGAGGAATGGCCCAGGTACATCCACTGTGATCCAGTTAGGAAGTATTTGCATTTTGCATTTTCACTTTTTGATTTAAGGTATTCCTATTTGTTGAAAACTTATTTGCAAAAACCTTTTCTGTGAGTACCCAAACAAAATCTATTTACCTAATACAGAAAAATAAATTTATTATATTTTCTCTGAAAATTTCTATTTTATCTAATGAATACTTTAAAGTAGGAAAGTTATTTTATATAAACCATTTTTCCTTTGTCTGGATATGCTCTGATGCACTGCAAAAATAGTAGCTTATTCACCTCTTTAGATTTGTCTCAGTGCAGAACTCCCAAGCTTTGAAAGGGATGTGCACAGTGTTTGAAGCCCACTCAGAAATCTGCTATACATGACGTGTTGAGCTGCAGACATTTCTTTTCCTCTTTGTACAGAGCATCTGATTGTTGATGACAACTGACATTTTTTATCATGAGTTCAACAGTTTAGTCTGAAAACATTTACCATGACTTAGGGAATTTATTTTGATAAGAGAACACTGGTAGGCTGAGCCCAGCTTTGACCTTTAAAAATGTATGTATTAAAAAAGAGGAGGAGAGGAAGAAAAAAAGATAAAAAGCTCTATGTGCCTTATAGACAAGCAGGTTTTTTGTATTGCTGACCAGATTACCACTTGCAGCTGAGTATCAAGGTAGGCAGGCTTTCTCTAGAGCAGGAAGCTGCTTTTGAAAAAAATCTTTGCAATGTTCTTTTCAATTTTTTAATAGAGAGAGAACATGCAAAGCTCTCATTGTGCAACCTTGGAGAGTTATTTTCCATAATTTTGGGTATGTATTTCTGGAGAAAGTTATGCTACGTTCCAGGAAACGTACTCATGTTTCAGATACCCTGCTTGATTCTGTATTCAGTATTTGGTTTACAAAGCCTTTGTTTTCAATTAATCTTTTTTAATAACTTGTTGTGGTTTAAACCCAGTCAGACAGCTTGTTCACTCACTTCCCCCCCTTCTTGCCCTCCCCCTACTCCCGGAGGGACGGAGAGGAGAATCGAAAAGAATGCAACTCCCACGGGTTGAGATAAGAACAGTTTAGTAACTAAGGTATAACACAAATCACTACTGCTACCACCAATGATAATAATGATAAAGGAAATAACAAGGGAAGAGAATACATCACCTCACCACCAGCCAACTGATAATTCGCCCCCCTCACCCCGACCAATCTCTGACCGATACCTTCTCCAACCCCGCAGTCTCCCAGCCCTTCTGGGTAACTCCCAGTTACATCCTGGGCATGACGTGCTGCGGTATGGAATACCTCTTTGGTCAGTTTGGGTCAGGTGTCCTGTCTCTGCTTCCTCCCTGCTTCCCCTCCTCCCTGGCAGAGCATGAGGCTCACAAAGTCCTTGGCCAAACCAAAACATCCTTGTTATCAGCTCTGTTCCCGAGCCGAAAGTCAAAACACTGCACTGCACCAGCTACCAAGAAGGAGAAAAATGACTGCTACTGCTGAACCCAGGACATACTATTTTTGAAATATAATATACCTCCATAATCCAATGCACACAAAGAATGTATTATCATTCATTTTAAAATGTGTTTTATGGGGTTTCATTCATTCATGCGGAGGCAAAGGTTATGCTAAGAATGAACAGCATTTGCATAATAAGAAGCACTTAGTTCCTGTACTCCCAATCATTCAAATAAGGGTCCAGGATAGACTATTACCATTTCCAGCCTGTATTTTTTTACTTTTCAATCCATTTTTCTCAGTCCAGTGTGACACTGGGATACAAGTGCAGAGTACACAAAATTCAGATGTATTCTTGTGTCCAGAATTTAAACACAAAGTGGAAAGTGCCAAGAGGAGGAATAGATGTGAAGAGTACACAGTGAAAGAAGAAATTGTGAAAGAAATTGTAATCTGAAAATAACTGATGCAGGACAGGATGGAATTCATATGGCCTGATTGTAATTTTTGGGTAAGGCTCAATGCAAATTAGTTTGCATATGGATGGAGAAGGAAGACAGAAGGAACAGCCTCTTTGTTTGGTTCTACTCTTAAAATACCTTAGACATGACCCACACTTGGCTAGTCTGAGCTTTATAGCTCAGCTTCTAAAAGACATTATGAGGATCCATGGCCTGGCAGATGGTTTACATGCCACTGCACTGCTGAGTTATATCACATTCTCCAACTGTGAAATACAGCAATATTCTCTTGTTTTGAAAGAACATGTTTGGCAATTACACAGGTTATCAAGAAAGTCACAGTATTCATCAACTTATGAGGGAGCACACATGAATATAAAGTTTTGGTGTGCAGAGAATCCTGAAGAAACATGAGTATCCCCAGATGACTGGCGCTGGATGCTCCAGACTGGCAGATTATTTTAGCTCAACAATGCAAGATTAACAGTTTTGAAGCTGTATACCAAAGTAACAAACTGCAGCTACATAGAAGACCTGCCCTTTTCTTCCAAAGATGTGAAATCCCTAGTGCACGATGGCACATGACTGTCTTTGAAATCATACAGTTTTAGTTGAATGCTGAATTAAGCTACAGAACTAAGTTTTAAGATCTTCTGCTTGAATTTCTGACTATGGGAACTCCTAGCCAGCTGAAAATCCATACTAGAGAGAGACAGCCTGAGAGCAAGCTTTACAAGCCACAGTACCTAAGCACTCTTAAAGAACTTTTCTGCAACCTGAAGGCAAAACCTACAATATGTTGAGATTGGTGGAAGTTTTCTTAATGGGGAAAAAAATAAAAGGGGGGAAGGGGGGCTGGGGGGGGGGGGGGGGGGGGGGGGAAGGAAAGAAAGGCAGAGGTTTCCCAGGGCAAAGATAGACATCGATATTAATTTCTCTCTTCCTTACACCTAAAGGACTTGTACTCATTTTCCACTGATCAACAGGAATTAGTAACAGCTGTATTGCATTGGCTGACAATGGCAGAAGCTGAGATGAGTGAACTTGTTGTCACAGAAGGGGACACCAGGTATTGGCACTAAAAACTTCATCTCACAACATTCCCCTCTCAGATACAGCAGACAGCATGTCCCCACAGTGCTTTCTGTTTCAGCTGCTTGTCCACGGAGCAGGCCACTACTTGTCTGATGGAGCAGCATGGGATGTTATTCTTCAATAGCAATGGGAACTAGGAGTTCAAATCCTGATGTTGCAAAGGTCCTACTTGTGTACCCATCTTGTTTACCAGAGATTAACAGGAAGCACATTTCGACAGCAAGAAACCCTGCACTATGGGGTTTTCTTCTTGCAAATGCATTCCACGAGTCCAGGTTATAAAGGCTCACCATGGTGTCACAGAGTGCCAACAGGACTTAGAAAATATGGACTAAGAATGAAAGTAGCACAAGACACTTAATGAACCTAGGCCTGAAGTCAGGGTCTTCTGTCCAGTTCAGAAAGGAATCCCTACTGGGTACTGTGAATGAGAAGCATCTCCTTTGTAGACCACTGTGTGTCCGACAAAATCTCCAGAGACATGAAAGATACAGTTTTATGTTGTGTCAGACGGAGAGCAGCATGAGTAGGAACACTAAATTCAATGTACCGACATTTCTATTAACTATGCAAGTGCTGTGACAACTAAGCTATTGTAGGATTTTTTTTTACTTTTTTTTTTCATTTTCACGAAATTAGAAAAAGAAGGCATCACTTTCAGTCATATTTAAGAAAAGTTGTGACTGCTTTATTGTATAAAAAACAATTCCTTAATTGTTTTCAGAGGACATTTGTTTCATGATATACATGAGGTAGATTAAGAAACATTTCATTATGGAACCTGATCAGACTTGAAAAAAATTTTAGACAGACATTAGATAATCACTGACCTGCAGAACCCTCCTAAGACTCTTAAGTAGCAGATAACAAAATGGAACTAGACACATGTAGTGACTTTTGTTACTGAAATATAAGTTATCTATGGATACAGTTTCATCAGTGGCTACCCAAGTAATAACAGCACAGTATCTTTTTGGGGTTGTTTTTTTTTCTAAATAATCTAAATGCTATTTTTTTTTTTTCTTTTATCCTAGATTTAGATAGGCTTCAATTCTCTGGGGAGGAAGTCCATAACTTCCTTAATGAGTTATGATCAGTTCATCTTGTAGCCTCTTTCTTTAGTATGCTGAGGCATAACAGTGAGAAGTTAAATTCCATGCGTTACAGATACAGAGAGTGGCTTAAATTTATTATATAAAAAATAATACAACACCTTAAAATCAGCTATACATTAATGATCTGTCATAATCCTTTGTCCCTTTATGCATTGCACACAAACTTTTCCAAAGCTATGTGGACTAATGGATAGTGAGTTCTCTTTGCAGCTCTGGCACTGACAGGATGCATGAACCTAGGCAGTTCACTTATTTTTTTGTTCATCTTATGTCTTTAAATCAGAATCTCTTCAGGGCAAATAAATAATGTGCTCATTATGGATGCAAAAGAGATAAGCTGCTGTATCTTCTCACTTTCCTCTATGCCTTTTCAAAGAAAGTCTCTTTCTTAGTCAAAATACCATATTAAAATTGGACTATAGCACCAAAGTAATTTCTCCAGCAGTATCTGTGAACTATAATCTCACACAGAATTATGTAAAAGCTTAACTTCCTCCTCTATGAAAGTTCCACTTAGTATGGCAACATTTCAAGAGTTCCATTTCTACCTGAAATAAAATGATTTTTTTTTTTTTTTTTTTTTTTAGGAAATCTCTCATTACATATTTTACAAAGAAATAGTCATTCTTTATGAATTTTACTGTGGCATTTCATAACAAAGGCATATGCAACTAATTCAGAATTTGAACACTGGACTGTTACAAAGTACAAAATATTTGTAGAAAAAATGCAAAACAAAGTGACACTTTCATCTTTCACTCATTGATGTTATTGCACAGAATCATGCAGACAAGACTGTAATTGTGTTTCAGGGAAAACATCTCCTCTGCATGGCAGCAAAACTGAGCAAATTAGAGAGAATACTCCTGGGGGCATTACCAGTAGCTCAGATGTAGAAGGCTGTTTATCTGTGGAATATTTATTTATACTGAGATAATTTATCTTTATCTCATTGCTGGTGATGTGCCAAGTCATCAGAATGCAATTTTTATGGGCACTACTATGTATTCTCCTTTAATTTGCCACTTGTCTTTTAATCTTTACAATACATATAAAGCATTCAATAATACAGGAAATAATAGTTTGTCTATTTACACCTATTGCTTTTCATGTTACTGCAAATGATCTCACCTGACAACGGAAACATAAGTCAGTGGAATATACTAGTCAATGAGGTAAACATCCCAAACTAAAAAAATAAATTCTAGCAAAAGTTACCATGACTTTTCATAAAACAGGCATTCAGCTTGTGTCTAGAGAGATTTCAGTTCTGACTATTACTGCTCAATATTTCGCCTTGAAACATTCAGTTGATTTCAGGTGCTTCTAATGATCTCTATCAGCCTCAGAAATGTGGTGGATCTCTAGATTTTTTGTTTGGATTTCATTTTTGAACAGTTGCTGGGGATGATATGTCTACCTCATTAAGAGAGCAGGATTAGAGCTAGAAGCTTAAGACATCTTTTTTTTTTTTCCTTCTTCTTTAGTGAAATCTATTGCAGCATGGAAGGCAATGATATAAAATGTACCAACTCAGTATTTGAATGAAAAAAAAATAGGAATGCAGAATAAGGCAAAATATTAAAGATAATTTCAAAATTCATACTTTTATAAGGACCAGCAACAAAAGCCTTTCTATAAACTAGAGTGTACTACATGGAGCTCTGAACTCTGATGCAAATCTGGAATTTTCATTTGCATCCATCTCTATTAAGAACTGAATCTAGCCAGTCCCATCTTCAGAGGGGATATCAGCTCTATGCTATGCACTGTGATATCTCCTTCTCCTCAGCAGATCAGGTTTCAGTAGCATTTGGAGCAATTTTGCTGCCTGACCTTATCACACTCTTCAGACACCATGTGCATTTGAATAGGGATTTCTGGCAAGTGCACAAATAGGCAGAACAGCAGCAGATTTGCAAAGAACTTCTGACTCATTTAACAGCCATGACAGCAGGTATCCAAGATCACCTTCATGATCTACGAGTATTGACTCAGTATTGCTTTATATTCCTTCTTCCTTCAAGCACCTCTTCTTTGCACCCAAATAATTTCTCAGTTAATAGTGAGAAAGACTGTTTTCTATTGATGCTGACCCAGACATGAATAACCTTAAAATTAATTGCTTCTATATTCTTTGCCAGCATGCTATCATTTTGCTGCCGTTTGGAACTAGATTGACCTTACCTCTTAAGTAGTTTCATCATGACCTAATTAACTGCTTAATGATAGGGTGGTATAAAATGCAGTAAGTTTGATGTTTGGTACCAATCACTACAGCAGTTAAGGATGTTTTGTCAGGTTTTTATTTTAAAATTACTGTCTGAACCATGATGAAAAGTTACTATGTTTATGCTTTTGTTTGTTTGAAACAAATTCTCAGTTTAATACTTCTCTTCTGATGATGTCAATTGGATCACCTTTCACTACATCTTGAATTTCTGAAAGATAAAGTTAACATCTGGCAATATTTCTGAATGCCTCCTGCTGAGGTTAAAACAGATACACCTTTTAGTGAACTTCAGTAATTATACGGGAACACACGGGCTAACATAATATTCCATCTTGATGAGATTTCAATTTATCCACAGGTGAACACTTGTGGTATTTACCGTTATAGTTAAAATGACTCACACTTACTCAAATTGCTTTTTTTTAGGCATGAGATCAAGGAATAGACATACTTCTGCTATAAGCCAAACACCTTGTTACAGGTTTTTACTGCTGTTATTTATTTCTGTTTCTCAGTCTTCACTTACCACACCCAAGATATACAACTGCTCTGTGTTAGTACCTAAGACCTGCAAGTCTCCAGTATTTTCAATGCTTGGTACAATACAGAAGCATTTCACCTTGCTTAGGGGTGAAGCTTGAACTTCATTGACCCTCAGATGATGGCTTCTGATATATTCATTAAAACTGATAATCACCATTTTCTCATTCCTTGTCATTACAGAATTTTTCAAACGGTGGTTTCAAAGCACTTTCAATCAGTATTAGCAAACACTAGCAAGTAGAATCGGATTTTAACATGACTTGTTATTGCTGAACCAACTTTTATTTTTAGGCAGTTGAATTCTTCTAATGAAGAGAAAATGGAAAATAAACTTCTCAGACTTATACTGAGACCATGTACATCGCTCATAGCATTCCAGTTATTCTGATGCAGAACCACTGTAATTATTTTAACTATAACCAAAGTTCCAAGCAATGGAAAAATACAGATATAAAACTTTTCAGAATTGGTAAGAATAAAGAATGGCATATTCACTTCTGATCCCCATAACCAGCATCACCAGAGTGATTACAACTCTATTCTAAAAATTATCTGGTTGCTGTTCTTTCTAATGAAAACTTCCAAATTATGTGTAATGATATAGGCAGGTGCTGATACCAAAGTGAAACTTCCAAGCCTTTACGTTCTCGAAAACCCTT
The DNA here is from genome assembly GCF_028554395.1 of Pezoporus wallicus. Lineage (NCBI taxonomy): Eukaryota > Metazoa > Chordata > Aves > Psittaciformes > Psittacidae > Pezoporus > Pezoporus wallicus. The sequence goes on along the minus strand of NW_026642757.1, from coordinate 1,102,774 downwards.
TTATCTTATGTTTTGACTGGAACAACACAGCATAAGAAACCAAACCTGATAACCAGACCTCTTCTTTTCCATCTGTATGCACCAGTGGAACTCTCAGAACAATGCGATGAAAAGCAAAATGCCAAGACCTGGAGTCAGGAAATTACGTACAAGAAACTAATATTAAATAAGTATAACCTAAACATTCCACTCAGAGTGCCTTCAAATACATAAATTTATAATATATGAGTGCTGTGAGCTCACATATTTCAATCACTAGGTAAAAACCAGCTCCAAATAATTTATTGTGTTCCTTCCCTCACCCCCCAATATTGTGCTATTTCCAGTTCATATTTCAAAGCAGAAGAGCTAGAAGAAAAAGCTGGCAGTGTTAGTTGTGGTTAGTTGTGTTCAAATATTTTTACACATTCAGTATTGCTTTTTTTCTTGTTGGTTGAATTCTTTGTCCCTTGAAATTGTGGGACATAACAGCAAAATGGGAAGAATCAGGGAAAAGGAAGAATATTACACCTCTGCTGTTGATGCAAGTGCACCTTCCTTACTCCCAATCTGCAATGTGTTAATAATAGTCACAGGGTCTTAGCTCTTCTAGAGGAAACACCTTACTCTGTTATATTAATTCTTCTGGGAATACACTGCTCTACTGTGTTAACATTAAGAAAAAAACCTATCTCATTAGCTATCATCAATCACCTCCTTAGTTCAGGTGGGTAAATGCTTGCAATCATTGAAAAATCCTGCTAAATGAAGTCAACATAAAGTTCATTTAAAATTAAATTTAAAAAAAGCAGGTGTGAATATTTCAAGTACCTGAATAGGTTGATTACATTATTGAATGATAGGATGATACTCCTAGTGCCATAAAATCATTCAGCAGCCCTGAGACTCAGTCAATACACTAATATATTAGCAAAGGTCCCACTAACACCCCATAGCGTTATCCAGCCCTAAACACAGATCAAGATGGAGAAAAGGTTTCTCCCAGAGAATATTGTTCCTACCTCCATTTTCCATAATAAGTAAAATACAAATCAGTGATTTTGACTGCAGTTGTGATCAGGAGTCAGGAAGGCTCACTTGTACAATAGGGTCTCAGGCTTTAAATCTCCTTTCAGCTGTTACACTCAGTAAAACCAACATACTGAAAATCAGAGCAGCACAGGAACCAATATCAAACTATTCTTTTTTACAAGTCCTTATATATTTACCATCCAAGCATTTTAAGTGGGGGTTTTGTAAGCAAGTTTCCAAAGTTTAAAGGTATTAAAAAATTTTGTAATGTATTTAGAAAGTTTATGGAAAAAAAAAAGAAACAACCAAAAAAACCAAAGCCAACACCAACAAAACAAAAAAACCCAAACAATTACTGGAATTACATAAATGTAAGAATAGGCCAATATTAGATGTAATAAGCTGATCTCATCTAGACAGGACAATAAGCAGAAGTTGAAGGTCACACACACAGGAGGACTGTATTTCAGAAAATAATGCCAGAGAAACAGCTGAAAGGTTGTCAAGAAGAAATAACTGAATATGAGTTCCATGTGCAGCACGGGTCCTACAAGCTGTAATGCAGTCCACGGGCAGAGGTAAGGAAATCCGTGGACTTCCAACTCAAATTACAGTGCTGCTGTCACAAAATTCATCTTAAAATATTTGCAGCCTGGGAAGATGAACTCCTAGTCTTGGATAAATGCATGGTGCTTTATTTTTGAGCTCTCTCTTGCTTTATGCACACTGCCTGAAGTTGTTTATACCTAGATTTAAATCTAACTTCAACATTAATATATCTTGCACTATTTTTTCCTGTCTTGTCTAATATAATCAACAGCATGGGTCTTTTATCATTGTCACTTTGTCCAGCATGCAAGGAATGCTCAGCAAATAGGCTTCTGGAAATTTTCTTATTGTATATCACCTCTGACTCTAGCTTCTTACGAGGCAGGGACACAGTATGATTTTGCAGGGCTTTTTCTTCATGTATTTATCACCAAAAAAATTTTCAAAATCACTTTTGTATTCACACTGCAATTTCCATGCTTTCTGTTATTTACAGATTGAGATAAGCTCAAAAAATGATTCTCAAGAGAGGTAACTCCTTAACACACACAGTTCTGTTCATGGTAGATAATGATCCTCTTCCTACACCAATCATCTGTAGCAAGTTTATGCCAAAATGTTACTGCACATTTTCTTAACTGTAGGATATTAAAATATATTCAGTTCTTTAAAGTTTAGACAAATGCACATCACATTTCAAAGTCATCATTTAAACATTGCAGGTGAAACCCTGGGCCCACTTAAAGTCAGTGGCAAAACTCCCACTAACCTCAGGAGTCAGATCCTTTCCTTTATTGCTGCCTCCATTCATTTTTGCCAACCAAATGACAAATTATTAGTAAATGCACAGGATATTACTTAGTCTAAGCAGAGCTGGTAAGAACTAGAGAAGAAGCTTTTCAAATACATTATACATGAATCAAGCTGTTATCTTTTGAAAAATTTCTTCAATGAGTTGGCATTGAACCAGGTAGAGAGATGGTCAAATACTGTAAAAGACTATTCCTGAATAATTTATTTAATGAATAACAGCTACTTTGGGAGGATAATGTATTCTGTGAGTAATATTCAACAGCTTAGAGCCAAAAGTGTTTTATCCAACATTAATTACTGCTGTTTTGGTTTGAGGAAACATAGAAATATTGTAAGGTTTTGTTTGTTTTGCTGCCACCTTCCATCATAGTTACCAGCACTTGTGCTATAGTACAAAAATAATAAACACCTGACTTTTGTAAAATTTAATTTCGCATTGCTTCAACATGTAGGATTTGTTACCTTTTATCTAAACAATGAAGTGACGTTTTAACACTCTGTGTATCACCAATTGGAGCAGTAAATTTTGTGAGATTAAAAGGTTAAAAAATCCAACAAACCCACACACACACAAAAAAAAAAAAAAAGGAATAAAGAAAAAAAAAAATAAACCAAACAGGAAAAATCCTCCAGCCTCCAAGCAGTAGAATAATTTATACAGAATACAATTTTGTCGCATTCACATGTTCTTCAACAGCTGTCTATTAAGTCCATAGTATGCTTTTTCTAAAAATGTTGATTAAAAAAAAAAACAAACAAAAAACCAAAGAAACCCAAAAGCCTGCATGCATTAAGTAATTTACATAAACAGCTGTTATGTTCAATTTCCTATCCTAGGAGGATTCCATTATTGACACAAAAGCATGGAAATAAGCCATGTGTAGTTTTAAGCACTGTTTCCTCCCTTAGAGAAATTTTAATCAAGTCTACACATCTCTAATTCAGACTTATGCTGTTGGCAGCTCCTTAACATTATGGCATCCATACCCTTGACATCCCTGCTCCACTACAGGCAAGAATTTTGCCATTCTCATAACTAAGATGTACCACAAGCCATACATACCAGCCTTCTTTCAGACCGTCCTAGCTAGCCTTAATGAACTTAGCTTTTTGCACAAAAAAATTAACCCATCATATCAATACTACGTACAATACACAAAAAACTCAGCTGTTTTCAGACTGGAAACATATGTGCTTATGCGGTTGCTTGCAGCTACATCTGCACTAGCAACAAGGAACAGTACTTTTTTAATGAAAGATAACTTGTGATTTGGAAATCTGACTTTGCTGTAGCAGAAATATTAGTCTACCCTAATGTCCCTCCAAGTGAGAGAGTCTTCGTGGAAGATCAAAGTCAATCACACAGGTGCTGTCCCTTTCTCACCTGGGTGGATTATCACATCCTCTTTGCTGGGGAGGGGAAAGTCCATCAGCTGTTGCCTTCCCTCCCCAGGAAGTATCTGCATCTAGCTGTTCTCCAAATCAACTGCAAAATCACAGCCCATAGCTACTGCTTCCCTACTGAGGCTAGAGGTGATCCATCTTTACTCAGCTTCTGGTAGGCAAGTTGTAGTTTTAGCTGTGATGTTCAGCATCACTGGTCATCTATGGAAATAGCTTGCTGCCCTGGAAGAGAGGAGAGGAAAAAACCATCAGCAAGTCCCTAGCTGAAACAGTGTCTCACTTGCCTTGCCACTGCTCAAGTCAAATGAAGCTTGTGGAACACTGAATAGACTTCTAGCTACAGAGATATGATAGATCTGGTAATGCTACTCTGCAACTGAAGTTCTTTTCCAGAATAAAAACTTCCTGGCTTTTCATGTAATGTTGATACATTCTTTGCGTGACTTTTAGCAAACAATGATTTAGCTTATTGTAATAAATCTGGGGAAAAATCAGATTTGTATTCCTAGAACAAATGTGTATGTGTGCATTATGCCCTTATTCAGTATCCATAAAATTTAAAACTTTTTAATAAACTAATTACAAGCTTTATTTCTTCTGAAATAGCTTTTTTCCTTAGGTTAGAAAATTCTTGCAAACTATAACAGTTTTTAGGTAGGGTTTTTGGTGTTTTATTTTTTTCACTTTCAAATACATTTTCAAACTGATTGACTCAGAACAGTATGTGTAAATGCAATCTAAAATTTAAAAATACAAAATATTATCTCAGAGGTTTTTTTTAAGAAAAGCTATTTTAAATAGCTCTTGGTAAATATGCTTTGTGGTGCAGTCTTCAATCATTCCAGTCTATTTTTACTTTTTTTCTGACAGACTCTTGTGTCTTTCAGTACACTGATTAAATATAGAGGGTATGAAGTAATGTGTAAAGTTCTACATTTTAACAAAAATATAATCTTGATTTTGTCATGTAGAAAAAAATACAGAATGACAAACTAAATTTCTTATTTCAAATGTTCCTTGAGTTTTAACTTGTTCCTAGTCAGTAGTTTTCTGCTCCTATTTCCAAGACATACATTAAACTATGACCACCTGATTTTTCTTATCATTAAAAGGAAAATAAAAAATAAGTGTAACATGTTTCCATCTTAATCTCCAAATTAAATATTATCAAAATAGTGCTTAGAAAGGTTATTTCTTTTTACAGCACATTTCTTTTGATAACCCAGATCAAAATATATTAGCTACAATATGAATTCTATTTTGGTGCATAAATCAACAGAAGTTACACATGGTGGAAAAATTTAGAATAAAGATGGGAAAGTGATTAATTTTTGGATTTTCGCAGATAACTTGTTTATGAACAAGAAAATCTAATGAGAAAAAGAGGAAAGACTTTGAAAGAGAAAAAGAAAGAGAAAGTGTCTAGAGACAGGTAAATTAATTAAAATCACATTAAATCATTTGTTTCATTTAGTTCTTCGAGTTAAATGCGCATCTCCACTTTAGAATAGGTAGTCTCAATTATTTTGATATTTGACAGGAGAAACTTTTAACATTTTATTTTGCAAAAGTGTTTAAATATGCAATTTCTAAGCAATATCTGTCAAATTTTCTTTTACCTCCAAGCCTGAAATCTCAATAATGACATCTCAAAATGTACAGGCAGTGACCTGCCCTATAGAAAGAAAACAAAAAGAATTTCAAAAGGTTTTGTTTTCTTGATGCTAAATCATTGCTTCTTGTTACCTTACTGAGAGAACAGTGAGGTAAAACACCAGTGACGCATTTAGGGTTTTGATGAAGAAGATAGACTGAAGTAATAAATTTCTTTCTAGTTCCATAATTTAGACATGAAACCAGAAAATCTTTAAAATGCCTTTATATTTAGCTTTGTTTATATAAGCAATATTTAAAATATATAAATTGTCATTCCTCAAAGATCATATAGAATTATTTATAGGCATTCCCTTAAATATAAAATGTGTTCTGTAGACTGTGAAGCAATTGAGTACTATAAAGGATAAATAAAATAGTTGTATTATTCTCATTGTTCCTGAAATTAGCATGAAGTTTAGTATTGGGACATATTTTTTCTCACTATGTGGTCCTGCATTTCATGCACTACCTACTAAACATATGTAGTTTCACAACAGAATTCTCCATTGGGGATTTGTCTGCAGTACGATCAGAATCAGAGGCCACAAACACATCAATTTAGTTTTATAAAATTCAGACACTTTTTTACTATGGAAATAAATGGAACAAGAGAAAAATAATAGTATATGGTCATTAGAATTTCTGATTAAGCTTATTTTCTCTCTTAAGGCTGGGCCAAACATTTCTCTCAAAATGAAACTTCCCTGTAATGCTAAATATACCTGTAGGAGCAGCCAGAAATTCACCCTTTATTTTCAGGGAACTTCAAATTTCTCTGAGGTTTAGCATGCCAGACAAGGTGTATGCAGGAAGCCACCTGGAAGACAACATAAGAAAATAACTGCCAACAGTTGCACAGGAGACTATTTTCATTAACTGCAATTGTATTTATGAACACTCAGACTTTTTCATCAAGGTTTAAGTCAATAGTGGAAGAAGGCCCTTCAGGGTTTGCAAGATAAATTTGTCATCCTTGGGAGCTACTGCCTATGTAGGCTTTGAGGAACTAGGTAACTAAGAATTAAGCTCAATGAAACAATATTGTTACTTAGACTGAATAGCAAAACCAAAACAGCTTGAAATGTGTGATTTTGATCTCTCCATCCCCAACTGCATGAACTGAAAGGCTGCCCACCAGGGATGCATAGAGGCTCACTAGGAATACCTTGGGAGCAGGAGACAGGGGACAGAAATGGAGCACCAAAAACCTGTAAAAACCAAATGAAACACTGTATAATCCAGAAGCGTGTGAGCTTCCCCCTCACGCCGCCTTAGATAAGTGTTGTAATCAGAAGAAATCATATTCCCCTGTGAGTTTCTTTTAAAATGATTTTAAATCAACACATCTTTTCAAGTTTCTTGGTCTTTTTCATGGATTAAGTATGAGGAGCCAAAAAGTCTTTATTTGTGGCTAACTGGTTTATTTATTCAATTGCAGTGGAAAAACACAAATCCCATTTCATTTTGAATGTTTCATATCTGAAAACATCAGGAAAAGGTTTGGATGCTTCATTAAAAGAAATCTGCTGATTATTTCACCCACTAACATCGATTAGCAACTGGTCTGATCCAGCAGGTATAAGAAAAGTGAGAATTAATAAATTCAAACCTTTCAACGTGGTAGTAGATAAACGTTTTAAATATAAGTTATTATAACCGAAAGTGCAAATTTTTCAAACTTGATATTTTGTTCTGCTAATTTAGTGACAAATTCTTATTTTACTTTAATGGCACCCTAATTTCGATCATTATTACATGTTCAAAAATATTCATGAAAACAGCTTCATCTTACCAGTTAGCCTACCAGACATGTTTTCTTGATGATCAATTAATTTTTTTAGCATAGAATCAGCTTTAGAATAAATCACTCATTTATCGGGCTGCTACAGATAGCAGTTTTCAAGTTTTCCCATGAACAGTGAAAAATAACACAAGGTTCCAAATGAATACAGGGAGAGGGAATAAAAAACTCCAACACTATGGGTTTGATTAATACACCAGTAATAAAAATAATGTGAACATGCTGTCTATTATATGCAGAAATAATGATGTGCATTCAAGTTTATGAAAGTATCTTCAAGTGCTGCTTACAACTTTCTTTTATCAAAGATGCTGGCCTTTATAGCTTCTCTGAGCTTATTTACTCTGATCAAAGTATGGAATATAAAAGATTAAACTCTTCTACTAATTACATGCCTGAAAGCACATTAACAATGCAAGTGTCAAAGCTCTGCTGAAAATTCATTTTGCATTTTTAATAAAAACTGATAGCAAGGTTTTGAATGCAACTAACTGGAAAAAAAGTAATTTTTATTTCAGAAGTTTCTTTATGAGGAGAGTGTAGAAACCCTGAAACCTCATGAACACATGGGTATAGGTAATTTGTGCTCTGAAAATGAACTACTAGAAACCTTCCTGTCAAACAATTCACAATGAATTTCTCCTTAATAAACTGATAGGACAAAAAATAACTCAGCACTAGAAATGAACACTGAATTTTTGATTGAAAACATCAATTTCAAAATCTTCTAAGAAACAAATTTCAAAATGTTAGTTTTATTAGCAGAACTCTACTGTTATGTTTCAAAATCTGTAGATTTTTTATTTTTTGCACCTTAAATATCTCTCTCATGTTCCTGCAGTACTTTTTTTTTTTTTATTCTTCCCCTCCTGCAACAAACTGTCATTTCTTTAATTGCATTGTGTGAAAACATGAAATAAAAGCATTTCATAGAGTTCCTGAAAACCTCTGTAGTGTAATAGGCTTCTGTGGAACTTTGCTATTTCTGAAGGTTAGAATACTGCAAAGATGCTTTGCCTTTCACCATAGCTCTTGATTATGGTAATGGAAATCATCACACTTTGCCATCACTGAAATGAGAGCTTTGTGTCCCACTCGGTCATGCCAGATGACATTTCGGTATTGTCTGTCAATCAGTCAGCACAGAATTGAGAAGCAGCCAAGGCGTGAGACATGATATAGCCTGTGACACTCTTTGTTAGTCCAAGCACAACACAGGAGGTGTCTATTGGGTGCCCATTATTTGCCAGAAAATATCCTGAAGAGTTAAACGATGTTAGATAATATGTCATATAATTGATTAATTTCCAATTAGTTCTACCAGAACTACATTTGTAAATAATTGAATGACTGTAATAAATCTCTTTTTCTTTTTTGTTTTTCTTTTTAAACTAGAAGAACAGTTTTGGGTGCATAGTAAAGCAATCCTCAAGTTTCCTATATTATTAAGATTATTAAGTTTTTCTATCTTCATTTGTCATCTAGGTGTGATTGCCTTACTCCTAGGTGATTTAGGATTGTTTGCTTCTTTGGTTTTGATTTTATTCTAAATGTACTAACATTGATGTGAGAGGTAATTGTATGACCTCTAAAGATCACAATTTAGGACTGATCACAGAATCATAGAATGGTTTGGGTTGGAAGGGACCTTAAAGCTCATTCAGTTCCAACCACCTGCCATGGGCTGGGTCACCTTCCACTAGACCAGTGGTCCCATCCAACCTGGCCTTGAACTATGACAACCATTCAGAACAGTAATTTGCAAAGATCTTTTGTTTTGCTTTCTTGAAACAGGTGTCCATGCAAGACCTAAAAATTGCTCTTATATGGCAAAGAATAAACAGCTTCATTACTTTGCTCTGTGAACACTCAGACCAAAAGTTAAAAAATTAAAAAAATAACAAAAAAAATGAAAAGAAAAAAAGCTAGCAATTCTATGATGATTTTCTGACCCATCTGTCTCTGACAAACTTCTACAACAGGTTATCTTGTGTATAGAAGCAATCTTTTTTTTTTTTCCAAGGCTTATTGTATTATTATTATATAGATTATTATATATTTATATATTACTATATACATTATTACAATATACAATAATTTTATATTGTTACATTACATGATTTCTAGGGCAGAAATAAAACTATTTTCAGTTGTGTTCTGCATCTTTAATTTTGGGAGGTAGAATCAGAGAAGGGAGTCTCACAGTAAGAAAAAACAGCAGACCTTTTCTTATTTAACAGTTAGGTACTAGAAACTTCCCTTAAGGGAATCATCAGCTCTACCAGTTTTGTCAAGCACTATCACAAAGCCAAAGTGCACCTCAACATGTCTAATGAGCCTGCAGCCTAGGAAACTGAGAAAATCACTTTACACTTCCCTTCCACAAATCTCCTAAGATGTGACAAAACAAAGGGGGGCGAGGGGCTGGGTGGAGGGTGACAAAGCCAGAACAACAGAGAGTAGAAGCATTTCAAAAACACCAAGGTGATGACTTTCTCCAAGTCATCACACGAACACTTTCTTCAGTTGACGTAAGAAAAATTTCTAATCTCTCCTGTTGTGGCCCAAAAAGGCAATGTCAAGCCTGATAAAACTTTTGAAAAATAAAATGATATTATAGAAGAAAATATTTTATAGCTTGTATGAAGAAAATCTTGAATGCAATTTCCTTTCCTATACAACCCCCAAAGGATTAACAGATCTACAAATGTTAAGGGTCCAATGTTGTAGTTAGTTTTTTTCCCCTTTGGAAAAAAAAAAAAAAAAAATTCCAGATATTCCTATAGAACTATAAAACAGAATAACAAACTCCTGTTATGATGACCCAAAATGCTTCTGTAACTGATATTTTGCCAGGAGCATATATCTAAATCACAGTTCCTGCTAAAAATAATGACAAAAAAGCCCTGTTACTCTGCAATAACCGTTCAGCTTTCTGAAGTTTTGTCAGGATGTTAATCATCAATCTTTTCCTTCCCCTGTTAGGTCAAACTGTTCTATTAATGTCTTTCTAATTTTCTAATTTAGTTCAAATGCCTGATACCCAACCAAAACTAAGTTAAACAGCAATAACAGGTTGAGGTATTCAGGAGCTAGAATATATGCTTGTTTTCATCTGATTATATAGCTTTTCCACATTGAGAATGAGAATATAAAGGAATAAATCTCTATAAAACAAAGCGCAGTTGAGATACTGTACTCAAGCTGACAGTACACAAGAGGTGATCAGATCATCTGCATTAGTGTAGCATATATGTTACAGTTGTTGACATAGGTAGCATGGCACACTACTACTGGTTGGCTAAGACTCCTCTCATGAAAAATTACTGGGAAAATGCTAACACTTATTTTAATGACAAAATATGTGTAAAGAGGATCCATTTGATTATGAGTAATGAAGAAAGACACTATCAAGGCAAAACATGGATAAAAAGCTTTGTGGCACCAAACGAAGTTGCTTTTGAAGACCTATAACACATTCTACAAAATATTCTAAAGAGCATACAATTTTACATGTGATACAACAGATTCGGAGATCAAACAGGAGTAGAAAGTAGTATGTAAGTGAAGTTGCAGCATTGTTTAAGAAGACAACTGGATTTTAAAGTTCACTGTGAGAAAACAGTTTCTAATATATATTTTGAACTATTCCCTTTATGAAATTATTTTACGCTGTACAGAAAAACAGTATTTGCATAAGACTTGCATAAGATTTGCATAAGAGGTAACGTTCAGGTAGAATGTAGGAATTTGTAAAGTCTCCAGTTATACAATAATTATACTTAATTTTTTGTCTTAGTTTGGGGTGTGATTTTTAATTATTGTTTTTATTCAGGAACTAAAGCTCAGGTAGGATATAACTCACTGAAACCACTGGAAAGAATATGTTCAAGATTTACCCTTTTCTAGTTCTATATTCCTGGCTTCTCTGGAGTGCAGGAAATAGCAATTTAAAACAAATTATCATATTAATAAATATGAAGGAGGCAAAATTTAAATAGTTTTGGGTATGCCTTCAAGTTCCAAATCTTTATTTCCATTCTAATTCTCAGTATGGGGAAGCCTTAATGAACCTCACAAAGTCTCTTTTTTACAATTGCTGAAAATCCCTGTCTCTTTCTTGCAGAAGTATCATGCTTGGGATGTAAAATGTGTGAACTATAATAACTCCATCAGGGTTTGTCTAGGATAATAATTTTGCAACTAAATTGATAAAAATAAAGAGAGCACCTTAGCTTTGATAACTCTCTAAGCAGAAGTTCAATCTACCATTTCTTTGGCTATCAAAGCAAGTTTAGGGTAGAATACTGTGTAGCAAGATTTGAATTACACTACACCTGTTTGAACTGCTGCACTGGTATTTCTGCCAATTTGCATACTGCTAATGTTTTTGTTTCAGAACCAAAAGAGGTTTTTATTATCAGTTATAACGATTATGCACAGACTGCAGAAAAGAAAAGATCACCATGATTGAATATATCAATTAACATTTCTTAATTCTTCTGGCTTTCCTTTATTTAAAAGTTGCTTATGTAATTGAAAATGGTGTTTTTGAGTTACCTCAATGAAATTAACACGGCAGTGTTTTGCAAAGACCCTGAAACAAATAAAAATGTTTTTCTGCACATATTAAAACTCAGTGTGAACAACAGCATTAACAATCATACCTACCAAAAATCTGTTCAATTGTCTCGCCAGTCTGGTCTGGGAATGCCATCTCCATTTTATACAGAACCTTCCCTGGAGATTGTAACTGCCCTGTATAATTTTAGACAAAATTAGACTAAACTGCAAGTGTTATTTTGAACATGAGTCAATAGGCCAATGACTCAGTCCATTCAGCTGGCACTAGTTCATTAAGATACATCAACTGGAAAGGTACACAAGAGTTACCTGGATTTTAAACATCAACAGCAACACTGCATTATTCAACTAATAGAATAGTCCTTAAAACACACCAATTAAAAGTGGTTCACTGCAACTATAACATGGCCTGCAAGGGCACTGGATACACTTTCAAATTATTTTAATTCAATTCCCCAGAAGATCTGAGGTATCTGAATTTAAAGATTAATCTTGTTCTGTTGCATATTTTGCCCTTTCAATTTAAACCAGTGTTATAAAAACTGGAAGTTCCTGCATTCCCAGGCTGTGACTGACTGCTGACCACACTGTCACCTTGTTAAGAGACGGAATGATGCTACACAAGCCAGGTCAATTTTCAAACCACTTAAATCTGAGCATATTTGGGGGGGTGGGGCGTGGGGAGAATCAATAAATTTGAGGTATTTAAATAGAGTAGAAGGTTTATTTTTCTGAGGGGCATACTTGTTTTCCCTGTTGACTCCATGTCACATTCTGTTGAGAAGGTGGGATGAGGTGGTCTGTCTGCCTTTTTGAGGCTGCTGCACACTGAGCCCAGTGCACCCCCCAGTAGCAAAGGGAACTTGCCCCTTTCCTATGAGAAAATACAAAGTGGGACTAAAAATTTCAGCAGTGTTCATTATCAAGATTTGCCCATATCTAAAATAAAGAATATTTGGTAAACATTTGCTTCACATATTTTCAATAGTGTATTACCTCCCATCTGATGAAAGGCATTTTATACCATTAGGGTGCTATAAACAACCCATTCTTTGCTTTGTTTCTCAAGGTAGCTCTGGATGTAGGTTCTGTTTTTCTTTCCCTGACATACAATAGTCTATGGTAATTATTTTAAAAACATCACTGCAAAGCATATACACGGGGATGGTCTGTCACAGGTAGTTGCAAATTAATTCTCAAGTGTCTCTACTTATAGAGACATTAAAAGAAGTTACCTTACCTTAAGTATCTTCATGAAAAATGTCTGGGTTTCAATAAATCATAGCATTAAAGATTGACATTTCATCTAAAAAAAACCCTCCTCTACGTTAGCATACATACGTTCTATGATAATATTATATAATCAAGTAGTTCTTATGAAATCTGTGTAAAATTCTCCCTTAACACTCCAGTACTCTGAGCATTTTCAATTCATTATGACAGATGTTATGTCAGATCTTACAGCTCAGATGAAAATGGCATTTTAATCCAGTAAAAGGATTTAGAGATGTTTATGCTTTTGTCCTTATTTTATTTTTTTTTATTTTTTATTTTTTTAATTGTTATTTTATTTTATCATAAATGAAAGGTTAGGACTTCTGACTTGTATGAGTGCACAAAGCAGTAGCAATACATAGTCAGAAAAAGCCTACATAAACCCAGTATTTTCCTTTAACATTCTTTAAATCATTGCCATGCATGAAAAAGGACAAGTTTTCTCTCTCATGCAGTGATGTGAACAGCCCACATTTAAAGGATCATTTGTGCTTCCAAGATATTTCAACTATTATACTATGTCAGTTCAAATATCAGATATTTCAGTAGCAGTTTTCTGTTAGCACTCATATCTCTAAAAGATACAACTCTGTCCTGGTACTTTATCATGTGTAATTCAGCTAGCTCTGATCCTTAGTGATAGACACGTAAGAGCAAAAAAAACCCATTCTAACATGATCTTGCCATTAGCAAGTCTTATTGCATTGTTCCAACTTATTTCTCATAGTATTAATTTACTATCAAAAAAACTTCTTCACATATTTGTGCTTTACAATCACTACAGTTGCAGAAGACATTAACAGTGTTATGTGCTTTCTAGAAACATGGCCACACAATTGCTACCTTCATAAACTGTGTTTTTAGAAAGTTAAAGAGTGGCATGTTTTCAAAATTTGTTTTCATAGTTTTGATACAGTAATTTTTGGAGGATTTCTTTTTTCTTTTCTTCTTATGTTGTAAAAAAAACAACATACCAAGCTGACAGGTTTAGGAACAGGCTTCTTCCCTGTCTTGAATAGTCACATAGGTATTTCCTACCCTGGAAACTTTGAGAAAGATCTTTGATAGCACCCTTTTGAGGGTATGCAAAGTACAAAGTATGCAGTACAGCTTTTAAAAAAAATAAATCCATAAAGTTCAATAAAATTCTTTAGCTCATTTCACGGGAGGTTATGGCACTGTTCTGCATCACTTCTTTAAGAGATTTTCATTCAGCTTGCAATTCCAGTGACATTTTTCCCGAAGAAAGGAGTCAGATGGTGAGGGATTTCTGGAAGGAAAGCCTTAGACTTCTAAGTGTGGCATTCACCTTTGCAGTATCCACAAAGAGTTGGAGGAAACCAGCCTTTTCAAAAGACAGCAGCAAGCTCTGCTTGGTTTCTTAGAAGAATGGCTGCAGGGACCCTGCGCTTGAAGTGGCAGCTCTGGACACAGGGTCCTGCACAGCCCAGCCACTAGTCTATAGTCCAAGCTCAGGCAAGACAGACCCACAGAAGGGGCTGTTGCTTTGTCCTTGTCCCCAGTGCTCTCTTTTGCTGTTCCCTCTCTTCAAGCAGCAAACCCCTTTCTAATGTGAAGGCTTTCTGCATCATTTTTCCATGCAGGTTTTGGATGGTCACAGGAAAACTAAAATACTCATATGACTTACACTCATTTTTGCTCTTACTGGATCCAAATTAAAAACTACAAAAACATAAGACAAACTCTGTTCTATGGTGAAAGTAGCATCCACCCTAATATGGGTCAGACTACTTAACGTTTTGAATTACAATAATATTTGTGCATGCCATAAGGCTCACACCAAGCAATGCCCTTGAATCCTGCAATCCTTGTTCATTCACACTTGGCTCATTACAGTTCTTTGGTTCTGTGCTGCAGGATCAGACATGACATTTTAACATACACAGAGTCTGCTTCAAGCATTTTAATTGGTTTAAAACTGTTGGTAGCATCTTTTACTATATTAATTTATTGCTTCAGTGTTAGTCAACTGAAACCTTTGCCAGATGGCAATACAGCCCCTGAATACTGACAAGGAGAAAGAAAATATTTATATGATGTAAATGCTTGCTTATTCATTAAGTATTCATGAATTGGCTTTTAGGGTTTGTTTTTGTTGTTTTTTTATTCCTTTCTTTCAGCTGCAATGCAAAAGGAACCTAAAGGTTTAGATTTACATCTCATGGCAGCATAATTATTAATAATCTGGCTCCATATTATCTGCTTCAAAAATGGGAAAAAAAAACTTTTGAAAATTTAGCACATTTCCCCACCTACATTGAATTCCAAGAGAAGAGAAGAACTGCCAGCAGTTTCTATTGTGTAGCTCTCCTCCCTTCCCTCATCCAATGGCAAAAGAGCAACATGGAAGAATAAGTAGAGATGACCCTCTTGCTTCATTTCTAAGTACAGGCTTCTCTGTAGAACTCTTCAATACTACTCCCAAATGAACCGGAGAGCATTAAAAAATTATGATAAAGTGCGCTACCTCATGAAATTTGCTCCCTCCAGTATTGTAGGGGCCTTGACAAAATCACCTGCAGCCAGACCTGTTTCAAAACGCAACCCCATATGTAGTGTTCAGAAATCACTTGAGCCAACAGCCAAAATCTAGCATCTTATTAAAAAGTCTGTTCCTTACTGTGTTGTATGCAACTTAAAAAAAAAAAACAACAAAAAAATACCCAAACCAACCAACCAAACAAAACAAAAAAACCCAACAGTTTGAATTCAGACTTCCTTTTGCCTCTGAACATTTGAAAACTGTGACTTTTTGCTGAGGCTATTTCCTAACCACAGAATAACAGATCTATAGTATTTTGCAAAATGTGCCTTTAGTTTTCTGATACTCAGTCTTGACTAAGTTTGCTCTAGAAAGTCCAGCTCTAGAAAGTACAGTAATGACCTCCTGACTATTAAGTTCCCATCCTTTGTGGAGCATGACCTTTGGGTTCCAGCCTTTTATTGGATTAAGAGTGGGACTGAAAAATTTATAAAGCTCGTCTTGCCTGTCACTAATCTCTTTCCACAATACACATTGCTTTATACAGTTCTTGCCTGGACATTTCAAGCCCATGGTTATTTCATGATGTCAAGTTCTTACATCTGCTGATATCTTTACACAAGGAATTTTAAAACAAACTATAAATTAAAATAAAAATTAATTTTAAGCAATAAATTAAATACATATATTTTACACCATTCCCATGGTGTAATAGCTAACTTCCTGTGTTACTTGGTCTGACCAGTACGCACTTTTTTTGCCTGCAGCACCCGATCCTCTTCAGTACCTTGCTGGATTGCTGGGAGCCTCCCAGATGCGAAGGTAATGTAGCATATTGACACAACTTTCTTTCTTGTCCCACAGTGCCGTCTGTGTTGTGCTCAGGAAGGTATACCCTGTTCAGCCTGTCTGCCACCACTAGTGACTTTTCTGGGCAGAGCTTATTTTCACATCAAGGGCTGGAGTCTAAATAATGTGCGCTGTAATCACAAGGGTGCACTCAGCAGTGGCTTCTTCATAATACTAACAGCTTGGATCAAAACTCTAATGTTCATCTTGTGCCCAAAGATGAATCAAGACAACTGCTCTGTTCCAAAAGAACACAGCTAGTAGCTCCTTTTCTCTGAGTACATGCCGCTTCTGCATCTGCTGGTGCTCTACTGGACAGTGCTGTGAGGTGTTGGGGTTTGATGCAATGTTTGTGGTAGGGCTCCTGTGTTCCCATGCTGTGGCTTAGTTTCTACACAGCACTGAAATTCTTTAAAATGCGTAAGTCTCAATTTGTGGTTTTAATTGCTTATTTATGAGTCTCTGACTAAACCAGTCCTGCAGACTCATTTGTTTGTCACAAGAATCCCAAAAGAAAGTTGACAGTCTTTTTATACTCCTGGTTTTCTTTTGAATTCCATGCTCTAGGCTTGAAGGCTGTCAGGGTCCAAACCAAAATCAGATATCTAAAGTAGATGCATGTTCAGTTTTAGTAGTCCAATAAAACTCAGTTGGTGGAGAAGTTGTCATAATTTACTGGATTATGTCTTGGTATATAAAAAAAAAATTGTCACTATCAACAACATTCAAAGATGCATTTTATCTAGGACTTCAGCAAGTATTTGGCTGGATAAATTTCTGCTTCATTACATTGTTTGTTCTCTGTCTGGCTCCTATTATTTTTTTATTTTTTAGTTTGCATTGCTAATCGTTACATCAGTTTTCATTGAAGATAGCCTCATAGGAAGAATTAGGAATTTTTCAGGTAAGACAGATGAATGCATTCTGCTTTCTGAAGCTGATATTGTAGAGAGGCAAGGATCAAGATATTCAAAACCTAACTTTAAGATTTACGAAGACCAAAAGCCACAAAGAAAACCCTGGATCTAATGACACCTGCTTCTGAAAGTATTATGAGCTATAAAGTTCGTGTAAACTGTAAAAGTCAAATGACTATTTTTGCATTTATTCTTTCTCTGGGAAAGCAAAAATCACACCAATAATTTTGCTGAATTTTGTCACAGACAGGAACGTGTAGATTCTTCTGCATACCTGAACTGAGTATAAATTTTCTATAACAATTCATCCACGACAGTTCCCTGGATCTAAGTAAACAAAATTGATAAATTGTTGCGTCTTATCAGAATTGACTGAAAAATATTAGCAAGATAGGTATGTGCTAATTCTTGTGATCCATCCCAACATGATGTTAGTAAAGTATTTTGTAGGGAAATCATCAGTCCATATTTGCTTTAGGAACTGAAGGATAAACTATTTGCAGATTATTCTGAAAAGTTACCTTCATTACATTTGGTTTCTGCTTTGAATGAGACAATCTCTGTATATACTTGAGGCTGGAATTCATATGAATTGGCTGTCAGCTGAAATAATCTCTTGATGCTATTATTAGCTATATTAATTTGATACCTGCCAGCTGCTGAGTGCCATAATTGTAGTTAATCAACTGACCCATTTTGATTTGGTAGTTGTATTGTCCAATTTAAGTTACTTCTACAACAACTCTAAGATTGCTGGTGCTTTTCGTGATTTTTTTGCTCTTCTTCACATAATTACCTATCATTTGGGTGTGGGATTCTTTCAAAACAGCAAGAGAATTCTGAAGAATTTAAATAGAACAGTTCTATTTCTTGAGAGCTTTAAACTGTCCTCCATCAAAAAAAAAAAAAAAAATTGTCTTAAATTTTGAATTTTGTAGTATCTCCAGGTTATTAACATTTCTGAGTTACTTACAAAAGCCCAGCAGTTAAAAAAAAAGCCAAACAAACAAAACCAAGTAGCCAAACAAAAAAAACACAAACAAACAAAACAAAACCAAATCAAAACCAAAACCTGGAAAAAATGCCACTCTAGCCTTCTTATAATCTTAGGATGTCTGCAATGAGAGTACTAATTTGGAAATTTTATCAGATATTTCAGCATGTCGTTATTTATTTCTGACACTGTTAGCTCCATTTCTACTCATCCTTCACCTTCCTTCTCCTCCTAAGATTGTTTAGAAAAATGACACACTCATTAAACAAAAATATTACCTTCATTTTCTTGCCCAGAGTTAGTTCTTGCATCTGCAGTTCCTGAGTCCTGTAAGTTTTATATTTTTCCTTGGAAATTTTATATTCCCAGAGGTCTGAGTCTTATCACAATCCTAAATTTCTATTCCTTCAGTTTAGTTATACACAACCTCCCTTACTAGGGATCTCCTACAGTGACAGTCACCTTTTTATGTGCTGCTTGCTGGGTAACAAAACACACTTATGAAGCTAAACTTGTAAAACTAAACTGAAAAAAAAATACTTAGGGCATGCTTACACTTGTAAAACTAAACTGGCTCTTTATGAACTGAATTGTTTCCTGAGATGCTCCAGTTCATCTGTTGCTATACATATACTCTCCAGGCAGGGTTTCTGTACTCCCACCACCTCTGCACTTCACTTTAAGTTCTGACCAGATTGATAAGAGATGCGAACATCTTCACAGAAATAAGATGAAAGAGACTAAAAAGATGATTCCTCCATTATAATGTTATCTTTTTTGTTTGTTTTTAATAATCTAAAGAAAGTCAATACCATACATTAAGCATATATAAAATATTGCTGATTTTGGTAAATTTCTCTTACTCTGCCTCTGTTAAAACACATTAAACATACTATTGCAGCAATATTGAAACCAGTTTGTTAATTTAGAAAATAATATAAATTGTAATTATTTAAGAAAAATTAGTTACTTTATACTTGTCAAAGTCTGTTTTGTCAATAAGAAACTCAGATTTTTTCAGTTCTAATAGCCCTGATATGATTCTGTGTGCATAGCTAACAGGAACATACTGATAAAGAAAAGCAGGAGATAACCTTAATCTTGCCTTGGGCTTGGCACATTTTGTAAAGGTAAAGTTCAAGTTCCCACCTCTTAGTCTGTTTTTTGGAGGAATGAGTTACAACCTCAAAAAGGTCAGATGCCGTTATGAAACCACTGAAATTCATACTTGCACACTGTAATCTATATGAAATCATTCAAGAATGCAGTTTAATTCTCAGAGCTGTTCAGTACATGTGTTTTCCACAGAAATCAGAAGAGGACCATGGGAAACTGTGAAAGTCAGGGTAGTCAGTCATTTGGCAAAACAGCCCACTATAATTTTTATTTGCCACTAATTCAAATATTTTGATTGGTCAACATTTTTTTTCTCAGTGTGGAAAAGTATGGCAGGATTTGTGTATTATGTCAAGATTGTATTCCGAAAGTGTATCCACAGCTAAGATCACAGTAGAAAAATATGTAAGTACAAATACTCTTACAGTTATATGATGATTTGAAACAACGTGGAAGTTTAAAAGCCAATATATTCATTAAAAATTTACATCAAATTGCCACACTAATGAATAAAATTTCATTTATTATTAATCAAGTATTTGGAAGATTTTTAAGTGCTGATTAAAAAGTCTAATTTGGATTTTAATCACCATTTTTGAGCTTTTCAAATTTCCACTGCCAAATCCTTACATAAAGTTAAAGAAAACAAAACACCACTTTTCTTATTTTCATATTTGATGAAAATTGCATAACTTAGTTTCACGTATCTTCCTTCAAACTGCAAGTAATTTAAAAGATTTAATTATTTTTTTGGGGACCACATAGTAAGACACTGTAAATTTACATGAAACTATGCATAAATTTACTTCTATCAACTAGGAATCTGGCCCAGAGTATCCTCCTACTTGTTATTTAAAATAATTTATAGGACAAATATTACATGTATGCATCTCAATTACATTGTCTCATGAGGCTAAGTTCATGATATGTTGATCAACATTACAGACTAGTCTCTAAATGTATTGCAAAAGCACTTTTTATTTATTTATTGTTTGACAGAGTAATCTTCAGTGGTCTCCCCTTCAGACTGTTCTGTTACAGATGCTTTGCTTTACTCTAATTCTTTAGCTCTGCCAATATTATTTGATGCCCAAGTCCAGAATGCCAAGATAATGTAGCTGTTTGCTAATGCCTGCACTTTCCTGTCTTTTTCTGACAAATTGCTGGGCAAAATATGTCCACATCCCTTTAGACTAGCAAAAGCAATGGTGCTCGCTCTTCCTCAGTCCAAAGGTTCATTTGGCTTATTATTTCAAGCCAGGCATAATAAACTTTCCGAGATGATTTTTCCTCAAAGCTGACTGCTCTGTGACTTGGTCAATTAAGCAAATCATCTGTATAAGCATTTGTCTTGGTTTATTATAGCAAGACAACTGATGCTGGATTCTATATTCACAGAGAGAATTATCATCTTTTTCCATACCAGGCATTTTATTCATTGCTGAAGGCAGAAGTAACTTGTTAAGGATAAATTGCATTATTTATAATACAGCTACAATTCTTACACACCCATCAACTTTGCCATTGAACCTAAAGTAAAAAATCACTTCTCATCCATATAATTTAAAAGCCCTCTACATATTATGACATCAAAGAAGAAAAACACTACCAAATGACTGCATACATTTTTTTTGTACAGCTAGATGATTTGTTGCTTCTGTATCTGAACTTTGATACCCCCTCAATGTACATGTCATACTAGCACTTGAAGACTCCAATGAACAGTCCTATATGTTAAACTATGTACAAAAACATGGATAAACCTCAGAAAATGTATCTGAACATAGACTTCAAAGCAACAAGTTAAATGGCATAAATGTAAGCTTTTCTAATCGGATTTCTATCAGATTGTGTTTACAGTTCCAAGTGAACCTGAAGGCTCTCCTTCCAAAAGAGATCACCCATATACAGGATCATGAAAGGGCTACCATTTGCAAAAACCAGTTTCATGGGCTACCATTTGCAAAAACCAGTTTCATCTGCCTTATATTTTCAGGCATTTTAAAGCAATCTCTCACTGTACATGTGTAGATAGATTTCACAATATCTGTGACTACACAAATATCAAAATAATTTTAATATCTTTTTTCTTGTAACAGTTCTTTAAGGCTTATACCTTGTTTACTTCTCCAAGGTATAAATTAAAAACTTTTTTTTGGAAGCTTTTTTAATTAAGAAAAAAAATAAAAATC
This sequence comes from Pezoporus wallicus, assembly GCF_028554395.1. Lineage (NCBI taxonomy): Eukaryota > Metazoa > Chordata > Aves > Psittaciformes > Psittacidae > Pezoporus > Pezoporus wallicus. Next base: position 1,081,110 of record NW_026642757.1, on the reverse strand, counting down.
TTTCAGTTTGTCTTCAGCCTTGATTAATTGATAAGCAGTTTATCAGAATAGTAGCATGCCTTTCCTTAGTAGAATACTTTCACCTCAAACACATTGTAAAAATTTAATTTTTCTCTGTTTTGTAAGTTTTCTTGGACAAATCTTACTGTCATTGCAGATTTAGTTTAGTACTTTGCTTTGTCAGCTTTCATCTGTTATTTTCCCTTACATTTGCTAGTTTTTTCCTTTCCCTTCCACAGAGACAGAGACTCTATGTTACCGGTCAGTGGATGACATCGGTCTTGAGAAATCCATGTCACTGAAATCCCATTTTGACATATGAACTTCTGATGTGGATGGGAAAACATCCATGGTTTCCACATACCTCCAAGGCAAAATTCTGTCAGCTTGTATCCCTTTGAAGAATAGCAAAGCGTATAAGTACTATCAGTTTAATTTATTTGTTTTGGAAAGCTTTATTGTTTTTTTAAGGATGATAGACTTTTCCATCCAAGAATTAACTGATGGGTATAGCAGTCTCCTTAGTATAACATTCTTGATGCATACATCAGTCAATAGTATACTGTTGAAATGGATCTAAATATAATGTGTGCGAATTCTATAATCTATCTGAAGAAATTTTCAAAAGTACCTCTGTTTTATTATTCACAAATATTTTTCATCAGAAAAAGGGAAGAGAAGCTCCAGACTTGCTCAGGTACTTCTAAGTGTACTCATTTCTTTAAAATGGGCATATTAATAATTTATCTCGATTTCCCGAATCCTAGTGATACTGGCTGTTAAAGTAAATGGTTTGCTTTGCAGCTTCGGAGGGCCTTAGAACAATTTAGTTTATTCTAGCTGATTTCAGGGAGTCTAGTGAAACTGATGATTATATATTTGAAAACCCTTAGGATATATTAGATTTGCACACATGGAAAACTATACAGTCCTCATCTAATCCTGAAAGCAAAGCCTTAAAGAATGATATGAGACAGACTGTGATGTTAAATAGTTAGAAACACATTTTCTGAAAAATATGAAAGTAAGTTCAAAAAAGAAAGATAAATTAAAAGAAGCCTTGAAGCATATAATCCATTACAGATAAAGTAGTCACATGGTTAGATTTGCCCACAACTCATAAAGGATAAGTATTTAATAACAGTGATGCAGTAATTTAAAATATTCCTGCTTACATTTTTTTATCCCCATACTTTTCCCATGTAAAGTGGATTAACACAAAGTAAATTTCACACTTATCCATCTATCTCACCAAGAGCATCTCATTAACCTTTGCCAGCTTCAGACAATTCACAGAACTAGTAAAAGCATTGCTACAGTAATTGTACTAGATTTTACAGTATAAAGTGATAATATGGCAATTTGTCCTGCGGAAATATATGACAAGCATTTTAACCAACAATAAAAATAGTCACTAAAGGAATGATGGAGAATTAAAATATTTCACCTGTGAAAATGTAATTTGAGCAGACTACTCTGAACATAATTTCAGATGTATTTGTTAGGAGCAACTTTATAACTAATGTTCACACAAAAACGTGAAGACGGTATCGCTGCTCTGTAGAAAATTATAGCTCTTACAGTGTCTTTGTGGTATTTATCTAACTCCAAATCTTGTGCACTAAGGAAACAGTGCAATTTCCTGATAAGTGACATTTATGAAATTTTAATTATCACATTTGCCACCAAGTAAATATTGCTTTTGTATTTGAATTAAAATGAAAATTGTGTAAAAATGTCATTTGAAGTCACTGAAGAATTTATCCTCCTGATTCCAGCTTTTCTACTGCTTCTTTTATTTCTTTTGAGAAGGCTGATGGAAATGTAAAACAGGAAGAGAAGATGTCAGAACTCTTCATTGGAGTTAATTTACTATATAAATCAATTAAATGATCTGAGGTAAAATAGCAATATAAACCAGAAGAATAAAAAAGACTATTAGGAGAGAGGGAGATGATTAAGTCATTAGCCCTCTTGGACAGAGAGAGCAACCTAAATATTGATTTTAGAACATTGATGGTTTAGTTAGAAGTTGAGTGTGAGGAAATTTATGATACACCAGAAAATGCATATATTGGCTGAGTCTGTGATTTGTGATTTGTTAATCTCTTTTAGATTTATGACTCCAGGGTCAACTTCTGAAGGTAATTTGTAGCTTTCCTTTAGGAACAGGGTTAAGGGAATGGAGAAGGAATGGTACTGTACACAACATTACTGATTACAAAGTGCCTTTTTTTTTTTCCTGTTACTTTGTGGTTCTTTTGTTCACAGAATTTGTGCTACAACATTTGTTTTCCTGGGTAAAATCAACTGCATTCTGTTTGGATGTAAGCTAGCCATTCATGACATGTGCCGGTTATTGTACTGTTATTGGGGATTAATTGATAATCTTAAATTTGTTATTTTGGCAAGATCTCATTGTCATGCAGGGAATGCATGACACAAGACAAGAGACGAGGAGAAAATCTTTTAGGACATTATCTTCTAGCATCGGTTAAAAAAGCCCAATTATTTTCCATATAGGTTCCAATTAACATTGTTTATTTCAATAATACATATTTAATCATTTAATAGCTGAAATATCATTCAATAACTTATTATTTACCACTCTGCAGTATATGGTTTAGTTCAGATAAAAACAAATGTTGAGATTTTTTTTTTTAATATTTTGAAATCTAAATTATCAGCAGCTAAAATTCCCTTCACTTTTTTTTTTTTGCGTTACCATTTTTAAAATTATTCCTTTCACATTGCTAAATAAGTGCAGATAGTCATTATAAGCATATGTTAATTTTTTACCAGACTTGAGATGAGATCATTTTCTAATCACTTTTATGATCTGTGATCCCAGTTACTCTTGTGATCTTAATGAGTCTTTACTAATTCTTTGAACTTGTGTGTGAGCATATGCTTAAATCTCAGAGCTCGGTCTAAAATCAATTGAGTTTCTGGAGACATGAACATGAGAAAGGGAAAAGGAAAGAATTTAAAAAAAAAAGAAAAACAAAAAGAAAAACGTGGGGATGGAGATAGACAGAAAGATGAAAAAAGGCCATTGGGAATGTTATTAAAGACTTACTTACCCTGTATTTCAAGTCCATATTAACTATGTTCAAGGCCAGATTTGACAGGCCCTTGAGTAACATAGTCTTGCAGGAAACTGTCCTTGCCCATGGCAGGGGGTTTGGAACTGGATGATCTTTAAGGTCTCTTCCAACCCAAACCATTCTGTGATTCTGTGATTAACAGTTTAACCAGGAATGTAAATGAAGGACATGAGAAATTAATGTAACACTAGAACACAACTGCACCATGGAGCACAACAGAGAAATACTTTAGCTATACATGACAATATTAATACACATCTTTTTTTACCATCAGCTATGGGAAAACAGAAGTTCAATCACACTGTATTACACTCACACTGATTTAAATAATTTTTAAAAATGTCTAAGAACTAAATATTCCTTTAAGCCTCTGGAATCACTCACATCCCTATAATCCAGAAGGTCAGGCTACACTGCCACAGAGCCTTTACCTTTTCCACACAACCTTCTTACCTTTTTAAATTCTTCTTACCAAGTTGTCATGAAAGGCAAAGGACTACAAGGGAAACATTTAGGCACATGTTACAATTATGACAGGACAGACTTTGAAAAAGATGGTGCGCGTTTTTTGAAGAACACAATAGAACATTCCTAGAAGTTAAATAATTACCAAAATAACAAAATGAAAAATGATTGGCAGTATTGCAGCTCTCTTTAAGAATTACTTTAAACTAACTGTATAAGTTAATGTATTTGTGGGATAAAACAGTAAATGGAACTTTTAGCAGACAGTCATCTGGTATAGCTCTGTTTTCAGATGAAGCCCATAGCTGCATACTTCTGATAAACTCCAGTTTTCAAAACTGAGTATTGTTTTGCTTTGATTCCAATTGTACTTGTTCCTCACCTCATTATACGTACATATATTTAAGATGGAAAGCACATTCTGTAAGAATTACAACCTGTTATCGTCTGCATGGAAACAATTTAACATTCTTGGTACATTTTCAGATTGCTGTTGACTTGCACAACACATATAACAGCATGTGGTTGTATTGAAGGCCTAAATAAGATGTCTGAGAACAGAGTACAAGATATTTTCAATTAAAAGTGGAAGCAAAATAAGTTTGGTATAGTATGACACTTGCTGCTTGCCATCAATAAAAGATATTGCTAAACTTAACACCTCTGAATGAGGGGGAGCCACCCCCCATATGTAGCAAATCCTTTTTAATTGAAGAGTGCTATGATCCTTGAAAATATCTCAGTGAGAAAACAGTAAGACAAATCATACAGGGCCATTTTCCCTCATCCTTTTTTCCTTAAACATCTCTTACTTTTTTTACATTTTAGAAATCACATATCATTCTAGGCAATTTTGCACATGAAAAAAAGATACACATGAGTTTACAAAGATAAATTTGCTCCTAATATTGTAATGACACAGACTAAAAATCAAAACCTCCCCTCTCTGCTGCTCTTTATTTCCCTTTTTTTTTAAAGACCATATCTGGAGAGAAGTGACTGTCCTGCCAAAGTAAGAAAATGCAATAGACTTCAGCCTGTATTATGTTTTTCTTTTTTCTTTTTTTCCCATTTTTTTTCCCATGTCAATGTTATAATACTGTTCCAATTTCTTTGGTCCAAAGTTGTTCTTCTATAAATAACAAGCTTTCCATTGTATTGAAAGAAACTTCAGTAGTTCAAGAAACTTCAACAGCAAAAATAATTTAAAATAAGGTTAATTTCACTGTATTGTATTTAAAACTGAAGAAAAGTGTGTTTACAATCCCACCATTGAGGCTGCAGCACACATTTCAGTTCATCCCTTGCTACTCTAGCATGGGCCACTATTTTGCAGCAGAAGCTGACTGTATAACTTTCTAGTTATCTCTTATGAATGCTATAGCATTCTCACATAATTCCCCAAGCAAAAGGACTTCTCAGAAATCAGTGTTCTTAATTCTTTTGCATTCACCCATCTGGGAAATGATTCTTGTGTTTGGACACAGCTAAGAATATATTATGTAAATATACCTCTCCCATTTGGTGCTGATAGCCCTCAGAGAGTATCTGATTCATGGTCGTAGTTGTATTAAAACCAACAAAAAACCAAAACCAACCAAACAAAAAAACCAAAAAATTGGGAAAATACTTTTATATGTTAAATGTCAAACCTTCATCTATTATTGCTATGAGAGGTATAAATAAATCATTTTTGAGATGGATAGATACTGCTTATGCATATAAAAATATGTGCAGCCAGTATTAGAGATTTCTTCCACTGCACTATATCTAACACAAATGCCCATTTGAACCATCACAAGGAGTTACTTCAAAGCTGTGTAAAATCTAATGTGCTAAGAAACAAGAAGTGTAGTGAAAGCAAATGAGCTGTTAAAATGCACAATTATTGCTTCTGGCTAAAAGGAAGATCATTGGCCAGATACTTGAAGGAAAGCATACTAGGAGGTTACTCACTAAACACTTCTTTGACTTGTTAGATGTCTCAAACTAACAGTCTCTCAATCAGAACTGAACAGGGATCCAAAAAATCCTTTACACATGAGAACAGGCTAGAAAAAAAGATGAACACCTTCATCACATCTGTAATTTCTGCAAGTAATAAACAAACAAACCGGCCAAAACACACCTGACTGCACTGTGGTGGGAAAGCATAGAAATAGTGCTAATGAAATAATGTGAACATACTTTCCCATTCCACTTCAAAACTTTTCAATATAATGTTTTGTACGCTTGTGCAAACCTCAACTTACTATGTGGTCTTTCTGCAGTTGATGTGTTGATAAGTGTTAATGGGCAATACCACCTCCATCTAGGTTTAATATACAGCTGTGGTTAAGAATTCTTACACACATCCCCAGCCCCAAATACGCCTCTCAAAGATCTGACAGAAAAAAGTTTTCTAATAGGAGACACAATTCAAAATGAAACCCTTGCCTACAAATACAGGTTCTATATATGTGAAAAGAATAGATGGGTCTAGGATAACTTCAGCACAAAATATAAATTAAGGTGAAATACTGAAGAAGAGCTGAGGAATGCAAAATATAAATGCATATTACAATATACAGTAAATTTCTGCAATAATTCACCTTCATATGAGGTGAGGAATTAACAAAAATTGTACATCAATAGATGCCACTAAAGAAAGGTAGATTGGTTTTAAATTAAGTGTGCTATGTACAAGTAGACCTAACATTTGCTAACTACAATCATGGTTATCTAAAATATTTAAATAAAAAATACTGTGTATCAGAAGTACTTTATGTAAACAAAGAAGGGTATGGGAAGAAAAACATGCCATGGATCTACCTAGTATGTGATCTATCTGAAAACGTCTACTTGATTTAGATGATATGTGAGGTATTATCAAAGTCATCAAGAGCAAATAAATTTTCTGAAACCTAGAAATCCAGGTTCTGAAATTGAAGTGTGTTTTGAAATTAATTAGACCAGCTTGAAGTCAGAGGATGGCCGGTAGCAAGTAGCAGATATTTCTGGTAGCAGAAGACATAGCAAGAATTGTATTTTGTAATTAACAGATTCTTTCTCAGATTATTTCCCACCAGCACAGTTTTCTCATAAATCTGAAACCAATTTACAAATGTCACTAATCTAGAAACAATGACATCTTTACTGTGAAAAATTACAATGAAAATTCCTCAGGTTCCTAGAGTTTCATTCACTATCTGTGCAGAACACTGAGTCTTCATTACAAATTTATTTCTTCTGCTCCTGAAGTGTTCTTTGATTTTTGTTTTGCAAAGGTTGCTTAAAACTGTTTTATAGTGAAGAAGCAGATCTAAGTCTCATTAAAGATATACAGATATTAAAGGTCAGGTTTCGAAAAGTATTGTACCTACATACTCTTTTATGTTGTGCAAAATTATTTTCTATAATACTTTGATCATATTAGGTGAATTTATTTCACGTATTTATTTACAGACACAGCAGTTGACAGGGTTCTCCACTGACAGTAAGAGTTGGAATAAACGTGGAAAAAAGAAGACACCACCACATATTTCATAGTAGGTTTGATGGAAGTTTCATCAGCTTAAACATACACATTGTAACAGTATATAGCATATTTTGAGAGCAGAAATATGCCCTAACACTGTATCACGTTTTCAGTCCTAAAGTCCTAGTGTTGTTGTTTTTTTTTCTAATAATCATTTTTTCAGCTGAAGAATGTTTTGTGTTCTACTGCATAGAACAAAATGAATTCAGTTTCCTTGGTTTCTAAGCTGTATTTGTGAAAGAAACACATGTTTTAATTTTGAAGAGCTCTGTCTGCATCCTCTCTAATGGCTGCTGCAAGCACCGCGTGGGAGCACAGACTGTGATCTGTAACAGCCATGGGTTGTACTGACTGACTTGGACTGGAGGTGGAAGCTGAGAAGGCACAAAGAATTGTTCTTGCTTGTCCCTTCATTCAGCTTTTTCCCTTACCTTTTGCTACACACAGTGAAAATACTCATATAGGTCTCTGGCAAGCACAGCTGATCCCTAAGGAACAGCAGGGATCAGATGGTAACAGTCTCTGGCTTTGCAATGATTAACAGAGCAAACAGGTGAGGCTAAAGAGAAAAGGAGTACTGGAAATAAATAACCATGAATTCTGAAACGTGGTATGGGATTCTTCTCATTTGGAGAGCTTCCTGCAGCAGTATGCTATCCTGCATCACCTACAGCATGTGCAGCTTCTCAGTACCTTTGCTAAGCCTTAGCAAGCAAGCACATGAGGACACACCAGACTCCTCCAATGGGACACTGTACAGAAAATTACTGTTGCTTTCATAATAACTTTTTGCTTCTGGGGAAATATTTAATTGTCTTCTCAAGTGGGTGACCGCAGCCCCCCGAAGGTCGAAAAATAGATTGAGACTATTGCCAACTATTAGTTGCCTGCAGACAGCAGCAGCTCAAGTTCCCCTGAGTCATCAGCAATTCAGTCCCTCAAACAATGTAGGGGTGAGGGGTGGAAAATGAGACTCAGCTTTAATTAAGAGCTTGGAGTTGCTGACTGCGGTTGCACTCCTCTAAACAGAGCAGGAGGAAAATGAAGAAGAGAATGGAAGGTATTCCTCTTAGGACAAAAAGAACAGCAGAATGATGATGGTTAAGCTTCCTGCAAACTACCTCCAGAGGACCTGAGGTGATATAAGATCTTGAGGTTGCTAACTCAAAAGCCAAAACTAGCGTGTTCTCAAAGACTTTCAGAAACGTATGTTTTGGTGTGCATGCTACAGCCAGGTTCCCACTGTTTCTCATTAAGGGGACATTTATGCTTTAATAAGGAAGGTTTTCTTCATCTTCATGCCATGCACCATGATATGTACATTTTGTTGGGGCCTGTCCTAAATGGTTATTACATTATGATTTGTTCAACGTTTGTAGTTTTATTAAGTTATGAGGAAAGGTCAGCTGGCTTTTTGTCATCACTTTTGACAGTAATAAACATTCACTTTATAGAAGAATGAAAATAATATATGTGATGAACAATAGGTTTCTGCTAAAAATACAATTCTTACTTGCTGTTTTTTTGTTATTACTTTCCCTAACTGCAAACAACATCAGTCATTGAAGACAAACTGCTGTGCTATGACAGAAAATATATGCTTGCCTTTCAGTCATGTTTTTCTTTTATAATGGACATTATTCATAATGGAAATAGTAAATCTTAATGACTGGCTTAAAGAAATTTGGCATCAGACAAATTCATATTTTATTCAATGTTTTAAGAATTGTTTTTCAGAAAAAATGGTATAGTAAATCAGGCCTCAAGAAAATGATTCACGCATGTAGATTCACAAGTTATTCAGAGATTATTATCGCGACCATAAAGTTTGACCTCATGTATACTGCAGGCTGTTGAATATTTCTATTACCAAATTAAAAATTTGAAGCAGTGGATACCTAAAACTACATGGCTTAATCAAGACAGTGGTAAACTGGCTAATAGTTATAGCCATAACATCAAAATGGAAGCTCATATCTGTTACAAAATAAGGGACCATTTAGCAGAAAGAATATAGGACTATTCTGCACCAGGCTTTTTGACAGGATTTACGTGTTGGTAGGGCTGTGTAAGTACATAGTAGTTTTGAATCATTAAACACATAAAATTATAGAGATTATCTGAAGCATGGTTAGATTTTTTCCTAAACAGGCTTTTTAACCTTCCTCTACTCCTTTTGCCCATTATTGAGCTGAAGACAGTGTGAGTGCCAGACTGGAAATCATAATGCTTTCCTCCTGTGAATAATATTGATAGCTGGGGGCAAAGAAATGTCTTTCTTGGCACATTGAATCATTAAAAAAAAAAAAGGAAGTATATAATAATCTAATAGGCCAGTGTTATGACCTCAAACAGTGAAAACTGATAAAATAGCTAGAGTCTGAAAAAAGATTTTCTTAAAATTAGGAAAGTGTTAATAATCAAAGAGAGGAGAGAGGCAGAGCTACCAGAACAAAATATTTCATATGTACCTGGCTCCTGTAACATATTCACACTCTTCAATTTGCTTTAGGTTCCTTCCATAATTTATTAGAAGAGTTAGGTGCCTCAAAAAAGGATTAGCAAGACTGAAAGTGGAGAGTCACTGAACCTAACACACAAGTGCAGGTGTTAATTTAAACTGAATCCCTCTTCAGGATAGTTGCACAGAAACTTGAAGCAAACTGGTCTAATGGAAGGTGTCCCTGCCCATGGCAGTGGGGTGGGAGCTAAATAATCTGTAAGGTCCCTTCTAACACCAACCACTCTATGGTTACTTGTAGCTGGGGTTCAGAGCTGGAATTTGCTGCACCTGGCATAGGCAGTGATTTTTATTCCAAAGATTGTCAGTTATGTCTGTATATATTTCCCTATGTATCAAGTAGTTTTTATCATTTTCATTTGGAAATCACAGTTCAATTCTTTTCCCTAAGAGGATTTAAAACCTTCTACCTTCTACAAACAGAGCACAGAGTACAGGCTGGAAACTAGGGATGAGATGTCCTGGCTTAACCTCCTCAAACTTCCATTTTGCACTAAGCCATTAGATGTCTGCTTGTCCAGGAATAGCACTGACAAGATTAACAAGGTGTTCATCAGATAAGGTAGATTGCCGATCATATCCAATAACATATAGTACTGAATATAAGTGAAATGAGTAATATTTAAGCACTGAAAAGAAAAAGTAATACAATTATTATTAACAGATTTGATTTGTATGGAATATTTTCATGAATGGGCCACCACTCATTCTTTCTTCCCTTCTTACTTCTGAAAATATTTGCATTACATTCTTGATAATAATAGAAAGATTCATAAGCATAACTCCATGTGAATCATGTTGCCGTAGCATAGGTTTGTTTTGTATAATAGTTTTAGTCAGCACGGGAGAAAGTGGATAAATTAATTGCATATTAACATGTTAACAGTAGCATACTATGGTGTACTGGCTCAGTTAATGCAGTGTTTACATTTTGCAACTTTACTTACATGGTAATTCCAGCTGAACAGTTGAAGAAATGATTACTTGTTTCATCTAAGTCAAGAGAAGCAGCTAGGAGATAAAAAAAAAAAATATCAGTATGACCCTGACAGAAAGTAACTATCAGCAGAATGATCTCTTCATTATAACTTTAACTGAAAATTAAGAGGACAGATACCCTCACCATTTGTTTAAAAATTTCAGGAAATTACTACACAGTAACATACGGAAGAGAAACAACATTTAAAAGAAAATGTTTACCTTGACTGTTCTGCTGAATATTTTTTATGATAGAAGTGAATATACTAAATTCCAATTCAGTTACCTATAGTCTTTGTATGAAGTTATAGCTATAACTTGCACTTAAAATTTGGGTCCCTTAAGATGGTTTCAAAAAAGGTAGCTCTTGGATGAATGAAAACCACACAAAGTTTAAAACAAATAGACAACATTAGAATACTTATTCACTTCTTTAGTCAAAACAGGGACTAACCTTAAGAAAGGTAAGCAGTGATTTGAACAGTGTAAGGTAAGCAAGAATCAGCTATTAAAAGTGATTTTTATTGTCTGTCCTGCAGATTATTTTAACTTTTTAGGTATCTATGTCTCTGTAACCAATATCTGGAAGCATTCCAATAGATCAAATGAGTATCAAGGCTCCAAAAAGAATTAAAATGCTTGAAAAAACAACTGGAACACAATTTCTATTTAGAAATTATGAAAGCACTTTTCACTTTTTGCCAGGTAATGCAGACCAATAATTTAAAATCTAGTCACCACATGTTGCCTTTAACACATTTATTCAGCATTAACATTATTTGACATATGATGGTTAATAATATAAATTTGGCTTTCTGTGAAAATAAAATCTCTGGCTTTGAAATACTTACACATGCAGAGACTCTGTACATGAAACTGGCATTTCAAGACCACATTTATGTACCTCTGTAAAACATGATGGTCTGAATTCTTTCTTGCTTCATTTCAGTATACTTAGACTTGATAGAAATTCTTCTGCTGAAACTAGCAGAAAATATTTGCTTACAGCTTTTTATTTAAGCATGTCTTCTATCTAATTACAAGACATTTATAAGTTATGGAAGTGTACCATACAATACCTCTTGCATTTATGAGTAATACATCAGCAATGATATTTTTTTCTCCAAAATATCAATGATCATCACAATTTTTATTAAAATCTTAATTTCAAATAGAAATGGTTATTAATTTACCAGCATTTACAAAAACCACCAGAGCATTAGTTCTTTGTGGAAATGTAGGTTCATATCATAGCTCACATAAATGTGCCGCTTGTTCTTGTTAGGAAGTTGTTAATACTAAATAAGAAAAATAATGACAAGCTGAAAAAACTCATATACATCATTATTTGCAGATGCATCTTCAGCAGTATACATGTATCTCCTGAACATGGGACCTCTGTGGCAAATTTGAAATATTCCTATATTAAGCAAAGGTCCTGCCGTGTTTAACAATAATGAAAGCTTTCAGGACTACAGAGACTACTTCTAGGAAAAGTTCATTCCCATCAAGAATTCCAGAAAGCAAAAAGTAATTTTGAAAAGAGCTATCAAACCACCCCTCCCTTGAATCAGCAAATAAAACAGCAAAATAATCAGCAGGCAACCAAATCAGCCAGTGCCTTTATCACGAGAAGAGCAGATGGAACCTGAGGGATTACTTGTGATCACCTCAGCTTCCACAGAACAGCAGGGAACTTCACCTAGGTTTCTGTTCAGCAGGAAAACTACATTCTGTAGTTTGGCAACTTCCTTGCTTAACTTGGAGATAATTTTTCCATGTCAAAATGACTGCAAGTGCTGGAAGGGAAACAGCAGAAGCAGCTCTGTTCTAACAGCACATGCATAAAAATCCATATGGTTTGGCATTGTGGTTCTTCTGTTGTTTCTTTTTAGAAACATCACCTACAAATACACAGCTGATGGGCTTTAGGTCATGGAATGACATTTTAGAAAACATTTTTGTGACCTTGTGGGCATTTTTGCATGGAAACTGGCATCAGTTATAACCTGCTAACATGCTCAAGTTGCCTTTAGAAACAGAAAAGCACAACCTAAGAAAGTGGCCTCTGTTAAGAAACCGAATCTTCCACTGATTTTCCAGAAGCCACAGAAAAAAACAAACCAACCAGCCCCTACAGCAGAGGAGTTGGAACTGGGTGATCTTTAAGTTCCTATCTAAACCAAACCATTCTGTGGTTCTATGAAAATAATTTTTGATCTAGTGGATCTGAATGCAGAGAGGACTCTTTTGTTGTAACCCGTATAGAAGTGAAACTAAGTGGGTTTTTTTCTTTTCTTTCTTTTCTTTTCTTTTCTTTTCTTTTCTTTTCTTTTCTTTTCTTTTCTTTTCTTTTCTTTTCTTTTCTTTTCTTTTCTTTTCTTTTCTTTTCTTTTCTTTCTTTTCTTTTTTTTCTTTTCTTTTTTTTCTTTTCTTTTCTTCTCTTTTTTTTTTTTTAACTGCAAAATTTGCAGGAAACTGCAAAATTATCATCATACATTCTTTGGCACTTGGAAAGATCTCTGTTCCTTATGCAAAACTGTATGATCAATTTTTAACAGGAAAAGAGAGAAGAAAGGAAAAGAAAACCACTGGCAAGCACTATTAACAGGTGTGTAAAGACTCAAGAGACATGATGAATGAAGATCTGTCTTTCAAAACTAGCTTTGAGAAATTCTGAGTTTGCATTACTTGCATCAGTTCTGTTTCTATTCTGAAATAACTTCACATACCGATTGTTAATAAGCCACACTTAAAACCAGTAAATTCTTGGATGAATAAGATTTCTTGCATAATGGTACAAACAGGCAAAATAAAAATCACATAAACCAAACAAACAAACCCCAGAAATTGCTTTAAGCAGTCATTATGGTCCTGACCTATGTATGCTAAATTTCATAATTTTCCATAAAATACAGTTCATTTCTTTAAAATTGAAATGGAAGAATTCCATATGGAAATGTAAAATTCATCAGTGGAAGACAAAACAAAATCAGAAAAATAGTACTGACAATCCGTCTTTAATTCATTTCAGTTCTTTGGTCATCTTTTGGTAAAACAGACCCTGGACACAATGTAAGCTTAATTTTAAATTTATTGGTTTAAAATTTTTTTTTATCAGGACCATTTAATGAGCTAAACATAAAATTTTCTTGTTATCACTGCTTTATCTGAAACTTTTATTAGCAAACTCTAAGGCAGTGACTTCCAAAAATTTATGCAAGAGCGTTTAACCATATTAGTGGTATAGGTTATGCAAGAGTAACACCGCTCTCTATAGGAGTCTCTGCTCCACCATGCTGTGCATTGTAAAGTGAAGCCAAAGTGCACAAACTTAATGGAAAGGAAAGATGATCATGTGCTAATACTTTCCCCTTTCTCAGTATGTAACCATCAACAGTCCTCTTGTAAAAGAAGAGGGAACTGAAGTCAGCACTGCAAGATGGGCTTAGTCATACCTTTATGTGACAGGCCTGTGAATAATTTATGTATTGGATGCAGATCTCAGAGATGTTAATCTTTCACAGAGCAGTAGTTGGAGCCCACATGGAGACTGCAGTCATCATTTCATAAGGACACATGGCACAACTTCCCTACTGAAACCAGAGAGAACAAAGCATGGAGTCAGCTCTGCTGCCAGTGTTCTCCTGGAACGGAAAGGTGAAGAGGGCTGAGAAGTGTATTTAGGCAAATGGATTCCCCAGTTTTGGCTTAAGTTCTTCACAGTCTGCCTGTCTCCTGTAGGTCTTTGTTCATGGCACAGTTGAGACGCCATGTTACATTCCCTCTTCCATTACAACAAGCCAATTGTGTATGGTAAGTCATGCAAGGATAGTTAGAAATCACTTGTCAACTTCACTCTAAGAATATTACTGAATGGTGGAGCTACAGTTTACATTAACAGTGTCTGGCAACAGAGCTTTCTAGGGAAACTTTCCAGCTTGACTGTATTTTGATCTGGAAATAGAAATCAGACCTACTGCAATTTAGTGGAACGACTGACACTCAAGAAGGAACATTCCCCATAAAATATAAAAATATTCCCTCTACTCTCTTTCTTTGGTTGTTTTGTGGTTTTTTTTTTCTTCTTCCCAGGACAGCTTTAATCAGTTAATAATATCTGTATAATGAAAAAAATTACCAGGTTTAAGGTACTGTGAAAATGCACTATATGCTGTCAATCTTTAAGAGAAGGATTTTCAGGTAGAAGGTAATCTAAAAATCAGTAATAGCTCAATGCTATCTAATAGTCACGTTAATTTAGTGCCACTATATAATTATTATGTGGATATTTAATTGCATATCACATGAATCATTTCACAAGGAAATATTATTATAAAGAATAGTTTGCGACATTGAAAAAAAAAACCCAAACAATAAAGTAGTAGCATGTGTTGAAAGGTACCAGAATTAATCTTTTACATATTCACATCACTAACAGCAACAGGAAATATAAAAGCAATTCAGCATGTAATTCTCATATTGCAGACTTATTTCGCAAAGTACTAACGTGCAAATTTAATGGCAAAGATGATGACTTTTTCTTTTATTTATTTATTTTAGGAAATCATAAAAATAAGCCTGACTCAAGTATTTTCACCTTGGATGGCTTGATTTTCCACTAAGGATCAAAGAGGGACTTAAAATCTATTCATAGCAACATAATTGTTTAGACAAAGCTGATTAGTTAAAATAAGCAATTTGGCAAAGAAAAGTCATACTGTGAAGATTAAAAATACTACATTGTTACTTATATTAAATAAATTATAGAATCATTGAACAGTTTGGGTTGGAAAAGACCTTAAGATTATCTAGCTCCAAACTCCTTGCCATGGACAGGTATGACTCACACTAGAAAATGCTACCCAAGGCTCTGTCCAACCTGTCCTTGAACACTGTCAGGGGTGGAGCATTTACCACTTCTTTGAGCAACCTGTTCCAATGCCTCACCACCCTCACAGTAAAGAACTTCTTCCTTATATCTAACCTGAACTACCCCTGTTTAAGTTTAAACACATTTCCCCTCGTCCTAACGCTACAGTCCCTAAGGAAGAGTCCCTCTCTAGCATCCTTGTAGGCCCCCTTCAGATACTGGAAGGCTGCTATGAGGTCTCCACGCAGCCTTCTCTTCTCCAGGCTGAGCAGCCCCAACTTTCTCAGCCTGTCTTCATACAGAAGGTGTTCCAGTCTCCTGATCATCCTCATGGCCCTCCTCTGAACTTCCTCCAACAGCTCCATGTCCTTTTCATGTTGAGGACACCAGAACTGCACACACAGTACTCCAGGTGGGGTCTCACGAGAGCAGAGTAGAGGGGCAAGATCTCCTCCTTCCACCTGCTGGTCATACTTCTTTTGATGCAGCCCAGGATACAGATTAGTAGTGCATTTTTAAAATTTGGGCTTTTCTTATGAAATTTGTGAGTACACAAAACACAGGGTTAATCCATAATCTAGAAAATACAAAAATATAGTGTATTTTGCTAATATTCACCAAGTTTTATTTAAAAGTAACATAGAGTTCATATGCCTTACTGCCAATATATTTCCTGGACATAGTGGACATGCTACCTGATGTCTGAGCAGTGTTAAAAAGACTCTGAAGTCTGAAAAACAGTTCCCTTGAAGCACTCACAGTGCTGTGCCTTATAGCTGGTATCATAGTTGCAGCAGAAACTATGCTCAACAGACCCTAAGTGAGGTCATAACAGATGCAATTGTTATATCAGAACATACTTTTAGCTGTACTTTACACCTAATTTTCCGTTATTTGTAGCTGCTTCCACTATACCTTGTGCTTCATAAAAGTACTACATACGTAGCAGACATGGAGAAAAGGGTTTCTAAACTCATAGGTTTATGCATCAGTACACAGCATGCGTAACTTCTTACATTTGATGGTAGACTGACACTTCACTGAATTCACAAATGAGATTAAGCATCAGAACCTATATTGAGTCTGTAATTCAGAGCAGCAAATTATGCCAGTGCTGATGCTCCATGCTTGATCTTTTAACACAAACCTGCCAGGGTGCCAACAGAACAATAATTTGGGTAGGAGCTGAGGGACCTTAAAACAGAAAAAAGTAAACACAGAAAAGCTATCACTAGGACAGCATTATGTGTAGTACGTATTCATATAAATCAGTCATGGAACTGGAAGAAAATAAAGAGGACGCTGGAAGGCCTACAGACAACAATGCTCACAAGTATGAGAAGAAAACTGGCAGATACAAATTAATCACTCTAGAACTAATGACAAATAGAAATCCCTCCTGGTTTGTAAAGGAAGCCACAGCTAATGTACACTCAGCATTTTTGTTTTCCTATTAATATGCTCATTAAACTTCTTAACTTAGTGAGGGATGAATACAACTCTGAGCGATCACAAGGGTAATAGTCCTTGCAAGATTCCTGTGAAACAAAATACACAGGGACACTTAAAGCATTCAGGAGATTAAACAAAGGAAATGGGGTGATTGAGCTTCTAAGCTTTATCACATGGTTTTCTGATCAGGCATGTGAAGAAAAGGGAAACTGACTCTGAAATTATGTGACAACTGTCAAAATATAACTTTACAGCTTTAGGGTAAATAAATGCTACACGAACACACATATTTATAGATATATCATCAAGACATAAACATGCACCTAAGCAACATTTTTTTAATTCAATGATATTTGTCTGTAAAGCCAACATGAATATATCCACATTTATCAATAAAGGATAAACAAGATCTTAATACTTTATTTTTATTTTTACTATCTTTAGAGCATGAAATAATGGAATATTACTGTATATTCTATCAGGTCTTGATTAACAAAAATAAAAATATGTTAAGAACTCCAACAGTTTCAAAATCTACTACAAATGCATACAAAATAACATAAATAATAAAAACCACAGAGATAAACAAATTCTGAAATTACATTTTGACATTTTTGCTTATTCTTCTATCTGTGTAAAAGAAACATCATTCTAATTTGCTTGTTTACATATTTCATTAGCAATCTGTAGCAAAATCTCAAAAACTTTTTTAACCAAGAATTAAAACGTATTAACCATAAGCAACTATAACTAAGTTACCATGTTCATAATATTTTTGCTCAGACTGTATTTCATTACAATAGATCATTATGCTGAAATCAGAATGTTTCATATAATAATTTCACTTAGAGTCCAGTTTCCAAGGGAAAAAAGTAAAATAAGAGGAAATAGGCAGATGTGTTGGACTCCAAGTCAATATTTTCAAAACAGTTTGCCTGAAAAGCAATTTGATACGGATAATTTTTACAGCTCCAGGTTTTATTCCACTCAGAACTGAGGATTGATTGTTAAAGTGTTTATTTCCTTTCCAAGTGGAACATGATGATCCAGCCGTATCAATTCTGAGCTCAGTTTCCACAGAGTAGTGATTCAACTGAACTGCCACTGTATGTTTGGATGTCACATGCACAGCATCAGAATTTACTGGTAGATGTTTAGATTATTTTTTATTTGAAATTTTTATTTCATCTTTCTGAATTTCTTGATTACCTGGAGTTGGGACATTTTACCAACTTCATGAGGTCCATAAAATGTCTTTTATGAACATAACTTAAAAAAAAAAATCATGCTTTGAAATAAAACAAGAACAGACATTGTTACACACATTGATAGAACAAATCTCAACAATACCTATGTGAATTCATCCAATGGATAAATTATGGAATAATTATCCATTAGATCATTTTGTCCAAAAAACATTGACAGAATCAGAAGTGTAGTAAATACATTCAGATCAGCCTGTAAACAGTGTGATATCAGCTTGCACATACTTTGAAACTACTGAGTTTTCAGATAAGTATCATTTGTATAAAAGAAAAAGTAGCTCTCACCTAATTATGGCCACTTTTATTTCTTAAATGTTGCCCCTCCTTATCACTAGCCAGAGAATATATCTTCCATCCTGAATATCTTATGTATTAGCCAATCCACAAGCATCATAAATCCTTACAGTCGCTGGACGTGAAAAGACCAGTTTTAAAATGCCCTATTGAGTAGACCTCATAGAATGATGTCTTAGGCAAATATCTTTACTTAAAGATGTCAGAGACATATTATTTCAAAACTCTTACAGTTCTTGATATGCTTTTACAGTCTTTTGAAACAAACTTGCCCTCTTGCTTTCATATGATGAAATATAAAATAAATTTACAAGCATATCATGTGATTTGAGAAGAGCCAATCCAAGTGGGAACTTGTCTATATATTTCTTATTCAGGTTTCACTGGAGGTTCTAGTTCTAACAGAATCAGCTTTTCAGTCAACAGTCCCAGAGGCTGATAAATCAAATAAATTAAGTCTTCATCACTACAGAAGAGATATTATAGAATGGTGTTTGCCTCCACTATTTCTCTAACAGTTGTTTTAATTTTTTAAAGATGGTATTTACATGCTGGGTTGTCTCTTACGTTATTAAACCCCAAGTTATGAAATACCTAGAGGACTCAAATATTGAAAAAGAAGCTCATCCATAAGTACCTTTGAATTTCAATTGAATTTATTTATAAGCAAAAAAAGATGCTTCATGAGAAATGATAAATAACAGACTTGTCAGAGTGTATTCTAATTCTAAGGAAAAAATACCATCTTTCTTGGACTGATCAAAGGCATCACTTCTGTGATAAAATTGCCATGATTCACTTTATAGAAAGAATGGATCTGAGCCAACGGAGTAAGACAGTTGACACAGTGCTAATTCACATTCCTTAAATCAAGAATAATGTTCATTGAATTTAAAAATAACAATTGGCTACACATCTTTTGGTAAACAAATTCCTTCTTCTTGCCTCCCCCAATATTTGAACCTGGTTGAAAGTGGAGCAATTTTGTTTGAGTACCTTCTTTTTCATCTCCTGAATATCTGCTCAGAACATTATTAGTACTGATGACTAATGAACTGAGCTCAAAAGCCCACAACATCAGGCACCAAATCCATTACAACTTGTTCAAGGTATTTTTTTGAAGTCAGATGTGATACAGTGGCTGAACCTCTGAAGAAGGAGGAAAGAGAAGAGGAAGAGCAGAAGGGGAAAATAGAAGAGGAAAGGAGCCCTGTTCTGTGGGCAAGCACTGCAGTGCAGGCAGTTCAGGATAATCTTTTATCTGAGAAGAGCAGCAAGATCTTAATGGCAGAGTTAATACATTTCCTTCTTGAGAATGTTCCTCTAGATGAGCTTCTTGAGAATGTTCCTCTAGATCAGCTATCCTTCTTCATGGAAAAAGTTGATTTCTCAAGTTAAAAACTTTGGTAAATATATACACATATAATTTCCAGAGTATGAATTTAAGACCTTGAAGACATCAGTTGAGTTTGTATTTAAAGTAAATCAGCAGAAGTTAGAATCATAGAATCACAGAATAGTTAGGGTTGGAAAGGACCTTAAGATCATCTAGGTCCAAACCCCCTGCCATGGGCAGGGACACCTCACACTAAACCATGTCACCCAAGGCTCTGTCCAACCTGGCTTTGAAGACTGCCAGGGATAGAGCATTCACAACTTCCCTGGGAAACCCATTCCAGTGCCTCACCACCTTCACAATAAAGAACTTCTTCCTTATATCCAATCTAAAATTCCCCTGTTCAAGTTTTAACCCGTTACCCCTTGTCCTGTCGCTACAGTCTCTAATGAAGAGTCCCTCCCCTGCATCCCTATAGGCTCCCTTCAGATACTGGAAGGCTGATATGAAGTCTTCATGCAGACTTTTCTTCTCCAGGCTGAACAGCACCAACTTTCTCAGCCTATCTTCATATGGGAGGTGCTCCAGTCCCCTGATCATCCTCGTGGCCCTTCTCTGGACTTGTTCCAACAGCTCCATGTCCTTTTTATGTTGAGGACACCAGAACTGCACACAATACTCCAGGTGAGGTCTCACAAGCGCAGAGTAGAGGGGCAGGATCACCTCCTTTGACCTGCTGGTCACGCCCTTCTTGATGCAGCCCAGGATACATTTGGCTTTCTGGGCTGTGAGCACACACTGCCGGCTCATGTTCATTTTCTCATGAACCAACACCCCCAAGTCCTTCTCCAAGTTCTTTGGAAACTTACCGAATAAATTACAAAGTACAAGTTGTTTTAGTGTGATGTCTGAAAAAGACATTATTCCCTTTATTTTCTCCCTGTAACATCATAGACCTAAGAAACACCTAAAAGTTTGCTGTGGGCTACTGCAAGTATACATAACTGTTTTTTTCCACAGTAAATGGAGTAAAACAGTAAAAGAAAAATCTAGCAGAACAGATCTTATTTACAAAGAATTGAAAAGAATTTTGCAGTTAAAGCAGCATGCTTTAAACAGAGACCGAGTAAAAAGAAAATGAACCATCCCCCACAAAAAAATACTCATCTCTCCCCCCAGAAAATAAACCCCCAAAACCTCAAAGAAGAAGCCCCTCTCCCATTTTCTGTAATGCATAACTCAGGGATTAGGAATGCAATACAAACTTTTAAAATATTTATTTTGCATCTGGGGACCAGTGCATCAAATAAAGACACATTCAATAGGAGCCATTTCCTCTCTACAAGAACTAGTACCCTGGCTTTTTTTCTTGCAATCATCTGTTATTGTTCTGTTAGAAATAATAATACCAAGAACTATTGACAAAGTGAAGTCTCATACACTGAAGGTAAATGTTATGCAAGAACTTTGCAAAGCTGATTTCTATGAATAAATCACCCATCCAGTATGAGAAAGTGCTGCTACACTGACTTGGGTGCAGACTCACACCACCTACCTGTCTGCCCGTATTGTTTTTCATGGGAACTGTTGACGAACAAAGAGGTCTCTGCATGTAGCTGTGGAATTTTTAACCAGATGCAAAATTTAGTAAGTTTTATTATAGACTCCAAATTCTTAGAAGAGTTTCTTGAATTAAATTTAATTAGATCTGTAGAATATGTTAAAAAAAAAATATTTTTGTTTTGCTAGTAGTACTTACTCAGTGCTGTTTAATCATTACTTCTAAGCGTGTGCTGAATTATATCAGAAAGACAAAGATACCACTGTGTATTTGTTGCTTATAAGCAATTTTTGCCCTTTTGGTGTTCATAGCCATATATAGATATAGCTACATAGAAACTTCTCAGAACTCTGAGTTCTTGGAATTTAAAGGTGGTACACATGAATGCGACTCACATGCCAACATTTGTGTAGGGCTGAGCAATAACAAAAAAAAATCTTGTGGAATAAAGTATAATTCTTTACAGAAACAAACAGCCAACATAAATGAAGAAAACAAAATATAAAATAAAGGACTGGACTAATAGTAGGATTTTCTGCTTTCCAGAAAATTGTGATATTTTGTGAAAAAAAAAAAAAAAAGCATTATGAAGTGCGGGAACAGGCAAATGTAATTCAGCTCTGCAATAACATTTAAAAAAATAATAAGAAATCCCTTGTACTTTCTATATCATAAATGCTTTATATTTAAATATGTAAATGAACCTGTTGAATATATAAATTTGATAGTAAAATATCACGCAATGATTAGCACTGGAATAAAGTATTTCCACAATTTTGAAACTAACTATAGAAATCTTTCTCTTCATGAAAATATTTTGAAATTGAAATGTTCCTGAAATATTTACTGATTTTTACAAAAAAAGTTATCTTTTAAAATTTTCTTTGTCTGGCTGCAGGCAACAGTTTTATTTCATCTTGCTATGAAAAAGAAAAAAAAAAAAAGGAGTACTTTGAGATCACTTACTGATAATGGATGCAAATGAAATCTTATTGTATCCCAAATACAGATACCTACAAAGAGCTCAAATCCAGCTCCTTCTAAAATGCTGTAATGAGAATGGAGGCCAGGTATCTTGAGCTGTGTTTCGCAAGGATCTGCACAAAATATGCTAAATGACCCTGCTTTAATGATATGATAGCTGAAAGGGATTTGAGGGTCACTTGTAGTTACAGAGGCAGAAATGACTGTTAGAATGATGGATTGATTTTACCTCTTACCTAGTCATTGTTAGCTTGCAGAGTGGTAGGATAAAGATAGAAATAGCACCATATTTGGACACATGAAAGGATAAGCTGATGACATGATGGATGGACAACCATGTTTTTCTGTAGAGTCAGAGAAACTTCAATCATTCCTTTCAAAACACAAGAGAATTGCTCATAATGATGGAGCAGATGGAAACATGCCCATCTTGTAACGTAAAGGTTAAACATCTCAACAGAGATCAAGGAAAAGTAAGTTTGCAGTGATATGAATACTTGACAAAAAAATTGTATGAAAACAATTGAAAGTTAAAGAGCAAGAGAAGATGACAAAACAGAGCAACAATCCATAAAGCTTATTCTAGCATCCTTTTTTTGAATCAGAGACAGGTCATGGACACCAAGTCTAGGAAAGAAATTACACCACTGAAGATCCGAGATGATCAGGGTTCTACACAAATTTGATTCCAGAAAGAGAAAAAGAAAGTTGGGACAGATATGAGAAAATCTGCTTATATTAGCAAAACAACTTGAACTTCTAAAGACTGCTTAGTTCTGCAGTCTTGCAATATTTTCTTATGAGTTTTTTTTTTCCTCCTATGAGATAAAGTATAATAAAAATAAAACACAGAAAATTTGGAATTAAAGTGTTGCTCAGGTTTTGCAAAAGTAGCAATTTGTTCTATGACATTTTAAAGTATATCTCATTTATAGTACTTATATATTGATCAATATCCTATGATGTAATATTATTTTCACTTCTTCAGCCATGCCTTGTGCAAGATCTCATTGCTATACAATGCAGTAGTGTTTTAAGGACATCTTGGAAACTACATAAATAAACAGAAGTAAATAAATACCCCACCCCCCCCTTGTATTCTCCTTCTAGATCTGTACTTTCTGGTCAATCTAGTTTCCCAGCATTCATATCTTAACAGGACTTTAAGAGAGTTAAAAGGCTAAAACAAGAGGCAATCACCTGCTACTATCCCAAAGCATATCTCAGTGTACGCACATATCAATATAGAAATTTTAGCTTATACTGATCTAATTAGATTAAAAACAATTTTTATCAGCATGCATTTTGGAGTTTGCTGATTCTGTTTCTGACCTGAATAAATACATTACTTTTAAATTTTACCATCAAAGCAATTCCTAGTGGAATAATTGCAAAATATGCAAATTATTCTGAGAACCCAGCCAATATAAATGAGAATTGTCACAGAATACATACTTTATAATCTCACAGACAGCGTGTCTATGACCATGAGACCTTAAAGATGTATCTGCCTTTTTTACTTTTTCTTATATATTTATATTTGATACAAAAGTATAAGTAAATATTTCCTAAAAGGAAACAAACACATAGTACACAAAATCTTAACTGAGTATGAATGACTAATCTATCCCTGTAGAGTTCTCATTAACAGCATAATACAGAAGTTATTGAGCACTTTGAAGCCTCATGAATCTAGTGGAGACTGTTAATACTTAGCATCCCTTAGGAGCTATAAAATGGAAGTCAGTTCCTCTAATGTATATGCTGTGAAGTTTGTGCACAGTCAGGATACCAGCACAGAGTTCTGCAATTGGTAAATCTTATTTAGTGATTCAAAATAAAGATTTAAACAAGATAATTTTAATTTTTCCACTCTCCAGGTGCTGGTCTTTGCAAAGTATTAATGCATCATCACTAATACTGAAAGTGCTTCTCCAGTACTGACTCAACAAGCTCACTAATGATGCAGAAAAGCTACACTTGCCAAAAATTATATACAGTACTAATTTCAAGATGTCTAATACAGATATACAGTCTGGCAAACAGACATGAGCACATTCTGCCTATGTTCTGAGTAAATCAGATGCCAGCTTTCCTGAAACCAAAACTGATTAGCCTCAGTTAGCAGGACACTGAACCAATGAATCAAAACTTGAGGCTATGTATAACTTTTGAGCATTTTAGTAGGAAGCATTTTTAGAAGCTGTCTCTATTCCCAATCTTCCCAAATTGGACAGATGGTCCTAGTCAATAGCTTCCAGTAATTCAAGCGAAGGCATCTCAACCTCAGTCCCCTCAGTAAAAATGAAAGTTTAAGTTCCTTACAGCAGAAGAACAGTACCTTCCTCCCCATTTCCTTATTTAAGCTCTACGTTTTTAAAGAAAACTATAAACATATTACATCATAATTAGTTCTTCAATCTTGGCTCTAGGGTCAACAAATACCCCTCCAAAAAGAAGTCTTGTTAGAGCAGGTCTGAAGGAGTTAAAACTTAATTACTCTTCCAAGTCATGCAAGTTAGGTGAAACTTGGACTTAAGGCTCTTACGTCAATCTGAAAAATATGACCTATATATTGATAAACATATATAACAGAAATGAAATGCCCAGAAGGCAGAGTTTGTCTCAGTCTGGCAGGCAAACCTGAACGTAGACCAGAGATCTATGTATTTTGTAAAGTTTTTCTTCTGAAATGATGAAAAAAATATAGTAAATATTCTGAGTTCCCTAGTGGAAGTTATGCTCAGGTGATAAATTATTTTCACTGGGACAATTATGAATTGAAGACTTACAGTTTCACCCATCAAATTGTGATTTACTTGAGAGAACATGAAAACAGCTTGTGCGCTTTGGTACACAGACCACCCCTACTTGAAAATAAAAAGCCTTGCTCCTATGAAGATCTTCACATTTCAAATATTCATGAAAGCAAGGCAAAGTAACAACTGCATATTTGTTTTAGAAAAATATTTCAAACACAAAAGTATGCTGCAGCTATTTAACTTAATGTATTATGGCTGCATTCACTACTCAACATCACTAAACAATGTTTCTACAAACACTTTCGACTTGGTCCTGAATTCCTAATTACCTGGCTAACCCTGCTGAAGCAGCCAATAAAACTCCTTTTAGGTTTAAGACTATGGGCTCTGTCTACTTATCTGACGCATCTGATTAAGAAATTAATGGCACCTACTGCATCAGAGGAAAGGAACAATTAAAGCTGGATGTCAGGGTTTTCCAGCATGTCTGTGCACTGCAAAACCTCTAAATAGTGTCAGCTATAGTATAGCATAGCGCTATACAAGTGCAATTCATTACTATGTGTTGTCAGTAGTTATATACTCACTACATATCAACACAAGACTGACATGTAATGGCAGTAGTGCATTTACATGTTTTTTTTTCAAGAAATACATCTATATTCTGATAATCTCAATAAAGCCTCAACTCAGAGCGACAAGAGCCACCGAGGGAGCCTCAAGTCCTCGACAGGACCTGCCCAGGAGCCGGCAGCTCAGCTGACGAGAGCGAGCAGCTGACTCACAGGGGGCGGAGCCAGGAGCAGCGGCACCAGCCCTGACTGGGTAAAAACCTGCCACAGGGGGCGGGCGAGGAGGAGCGTGGTGAGGCAGTTTGTGCGGGATGGTGAGCACTCGTCGTGTGATCAGGGCCCGGTCCGGGAGCTCTGCGCTGGCTGCCCCGGCGGTGGCCAGCGTAGGCACCCAGACAGAGCCGATGAGAGGGGAGGCTGCAGTGCAGAGCTCGGGGTGTAGAGAGTGCCTGCACTGGTCTGGTGAGGGGAGGGTGCACAATGGGCAGGGCTGCACTCGGTGCTCCCTGGTGGAGGTCCTCCTGCAGCAGGGGCTGAGCTGCGGGATGCTGTCAATAGACTGCGAGATGTCGGGGAAGCTGAAAGGAAGCAGGAAAGCTTGCTGCAGGCCCAAACTGTGCAGGGGCCTCGAGCTTCCCCTCTAGCTCATGAAGGAAAGAAGGAGGCCGTTAACACGGGAAGCTGGGAAATAGTGACAAAAAAAAAAAAAAAAAAAAAAAGAAGGAAAAGGACAACCAAAAGCAAGGGGCTTCCCCCTAAATCCCCTGTCCCCATGCAGAACCCCTTTGCTGTCCTGCAGGGGGCTAATGAGGAAATGCACTTGAGCCAGAAGCAGCCGGCTGATGCACTGCTAAAGAAGATCTCTACTGGTGCTGCTAGGAAAAAGCGGTGGGTTGTAGTAGTAGGAGACTCTACACTGAAAGGGACAGAAGCACTTGTCTGCAGTCCAGACCCCGTCTCAAGGGAAGTGTGTTGCCTATTGGGGGCACGGATCAGGGATGTGGCAGAGAGGCTGCCTGCTCTAGTAAGTCCCACGGACTATTACCCACTCCTGGTGATACATGTGGGTGCTAGGGATATAGCTAGTAGTAGCCTGGGGAACATAAAGAAGGACTACAGAGCCCTGGGGGAGGTGGTTAGGGGCTTTGGAGCTCAGGTGGTCTTTTCATCAATTCTCCAGGGTACAGGGGAAGACCTAAAAAAAAGCTAGGAGGATTAGCCAGGTTAATACCTGGTTAAAAGGGTGGTGTCATAGTCAGGAGTTTGGGTGTCTTGAACACGGCACCCAAGCTTGTAGGGCAGGTCTAGTGGGGGCTGGTGGAGCTGGTCTGATAAAGAAGGGAAAGAGCAGTTTTGGTAGGAGGCTTGCCAGATGGGTCAAGGAGGCTTTAAACTAGATGAGTTGGGGGAGGGGGTATCATTCCATTCCAACACACCCAGTCAGTTGCCAGAAATCGAGGGGTGGACTTAACAATGGACACTATTGCCCAGGTTATTCATGAGTGGGAAACATGTGCTGCTCAGTTAAATGAATTTATCATTGATACTTCTGTACAGTTAAGGAAGCTCCCATATTGCCAGGAGGAGAGTACAGCATAAGGTTGTCACAGGTGACTGCTTCCTAGTTGATGGCTTCCTACATGGTATAAGGTACTGCTGTCAGTGCACTTCTGCCTTTCAGGCTGCGCCTGTGCAGCTGGTTAAGAAACAGACCACGTGCTTTTTTGGTGGTGGCTGAAGAAGGAGTGGCATGTCTAGATTTTGTGTTTAGCACCAGAACCATCCTCCTATCTTCAGCATCTTCTGCCTCCACGTTGGTGGGGAAGTCCGATGTATACCTCAAGGGGATTTGATTTTAGGGGAGAACAGCCAGTGAACTCAATTGTATGCTGTTGCCTGCTGTGTAATGCTTTTATAGCCCATCAACTAGATGTCTCCAGGTCACCAGCGACTGGCCCTGACTTCCCTCCAGCCATCATCCCAGCAGAGAATGAACTTTGAACATTATGGACCGAATGGACTCGGCAGCATTATAGGGATTGTTCCATGCACTAAGAAAATGATCTTTTCCTCTTGGTCTGTATGTGTATGGATGTATATATATGGGAGAGCGATGGTGTATTGAAAATGTGGGATCTGAGCACGACGTGAATGGTATGGAATAAGGGGTGGATAATGTCCTGGGTTCAGCAGTAGCAGTCATGTTTTTTCCTTTGTGGTAGCTGGTGCAGTGCTGTGTTTTGACTTCCAGCCTGAGAACAGTGTTGGTGAAGCCAATGTTTTCAGTTGTTGCTAAGTGATCATACGGGAGTATGATATAATAGGCATCACAGAAACATGGTGGGATGGCTCCGACGACTGGAGTGTTGGAATGGAAGGTTACGGGCTCTTTAGAAAAGACGGGCCTGGCAGGCAGGGAGGGGGAGTTGCCCTTTATGTTAAGGAAAGGCTGGAGAGTGTGGAACTCTGTCTGGGGACAGGTGAGCAGTCCACAGAGAGTTTGTGGGTCAGAGTTAAAGGGAATATAGCTATGGGAGACATTACTGTGGGGATCTGTTACAGACCACCTGATCAAGGAGAACCTGCTGATGAAGCACTCCATAGACAGATAGGAAAAGCCTCACGCTCTCAGGCCCTTGTTCTCATGGGTGACTTCAACCACCCTGACATCTGTTGGAAGGACGGTACGGCCCGGCGCAAGTGTCCTGGGTTCAGCAGTAGCAGTCATGTTTTTCCTTTGTGTTAACTGGTGCAGTGCTGTGTTTTGACTTCTAGCTTGAGAACAGTGTTGGTGAAGCCGATGTTTTCGGTTGTTGCTGAGTGATGTTTACCCTGACCAAGGACTCTGTGAGGCTCATGCTCTGCCAGGGAGGAGGGGAAGCTGTGAGGAAGCAGAGACGGGGCGCCTGACCCGTGCTAGCCAGGGAGGTATTCCATACCACAGCACGTCATGCCCGGGGTGGGGGGTAACTGGGAGTTACCCGGAAGGACAGGGGCTTCTGGGTGGAACTCGCTTTCTTGGCCGGTGGTATCGTATTCTCTTCCCTTGTTATTTTCCCTTATCATTGTTCTAGTTGATAGTAGCGGTGGTGATTTGTTGCTGGACTGTTCTTGTCTCAACCCGTAGGAGTTGCACTCTCTCGATCCTCCTCCCCGTTCCTCCGGGAGCGGGGAAGGGGAGAGCCCCGGTGCGGGGTGGGAGGGGGAGACGGACACGGACCTCGATTGTTGTCAGCTCGGCACCACTCACTGGGAGTGAGTGAACAAGTTACCTGACTGGGTTTAAACCACGACAACAAGCAATCCAGGAGGTTCCTCGATTGTGTAGAAGACAACTTCCTTCTGCATGTAATAGAGGAGCCGACAAGGAGAGGTGCCATGCTTGACCTCGTGCTCACCAACAGGGAAGGGCTCCTTGGAAATGTGACGCTCCAGGGCAGCCTTGGATGCAGCGATCATGAGGTGCTCAAACTTGAGATCCTCAGGACAGTGAGAAGAGCGTGCAGCCAGCTCACTGCCCTGGACTTCAAAAGAGCAGACTTTGGCCTCTTCAGGAACCTGCTTCGGAAGGTTCCATGGGATACAGCCCTAGGGGGCAGAGGGGCCCAAGACTGTTGGTTGGTATTCAAGGATCACCTGCTGCAAGCTCAGGAGTGTTGCATCCCAACCAGAAGGAAGTGCAGCAGGAGGGCCAGGAGACCTCCTTGGATGGGTAAGGAGCTCCTGAGGAAAATTCAGTTGAAAAAAGAGGCTTATAATAAGTGGAAACAAGGACAGGTGGCATGGGAAGAGTACAGGGATGGTGTCCGAGAAGCTAGGGACCAGGTTAGGAAAGCTAAGGCTCAGTTGGAATTAAACTTAGCTAGAGGTATTAAAGATAACAGGAAGGGATTCTACAGGTACATAGCAAATAAAAAACAGACTAGGCCCCTCAGGAAGCTCTCGGGAGAATTGGGTACACGGGATTTGGAGAAGGCTGAGGTTCTGAATGACTTCTTTGCCTCAGTCTTCACTGGCAGAGGCTATGACCAAACCACCCAAGTCTTAAAAGGCAGATGCAGGGACTGTGAGAATGAAGACCCTGTGCCCACTGTAGGAGAGGAACTGGTTCGAGACCATCTTAAAAATCTGAACGTGCACAAGTCCATGGGTCCTGATGAGATCCATCCACAGGTCCTGAAGGAGCTGTCAAATGAAGTTACGAAGCCACTGGCCATCATCTTTGGGAAATCATGGCAGTCAGGTGAAGTTCCCGATGACTGGAAAAAAGGGAAATATAACCCCCATTTTCAAGAAGGGGAAAATGGATGATCCGGGGAATTACAGACCAGTCAGTCTCACCTCTGTGCCTGGCAAAATCTTGGAGCAGATTCTCCTGGATGGCATGCTAAGGCACATGAAAAACAACAAGGTGCTTGGTGACAGCCAGCATGGCTTCACGAAGGGGAAATCCTGCCTGACCAATTTGGTGGCCTTCTATGATGGGGCTACAGAACTGATGGACAGGGGTAGAGCAGTTGATATCATCTACCTGGACTTGTGCAACGCATTTGACACTGTCCCACACGACATCCTTATCTCTAAATTGGAGCGACATCAATTTGATGGGTGGACCACTTGGTGGATAAAATAATGGCTGGATGGCCGCACGCAAAGAGTTGTGGTCAATGGCTCAATGTCTGGCTGGAGACCAGTAACGAGTGGTGTCCCTCAGAGATCGGTGTTGGGAGCGGTCTTGTTTAACATCTTCGTCGCTGACATGGAAAGTGGGATTGAGTGTGCCCTCAGCAAGTTTGCTGATGACACCAAGCTGTGTGGCTCAGTTGATACCCTGGAGGGAAGGAATGCCATCCAGAGGGACCTTGACACGCTTGTGAGGTGGGCTGATGCCAACCTCATGAAGTTGAACCATGCCAAGTGCAAGGTCCTACACCTGGGTCAGAGCAATCCCAGGCACAGTTACAGGTTGGGCAGAGAAGAGATTCAGAGCAGCCCTGCAGAGAAGGACTTGGGGGTGTTGGTTGATGAGAAAATGACCATGAGCCAGCAGTGTGCGCTTGCAGCCCAGAAAGCCAACCGTATCCTGGGCTGCATCAAAAGGAGCGTGACCAGCAGGTCAAAAGAGGTGATTCTGCCCCTCTACTCTGCTCTTGTGAGACCTCACCTGGAGTATTGTGTGCAGTTCTGGTGTCCTCAACATAAAAAGGGCATGGAACTGTTGGAACAAGTCCAGAGAAGGGCCACGAGGATGATCAGGGGACTGGAGCACCTCCCATACGAAGACAGGCTGAGGAAGTTGGTGCTGTTCAGCCTGGAGAAGAGAAGGCTGAGTGGAGACCTCCTAGCAGCCTTCCAGTATCTGAAGGGAGCCTATAGGGATGCTGGAGAGGGACACTTCATTAGGTAAATTATATTCTTTATAGATAGAAAATATTCCTAGGTGGTATTTATCTTGTTATTCATATTTGAATGTCCTTTTTAAGGACTAGATTCATACAAACTGTAAACTGAGTTTTGAAAAAATCCTGTAACAAATTAGTGAAGGAGAAGGATTTGGTCTAAAGAAATGAAACACTGTTGAGATAGACTGTCTCAAAAAACAAAGCACAATCTGCTTTGTGACTCAGTAAAGAGTAGAAATTCTTTAACATGAGAAAATTTCACTACATGTAAATTTATGTTATTTCCACTAAGGGCGAACTATAAATATATTTTAATTCCTGCAGCATTAGCTTATGCTCTTGTCCTCACTGCTTCAAAAATTTTCACAGCTTCCAACCAGGTCTTCTTTTAGCCTTGTTGTTAGTCTCCCACTACGTACACACATAAAACTTTTCCACCTCAGGAGGAAAACTTGCACATCAAGAATGAAAAAGCAGATCTTCTTCCAAGTCTCTGTTTCAATGGTTTTACCTCCTTTCTTCTAGATGTCTCTAGAAAGAATATCTTCTAGATATCTAGAATATGAACTTCAAGTCAGTTCAAAGCTTTCATTTTAAAATCTCTTTTGTTCTCTTAGGAGAGAGGACAATTTCTAGAGAACCACAGGTTCTCATGTATACACAATACTGTTCTCATGTTTAATGTTTTGTTCTTTAAACGTCCCAAGAAGACAAGTATCCCAGATGTTCTCAGGATGACAAATATATTTGTGACATCTTGAAGTGTGCATTTATCTAGAGATTATAATAGAGAAATCAATCTCTGGAAGGTGCTTATAATCCTATGTGGTGGTGTGCACCACACCCCTCCACCCCTCTCTTGATTAAGCCATAACCACAGATGGGGGGTTGTGGTGTCTGCATCCAGTTTATGCGCTTATGCTGGACTTTGGGGATGGACGGCAACACAGAAAGCAAGAGGGTGATTTCTGAACCTCATGACTCAACAGCAATCTCCCTGACAGTTCTGTCTAACCCTGTCTTCTATGCAGTAAATGCTCAAGTGTACCTTGCCATTGAATCTTGTTAAACCACTGTAGCATTTACCACTGATCTTTAACTCACTATTTATATCAATAAAGTATATTGTTGCTTCTCTCTTACAAGTGAAGTGCATGACTCCATCCATGACGTCTTACCTATGTTTTCTGTGTTCAGACAGCTAAAGAGCATGTTCTCCTATTCAGCAAGCCTTCCTTTTTTTTTTTTTTTTTTTTGGTGATACACTTCCACTTTGCCAAATTCCTTATTAAAATCCTTGTAGGGTATAATTTCTGAGTCACACATCATCAAGGTTCAGAACAAAGTGTTGTGGCATAAAACTCAGGAATATGGTTCAAAATAAAGCTTGACATTTTGAAAACAGGCAATATGTTAGTTTTATAAAAAGAGCAATGACTTAATCATCAAAAGGGGAACATTTCTCTCAGATTCAGAGAGTCCAATACAGCTCCCAAGATGCAAATGTGGGGATGGAAATAGGAAAGTCTAATGATGTCAGCAGAATAACAGTATTGTAAAATCAGTGTCAGATCAAAAATGTTAGTCAGGCCTGCGTTTCTTTTCACATCTTCTAAGAAGTTAGGATTGCAGTCATAAGCTGGTTTTCAAGTTCCTCATGTTAATGAATTAGAGCAGAATGGAAGGCCATATGGAAATTCAAAAAATAGCAAGAAATGCTCAGGTAGAAAAGAGTGAGAGGAAAGGTGAAGGTTTGATCTCATGGAAATCTGTCCTTTCTTGCATGACTTTCTACTTGTTTGTGCTTTTAAAATAGTCTGTTTATGATTTTATATTGGTTTGATTGTATGATGTTGCTCTAATGAAGATGAATAAAGTACCAAAAGGTTAATGAAAATTATGTGAATTATTAAAAATACATTTTAGTGAGAGCAATCTAGTGTAACCAAGAAAAGCAATTAATGAATTCTTCAACATTACATATATGAAGACAATATTAAGCTGTTAAAGATACCAGTACCCAGTTTTTATTTATTATTACCTATATGATAACCTGTTTAATTAAAAAAAAAAATTACTTTTCCCAATAACAGCTTTTGCATTGGATTGATCCAGCCCATCCAATATAGGCGTGTCCTAAATTACATTAACTGTCAAGCTTTATCGTAACCTGAGCACAAAAGAAAGCAAAAGAACAACCCTGGAAAATAGATAATAAAAGTTCTTATTCTTTGACATAGGCAATTTTTACATACCTAGAATAATTTTAAGACATTTTGAAATTGTATTTGAAGCATAAATAAAAGTCTGTTTCTAGAGCTCAGCTGAATGATAGTGAAAATCATGTTTAGATATCCTCTGAGAAAACACTGTGGTATAATTAAGCTACTATTCTCATTCTTAACAATTTATCCAAGCATAAAGACATTAACCATTACAAAGATTACTTAAGAACTTGCAGTAAAGAGGGACATTATCCATATTAATCAAAATGCAGCTATACCAATAATTTCTGGTATTTTCAAAATTAACTGAATTCAACTTTGTAGAGACATAATGTGGCAGGTAAACCTCATCAAAGGAAGAAAACCATCAGCAGAAATTCTTGCAAGAATAAAGACTATCCTGGGAAAAAAGAAATACACATGCCTGTGTGAACTATATAAATAGTTACCAAGAAAACTTTCCCCCTCTATCAGATTCTCTTCGTGCAGTTGTCATTGCTATTGCTTAAAATGCTAATGAGGTAAGTAGCACCATCCACATTCCCCATATAGGTGATAAAAGATTCTCATCTCAGTCACTAACAAGACTTTTTATGTTAAAATTGCTAAATCTTTTGAAGCAGATTGACTCATTAGTCTCTTAAACTCCAGATGGCTACCTTCCCATTACGGTATTTTTCTTTATCACTATTATGCTACATCATGTACTGGCAGATAATGGCTACCTTGCCCTCATCCCCCCCCCCCCCCCCCTTTTTTTTTTTCCTTACATATTTATATTTGTATGATTTGAACTGGTTTTGCTGACAAAAATCTAAGTCAATGTCACCTGAACGGTTACTCTAAGTTATTCTCTCTAATTAAGTCCAGTGAAAGGAAATTAATAATGAAGATTTTTTCTTAAACAGATAACAGCCCCCCACCCCAAAGTCATTTTATTATTCTCCAGGCAGACAATAGCATAGTTATTTTTCTGATATATTTCCTCTTACTAATAAAATTGTTGACCTACTGCCAAGTTTTATTTTGTTTTCCTTGTGGTTCAAGGGTTGGAAAAAAATGTTTTGGATGTCATATCAAGTTATGTATTATTCCAGACTAGGAACAAAGGCAACCACAAACAGAATGCAAACCATACTGTTTTGAAGAAAGACATGCCGCCCATGTCCACTTCCCAAGACTCCTATTTCCAAATGGTCAATGTGCTGCTATAGTTTCTCTTAACTGCAAGGCAAAGGGTTTATTCCGGGGGAGGGGGGCGAAGGTCTCACAACACTATGTAATAGCACCACCTGGTGACTTCAGTCTTGATAATAGGGAGAAAATAACAATCTGCATTTTCAGCTGCATAGATACAGATACCTCTTTTCCATCTGCTAATCTCAGAGATCTCTATTTTATCCAAAGGAGCTAATCTTCACTTGTGTAAATTGATTCCAAATATAAACAAGATTAGAATATTGTAAAAACCAGACAAGAGTTTGAAATAAAGGGTACATGCTTGTCTCCAAGAATCTTCTACAGGCATGTACCTAGGGACCACAAGACCTTTAGGAAAAAAATGGATACTTATGCTTAATGCTATGACATTTTCCTCACTTGATCTTTGAAAAGAATTCAAGTGATTTATTTGACATAAATTAAGTGTACTAAACAGAAGAACAGTAAATAAAAATATATCAAGGCAAGTACCAAGCTTCCCCTTTTCCCTTGTGTTCCTTCAAATGCTTAGAAGTCTGGGATATGTCCTTGTAATGACTTAACTGGCAATCTGCATACAGAATTTTAAGAAGGTTCAAATGAGAGGAAGAATTGATTTAGTGCAGAAGAGCTTGGCCTTGTGTCTAAAGAAATGGGATGCTATAGGTTAAGTTCAGCAAGACAAGTAGCTTTAAAATGTCATTATAATCACTTATTTGTATTGCAGTAGCACCTTCATAGCCAACCCAAAGACCAGAAAGTATTGAGCTACGTTAGCACAAACCATTAGTAAGAGACAAACCTTACCCAAATTACCTTATTAAGTAGGGCATTCATAGATTTAAAATCCAGGTGTGTGTACAGCTCTCATCTCATACAGATATACAGCATAAAAACGTATACTTAACACTCTTTGTTTCTCTTTAAAATAATAAAAAAAAAATAAAAAATGAACAAGGCTTTACAAGATAGAAATGTTGAAAATAAATTACTGCAATTAGTAAGAGGGAGCTATTCACTATATAAATACTGTGCTATGCAGAACAGAAAAGCAGAATTTCAGAATGACCTTGAACCGTTAGCTACCAAAACAAATGTAACATGTTTGAAGGCACAAATAATACTGGAAAGTACAAAGTGATATATGGAAGTACAAAATGATATATGAAAATAACATCAAGACAATGGCTGGTTCAGACTATATCTGGTTAAGATGAGAAACATTCATTTTTCTCTATATTAAAGAAGAAACATATAGGATGGAAGATACTTTCTGATTAGGAGAATTCAGAACTTAATTTTTAACAAGATGTGAAAGTTTACAGAAAGCAACTTTTCATCCAAGACAACTTGCCTTTAAAATATTGGTCGAAAACACACAAAAGAAACCCCCACAGGATGGAGAAATTAGCTTTAAATTATCTGTGAGCAGCATTTGTAGTATCAGACACTATGTTTCTACAAAACAACAATGCTCGTATCAATAAAACTCGAGCATAGCAATAGTAATATTGAACAAGGAAACTACATTCAGATTTTTGGAACAAGTTAATACATTGGTAGACATCTGTTGACCTGTGAAAGACTAATTCTGAGTTAGTAGTAGTTAAAAAGTCAGATCTGTGATAGCACAGATTTCTGAAGTTTACAAAGAAGAAATATCTTCCCTGAAGTATTTTCTTTGATTCCTAAACTTCTGAAATCTTGAACGTACTATATAGTAGTGGGGGAGGCCAAACTATGTTGGGTTTGATGGTTTGATTGTTTGTTAATCTTAAGACTTTGATTTTGCTTATAAAGAAACTGTAGACAAAAAAAACCCACCACAACTGAATGAAAGAATGGAATGAAACTTTTTCTACCAACCTATGTATTTTATATGAATCTAGAAAAAAATTGTTGCTGTTTCAGATATCTTAGAGTGTATTACTCTTGGGCTGTATGTACCCTGCTAGAAGGACACAGGTTCCTTGTGAGCCCTGTGACACTTTGGCCAGCCTGACATGGATGTCTTGGATATTCCAGGGCACCTACAATATTGCTCACTACACATCTATGCTTAGGCAACTGAATCCCACCCTAACAATAGCTGTATTCAACCTAAGGAAACTTCTCTCGTAACACGTTTGTTCATGCTGAACAGCAATGGAAAAATGAACATATCAGTCGCAGCAGACTGTCATGTTTCCATTAGTGGGAACAGATTATCACCTGGGTAGGATAAGATTTCTTCAGTGAACTCAGTGAAATTTTGATGACAATATATTTGTACCACTAAAAAACCTGCCTGGGAAGTACACTGATTTATTATTTACTCTCTACAGAAATAGGAATCTCTCAGCTTGTATGATTCTCATATTCAAAAAAAAAAGGGGGAGCCACTTTTAGGCATGATGTCCTGGTACACTAGGTGGCAGGGCTTTAAGAAGCACAGGAAAATCTCTCAGCCAGAAAGCAACAGCTGGGACACTATCAGCAGGAGAGGCTGGTATTTAAGATATACTAACACGTAAAGACATCTTAATCTAAACCAAATTTGTCAGAGTAGGGAAAATCAGGAATGTAATATGGAAATGCTGAAAACAGAGGTAACCTACACAGCTTGTACCATTAACTCTTTTCACAGGCAAATGTGAGAAGAAGCAGCAGCTATTGTAGATTAAATCCATGGTGCAACCATATTAGTAGTACTCACTTTCCTGAAGTGCATCTTATATCCTCTAGTGTGAAAACACAAGGGATAACCATTGAGAGAATATAGCTTTGGGATCCTTGACAAAGTCCCTTATCCACTGCAAAGCATGACAAAACACACTGGTGAGAATCCTTTATTACTTAAGGCAGGGCTTATTAGCCTTGGCACACTGCTATATGAAGTTTGGATCATAGATGTCTTTTTTTGTAGGTCTTATGTGTCATACTGAGCAACAGTCGAGTTTGGGAGCCATCATCACCTTTCTGATTCTGCAGGTAAATTAAAATACTTTAAAATAAAACATAAAGTTATGTATGAATAATAGTGTGACCAGTGTGACTAGATCAACGCGAAAGGAAGGAACTGCTGCTCTTTCCTTTAATGAAATGCACAAAATGAATAAAATCTGTCAGACTCCTTGTCATGTCTAATGCAAGTAGTATGTATTTTCTGTAGAAAATGGATTTTATTTATACATATATATATGTATATATATATGTATTTTTTTTCCTAAGAAAGAGGATTGCTAATGATGAATTTACAGGGAGATTTAACCCTGCTGGATTTCTTGTCAGCTCAAATCACTTCATGAGTGTCCTAGAGACAGGTACGTGGGGTTCTGGTCTCCTGCTGTAGAAATGACAGCCTTGACTTGCATCACCTCCCTGTGCTGTGGGACTTATACTGCACCTCTGAGGGGCTTAGCTCTGGATCTGATGCTTTATTCTTTAAGATGGCTAAGGTCAAGCAGTAACAGCAAAAAAGAAGGAGACTGAGAATGCACTTTTAAAGTTTTCTTTTGAGGATGGATTACCTATCTCAAGTGACACACGATTAAAAAATTCTAGCTCTTATTTATTTCCAGGAAATGAAACCCAAATGCATTTCAAGTTCGTAAATATTTGCTCATTGCAGAATATAATTTACTCCAACTGCTAAGTTAGACTTGTTCTAGTCAAGACTATTTCCTTTCCAGAAATATGTTTTTTTTTATGTTTGGTACAATTTTGATTCTGATTTGTAGCTGTTCTTTCACTTTGCTGTTCTAGTCTGCTATGGTAATATTTTTTTAAAGTTCACAAGAAAAACATAAACCTGTTATGCCTTCTTTAACTTCTGAGTATATCTGTTTCTTCCTTACTTAATATTTTCTAAAAATTACACTATGAGTTTTGTGATTGTTTTTTACTAACTCAGAATATACATCAATTAGGACTTGAAAATCTTAACAGTGCATAAGTTCATATTTTCTACATGGCTGACAATTTATATTTTACTTTGACACTCTAGAAATAAGTAAGATCTTGAAGGCTTGAAAGTGTTCCATTACGTTCTGTTTTATGCCAGGCTACTTTTGCTCACTATGGAAAAATGATTTCTGATTTTATTTTGACTAAGGCAATCTTCCACAAAATTAATCATCTATGAATCTTCAGTGTTTTCTTACCCTGCCTCCCCCATTACTTGACTCAGAAACTTCTTAAATAAATTTCCATCCATAAGGATGTCAACATCTGTAATTGCTGATCAAGGCTAAACATAACTCTTTTCAATATTAAACAGATATTAACACTTCAGACAGGCACAAAGTCTTTTTTCTGCAGGCTTTAAAGATTTTTTATACTTTTCTCTTTAATTTTGCAAGCTAATTTCCAAACCTTGCATGTTGCTTGTTCATGAACTCTAAGTAATTGTCTTACATGTCATTTACAATGAATTTTTTTCTGACATCTTCCATTTTACGTCCCTTTCTGCTTCTAAAGATTATATTCAGTTAGCTACATTTTATTACATAAGATGCATGTATAATTATATGCACATATATATGCATGTAACTGCATAATGCCCTACATCACTTCCATTTTATAACTATTCCTATCATGCAAAAATGACTGGGTTGTGTTTTTTTTTCTTTTTAAGACGTGGCTTTATGCTTGGCCAAATCATTTAACTGAGTCTATATTCATTGAATTACAGAATGGTTAGGGTTGGAAAGAACCTTAAGATCATCTAGCTCCAAAGCCCCTGCCATGGGCAGGGATGCCTCACCCTAGACCATGTCGCCCAAGGCTCTGTCCAACCTAGCTTCAAACACTACCAAGGAAGGAGCATTTACCACTTTGAGCAACCTGTTCCAATGCCTCACCACCACCACAGTAAAGAACTTCTTCCTAATATCTAACCTGAACTTCCCTTTTTAAGTTTAAACCCATTCTCCCTTGTCCTGCCACTACAGTCCCTAATGAAGAGTCCCTCTCCAGCATTCTTGTAGGCCCCCTTCAGATACTGGAAGGTTGCTATGAGATCTCCACACAGCCTTCTCTTCTCCAAGCTGAACAGCCCCAACTTTCTCAGCATATCTTCATACAGGAGGTGTTTCAGTCTCCTGATCATCCTCGTGGCCCTCCTCAGGATTTGCTCCAGCATTTCCATGTCCTTTTTATGTTGAGGATACCAGAACTGCACGCAGTACTCCAGGTGAGGTCTCACGAGAGCAGAGTAGAGGGGCAGAATCACCTTCTTCAACCTGCTGGTTATGCTCCTGTATATTATCAGAGAATACAAGCATATTGATATTCTATACCAGTAATTTTTTAATCAAAATATCATGCAAGGGTAACTCAAATCTCAAATGATTTGCGGAAGTCAACAGCAACATTTGCATCTGTCAACTTACAATCTCATAAAAAAATACTCACAAATGTGTTAAATAGAAATCACCTCTCCAAAACAGGATATTAATCACACTAATTTATTTTACTTAATACATACAAAAAAAGAATTTCCATGCTGCAATTCAAACTAACTGTTCAATCTTTATCAAGTTGCTCATGTTTATGCTTTTCTAGTGTATGTTAGCACAACATTTTCTGCTGTGTTTTAAGCTTTGATAAGAATCTGAATGATGTTCAATGGTTTTAATCCACTTCAGAACAGTTTATCTAGCCCAAGACTTTGAACAATAAAATTAAATTCTTTAATCTCTTTTCAAGCTACTAATAAAATACAGTGAATACAGAACTTAGATTTCAAATCTACAAAGTTCTTTGTGAGTAGCTTATGTGTGAAGAAAAAGCCAATGATCTTAATGAGGTTTAGCCAGAATATGAATTAGCCTAGAATATGTTTATTGCAGATCATCTGTGGATATTTCTCTTTCCATCTTACTTTTAGTTTCCTACTGTGCTAATATTCCTGTTTTTTGTTTTTTGTTTTTTATTTGGGAAATACTGGATTTCACACTATGAAAATTAAATGCACATATATATTAAAATTCTAGGAGTTTTTTGCTCAGTACAAAGAATAAAGTGGTTTACATTTTTACATATTTTCTTTTTATATATGTGTATGTTGTTGCATATTTTCTTATTTCATTCTGCATTTTATTTTTGTTCCATATTAACAAGAAAAATACAAACTTTTATGTAATAAAAAGCAATGCAAATTCTATCCCATAAATTGAAACAAGCCCAAAAGGAACTTTAAAAGCTTTCAAACAAACAAACAAAGAAAGATACTTTTTTAACAGCCAATTTCAATTTTGCATACATTTATACTCCCTTATTCAAGCTGAGATTGGAAATAAAAGTCCTGAAGTATCATAACAAAGCTTATGCATGTAGCTGTTCCAGCATGACCTGGGGTGGTAGGTACCAATGATTCTGGGAGAGAGCGATGCTCATGAAGCCAGTTCTCAACATTTATTAAGCCCATGCAATTCAGAAAATTTCTTATTATTTTACCAAGCATGTGTCTGAAAGAAATTTTTCCAAGTTTTATTTAGAGGTCTCCTGGCCCCAGGGCAATCAGAAAGAAGTGTATGGATGGGCAGACGTTAGGAACTTTCCTTCTCATGTTTCATCCTCAGTCCCTCAGAAGAGGCATTCATACCTGCAGCTCAGACAAGATATGCAACCCTCATCAAGAGGAGTAATTGGTAGTATAATTAATCTTTTTGCCTATTAACAGGTATTAACCAATTATTTGGAGCTGTGAATATGCAACTAACCCAACCCAATTCTAACAGCAAAATAGCAAACAAAGGGAGAAGGAGGGGAGGGAGTAGGAGGGAATGAAGGGGAGAGGTGGAGGGACAACACAGCCAACAACAAAAAACAGCCAAATGAAAACACATAAGCCAATCAACCCATATACATCCAGAATGAAGCATCTCCAGCTATCACCATAAGCGTTTTGGAAGTATCTTTAGTGACAGTTCTCCTCTCTTCTTCACGTCTACTATTACTAAAATAGGAAATCTGTAAGACATGAGATGCAAGAGGATGTGCTTTTGCAATAGCTTGGAAATAGACTGCTTCTCAAAACTTAGTTGAACTGGAATTTACTCTAAATTTGGTAGTATGGTAAAATGCT
This sequence comes from Pezoporus wallicus, assembly GCF_028554395.1. Lineage (NCBI taxonomy): Eukaryota > Metazoa > Chordata > Aves > Psittaciformes > Psittacidae > Pezoporus > Pezoporus wallicus. The sequence continues at coordinate 1,039,527 of NW_026642757.1, read as the reverse complement.
TTTCCACTCTGATCTTGTCATTTTACACTATGTCGATCAGCTTAAATTAGCTCATGACAGTGGAGAAAAATTATATTCTCATGATCATTCAGGCCAAGATTATGCCCATTTGTGACTCTACTCTGACCACAGTTTTTAATCACATGGAATCTTGCTAACATCTATCCTAGTGTCAGCTGTCCTCCCTGAATGCACGAAGAATAGATAGTAAAAGTCATCTAGAGTACAGCATGGTCAAGGCATCCTAAAGAGTACAATTTAGACAGAACCACTCTTAAAGGCTAAACTTGGGATGGCCAGTATGGAAGACTAGAAAAAATATGTAGAAAGATGGCATAAGTGACTTTCAGGTCACCATATGTTTTTTTCAGAGTAGCTGAGAGCTTGCAGCTAAATATTCTCCCAGTTTCACAGATAATATTCTATTTTTCCTGAATTTGGAGTCAGGATCATCAGAGGTTGGGGGGGGGGAAGGAGTGATTTGAGGGGAGATAGTATTTCAGATTATTTTGAGGTAGCTAAGACTTTTTCTGATGATGAAGTTATTGAGAAATAAAGGTGTGATTTTGCATTATTTCTCAATGCCTTCCTAACTAAATGCTCTTAACTTGCACATAATCAGATTCAGTGTATGGTGTGTGTTTGGGGACACGGCTAAAGAAGTTCTGAGGAGAAAGGGAGAGCATACTTTGGCCTGTAAGGAGCCAGGACACAGCTCTACGACACTCCTCTCCACTTCAGGTCTCCCTTTGGGTACAGCCCCATCCAGTAGCATGTTGCAAGAATGTTTTAAACAACAAAACCCAGATATACTATTGGTGTGAAAGAAGAATTGCTCACCAAAGAAGTTAGCAAATAATAGTTATTTCAGACATATTTACTCACTAGGACAAAATTTGCAGTTATGAACTTTCATAAAACAAGCAACTACAAAACCACCCCAAAACCACTAAACTGTGGGGAGTGAAGGCGATAAGATTTGCATGAAAAAGAGTTTGGGACTGAGCTCTGAGGCCTTGGTGTTTGACAAGCCCTGCGGTGAGGAGTTGGAACAATTGAAGGACAGGAAAGGTAAACAGGCAAGCCTTGGGAGGAGGGGCCAAGATGTAATTGTGGTGGGAATCTCAGCTGGAGGCCAGAGGACGTGGGGGTTGTGAGAGGGTCTGCAACATTGTGATTGGATTATTTACCTGGAGAGTTTCACAGTGGCCAATGAGATTGAACGTTGTATGTATGCGCAGGATGGGAAAGTACTGAACAAGGGGATAAAAAGGCCTCGGTGGTAATAAACAAGGATTTGAGTCTCTGCATCGACTTGAGTCCGTGTTGCAAAATGCCACACTAAATTACCAGGCTCTCAGCAGATGACTAAATAATATCTTAACCGTAAAGGACACTCTCATTCACTAAAACTTAAATAACTCAGAAAATAAACAACCAATATGCAAACATGCAACACAAACACACAATATCACAAGCTGAATATATTCATCAAGTAATATCTATGAGTTTGGAAGCCACAGGAAAGCAAGAGTAAGTTATTGAATATTCAGAGCACTACCTCCCAGATAAAAGCAAAATAAACTTGCTTTGGGGATATGTGTAATTTAACACATATTTATATTAATATGCCTAATTTAAGTGAGCTTTTATAGTTTACCTTAAAAAATAATAATTAAAAATAAATATCAAATAAATCTATTTTCTTCCCTGAACCCATCTGTCATGTAAACAGACTCTGTGGTCATCACGCACCAATTTTGTAAACTCAAAGTACAGATGGTGGTTTATTACAAAATAACATAGAGGGCTTAGGATAGATGATACATTTGGTCATTTTTGCACATAAACTCCCTGATTGAGTATGAAAAATGTGAACATTTGTTTATCTTGGAAAAACTGCTATTACTTGTCAAGCATGACCAATTAGATATTTCTAAAGTTATTCATATAATTAAGAAAAACAGCCATCTGTAAAGTCACAAGTTTGTATCTCTGCCTTTTGGTTTTGATTGTTTCTCCCCACCTCCTATTATAAATGTAATTTCTCTAATCTGATTTACTCATAAAACAGGAAAAGAAAAAGCACAGAGAACACTGATTGTAACAGGTCTATGGAAACTTCCTTAATTTTTCTTCCTTTTTTTTTTCTTCTCTTTTTTTAAAACACAGATATTAGCTGGAAATAAGTAAAGAAAATAAGGCATTTTCTAAGAAATATTTATATTTTTATTCACTGCTGCACTTAAGGGATTCACAAGACCTATATAACAAGAATAAAATGAAAGCTTCTTGTAGTTTTCATTTACTTCTAGATTCTGCATGCTTAAGCCACAGAAACATACCAAGCATGACTAACTGCAGTTTAAGTTGATGCAACAGTGTCTGTAGAATGCTGATGGAATCAATAAAAAGACATTTAGACCTTTTTAGCACAGCATTAGAATTGAGGTGTGGGGTAGGAACACCCCCTCTCTGCAGTTTCACCAACTCAGAAATTCTCTTAGGAAACTTAAGAAAAAGACCAAACCAACTTGTATCTGAAGGACAGGAATGAAATAGTGACAGATATGAGAAAACCCCCCTGAAAATAAGTCTGAATACTCCACCACCCTCTATAACGATAGCGTTGTCACTGGCATTCTTTTTGAATCAGTTCAGAGGGCAACTTTGATTAGAAAACAGAAGGCTCTAAAAGAATAATCTCCATAGTTTTAAAAGGATTGAATAAGGTCATGTTACTGACCAAAAAATTATTTAGGTTGGAAGGGAACTCCAAAGGTTGTTTACATTGTCTCCTTGTTCCACGATTGCTCACATTGCTCAAGGGCATATCCACAAAAGTTCCAAGTATTTCAAAGGATAGAGATTCAACACCTTGAGCACCCCGTTCCTGTATTTGATAACTGTCTTGACAAAAGCAGTAAAATCAAAGAAACTAACCACACCAACCACCGTCACTCTTTTTGTCTTTGAAGCTCCTGTGTTTCTGCTTATGTCCTTTGCCTCCCGTTCACCTCTGAGAAGAGACCCTTCTCCACACAGTCCTATCAGAAAGCTGTAGACAAACCCAAGATCAGCTCTTAGGCCAAATCTTTCTCAGGCTGAACAAGCCTTATTCCCACAGCTTCTCTCCACAGGGCAACTGATCAAGTTTTCCCATGTCCTTCATCACCAAGTCACCTGACATCACTGAGCAAGCCCACATTTTGCTCCGCTTTCCTCTTGCAGCTAAAGTACTTAACAGAGGTAATTTGTGTTGCCCTTCACGTCCCTTCCTGTTTTCATGAGTAGTGGAATTTTGGCTTTCCCAACCTTGTCCCTCCATGCCTAATGTGCTTCTATACTTTGCCTGGGTAACCTTTCTCTTCTTTTGCCTTGCATGTACTTCCTTCTTGTGCTGAAGCTCAGTCTTCTGTTTCCCTGGACATTTAAGATTCAAATTATAAACTCATTCTTATCACTTTGTCTCAAGATACTTTTGTTATTTGCTGGACAAATGAAGCTTATCAAGATAGAATGGTAACGTTCTAAGACACTTCAGAAGTTCAAGATTTAACTCAAAAAAAATGTCTGTAAGCATGCTGGCAACAGAGCGCACTGTTGATATTCAGGAATATTTGGTAGATAATGATTCACTGTAACCTGAAATACTGAAATATTCAAAAGCCAGCAGCTGAGAAGCAGAGAGATAGTTATTAGCAACAACAATATTAAGTGACTTAGATTTCAAATAATGTGCATCTACAAAGGAAACTTGGTTTTCCAGAGCTCTGAACCTGCTACTAATAGTGTTTGAAGCAGAGGGAGCTTGATGCCTCATTTATGTTTATTCTCAGAGAACAGCTGATGAAGAGAAAGCCTTCTAAGCAACAGAGAACCAATACCAGAGATTATGCCTTGCAGATAAAAAAAAAACAAACCAGAAAAAAACCAAAACCTTATAAAAGTAAATATACATATCCTCAGCTAAAAACCTTATTTTTTTGGTACCTTTATTAATATTACCACCCAAAACTGCTACATACATTAGTGTATATCATAAAAGATGCATTTTGATTTTATCATGAGTCTTGTGCAGTTAACATTGAATAATATAAGCTGCAAGTTTACATATCATATCTACAGTATCTTCTTAAGAGGGCACAATGCTGTCACCATATAGGCATCAGGTCATTGTGATTTTTGTTAAGTACTGTCAAAACCAATTTAGCTAGCACTGTTATTCTCTCCAGGCTTCTTATAAATTTATATAGTGTAAGAAAGAGTGCTTCCTTGGCACAGAAGTTTCCTATGATACTATAGAAGTATCAAGGGAGATGTGCCTTTAAATATCCTTCCCTTCTTAGTAAATTGAGATACAGAGGTTAGCTTTTACTGTTTATTAAAAGCAGTTCATTAAACAATTCAGAGTAACAGCTTGGAGTTTAGTTGGTAGCTATTAGCAATACTGTCTGTGAAACAGCTGCTTGATTTAATTGGCAAACACTAGTTCCTTTCATTTACAGGCAGAATTGGAACCTCTCTGCTTGCCAAATGCTAAAGATTGTACCTATTCTAAAACAGGCACTAGTTAACCTGCCTGATAATTAATGCAGAAAAATATCACCTCACTGTCAGCTTAGCTTCTGCATTGAAAAAATGTTCCTCTAACAATCTTGGCTAATAAAAAACACTTGGAAACTGGTTTGTTCCTGTGTCTCATGCTTCTATATAAAGCACCAAAAAGTCAGACGAGTCAAATGTTGAAGATAGATTAAATGGGGTGAATTAATCATGAAGTATTAAGTAACAGTTTGTGAATGGTGATTGTTGCAATTTCACTGATTGGTGAGACAAATAACCCAAATCCCCTTGTAGGTTTACTAATGTTTTTTCCTCCACCCTGCCCATAGCTGTTTTGATAGCTCAATGTCTTCTTCATTACTGGAGTGTTTTCTCCTTGCCACTGCAGACAATGCTGTTATTACGGTCACTACGTAAAATTTGGTCTCTGAAGTGAAGAAATTATGTACAAAACTTGAGCTAAAATACATAAACCTTTAGACTACATTGTTTATTTTGGCATATTTGAGAGAGAAAAATAGCTATCTACAGTTCTGTTAGGAATAATAACTCTAGTCATCAATGAATAAAGATGCAGAAAATTGGAACGAATTCCTTTAAGAGGTGAAGGAGAGAAATACTTTCAACTTTATAATCAAGTGTTTGTTCTTTTAACTATATAAGCAAGTACATATTGCTCTACATACATATCTACTGTGACCTTGAGAAACAAACAAAAATTTAGTATATACGCACAGAACGAGGCAGCAGCTCCTTAGAGTAAGAATACAAGAGCATAGAAAGGTTTTAGTGCTAATTTCCTGTGTAGAACAATCCAGAGCATGACACTGAGCTTAGGGACTTTGAGACAGATGTCCTGTTTGCTTTTTAGTCTTAAAATAGGTATATAAAATTAAATCCACACAATGTCTTTCATAAATTCTGTTCACTGTTGCCATATCAGGACTTAACCCAAGACATGCATCTCTTAAATTCAACTTTCCTGAAAAAGTTCTTTGGAGCAAGCTAGTTATGTATTTTCATGGAAGTGATGAATTTTTAAAGAACCATCATGCTCACAACTCCCCAACGACGATGTATGCAAATTCTTCAGGCAATTAACATACTACTAATGTACAACATACATAAAGGAAATATAGATAATTTTTTTTTTATTACAATGCCTTTGCAGAGGTGCATCATCTTTACAACACGCAGAGATAACTTTGTTCTGCCTTTGTACTTTGGTGGATGACACAAGTATCCTGGTTTATCACTAGAGTGAGTCTAGAAACAGTACAGAATAATTATCAGTATTATGAAAACTTCCTCACTCAAACATACTCAGAAATGTAAGTATTCTCTACCGAATTTAACCTCCAGTACTCACTACATTGCAAACATCCTTCTTGAATTATTTTCACATCTTTACTATCCCAAGCTTTTGCCCAGTGTTTTTGACCTCCTTCCTATTGATAACAGCCTCCAGCTGGGAAGTTATCAGCAGAGTCTGTCACAATGGGAACAGAAAGGAAATTTCACATTTAAAACTGAAAATTGAATGCAATATTTTCTTTTGAACAGAACTTATCGTGTAATTGAAGAAGCAAATTTCATCTGTGGCTTCTGCTAACTTCTTCATAGTTCCCAGTCTTCCATCTGACAGAATAGACAGCTAAATCTCCCTGCAGAGCCGACTACAATCTGAATCTGTCAAAAAGACGATCAGGGACCATTTAAACATTTCATTTTCTTTTAAACAGCATTACATCAAATGTACAAAGAGGCATCTGTCTGTCATTCCTTTCAACATCACTACAGGCTTTAAACTCACACATTTCAAGAACAGTGCTGTCTCCCCTGAGGGCTATTACATACTTCAAAAATCCACAAAGCAAGACCTAGGTCAGAAAAACAATATTTATTTTAACAAAAAAAATGGTCTTTTTCTCCCTCTGACATTTTAGATTACTTAGGTAAAAGGTTATATCTACAAATATTTTGTTGAGATCATAATTATTATTAGATTTGTTTTTTGTGCTATTCTGTCAAGCCATGCCTCTTTTTCTAGGAGTTAAAGGCTATTGCATATATTCGCAGACATTTATCATGCTCCTCAGTAAGTTACAGACTATTTTCAGAGAAAATTCCAGTATTGCTGACAATCATTAATTCAATAGATTCTAAACCAAGTCTAATCATTTGTTTAACAAAGAGGTTAAACGAAAAAGAGTTTCCAATGTCACCATGCTGATGGTCTACACTGCAGTTGCACCTTGCATTATGAACTGATGTGCAGTTCTAACTGAAAGCCTGCAGGGATCCATGGAAAACTATCAGGATTTTCATTTAAACTATAGTTCTACTGGACAGCAAGGTCAGATATTGTGCTTCAAATGCAGAATTAAAAAGTAGGAAAATAATTCAAATGCTTTCAGAAGAATATGAAATATAAATATTTTCTCTTTTTAATACATGTAAGTTTAGCATGCATTACAATGAATGAAAAATTGTATCATTATTTGGAAAAAGATAAACATTATTTCAATTTATGCTCAAATCTCTCTGACATATTATATACTGATGCATACAGCACTGCCACCACAATGCCTGTAGGTGTGTTTTTCATGGATTAATAACTCCTCTAAAGTCTCAGCAGTCCCACATAATCTTTAACAATATGAGTTATTCTAGATTTCATTCTGATAAATGTTCATCACACTCCACTTTACCATAGCACTTTTTTAAATAAAGCCAGGACTTCAAGTACTTTTCTATCTACTTCTATATATTCATATGCTGATTGTCACTTATACCATTAATTTTGTTTGTGGTCTTAGTACCTGTCAGAACCTTTTGAGTCAGAGGTCAGCTTCACCCCTGGAAATTTCAAAATCACACTGAAGTTACTAATCTTATGATTAATGCTCTTAATGTTAATAATCTTCTACGTTAGGGAGCAGAACAAAAACTCTGGAGTTCAGGAGACAGAGAAAAGACCCATGGAGCTTTGGAGTACCTGAAGTTGACAAAAAAGGAAAGGGTGACTGTATATACAGAAAATCTAGAATAAAAATGGCAGTTCTTACATAATGTAACTTCTTATTGGCAAATATTATATAGAAAACCCCAGCAAAATACATGCCATCACTTCCTCTTGTGGCTGATCTTCATAAAGGGTGACAATATACAACGTCTGCTTATAAGTCTTGTTAGCTGAATAGAAAGAGGCCTGAACTGTTGACTTGACCCCTCTAAATGGTAGCTGCATGGGCCTCTATACTGTCTCCCCATGAGAGCCATTGTAGGTTTCTTTCAATTTACTTTTTAACAAACATGGAAAATTACACGGAAAAACTCTGTCAAAAGACCATTAAGTCTGCAGTGTCAAACACTGAAAAAATGAAGAAATGCTAGAATTAATGCTGACTGTGCATTTTGAATTCCCTGTACCCCTCTGCATATGTGCATTTTGATAGAGTTTTTGATTACTTAATTGCATTTTGTATAGGATGGACAGCACTCGAGGGATGAATTGGGTCTGCATAGACTGGATCTGCTGTCATCTGTGTGATTTTGCCTTAGTTGATACAAAAATTAAAAGGTGACAACTGAATATACATTCAGTCATTCACCAGAAGCAGAGGTCTGATAAATAATTTAGCATTCAGCCAGGCTGACTCCTGTGATGTTGGTCGCTGTACTGACATGGACAATACAGCAGTGTGCAATTGCTCATCTTCTTAGTAAGAAAGATGTAACATGAATATGAGACGAATGGATTAAGATGAAAGAAGGAGAAACAACAGATGTTAAACAATGAAAAGCAATAATCATAATCAGACTTTTATAATGCTTGCTTATATGCAGATTTTCTGTAAGAAAAAATACAATTTGCTATCACTATTTTGTGCCATAAGTGTTAAAAAATTGGTGGCATTTTTTAAGGGCTAGGGTTGGAGTAAAATAAGATTTAAAAGCATAATTTGGCTTCTGAAAACAAGTCTACACCTTCATAAAAGAGAATAGTGATAACTCAGAGGGTTAATTCCAATTACTGTAACTTGTATTCAGAATCTCAACCTTTGCAAATGTTCACATGAGACATTTATCATCTGAATTAATCTTGATGCTATGAGAGAACCTCCAAAAGTTCAGCATATAACAATATCTGGGAACTTCATTTTGCAAAACTGGTTGAAAATCTGGGGGCAATAGGATCGTAACACTTTCCCATTTCAAAAGCCGTGGACTAGCCAATGTGCCATGAAGACAGAGGCAGAACTTTCATCATGCAGGTAGAAGCTGAAATAGAAAGAACTAAATTCAATTTCTGAGCCTGCCAAAGAAACAATAGTTAAAGGTGGAAATAATTTGTGCTGTCTTCATAAGTAATAAGCAACTGGAACACTGGAGGATCTCCCAAACTACTGTGCAACTCTTATTCAGCAACAAATTGCTCTAAGAGATATGACGGTAGCCATCTCAACTGCCTAACACTACCTTCTTTTACTCCACTGTAGCGGCATGCACATTATGGGGTGGTAGAGCTGGAAGTAGCAAGGTGGATTTCATGGATAGTGTAAAAACCAAAACATAACTACTCTCCCAAACCCAGTTATTGCAGTACTAGGTGCCTTTCTAATTTCCAACTTGTAACATGGCGCAAGTAAACTTTGAGTTACATAAAAATGAGGAAAAGGTGTATCTATATATTAGTGTCAAACTAACATCTCAGATAGCTGCAATGTATCTAGAATAGTGTAAGATGCTCTGAACTGACTTATTTGTCCCATGAACAGCTTTCAGCAAATAGTGAGCTACTTCTTGGATGCACTTTTTTTCTCATAACTTTCTCACACATTGCATGACAGTATATCTCCTAATAGTTTAAAGACTTTTTTTTTTTTTAAGTTTAAATCCTTTGCTCTTTTAGAGGTTACAATATTCGGAGACTCTGGAAAAAATGAGTCATCCAAATATTGATCTTACAGCTTTTCATAAAACCGATGGTAGAAAGTTCTTGGGTAAATTAGACACTCTGAGCAAAATTCTTTAAGGTCAGTCAACTGAGATGGGGCCAAGCCTATGAAATGCAAACTCCTGTGGCAGAACCGCTATTTGGCAGGAGTTGTAAGAAGTGTGGGGATTGCTTTGATTTTCTAGAAAGAGAAAAAGGTTAATGGGGTCTATTTTGTACAATGTATGAAGTACTGCACTCAGTTCAAAGTGACACTAAAAGAAAAAGTGTTTTGGATAAATGTTAATATTACTGTCATCATCTTGAAGAAAAAATACGCAATCATGAATCTCCTTGATCAGTCTCCTAATGACATTTTCCTTTTCTCCTTGCATTGGTTATGCAATGTTATTTTTGAGTGCATCTATTATCACGTACTATTTATTCTCCACTGATATCTCCTTCAAGAGTCTCCTCTCCCTGATTAGTAATTAAGGAGTTCATTCTCTTTATACATAGGTGTTGTTTTGCTTTTTGTTTTTTTCCTCTCCCCAAGACAAAGTTTTAACTTGAAGGAGAAATGAATGAGCTTCAGACAAAACCTGGGTTGCTGAATCTCTTTTAGCTTTGGAGGATTTGTTTTGTAAACTCTTTATTTGTACATAGTAGAACAGTTTTGTTCTTTAAAACATTTACTGAAATTCATTATAGAATAGAATGATGCAGTTACGCAAAAAATGTTCATATCTTCTGTGGCAGGCATGTGGAAAGCAGAAGACATGGAAAGAATGGGTAGGGATGAAAAAAAAAACCACATCTGTACTAACCACCAGGCCAGATGTGTAATGCTGAGACAATGAATCACCATTCAGAAACTAGATAACCTTTGAAGCACATTGGTAAAAGCTATTATCTGAGTATATGTAGCACAGCTGAATAATGGCATAAAAGTATGATTTATGTATCCTAAATTAGAAACAAAAACTTTTATTTTTCATATTTTAACTGTGGAGATATTACAGAAACTAGTAAATGTTATTCCTATAAATAAAACTGGAGGAGCTGGGGGTTTCGGGTGGGAGCAGAAGGAAGGAGAAACCCAGTTTACTTTTTAGCTTCGGAGGAATTTAAGGATTTCTACAGAATTATTTTTTCAGTTTGAAATGCAAGAAAAATGAGACATTATCATATTTAAAAAGAAAATATTTCCTCCCCCACCCCCCCAAAAAAAAAGGTTTTTGTTCAAGTTGAACTTTTTCTGAAGGTCTCTACCAGATGCAGAGTACTCTCAGAACAAGAAGCAATCTCAGAACACACACAAAAATAAATAATTTTAGAATTTCAGAAACAGAGGCTTATCTAAACTTATTTTTCCTTTTCTTCTGAAAACTAAACCAACTTCATTGATCCTGAGATGTAGGTTTTATTTTCATAGCATCTTCATCTTTGCACAGAAAACTATGCACATTTGTATCTTTGAGTATTCTGATGCTGCTATCACATGAAGTTGAATTCTTTTTTTCATGAATTTATATCCCTAAGCATTTCACTATCAAAATTTATACCCAGAATGGAATAAAAACCTGTAGAAACTGAATGACAAAATGAGTGAGAGACTTGCATCTCCCTCTAGAGAATGTGGCTACCTTATCTGCTGTACAGAACACACGTACAATAAGCTGACATTGTCATTCCCATTTCAAAATCAATAAATACATACATATATAATCAAGGACATGTGCTGGAACCTCTTCCCTCCTCACATTAGCCCTCATCAAGCTGCTTATGTCTGCAAAGATGCCAATCAGCTTCTGAAAACGAAATTCACTGCGTGCCTGTAATAGCTTCACCAGCCAAGTCTGCCAATCAATACAGATATCTTGCCATGCATTTCACTTGACTCTGTCAATTTATGCTGATACATGGATGAAACTCACTGACAAAGTCTGTGGAAAGAAGCAGAGTGGACTTAACTTCTTAAAATATTGTTTTTTAAAAGCCCTTTCACCTTAGCAAATTGCATCTTTAATAAACCAGTAACAGATGTTTTAATCAACTGAAAGCTATCCATTTCCTCATGATCAATCTGAAGTTTATTGAAAGTCCTGCTTTTCGAGTTTAAACGCCATCTTCAGAGTGAAAAAGTTTCAATAAGTCTTATTTCTTCTATTAAAAATAGAAATATGCAAAAGTAAAAGCCTAAATGTGGCAATCCTCAAAGCATAGTTAAATTATTATACATAAGTGAGAAATTGAGACTTGGCAAATATGACTTCAGGACTAGGCACACTTAAATAAATGGACAGGATTATTTCTCAAAGATTTTATGAAGCAGCAAAACAGATGACAGATCTATGTTGCTACTGAAGGACTTGCTGGCACAAATGTGAGTGAGTGGAAAGTTTTCCCAAATCACTACATATAGAAACTCATTAGTAGAAGGCTACAGCTTGTTGGTCACTTCATTGGATTTAGCATGGGAAAAATACGTTCAGAGAATTTTCATAGAGTCTTTTTTTGCTTATCCAGATTTGTAACCATCCTGTTTGTAACACAATAACTAGCTATTCATGCCACAGGCTACAAAAACAGCAGATAAGATTGAGGTATTAGAAGAAAAGAGCCTGGTTTTGTATTAATTCTAATTTTCAAGGCTGAAAAAGAAATAAAATGCAGAAAATGTGAAGGTATCCAAAGAAAATGTTTATAAACAGAATATTTTTCAAACTCATCTGCCATCTGTCAGCTAAGGATGATTAACTGTGTGCAGGCTGTGATCAGAAATAATGGGTGTTTTCAAAACACCAACAAAAAAGCATTAACAACACATCATTGCAATAGCACAGGTGTGCTGAAGGCACTTTTTCTGCTCAGGAACACTGAGTTAGACTGAAAGAGCAGATAGTACCTACAGGCTCTTCCTCCTAGGAAATTTGTCTTTTTCCTTGTCTTCTAGAGGCAGACAATGTATTTTTTTCAATCGAGTAAGGAACCAGCAGGATTCTATTTTTTGTCATAGAGCTCATCTGCCAAAAGAAAGAAGCTGAAGTGAAAATATTTCTCTTTTTTAGTGATTCAAAAGGACGTGTTACAAGACTGTCTATTAACTGTGTTGACTATCTAGTCACATCTATTTTAGAAACTACTTCTTTGGCAATAGATATCACAAATACTCTCTTTGTTAACGTTGCACGTCAAAAGCAAAGATGAAACCTGCAAATAGTTCTGCTAAAAAAAATAAGCCAAGATAAAAAAGTTCAGCTCCAAATACTTGTGATGAAGTGGGTGCACAGCATTCAAAAACCATCATTTATAATCTCACCAACTTGAATGGGACCTTTAAGTAGTGATGGAGTGCAAGGTCCTACACCTGGGTCGGAACAATCCCAGGCACAGCTACAGGTTGGGCAGAGAAGAGATTCAGAGCAGCCCTGCGGAGAAGGACTTGGGGGTGTTGGTTGATGAGAAAATGAACATGAGCCGGCTTCAGTGTGCGCTTGCAGCCCAGAAAGCCAACCGTATCCTGGGCTGCATCAAAAGGAGCGTGATCAGCAGGTCGAAGGAGGTGATTCTGCCCCTCTACTCTGCTCTTGTGAGACCTCACTTGGAGGATGGTGTACAGTTCTGGTGTCCTTAACATAAAAAGGACATGGAGCTGTTGGAACAAGTCCAGAGAAGGGCCACGAGGATGATCAGGGGACTGGAGCACCTCCCGTATGAAGACAGGCTGAGGAAGTTGGTGCTGTTCAGCCTGGAGAAGAGAAGGCTGAGTGGAGACCTCATAGCAGCCTTCCAGTATCTGAAGGGGATCTATAGGGATGCTGGGGATGGACTCTTCATTAGGGACTGTAGCGATAGGACAAGAGATAACAGGTTAAAACTTAGGGGAAGTTTGAAGGAGGAAGTTCTTTCCTGTTAGGGTGTTGAGGCACTGGAATGGGTTTCCCAGGGAAGCTGTGAATGCTCCATCCCTTGTGGTGTTCAAGGTTTGGTTGGACAGAGCCTTGGGTGCCTTGGTTTAGTGTGAGGTGTCCCTGCCCATGGCAGGGGGTTGGAACTAGATGATCTCAGGGTTCTTTCCAACCCTAACTGTTCTATGATTCTATGACTTTCAGGCAAGATGTACTATATTCTGATGTGGGTTGCACTTCTGGTGGCAAAAAAAAAGTCACCTAAAGAGACTACTGCTCACCTTCAGAGTGTAGAAAGTCATTTGAAAAAATGAAGTTTCCCCTAAAATAACATATGACATAGCAGCAATTTCTAGTATAGCATCTGAAGTGGATTAAAAACGCTATTTCTTTCTTCTGCATCAATGAGAGCAGTAACTACAGAAATCAATTCTTAAACCTTCTTTGTAAGTTGAAGAATACTTAGAGAAAGATTACCTAGCTGCTGTGTTTTCCTCAGATCATTCTGAAGAGTGTTTTAAAACTACTGCTGCATTGTAATAGTTGAAACTAAAATCCAATGATAGATAATGCCTTTTGCTTAATGCATATGATATTAGTCAGAATATAATACAGGGAGGTGTAATCCATGTCCTACATACTCTACTAATGATGCAACTTTTACTCATTTATTTACTAACAGGCTAGTATTACCATTTACAACTGTAGATGCATTCACCTTCTGTTAAATCACAAATACAATGTTTTTTCTGTCTGCTTTATTTTGCTTGATCTATTTTTCTTGATTTTAAATAGCATATTTTGCATTCCTTACCATGGCATCTTTCTAGGTTATTTTCAACATAAATTCAGTATTTTGTACCCTTCAGACAAGTAGCACAAATATTTAGTGGCAGTTACACATGCAATGTTGATGTTTTTAGCTTCTTACCTAAACTGTTTTCTGAGAATGCAACACAAAATTATTCTGTACAGTTGAACATATTGCTAAAAACAAAGCGAAACAAAACAATCCCAAACAAAGATATCCTGGACCTTTTGGGCCAAAATGAACATTTGTGAGGATTTCTTTGGCCAACCATAGTTCAAAAAGCATGTATATTCTGTCTTCCCTCTATTCTTCGAAGGATTATCCTGTCTTTGCTCATTTTATCAGTTCATCAATGTTCCTGCCCTATAGCCCTGAATTGTTTCAGTGCTAGAACAGCAGACCAACTTCTGATGGTCAAGAAAGATAATTTAACTCCATGAGTCAGGACATACTTTAACTACACATTACAGTCTTTAATCTCATGATACCACATTCAACAACCAAATTAGAATAACTGTATCAGGGGAGAAAGCAAAAACAAATTATCAAATACAGTTAATCAATATTCACTTTTTGAGATATGGATTGAATCCTGCAAATACTTCCCATTGTATCAGAGAAAATGATAGGGAAATGTGGCTATGTTTGAATTAAGAGGTCCAAAATCATTACCCCAGATATGTGCCTGTTTGATCTTCCTTTGCAGCTACACACCTATTATAGCTACTAAAGTGTGGTGCTGATGAGATTAGAATAGTTCTGTTGTGTACTGTTATCTACAGCATGACATACACTTTGGCCTTTATTCCTCCTTCCACATATTCTTGAAATTTCTGTATATTGAGCTGTTCTCCCAGCCAGAGAAAGCCTTCAGGATTAATAGGCTCTGTTACCCTAGAAAGCTTTCCTTATCTTTAAACACTTTACCCAAGGAAGTTTTGAAAGGTGATGGGGTATTTCAAAACTATTTATGTCATTGCACTGGTTTTGGCTGGGATAGAATTAATTGTCTTCATAGCAGCTGGTATGGAGATGTGTTTTGGAGTTGTGCTGGAAACAGCATTGATAATACAGGGATGTTTTCGTTACCCCTAAGCAGTGCTTACATGTAGTCAAGACCTTTTCTGCTCCTCAGTCTACCTCACCAGTGAGGAGGCTGGGGGTGCACAAGGAGTTAGGAGGGGACACAGCCAGGACAGCTGACCCCAACTGACCCAAGGAATATCCCACGTCATATGTCGTCATGATCAGCATATAAAGCTGGGGTAAAAAGGACAAAGGGGATTCTGTCTTGGAGTGGTAGCGTTTGTCTTCCTAAGTCACCGTTACACGTGTGGAGCCTTGCTTTCCTGGGGATGGCTGAGTACGTGCCTGCCCATGGGAAGTGGTGAATAAATTCCTTGTTTTGCTTTACTTGTGTGTGTGGTTTTTGCTTTGCCTGTTAAACTGTCTTCATCTCAACCCATGAGTTTTCCCACTTTTACCCTTTGATTCCCTCACCCATCTCATCTGGGTGGAATGAACAGCAGCTGTGTGATGCTTAGTTGCCGCCTGGGGTTAAACCACAACAGCCATGAACCACATACAATTTGATCTCCTATTGCAACTTAAAAAAATAAAATAAAGTGAAAATTTCTATTGCCCAGCTACTTCACAATGAGTTCTTTCTCAGTCCTTACAGATTGAATTTAATTTACTTAAAAATAAGTATGGTTGTTATTCAACAGTTAGTCTAAATTGGCACCAAAGCTATGGGGAGTACATATAAGATTTTCAAAAAGGTTAAGCTATTGTATTTAACAATAGCTGATTTATAATAACTCCCAGCTGAAATATACCGAATTCCTGTAATATATATTCTTTCTGTGCTATAGGATGTAATAACCTTGGTTTACAGCATTTTACTGTGCATATAGGAAACTGGAAATGGAAATACATTTCCTTGTTACGATTAGCTAAGTGTTGACCACCTACATGCTTAAAAAGCAGCTTCTTACCTCCTTACAAGATACTCACTGCCCAACTTTCAGACTCTAATTTTGGATTTCTTCCTTTACAAATGTCTGTAAAAGTGCACATGTATTGAGTAACCTGCTCCCATGTAAACGGATTTTGTGTTTTAAAATGATACAAAAATTGGATCGGAATTTTTGCAGATGGACATGCTGAACATACATTTTCATTACCTTACCATATGATATTAGCATAAATCAAGTTTGAGAAGTGATTTCTTTAAACCAGTTATTCAAAGACATGCCAAGAGAATCAAATATTCTTTCTATCAATGCAATTTTTTCCTGAAAACAGACACTCGCAAGATCCCTTTCTTGTTTTTCATTGAAATATATTACGAATACATAGTACGGTGTTGTTAATAGCTAATGCATTATCTAGGATTAATACTTTGCAGTATATTTAGAATGTAAAATTTTGCCTAGCTATTCCCTCTTTCTCATCTGTTTTTCTATAAATACATATATTTGAATGTTCAATAGTTTGCTTCAGGGTTTCTCATCCTTTGAATATTGCTCTTTCCTGGTGTAGGTGTTAGCCTATAAATAAGAAAGAAAAATAATGGCACCGAGGTCTAACTCACACCAGAATACCCCAGTAATTGGTAGGAATATAAGAATAAGCGAGAGAGTAGTAACTGTCAGAACACGTAGCCCCCAAGTGAAGGGATCCTACTTTCCTTCACAAAGTTTGTCCTAAGAAAAAACATGGCAAATTACATCTCCATGACCTAAAAGAACATCAACTTTTCCTAAGTCCTACACACTGAAAAGACTGAAATTGTGCAGAACAAACTTTGCTTTCTACAAATCTCTACACATGAGTTATTAGTTATTTGACAACCCAAAATAACCTATATTTGGCACACCTAGGTACAAAGGCTAGATTTGTGTGAGGTAACTATCTTAACAAAGTGTTTTGCTGATACATTTGCTGTCCACTGAGAAACAGCTGTTTCAGCTTCCTTCACTGACACACCAGTGATAGGTCAAGGGGCACTACTGGGTTTCTCACTCTAAAAGCCAGTAATGCACAGTGTGTGTCTTCAGTGGAAGAAAGAGCTGCTGCAGAAGACTGATAATTGCCCTCTGCTCTCACAGTCCTGAAACTGTGAATGGGAAGAAAGGCGTGGGCAAGAAGCTGGTAATCTGCGGTGAGCCTATGACCTAGAATATTTAGTCAGGAAGAGTGTGGAGGAGAGAGAACTCAAACAAATGGAGACAGATGGAGTTTCATTCTGTCTCACAAAAAAAAAAAAAAAATGTTTGAAGAGAGTACAAAGGAGAAGCAAGGATGAAATATTCAGTTATTTGACTGGCTTTGCATTGTCTTATCCAAAGAAATTGATGGGAAACAGGTTAAAAAGTAAAGCAAAGAACTAAAACTGGAGTTAAAAGGATTTGATCCCATCTGACACTATTGATCCATTCCATCCTTGGACAAGTCATTTTATTGTTGTATGTTCTGAAAGACAGTTACTAATAGGGCTAACAATTTCCTGTGACACATTTTTGAAAGCTTTATGAACTGATACTGGTTTTAAAACAGTAATGAAAATGCAATCTTGAAGAAAATTTCCTCAGGATTCAGACACAAGCAAATTCTTTTCCAGTTATTATCTAATAGATTTTTATCTTTCACAGTTCTCTGTTTCTCTATACCATGTATCTGAAGAAAGACCTTTTCTTTCATCAATGTGCTCAAATTTTCCAAGAATTCTTTTTTGCTTTTTTTTCATTTCTTCATTTCTGTTTCTACTGCATCTGACCTCCAGACAACTAGATTAATTCTATCAGTAAGACAAAACATGCATCCTATAATACTATTTTTTTATTGAGTACACCTAGAAAAGTTTAACTACAGCTCTTCTGAATTACATGATGTTTTAAATTGCTACTGTGTGATCTTGCAGCTACAAGATTAATTCATCCTTTCTCCTTGATTGATCATTTTTGTATTGCTCTAAACGTAGTGTTTCACCAAATTTCTCTAAGCATTTTATTAGACACATTTCAACAGTTCCTCTCCCATTAATGACAGTAGAGTTAAACACATTGCTTGCTTGTCTAGGTAACAAGGGCTTCAAAATGACCCACAAACCTCATTTAGCCTATAGAGTTATAAAATACTGCCCAGCATCACTAAAATTTATTGTCCATCTCCTTAAAAATCCCTGTATAAAAAGAATCATTCAGCCCTGTCAGGGAAAGCATCTCAATTTAATAACATTTAGGAATATAAGCTTTTTGATGGGCGCACTCTATGTATATGTAGAGGGAAAAAGGGCCCTTAAGCCTCATTTGGCCTGCGCCAAGATCATCCCTCTGTTCCGCACACACTCTCAGTGGGTTGTTTTCCTCAGACATTTCAGAAGCATAGATCCTCTGGCAGAAAAGAACCAAGCTGTCCTATGCTTGCTTAGTTACATGGCCTCTACTCTGCAAGAGGGAACACAATGTTTTAATGACAGGCAGTTATTTTCTCCTTTGGCCATCTACTGAAAGGGCAGCATTTCTATTGTTATAGCAGGTTTCAGTCTTTTGGTGGTATTTTTCAGTCTTTTGGTGGTATTTTTCTTTAAGAAAAATAGTTTTAATATAGACTTAGGCTATAAGCACAACTTGTGCATGTCTTATCATTGTCTTCTTCACACATGTAAGTGTAATGTTTAGGCAACTGCAGAGATGGTAAACTAACAGCTTTAGAAAACTGTTACTTCCATGAATTCTTATGTAAATTCTGCAATATGTGCTTATACAATTAGAACATTTTTCATAAATAAATCCCTAACTTTCTTCCAAGTGCAGTTCCTTCTAATTACGCATTTGTATTGCCCAAGCAATTCTGAACTAATTAGATTGCTACTAGATTAATCTCTTTCATACTTGCTAAACTCAATAATTGTTCTTGCAACAATCAATACACATTTAATTACTAGAAAAATAACTGGCTTATTAAATTAAAGTTACTTTCCCATGTTTTGCTGAGTGTTTGCATTGAAATGTCATTTTTCATCTCCTACAGTAAACTTAAATTTGGAGATAAAGAAGCTAACTCCCTAGGCCATTTTGCAGCTTTTGAAATCAGTGGGACTTTTGCATATGCATGAAATTAAACAGTAGGCCCAGATATATCATATTTGATCACACTCCTCAGCTGTAAATCAGTCTGTCCTGCCTTCCCTAGTAGGTCTGAAATCACTGTTATGCTGAAGTTTAATTTGAAAGAAATCGTAGTTTTGAAAAGATCTCAATGTCTACAGATTTGAGAAACCTGCAATGGTATTTTTATTGTCTTCTCTGTCAAAAGAGTTGAGCTTCCAAGATTTGTTATAAATTTTGTAAAAAGGGAGGGAAAAATTTACCTGTAGTTCACAGCATACTAAACACTATAGGACTCAGTCATGAAGCAGAAATCTACAGGAACTTAGACTTCACCAGATTGCTTGCTTGTGGAATCAGTCTCAATACGAAAGCCATCAAGTATAAGGATAGTATGAATTATTTTTTTAGTGTTAGAAAAAAGCAAACTAAGACTACATTATATATCTACTTGGATTCCACAAATATTAATCATATGAATTTCACTACTGAAATCACATGCACCACATAAGCAGTAGGTGGGCTCCAGTAGGTGGATGGTTGTAGGGACCAGTGCAAGTCCCAGGCGTAACAATAAACTGAGGTAACACTACAATAAGAGATCAAAATTTAAACTTGGTAGGTTTGAGATATGGTTATGTATACCCACTTTTGTTCACAAGAGAAACAGCTGGTAACAGGAATTAAGAAATTATGCAGTTTATGAGCTTTCTCTGAATTGAGTTCTGGAGCTTGTAGGTGCATCTTTACACGGACTACTGCTTCTGGCAGTCAGCATCATTACTTATTATTGAAAATGCATAAGAAGAATGTTACAAGTGAAAATATGCCTATAATTCAATATCCAAGTTTCACTACTATTACCTCTTTTTGCCAGTATTTGCACAGATGTTTAAATCAATGCTGTTTCTTCCTAAGATTAGTTTTGAAATTCTTAGTATCATAGCAGTATTTCTCAAATTGGTGCCATTCTGATGTTTTACTTTATATGAAGTCTAGATGTTTCAACAAATAAATAATAGATAATTCAATTTTTAAAGGCTTTTGGTATTATAAATCAATAATATGCAATTACTGCGAGAGGAAACAGGCTGAGTTTTCCTCAAGCTCTTTTTTTCAGCCACCAAATCTCATTGTCCATCTTTGGCTCTTCTGTGACTCTACCAAGTTCTCTAACATTTTTTCAATTCTCCAATTAATAGTCTGTCTCCCACACTGTGTCCCTGAATCTTGAGTAATTAATTCATTTGGAGTTACTACATAGTACAAGAATTCAGACTTATCTACTCCCTACAGCGTAAAAGAAAGGTATATATACCTTGAAAGGGTATACTAATTAAAAAACTTATGTAAGGGAATATTTCAGTATTTCTTGCTACTTAAACCAATTCATTCAAAGAATGAATGATAGTGGAAATGTATTTTAAAGTTTTACCCGAGGCAATATAAATTACTTTTGACCCCTAACTCAGTGATTTTCATCACAAGTTTTCCAGCTGAGCAACCAGAAAGGAGGACACTTTTTTTTTCCACTAAAATAAGGGTTTTCTAGGCATCTCTTTCTATAATATATTTAGTCTTTATAACTTTTTTGTTCTAGTTTAATTCTATACTCCTAATAAATATATATAATTTCAGAAAGAAATTCATCAGCTAGCTCTGTGAACATACACATTTTTGAAAACTCTTTTTTGAAGTTTCCTTTAATTGCAGTGAAAATGGAACTGAAACTGGCTTATGGGGAATCAGGTTGAATGATATAGTGAACTTAACTGCTGGAGTAATATGTTGAATTAGAGCTCTCACTCAGAAGCAGCAGTTGGTGTAAAAGCTAATCATCTGATCAGTTCTACTAACACATCCCATAGCAAATAGTATCTTCAAATAGAAATGAAACAGGCTGCTTTCTTCTCTTTTCCTTTATTTACATAAAAATAAAACTAGCCCTTGGTATTATATTTGTTCTGCTAAGCTTTAAAATGGTACTGTTTTTCATAGGCAACAGATGCATCCACATTTCCAAGAGATGTGATGACATGGCTTAAATGTGTGTTAAGAGGCACACCACTGCATCATGCCACATGGTGGGAAACCACACACTTTGGAGGTGCGAAGTTAAGATACACTTAGTGTAGGATCCAAATGTCCAGTTGTTCATATGACAAAGATCAAAAGAGAGGCTGCAGCAAGGAAGATAAGTTGCCTTAAATAAAGGTTGCTGATACTAGGATCATGTTTCCCGGATGCTATGAAACGCTCCTGCTCCTCTCCAGCTCTGGGAGGCAATGCAACAAACAAGGTTGGACCAGCTTCCCAACCATGTCTACCAGCACACAGTATTTCGGTGGAAGGAGAGAGGCTGTGAACAGCAGAGAGTGTCCTTTGATCTGCAGGTGTTTTGAACTGTTTAGCTAAACAATAATTTTGACTGCATATATATATATGCACACATATAACACCATACTTGTTTTTTATCTCTCTTTAATATCTCTGGTTTTGCAGTTCCTCTCCTTGCTGAGATAATCCTGTACAATTGCTAAATAGCCCAAAATAAGAAGAAAACCAGATTATCTTTAGAAGTTCCTGGACATCCATATTTTCAAGTGGGAGAGAAATTTTGGTTACATACTCTCTGCCAAAAGTCAGTTTTCATAGCAATGCATCCAAACAGGTATCTTCTCTCAAGACAGACTTTGTCACAAAATGTCTGGCTTCTGCAATAGTCAGTTCTCACTGACTGCAAAAATGAATCTGATACTTAATACTGGTCCCTCAAGATCAGGGCAATAATGCCAAGCAGGATGAGTCAAGACAAAGCTCATGGAAAGCTGTTTGTGCAAATCAAGAGAAAACTCAATGTGTACATGTTCTGTCTCTGAACAACACCGTAGGTGTTAACTGCCATGAGGTCTTAGGAAAGATCTTGCTTTTCCTGTTAATCTGACTTGTAACAGAAAGAATTCTTATATTTTTTAATTTTTTTAATTTTTAGAATTAAGGTTATTTTTTTATGAAGAGAAGATGCAGATTTGAAGTCTTCATCCTTCCTGTATTTTTATATTCCATTTTTATTTTTTCAGATGATTTTACTTGCGATTTACCTAACACTTAAAATGCCTCCATTTACCATTCCAATGAATGAGTTAATTAAGTGCCCTCTATTATCATCAACCTATACATAACACCATTCAGTGTACTCATTAAATATTAATAATAGTGTTTTTTCTAGGCACCCACTTTTTACAAACTAAATATTATGCACTAATTGAAAGCTCTTTAAACTCCCTGATTATCCAGTGGCTATTCTTTTAATGAATGAAACTTGCATCAATCTTTTTCTTATTCTTGGTTTTGCTCTTCTTACACATGCTAAAGATTTGTTTCTTCCATATTTTTTAAGCGGCTTGTAGTCAGTACTATTTAACAGTAACAAATATATTGACCAGCTACAAAGAAAACTCACTGTAAGACTTTAGAGATTATGATCAGTTACATGTAAAATTAAAGAGCTCACATTTAAGTAAATGTCCTCAATGACTGCAGCTATAACTTTGTATACCCTTCAAGATCTCATTATATTCTGTACAGCTGTGCAAGAACTCAGTCATTATCAGAAAGGAAATAGAAACATATCCCCTGAAGTATTTGTCTTTTATTAAAAAAAGTGACAACATCACTTTACTTTCCTCAGAATTCATCACTTTCCTTGGACATCTGATAAAAGATGTTAAAACGTATTCTGTTGCTTGGTGATAGAATGTTTTATTAATAAAACCAGTGTTTAGATGCTCAGCTTTAAATATTACAGTTGTCATCCTTGTACTGCATTTTTTCAAATGCAGTGAAGTTTAGAGATATGAATTGGAAGAAATACAAGTAGATATATTTTAACAATAACTTTTCTGTATTTAGACTTACGGATACTATTCTATAATAACTATATAAACATATTTTAAAAAAAACTTGAATATATTGCTATTTTTCATGCAGAGGAATTAAAGCAGAAACATGATGTTCAAGGCCAGACCTTTTAACTGGTTTCTAAGACTGCACAACTCATAGATCGAAAAGGACACAGATACAAATCACTTGTATGATAAACAAAATGGTGTTGCTTACCTTAGGATATTATTAAATGCTGGCCCTCTCATATACTAAATGCAGTAGAAGAGGTAGATGGATTAGATTCTTTTCTTGTGTATAGTTCTTATTAACTTTAATATTGCTTTTACACCAAGTCAGGGTATAACCAATTTGCTTTTAAAATAATGCATTACAGTTCAACTGTCAAAATGTGTTCTTTTAAACAAAATAACATTTCATTTTGAACAGATGGACAAAGATTTCTTTTATGTGGAACAAAAGAAAAACTTCAATTAAAATGTTCATAACTGCAGGCACCAACAAGTAAAAGGAAGTTTAAAGCTGTTTAGTCTAGTTTTATCTCAAAAGGCATTCATTCTCCAGCAGCTCAGTTCTCACTGGTATTCCAGAAACAAATTGTCTTACCTTGGTTTTACTGAATGGCACCTTTCTAATTCACAAAGGCATAGCATTTATTTCTTCCTACCATCTAAGGATTTTAAAATAAATAACCCAATTATCTGGAATTATAGGGTTACTTGGTCTGCAGGATTTCATTCAGCATGGAAACAAGCAAACAAACAAAAAGCACACAAAAAAAAGCACAGCTGCAGCAAAGTATTTTGAGATATCAACCACCTCAGGTATCTGTAGGCTGGCACTAAATTGTAACATGGAAAGGATATGCACCTAAGACTCTCCAGAAACAATAGATACTGACCTCAAAATATTTATATGCATAGAAGTTACTTATAATGAAATATTTTCTTTCTTTGGAAGACCTATCAGTGTGTCCCACTGTTCAGTCTTGTTACTGCTACAAAATGGCTGGCAAGCATCCACATAAATAATAGTATTAATACACACATACATCAAGCTGCACTTAAATATCCACAGCACAATGGCTATTATCATACAGCAATAAAATAAGGAAAATAAAATATGCTACATATAAAACTAGAAAAATATACACAATATTATTTCTAATACTCAGATTTCCACTTTAGTTTTTCTATAGTTAAACACCAGGGATACAATAATTGAGCTCTTCAGAACTTTTATGAAAACTACAAACTATTTCTGAGCTGACACTTCAGCATCAGATATTTTAAAATTATTTCTGAAAATATATAGTAATTCATCATCTGATTCTATAAGAGTTTATTGTCTGATTCTAAAACTGAAAAATCAGAATTCTGAGAGCTGAGGAAAACTATGAACTTCACTGCCTTATACTTGACTTTCCCTTCTACCTTCACATCATACTAAGAGAAAGAAAAAAACTTATATAATTTTGTTGCAGTAATATTAATAATTGATTCTTTTTGCAGTTAACAGCAGAAAAGGGATGGGTTTCTTTTTTTTGTGTGTTTTTTTTTGTTGTTGTTTTTTCTTCATTGTTTCCATTTTCATCCTTCGCACATGTTAAAAGCACAGGCTTTTATCTACATCTAAACTATTTTCTAACTGTTAGAAAATTCAGGGAACATTTCCAAATTCTGCTCAGCTTCCTTAATTAAACTTGTCAAACCTAGATGAGCATCCCTATGAGAAACAGACATGGCTTTATGCAAGGTTAACATTCGCTTAACCTCTTTCAGAGCCAGTCAGGATGTTATTACTGGCCTCCACAGTTTGAACGAGGTCTTACTAGCATTGATGGATTACTCCAGAAAATCCCTTCTAGTTAAAAGCATTTGAAAGACACCCAAGGGGAGAAATAGCATTATAAAAGAGAGATGTATTTATTTAATGCCAGGCAGGGACACCTTTAGAAAGAAGTAAATCAAAGATAACTCACATAGTCTTAGGAATGAGGAAAAGACAATGGAATGACAATTTTTCCATGGCCCTTGAATCAAGAAAAACACTAGTCCATAACAGAAAATCACAGTAAATTATTTACAGGTGATTATCATTTCAGGATGCTTGCAGAATAAGGAAAAACTTAGAGAAAGAAGTGTATTTACAAAAGCCTGTACTTAGACACTACTCAGAAAATACTACTGCAGAATAAGGAAAAACTTAGATAAAGAAGCGTATTTACAAAAGCCTGTACTTAGACACTACTCAGAAAATGCTTAAAATCACTTGTTTTACTCACACAATTATGTACTTGTGGGAAAAAGATCATAGTCTAATGCAAATCACTACTACTGTGGAATGAGAAGTTCAATCAAAATAAACCCCTTATTTGTTAAAGAAGACAAAATAATTACCATAATTATTATGTATTTTGGGCTTAGTGAAAATGGTACTAACTTTACACAATCTGAATTTTAGGAGCATGCTCTTAAGTAGAGAACTTGTATAACTAACACCACCCAGAGACTGCAGCAAACAGCAGCATAATTGGTGGATTTCAACCATTACACCTTACACTTCTCAGGAAGATTTTGTTATGCTAGCTAAGCTCCCTGGGAAGTCACTGAAGTCCTTCCATTGATTTCGGTAGGAGATGAAACAGATCCATCTATAATAGCTTTGACCTTTTATAAGGTGGGGAGCCAGTATTGCACTAGAAACATCCATAGCCAAAGAATATCTATAAATCACTTTTTTCTAATGCAGCCATCTGCTAAAAGGTAGAGTTCCTGAATGAAAATATAAGCATGAAATCCCTCTCCTGTCAGAGTTTGTAGCAAGAATTCTCTCTTGCAACAGGACGAAACTCAAGACAAAAATCAAAGCTATAGGCTCCCACAGCTTACAGGAATCATAAGAACAGCATGCTCAGCACACATTAGTCTCATACAACCGACTAACAGCAAATATGTCTGCCTTCAATTCAATGAAAAGGTCAGTGGATGTCTCGGGGACTGAGTCTGGTTTCTGTAACAAAACAACTGACCAGCTCTGTCTCAGCCTCTAAACACAGTGCTGTTAAGCCTCAGCATAGTAACTATTTGAGAACATCAGCATTTTCTTCCAGATACAGACCTCAGTTTTCAGTTGTTCTAGACATACGTAAAAAAAAGTTCCTCCTTAAGCAGAAGAGGACTGGTTTTTGGAGAAGTCAGGAAAGTTCCAGTAGCAGACAATCATCTCAGAACACTTGTCAAAGTTCTATAGAAAGCTTCAGTTTTGCAAGCTGATTGAAGTGAAAAGAGAAACCCTGGAAAATTGTTAAAATTAAACCTGAACTTTTGAACTTACAGCAATGCTGATATCAACATCAAAAATTGTATTTATACCAGGTGCACAGCACAGTTAATGTATTTGTCTGTTCACAGTAACCAAATGCCACTGTTTGCTATGTTCCCTTAAAGACTACACTGGGCAGAAGCTGCTTTTCAGTGGGTATCCACCTAGAAACACATAGCTATTGCTTCTTCCCTGAGAGCAACCAAGCCTCTGCTCCCATGTGCCACAGATCCAAGGAAATAAAAGGGGACAAGGAAGAAAGGCAGGGAAAGACAGGAAAGATGTCTGAAGATAAAGCAGGGACTGAAAGCCTTATGAGAGGAGCAAGGAACAGCCAGTCTTGAGAGAGTATGAAAATAAAGGCCAGCACAGTGTGCACTACAATCTAGAAAAGTTTTAAATTATAGAATAAGAATAAACACAAAACTTGGGGACCAGCAGGCAAACCAGCATTGCTATAATGAGATTTACTTACAACTGTTTTCAGCATGGTTTTTCCAGAGTTGCAGTTTCTCATCATAAAAGGTTATATTCTGCTTTGGTCTACTAGCTTTTCTGAGTCTTTCTGGAATGTCTTCAACTAAGCTTGCTTTAGCAAAAACACAGAACTACCTTGCTTCTCTTCAGATCTGGTCCTAGGAAAACATACCAGGGAACATAATCTGCTATTAAATTCACACTGCTCGTTCCCTGTGTCGATTCTCTCTGTACCCCTTTCCAAAGTGTTACATACACCTGTTTCCTCTAAATTCTTGGCACATTAGTTTTTTCTTCCTTTTTAAATTAAGACAAAACATCCTAAAGCCAGGACCAGTTTCACAGATCTGTACAGATTGCCTTATTAGTTGTACTGGTAGATTGAATGAAGTTTTTGAGTGGCTAAAGGCACTTTTTAGGTGCCTTTGATGCACCGTGGCTGACTAGGTAAGATTACTGCAACAGATCTGGAATGGACTTTGATGTCAACTGTTCACTTTAATATCAAAGCTAGTTTAAAATAATATAGAAGTATGCAAACCTACAAAATCAAAACTTTACAACTATTTATGATAATAAGTGTAAACACCAACTACTTTTTGTGCTTTACATATGAAGAAATTGCACGTTGTGATAAAAGTAAATATTATTTGCTGTTCAGTGTAACCTGAAAATATTTTTTCATTCATATTGAACTAATGACATTCATACAAGTTTACATGCCCTCGTGTTGTTTCAAAACATAAAGGAGTGTAAATAGACATACTCATATTACAATGATTTTTTTTTTTTTTTAACTCTCAAAGTATGTGCTTATGCTTAACTATGTATGCTTATTTCAGAAGATAATTGCCATCAACATCACCAGTTGCACCAGAAGAGTTCTGTTATGTAGGCAGGCACATTTTGATCTAAATTTCTATATTCGCAATATAATTTTCATATTCCCATACTGTCATGCTTCACCACTACAGTTCCACCACTGACAGAGGAATTAAAGAAAGAGGAGTTAGTCCATTCTTAGAGTCCAGCTTTCTCAAAAACCTTTCTTTCCTTGATTTCACTTGGCATCGAGGTCATGGAGAACACTTCATGAGCTAATGCAACAATGGGCTGTTCTCCAAAAATCAGACTTACCAGTATTTCACTTCTTCCCTCTGCCAAGTTACATGCCAGTCGGACTGCTGCAGCTGGGACAGAGCTCTGACACAGGGCAGATCAATAAGGTGAGACTGGGCACAGAGCAGCACTAGCCAGCTTGGAAGAAGTGCTACTAAAAGGATTTGATTTCATTTCCTTTGTGTTAAATTATACTGTGTCAAATTAATGATATACAATACAATGAAGCATTATCATGCTCATGAAGCAAAAAAATTACAAAAGTCTAAAGACAAGGAAAGTCAGCTTTTACCCAACAAAACCCAAAACACTTTGTGAACAGATCCCTCAGAAGAAATATACGTGCATCACTCTATAGGGAAAAAAAGCTTACCTAGAAATATCAAGTTCTCTAGAAACAGAGAGGTAGAGGAAAGTCTAATTTCTTCAGTTCAGTGAGGCTCTTATAGAATTATAGAATCACAGAATAGTTAGGGTTGGAAAGGACCTTAAGATCATCTAGTTCTAACCCCCTGCCATGGGCAGGGACACCTTAAGCTAAATCATATCACCCAAGGCCTTGTTTAACCTAGTCTTGAACACTGCCAGGGATGGAGCATTCACAACTTCCCTGGGAAACCCATTCCAGTGCCTCACCACCTTCACAATAAAGAACTTCTTCCTTATATCCAATCTAAACTTCCCCTGTTTAAGTTTTAACCCATTACCCCTTGTCCTATCACTACAGTCTCTAATGAAGAGTCCCTCTCCAGCATCCCTATAGACTCCCTTCAGATACTGGAAGGCTGCTATGAGGACTCCACGCAGCCTTCTCTTCTCTTGAAGGCTGAACAGCCCCAACTTCCTCAGCCTATCGTCATACGGGAGGTGCTCCAGTCCCCTGATCATCCTCGTGGCCCTTCTCCGGACTTGTTCCAACAGTTCCATGCCCTTTTTATGTTAAGGACACCAGAACTGCACACAATACTCCAAGTGAGGTCTTATGAGAGCAGAGTAGAGGGGCAGGATCACCTCCTTCAACCTGCTGGTCACGCTCCTTTTGATGCAGCCCAGGATACGGTTGGCTTTCTGGGCTGCAAGCGCACACTGAAGACAGCTCATGTTCATTTTCTCATCTACCAAAACCCCCAAGTCCTTCTCCACAGGGCTGCTCTGAATCTCTTCTCTGCCCAACCTGTAGCTGTGCCTGGGATTGCTCTGACCCAGGTGTAGGACCTTGCACTTGGCATGGTTCAACTTCATGAGGTTGGCATCAGCCCACCTCACAAGCGTGTCAAGGTCCCTCTGGATGGCATTCCTTCCCTCCAGGGTATCAACTGAGCCACACAGCTTGGTGTCATCGGCAAACTTGCTGAGGGCGCACTCAATCCCACTGTCCATGTCAGCGATGAAGATGCTAAACAAGACCGGTCCCAGCACCGATCCCTGAGGGACACCACTCGTTACTGGTCTCCAGCTGGACACTGAGCCATTGACCACAACTCTTTGCGTGCGGCCATCCAGCCAGTTCTTTATCCACCGAGTGGTCCATCCATCAAATTGATGTCGCTCCAATTTAGAGACAAGGATGTCGTGTGGGACAGTGTCGAACGCTTTACACAAGTCCCCACAGATGACATCAACTGCTCTACCCCTGTCCATCAGTTCTCTAGCCCCACCATAGAAGGCCACCAAATTGGTCAGGCAGGATTTCCCCTTAGTGAAGCCATGCTGGCTGTCACCAAGCACCTTGTTGATTTTCATGTGCCTTAGCATGCCTTCCAGGAGAATCTGCTCCAAGATTTTGCCAGGCACAGAGGTGAGACTGACTGGTCTGTAATTCCCCAGGTCATCCATTTTCCCCTTCTTGAAAATGGGGGTTATATTTCCCTTTTTTCCAGTCATCAGGAACTTCACCTGACTGCCATGATTTCTCAAAGATGATGGCCAGCGGCTTCGCAACTTCATTTGCCAGCTCCTTCAGGACCCGCGGATGGATCTCATCAGGAACCACGGACTTGTGCACGTTCAGATTTTTAAGATGGTCTCGAACCAGTTCCTCTCCTACAGTGGGCACAAGGTCTTCATTCTCACAGTCCCTGCATCTGCCTTTCAAGACTTGGGTGGTTTGGTCAGAGCCTTTGGCAGTGAAGACCGAGGCAAAGAAGTCATTCAGAACCTCAGCCTTCTCCAAATCCTGTGTAGCCATTTCTCCTGAGAGTTCTCTTGTTAAAGATAATCTTGTTCTCAGATATAATAAAATTATACTGGACCTAAAAAAAAAGATCCACACATAAAAAAAAAAATAAATAAAAATCTGGGAGGAAGGAGAGTCCAGCATTAGGTATAATTTTTAAATATACAAAACCTTTCCTGCACTCTTAAGGAAAAGCAAAGCAATAGGGCTCTCATGATAGTTCTAGAAACAGTTGTCAGCTGTAAGAAAAAATTATGGCCTCCCCAAAGAAATTACTGGCAGTTCCCAGAAGAACTAATAGCTAAATTTTGCAGTTACATCATTCTCTTGCATCTTGTATTTCTTCACCTATGCCCAAGACAAAAGGACTATTTGAAATGTCAAGTGTAAACAGCTTTGCCTTTATTTATATTCACACCACAGTCATCTGAAAATAGCATGGGAAGAATGAAACTGCAAATTGGAAGTGAAGAAAAATGCCTTAGAACAATATTACGGAATCCTTAAATTTTAATAATTTTACTTCTGCTAATCACTTTGAATTGAGCTCTTAAAATCAAAGATCAAGAATATTTATTGGTGGTTTGGATCCTAGTCTGTCTCAAATCATTAAAAGAGTTATTGAACTTGGCTTATTGTTTGAATAAGTTTACACGCCTAGTGGGTACTTAACAGTTGTGCCCTAGGTCAGTGTGCAGGATTATAAATTCCTAAATAATCTTTTAATTTTTTAACTGAGAAATTAAGATGTGGAAGTTCTTAATACACATGGAATGTTCATTGTTGTTGTTCTTTGCTTTGAAGGTTGTTTTGTTGGGTTCGTTTTTAGCAATTTTAGCTCTACCCTGTTCAGAGATGTAAAACAAAAATTCTGAAAAAAAACTTGCTTATATACCTTAACATGCAACTGCTTAGGTTTTTTGCCATGTTTCAATTACAATTTGCTTCATTTTTTTCTGTAAAGCTAAACTTCCAGGTCTACTTTCAAAATACCAAAGTATTTTAAAAGCAATAATGAACTTCACCTTACTGCATTTATTGGCTACATACATGTGACATCAAATCTAACTAGCAGACAAATATTATTTTTTAGTGTATGCTAAATGGAAGTGATACTTCTGATACATGGGGAGACTCCACAACTTGTTAATGCTGTAAAGTAAGTATGCTTTATTCAGCAACTGAGGTGCGTGGGGGATCACTCCTCCAAAGGCATGAGCACCCCAGCTTTGTTCTCCTCTATATTTATCCTCTAAACTATTACATATGCATTAGATTATGCAACACACTTATTCATTACCTACCCCCCCCCCCTTTGTATTATAATGAGGTAAGAGGTCCTTGCTTGCATAGTGTCTCCTGGTGGTCATGGGCGAGGGTCTCAAGGTGAAGTAAATGAATCTTATTTGAACTCTTCACCTCTAGTCGTTGCACATGTTGCCTGGTGATTTAGTCACTGTCGAAACCGCAAAGCTGATTTCAGCTGGTTTAGGGGTCCAGAGAGCAGGAACCGAGTTACTGTTCCTTCCTCCTCTCAATAGCCTTGGTCCTCCTACCCTGTTCCAGCAAGCACGATAAGTGTTGATCATGCATTTGTTGAGTAAGCATGAGTAAGCAGTAACATTGTTAAGCAAGCGGCTTAACCCTAACCCCCCTGTACATCAGTTAAACCTTCGCATCACTTCATGTATAAAGACAAGAGAAAGAAAAGAAAAAAATACTTATTTGAGCTGTTGTCACCTTACATTATCAAATGTAATTTTCTTTAGAAACATAATTATTACTAGGGCTTTGTTTACAAAGACAGTTTCTGTCTCAGAGAGTTTAAAATCTGGTTAGAGACAATAAGAAAGTGAAAGACAAATTTAAAAAATATAACAGCCGGTATACGATTTCTTCATATTGAAACATATTTCTGTGATAAAAAGCACTTGGATGAAAAGGAGTTGCATTTCCAGGGGAGACAATGAGAGTTACTTGTAAACAACTTAGGACTGTTATTACTAGCCTAAGTTTACAATAAGAGGAATTCAAAATTTTTTTCTAGTTCCATGTGTTTAACCCTATAAACCACATGAATTAACGGTTGCAATGACAATTGGAATGGCAGAAAACCTTTAAATCATTAGCATTTTACAGAAACAATGACCTTACAACCAGAACATTTTCTGGGCATTAAGTGCCAGAGAGACACATCTAATTAAATTAAAGCAAACCTCAGTCCAATTAACTATGATTTATAGAGTTTAATGGGACTATTTTGCAGATTGTATTTTATATATATTTCTGCAAATTTGTTTCAGTTTTCCCTGCATATAAATTCTTTTGACATGAGGAGAAATAATTCTCAATGGCCCAATGCTCATGTGCCTTCTTACATTGAAATTTAAAGGAACAGGACTTGAAGCACAGTGGGGTGAAATTAATGTAATATAATACAGTGGAAAGCAGTCCCTCTTTTTAAAAAATAATGTTTGTATGTATTTAGATTTGGTTTGGGGATTAGAGCCATCAGACCATTAATAAGTACATGATCACAGAGCTTTAAAAACAGTGCAGACTTTTCCAAAAGAGTATTTACAGATCTTACTTTTGAAATATTAGTATGTTTTTTACTCTTCTCAGAAAAAAAAGGCCTGTTTCACCTTTACATATGATCAAGCCTAAAAGTTTCCTCCCTTTCCCCTTCCTTCCCTCCCTGCATCTTGTATTTTGAGATTTTATGAAGTATAAAATTTTCACAATTAGGAATACTTAGCAAAGACAGGTGGATGCTACAAAAGGTTAATAATGTATAAAAACTTACCAAGATAGTAGAATACTATAGCAGTAAAAAATTCCCATATGTATAGTTCTGACAAACTGTTAAATTTATATCACTTATTTTAATTACAAAATTTGAAAACAAAAACCCCCAGAAGATAAACAGTTATGTCTGTGTGCCTTCATAAATTCCTGAGCTGATCAGAACTTTTTTTTTTCTTTAATAAAGCACAAAGTTGGGGGATTGTTTTAATCAGAAAATATGATCTACTTGTATACAAAAATCTCATGAGAAAGCTCCATTAGTGTCAAGGATTTTTTTTATGTAAAAGCTTTGTGCAGTTTAGGGAAGAAATTTTGAGGGTAAAATTCTTAAAAACAGTGCACAGTATGAAACCTAGAAAAAGAGCAGATGTCCCATTTCTTACTTTGGAACCACCTCCATATTCATTGTTGAGTCTTCCAAGTCTTGCAGGTAAACTATACAGAAAGCTCGGTATTCGCTGGACCAACAAAACAAAACAAAAAAACAACTAGAGTTTATAAAACCAGTGGTTACTATATTGATTTAGATTGTGGAACAGACAATCCTTTACCTGGACCACCTACAGTTATGTAGAATACAGAATTATCATTTCAATCTTCCACATCACAGGTGACTGCCTGGATTATCAGGAAAATTGTCTAAAGTGCCTCCTTCTCATTTTACTAAATAATTTCAGAAGGGAGTAGTTTGGATGAGCTGAACACAAAGCATTTTATAGAGTCGAAAGATCTAGTTAGTTACAAATTTTCTATGTGTGTGCCCCTGCCTGCTTTATTCACAGCTTTTAATTTGCCAGTAGTGAACTATGTGCTCTTGTCAAAAACTGAGTACTCGGCTCAAACCATACAACTAGAGAGCAGAGGATTCACCATGTATTTATCCTGCAACTGCTGAAAAAATAGCAGCGCTTATAAATTCATAATCAAAACAAGAAAAGAGAAAAATAAATGGTTTCATAATGAACTTAAGCTAAACCCATAAAAAGTTGTGTTTCTACCAGTTTGGCGTTTGTTTGGTTTTCTTTACCATTTTAGAGATTAGGACTAAATGCAAGTTTTTATTCAGGATTATATGTACAGCTGACAATCTCACAAAACTAGTCAGAACTGTTAACATTAAATACTCAGCAAACATTTCCAAAATGTATACAGGTGAAGCCTTTGGCATGAAAAATTAATGACCCCCTTGAAAGAGGAAAAGAAAATGAATCACAGAAGAAGGAAATCAGAAGGAAAACACATCTATGTGAAGGAAAACAACTACCAAAAAATATAAACTCTGGCCACATTATGATGTATCATTATAAATACCACCAAAACTGTTAGCATTCTTATACATCGTGCATTATCTTCCAAAACTGAATTAAATAAAACTATAAAATAGATGTTAACAATTGTAAGATTTGCATTCTATGCTTTTTGGTATATTGTTAAATTTACACAATAAAAAATGCTGTTAGTAAAAGCTGAAATAAATCAGACAAGGGTTTTGATGGCTTTTCTGGATTAAACTTAATTATGCATAAACAGTATAACCTGTCACACATCTGCATGCTCAGTACAATCAGCATAACATCTGCCATGAAGCAACATCACAAACTAATAAGCCAGCCAGCAAGCAAATCACTATTCAATAGTGCTATGCTCCCTGAATTCTTCAGGCCTTAATATATCATTTCCTCTATATTTCCTTTTAGTAATTAGTATTTTAAAATGACAATCTAATTTAATTTTTAAAAGGAGAAAAAAGTTCCTTGTTAAAGAAAAGATTAACAGCAAGACTAAATGGAAAATCCTGCTTCACATTCTGTTACTATCAAAGGAAAATAATTGACTGAAGTTACTGAGAACAGGACTGGACTTGCAAGAGTTTAAAAGTGTTTCCACATACCGGTAGCTTCAAGTAAGACAACAAATCAACAACTGCCATGTTAAATAAGTAGGTACAAAGTTGTTTGGGGTTTTTTTACACTATTCTTATATGATTATTTTTCAGTTATTAGAACAATGATAGAATCAATGTCAGGTGAGAAATATTCTGTCTAATTGTGTGATTTTATATCTAAACTAACTGTATTGACAGTCATGAGAGAGTAATAGTCTATGAAAGAGGGAAGAAACAGAAAGCTGTTTCCTTGCTAGATAGAACTTCAGAAAATTGACACTTTTTATTTCTATAGTGTGATTCTAATTTTTAACCTAAAAATATAGTGCAAATATCTGCAGTAGCCTTGGCTCTCCTGTACTTGCTAAGGTAGATATTCTTTGTCCTTCAACTTGTGTTGCTGAATTGCTAGACTTTTCGGGATATCACATTATTTAGGTAACTCACAGCTAACTGCAGACTTCATAAAATAAACTTAATGCCTGGAGTTTTGAAAAATAAATTTGTTCTAGAGGGTCCCAAAGGCAACAGGACACAAGGTACTGATCCTAATGCATGGGTAACTGAGAGCAACTTAATGGCCCTTTGGCCATTAAATATGCAGGAGATCAAACTGGTGATCAAATGACTACTCAAGCAAATAAAATAGATATAAAATATGTGAAACTCTCTGAAATAATAGCAGCTTGCATGTTATATATTTTCTTTTGCATTTACAAGATCCTGGAGATATTAAGATGCATCATCCTTCCTGGAATAAGCCTAGATGTCACTGGGGGAACTCAAATAAACTCTGGGAACTCGGCAACATTTTGCTGACCATTTTAAGAGAAGACTCAAGGGAGTCTGCTGCCTGTTCTCTGCAGTAAAGTATTAAGAGATATATGGCATTAGCCTTATGAGAAATAATGGCACACTAGAAAATCAAGGATACGATTGTGCACAGTGCTGAATCTCCTGGCCCAAGACCAAAGAAGCACTTCATGATGTATAAAGCTTAAAGCCAAAGATAGCCTGTTAGGCAAAGAGTTACTTAAAAGGTAAATTTTCCTAAATTCTTGGCTAAATATAAAGGTAATCAGCTCCCATTTCAGTATAAAGAGAAATCATATATTCATGGTAGGAAATTCTCGTGAGAAATATTGTTCCACTTTAAAAGGCCTGGTCATTAAAAATAAAGCTAGATGTTAGGAATAAAATAAAATAAAATAAAATAAAATAAAATAAAAATTATGATAATAATAAAGAAATAAAGTAAAAAGCCTCTAAAAGCCCCCAGGCTGTGTACTGGAAATATGGACTTTTGAATTACCTTACAGAAAAGGGAGGAAAAAAAAAAAGCGGTGGTAGATTGGAAACAAATAAAATCATAACAGCTTTTTCTTACAAATGGGCCTTCACACACAGGAGTATTTCTCTCCAAAGAAAAGAAGAGATAAATGGGAAAGAAAGGAGGAGAGACCCAGTACCTGAGTAGTAAGACCCTGTCATCAGAACATTCCTGCAGCATAGACATGTAAATTCAAGAGCCAACTCTACACTAACCAAATGTTTAAGACTTTTCCTAATTAAAGGATATCTGACAGAACTAATGCACTTCAAATGTTAGCAGGATTTACTTCCAATAGGTCAAATATATATGAATAACTGTAATGATATATCTTAGATCAAAAAAAAAACATTTTGAGTGTGAACAAAATTGAATGAGACTATGCTTTTACAAACATGTATTGAAGGCCTGAATGGGAAAAAAAAAAAAGAAGAAAATCTCAGTATTATTTTCAGCATCTTTATGGTTCAGTATTTACAACAGCACTGCTCCAGTTGTTTAAGGAGCAGTTATGATTACATACACTATAATATTTAATCCCAAATTATGTCTAATCCACAAATGAACCAAAGTTGATGTGTTCACTGTTTCACTTTAGTTGAAGCTGTGTTAGATTAATTTTGCTCTGTCTGATTTTTGCCTTTCACTGCAGAATTATTCCAAACTGTCTTGAGGCATACTTCTTTCAATAACATGAAGAAAATACAAACTTTCAAGTGCAGTAGTTGTTCCGTGTTATGTAATACAATATTAACATGTAGTTATTAAATTGTCAGACATTAAAACATACAAAAATCATAATAAATATAATGAAATGCTGTGTGCCAGCCATAGTTTACAACTTCAGGATAAGTTCCAGGAGACACAACCATCAGAGGCTGTCAAAGACCAAAATGTCAACCAACCGCATGCATGAATGTACACACAAAAACAGCAATGAAGGAAAAAATCAGAGAAGATACCATGTGAACTCAAACATACCTCACAGCAGCCACAAATGGAGAAGGAAATTAATTTGGGACCTGGTAAGAAAGAACAGTTCATCTAGCCAGAAAGATTAAAACAATTTAACCTGCTTTAGCAGGTCCTAAAACCAACCTGTTCTTTAAATGCATTTGAATATTAAATTGCCTTGTTAAATAAGGAAGGAATTCTTACCCAGAGCAGAGCTTTTGAGTACTACAGACATTAAACGTCACATAGGATATTATAAAAAAGACATTATACATTATAAGCATATGTATATCTATACACTATATATAATGTTACTAAAAGTCTGAGAGAAAACGTGTAATAGCTATTTAAAATTAATTATAAAAATATTCCACTTAATTGTTCCAGATAATGAGGAATATACCAGGAAATTGGAATAATCAAAGCTAAATCTTCAACATAGAATCATAGAAGAGTTAGGGGCATAAAGAATCATAGAGGCATCAGGCATCAAGTTATGAATATAGTCCAACTTTTACTTAATCTCCTAGTTGCCTATTTTCTGAACTTGCCATGCTCTACTTCTGGCATTCTTACCAGACGTTTTTAGGAAAAGAGACCATCTCCTATCACTAGTACAGAAATTCAAATATTCAAGCAACTCTAATCGAATCTACCAGAGTTTCCCACCTAAATAAGTTTGGGAATTCTTGTGGAATTCAAATTTTACCAAAATTCTTGAACAGATAGCGAGAAATTTGAGGAAGAGAGCTGTTTGAATTGAATGTTGCCTTAAAACCAATAGTCTAGAACTTAAAAGAAAAAATCATAAAACTCCACCAGCACTCAACAACAAAATTTAAATAGCTTTTTCCTTTCATGGGTGGAGTGCAGGGTTACTGTGACAATTCCTTCCCAGCTTTCTTATCTAAATCATG
The DNA here is from genome assembly GCF_028554395.1 of Pezoporus wallicus. Classification (NCBI taxonomy): domain Eukaryota; kingdom Metazoa; phylum Chordata; class Aves; order Psittaciformes; family Psittacidae; genus Pezoporus; species Pezoporus wallicus. The sequence continues at coordinate 1,001,293 of NW_026642757.1, read as the reverse complement.
GAATTAAAATACACTTACTTTTTCTGTTAATCACTGATCTAGCCTGTAAGAAGTAGCAGTGGCTGCCCTTCATTCACAGTATTTTAATGAGTGTTAACACCCCGCACCCACATAACATCCAAAAGGCCAAGTGAGGGTGACAGAAGTGCTGTTTATTCAGGAACGCAACCTGCTTATTAAAAAAAAAAGAAAAAAAAGTGACAATGACAAGATAAATTTTGTGCTCCCTACATATAACAACCTGTATTGCAGTGGGTGTGGCAACCTTCAGCATCCGAACAATTCACAGAGTCATCAGACACAGGTGGATTCTTTGTCACAATTCGAAAATTCTGGTTAAAAGCAGTATGAAAAACATACATGTAGATTAAGTGACTACTGCTTAAATATAATAATAATAAAAGGATGAAGTATGTAAACAAATGTATTCCTTTGTTCAGAATGTGAATTCTAAAGTTATACCCTGCTGATAAAAAGCTACTTCTTTATTAGAGTACTGAAAAGACAGGGAAATAATCTGTGATTGTTATTGTGCATCTTTACAATCAGGTTCTTTTAAAGAACTCCCACAAAAAGACTGGCAGTACTAAAAGATTTAGTACACAGAAAACAATCTACACCTGCAAATGGACCAAGGGGAAAGTTTTAACTGAAGGTGCTTGGACCCAAACATTACTGACACAGTCAGTATTGCCAGATCTTTAATGAAGCTATCAAACAATGTGTTGAAATAAATAAATTTTAAAAGACCATTAAAATTAAAGTCTTCATTGCCAGCATCTCTAATTTTTCTTAATTTAGATCTTACTCCTCTTAAAATTGAGTTTAAACCAGTAAGTATCGATACATCATCATTTGTAATATGCAAAGTGGTTAATGTGTGAACAGTCCTCAGAGTCAACCAGAGTAGTTCTGAGTAAGTACTCACTCTTCAGTCTAAATAACACTGGCACAGAGTGGCTCAAGAGTAGTGGTAGAAAAAAAAAGAATGCTTTTCCAAAGGAAAGTCAAACATAAAGTAAGGAACTGACAGGATAAAAACCACAGTGTATGCATGAGACACCTACCCTGTTGGCTTGTATTATCTCCGAAGATAATGGTATCTGAACTTTGAACAAAGTTATCTCCCAACAGGGGACCACAGTTAAAATAAGATTTTGGATTTATATTTCATCCATCTTAACAAACATATTCTGTTAATTATTTTCAGTAGAAATATATAATTCAGTTTTTTTGTGGGTATACCTTGTCTACAGTCAAGATGAGAAATAATGAATATTCAAGTGTTTTAGCTCTTCTTCTGTGTTTCAGGTTAACAGTAGTGCACTACGCAATACCTACAAATACAAGCACTCTTATGAATATTTGAAATATTTATGACTGTGTGTTACATCTAATAAACAAAACCAAGTAATTTTCACAGTTTGTCCCAAATGTATCCACTTATTTTTATGCATGACTTACAGTGTAGATTCTTCTTATAAAGAAAAATTGCAGCTTACAGAAAAATACAGATATAAGCTGGCTGATGATACAACTGAAGCAAAAAAGATTTGTGAAATTTAGGGATTAAAACCCAACAGTTTTGGCTCATCTGGAGTTATTCACATGCTTATTACCAGTAGGTTATAGGGGAAAAGGGGTTTTATTCAATGGCCCCTATTTTGTTAAGCTGTCACATAACAGCAATAATTATAATTAGCTAGGAAGAAACGATATGTTACACAGGTGATGAAATAGAGCCTTGTCCTACTATCTGAGCAACTACCAAGGAGAAAAGAATACAGTCCAAGCCCTGCCTGATTTCTTACTATTTTGATTATAAACTTCATTAATAAAGGGCAAGATTTCTGTGTCCATTACCAGATTTTCCCACCCAACCCCATGAACTAAATATATTTTAAAAATTTGTATACAGTAAACTACATTTTTCCTCTAAGGTCTTGCACAATTTTCTTTTTCTCAGTTTCTCAATGGTTAAAAAATTTCATGGTAAGATGATCATGATTCTTTTTTCTAATTTTAATGCACTGAATAATTGTGTGTTTATAACCATATGGAAGAAAAAACTACATATGTGGTTAGACATCCACTCTCAATAAAGCTGTCAGCCTGACTTGCAAAGGTCGCACCACTGATAGGAAATACCAGACAGCAGAGGAAGTCATTGCATGCATCAGTCATCTCATCAAAATAATGACAAAAATTGCAATATGTCCATTATATCACTGTTATTATTTTCCTACATTCAGTTGGCAACCAGCCTGTTTTTTCCTTACCACATTTTCATAGACTGAGAAAAAGCAATATATTCTGTTTCTATTCGCTGTTTTTCTATTTCTTACCAGGGAGATCATATTCTGCATGTTATTGTTGAGGAACGTCTTTTAAGCTGAAAAATAAGTTTGTAAAGAGAGCAGATTCATGCCAAGCCCAGAACACACAACTTTTTAATTTAAAGCAGCAGCTCCCACAACAGTAAGAGGTACTGAGCCTATTCCAACACATTTGGAAAAGCTACAAAGATGGAATACACTCAGTAATTGGGTTTTAACAAAACACGTTCAACAACTACTATGCTCCTTTTACAACTGGCCTCAATCATAAGATTTTCTGGTTTGTACATGGTCCTTCTCTTTCAGCATCCAAACCCAGGAACTTTACAGATGAGAGCAGTGGAGGCTAGACCCAAACCAAAAGCTTTCCAAGCACCAGCTTTTCTTGTTTCAGTCTAATAAAACATAGCTATTGCTTTTTAATCAAATAAGGATTTCCATATGTTCCAGTGATTGCTCACGTACTTTACTGGCAAACAAAGAATGTTTTCCTATCCCCATATTATGTTTCCTTATTTAAATGTGTACTCATCCAAATCCCACAAACACAAACAATGCATACTCTGGTTTGCAAAAGATGATTTTCTGGGTAAATTGTAACAGGGAGCAAAAAATAAAAGCAGTCTAAATACAAAGAACACAATGCAGAGTTAAAAAAAAAAAACAGCTAGCATTTTACGTTTTCAGTTCTATTTTAATACTGTGTTTCATGTAGGCAATGAATGTTGGTTTACATCTAATTACCGTAACATTCTGCTACCTTCGGAACTGCCAGTTTAAGGTAAAAGCTTCTATAATAAAACTCAAGGGAAATGGTCTGTCAGTTTTGCAAATCTGTCCTGATGATTTTTTTTTTTTAATGTTTGCAGTGTTAATTTTTTCTGTCTTAAGTGTCTTTGTCAGCAGCAGTGACCTTGTGAAAATAGAGAAGTTGCAAAAGCTTGACATAGTAGTCTCATTTTGATTTAGGTACCATCTGGTATGCACTTTTCTACCTTTTTCTGTAGTTTCATCTTTAAATTGGAGTATCTACAAGAGTAATTTACAAAGAAAATCTAAAGAAGTAAACACAACTGAAGAACATAAATTGCAATCTTCACTTCGAAGGTACAGAAGATATGAAGTTTAGTGAATGAGCAGAGAAGGCAGCAGATATAAAAGTAAAGTGAAAAAATTTAGACTGTGCTTTAGACAATGCAGAAATGCACAATAGGCACACATGCTCAGTGTGGTACAAAGACTATGTGAAGAGCTCACTGTTTATATACACAGATACACATATCCCAGTATATATAGTTATACATACATGCACACATATAAATGAAATATATTTATATAAAACCTAAAGGAGTAATTGAAAGTGCAGTTTTAATTAAAGAATATGAAGGTTCAGTTGCATCCATCAGCTTCTAATTGATTTAATTTCCAGGTTTGTCTATAGGAATCATCTAAACTCAAAACTACTGAATGAAGTGTAACAGGCAAACTAGGTCACTTATTTGATCTAATATGCAATTTCCTACAAATTACTTAATTAATACAAAGATTAAAACTTTCTGGGAATAACATTAACCACCTCCCTTCATTCTCCACATCTGGTGCCTGCCTTCTTTTATTCTTTCTCCTCATTGAAGTTCATTTTCTTCCTTCCCCCAGTTTCCAGTACCCTCTAAAGTTTTATTACATTTCCCTGGTGAGACAAAGGAAGAGTGGATTTATCTAATTTGGCTCTGCAAGAAATTATATGTTTTGTTTAGAAGCTTGAATGAGCAAAACTAGCTGACAACAAGTTTTTTTCATTTTTCTTGAATCAGTCCTAACCAAGAAAGTTGATGGTGTCTGGCTTGTGACTACTTTAGCTTGCAGATGGCTTGAAATCTTATTTCAAAGTAATGTTACCCTCAAAACAGTATAAATGCAAAGACTCTGGACTTTCACCATTCCCTTTGAAAATGTGAAAAATTTACTCTGGCAGCTGTGTGATGCCAGACTCAATGGAGCAGCAGTTAGAAAAAGAATACAAAATTTCTTCATAACTGCAGCTTTTTGCATCATCCAGTGAGCACTAGACAGCATTTGTCTTTTCTAGCAGCTTATTTTCCTTCACAAGACCAATATTTCCATCATGAGCCATTACCATCCAAAACATTCCTGTCTCAAGTACTTAGAAAAGTTCACTTTGCTGAAAAAGAAAGCAGGCCTTATTAACCCACCAAAAGCTACGTAAGAGCAAAGCATTATCATGGGGTACCAGTGAGGAAGTCTTTTTAGAAGGCTTTATGAATTTATATGTGAATGTTGTCATCATTGCTGTCATGCATAGGAACAGAGAGAAGAAACCGTGAAGTCTGTGTTTTTTTCAACACCAGCTAGCTATAGTGCAGCAGAGCAGAGGGGAGAAATATTTTTGGAGTCATTAAGAGATATAAAAACATAAATGGAATAAAATTGGTGAAATATTTGAGGATCCCTTATAATAATTATACAGTACCTGAAATAACAGCACAGAACATGATAGAATCTAATGGGGATAAAGAAAATGATCAGGTTTTCTCTGTTCACATTGACAAGAAGCTCTCCCCTTTGACAACTTTTTCAAATGATATATTTTTTTTCTTAAAACTTAAGAGTCTTTTACTGCCACATTTTAAAATGAAACAATTACCACAGCTAAAATGTGGATCAAAGCAATGTGGTAGAGTCCAAAACCATTTCCCTCTCTAAAAGGATCAGAATAAGGAAGCTAACAACGTTCAGTCTTGTGGCCAAATGTGTCATGAAACAGAACAGCATGCTATTGCCCCTGAGGTAGTGTGGGCTGTCATCCTGAATGGCTACAGGATATGGAGCTGCCTTGTAGTATCAAATTCACATGACTTAAGTAAATTATAACTTTCATAATTCCATACAACCCTTGCCAGTAAAGATTCTTATACCAAAAAAAATTAGGCAATGCTACAGTAAAGGTGAATACGTTGGGCCAGAATCTATGCTTATGTGAACATGTGTAGACATTCACAATAACTCTTGTTTTGGTGAGATATAACTAAGTTAGGCTACAACAGATAGAAGTTGTGTTTAATCATTACTTTAGCATAAAGCATCCCTGAAGCTAAAAAATAATTGACTTGTAACTAATGGTTAGTCTAAGATAAGATTGGATAACAGCCCAATCAATATTCAGCTACATGATGCAATTAGGTTCAGAAGACATTTTATTCAGCGTGTATTTTGTGCACTAATATTTTATAATTAAAGTGTAAATGACTGACATTTACTCCATTCACAAATGTCCAGTTCTGGACACTCAAATTTTACTAAAGCAAAATAACAGTCAGACAATAGTATGCAACAGAACATCAAATTATGGTTATTACATACCTAAGTCGTAAAAAACAGGCTATGCAAAAATGCAGTAAAAGATTTTACTATCAAAACATTTGAGTTCTATTATTTATGAAATTATTATGAAGCATTCAGCATGCTACTTACAAAATACATATGTAACATGTTAGTCACATACTGCAACATAAAATTATTGTTGTAAGACTGATTATTAAGGAAGACTGACTGTTATTCATAGATAAGCAGCAAGAATTTCTTCTCTAAATTAAATTTCAAGGATTCCAATTGCAATCTGCAGGTGAATGCATACAAAATAAATATGAGCAAGAACTGCTTCAGAATCAACTGAACCAAAGCAAATATGTAAATCAAATGAGGTTGCTACTAGGAATGGAGGAAAAGTATGGGAAGCCTTCTAAGACAAATGTAAATACTGTTAAATGCCTGAACATAAAGTCAGCTTAGTGAAGGTATGCAAGAAGGAAATGGAACATATTTAATCCAGGGCAGATGCAGAGAGGGAATTTTTCAAATGAAATTGAACTATTTCTTTTCAACAACAAGAACAACAATAATAATGCAGTTGAAGGTTTTGTTTGTTTTGTTTTCTGGCCACAGCAAAACTATTCAGTCCAGAATAAGGTTTCCAATTGATGCCACAGGAGGTTGCTTTTTCATAACAAATACACTTATTTTGTCTTTTAAATTTGTTTTAAGCTAAATATTGTATGTGTTTAAAAATGTATGATAGTTCTTTGTATATGGACAAATAATCCCAAATTTCAAAACAGACTTTGGGAAACTTAAGGAAAAATATTTGAGATGTCAAAAATAGGCAAAATTCTAAATTTACACATATGCAAATAAACATTAACTAGGAGTAATAGAGTTAAAAGAAAACACTTCTGTTTATTTCATTCTGTGTCAAAAGAATTAAAAACAAACCTGTATAAACATTTTATGTAAAATAAAGCTATTTTGCCAAAAAGTGTAACTGATTTCATATTTATGCAGCTTGTTTAGGGTTGTGACAGTTTTCAGTAACAATGTAGTTGAAAATATGCAATGTTAAACTATTACCATTGCAATCATATAGTGCCTTTTCATCCCCCTCCACTAATGATAAAATTGATGGAACCAAGATAAGTTGCTAGAATGTGGACATGATACCTAATCTATGCAACTGTCATTATAACTGGATTGAGTTGTTGGACATAGAGATGGAGCTTGTCACGGAATAGTTAATTCAGCAAGGAATAAATAACTACCATACAAGAAAAGATGGATTAATATTTAACCTTTTAGTTTCCACTAGGAACTACCTTCCCTCCAGATTTTACAGAAACAGCTTTCTTATTTGAAAAGTATTCTGAACCATGTCATGCGTCCCATGGTAGCCCCAGACTATCTTTCTATTATTCTTATTGCTATTATTAAAAATGAATTAATCTTCTGCCCTTGGGAATGGCAGACCAGAATGGCTCTTGCAAACTCTAACAATGTAAGCTGAGCTGGATTAAAAGGTTTGCAAGCCAGAGGTTACAGGCAAATGGCAGAGAAACTCACTAAAATAAGACAATTTGACCACTTCAGTTGCTGCCATTCAAAGCCAGATGTATTAATGTAAATTACCATTGCTTTCACTTAATACACCAGTCTGAACTGTGGCAGTGGATGGCTTTGATTCATGATCACTGCCAAACTGAACAGCAGCAGCTGAAGTGGATGCCACTCCCTTCGGTAATAACACACATTTGTCTTTCACAGTGCAGAATGTGACACTTAAAAAGATTTTTCTGAAGATCTACACACTCTTATGGGTAGGGATGGAGGACAAATTAAAAAAAAAAGAAAAAAAGTAGCAATTTATTCCCAGTCTGGGGCAAGAGCAATCTAATGCAAGAAGCCCAGGGTCTGAGAGCTGGCTCTAGACTATTACACAGCACAGTAACTTTCCATTCTTTTTATTAAGAGCCACTTTCCATCCAAAAATGGAGTAATAATTAACAAACACAGAACAAATAACAACAACAGAGAATAAATAACTTCTGAAGATCTTAGTTCCCATATGAAGTATAGCAAAATACTTCTGAAAAACAGCTGGAGTTGCTCCCCCTCCTCACTCCAAGTACCTGTATAATTCAGAAGAGAGGAAGATGTTACAGCTGACCACTTCCAGCAGTAGTTATTTGAGTGTTATGAAATAAAACCAGAATAGTGAAAGCTATAGATTTTGTCTGTGACTCTCCTAAGTGCATTTCATAGAATCAACTAGATTGGAAAAGACCTTTAAGATCATCAAGTCCATTACCCTGGGACTGCCATGTCCAGCACTAAACCAGGTCACTAAGTGCCCTGTCTGCATGGTTTTTGGATACTTCCAGGGAGGGTGATTCTAACACTTCCCTGAGAAGAATGTTTCAATACCTGATCACTCTCTCTGTGAAGTAATTTTTCCTAACATTCTGTCTAAACCTCCTTGGCACATCTTGAAACTGCTGTCTCTTCTTCTGGGAGACCCACCCCCACTTAACTAAACCTCCTTTCACGTAGCTGTATACAGTGATAAGGTCTCCCTGAGCTTTCTCTACTCTAGGCTAAAAAACCCCATTCCTTCAGCTGTTCCTCATCAGACTTGTTCTCTACGTCCTTCACCAGCTTCACTGCCCTTCTCTGAACCCATGTTGCCATATCATAGTACAGGCCATCAAATTAGTCTTTTCTTCAGGAATGCCTCAAAAATATTTCAAATCATTATGACAAACTCTAAGAAATCAGAGATAAAATAGAAATGTTAAGCATCCAATGCAAAAAATAGATCATAAGTTTCAGACATGCCTATAGATAAAACAAGGATTCACAAATGTGGCAGAGGTTGCCTCAAAACAAATTTTTAAAAGCTGCATTTGATTTGAAGGTATTGCAAACAAGTCAGCAAGCCTCAGCAATTCAGGACTCCCATTTCCCACCTTGTCCAATATCTTTATATACTATCTACCATCCATAAAACCCCATGAATTTTCATAGGAATGTATTGTTACCACATACAAAAGGAGTACAGATTTTATCATTCATCAACTGTCAGCATCTTTGTTTTAAATCTTAATAAAAGACACATTCTTGCTTTTAGTATGAGTAAACTTACGTATGTCGTAGATGTGTTTTTTTTTAAGACTTTCTTTTTTTAAAAAAAGTAAATCATTTAAATGAGACAAATGGATTTAATGAACTGGACCCACCTTCTAGTACAACATCTGCTTAACAACTTTTTTACTTCAGTATCTTTAGTGATTGTAACACAGAGATAATTAGAGAAAAACAAAGCCCACAAAGAATAAAAAACATCAGGCTCACAAGTTTGCTGTATAACAAAATAAAGAAAAACAAAACAAACAAAACCAAACCAAACCCTACACCAGCTAGCATTGATTCTTTAATGGTTCAATTGTTTCATATTTGTTTTCTGCTCTCAAGGATATCCCAGATTGCTCTGACTGTTATCCCCCAAAAAAATCCTTTGCATTTCCTTTTACTAAGATAAGGATAATAGCCAGCAGGTTAAGTTTTCTAGAAGATAACACTATGAAATTTTAATATATCATTTTAAGATCATTGACTTAAATGTGGTAACTTATTCCATATTTAATAGTCTAACACTGTCTTCTTATTAAAAAAATAAAGGGAAAAAGAAAAAGATACCTAACATCTAAAGCAAGAACTGCTGTCTTCTTTCTGACCCAAATCTTCATTTGTCCTTAAATATATTTTCTCACTAATTGAACTGTCATTTAGTATTTTTATTAATGCATAGCTTTTAAGTCAATCATTAGTCTGAAAGCCATTTTATTTTAGAATGATTTACTTTCATTTTTATTGCCTTGCTCTCATCATTGAGAAACACCCATAGTAATACGAATATGAAGGCTATAAGTATGCAAACCTGGAGAAATATTCTGTGTTTGAATATCCTGGTTTTAAGGGACAAAACCATCTGCCAAACATAAGATCAACTTTTATCAAAAGCTTTAAATTTTTATCATAAATTATTAAAGGGAAAAAAAAACAAACAACCCACCAAAAACCCAAACCAACCAACCAACCAAAAAAAACCAACCCAACCCAAACCAAACCAAAACCTGTATAATTTGATTGACAGAAATCATGCTTTAGCAGTTGGTCCAAGTAAGTTCTAGCTCCACAGTCCTAGGAAATCTCTCATACTATAATCACAGATGCCCTGCGTCATTCGTAGTCACTGACAACCAGGAGGAAACAGATTTGTTACAGCCTGATGAACTTGGTTTAAAACTTACCTTTCACATAAAAGCTAGGAGACTGTATCTGCCAGCTACTCCAGGTCAACAGTGCTGCTGGAGTTCTTTCACCCAATTACTTCACGGACACTGACACTCACTCATCTAGTCCCTTTCTCTTTCTGGAGAAATTCCTTTCCAAGGGATCAATTCGTTCAAAAGACGCACTCTGCACACGGTAAAGCATCAATTCTTTCGGCAAAGATGTGACTGCAGCTTAAACAAACAGCAGAAGGAAAAGGTCATTTGACCAATATCACAAAGCCTTTCTCAAACAGATTTTCTTCTGCTCTCTATTACAGCATTCTCACAAGAAAAAGCAAGTTGGACAGGAAGAGGAGAATGTGTTTTCAAACTTGCACAGGAGAGTTCCATGTGGTTGCTTGCATCAGCGTGGCACCTGCTGGTTTAGTTCTCTGCTAGCAAAACATCTACTTTTATTTTTTTTTCTCCAGACCTTCCCAACAGCATCTCCTTACTGTGTATTTCAGAACACGATCTGAAATCTACATATAAAAATGCAGCATACAACATTAATCAAAGTCCATTTACTACAGTGAAGTGAAAATTTCTTCTGTGCTTTTAAGATGACAACCAAAACCAAGACAAGCAGAAAGTCTTTGGATTGCTTTTGGCAACTTGAATACTTGAGAGCATCTTGATTACTTTTGAGTAGATAATTTGTTAAAGATGGAACATGCTTTGTGAATGGCAGAAGAAAAAGAAAAGAACAGCCCAATCAAAACTAAACAGCATATTTCTTTCAACCCAAAAGCTTTTATCACACACCTGTGTTTTTATAAACAGTGTCAGCAAAGCAAACTTTGCCAACAACACAAATTTCTTATAAATATGCATTAGTCATTTCTGAATTTTTAGTTTATGAATGTATTTTAACCCTACACACACATATCAAGCAGCAGAGTGTAATCATTGTCACCTTAATGGCAAAAAAGTAATTCAAACATCTGCTAACCTTTGGGGAGAGGCTGGCTGCAGTTCTCTCATGTCAGGATTTCAGACAGGGCTATGGTAGCTGTGGAAAGCAGGTGAAGTATTATATGAAATTACACATTTAACATGTTAACCCATAAACAAAGATAAAGATATAAAAAGATAGCTGTTAAAATACCACCTTCTCTCTAGAGATATCCAACTCATCCTAATTAACTTTGACAATTTATTGATCTATTTTTCTAGATGTAGTAATTGAGTGAGCAAGCAACAGCTAAGCTCAAGATAAGTGGCTCAAGGACATTTAGGCCACTGTAATAGACCAAATATTCATTCCCTTACTCTCCCCTTCATTCTTTAAATGGATTATCTTCTGGATATGCAGCATTCAGACAATCTCCCACTTGTCTTCCACTTCGAACACTTATGAACATTCTGATGTGTGAAAAATATGACGTAAAATATGTGTAAGCTCTTACCACATTCCAAAATTTGATAATTTCCCGAAGTCAGCGTTGTCCCCTTCATACAACCACTTCCAGCACAGATGTTTCTCCCTGTGATCTGATTAGCAATACTGAGGTACAAAGGACATACTGCAAGATGAATAGGGAAGAGAAAAAAAAGTCTATATTTTATTTATTTATACATATATTTATATATACCTTGGTGTTGTCTTCAAATTGCAAACTAAACAACAAACAGTCTGTTCTAAATTATTCTGTAAAATCACTGTATGTTAATTCAAGCTAGAAGGGTCATCCCACATGTATCAAAAATATGACTTTTACTCTATCGTATCACAAGATAATTCAGGGTTGTACGGCAATGATTGAGAGACAAAAGTTTTCATTTAATTAAGTGGTTTCTTTTTAAAGGCTCACAAGGGAAAGGGCAGGAGAGATTAATTGATTTATAGCACAACAATGCTGCTACTGCTAATTAAATCTTTCATTAACGTCTTATGAGAATAGGAGATATCCATCTCTTTCCTTTTATCTCTTGCATTCATTAATAAAAGTAATAGTTTATATTTGTGTTTATGTTCCTCTGTTCCTAACGTTTACAAGAGCATAGTAGGCTCTGCTCTCCTTTCATCTTATTAAAAATATAACAAAGTTATGGAAAAAAGTTGAGCAATTTATTAAAAAAAAAGCAAACACAAAAAAGACCTTCTTCTTTCTATGAAAGGAAAACATATTTCAAGTTATGCAGACATTTCCACCAATTTCAGTGATGACTGAGATTTCTGCAGATGGGTTCTCTTTAATCCCAATTTCTGCTGTCACTGAAGTATCTCTTTATCTGCTGATAAAGCTGTCTTCTTTTTCAACTTGGTAATTGACAATATTAAACATGAAAATCCATCCAAATCAGACTGTGGGTGTGGCAGATGCTGTTAGCCAAAAGGACTGCCCTGAAGTGGAAAAAGAGCAAGAGGTCTCTAGGAATCTGTTTTCCATGTTCTGGCAGACAAAGTCTTTGGAGACTATTTACCTGTGCTGAAGTACTTTTCCCTTTGAGACAACCCTCCCTTTTCCTCCCTGAATTCTCAGGGGTAGGCTTATGCCCCTGCAAGTGTTCTCACAACATGGTCTGCCATTGTCCTTCAGCATTAGTCTAATTATCCCCTATTTAGTTTTCATTATTAGTTAAGTTACTGTTTTATAAAACCAGGCAAATGTAAGAAAAGTAAACTGTAAACTAGCATTTTTCGAATTAAAGGGCCTGGAAAAAGTGAGACTCTTGTCTGTACTTTTAGACACTAACGTAACAAGTGGAGCACAAAAAATAGAATAGAAAGTAGTCAAAATAATGGTGATTACAGGAAAAAGAACTTTAAATTGCTAGAAATAACTGTACAAATGCCCATTTCAAAATAGAACATGCTAAGTTATCAGCTAAGAAGAATGATCTTTGAAATACTGGTAGCATCCCAAAGAAGGTTGCAGTATTTTTACTTGAATAATAAAAGTCTATTCTTCATTTTAAAATAACCATATCCAGTTAGAAGGATAATTTTCTGAACAATAAGATTTCTTAAATAAGCATAAAGATACGTTTAGATATTTGTTATTTACACATGCACATAAAAAGCCTGAAGAAATACAAGAAATAAACTGGAAAGTAATACGCACACTGAGAAATATATGTCTAGAATGTGAAATTACTGAACTAAACTCCATGGAAATTAAATACCTAGTGTCTTTATATAGTACCTGGGAAACTAAAAACTGTTAAGTATTATCGTTAAAACAGGCTTCAGAGACAGATAAAATAATGATTTGTTAAGGTCTCTGGTAGACTGTTGAAGCAAGAGAAAAAATGAGGAACAGGATTACTATTGCTTGAAATATTTCCACTTCCCCAAATATGTGTATTTCATAAACCTCTAAGCATTTCATGTTTTCTCCCTGGCTCACCCGGGAGAGAAAGCCAATTTTTGTTGATTTCAAATACAAAAGTCTACCAAAATTTTCTTGGGTCAGCTCAGAAGGATGGCAGCATTCTCAGGGAAAAAAAAAGAAACATTTCATTACTGAACATATTGCTAAATATGATGATCAAGCACTCAACACAACATAAAAAAAAAGACAACAAACCTTTATCTAGATAAGAGTTATAAAATACTAAATTAATAAGCTTTGCACACCTTAGTGATATTGGGATTTCTACCACTGAAATTAAAACTTGTATAGTTTGTACTTCACTGTATCATCATTACAAACCAGGCACGCTTAGCTTCAATAAAAAAGGGAATTTACCTTTTTCATGAACTTGTATCTGAACATTTTATTCAAGCTGTTTTTTAACTGATTACTGTCTAGTTCAACTAAGGAAATGTTCACAGAAATATCTGCATAAACAAGGATGACATAAACCCTTTTCTGGTGTGAATATATACTAGAAACATAACCCATGCGGAAAGAGAGCTAGTGTTTATAATTTCACTGCATTTATTAACAGCAATAATTAGAGGAAATAAGAATTGACTCAGTGGCAGGTAATATTAATAACGAATAACTACATTATAACCTTAAATATATCCAATATAAAAATTACTAGGTGTTAGTATTACTGCAGTGTTGCTCACATTCACAATATCAGTGCACACTTATGAACACCACCATATATTAGTGGAGAACTACCCTTGTTTTGTGGAAGATCCCTGTATCAAGGGCACAGAAGCTACAGGATACCCATTTTCATATTACAGACTTCTATGTGAATACATTATGGAAGCAAACAGAAAAATAATGGCTGAGTACTGAGAAATTTATCTCACCAACACATAGTATAAATTGATAAAATGAGACAATGAAACTTATAGACAAACACATAGACAGACACTGCTTTAGGGTTAGAGTCTGAGTTAGAGAATATTTCATGAGTCCTTACGCACATGTTTTCGCAAATGCATCTGTGGATTCCCAGCCTTTTTACATACCTATGCTAATCTTAGTTTCCGAAACTCCCAGGACAGTTAAGTCATCTTTTTTTCCTCCATATTGCAATTTTCTCTCTTCTACAGGGAAAAAGGCTATTTGAGTTGCTGATCTTTGGATCTTGCAGAAAATTAATCAGTAGTCTAAAAGAAATTAGATGGCAATTGGTGAGCATAACACATAAATAATGCAGTATTTTTACTGAAAATGAAATTGCTTCCACTCTAGGGGCTTGCCATCACTTCAACACTTTCTCCAGAAACACAAAGTACTCCAAAATATGGTAGAATCCTCAAGCTAGAAAAACCAACAACAAAACCCTAAAGAATTCCTTGATTTTTTTTCTGCTAAGATGGTGCATATAGATTCATTTTACTTAGATTTCACTCTGAAAGGTACTTTTTATGATAGGCTAATCCAATTGCTTTTACAAAAACTCAATGCAGTTAGCTTTTCTAAATGCACATATATACAGGTATTGAAGCTGTTCAGAAACCTGCACGCAGAGAGGAAGGGGAAAACAGGCCTTCTAGCAGTTCTGCTGTCCAACCACATTCCTTTGACAATTCACTGTTGCAAAAAAGAGCTGCCAGCACGTCAGAGTGGCCATAGAGGCACAAGGATCTGCCCAGAGGCCTATGGACTCCAGGGCACTGAGCCCTGAGGAATCCCTTCCGCACAGCTGCTAGAAATAATACAAGAAAATGCAACTGAAAGGGGAAAACAAACCCCAAACTAGCAAGCCTGGTGATTCTGCAACCTTTGAACACCTCTTTTTGATCCTTAAAAGCTGTCTAAATAGTCTCATTAAAACTAAAGCAGACCCTGTCCTTCCGCCATTGCTTATAACTTTTTTACTTTAATCTGGCTCTTTTACATGCAATGAATCAGTGTGATTTGCTAATTTCATCAATTCTGTGTCTTTCAGTCTTCTTTTAATGCTTCCGTACCAGAGTTACTTAAAAACAGCATTATGTGTTTACACTGAGTAATTAAAGCAAAGATTCATAACTAATGTGATTTTTCCTTATTTCCCCTGTCCCTATTCCCTCCTTGTATCCCAATGGGTTTGAAATAACCAGCCCCTATTCATGAAGCATCATAACATAAAATGAATGGGTGAACTAAAGCAGCAGTACTTGTAATTTTCATTTATGGAAAAAGTTAATGGTAGTTGTAAATGCAACTGTTAAGTGATTTCATTCCTAATAAACTTGTCTTCATTTTACTATGTAAAAAATAGGTCTGGTAGGACATCAAGCTCTTATGTTACATAGCTAATGTTGTTTAATCTTGTTAAAAATAGAAAGTGAATACTTTATATTGAAAATTATTGCATTTTGGCATTCCCCTGCTCCTTCGTGGGGTTCTCACCAGGTTTCAGGTGGGTATTTGCTCCGCCACGGACCTCCATGGGCTGCAAGGGCACACAGCCTACCTCACCAGGGTCTGCAACATGGGCCGCAAGGGAGTCTTTGCCCTGCTTCTTCACTGACCTGCGTATCCGCAGAACTGTTTCTCTCATATGTTCTCACTTCTCTCTCCAGCTGCAATTGCGCAGTTTTGGTTTATTTTTCACTTTCTTAAATATGTTATTGTTGAGGCTCTACCACCATCACTGAAGGGCTCGGCCTTGGCCTTCACATTTAATTCTTTTATTTATATGCAGTAATACCTTTGTTGCAAAACTAAATTACTCATTCCTTTGTTGTCTGCCCCATCTTGTGTTCTACCATACTTTAAGTACCCAGTGGTAATGTGTCATAAAACTAATGTATATAAAAATGTCAACTTATTGCTTCACTATTTTCTAGAGTGAGAACAACATTCCTACTGTTAATAGCAGTTTTACCACATAGCAGAAGATACATTTAATATTTTAAACCGCAGCATAGGGTCATGACACCTGTGACATTCTTTTTGTTGATTTACATGTACGTTGCTTAACTGTATAGGCCTGTGCTAGAACCATTTAGGTTGGAAAGGACCTTTAAGATCATTGACACCAACTGTTTTTAAATTTAAACTCTCTTAAAGAATATATCATCTAAAATGCACCTCAGGATGCAGTCATTCATGGATAGGACATTTCTGACAGGTCTTGGGATTCTGAAATATGAAAATCAACAAGTTACTGAATAAGTCTTTGTATTTTCCTTTTTCTTCACTTGGGAGTTAATTTAAATACAAACAGGTTCCCCACTGGCCTTGTTCTGATGTCCAGCTAACCTCCATTGTCATAGAAAAAAAAATTAAACAACCAAATTATTAATATTTATTTCATCACACTACTATAACGCTCTTCTGCTAGAATCAGTTATGGTACATTTAAGAGGGCAGAAGGAATATTTTATTTAATTTTGGAAAGGAAGTATTTAGAGAAACGTTATTAAGAATCTTACAGCTAAAAGACATCTTTGGACTGGAATGGTGTTCAGTTATGTCAGCGCAAATCTAAGCAGACTGCTTGAAGTCACCTGGAGTATTGTGTGCAGTTCTGGTGTCCTCAACATAAAAAGGATGTGGAACTGTTGGAACAAGTCCAGAGAAGGGCCACAAGGATGATCAGGGGACTGGAGCACCTCCCGTATGAAGACAGACTGAGAAAGTTAGGGCTGTTCAGCCTTCAAGAGAAGAGAAGGCTGCGTGGAGACCTCCTAGCAGCCTTCCAGTATCTGAAGGGGACCTGTAGAGATGCTGGGGAGGGACTCTTCATTAGGGACTGTAGTGATAGGACAAGGGGAAATGTGTTTAAACTTAAACAGGGGAAGTTCAGGTTAGATATAAGGAAGAAGTTCTTTACTGTGAGGGTGGTGAGGCACTGGAATCGGTTGCTCCATCCCTGGCAGCGTTCAAGGCCAGGTTGGACAAGGACTTGAGTGGCATGGTTTAGTGGGAGGGTGTCCCTGCTCATGGCAGGGGGGTTGGACCTAGATGATCTTAAGGTCCTTTCTAACCCTAACTATTCTATGATTCTATGATTCTAAGTCACTGGTGAAGATGTAATTTATGCAGTTTCTGACTCATATTTTTCAGTATTTGTATGTCAACATCCACAGAATAGAACTTAGTATTGCATTGGCTGGTAACTTAAGAGACAACAGCAGCAGGGATACCTGTGACAAGGAACAGACGTATGCCTTGTTTTACCAGGTCACTTGTTGAGTATATTTGCTTTCCACACTCACAAAATGTTATTATTTTGTTATATTGTAGAGCTACAGCTTAAAGAAACAGTACATGGAAGAAAAGCATGCCATTTAGTACTAATCAACACCGGTCAGTCTTATTTTGTTCTGTACTGTGGGCTTTGTCTCACCTGCAGGTCCACAAGTTTATGTGTTTTTTGTCACTAATGATTTTACACATGTTGAACAAGTTAGATCTCTTCTTCCCTTAGAAATAAAGATGAGAAAGGATGTACTATAGTACTTCAAAAATTAGTAAAATATTCATTTCATATTAGTCATTGATGTAATCTCAGCAAGCAAAATGGACTTCTCTTGATGGATTTAGAGAGAGTACATTTTGTCAAGCTGTTAATTAGATCTTAGGAGACAGGTGGCTCATTAAAACTTTGTGTGTTCTAAATATTAAATTTTTATAAAAGGCTATTTACTTATATTGCTTTCACAACTAAATTTTAATGGAAGTAAAATTTCAAATGAAAACATTATTCCGACTTTATGTCTGACAAATATTAGTGCTCTTGTGACAGTGCTAGGATTCAGAGGAGCTCTGCCTTGTTTTCTTTCTCTCAAGTTTTAGAGTCTTTATCTTTGAAGATTGTTTTTGAACAGTTAATTAGTTTTGCCAGTCAACTGCCCCAAATTGGATTACCAACACTTTTTTATTATAATTTTAAATCTCAGATCCTTCTGACAAATGGTGAGGAAAGGGCACACTAAAAGCTTAGAGTTAGCTGTGGGCATATATATATACAACAAAATTAGAGCAAAAAAGATTTCCAAGGTTTCTTTTAATGGGCATATCTGAACAATATTGAAGGATCAAAGCTCTATCATTCCATATCTTTTTTACCCATTTAAGATTAAATACGTTGTCATTCTCTGAATACACTAGAGAGTCATACTGAAGTTTCTCATAAATTTTATTACTAAAAGGTTTCCAAAGAGCTTGAGTTATAAAACATAATAAATCTCTTTGGAAATTTAGGGCAAGCTGATAAAAATAATTATATAATATGAAAATGAACATGAATATGTTCAATTTATACTAATTTTACATAGAAATCAGTAAAAATATTTTTTTATTACATCTGTTGCCAAAAGAAGAAATGTAAGTGATTTTCAGCCAGCTACATTCATTGTGACATTCCTTCCAGATCTGTCGGGTGGAATGATACACCAGAGCCAATATAATCTTACGAGAAACTCAGTGTACAAACTTCACAGTATATTTGGCAAGTGAAGTTTTCAGCAATGTTTGTTTTCAAATCCATTGCTCTTTTGCACAAGAACTTATCCCTATCTTGAATCACCTGTGCTCAATTTCTTTTTTGAAAAGAGCAATACTTTATTTAAAAAAAATACATTTCTTTTAAAAAGTAACATATGACAAATTAAATCCTGAGATATAAACACAATGGATGCTTACCCTTGAAGATCATTTAGAAGTGGACAAAATTTCGCATTTTAAATACAAGCCTAACACAAGCTTGTGCAAATTACAGGAAAACATACTTGTTACTGATTTTTTTTTTATATATCTTAAGCAAGATGCATGATTTCTTTGCCTGTGTTTATACATCCACAAGAGCAGAGGCTTTCCTATCGTCCAGAGCTTTGTAAGGTTTATAGAAAAATAAAACAACCAACAAGCACCACCATCAAACAAAAATCCAAACAATCCCCCAATAAAAAAAAAAGAAAAAAGAGAAAAAAAATTTATATACTTAGATAAAAGGAGTTATTCAAGTACAAACCTGTAGCAGAAACATCATGAACTTCAAAGTCTGAAAGAAAACACGATTTAGGCAGGTAAACAGCAGATGAATTCTTCTGAAACACTGAACAACAGTCATATTTTTCTCTACTTGACAGCCATAAAAAGGAGAAAAAGGTCTATGTTTCAGTCTATTTACACCATTTTTTAAAAAGTAAAGACATAAGAGAAATTTCTAAAATCTTACAGATACAAATAAATTTATAGAAGTCATTGAATCATACTATAAATTAGGAATCAGAAATAAAACATGCACTGAACGCTCACTGCATTTTCTAAACACATTCAAATAATCTATGCTTAATCCCCAGAATTTACATATAAATACTCTTTCTTAAGATCTCAGGAGTCCCCACAGGTTAAAGACTCTGTAAATATTAAAAAGAATAAATATAAATGTCTATCAAGTTGCTCATTTTATTTCTTCTTTCTCTTCAACTAACCTAAAGTCATCAGTTTTCAGGGTACCACAGTTTCAGCAGTAGTAATAGGATGTTTGTTTGCTGCCAAAATGGACAAAGTTTCAGTCTGTAAATGTACCTATAAAACTGACATGAAATATACAGGGTAAGTAGACCAACATGCAAAGCCAGTCAGGACTTTCCAGAGGAAGCACATTTTGAGTGTGCCACATTTCTCAGCCTTCACCTATTGAAGGTACTGTATTTTTTTCCTTGTCTGTTAGGTGTATCCCACCTTAGTCATCTGGGAACACTCCTTGGCAATGTCCTCCGTCCTTTATAAACACCTGTTAATGCTTATGGAACACAGAGCTCCACAGACAGCTTAGTTCCCTGAATTTAATGTTAGTTTGGCTTTCCAACTTATTATTTAGTATTTTGTTCTTATTCTTGTAAGGGCAGGTTTTCCAAGCATCTTATTTGCTTTCCTCTTTAGCTATCCTGTCACTCTTTTCACTCTTATTTTTCTGCAATATTTTCTCTCTTGTGTATTTTACAGCTAGAGAATATTGTTTCCTTTCTTTGTTTTTTAAATACAAATAAGTAACAGATGTGCTATTAAGTAGAAGAAAAATATCCAGAGAATTTCAAAGCTGATTTAAGCCTTTATTTATCACCAAATGATGTGACACAAGCATCACAAAATCGTTTGTGAACCTAATCAAAAGTTCAAGGTGGCCTGGTAGAAAAAAAGATTTCTAGCAGATCACGGAATGTAAGTGATTAGTTTTGGTTTACCATCCATAAAATGCTACACAGGACTCTATATTTTGGATGCATCTCAAAATAACCTTCTAACACAACATGAAGATCAGAATGAAGTCATTCTAGTTCTGGGTTCTAGTTATTTAGGTAGATGAATATAGGTAAAAGTCATTTACCTAATGGCTAAAATCCAGAGGAAGTACTCCTAAGAAGGATGCTGAGTAACTGAAATGAAATGATGTGATGCAGTTAGTGATATTCTCTACAAAATTATCCACTGAACTCACCAAATGCCTCCTTATGTGATATTACATAATTTTAAAAGGATCCTAACATGTTTTAGATCCTTTAAAACGATCCTATATATTTTGAATAAACAGTGGTACTGTCAAACTGTTGGAAACAGAATACACAAGCTTAAGACTGGATATTAAAAATGGCTTTTGATACTTTTCCACCTCCTCTTTTTCCAAAGTGCCATCAATGAAAATATAAACAATTCAATATTATTTAACCTTACAGAATAGCCCTGACAATTTCTAACTTCCTTTAGAAAATGCAGGTTGATTAAGGGCATAAAGTTATCAATAAGTAGAGGTCTAGAAGAAAACACAGGGAGACATCCCTACTGGGAAAACCATAGGACCTGTGCATATCCTAGCAGTGACCTTTGTGAATAATTATAGTAACTATATCAGATAAGTATTCCTAACTACCATCATGAGGTATTCAATATTTCAAGAATTTATATGCCTTACAAGACTTTGCTGTGCACTTTGGTATCAGAAATACGAAGCAAAAAGTGGACTTGTTTTACAAGAATAAGCCTATTGTTCATTTAAGGAAGTGAAGTCTATGAATACAATGAAGAGTCAGCTATTATATAGGATCCTGTTAGCACAGACATGCCAGATACAGAAGTTTTGGACTTTCTTATATCAGTATCTAAATCAGAAATAAAAATTAAACAACTTAGTCACCACTTTCTCCTGGAACAAGTTACAAAATCCATTTTTCTCAGCCTATGAGTATGTGACATACTAACAGGCATTGGAGAGCTCTGTGATTGCATTATCATGGCTCTGAAGCCAAGTTACCAGCCCTGTCTCATAGCACAGATTTCTAGCTCATGTTTGACATTGTTGTGGTCAGATGGCTTCTGGTTATTATGAACAATGAGCAAATTATGCTACCTATAAATGACATGCTGTGAGAAATGAAGGACTTAATGGATTATTAACTGTCTGTATATTGCATTGTTACATCAGGACCGGGGCCTTGCATAAACCAAATGGCTCATCTCAACTATAAAAATAAGATATAAAGCAGCAAAGAAACATCCCATTCCTACCTAATTCATATGTGATTTCCCAGAAATAATTTTCAGAAATAATTTGTAGTTCCTGCTTTCTTTTTTAATGCTAAATCATGGATTGTGGGAATTCAAATGAACTAATATGGGAAGGACTGCTAATCAAAACCCTTATGGCCTCTTATGCCCTAATAGCAATCTTGTCCGCCTGGTCTTTGGTCAGCAGCAGCAAGACAAAACTGTGTTTTCCAAATGCAAGTTGCTCTTGCAGGCAACATCAGGGTCTTTGAGTGGCGCCCTATCACACATCTTTGGTGTTATTGCAGGTAAATCACCTTCTGTGCACAGGGTTTTAGTACTTTCCACTTGTTTTGTGTCTTTGGTGGTTCAGAATACCTGAGTTTTCCCTCTGAAACAGGCTGGATATAAGTTTATCTAGTCTCTTCACTTCCTCATCACAGCTAAGAAAACAATCCTATCTTCACTAATGATCATTTATCAACTGACAGATATCCAAGGCAAGGAAACGTGTCTTACATGGGAATCTGATGCCCTGCAAAAACAAATCTGAAAAAAGATGCCAGAAGCAGTGTACTCCAGAAAATATGAAGAAAGGAATTGAAGTTTTTCAGAATGGAAACAGGTATTCTCAGGGCTTTACTGCATATAGAATCATAGAATAGTTAGGGTTGAAAAAGACCTTAAGTTCATCTAGTTCCAACTCCCCTGCCATAGGCAGGGATGCCTCACCCTAGACCATCTCACCCAAGGCTCTGTCCAGTCTGGCCTTGAACACTGCCAGGGATGGAGCATTCACCACTTCTTTGGGCAACCCATTCCAGTACCTCACCACCCTCGCAGTAAAGAACTTCTTCCTTATATCTAACCTGAACTTCCCCCATTTAAGATTTTTAGTTTCTCCTCACTTTTTGTTAAATGCTACCATCCAAACACTTGGCAACTTATAAAAAAAGCCATTGAAGCATGTACTTTTGTTCAGTGAACTGATATTCTCCTTTGTATTTAGGACCACAGCACGTATTTTCTTTAAAAAAAATGCAATAGGATTGAATAAGGGGCCTAATAAGAAAACAAAACACCAGAAAAACCCACAAAAAAAAAAAAACACAGAGAAAACCAAAAACTAAAACAAAAAACCAAGACAAAACAGAAAAGCCAAACCACTTTACATTCTTTTTCATATTCTAATTATTTTATTCTAATGCCTTTAATCCTTTGCTGCAATACGTAATTGTTAATGCTTGGTTTGCTCTTTCCTATCTGTTTCTCCTGAGAGTTTATTTCACACAGACAGATGCACAGGCCAACAAAATGACACAGTTGAAGCTGAAGATGAAAATGAAATATGAAGCATCTTAATCTGCTCTTCAGACTGATCATTACTTCAGATTAATTGTCTCCTGAGCCATGTATGATATTCTGGTGAAGTTCCATGGCTAACAGTAATAGATGTCCGAGTAGACGATTTACTTCTGAGACTATGACATATTATATTACGCAAGCATGGAAGAATCCAAACTGTGAAGGTGACTTACTTTTTCAAGATATGCAATATCTATGTATAAAAGAAAACCAGACTGATTTAAAGCTCCTTGTTTTATGGTAAAGTATGCCTGCTTGCACTGTGTATCATACCGCTCAACTTTCATTGACAGCTTTTTCCCTCCATCCCATTCAGATCAGTTATCTATAAACTTAATACTCTAACTAGATAGACAGCAAAACTAGCACTCCAAGCCAAGTGATTTCACAGCTTCTTTCAGTGAATTTAAGCAGTACAAAATTAAGCCAGGTATTTGTACTTTAAAATACTGCTGTAGGGAGAGTGAAAAAACCCTTTTATTTCCTGCTTCTACTATGGGTTACTTGCATGATCTTAAATCACATCATATACAGTGTAATATAATATGGTAGAAGCTCACCCTAAGTAACCCAAAGAAGGAAATAAATCTGACTTTTGCCCTGAAGAGAGGGCACAGGCATTAACACAGGATCACAGAATTGTTGATGCTGGAAGGGATCTCTGGAGGTCACTTTGTCCAATCTCCCCTGCTCAAATGTGAGCACCCCATAACAGACTGTCCAGGACCAAGTCCAAATGGCTTTTGAGTAACTCCAAGGAACGAGACCACAACCTCTCTGGCAATTTGTGCCAGTGCTTGGTCAATCTCACAGTGAAAAAAAAAAAATCTTTTCTAATGCTTAAAAAGAACCTGCTATGCCTCAGTTTGTGCCCATTAACGCTTGTCCTGTCACTGGGCACCACCGGAGATAGCCTGGCTCGGTCCTCCTTTGCACCTCCCTTCTGATATTTGTACACAATTATGAGATTACCCCTGAGATTTCTCTTCTGCAAGCTAACAGTCTTTTCCTCGTATGAGAGATAAGCCAGCCCTTAATAACCTTAGTAGTCCTTTGCTAGGCTCTCTCCAGTACGCCCATATCTCTCTTGTGTATTTGCATTTTACTAACACAAACTTTACATTGTATTACATGCTGATGGCTTTGGACCACAAACACAGATCAGAAGGGTTATTCCTTGTGCCACATTCTATATACTCATTTAATGTGCAGCTTCACAAAACCATAGTCAGCAAGGCTTCTACTACTAAGTGCTTCTTTTAGTTTAGCAAGAAATTTTCATCTCCAAGCTGCCCACATTACTTTGTAAATCAGGGACATTTCATTGTAATAATGACCTTTGAATCACATATTAAAGATCTGGAAAGTATTGTTTAGTATTCACAATACCTCGCATATATTATACACTTCAGTAATAATCTCTTCTACCCATCATTTTAGCAAGATTTGAATCCATGAAAATAATGAACAGATATGAGGCTATTTAGCAATAATTTTTAAAAGTAGATTGCTCAAAATTTCTCACTAAAGTCAACAACAACAAAAGATGTATTAAATTGGAGATCTAACCTTCTTAAATACAAGGACTTCTGTCAGGGAAACAGAGAACAAAGATGGCAAATCTCCAATCCCCAGGATACCAGATGAGAGTGTGAGCAAGAACTAGATAAAAGCTGAAAGGCAACATTAAAATTAATTTAGATAACACCTCATATGGAGGAGTGGACAAGGCAGGGCAACTAGTATATTTTCCTAATGTTTCTTTATTTGGGATGTGTCTTTCCAAAACACATTTCATCCAGAAAGTGAGCTTTTATTTTCAAATATATACAGATGCCCTGAACTTTAATGAATGCAGGTGGTATACAATGCCTCTAGCTGTATACACTGCCTCTAGCTGAACACTACAAAACCACTGTTAGCTTCATTTTGCTAATGAAGGCTGAGGTGAGTAGATTGAGAGAGGGCGCCTGCAACACCGGAGTGGAGCGGGGAGAGATCAGCGTCCAAGAGCCTCAACTGAGATCGACAAAAGCCATTGAGGAGGGAGCCTCTAGTCCTCAACAGGACTTGCCCAGGAGCCGGCAGCTCAGCTCTCGCGAGCAGCTGACTCACCGGGGGCGGAGCCAGCAGGCTCCCCGGCAGCTGTGAGCGGGTAAAAACCTGCCCAGGGAGCGCAGCGAACAGAGCGGGTTGAGTCAGTTTGTGCGGGCAGGTGAGTGGGGTGACCGCCTGATCAAGAGGACTCGACTGGAGCGCAGGAGGGGGAAGGACTGCTTGCTTGTGCAAAAAGGCATAGACGGACCGATGGACCAGATAGAGCATGGTCACCACTCGATCAAAACCTGTAGATAGGAATAACGTGGGTACCCAGACTGAGCCTTCCCGCAGATATGCGGCCGTGCAGGTCTCTGGCTGCAGTGAATGCCTGAGCCTGGCACTTGTATCAGAGAGAGCCAGTGACACCACTCGTGTGCGGTGTCAGCAAGTAGATGACCTGCTAAAGCAGGTGGTTGAACTGAGGGAGGACATACAAATGTTGAGAGCTATCAGAGAGTGTGAAAGTGAAATTGATTGGTGGAGACACAGCCTAAGGCAAGGGCAGAGGGAAGTGGTTGAACAAGTGATAGATCCCCTTCCCTCCTACCATCAGACAGAAGGAGTAAACTTAAGGGACAAGAAAGTATGGAGGGAGGTCCCTCCTCAGAGAGGTAAGCGAAAACCCTCTCAATCCCTTCCTTCCTCCCAGTTGCCCTTGAGTAACAGGTATGAGGTCTTGGAACTACAGGGCCAGGTAAATGGTGATGGAGGGGTAGATCCATCTAGTAAGTCACCTAGGGCTTGTCACTCACCCCCATGCCTTAGAACTTCCTCAAGAAGAAAAGAAGAGTAATTGTGGTGGGTCACTCCCTTCTGAGGGGAACAGAAGGGCCCATTTGTTGACCTGATCCATCCCACAGGGAAGTCTGCTGCCCAGCTGGGGCTTGGATTGGAGATGTTAAAAGGAAACTCTCTGATCTGGTGCAGCCCTCTGACTACTATCCGCTGCTGGTTTTTCAGGTTGGCAGTAATGAAATTATTAGAAGCAGGGCAAGGGCAATGAAGAGAGACTTCAGGGCCCTGGGACGGCTGGTTAGAGGGTCTGGAGAGCAAGTGGTGTTTGCCTCCATACCTGTTACAAGCAAAGGTGAAGAGATAAATAGGAAGACTGCAGATTAATACATGGCTACGGGACTGGTGCCAAAGGCAGGGGTTTGGGTTTTTCAATCACAGGCTGCTATATGAGACACATGGTTTGCTGGTGGCAGGTGGGATACATCAGTCCCAGAGGGGGAGAAGGTTTCTGGGGCAGGAGTTAGCAGGGCTCATTGACAGGGCTTTAAACTAGGTAGGAAGGGGGAAGGGGAGATAACTGGGACTGTTGGGGACAAGCCCAAGAGAAACATGCTAGGGCTTGAAGAATGGCAGACTAGGGAGAACACTCAATCTATTGTTTCATTTGAGGGAAAGGGTAGTTGTTTAAACCCTGTCCTGCAGGGGAAAAAGGGTACCTGGGCAAGAGGTAATAGAGCTCACTCGCGGAGCTCTAGGTTAGATTCGAAGTGTGAAGGGGTTGTACCTGGGTTTGAACTAGTGGGGCAATGTTCTAGTATGAATGAAGACCAGAAGGCCTCCCGTCTTCCAAGGGTGTCACTAGCGTGCTCAGCTTGCTCCCTGAAATGCCTGTACACCAATGCATGCAGCATGGGGAATAAACAGGAGGAGTTAGAAGTCTGTGTGCGGTCTAATTGTTATGACCTGGTGGCAATTACAGAGACATGGTGGGACAGCTCACATGACTGGATTGTGGTTATGGATGGCTATGTCCTTTTTAGGAAAGATAGATCAGCCAAGCGAGGTGGTGGAGTTGCTCTTTATGTGAAAGAGCGACTAGAATGTATTGAGTTCTGTCCAGGGACAGATGAGGGCCAAGTGGAAAGTCTGTGGGTGCGAATTAAGGAACAGGCTGGTATGGGTGCCACAGTTGTGGGAGTCTATTATAGACCTCCTGATGAGGACGAAGGAGTTGACGAGGCTTTCTACAGGCAATAGAAAGCAGCCTCACGACTACAACCCTTGGTCCTTATGGGTGATTTTAACTGCCCCAACATTTGCTGGAAGACTTACACAGCCAGTCAGTCACAGTCTAGGAGGTTCCTCCAGTGCATTGATGATAACTTCTTAATGCAAATGGTGGACGAACCAACTAGGAGAGGAGCGCTGCTAGATCTGGTACTCACCAACAAGGAGGGTCTGGTTGAAGTAGTGACGGTCAATGGCAGCCTGGGCTGCAGTGACCATGAGATGGTGGAGTTTAGGATCTTGTGTGGGAGGAATAGAATACCTAGCAAGGCCACATTTCTGGATTTCGGAAGGGCCAACTTTGGCCTCTTCAATCAATTGCCAAGGGAAGTATCATGGCAAAGGGTACTAGGTGGTAAAGGGTCTCAAGATAGTTGGTCAGCATTCAAGAACCACTTCTTCAAAGCTCAGGATCAGTGTCCCAATGAGTAGGAAGTCAAGTAGGGGAGCCAGGAGACCAGCATGATTAAACAAGGAACTGCTGGGCAAACTCATACAGAAAAAGAGAATCTATGGATTATGGAAGGAGGGGCTGGCCACTTGGGAGGAATATAGGACAGCTGTTAGAGGATGTAGGGAAGCAATTAGGACAGCTAAGGCCTCCTTGGAACTTAATCTGGCAAGTCGGGACAAGGACAATAGAAAGGGCTTCTTCAAATACATAGCAAATAAAACTAACACAAGCAGTATAGGCCCACTGCTGAATGAGGTGGGTGCCCTGGAGGCAGAGGATATAAAGAAGGCAGAGGTGTTGAATGTCTTCTTTGCCTCTGTCTTTACTCCTGCAGACTCTCCCCGGGGGACCCAGATTCCTATAGCCCCGGAAGGAGTCAGGATAAAGGAGAAGTGTGCTTTGGTAGATGAGGATTAGGTTACGGATCAGTTAAGTAATCTGGACATCTATAAATCGATGGGTCTGGATGGAATACACCCGCGGGTGCTGAGGGAGCTGGCAGAGGTCATTGCTGAGCCACTCTCCATCATCTTTGGTAAGTCGTGGGAAACAGGTGAGGTGCCTGAGGATTGGAGGATGGCAAATATCACGCTGGTCTATAAGAAGGGAAAGAAGGAGGACCCAGGTAATTATAGACTGGTCAGCCTTACCTCCATCCCTGGAAAGGTGATGGAACAACTTATTCTTGACACCATCTCTAGGCATATCAAGGATGAGGGGGTCATTAAGAGCAGCCAACATGGCTTTACCAAGGGGAAGTCATGTTTGACCAACCTGATAGACTTCTATGAGCAAGTAACTAGGTGGATGGATGATAGTAGAGAGGTAGATGTGGTTTTTGTTGATTTCAGTAAGGCATTTGATACTGTCTTCCACAGCATCCTCATAGATAAGCTAAGGAAGTGTGGGCTTGATGATCAGGTAGTGAGGTGGATCAAGAACTGGTTGGAAGGAAGAAGGCAGAGAGTTGTGGTCAATGAGGCAGAATCTAGCTGGAGGTCTGTGATTAGTGGAGTCCCTCAGGGGTTGGTGCTGGGACCAGTGCTGTTTAATATTTTCATCAACGACCTGGATGAGGGAACTGAATGTACCCTCAGCAAGTTTGCTGATGATACTAAACTGGGAAGATTGGCTGACGCACCAGAAGGCTGTGTTGCCATTCAGCGAGACCTGGGCAGGCTGGAGAGTTGGGCGGAGAGGAACTTGATAAAATTCAACAAGAGCAAGTGTAGAGTCTTGCATCTGAGGAAGAACAACCCCATGTACCAGTACAGGTTGGGGGCTGACCTGCTGGACAGTAGTGAAGGGGAAAGGGACCTGGGGGTCCTGGTGGATAGGAGGATGACCATGAGCCAGCAATGTGCCCTTGTGGCCAAGAAGGCCAATGGCATCCTAGGGTGCATTAGAAAGGGTGTGGTTAGTAGGTCAGGAGAGGTTCTCCTCCCCCTCTACTCTGCCTTGGTGAGGCCACATCTGGAATATTGTATCCAGTCCTGGGCCCCACAGTTCAAGAAGGACAGGGAATTGCTTGAAAGAGTCCAGCACAGAGCTACAAAGATGATTAAGGGAATGGAACATCTCTCTTACAAGGAGAGGCTGAGGGAGCTGGGACTCTTTAGCTTGGAGGAGACTGAGGGGTGACCTCATCAATGTTTACAAATATGTAAAGGGTGAGTGTCAGGATGATGGAGCTAGTTTTTTTTCGGTGATGTCCAGTGACAGGACAAGGGGCAATGGGTGTAAACTGGAGCATAGGAGGTTCCATGTGAACATCAGGAAAAATTTTTTTACTGTGAGAGTGACAGAGCACTGGAACAGGTTGCCCAGGGGGGTTGTGGAGTCTCTTACGTTGGAGATATTCAAGGCCCGCCTGGACAAGTTCCTGTGTGATGTACTCTAGGTTACCCTGCTCTTGCAGGAGGGTTGGACTAGATGATCTTTTGAGGTCCCTTCCAACCCTTAGGATTCTGTGATTCTGTGATTCATTTGCATTACCGGCTACTCATTTGTTCCATATGTCTGTATGATATCTACAAAAGCTTTGAGGTCTTCATTTTTCTGTCAGAGGCTGTAAAAATTAGTTCATTTCTTTCAGCATTTAAAAAAATAAAAAAAAAAGCAAATTCATGGTTTATTCAAATTCAAAAAGTCAACTACTGAGCTTTTGCTGCTAGGAGTAGACGAAGAAGCAATAATGCCCTGCACCGATTTTTTGACAGCCTGGCCTCAAAATTAACATTTCCTATCACCTCATCATTTGTTTTCCTGCTATAAAAGCAACTGCAGGATTTATAGCAAGTACAAAACCACACTGCTCTTTCTATATTCCTATTGTTTGCAATTTTGTTAAAAAGTCCTTAAAGAATAAACAAAACAAAACAACCCAACTTGAAGAGAACAACTGCACACCATCAAAAGGGAAAAAAACAAACACAGCAAACAGCTATCAGCAGCCAACCACACGCCTTACTCTCATGTAATACTATCTTAGTATTGTGACTTACCTACCGGTAAGCGAACTTCAGACAAAGCATGGGAAAACCAGTTTTATTATACCAGTACTATTATAGACAGAATAAGGACAGGGGTTTCAAGTGGGTAAGGGTAACAGATTACCTGTGGTTAATGAAGCTGCAGGGAACACCCTGCACTTCAGAGCAAATAGCAACAGACAAAGTCTGTGACTGAAACTCCATCCAAAACTGCAGTACCTGTGGATCAGGGAGCCATTGAACAAGACTAGTTCCTCAGTATTTTTCTCCTTTAATAGCAACATTGAAAACTGATCTGCAGATTTTTGGCATGGGGTTGGAGGGGTCTATTTTGGTTTTATTCCCTTTGGCAGATAGTAGGCAGATTCAAAATGCCTATGAGATTGGATAAGTAAAATGGATAATTGCCTTGTTTCTGCACGAATTGAATTTTTAACTAAGTTGTGATTTCACAGCTGATCATTGCATTCATTTATTTCTCTCCAGCCACTACTTCAAGGCAGAGTACAATTTATCAGGCAAACTTTATTTTTTGTCAGTTTTTTTTAATAAAACACACCAAACCAACACCCACAAGAAAAAAAAAAAAAAACCAACAAAAAAAAACACACCCAAAAAGCCCAGAAAAACAAATAGCCAAAACCCAAGTTTTATCTCAGAAGAAAACCAGCTTGACACTCCAAACTCTTCAGTGCAAAAGAACAACATAAACCAATAAATAAACTAATAACAAAAACCAAAATAAAAGTAAGAATGCTTCCTTTTTCTGACAAAAGAGTATTATTTATTTCCTACTTTGGAGCCTTAAAAATCTATCCTGTTTTAGGGAAAAGAAACATAACCAGTATTTGTTAGAATCTGAACACTATGAATGTGGGCTAAACACCTACTTAATACATATGTAAAGCTGCATATTTTTTGAGTAATACATATTTGTATTTTTATATTTTACATATGTACAAACACAAATATAAGTATACCATAATAAAATCT
Source organism: Pezoporus wallicus (assembly GCF_028554395.1). Lineage (NCBI taxonomy): Eukaryota > Metazoa > Chordata > Aves > Psittaciformes > Psittacidae > Pezoporus > Pezoporus wallicus. The sequence goes on along the minus strand of NW_026642757.1, from coordinate 970,012 downwards.
CTTCATTTTCTGAAGTCAAATAATATTCTAGTTTTCCCAGGCCTGTAGCAAACTGTTTCATACTAGACAAGGAAAAAATGCACATAAATGGATTATGAAACCCAGAGACATCCGATTCTATTGAAAAGATGTTTGATGAGGAGAAACTATAAATAGAAAACCAAGTTCCCCTTTTCCAACAGCCCATGGTTTTTAAGACATTTTCAGATTCTGCTTTCCTGATAACAGAAGCTGAAATTCACACCAAAAAATAGAGTAGACTCATGTGTGACAGTATCTATTTAGGAGCAAGCATGAGGCAGCTGAATAAAATGCTCTTAAGTTCTGAAAATTTACTTCACTGAGCCAGTAGAGAATACTGCTATTAAATTACATTTACCATTATGTACCTGACCTATTAAAAACCACTTCTGATAATTTAAGTATTCAGTGTAGTTTAAGACCCATATACAGGAAAATACATAGTGTACTAAGGTGTTACTAATTTTATTATTACTATTACCAAACATATTTAAATTAAACACTAACTTTTGACATGAGAACTCATTAGAAAAAGCTTAGTTTCTATATTAACCTTTTACTTAATGTGGCATGTGCGGCACAGTTACTAGAAATGAAAAATACAGACAGGTGAGATAATGTCAGCTAAATGCTTATCTATGAATAGTTTTCTATATTGTCATAGCTGATAGCTGCATTGGCCATTTGTCCTAAATCTCATTATAAAAATCTTCCTACACAAAGACTGATTATAAACTTCTTAACCACCACCCCCCCACCCCCCACCCCCCGCTTTGGATACATCTCACAAGTAGAACATAACTCCATTACTACATATTATTAAATTAGCATCTTTCCTGATCTGCTTTACCACTCTAACTATAAATGACAACCAAGAACATGCTAAGACATACCTGAAAAAAAGATGAGAGATTCACTGATACTTGGACAGAGTTGAACTGACAATTTCGGTTTTATTTATTTTTATATAGATCTAGGGTACATATAAACTCTGACAATGGTGATACTCTGTGTTACAAAGAAATATCCCTTGGAATTTGAGTCTTCCCAGCTTCCTCCATCCTATTCTGGCTTTCAGTAGTAGAGTGTTTCTAATGTAACATTATAGTACATCATATTACGCTGATTCAGGTTAAAACTACACACAAATCAGTAAAGTTATGGAAAAAGGGACATACTCTTCCACTCTGGTACCTATAGTCAGGTAAGCAAATGCTGAAATGCTTCATTCTGGCTAGAATGAAACATGACAGAATAGAAAAGTAATTGTTTTAATGTTTCAAGAATGTTATTGTTTTGGCCAATAGGATTTAGCAAAATCTATTCAAATTCATAAATTGTTTTGTATTCTCAGAAATGGAAGCTTTAATAAATAAAGAAAAATAAAGTACATGTGGTTTTACTTGCTAAGCCAGGATTTTGCTAGCTGCTATTTCACTTTAGACTCTCAAGCAGTATATGACTCCACCATAAGATCTTCAAAAATGTAAGAATAAGAAAATGGTGTAAACCAAAATCTTCTCTATACAACTGTGAAGGGAAGGCTAAGTCAGAGATGTATGGAAATGTATGGAAAAGGGTGCATTCCTAGTATAATATAAAAATACTGGCAAGGATGAGAAAAGAAGTTCTAAAGATCAAAAATATTATAAAAGGAAGGTAAACAAATTCAGAGAAAATATGAGCTTTTCTACACAGAGCAAGAAATTGTTTCATTTTCAGGCTCCACTTGAAGTTGCAAAACCAATCTTTCAGTACAATAGCTTTTTCTTTTTTTTTCTTTTTCTTTTTGAGAAAAAAAAATCCAAGTCAGTTACGTAGTTGTTCAACAGGTATGAAAATGTGCCAGCAATTTAATCCATTTCAGATTCAGAAGTTCCTGAAGTTTAAGAGCACATTTGGTCACATCTATATTTAAATTTGTTAAATTTAGTCATAATTTTTAAACATACTCTCCATAAATCCTTTTTTTCTTGAAAGAAACATTTGCTGTAGAATAATGAATATGAATTATGCAAGGAAAATCTTTAAAGAAATGCTTCTTGCATATTTTAAGCCTGTTAAAAAGTAGAGTTTGAAAGACATTGTCATCCAGAGAGATTCATTTCTTTTTATAAGAAAAATCATTGCAAAACTGTAGTACAGAACATGTCAGTTACTCTAGGCAGAGAAATTTGTGTCACAGGTATTCTTTTGAATTTCTGTAAGGGTAGAAACCTTACACTATTCTTACTGTATAAAGTAAAAATATTTTTTAGTCAGTGCCTTACCTCAAGCTGAAGAAAAAAAAAATCATGTTATCTCTCTGACAAAATCTGACAAAACTTCCCTTCCCTCATTTCAGATGGAAGTTAGCTTAAGAGAAGTGAAGCCATAAAAGATGAAAGTCTGCTGCCAGCCTCAGGATTCAGCACCACTAAATTCAGCCACAGCTCCTACAGGAACTACTTGCAACTCTAAATTAAGCTCTTCCTCAAGTGAAGACAGTTAGCAAAAGGATAGACAGAGAAATGAGCAAAGCTATGCCAGATCATTACACCTTTTAATCACAATAAAAAAAAAAAAATCTCTTATACCTAGTCCTGGATTTTGCTTCCTTTGCCGAAGTGAAACCTCTCCTGGATTTGAACACGAACCCTGATCCAGAAGCTAACTTTAGCTTGGTGACCTGTTCTTTCTGCTAAATGTATTTTACAAGTAGCATCAAGTTCTAGAGCCTGCCTTAAACTCCCCATCTAAAAGTAGCTATAAAATGTTCCTTGCTTTCCTGTTTTAAGAATGCTTGAAGATTAGGGTTGACTGAATGTCCTGGGTTCAGCAGTAGCAGTCATGTTTCTCCTCCTTGGTAGCTGGTGCAGTGCAGTGTTTTGACTTTCGGCTCGGGAACAGAGCTGATAGAGATGTTTTGGTTTGGCCAAGGACTTTGTGAGCCTCATGCTCTGCCAGGGAGGAGGGGAAGCCAGGAGGAAGCAGAGACAGGACACCTGACCCAAACTGACCAAAGAGCTATTCCATACCACAGCACATCATGCCCAGGATGTAACTGGGAGTTAGCCGGAAGGGCTGGGGAGACTGCAGGGTTGGAGGAGGTATCGGTCGGAGCTTGGTCAGGCTTGGGGGCCGAGTTATCGGTCGGCTGGTGCTGAGGTGTTGTATTCTCTTCCCTTGTTATTTCCTTTATCATTATTATCATTGGTGGTAGCAGTAGTGATTTGTGTTATACCTTAGTTACTAAACTGTTCTTATCTCAACCCGTGGGAGTTGCATTCTTTTCGATTCTCCTCTCCGTCCCTCCGGGAGCAGGGGGAGGGCAAGAAAGGGGGGGAAGTGAGCGAGCGAATTACCTGACTGGGTTTAAACCACGACACTGAAGAATGGGGTTGATTGAAGAATAGGCTTCTAAATAAGTAACTTCAAGGACCCTAGGCTTTATTAGCAACTACAGAGATAAGGAAATGGCTAAGATAAGCACTGCACAAGAACTAGCCAGAACCAGCCTGCTGGTTACTGACATGACAAGGATCCTAAAAAGAAGTGATGAAGAGCAAGATGGTGAAGAAATAACGACCAAGGGTCCCAAAGCCCACTACCACATTTTACTGCTCATGCTGGAGGAATTCTAGAAGTATGATGTAATGTATAAGTAACTCAATGAATATGTATGTAATCTAATGAATATGTATGTTTAAGGACAATACAATCACAACCTGGTTGATGCTTGGAGGAGACACACTAGGAGGAGCTATCCCCCCGTGTCTCCCAGCTCCTCAATAAAGAATACCTGCTTGTCAACTTAAACTTTGTTGGCGAGTTTCTGGAGATTTCTCTGAATCAGTTTGGACCCTCTTACTAAGTCTAGCCTGGTATCCCTTTACAGACACACAAACAATTTCCAGCAACCTCTCTGCATCAAGAACTAACCCTAGTTCAACTTCACTCCCTGGAATTTCGGCCCTAAATAAAAATTCAGTCCTAACCTTGCTTGATTTAGTTCAGGGGTTGTATTTTGCAGGACCTGATTAAAATTGTAGGAGATTATAGTACTTCTGGAACCTATCCTGCATCCAGGTCCAGACCTTTCTCGGACCTAAACAATCACCTATCTGCAGTGCTTGGGTTGTTCCCTGACTGTTGTTCAGCAATGCTGGCAGATTCTTCTTGACTTATTGTGCGTTTGGCTGGTTTTGAGTTTTTTTGCTCCCTCTCTTTTTAGCACGAGGCACTGACTTTCCACTTCCAAGCTCAAATTCAGTTAACATCCTACATACAGTACAACAGCTCTTAGATTCAGTTGTCATCTGGACAGATGGCCAAACTTAAAGTTAACAAAAAGATAGCAATCATTGCCAAAAAGCAGTCCAAGAATCTTATTTGAATCATTCACCTCTTTAGCTTAACATCTAGTCTTGGTCTGACAGAGCCTCCACAGTGTTGATCCAACAAACTGACAAAGAAGAGCTTCTCTTTGTTGAAGTCTAGAGACTTCCCTGATAAACTCAGCCAAAATCTCCTTGATGGGAGTAGTTGGCAGGACAAAGAAAACTTGATGGGTGGAGGATAAAGAAACCCTGATAACAAACTAGCCTCCCAGGAAGAGAGGAATCAGTAACAACTGACAACACCACCCACTTAGGTATCTACACTGAAAAGGTACATAGAAAAAACATCGAACCAAACAAATTCCAAAACAAAACTGCTTCTCTACAAGAGCCTCTTGCACAAGATCTCCTAGATGGACCGGATACTTGCCGGGGACAAGTGGCTGACTCCAGCCTCTGTGACGCAGATCATCTTCAGGTAAAACACCTGAGGGCGGCCAGAAACTGCTGTGTGTAACAAAGGATGTGTAACAATGGGAAATGAAGGAAGTTCCCTGGATTGTTTTCCTTCTTCTTTTCTAACTTTATACTATATAGCACTATATAGTGACGCAGTCTGCTTCAACTAATACTTAAGAATGAACTATTAATTTGTTACTGTAGTTTGTTTTTTGTCAATTTTTCGATAGCACAAAAATCCACAAGGCAGTACCATTTTTGTTCTATTTTTTCAGTCTATAAACCTGTGTTAGCTGAAAGAGTGTTTTTACAGATGCCATTTTAGCAAGCAGAAAAGCGACACTTGTCTCCCAAAAGAAGTTTAAGTAAAGGTTTTTATCCCTTTTTTTTATATTGTCTTTGTGAAGCACTCTCACCCCATCAGCTTTGCAGGTTTTGTACATGTTGAGATCCTTCAAACTACAAATGAATTTGAATTTGTATATTTGTTGTGGTTTCAGCTGGAATCGTTATTTTTCTTCCTAGTAGCTGGTGCAGTGTTGCGTTTCAGCTTTAGTCTGGGAGCAGTGCTGGTAACACAACGATGTTTTTAGTTGTCACCCAGTAGCGTTTATCCTGATTAAGGACTCCTCAGTCTCACCTCACCTTTGCCGGTGAGGAGGCGCACAAGAAGCCAAGAGGGAGCAGAGACAGGACACCTGACCCAAACTAGTGAAAGGGTTATTCCATACCACAGCACATCATAATCAGTATCCGAACTGGGGGTAGTTACCTGCAAGGGCCTAATTGCTGCTCAGTTCAGACTGGATATTGGTCGGCAAGTGGTGAGCAGTTGTGTTGTGCATCACTTGTGTTTATTGCTGGTTGGTTCTGGATTTATTTTTTTTCCTTTCCCACATCTTAAAGAATGCAGCATCTTCCCTAACTTGCATTCTGTGCTCTGTTACGTGTGTGGAGTCACAGCAGTGATCGCAGGAGCATAAGAAGGAAAAAGAAATGTACTGTGAAATTCACCACCTCATTAACAAAAGCAGATTACTGGGTAAGAGAACCTGTAATCCAAAACCCAACTACTGTTCATTAAAAAAGATTACCCACCTATTTGCCATAACTTGACATATTTAGAAATAGTCAAAATTAGGTTATAGTTCTGAATCATCTGAAATTGATACATGAGAAACATAATTCTTTTTAAATATTCATACAGTTGGATAAAAACTAAAGTATTATTCTAGCAATTGACAAGCTTTTCCTACACAGAAAAAAAAAAAGCAAACAAAAAACAACAAAACCCACCAGAAAACCACCTCAAAACCCTGTCCTTTTATCAAATAATTTTTAAAATGTTTCTCAGTCATGTGCTCTTCACACAGACCTGTTCAGAATGAAGCTTTTTTATCAGCATCACTTACTTTTGCCATACTGCCATTTGCAGTTTTTTCCACTCTAGAGAAACTATTTTCAGGATTAAACATTTAGGAAGCTAATTTAGCTTTAGAGAAGTCCTCTGTAGGTCAAATATTGGTCATATTAGAAACATAGAAACTTTGCTCTTAAAAGGTCATTTACTTAGAAGGCAAAAGGACTGTCATTATTTAATGGGAAATAAGCCAAGATGAAAAATATAAAACATGTAATTGAGTGTCCTGCTGGTTCTGCAGACTTTTTTCTAAGTGTACCAGTTACCATAAAAAACTAAGAAAATAAAGTCTTTACTACAAGCATTAGAGCAAAGTAGTCTACTGCTACAGATTAGTGTTTGTGTATAAGTATTACAATGCTCAGAAACGTCAGGAAAATAAAAAAAAAGAAAAGCAGGAAAATACGTGGATGTAATCGTAAGGCATTCTTGAGGTTTTCCTAAGCAGCCCAGATATATGAGACTTTCTGTAACATTTATCTTATTTTTCCATCTCAACCTGCCTGCATTGCTAACAAAGTGAATGTCACTTGTGACATTCAGTTGTCATTAGCAACTAGTCATCCATAGTATTTTCTTTTAATAAAACTAATAATTATTAGTTGTACTAAGCAGATAGAAAACATGATGTAGAATTCATTCAGATAGGAGCATTTGTTCAGATCTGTGGGACAAGGACATTTTGTTTCTTCTGCACACATACATCTAACTATCAAATTATCTTCAGGATGCCCTGAAATAACAGGATCTGACTCTACAAATATATATGCTGATTTTTTATGTATGAATTCACTGACCTTACTGAAGCAAATAACAACCATATAGATAGGCATTCACATATCTGAAGGACTAAGAGCATTTGGCTTGGAAAAATGGATTTATAGACAAGTTAAAGAAATAGTGATTTCTAGTAACATTTGTACAGCACTGTAACAGATGAAAAACAGATAATAATATTTGGAAAATAAACACAAGTCTATGCAGTATTAGTTCTATTTTGACAGCCTCACTAACACATTACCTGCAGTGCTATAGCATATACACCACTTACTAAGAAAAATTATCTTAAATTTCAATACTTTAAAACTACTAAGGCACCGTAAAAACTAAATCTACAACAGCACAAAAATAACCCAAATTTCAGTCATTCCATGTTGATATTCTTAATACTAAAGAAAACTGTATACTTAAAGCAAATACTTGAAAAAGATTGCATTTATATTCATAAATACAAGCTAAAGTAACCTATCTTTTACCTCTTCAGAGCTAGTTGTGAAAGTACAAAACTGGGAATAAACGGTCTGTGAATATTAGCCCTATCTGTTTCAAAGATCTTGGGTTCAAGTCCTTGCTCCACTATGACCCAACTAAACCAAATTTATATCCGTGCTTTAAACCCCATGTGCAAAGATAACTTTTCTTATGATGCTTGCCCCCTAGATGAAACGAGAGAAAAATAGAAGTGTTAAAATTCATAATAAAGTTACTGTGAAATAAACAGCATTGTTTCAAGTACTAGAAACAATCATGAGAAATCTACAAACTGTAACGTACAGGTCTTAGAAAGACTGACCTGACCTATTTTTTCTGGCTGATTTGCTACAGGGCAATACTGATTAATGGCAATTAAATACCTTTCAATCATCCTCCATCTCCATACCCTATTTAGTTCTGATATGAGACCAATGTACTTGATATATTAGAAATGTTTGAAATAATATGTTTTAGGCGTATTCAAAAGAATAAGACCAAGAATAGACAAAGCACATTTTTTTTTTTTAAAGTGTCAAGAATTAAATAAATCTTCCAGATTAGGGCTGAGACATAATAACAAGGTATTCAAGGAAGGGTGAAAAAGAAAACTTGCTTTCCATTGTCTGTTTTAGTGTGATCTGTCTGGAGGATTAGTTATCAAAGGGTTGTTCAAAGAACTGCTGCTTGCTTGGGAGAATGGAACAATCCTCTTTGACAACATTTGTAAAAAGAGCTTTTTCACATAAAATAAAAAGGATGAAGGTTGGTTGGTACTGATGCCATCCTGAGAAGGTCAGCTGATGACATAGTAGCCTTTATGCTTAAGAAGGCCCAGAGCTACCACAACACAATACAAAAATTCCACAGAGACTTTAGGCAATAAAAAGTGGCATAGAGTGCAACCTCAGCAAGTTTGACAGTGACACCAAGCTGTGTGGTGCTGTCAATGTGCTGGAGAGAAGGAATGCCATCCAAAGGGACCTTAACAGGCTTGAAAGGTGGGCCCCTGTGAACTTCATGAAATTTAACAAGGTCAATGACAAGTTTCTACACCTGGGTTAAGGCAGTCCCAAACACAACTACAGGCTGAGCAGAGAATGGACTGAGAGCAGCCCTGAGGAGGAGAACTTGGGGGTGTTGGTTGACAAGAAGCTCAACATGAGCCAACAGTGTGCACTCACAACCCAGAAAACACCTAGAGGACTGTATTCAGCTCTGGGGCTCCAGCATAAGGACATGGACCTGCTGGTGTGAGTCCAGAGGCAGCCATAAAGATGGTCAGAGGGCTAGAGCACCTCTCCTAAGAAGAAAGGCTGAGAGCTGTGCTTGTTCAGGCTAGGGAAGGCTTCAGGGAGACCTCAGAGCAACTTTCAGTGCTTAAAGGGGACTACAAGAAACCTGGAGAGGCATGTACAAAGTCAGGTAGGAATAGGACAAAGGAAATGGATTTAAGCTGACAGAGGGGAGATTTATATTAGACAATACACACCCCACTGTGAGAGTGATGAGACACTGGCACAGGTTGCCCAGAGAAGCTGTGGTTGCCCCATCCCTGGCAGTGTTCAAGGCCAGGCTGGACAGGGCTTGGAGCAACCTGGTCTAGTGGAAGGTGTCCCTGCTGGTCGTAGGGGACTGGAACTGGATGAGCTTTAAGGTCCCTTCTAACTCAAACCATTCTGTGAAAATACAAAAAAGCTCAGGAGAGACTATCACCCGTGTGCTCTCTCACTCCCTCCCCGTCAATCTTAGGGAAGAAACTCTGTGATCTGTTTTAGAAGAGAAAACCAACAAACTGCCACTCAAGCATCTCTCTAACCCAGGAAACAGTTTTATTAATGGCCCATATATACATGAGTCTGCACAATTCCTCCTCTGCACCCCCCTTAATTCTAGTTCTACTGCTTCAGTCAACAAGGTCGTCCTGTTTCTGTAAAGTAATTTCATGATCATGACAGAAAAGTTTCCTGTGTTTTTATGTTCTAGTATGATAAATTAAAACAAATAACATACACTAGACCCTGAAGAAAAGAATCAACTTCCTCTCAGCATCTAGCCAAATAGACTAGTGTTTGTCTGCTTCAAATTAAGTTTACTTGTAGAAGTTTAGATCAGTGTAGCTGGAAAGCAGCCAGAAAACTTTCATTCTTGTAATTATAAAGAGTATTTTCTCATGTCTTGCTATAAATTCCTCTTTATTTTTTCTTTTTCTTTTCTTTTTCTTTTTCTTTTTCTTTTTCTTTTTCTTTTTCTTTTTCTTTTTCTTTTTCTTTTTCTTTTTCTTTTTCTTTTTCTTTTTCTTTTTCTTTCTTCTGGTTGAACACTATCTGCTAAAAGCCATGTCTTTAAAATCTGGGGACAGTGGGAAAACTAGTAAGAAGAGAGTGAAAAGGAAAAACAACAAAAAAAAAGAGTTTAAGCCAAATTGTACTATTGCAGGTACAGAAAGAGTGCAATTAACGTTAGACCACATTCCACAGAAATTAAATGCACGAGGAAGGAAGAGGTTCTTCTACAGCAATCCAAAGGAGATCTTTTTGTAACAGTACATGACATTTACATTTACATAACGGTGACATGAGAAGAGGGTGCATGACATATCAATATGGGAAATTTTTTTTGGGGGTGTCTAATGGGTTATTCTGTTATAAATAACAGTAAGTAAACAACTTAATCCAGATAATATGCATTTACCAGAGTATAAACATTCCTAAAAGCACCTTTGTTACCTGGTAAGATTGTAAAGTAATCTGTTCCCCTTTTATTCTTCTGTTTGAACTTCCTACACGAGGAAGAATGATTTATAAGATCTTTAGTTATAATGTGTTGTTAAAGCAAACATATGCTACAGCAATCTACATCTTTCTTTCTTTTCTGCACATTTAAGGCTGCATGGGCCAGACTCTAAGCTCTCCTACATCAGTAGCTGAAAGTGTTGCTTCCTCTTTCATATAATCAGATCGTAGCACATCAAAAGTTACTTCTACAAGAAAGCCTGCACACTTTCCCCAGTGCTAACTGCAGTGTTACAGTGGGGAGCTGCACATTGAACACTCATATTTAAACTAATGCATGCAAATAATATTATATGCGTGTGACAACAGCATGCAACTTGAAACTTGGAAACAGTGCTCAAAAATTTATGAGAAAGGTTTTGCAATCAAGCAAAATAGCAGAGGATATACTAGTACACTGTACATATATATACATATCTATACACTAATATATAGTGTATACACTGGTATATAGAGTATTGAGATACTCAGTTGAACAAATGCTATTAGACATTTTTATTTATTATTCACCATTTTTCCTACAAACGAGTTTAATAACCTTCCCCCTTCACCCTCCCCAACCTCATACTGCAATGAAACAGATTTAGGGAGAGTATATGCAAGTAGGTGAGTCTCTGAAAGACTTTGATATTTCTGACATTTCCTGTTTAATGGCATGGGTCTACTTTAACTAGAAAGAAGGAGATTAAGGGATGAACTCCAATCATTTCAGTAATTGATATTCATGTGTGCTGGTTCAGATGGATTATTGTTAATATGACAGGCAGCTAACATTAAATGTCAAATTAACATGAAATATAAAGATGACAGTATGTTGAAATTTGTATACTATACAGTGGAATGAAAAGATTATTCAAAATTTATCCTCCAGGGCTAATAACATATAGTACTTAAACACAGCATAAAATTATATTTCATGCCAAAAAAAAAATATTCTGCAAATGTAAGCTGGAGCTCTGTTACCGAGTAAAATAAATATGGACCAGAAAGACTTACTACACAATAGGTATCACTGAACATACAAGGAACTGAATATTATGAACACAGAAGAAAAAATGCAGAACATCTCTGGCTATTCCCCTTCCCCAAGTTGTTTGCTTGGGAAAGGTGAATAGCCACATGGCATTTACGAGTTCAGAATAATCAATAACAATTAATTAATCTCATGATCTACTAACAAGGTGTTTGTTGCATTAAGGCATGATATATATGCTTCCATTAAAGCTTTTGTAGACCGAATAGGTAGTGAGAGAAGTCTTCTGAAGGAGTGCAAGAAGAGGACCAATGGAAGATGGTATTTTTATTTTTTAAAATTCATTATTTTTATTCTTATTTTGATATTTGTCATTGGAGAGACCAGTTTGTTCCAAGTCATGAATTGCTACAGATGATAAAGGTTTCAAGAAAATATTTTTGCTAGAAAAAAAATTCTGGATAAATCATAGAATCATAGAATAGTTAGGTTGGAACGGACCTTAAGATCATCTAGTTCCAACCCCCCTGCCATGGGCAGGGACACCTCACACTAAACCATCTCACCCAAGGCTCTGTCCAACCTGGCCTTGAACACCGCCAGGGATGGAGCATTCACAGCCTCCCTGGGAAACCCCTTTCAGTGCCTCACCACCCTCACAGTAAAGAATTTCTTCCTTATATGCAGTCTAAACCTCCCCTGTTTAAGCCTGAACCCATTACCCCTTGTCCTATCACTGCAGTCCCTAATGAATAGTCCATCCCCAGTATCCTTGCTTTGAAAAGAATGAAAGTTCTGAATCAGAAAATAAGCTAATTTTCCAGTACAGGAAGATTAGTAGCTCTGGCTCCCACATACTATACAGCAGATCAAATTCAACAGATCAAAGCAAAGAAATCCCATGCTAAAGACAAATATCACTGTCATCATGCTACATAGTTGTTTAGGATAGAATAAGTCTTATTCTCTGACCCAGCTACCGGCTATTCCAGTTAATTTATATTTCAATTAAAATTTAATTTCTAAGATAAAGAAAAGAAGGGCAAAAAGATTGAAATCAAAAGAATTATTTCAACAGAAAAATTATTTTCTCTTTCTCGGTAAATTATGTCATTTTGCTTATGGATACAAACCCAGATAATACATGCATGTGAAACAATTGCTGCAATACTGATAGCGACAAAATCATTATATTTATGAACATCACTTTTTCAGAGAGGATTAGTTTTCTAGTTTATTACTGCAAAATTCCTGTTTGTCCTGAGGTAGACATACATGTAGCTATAAGCCACTGTTTATCTATGAAAGTTGTTTTGGTTTGTTTTCCCTATTTTAAAATCAATTAGTGCTCCTGTCATATTTTAAATCTGGACACAATGCAGTGTGCTACTAGAAGTATCTCTGAATTGGTGTCATTCAAATTGCAAAATAAACATTTGATAATTGACAAGAATGACAGAAGTAAACATTTTTGTTAAGAATTGAAAAAGAACCTAAATTATTATTTTCATTCCATTTTCTCTTTTTTATACTTTGCCTTGTTTATGTCACACTTAAGTTAGATCAAGGCTATTTGTAGAAGTAATCAGGTCTATTTTCACCATCATCAGTCATGGCTTGTCATTATCAATGAGGTCTCTGTTCAAGATTAGTTTCTATGGGAACCACCACTGATATCACTGACATTTGTAACTATTTTTTTCAAGCACGTGACTTCTGTTCTCATTGCTTATATTCTCTGTACAACTTCTTAAGTTTCTTTTTTTATTTTGCACACTTTAGGAAAGTGCCAAAACCCAGTAATAACATCCCGCATTCTCAATTAAGATGTTATGGTTCTCACCGGTCTGATCTACTGCAAAAATAAAGAGTTTATGTGGTAAATGATTTCTCAGGAAAATATTTTGCTTTTGGATGTAGCGTCAGCAATAGGAAATATTACGACAGCAGTACTTTAAAGAAACCAGCTCACGGATAGAACAGTGAAGTAGCATTCTATGATACAATAAGTAAGATGTCAAGAATCACAAAAAGAATTTAAGACCAAATTACAAGACAATGTATAAAGAGAATCTGACTACTGATAGGAATATTACTTGGCTAGCGTATACTATTACCTTGCTGAAAATGTTACAGATTGTAGGAATATCAGAAGAGATTGTTTAAATTCAATAAACCTGTTACAGATTGTAGGAATATCAGAAGAGACTGTTGCAATTCAATAAACCAGCTGCAAATTGAACTAAACTATGTTGGGTGTATAATTACTGAAGATGGCATGGTGCCAAGCACACCAAAATGCAAGCTATTACAAAATGTCTACAGTAGAAAACATGAAGTAATTGGAATAATTTCTGTGATTTTTCTATTATTTAGACAAATTCTTTCCAAGCCTTGTTCAAGCTACAGTAAAGTTCTTTCAAGACAGGAGTTCCAGAAGAACTGTTGTAGTAACATTTTTCCCATCAGTGTAAGTCCTGTCCTAGGTTATGTTGCAGATTCCATATAAAATTAAGGACATATTTTTTGATACCTGATAGGAGTATGTGGTTGTAGCCTGTTCTGAAGCTTTATATGAGGACAATAAGAACAGGAAAAGAAAAGTTATTCCTTGGAACTATATGGCAATTGTGAGTGAAAAGTTCAATATTGCAGTTTAAGAGAAAGTGCATCACATAATAAAGTGCTAGAAAGATTGATAAGAAAACTCATCCATTAAAACATATATGAGTATATGTGCTGAGATTGGGAATAAGAACTACAGAATGATGAAAAACAAGGAAACATACCACTAGAAAGGAAATGGCAATCGTAGATGCATTGACAAATTACATTCAGCCTCAGGATTTTATGGAATATGCCACTGATAGGTAACATACCTTCCCTATTAACTCAACAGTGACTTATGTCAAGCAACTGTAAAAACAAATAGAAATGCCAATTGCAGTTACTGTTGGAATCTGACCAATATGTTAACTACCAGGTGGTCTGACAAAGTAAAGAATTGTAGACAATGACTTTAAGTACTCCACTGGTGGAAGAATGTACAATCTGAAGTATGAGGCATTACATTCTAAGGAAGAAAAGCTGTAAAGGAATCTTAAAACATTTGACGGATACATTTAGAATGTTATCATGAAGCCGTTAAAGGAAAAGCTTATATTTCCAAGCAAATTTGATTCTGTTCCTTTAGCAATATATCTAAAAAGGCATCAGTGTAACATATATGCCATCAAGGTATTACTTTGTTCTCAAAAAAAGCTGAAGTGGAAAAATAAAAAGATTAGGCCTGCTGGACAGAAAAGACATTCACAGAAGCATGGGTCATATCAGTTACTATTTGAAATGCAGAAGACTAATAAAGCCTGTGTCTCTTTTCCCCATCCCCCAAAGGGAGTTGCTATATAAACTTACCTACTCAGTACTTAAGTAGGACATTCAGAATTTATGGTAGACCTCAACCAGCAAAGAAAAAAAAAATTACACTTCCAATGAAAATGTCAGATATAACATCACATCCAATCCACTCTCATTCATTTTTCCAAACAAAAAGCATGAAATTCCAAGAACTTCTAGGAAAATCTCAAGTCTTTGATATAATTCTTAAAGTTACTATTTTCTTACACACATGTAGTGTATATAGGGCTTGCACATCTGCTGATGAACAGAAAGTGAAAACAACTCCAGCTCAGGAAAAGACAGTGGAAGTTCTGCAGGCTGTCTTGGCACAAAATTGGTACTTGAATTTCTTGGTAGACACTTTTAAGAGTTTTTTGAAGGCATCCCTTCTTAATTTGGTGTAAACACAAAGGAACACAGATTAATAATAGAAAGTTCGCATTAGGTAGACTGTGTAAAAGAGAAGAAAAAAATAATTTCCCAAAGCTTCTAGGGAGATTCTACTACAGGAGTAAATCCATGTTCAAGAAATAGAAATTGTACCTAACCAATCTGAACAGCAGTGTTCCAGATGAAAGAGACCAACCATATCAAATCAAATCAGCAGTTTAATTGTTTATCACATCACGACTGCATCATATAACAGTTGCTCTGCAGAACAGCTAAAGGAAATAAACAGAGACAGCAATTCCACTATGTGAGTGCACCTGAAACCTTGCTAACGTTTTATATATTGTTGACAACTTTATGGGACTTGAATGACGCAAACATTTTCTTATCAAATCTCACCAGCGCGTATTTTCCAACACCAAGTTAGGTTTTTCCTCACTGAAAACTTTATCAAAGAATTGGTACATTTTGAATGAGTTTTCATTGATGTATTTATTTGTAACTTAAGCCAGTTTTCATCCCTACACTATGTCTTTCATTTCCTGAAAATAAATTCATATTATGATTGCAATATTGCAATACATAACTTTAATAATTTTATTATTCATTGTGTATCCTACCAGGTTTGGCACTATCCTAATTTGTTCATATGCAGATTAAAACAGTCTCAATTTGAAAACAGACATTAAAGCAATTTGTCAGATGCTATTATTACATCTCTGGGTGAGTCTTAAAAAAGTTTCATTTTCTTCTCATAATGCAAAATACTTGACTGTTGCAGAATGGCTCTAAGAGCAAGGCCATGGAGCCTTAGAGGCCTTGTGCGAGCAAGGCAAGGGGTAGGCCTCACAGGTAACCGGATACCGGATGTGGGAGGAGAATGTGAAGGAAGCTGTGTAGAACTAACCAATACTGTTCTGACTAGTAGGCGTGGTTAAACACCACACGGATTTAAGCGAAGTGCGTCACAAATAAAGTGGAAGTTTGCTTATCACCCATATTGGGTTGGCCTGTCTTGCTTCTCCTCGCCGCTTATACTTGACCAGATTTGCTGGGTGTAATTAGCTAGACCACATGGGTTTATTCCTTTGATAAGCAAAACAATTCTTTATTAGTGTATTTCCTGTAAATCCTAACTTGAACTATGCATCACATAGTCCCTTCTTGTGGCTCGTGATGTGTATACATATAAACATACATATGTACATATATTTACACACACACTTCCAAGTCTCTTCAGTAAGAACTGCAGAATTATGAGAACCATAATTGATTGACTAAATATATATACATAAAATTATCATTTAATAAACTCTCACAGCTTTTAACAGCTGCCTTATTTCACTTCTATGCATTTATAGTGGAATTTGATTTACTTGATATAAGGAAGGAAAATATAACTCCCCCCTGTATTTACATTTCATTAATATGAAAAGCAAATATTCAAGAAAAAAAAGTGATTTTAAGCATCTGGATACCTATTGGTTTTGAGTTGGAATTAAAATCTGATAAAGACAGATTTTCAGAACAAGATAGTTTCAGGAGATGCAATTTAAACAAGCTGTGCTTGTTCAAGGTATAGCAACACCTGAACAAAGTAGGCAATAACAGAACATATCTTCTGAAAAACTTAAGGTGTTTTTTTCTTAACTCAGAATCTTCAAAAGCAAAGGTTACAAACCAAGCAACTTTCACTCTGACTGAAGAGGTAAAAATGCAATAGATACAAGAGAAAGGATGTTAACATTTACAGAAAGTCGGGATAGTGGGCTGCATTTTTTACTTTTCATTAGCTTCTTCAGTTCAAGAAAGGGACAACTTGCTTTTTATTGCTGTATGAGAAATACATGAATAAGAATGAATTTAGACACACCATGGGCTTCTTGTAGTCTCCATAGTCATACCTCATATGTTACCTCTGCTGCTAATTAATTTAGCTATTTTATCACATTGATTTAAAAAAATTGTTTGAACAGCCTCGGTTTAATTAATTTTGATTGCACTCGAATAACTTACAAGGAATGTTATACTGGAATTGTTTATTCTCCCATCAACCCAGGCAATCGGACTGTAGCTATGCATCAAATCCTAGATTATTTTCCAAGTATCTTCAGAATGTGTGAATGTGCACACGTGTGCATACATATGTCTATTTAATAGAAGCTGGTGTTATGTAGTGAGATTTCAAACAGTTTTTATAAAACATCATGGCTAATACCAAAAAGAACTCTTGTTGGAATTAGAAAGCACTCTTGCACAGGTAAACAGTTATGCACTTCCCCAAACATATACAAACTGACTTAATTTGAATCATCATTTAACTAGCTTTATTTTGCTTTAATCAAAGAAGGAAAATTAATGTATAATTCCTACTACCTCTTATTTATACTTCTTTAGTTGCCAGATTCAATAAGTACACTATGAAAATGTTTAGACCAAAGCTGTTGTATTAGGGTAGACACAGCCTCCAGCACTGCTACTCATTATGTTGACCTAAGTCACAGTGTGCCTTAATGATGGGTTGGAAAATCCATCTCATTTGAAACGTACAACCTGGGGTTATATTTAAAGGGATTCATTTGAATGTACTCTGCCTCCACTCACTATTCATTTTCCTGGGAGGTAGAGATTTTCACCAGAGGAAAAATAACACTGAAGAACAGGAGACTAAAACAACCTAGTCTGTAAGGAGGAAAGGCATTCTATCACTTTTAAACACATCCGGTACTTAGGGAAGCCAGTTTCATGCTGAAGAAAAATAGGATTGCTGTGTATATCTGTATTTTACAGGGTTCAGCTTTGGACTTGATATGAAATCCAGGCTAGTATGATTAACCAGGATTCTTTCAAGCGGTTCTCTTGGACATTTTGAGTTATTTTAGTGTTCTACAAATCCGTAACGTGTAAGGTATGAAAACAGTGTTCCACCCAAAGTAATTTACTTATCCTCTCCCCCCATATTTTTTTTCATTTTTAATTGTGTTGCGTTACTGTTTCCGTTTGCACTACTACTATGCTTTATCTCTTACCTACTCTTTAATTCTAGTTACATTCCCTGTTCTCTAAATGTCTGGGTTTTTTTGAGGTCAGTCTTTTCTCAAGCCTTTTTACAAGGAATGTTTCCTTTCAGACCCAGTATGCTTTTCTTGAAAGATTTTAATAATCTGTGACTACTGTGTCCTATAATATGCATTCTAAGAGTTAAACTTGAAGCATTCTAGCATTAAAATCCATAAAATTTTCCAATTTTAAGGATGGTCACAAAGAAGCAATCACAGTAATTCTAAAGCAAGTCCACAAAACCATCTATTATCATAATCAAGCTTGCTTAGACTATCTGAACACTAGTCTCATTCCACTCTGCCCCCCACGCCCCATATGCCAGTCTCCTCTTTTTTTTTCCATTCTTTTACTACCCCATTCTCCTAAATTTTTTAAGCCTAACTTTAGACTTTATAAGTGCAAAGTCAATGCCTAATTTTATTTATTTTATTTTTGTTTACATAGTTGACAACACTGCCAATTCAAGCAAAGATGAAGGTCATACAGCAGAGTTATTAGCAATACAGTATACATCCAAAGCTGGTTTGTTTTTTTTTTAAGTTACATAAAAATAAGATACTACTCTGTACTTTGACTTCTCTAGCATTACTGGGGAATTCTATCAAACAACTTTTAAAATTATAGTTCAGGCTGATGTGCCTTGAAATTCAACATAAGAAAGAAAACAAAAAGCACATACAAATTACCTGCTTTAGGAATATGCTCTTTCATCAATATAGATGGCCAAGATTTCCGTTTATGTTAAGAGAGATTACATGAGTTCTTTGAAAGAAAAACATCCCTTAGACTCTTAATATACTTTTCTTAGCAGAATACAATCCTCAGGATAGCACATTTTCCTCCAGTGAACTACAATTAGCATGCCTCTGTAACCATGGCAAGCAACAAGTCTACAGCTTTCCCCCTCCCTGTAACTTAAGCCAAAGCTATTTATATAACTTTGAATATATAATATGCATTGATACTCTTTACATCTATGTTTTGCATTAATATTTTTAGATTAGGTAAGCATGATACTTCATCTACCATCCAAATATCTTGCCTAGGTAATCTGTACTTTTTTTGTTCACTAAAGTGTTGAGCTCAGAAGTCCACCATTTTGGGAACGTTTTAAAAGATGACAACTGCTGTGATCATGTACCATGACCTCAGGAGATACAGTCAAGCCACAAATGAAAGCAACAAAGCTGCTACTTTAATGGATATCTCTGAATATGGACTAAAGGCTTTGCATGAGGATATCTCATATACTTTCTGATGATGTTATATGTGGTTAGCAACACTTGAATGCCACGGGGTAAAAAAAAAATAAGCCTTCTTCTCATTTCTTCCTTAAAGTTCTAAAAATCTATTGTAATCTTCACAATAATCACAAAAACAGCATCACAAAACAAAAATCAGGAGAACAGTAGGCAGCTAGAAACACAGACCATAGAAACGCGAATTAAAACAAAGGTAGTGGCTGTTGTTATGTGGGCTACATTCAGGATAGGAAACTCCTTTTAACAGAATAAATCTCTTCATATCATAGCAATGCAACATTTAAAATTACTTGACATGAAAACAGTTCAAAGAAAGCTACTAACCTACAGTTAAACATCTAGTTACAATTTTCATTTAAGATAACAGTTTCTGTGTTGTACTCATTTATGATCAGAGCTCACTCCTTCTGGCGATCCACATTGCTCCAGCATGTAGATTAAAAGCTTATTAGAAATTACTTTTATGTAAATTATTATGGGAAATAAGTAGTGAAGATGGTTTTGTATCATGTCATAGATATCAAAATATGAGGCACTTTTATAGCAGCATGTTCTTTAAAAAGAAACATAAATAAGATCTGAAAATTTGTTTTGAGCTTGTTGAATGACTTTTGAGACCTGACTATGGAGGCGAACAGTAGCTACTCATTGGATACAATCTTAATTATCCCTATCAGCACACTAAGCAAACATTCAAACTCAGTGTTAAATTTGAAAATTTGAAAACTTTTTTTTTTTCAGCACAACGGTTTGCTGAACATTTGTATAAAGCATGAAATAAACATTTTAACTCAGAAGCCAAACTAGGAAACAATCAAAGAACATTCAAAGAGTTAGCGCCTCTGTAAAAGCCTTTATAAATCACCTGGCAAGTCAAACATCAGGCTATGGATTATAAGGAAGACAGACTGTAAAGTTTCAGTAAGTAGCCTAAATTCACTGAAAGACACCAAGATAAAAAATTGTTGTGAGTTGGAATTTCTTTTATTAAAACAAAACCCAAATAATCAAACAAATAAAAACCGCAGACATTTTGAGTACACTCATTAGAAAATTTCATTTCATAAAGCACTCCCAATGCATGTCCCAAGGTGTATCACAGTATCACAGTATGCTAGAGATTGGAAGGGACCTCAAAAGATCATCTGCTCCAATCCCCCTGCCGGAGCAGGAACACCTAGATAATGTTACACAGGAATGTGTCCAGGCGGGTTTTGAATGTCTCCAGGGAAGGAGACCCCACAACCTCCCTGGGCAGCCTGTTCCAGTGTTCCGTCACCCTCACTGAGAAGAAGTTTCTTCTCAAGTTTAAGTGGAACCTCTTGTGTTCCAGTTTGTACCCATTACCCCTTGTCCTATCATTGTTTGCCACTGAGTAGAGCCTGGCTTCATCCTTGACACTCCCCCTTTATATATTTATATACATATTTATATATTTTTATATATATATTTATATATTTATATACACTAATATTTATATAAATATATAAATATTTATATATTTATATACACTAATAAGGTCACCCCTCAGTCTCCTCTTCTCTAAACTATAGAGACCCAGCTCCCTCAGTCTTTCCTCATAAGGGAGATGCTCCACTCCCTTAATCATCTCAGTTGCCCTGCGCTGGACTCTCTCCAGCAGCTCCCTGTCCTTCTTGAACTGAGGGGCCTAGAACTGGACACAATATTCCAGATGCGGTCTCACCAGGGCAGAGTAGAGGGGAAGGAGGACCTCTCTCGACCTACTAACCACCCCCTTCTAATACACCCCAGGATGCCATTGGCCTTCTTGGCCACAAGGGCACAGTGTTGGCTCATGGTCATCCTGTCATCCACTAGGACCCCCAGGTCCCTCTCCCCTACACTGCTCTCTAACAGGTCGTTCCCCAACCTATACTGGAACCTGGGGTTGTTCCTGCCCAGATGCAGGACTTTACACTTTCCCTTGTTATATTTCATTAAGTTATTCCTTGCCCAACTCTCCAGCCTGTCCAGGTCTCGCTGGATGGCAGCACAGCCTTCTGGCGTGTCAGCCACTCCTCCCAGCTTAGTGTCATCAGCAAACTTGCTGATAGTACACTCAATTCCCTCATCTAAATCGTTGATGAATATGTTAAATAATACCGGTCCCAGTACTGACCCTTGAGGCACTCCACTAGTTACAGGCCTCCAACTAGACTCAGCCCCATAGACTACAACTCTCTGGCTTCTCTCCTTCAGCCAGTTCACAGTCCACCTCACTACCTGATCATCCAGACCACACTTCCTCAATTTAGCTGTGAGGATGCTGTGGGAGACTGTGTCAAATGCTTTGCTGAAGTCAAGGTAGACCACATCCACCGCTCTGCCATCATCCATCCACCGTGTTATTTCCTCATAAAAGGCTAAGAGATTGGCCAAGCATGATTTCCCCTTGGTGAAGCCATGTTGACTGCCCCTCATAACCCTCTTATCCTTGATATGCCTTAAGATGGCACCAAGGATAAGGTGTTCCATCACCTTCCCAGGGATGGAGGTGAGGCTGACCGGTCTATAGTTATCCAGGTCCTCCTTCTTGCCCTTTTTGAAGACTGGAGTGACATTTGCTTTCCTCCAGTCCTCAGGCACCTCTCCCATTTCCCAAGACTTGGTAAAGATGATGGAGAGTGGTCTAGCAATGACTTCCGCCAGTTCCCTCAGCACCCGCGGGTGCATCCTATCTGGACCCATGGATTTATGGATGTCCAGATTGCTCAACTGGTCTCTAACCCATTCCTCATCGACTAAGGCAAACCACTCCATTGACCTGACTTCATCTAAAGTCTCAGGGGTACAAGGCTCTTCAGGACTGCCTGCAGCAGAGTAGACAGAGACAAAGAAGGCATTCAGTAACTCTGCCATCTCTGTATCTTCTGTCACCAGGGCACCCATCCCGTTCATCAGTGGGCCTACATTGCCTCTGGTGTTAGTTTTATCTGCCATGTATTTGAAAAGGCTCTTTTTGCTGTCCTTGACCCTTCTCGCCAGGTTTAATTCTAAGGAGGCCTTAGTGCTCCTAGCTGCCTTCCTACATCCTCTAGCAGCAGCCTTATATTCCTCCCAAGTGGCCAGCCCCTCCTTCCATGACCTGTAAACTCTCCTCTTCCCCTTGAGCATACCCAGCAATTCCCTATTTAGCCACGCAGGTCTCCTGGCCCTCTTCCTTGACTTCCTACGTGTTGGGATGCTCCGATCTTGAGATTGGAAAAAGCAATCCTTGAATGCCAACCAACTATCTTGGGCCCCTTTACCTTCAAACAGCCTTGCCCATGGGATTTCCCCCAGCAATTGCTTGAAAAGGCCAAAGTTTGCCCTGCTAAAGTCTAGGGCTGCAATTCTACTTGCTATTCTACTGGTCCTACCACACAAGATCCTGAACTCCACCATCTCGTGGTTGCTGCAACCAAGGCAGCCCTCAACCCTTACTGCTTCGACCAGACCTTCCTTGTTAGTGAGGATGAGATCCAGCAATGCTCCTCTCCTGGTTGGCTCATCCACCATTTGCAAGAGGAAGTTATCATCCATACACTGGAGGAACCTCCTGGACTGTGGCTGGGTTGCTGAGTGGTCCTTCCAGCAAACGTCAGGGAAGTTAAAATCCCCCACGACAACCACGGCCTGTGACTGTGAGGCCGCTCTCAGCTGCTTGTAGAAGGCCTCGTGTCGTGGTTTAAACCCAGTCAGGTAACTTGTTCACTCACTCCCAGTGAGTGGTGCCGAGCTGACAACAATCAAGGTCCGTGTTCGTCTCCCCCCCTCCCTGCACCGGGGCTCTCCCCTTCCCCGCTCCCGGAGGAACGGGGAGGAGGATCGAGAGAGTGCAACTCCTACGGGTTGAGACAAGAACAGTCCAGCAACAAATCACCACCGCTACTATCAGCTAAAACAATGATAAGGGAAAATAACAAGGGAAGAGAATACGATACCACCAGCCAAGAAAACGAGTTCCACCCGGAAGCTCCTGTCCTTCCGGGTAACTCCCAGTTACCCCCCACCCCGGGCATGACGTGCTGTGGTATGGAATACCTCCCCGGCTAGCCCGGGTCAGGCGCCCCGTCTCTGCTTCCTCACAGCTTCCCCTCCTCCCTGGCAGAGCATGAGCCTCACAGAGTCCTTGGTCAGGGTAAACATCACTTAGCAACAACCGACAACATCGGCTTCACCAACACTGTTCTCAAACTAGAAGTCAAAACACAGCACTGCACCAGTTAACACAAAGGAAAAAACATGACTGCTACTGCTGAACCCAGGACACCTCGTCAACTTCCTCACCCTGATCTGGTGGCCTGTAACAGACACCCACAACAGTATCGCCCCTGCCAGCTTGCCCCTTAATTCTCGCTCGCAGACTCTCAACTCGCTCGTCATCTGTCCCCGGACAGAACTCAGTGCATTGTAGTTGCTCTCGCACATAAAGAGCAACCCCACCACCCCACCTGGCTCGCCTGTCTTTCCTGAAAAGGACATAGCCCTCCATGACTATATTCCAGTCATGTGAGCTGTCCCACCATGTCTCTGTAATTGCCACCAGATCATAGTCTCCTGACTTAACACAGGTTTCCAACTCCTCCTGCTTATTTCCCATGCTGCGCGCATTGGTGTACAGACATTCCAGGGAGCGAGCTGAGCACACCGATTTCACCCTAGGACTATAGGAGGCCTCCCAGTCTTCATCAGTTCTGGAGTGCTGCCCCACTGGGGCAAGCCCAGCTACAACCCCATCCCCCTTCAAAACTAGTTTAAAGCTCTCCAAATGAGCCCTGCTAATTTGTGCCCCAGCATCCTTTTGCCTCTGTGAAATAAACCTTTCTCACTTGTCATTGTCCAGACTGGTGCCCTATAAAACCAGCTGTTATCAAAGAATCCAAAGCCCTGCCTGTAGCACCAGTCTCGAAGCCAATCGTTTATGGACTGAATCTTCCCATTCCGTCCCACATCATCAGTGGAAGATGGAAGGAGTGAGGAGAAGATCACTTGAGCCCCAGACTCTTTCACCATCCGCCCCAAGGCCCTGTAGTCTTTCTTCATCCCCCTCAGACTGCGGGAAGCAGCTTCCCCCTCACCTGTCTGGAAGATCAGCAGCGGGTAGTAGTCTGTCAGGTGCACCAGGCTGGGGAGTGCCCTAGTGATATCCCTGATCCCGGCTCCAGGCAGACTACACACTTCCCTATGATGAGGGTCAACTCTGCATATCGGGCCCTCTGTTCCTCTCAGAAGGGAATCCCCTACTACAATGACCCTTCTTTCTTTCTTATCAGAGGCAGTCTTGAGGTGCAAAGTCGACCGCCTTTTCCTTTGTGGCCTTGTAGGCAGGCCTTGCACCACATTCTCACCTACCTCTCCTTCAAGATTCAGGGCCTCAAACCTATTACGGAGGGACACCTGGGGAAGCAGGGCAGGAAGGGGGGAGGGTTTCCCATGACACCAAACTGGAACTCGCTTCCAACCCTCGTCGTCTTTTTGGTCCCCTGCCTCTGCGCAACAGCTACAGGGCAGGGGGTGTCTCGGGCCATCCCCCTCTGTGTGAGAAGGCAGGGGGTCCTTCCCCTTTTGGGGGGTATCTCCCTGGAACCGTTCCGACTGGCATGCCAGGGAATTACTCCACCAGTCGATCTCCCTTTCACACTCCCTGATGGTCCTCAGCATCTCAACCTCCTCCTTAAGTTTTGCCACCAGGCTAAGCAGATCTTCTACCTGCTTACACTTCACGCAGGTGGAATGCTGTCCTCCCTCCCCTGGCAGCAGCAGGCTCGGACACTCCCTGCACCCAGAGACCTGAACAGCCACGGTTTGGGACGGGGTCTCTGTCTGAGTTGCTGCAGTCTTCTTACTGCAGGCTCTTTCTGGAGGCAACTGTATTGGTCAGCAGTCTGGGACACCAGCAACAGGGTCGGCAACACGACCTGCTTGTTCCTCCCTGCGCCTGGTGGGCAGCCACTGCCCTCTCAAAGGCTCTTTCAAGGCAAGGGGCAGCGGGGTGGTCACCGTCACCGTGGAAATGCTCCCCACCACGTCAGCCACTCTCTCGCAAGGGCTGCTGGGGCTTCGGGGATCGGGAGATGTTGGGAATCGCGATGTCTCTGCGCTATCCTCTCTGATTTTCCTAATCTCCGTTGACCCTCGCGGTCGCTGAAGCGTGCCGGCTGCAGCTCTAGCTAGGCTAACTCCGATCAGCTGACTGAATCATGTTATTAATAAAAATAGCACAGTTCTAATGGAGAATAAGGCCAGGACTTCACCTTAACATGTTAAGTTACTGAACTAAAGCAAAGACACTTTTATATATGATACTCATTATCTTTGAATATCCCAACAGCTCAGACACGGAATATTTCAGGATGCAAAAAATTCCAGTATTGTCTTAAATAATCTTTTTAAAAATACAAACAAAAATATTGCTTTAATTCTGACATAGAAGGAAATAAACTACTGTATTAGTTAATGGAGTTGTGATTTGTTGAGTCACTTTTAAAAGTAATGAAACAAGGAAATTCAATTTGCATAAGTTAAAGATTAATTCATTGCTATAATTTTACTTAAACTGTTAGGCAAAAAATCTATATGGTATAAGCATCTTCCCATAATATCCATCTTAGACTGGACTACAAGAAAACTTAAAAAGTAAAACAAAACAAAACAAAAAACAACCCTCTTAAGTTGTTGTTAACAAGAGCATTAACACAAACAGAAAGCACATACATAGGAAGAGTATTTTACAGTTGTCACCTCCTCTGAATTAAAACATGACACTTTCTATTTCCTCACATTTCCTTTCTCTTTCTTTTATTTGTATTTTCTGAATAGGTGAATAGAAGGCAAGAAGAAAAAAAAAGCACCAGAGTGGAAAAAGAAAAACTGAACAAGAGGATTTTTTTTTCTAAGCTTGATAAAATGAGGAAAACCAGTGTACACAAAAAGGCACAAAAGAAGTTCTCATTTCTTCCCTACATCACTGTAATAAAGTACCATGCATGACTCTATTCTGCCCTTTGCTTCTCTTCAGGGAAGCAGAAGCTCAGTCTCGCCTGTACTCAAGGCAGAGCATGAAGTTGTCAACTGGTTTTGAGACAACTAAAACAATAAAAATCAACAGTATTTTATGATTTTTTGACAACAGCCTGATGGAATGAAGGAAAAATCAAATCGTAGTCAATTATTTGTCTCTAACTGAAGCACCACACTGCTATCTGCTGTTATATTAGTTACCTCTATTGCATTCATAGGTTGGGCCACAAAGGTGTGAAATGCCACCATAGTAGAAGATGCTATAGTAGTAGCATAGCTCTTCAACAAGTGAATCAAATATACGTAGTTCTAGTGCTCGGAAACACTTTCTTTATACCTTTTCCTTTGTTTCATCTTGTATCTGAAATGAATACGTATCTGCTTACATATAAGAAAACAAAACTAAGTATCCTCATAAAACAGGATTCTCAAAAATGGGAAAAGAGCAAGGGGAAGAGCTAGATTTTGTACACAGCCTTTAATGTTAAATTGGAAGCCACTCAGATATCCAGATAAACACAGAGAGCAGAATTACAGAGAACAAAGAATTTACCAGCTTTTATTTATTGAAAAGTGTGAGGTAAGCTAGAGTGTAAGTAACATTACATTATGTGGTTTTTTTGTATTCCTTCCCTGCCACCCAAGCATGTTATGTGTTAAATAAGCAAAAAAATTTAGTTTGTCATAGCTATTCCATTTTATGAAAAACTCTGAGCTAGAGAGTTGGTTTTATTTTTTGAAGGGAGAAAGAAACATTAACAGCTGAAGATCAGTTGTAAAAACTAAGGTAACAAAATAAATCCAGTTTTGAAAATCTTATATCTACATGTCAATTTATGAGGTGTTTATATACCATTATGGCTATTCTGAAGAGTATCAAACTGGTCAGCTACAAGTAACAGAGAC
Organism: Pezoporus wallicus; assembly: GCF_028554395.1. NCBI lineage: Eukaryota > Metazoa > Chordata > Aves > Psittaciformes > Psittacidae > Pezoporus > Pezoporus wallicus. The sequence goes on along the minus strand of NW_026642757.1, from coordinate 942,731 downwards.
TGTTAAAACAGAGTAAATCAAACCTTTAACTTTGAGATTTGGGCTGTCAGTGTGAGGGGAAAAAAAAGTCATCAAATCACGCCAGTAATTCTTTTTTCCAGAGAGAGTGATTTTGACTAAACTTGTGTTAGGCTGTTTATTTTGAATATGCTAAACCTTCATTTTATGCACCTCCCTTCCCCAACAGTGACACTAATCATTAGTATCTAACACTATCTGAAAAAACTTCTTCATGGAGAGATCAACACAGGCTTCTAGACTTTAAAATAGATGGGAAAAACACAGATAGGAAGAAGAATAGATAGGAAGAAAACAAAAGGCTCATTCGCTCATTCGCTCCTAGGAATGTAATTAATTTACTGAAGACAACAAAGTAAAACGAAAGCACACTTGGGTCTACAGCAGAGAGATTTATATATAAACTCTTTTTGCATTAGTGTACAAAATCTGGGTGTTGCTAGTTTGGGTTTTATTTTTAAATTTTGATAGCTCTTGTAAGATGAAGATCTGTTTGGCTTCTGACGTTAGTACTCTGAAGTTTATTTAAAAATCAGGATACATTACACCTATTAAATTAATTCAAAAAAGCTTCCGTTGTTCAATGGGCACATCACCAAAAAGGCATCTGTCCTGGGTATAGCAGTAGCAGTCAATTTTTCTCCTTCTTGGTAGCAGGTGCAGTGCTGTGTTTCAACTTTCAGCCTGGGAACAGTGCTGATAACACCAATGCTCTTAGTTGATGCTAAGTAATGTTTACCCTGACCAAGGACTTTGTGAGTCTCATGCTCTGCCAGGGAGGAGAGGAAGCCGGGAGGAAGCAGAGACAGGACACGTGACCCAAGCTAGCCAGAGAGATATTCCATACCACAGCACATCATGCCAGGGGGTGTAACTGGGAGTTACCCCGAAGGACACAGGGTCTTCTGGGTCAGACTTGTTTTTCAGCAGGTGGTATCATATTCTCTTCCCTTGTTATTTTCTCTTATCATTATTACCATTGGTGGTAGCAGTAGTGATTTGTGTTACACCTTAGTTACTGGACTGTTCTTATTTCAACCCGTGGGAGTTACATTCTTTCAATTCTCCTCCCCATCCCTCTGGGAGCGGGAAGGGGGGGAAGAAGGAAAGAAAGAGGGAGGAAAAAGGGGGGAGTGAGTGAACGAGCTGGCTGGCTGGGTTTAAACTACAACAGCATCTTATATTGGTTTTCTCCCTAATTAAGCAACCATTGATAACTTCTGTACAACTACCACTGTTACAAATATTTGGGGAAAAAAAAAATAAAAAAATCATATATCCCCATGGAAGAAAAGAAAAAATAAAATTGCAGCCTATCGTTCCCCTCAGAATAGGAGCATCATTCTTCACCTTGGATAACCAAACTCCATGGGTAAGACACTCCTGAAGGGGGCTTGTTAGCGGTAGACTGCCAGAAACCAAAAAATGTGCCCTGCAAGCAGTAGAAAGGGGGAAGGAGCAGCATTTCTCCTCCCAGCTACTCTATATAAACTTCTAAGTTCCTGACACGTTTTCAGATGAAAAACTGGTGAAGCTGTGTGAATTCAGTCATCTCCAAAAATTTTCTGATATATATCATCAAATGTTTCAACAAAGATGATTTTCTTATTAATTTCTAGTGTTCTCTGTTGAACAACTTTCCTTCTTGAAAAAGCCTAGCCCCTATCCAACAGGCTGACAGTATTCTTTTGCATCTGCCCTCCTATTTTGACAAAACTTATTCTGTCTTGAATAATGTATCAGAGTTTCTGGGAAAAAAGAAATCTATATTCAAGCCATATGTTGTCATATTCCATGTCACAGCTTCGTTCACACATTCTTTTCCTATTTCAACACTACAAACTGAATAATATTCCTCTCATTTCCCATTCTTCTGTGTTTGCTCAGAGTTGCCAGCACTCTTTTCAGCAGGGTTTTCATGTTTGTCTTATCTATTTCCCTTTTTGCTCTCTGCATGACACTTCACATATTAACTTCATTACTGAATCCCAGAAAACTTTCAGTATTGTACAAGTAATTATAATTTTGAAACAGATTTCTATTCTGTTGCTCTCAAAAATACACATAGCTGAACAACGGCACTGAAAGCCAGTGAACAGACTATTATTGATGTAATAATTTCAACAAACTGTAGCCACTGCAGGTAACTTTATTATTAGTTGTTATATCTTCTGCAGATCTCCTACATTCTTCCTTAAATATATATCAAAATTTCTGTTTATCTCCACTACTTTGCCGATTCATATGAAATTATCCTTAAGACAAGGCAGTACAAGCCAAAATGCCTAGGATTTCACAGAATCACAGAATAGTTAGGGTTGGAAAGGACCTTAAGATCATCTAGGTCCAAACCCCCCTCCCATGGGCAGGGACACCTCACATTAAACCATGTCACACAAGGCTCTGTCCAACCTGGCCTTGAATACTGCCAGGGATGGAGCATTCACAGTTTCCCTGGGAAACCCATTCCAGTGCCTCACCACCCTAACAAGAAAGAATTTCCTCCTTATATCCAATCTAAACTTCCCCTGTTTAAATTTTAACCCGTTACCCCTTGTCCTGTCACTACAGTCCCTAATGAAGACCCCGTTTCAGCATCCTTATAGGCCCCCTTCAGATACTGGAAGGCTACTATGAGGTCTCCACGCAGCCTTCTCTTCTCCAGCCTGAACAGCCCCAGCTTTCTCAGCCTATCTTCATACAGGAGGTGCTCCAGTCCCCTGATCATCCTCGTGGCCCTCCTCTGGACTTGTTCCAACAGTTCCATGTCCTTTTTATGTTGAGGACACCAGAACTGCACACAACACTCCAGGTGAGGTCTCACAAGAGCAGAGGAGAGGGGCAGGATCACCTCCTTCAATCTGCTGGTCACGCTCCTCTTGATGCAGCCCAGTATACGGTTGGCTTTCTGGGCTGCAAGCGCACACTGAAGCCGGCTCATGGTCATTTTCTCATCAGCCAGCATACCCAGGTCCTTCTCCGCAGGGCTGCTCTGAATCTCTTCTTTGCCCAACCTGTAGCTGTGCCTGGGATTGCTCCAACCCAGGTGTAGGTCCTTGCACTTGGCATGGTTAAACTTCATGAGGTTGGCATCAGCCCACCTCACAAGCTTGTCAAGGTCCCTCTGGATGGCATTCCTTCCCTCCAGGGTATCAACTGAACCACACAGCTTGGTGTCATTGTCAAACTTGCTGGGGGCGCACTCAATCCCACTATCCCTGTCAGCGATGAAGATGTTAAACAAGACCGGTCCCAACACTGATCCCTGGGGGACACCACTCGTTACTGGTCTCCAGCTGGACACTGAGCCTTTGACCACAACTCTTTGCGTGCGGCCATCCAGCCAGTTCTTTATCCACTGAGTGGTCCATCCATCAAATTGATGTCTCTCCAATTTAGAGACAAGGATGTCATGTGGGACAGTGTCGAATGCTTTACAGAAGCCCAGGTAGATGATATTAAAGCTAGTGTCAGCTTCAGGCAGCCCAAAGCTTTCAAGCTTTACAAAGCAGGAGTTGACCCTCCATAACTAGACAAAACCTATATCGAACCCAGCACACCTGGCTATACTCACAGGTGACTGGCCAGCAGCAGCAAAAGAAAGTAAAGATTTAATCTAAATATCTTTGGCTGTAGTATTTCTATTGACTTTGTACTAATTTTTCCTTAGAAAGATGTTGCTGTATAGCTTCCTTTTTGATATTCTGGTAAGAGGATTTCAGATAAAAACTGCTCAGTTTCTTTTGAGTTTGTCGATTTCCTAGTGAAAATTATTTTCTACATTTTTTATATCTGATTAATCTGAAAGTCCCTCTACATTACAAACAAAATGTTTTAGGATTTTAGGGGCAGAAAAAAAGTTAGTAATAAAACAAGTTTTCTGTTTTGCCAATGTTCTTTCTCTAGTATATACACTACATGAAGATAAGTTTATGTAGTTTTTCCAATTATTACAATTTCTAATACATATATTAATAATTTGTGTATGCAGATAAAAAATAATCTACTTCATGATAATGCATTTTTATTGAAGGTTAATACATGTTATAGGAAGTTGTTAAGAAAGTCCTTAAAAATTACAAACAAAATTAGTTTTCAATATAGCTTTAATTTATTTCTTTTAAAAAAGGGGCCTGATTTCTCACTCATGTCTGTGGATTTACAGAAGTAAGACTTTTTTTAAATGGAAAGGACACAGGCAGATGACAGAATTCTGCATAAGCAAAATGAGCAAGAAAAAAGTAGAAACAAAATGGGGTTTTGTATTACTAGTCATTTTGTATCAAAATCTGACAGCAGATAATTTTTAATATCTGTTTCTTATACAAAAAATCATGAAGTGACAGTGATTAAAGAGACTTTCTGCATTTAAGAGTATCCCAATTAAAGCTGTAGGGAAGCATACCATTTTATGAAGGAAAATTATTGATGAAAAGCCACTCAATGACAAAAGGCCCTTTTGCAATGTATTTACCTGCACACACACAATTCACTACTAAGCAAGAAATTCTGTACTGGGAGCAATGATCAAAAAATTCAGCTTGCAGAAGATTAAGTCTATAAGAAACTGTAGACCCTTAATACTACAAAACAATGGGAGTAAATACATGCTTAATTCAATAAATTTGATAGGACAAGAAGCTTATGATTGCTTGAAAAATAAAGATAAGATTAAAAACAATGTGCCTTTTGGAAAACAAAGCTATCTAAATACTCTCTATAACACAGATGGACTCCGTATCTACCCTCTCCCCTCCCCATTTTCAGAAGAGGAAGAAATCAGTTGACTGGCTCCTCAGGCAGTGCTGTGACTTCAGCAACTGACTTATAACTTTATTAGTTATTTTCCCTAAAAGAGTTCTCATAATTTTTCCTTAAAGAAAACAGGTATTGGCTTCTTTTACAGTTAACTTCTAATTATTGCACTGGTCATTTCCATAACCATAATACAGCCTGATCACTGTATTTTGTGACATTGCAATAATGTGGGAGAATTTTAAGGCCGCCTTAGGCAGCAATCTGGGGATATTAGCATGTGTCAGATGCCCTAGGCTCACCACTTTAGAAATATGCAGTAATATTAGGTGAAAACAAAGCAATAGGCAGTTATGAGATAACTTCTCCCCAGGGAAAATTTTATTCCAGCTTTCAATAGATCCTGGTTTGTGCCCTGGAAGAAAAGTATTATATTCCTTCTAAAAATCCATAGATATTCTTTTCTTGTAATATGTACATTGTCTTATCACATTATATATATTGTTTTCTTTATAATTTTTGTTTACTACTATAACTTTATGCTTTTGTCATTCAAATAAATGAATGGGTCTACTGCAAAAAAGCTAAGGTGCTAGTAATAATGAGCTAGTTGAGTGTCTTTCAGATTTATACTATGATAATGTGATAATAGCACCTAAGTTTTCCTAAGCCTTTTTTGGAATTTAGTACTTTTCATGAGAAAAGGTAAAACTACAAGAGTGTCCAGTCATTCTCATTGAAATGCTGAAAACACAAAGCCATAAAATACTAGAAGTCCAATATTCTAATCAGTAATTAAATATTAGCACTGCAGAGTTACCACAGGTGGTGTTATGACAGCTGGAGGAAGTGTATGTGTCACAATCTAATAGATGATAAGATAAATTCCTGAAATACATAAGGTAGGGAAATAATAGGTACCGGTAATACAGCATTAAGGGTCAGGGAGGTAAAATACATTACTGCATCACTTTAATTGGTTTCATAAATTGCCCTGTAAAAAGTTAATCCTTGAGCTTTCTGAGACTGTGGAAATGTAAAAATTCAGACTACATCCCACAAAAAGTATGCAGTTTTACCTTATATTAGTACTACTGGGAAGGGAATAACATCATTAAGGAGAGCTCAAAAATTGAAACTCTATTCACACAATCCAGACTTTATTCTTTCTTTTGCAACTCCTACTGTATTTTACTTCAGTACTTGTGTGGATTTTCATCTTCTGACCACTCACTGACACATTTCTGTATCTTAACAGTAAGGATATGTGGAATGTAATGTTACATACATATCTCATTTAAGACATAGAAACCAAGGGCAAGAAACAGGATAAGTAATAAATCTGATAGACTTACAAATCCAAGAAATAGAAGATACGTGATGAAGACTATAACCAAGACCACCATTGATGGTTGCTTGCTGAAGGAACAAGACAGAGCTTTGTAACCGACAGGAAGGTGGGGAGCAAAACTATATTAGGCATCTCATGGGAATGAACAAACTTACTAGTGTTGGAATAGCTTGTGGGATGATGTAAAACATTATGTTTTAAAGGGATTGTGGAAATGTATACAGTTTACTGTGCTCATTTAGGAGAAGGGCCAGAGACAGGAAAAGAAGTGATGGTGAACGAATAAGGAACAAGCATAGGAAAATAGAGAGAAGGAAGATGAAGGAGAAATGTTACACCTCAAGAAGCTGCTGGTAAGCACACCTACAGCCCTACACCTGAGCAACTCATTCTATACCAGCAGCTGAGCTTTAATCCTAGCCAATCTCTGTGACAATTGCCTTCGTTCTGTGTGCATGCAGGTGCATGTGATTCACTTAAGCAAGCTTTAAGTGGACTAGCCAGGAGACTAGCACCTGAAAAGACCACAGGTTTAAGTGAAAGACTGGACATATTCCTGTGTAACATTATCTAGGTGTTCCTGCTCCGGCAGGGGGATTGGACTAGATGATCTTTCGAGGTCCCTTCCAATCTCTAGCATACTGTGATACTGTGTGTGTGATAAGCAGGGCCAGCATCTGCTTACGGATTTTGGAGAACCTGAAGGTCCAAGAAATCATGGAAAACAGGACAGTGATTGTCAGGGAGGTGTGTGTGTGCTCATATATGCACACATCTCCTAGTGAGCTTCAGCCTTCATCAGCCAGTGAGAAGGAGCAGGATAGGATATGCTCTTCCTGTGCTGTCAGTGTTTTTCTGTGGGGGTCAAGAAAGGTTGTGTTGCTTGCTTTGTGAAGCCACATACATGCTTGTGCTTAGCAGGTATTATATATGTCATAGACACAGTCCTGCTCCCACCTGGATCTGGAGATGCAGGAGCACAACAGGCTGGCTGTGTCAATGAGTACCACTGACTCCCTAACAGTTAAAGCAAGCCCATGTGATCCAGCTACCATCAAAATTAACTGTTTTCAGTATTCTACATATTTACATACTATATCCTTCCTTCAGTTCTGACAACTAGATAGTGGAGGCAGTGGCTATCCTTTGTCAAGTTAAAGTGCTTAGTCCCCTTGCAAATACAATGAAGCAGAGACAGCTCTGAGAGGGATTAGGTTTTCCAAGGTATTGTTTCTTAACAATGCCATTCAATGTTTCTCTTGTTGTGAAGGAAGGATCTTTTGGCCCTGACTACCAAGGGTAAAATGAATGTCCTCACAGAAACCAAGTAGTGGTAATCTTTAGCAAATATTAATAATAAAGGAAGTCTGAAGCACCCACATATCATTATTAAAACTACTGGAAACATAATATTCAAGTCTGACCCAAGGCATTAAATTTCTACCACATCCATGTTAATCCAGTATTATTCCTTTGGTCTGTTAAATTATGAGAAAGGCTGTATCATATCAAGATGGAGTATGACAATTATTCAGAATAGATTTTTTTAATTATTTTTCAAAAGAACATACAAAGCAACAAGCTCAGTCCTCTAATATCATTGTGATGTTGTATACACTTCAGGTGTTAAAGTGGCAATAAAAAACTGCTGAACCTGCTCTCTTGCACATTGAGTTGCATGCAAAAAAGCCCAAAATGGTTATTTTATGTCAGTGTTTGTGCAACTTACACACTAAAATCATAGAGGAAAAAACAACCCTGAACAAACTAATAAAAAAAAAAAAACAAACAAAACAACACAACAAAACACACCAAGAACTCTTCTCCCACTTTCTTACATATAGTGAAAAACACCAAAAATTGAAGTTGTCTTACTATAGTCTGACAGTTTACACATAACTCTGTATATGTAAATGAAAGAACCCAATGCATGACTTCTTTGGTAGCTACTGTCTTAGATCTGTTGTAACAACATGTATTAATACACTAAGAAAAAGTGTGGTAGGTTGACCCTGGCTGGACACCAGGTGCCCACCAAAGCTGCTCCATCACTCATGTCCTCAGCTGGATGGGGGAGAGAAAATACAACAAAGGGCTCATGGGTCGAGATGGCAGCAGGAGAGATCACTCGGCAACTACCATCATGGTCAAAACAGAATTGACTAGGGAAAATTAATTTATTACCACTCAAGTCAGAGTAGGGTAATGAGAAAATAAAAACTGAATCTTACACCACCTTCTCTGGCTTCTCTTTCCTTTCTAGGCTCAGACTTACTCCTGATTCTTTTACCTACTCCCCCCTCCTCACTGGTGCAGGGGGATAGGGACTGGGAGTTCTGATCAGTTCATCACATGTTGTTTCTGCTGCTCCTTCATCCTCAGGGGAGGACACCTCACACTCTTCCCCTGCTCCAACATGATGTCCCTCTCCCACAGGAGACAGTCCTCCACGAACTTCTCCAGTGTGAGTCCTTCCCATGATCCTCAATCGACTGTAGGTGGGTATCTGCTCCACTGTGGACCTCCATGTGCTGCAGGGGCACAGCCTGCCTCACCATGGGTGGCAACACAAGCTGTAAGGAAATCTCTGCTCCAGCGTCTGGAGCAACTCCTTCCCTCTTTCACTGACCTTGGTGCTGCAGGGCTGTTTCTTTCATGTATTCTCACTCCTCTCCATAGTTGTAGTTGCTCAGGTTTTCTTTTTACCCTTAGCAACCTTATTCTCCAAGAGACACTACCAGCACTGGCAACGGGCTCAGCCTGGGCCAGCAGCCAGTCCATCTTTTAGCCAGATGTCATTGGTTCTATTGGACATATGAGAAGCTTCTAGTGGTTTCTCACAGAAGCCATCCCTGTGGACCCCCACCGACAAAATGTTGCCACAAAACCCAATACAATAAGCTTGGGTTTCTGAGGATAATGTTTGTTGAGGACAGCATTTATTTATTTATTTTGAACTGCTGATACAGGAACTTTGAAGATTCTTTTTGTCTCTATCAGCCTTGTGCTTTTCCTTACCCTCTACAGAAATACTTAAAAAAAAAAGTCAGCAAGCAAATTCAATTTGGAATCACTTAACATTTCCTGACACTTCCATGCAAGACAGTTATTCTCTGGATTGTACCGTAAAGTACACACAGCCCTTGGCTGTTCTGCGAATTTCTTTTACATAAGTAAAAATACTTCAGGGGGGATTGAGTACATGGAACTAATTGATGTTTAACATTTAAGAAATGTAACACAATTTTATGCCTGTGTAAAAATGTCAAAAGTAATTCATAGGATTTGAAGAAATTTCACTGTTGGCAGAATCAATAGCTACACAGTGGGAAATTATCCTAAATAAGAGTGCCACATGTGATGTAAAACCCTTACCAAAAAAGTAAACTTTGTGGGTGATACTAATAAAGCCACCTGGTGACAACCAAGACACAGAAAAAAGCCCCTAAATTTAAAGAATACATGCACATGCCTATTCAGAAGTTAAAATTATTCTTGCTTCTCTATGTTCTTCTCACTAGGGAAATCACTTTGAATATTAACAGATAAGTATATAAATAATGCAGGCACAATGTTAACCCAAGAAGAAACATGAACTTCAGTCAACAAGTATATTCATGACATGTATTGCAACCTGAATTTAAACTTCATAACACAAAATGGGATATAATTCAGATTCTGCAGTTAATTGTTAATAGCCAGCATTGTGAGCCACCTTGTAAAATAAAGCAGCACAAGTTTTGGTGCTTCTGGCTTAAAATTAAGGATAGCAGCATGATTATTCCAATACTTGAAATTGTCTTTTGAGACTGGATTCAGAGATCTCAGAAGCTTGCAGAAATCAAACTCAGTGGGGCACAGTGAATAATAGAATCATAGAATAGTTAGGGTTGGAAAGGACCTTAAGATCATCTAGTTCCAACCCCCCTGCCATGGGCAGGGACACCTCACACTAAACAACGTCACCCAAGGCTTCGTCCAACCTGGCCTTGAACACCGCCAGGGATGGAGCATTCACAGTTTCCCTGGGAAACCCCTTCCAGTGCCTCACCACCCTTACAGGAAAGAATTTCCTCCTTATATCCAATCTAAACTTCCCCTGTTTAAATTTTAACCCGTTCCCCCTTGTCCTGTCCCTAATGAAGAGTCCTGCCCCAGCATTCTTGTAGGCCTCCTTCAGATACTGGAAGGCTGCTAGGAGGTCTCCATGCAGCCTTCTCTTCTCCAGGCTGAAAAGCCCCAGCTTTCTCAGCCTATCTTCATACAGGAGGTGCTCCAGTCCCCTGATCATCCTCGTGGCCCTCCTCTGGACTTGTTCCAACAGTTCCATGTCCTTTTTATGTTGAGGACACCAGAACTGCACACAACACTCCAGGTGAGGTCTCACAAGAGCAGAGGAGAGGGGCAGGATCACCTCCTTCGACCTGCTGGTCATGCTCCTTTTGATGCAGTCCAGGATACGGTTGGCTTTCTGGGCTGCAAGCGCACACTGAAGCCGGCTCATGGTCATTTTCTCATCGACCAACACCCCCAAGTCCTTCTCTGCAGGGCTGCTCTGAATCTCTTCTTTGCCCAATCTGTAGCTGTGCCTGGGATTGCTCCTACCCAGGTGTAGAACCTTGCACTTGGCATGGTTAAACTTCATGAGGTTGGCATCAGCCCACTTCACAAGCTTGTCGAGGTCCTTCTGGATGGCATTCCTTCCCTCCAGGGTATCAACTGAACCACACAGCTTGGTGTCATCGTCAAACTTGCTGGAGGCGCATTCAATCCCACTGTCCATGTCAGCGATGAAGATGTTGAACAAGACTGACCCCAACACCGATCCCTGAGGGACACTACTCGTTACTGGTCTCCAGCTGGACATTGAGCCATTGACCACAACTCTTTGTGTGCAGCCATGCGGCCATCCAGCCAGTTCTTTATCCACCAAGTGATCCAACCATCAAATTGATGTCTCTATAGAACATAGATATAAATCGAATATAGACATAAAATATGGATCTTTTGATCTGCTTTTACTCTGATCCAAATGTGTTTACGCAAATGAAAACCTTTGATTTATTATTTGTAAACATAAGAAATCTACATTTACATCAGTTGCTCCTAATTTCAGCTTCAATAGGCAGACAAACACAGGTAGTGAATGAGACAGGAAACCAGAGTTTCCCGTGTCTATTCACCATGATCTGCAGCAAATTAATGAGGGAAGTAATCACTCATTAAACTCTGAAAATAAAAATAAATATTGAACAGCTGTACCATTAACTGTGTGCAGTTTCATCTGCATGCTAAATGAGGCAAAGATCCCATGGAAAATACAATGTGTCATGTAATTAATAACTGTATTGTAATGTTTATGCGCATGTACTAGAGATAATGTGACACAGGTGATTCTATCTTTGACTTTTTTTTGGTTTAGTTCTACATTTCTTTTCAGGAGTCGTCCTATACAGATATTGTAAGAAATAGTACTTGAGGACATAAAGATGCAAAGTTTTTACGAAGCTGAGGCCGGGTTGGATAAACTGCTTACAGTAATTATCATCTAGGATGAATTAACAAGTAGTTAAAATATTAACTGTTATGGTAGAGTGAAGATAGGACTTTGGAAATGATTTTTCAAACTATGATTCTGAAATGGTATATATATATTTTATACAAGTATTATCACGATTAAGTTTCCTCATTAGATTATATAATTCATAATTACATTTGAAGTAATAACAAGTATGATGTGTTGCACATGTACAATTTTATTTAAGGGAAGAGATTTACTATGAATTTCATGAATACTTTTTTGAGATAAAACCAGGACAATTTAGACATGAAAATGACTAACATGCCTGGGACTTCAAAATATCTGACCAGTGTTAGTTTGTTACTAATGTTAGCATCATAAGAAAACTTTTGTTTTAGAAAAAATCAAATTTTACTGTCCCTTGTTTTAAGTGGGACTTATCCATTCCTTCTTGTACAATTTCGCCAGAACACCCCAGGGATTATTGTAATGAGAAAATCTCCAATTACTAGAATGCAGTTTTGGTGAATAAATATGTATATGTCTTGAATAAGACTACCATCATGCTATTCCATGAGAGGTATCTGTGCTTCCCTGTCCTGACATGATTACTATAGAATCCGTTGCTTAAAAAAACAAAAAAAAAAGTATTACCATCAGATTAAAATGTCTGAACAACAGAGCAAAGCAAATAAGCAGCAACTGGTTACAGACTTGGTGAAGAATCACTATACAATTCTACATATACTTTCACTGGTAGGGAAGACAAAGGCAAGGCAGGGAAGAGAGAACAGCAGATTTGAAGAAGTGAAATGAAATAAAAGCAAAATGGAGTAAGATAAATGGAAATGAATTATACTGGACAGGACTTCCAGACACTACTCCAAAAAGATGAAGATATCTATTATTACACAGACTTTTCTTCTTCTTCAGTTTATCGAGCTATGTATTATAAGCATATACAAGACTACTAGTTTTGAAAATTAATGTATTAACTTCTATGGTTTCTCCAATGGGTAAGTAATACTGAAGTGTCTGTGGAAGAATTCACAGACCCACTGCAAGACTCCTGGGACCATGGATTACAATTATTATTGCAGCTGATTTCAGAAGAACTGCAACAATATGCATGGAAAAAAGAAAAAACAGAAAACAGAAAAAAAACCCACAACCCAACAAACCAACTTCATGGAATTGATTTATGGAATATCTTATATTGAAGAAATATTTTGAATAAGATTAGGAAGTTTTGTTAGTGTTACTTTCAACTGAAGGCAGCTTTTAGCAGGCTGTTAGCAGCTATATATAAAGTCTTGCTTAAATTAGTACCTGTGGGGTTTGTGGTTTCTTTTCAGTTGTTTGAGGTTTTTGTGGGTTTGTTTTACTTTAGTGTGGTTTATTTGGTTTTTTTTTTTTTTAAGCCTAGCATAGTCTGGCGAGAAAGTTGAAATAAGTCAGATGTCTGCAGTTTCAATATAATTAAGAGATTCAAAGAGTGCATTCACAGAAATATATGTCTTAAGCCAAAATAAGTAACGAAAGTTTCATTGGACAGCTCTGACTACAGATCTCACCTTCATCAGCAGACAATTTCTGAATATATTTCAAAAAAATACATGGACTGTCATGACTTGTTTTTAGGCCCACAAATGATCTCTAGTGATTCATTAGCTAATACCTAGTTCTCTCTGCTAATGGTTTCTGAAAGACATATTTAAACATATTCAGAAAATAAGATCCAGTGATCTTGAATCAGTCAGTGTGAATAATAATCCAAAAGCAAGAGCAACAGCTTTCCAAAAAAATCTGACCTTCAGCTCATAAAGCTATGTGCAGCTGGCAATTTCTCTTGCTAGAATAGTTTAAGATTTATGTTGTAATAACATTTTTGAAAATTATTTCAAAAGCAAAGGCAGACCTACCAATCCTTACCTTTTCCTCTATACCTTTCTAACTTGTCAGGACTTCAGTATTCTCTTTAATCCCTTTTAACTAAAGACAGTTTCTATCTGAAAGAGCCTGAAATTCGTAAAAAGACTGACAACCTTCCTTCCCTAATTTCCAGTTTTAAAAAATCCCATGAGGAATGAAAAAATACCATCCATCTTATGCCAGTTTAACAACTTAAGGGAAATTCACAGATTCATACCTTGGCAAGAAGCAGTCACATCATGAAAGTTGTATCAAGCTCAGCAGGCTGGTTAAAGGCTCTAATATGTGACATAGCAGACAACTTACCTTCAAGTTCCAGCAGCAGTCAGTCAATATCAGGCTTTATGGATTTTCATAAAAGTCGCTAAGAAAGTTTGCACCATTAGTAAGAAATGTTACTTTCTCCTGACTGAGCAGAGGAATCTGGTTTTTGAAATCCTAATTCTGAAAGTTTTTGAAAAATTGACTGTACCCAACTGACAACAATTTCCACATCTTGCAACATGTTTTGGGACAGTGAAAAAAAAGTCTTCTTCCATAGCTATCATTGATGTGAAATAAGAGAAGTTTCCTTCAAAGTAGTGCCAGTGACAAATAACACAGACTTGTAGCACTGTGAGCTAAAGTCGTTAGCTGTTTAATCTAAGTGTTCTTCCAAGAATAAAGGCAAAGGCACTTACATACAGAAGAGATGGTAAAACACAAAATGAAAGAAATAGCAAAAACACCAACCCATGTGAAAAGCTTTATATCTGAAAGTAAAATAGCCTTCAATATTTGGCATAAAAATGCTGTACTGGCATTTAAATTGGCATAAAGTTCAGAGTTCCTCATTTTTACACTGTAAGAGTATAATTTGTTTTCACAACAAATAGAGGGGTATGGTGTTACAATCTGCTTTTCTAAGAAAGAAATAGCACAGGAACGTGAAGCTATTTTTCAAAGTGCAGGTAGCAGTTTGAAACACTCCATTGTACAGAAGAAAATGAGAATGAACCCATAATCCATTTTATACCAGCTTATAACAAAAAGTCTTTCATTAAAGGCCACAACCTAGCTTCCTTCCCTCATGTATAGCTACAGGCTAAAGTTTTTAACGATTAAGTGTGGGAGCTGTTTGTTTTGATTTTAAGAAGTTTTTTTTTGACTACAGATTAAACCCAGAAATCCTAATCATTACTGCTACAGATAAAATCCATTTTTTGTGTAAGAGCTTGAAGTGAAACCTCTCAAGTAAAACCCGTCTATAACTGCAAACACTGGGACATAACATTTTAAAGTTCTTACGGGCTTTGCAGAACAATACATCTATCAATGACAGCAAATAAAAAAACTTCTGAAACGTCACTGACAGCAAACTTCCTTGCAAAGTGCTTTGTCTCAAATAGCAGGACCTTTAAGTATCATCGCCACTTAAAAAAAAAATTTAAGGCACACTGATAGCTTGCTCCTTTCCCAGTAAGTTTCCAATACATCACACAAAGAAGTAGGGAAAAAAAATGGAATCTAAAAACATCACCATGGAACTTTTTAACCAAAGAGATTGCAGCAATGTTTATTGACTTGATGAAACATTCAATATCTTCTGAAACCTCCCTTATGTATCAAGATAGCTTTACTTTTTTTTTTCAAATACTCTGAAGCAGCAAGTGTGGGTTATTTGTCTTGAGCAACTAATTATATAGCCAAACAACTCTTCCAAAGTAAAATTTAGATGTAACAGGAGAAGCACTGCAGTTTCAAGGAGGTTCAGGTGAATTATAGAAAAATAATAATAAAACAAAAAATCACAAAAACTACAAGCAGAAAAATTGAGAATCTTGTCACATTTAAGAGAGTAAATCTTCCAACAGGTTTTTGCAGTAACTCTCACGATCACAAACAAAATGTTTCTCTTGCTCATGTTCTAGTCTTCTGCAGCTGAAATTATTGCTATTTTATACTAGTAGTCAGTGGTTTATGTAGGTGAAAAACAAATATGAAATGTTTAGTAGAACTTGTAAACAGATTAAGTTGAGAATTTAAGATGTTCAACCCTGACTATGCAATGTGGAACCTGCATAGATTGACAGTGTGGATTTCATAAAAATCTTGAAGCTAACCTACTCAAAGAAATTACTGTACAGATCTAAACCATCAGCCATCACTAACAAACTTTTCCCATCACTCGATTTGAGACAAGAAAAGCTTTGTTATTTAAAGTTAACAATGCCACATTACCTGGGAGGCCACAGAATGTTTTAGGTCTTTTGGGATGCAATTATGTTTTGCAAATAAATGATTTGGATTATTTCAAAGAAAACATACATAGGTTCTATTGTCTACATGATTTTACAGAATTTTGAGGATAATTAAGCCACTGCTGATGGGCAAAAAAAAACACCTTTCTAATGTTTTGAAATGCATAACCCACAGGCATACAAACACTTTGTGTGTTAGGTTTTTTGTTGGGTTGGGTTTTGGTTTGAGTTGTTGTGAGGTTTCTAGTACATTAAATCAGACTGTATTTTTTTGTACAAGGTGACATTTGCCAAATTAAAAGCCAGCTTTCAAGTGTCTTGGTAGCAAAAGAATTGTTAATCATTTCATGCCTAGTCCTGCTGGGCATGGACCTTCCACAATAACTTTAAAAATCAAAGAAGAAAAATTTGTGGATGTCACTACAGACAACAGTCTAATGCCTGCAGTTCCAGTGAACAAAAAAGTAGAAGTATAAACAGAAACAATGTTTAGCAGAAAATAATTAATGGCTTTGACCTCTTAATTTTTTTATTTTTTTTTCCCAATAGAGCAGATGCAGATTTTATGTTGTTTTCCTCATGAACAACCTCAACGTATGAATGCATTTCTACACCTGAATTTCCATTACAGGTGTGATAATGGAAAGGAGGTAATTTGTGCAGATTATAACACCATCACTGCAGGTCATTCACTGCACCAGCCAGGCACTTGTTTGTACTTGCTAAGCCTGAACTCTTTACCACTTTCCCTTCTTTACTTTTCTTCATTTTTACTATTTAAAAAAGTTTCATAGTGTTTTTTTTTTCTTAAGAAGAATAATCACAATTTATGACCTCAATGAATCTGTGTTTTTTCAGCTAAAAATGTTTTACAGTGAAAGTAGCTGATCATTGTACATCTTTTGCATGTCCATAGCCCATCATTTGCACTCATCTGTAACAGTACATAACAGAAACTGGAAGGAAGGGGAAGAGGAAGTGAAGAAACAACAAACCTAAAAATTACAAATGTCTTAGGAAGGTATTAATAAGTATACAGGAAATATTGTCAGAAAAATCATTGAAAACCAGGTCAATTCAGCTGAAATGGAAGTGTCAGCTCTTGAGGTCAATTTATTATATCAGATTTTAAAAGTCAGTTTTATGTAAAGTAACCATGGCATTTTTATTTTTATTTTTTTTATGCAAGCAGTGAATAAAGTCCATTTAAAAAACTATTTTAAAATCCATATTTGAACATCATTTGACCTTGAAATAACATGGTTTTAGGATTCTAGCCTGAGTCACTCAATCCATTGCCCTAAGTCTATGTAATACTTTGACTAAGTCTTGTAACTCTTTGAATGCCAGGGTATCAGAACAGTATCACAGTATGCTAGAGATTGGAAGGGACCTCAAAAGATCATCTAGTCCAATCCCCCTGCCGGAGCAGGAACACCTAGATAGTGTTACACAGGAATGTGTCCAGGCGGGTTTTGAATGTCTCCAGGGAAAGTCTCCTCTTGCAGCAGGACAAAACAGAGGTTTGGAAAGTAAAATAAAGAATAACAAGAGGGAAAAATAATTCAAGTCATAAAAAATGAGCAAAATTGAGCTTTCTGCTTGCTTACTCAGCCTTTTTTTTTTACTTTTGAATGCCTTACGTGTCAGGCTTCATTTATGCTCAGTTTTTGCCTTTTTTTGTCTTATGTTCCTTTTTTTTTTTTTTGTCTGAAGGTAACAAGTGATAAAACAATATAGCTACTCCTATTACTTTCTCTCCCATCATTTCAAAGGCTGGATTTCAGTCACCCAGAACACTTGTTTCTTTAACCAATTTTTATAGCTACAGAAGTTACCAAATTTAGGCAGATTAGATGTCTTTAAGTTATTGAAAAGTACTGATATCTCCACATTCATGCCTTGTTTCTTTTGCTTCAGTTTCTAACGTTTACTACATACTTGTAGAAATTTCAACTGCTAGCCACAGAACTATCACCAAAACATGAAATCATAATTGACTACTTAGATGACATAGAAATGAAAGTATTTTTTAACTGACTGCTAAAAAAAGAAAAATGTACTGAGCCAGCAGAAAGAGTGCTCACTCTTATGTGAAAAGTAAATAAAGAACAATGGATCCAAAGTAGACAAGATTTTCCTAGTGACTGAGCACATATTCCAGCAATATAATATAACTGTACTTAATGGTGGTACCAGTCTGTAAGTATTTGTTGACTATAAGTGAAGAAATATAAAAAAAGGTGTAATTGCAAACACAGTTGATTGTACTCATAGAATTTATGTTGCAGCAAATGTGCTGACTTTTTTTAGAAGGGCATTGCAAGAGAAACACTGACAAAAACAATAATTCATATTACTGGAAATATGATTAGATTCTTTGGGGAAATGGTAAATGTACAAATGCTCCAACAGCTCCATGCCCTTTTTATGTTGAAGACACCAGAACTGCACACAGTATTCCAAGTGGGGTCTCATGAGAGCAGAGGGGCAGGATCACCTCCTTCGATCTGCTGGTTACTCTCCTTTTGATGCAGCCCAGGATACGGTGGGTCTTTTGGACTGCTAGCACACACTGAAGCCGGCTCATGTTAAGTTTCTCATCAACCAACACCCTCAAATCCTTCTAAGCAGGGCTGCTTTCAAGCAGTTCCCCCCCCAACCTGTAGCTGTGCCTGGGATTGCCCTGACTCAGGTGAAAGACCTTGCCCTTGGCTTGATTGAACATCATGTTAGCTTTGGCCCACCTCTCAAGTGTGTCAAGGTCCTTCTGGATGGCTTTCCTTCCCTCCAGCATATCAACTGAACCACACAGCTTGGTGTTGTTGGCAAACATGCTGAGGGTGCACTCAATCCCACTGTCCATATTGCTAACAAAGAATGTTATGTAAGATTTATGCAGGTGTTTTTAGTGATAATTATTCTTAATTAAGACAAAACATAGGAGGAAGACAAACTCACACAAATCCCTTCATAAATTATTTTCTGCAGCTGCACTCCTTTTAGTATCAAAATCTGTTTTTAAGTAAGCTGAAGAGAAATCCGAGATGCAAATATCAAATTTGAGAATCCTGCAGTGACCTACTGAAAAAATGTATACTCCATAGTCTCATACATAACTTCATTTTTCTCTTTTTAAAAGCTTCTCTGGATTGGCATCTGGGAACCTATAACCCTCTTCAGTCATTCATTGGAAGAAAAACTTAAAACTGACAGCTGAACTTTGCATTCACATTGTGATTTAGGATTTGTAGTTAATCTCAAGCATGAAAAGCAACTAACATGGCCAAATCAATGGATAACTAGGCTTCTGTATTGAAAAGAGACATATTATACTTCATAATAAATTAAATTCCATTATGAAGCCAGGTAAGGTTGTTTATCCTAAGGGTGATAAAGGATACAGTCCAAAGAATGCCCCATGTTCAACTACATTTGCACACAACCTAATAAATCCCTGTATTTTTTTAATATGCTGACTTTTTATCCCTCAAAGCACTGTGGCTACTAAATAGCTCAGATAGAAGTGAGTAATTTCTACCTTGATAATAATATAGCCAGAGGGTTGGGGGATTTTGTTGTTCTTGGGTTTTGGGGGTGGGGAGAGGTTGTTTGGGCTTTTTTTTTTTTTAAGTAGGTTTTTTTTTGTTTGTTTGTTTTATTGGTTGCATTTTTTACCTTCTTTCATGAGAAAAACATGACTCATCACTGGAAGTTACTATAACCAGGAAATTATCATTAAGAATTTGAGGCACCTAAACTGAATTTTAAAGTACAAGACAGATTTTTGTATTACTTACTATTTTATGATTTTTCAAGAAGCAATGAAAAGGGAAGAAGGTGGTTTGTTTTTTTTTGGGGGGGGGAGTTTTTGATTTGTTTTGTCTTTAAGCAACTAGATTGTGTTAGTGGCTCACCTGTAAATAGTCAGATAAATAAGTTTTCACTAACTTTTTTTTTGAAAAAAAAAAAAAATGAAATAATGTCTTAAAATTTGGTGATAGTTGTAACAGTTATTTAAAGAATAAATCAGAGTTAAAACCACAGGAAGAAATAAACGGCTTTTAAGGACTGTTAAGCAAAGTGAAACTCAAGTGTTTCATAACTCCAAAAGCTTTCTCCTGTAACTATACTCAACATCAAGAACATTATCATTATGAACACCTTGAAATGATATTGTGTTTGTCCCTTGTAATTTCTATTTTAGTATCTATGAAAGATGTTGGTATAAAAAATAGTATCTATTATTTACGGGTATTCCACCAGTGGATGATGGTAAGAAAACATTTTATTTTCTCTGAATTTACACTGTTGTATATAGCACGTTAAATGAAAAATTATATTTACCATGCTTTCATAACGCTTTTAAATATGCTAAAAAATGGTCTAGTCTTATAACAGCTGAATTGCAATAAAACGCTTAAAAAATAAAGATTTCATGTTAATATTAATCTTTTTGAAATTTTAAATGCAACTTTCAACCTCAAAATAATGATTCAAGTTAACCTGACTATAACTAATTCTTTAAGTCCAAGTTGTTCTTATTTATCTGTATATTTTCCAGAATTTAGTGAGGTGTGGCTTCCTACTTTTAAAGTAATTTTTTCCATTTCAAGGCTTTGGACTTGTTTTACACTCAGTTTACAGAAGATAACATTCAATGTAAGGAAGGAAAAAAAAAATCCCAAAGGAACATTTACTATCAAAGATGGAAGAAAATCTATTTCATTGATGTAACCTGCGTATAGCCACAAGACCATAATTTAAAGTCATAATGTGAAACAGGCAAGGCATAAACATTTTTGAATCAATAGCATGAGAAACTGCCTAAATGGGAACTTTTTATTCCGTTCCTTGCTCTGTAAGTAGTACTTTATGTCTCAATACATCTGTATTCACAAAGATACTTTGTTGTTTCCTTTGACCCAAACCCACCTTCCAATATTCAGAATTAAAATGAAATACAGAGTTCCCATATGTCTCATTTCTTGATTATCTTTTTAAATAAAAACTTTGAACTAAATATTTCAAGTTAAATGTTATCCTTTTCTTCAAAGAAAAGGAAAAAATGCAACTATCATTTTCTGATTTTCAGAACATCTAGTATGTACGTAATGGAGATTCCTGTATGCAGCAGACAGTACCGTGAGCACAAATTACCCAGTTTTTTTTACTCCACAGAGAGTGAATTATAACCCTCATTTTGGAAAACATTATGATCTCAGCCTACAACTTGAACTTAGTAATTAAGTAATATCAAACTATCTTAATAGTATTTTACAACAAGACCACATCAGAGCTTTACAGATGTGCTGCAGGGCTTGAACAAAATCTCCAAGTAATTAGTATTACTTTGGATTCTGAAGTTTCTTCACATACAATTTTGGAGCACAGGACATTAAAAGTTCCATTGACTTTCTGGAAAATTAAATTCCTAAGTATCCAAATGCCTGACTTTCACGCCCATTACAGGGGTGGCCCAAATTATAGGTCACCTCTTTCCTTTTTTAAAAGGCAAATAATTTATGGTATGTTCTCAAAGAACCTACAATGGAGCAAAGTTTTCTTTACCACAATCATTATCACCATAAAGACTTTATTTATAAAACCCAAGCATTATTAAACAACATTTGCCATGTTTTGCAGAAATGATGAGGACATCATAAGTGCCACTATAAATAAGAGTCAGCTTAAGCTACTGTTAAAGTCCATGTTCTATTTGACTTTCCTGACATACTCTCTGACTTGCTGTGGGAGCTTCTCATTCAGCCAATATTCTTATTTAAAATATAAACTTTAACAAGGAAAGATAGAGAAGAACACTGGTCTATCTGCCCTTCCCCCCCTCCCCCAAAAAGACGTGTGGTTGTGCCCATTAACGAATAAATATTCTTCAGAGATCCTGGCTTGATTGCATGTTTAACATTGACATCGCTTGTTAGCACTTGCTAACACTCACTACTAGAGCAAAGCAAAATAAACAACCCCAAAAAGCAAACAACCCCAAAGCCAAACAACAGAAGAGGGAATGTCAACATATCCAGGTGTGCAAACTTGCTTGTTTCTCTATACTCTTAAATGTCTAGTTTTCCCTCAGTGGGAATTTAACAAAATCTAGGTTCATATGTCAAAATATCCCACAAGATTCTATTATAATCTTAGCACCAGAATAAAAATGAATTTTCTCTGAAGAGGAAGATTTTGACAAGATACTTCAGATGCTTAAGAGATAATGAGAAATGTAAAATTAAGTTAGATTGCTCATCAAATGTTAAAGAAAATATTTGATATTAACCCAAGAACAATGGTTTTAAGAAAGCTGAGTGTAAGTCATACATTTAGTCAAACCAAAAGTGTTTATTGCAGAAACAATACATTATAGAGGAAGGCTGTGGCTACAAAGCATATAAATTATCTCAAAAGCTATTTGGATGTATTTCTGGAGGGAATGATTGAAGGAATAGTAAGAAAGCTGAAATATCGATTGAGATCAGCAACAACAACAAGAAGCATGTTGTGTAGATAATATTTTCGTGTTCTTAAAATTTCTGATATTCTTATCTTGGCACAGCAGGACTATGTTATACTTAATTGAATTCTAAAGACTTAGCAAAAAGGTGTGCGCAAAAAACGTGCATTGAATTTCAGTTAAACTAGTGAAACAGAATAAAACAGCTCAGTTGCACAGAACCTACAAGGATCACCTAGTCCAAACACTAGCTGAAACACCTTTCAAGTCTTAACCACAAGAAGATCAACAAAACCAGCTTGTTTTAACCTTCCAGGTAAGGATTGTTAGAAAATTTTCTGTGGGGAAAAATGTGTCCAAAGGCAAGGCATTAAAATATCATACGAAGATAGGCTGAGAAATTTGGGGTTTTTCAGCCTGGAGAAGGCTGCATGAAGACCTCCTAGCAGCCTTACAGTATTTGAAAGGGGCCTACAAGGATGGTGGGGAGGGACTCTTCATTAGGGACTGTAGTGATAGGACAAGGGGTAATGGGTTCAAACTTAAATGGGGGAAGTTTAGATTGGATATAAGGAAGAAATTCTTTACTGTAAGGGTGGTGAGGCACTGGAATGGGTTGCCCAGGGAAGTTGTGAATGCTCCATCCCTGGCAGCGTTCAAGGCCAGGTTGGACAGAGCCCCTTGGGTGAGATGGTTTAGTGTGAGGTGTCCCTGCGCATGGCAGGAGGTTTGGAACTAGGTGATCTTAAGGTCCTTTCCAACCCTAACTATTCTATGATTCTAAGATCTTTAGTTGTATACTAAAAGAAAAGGAACCTCAGAATCTCAGAAAGTGGTAATAAAAATACACAGATGTTTTATTTATGGTGGGCATACACTTGAGGTTCAAACACTACTTTTACTATCAGAAAGGCAAATTCAGTTATAACCACTAATAACAGTTACACATGAGAAAAGTCATACTAAATGAGAGGTCCAGATTTTTTGCTTTCCACCATGAAAAATGAAGAGTAATAGAATCTTACCGTGATTCTATTTCACGGATTCCTTTGGGTCCAGTGGCCTCCAGATCAGTATTGAACAAGATCTATCACAGCTATTATGATGCATGCTAAACAAAGTTTTTTTTAATCTTCCTAATAAAAAGCCAGGATACAGTTGTTGTATACACAACTCTCATCAGTTGTTGCGTTCTCATCCGGGATCAAACTTCTATAAGTAAATGGAATTAAATATTAACTATTTTTGCCTAGAAAAATTGCTTTTGTTCAGATTAAAAAGACAGCAGTGTGGGTTTATTCATGCTCCATCTGTTATTCTATTTTCTCCAATGGCAGCTTCAAAGCACTTTAGAATTATCGACTGTTTGCGAAAGAATGGCAGCACAATAGTTCTCCCTCAGAGAGAAAAAAAAAAATAAATCACAAGAGAAATCACAAGAGTTCAAAAGTGAAAGAAATTCTCAGTCACTCAGTTCACTGTTTAATCCACTATTTAATTGTATATGTATTTATTTCTATTGATTTATTTTTTTAAAGACTGATGAAGAGAAAATAACTCACAGCCTTCTTAACACAGGAACAATTACAGCAGGAGCTCACATCCTTTACCAAATGAACAATGCTATTCATAAATGATGAAAATTTCAAAGGCTTGTTTCCTGCTGCTAATTTTGCTAGTGAGCTGAATTAGCAGGGCACTGCTGAGAGCAACAGGAGATCTTTATGATACTTTTTCAGAAAGGAAAAGACCTGAGGATTGGTGTTAATCATTAAAAAGCAGTTACTGTAGGTAAAAAAAAAAAAAAAAATTCAAAATGAGATTCTCTTTCTCTTCCAGCCAACCCTCCCTACCCTCGTAGCAATTTAGCTATAGGTAAGTAAAAAACAGTGGGTGATTTAAAACATGGTCTTGCATATTGATTAAATTTTCCCTTTAAAATTACATTGTGCAATTCTTGAACAAAACAAGACAAGCAGATTTTTGTCCCCCTCACATTCTTTATCTTCACCCTGGCTTTTAAGCCATCTCAGTCCTCTCTCTTTTGATTTCTTGAATCTGTCCGATTATACGCATTAACAAACAAATATGCAGATTTCAGTCTACTGGAGGAAAATGTTTAATCTTGCTTGACATTTTACACAAGTCCTCATCCAGAAGCTGTTAAGGAGCTTAGTTCACAGCTATACTTCACAGCTTTTCTGGAATGTTTTGAGGTGACCTCATTTCCAACCTGGCAGTATCACCATCTTCCTTCACATTCAGGTTTTAATTCAGATTTGTTGTATAACTAACTTTTTTTCTTTTTTTTTTGACATAACATTTTAGAATTGTATAATACTCCCAAGATGGTTTTACTGTTGCTGAGCAGCGAAGATGGCTAAAGACTTTCCTGTCTTGGTCACTCACACCTGCCCTTACAGTTGCTCTGATACAACTAATGTGCAAGAATGCACTGTAAACCAAGTCACCAGAAGTAATCATGCAGTGGAGAAAACACTTTTCAAAAACATTGCCATGAAATATCATTGATGTGCTGTGAAAATGTGGTGTTTCATAAGCAGACTAACAGGAAAAACAATACTATTTTAATGATGGTTTTAAACTGACAAACCCCAAAGATATCACAGTCTATACCTTAAATACACCTGTGTATGCTGGGGAGGTCATCTACACATATTCACATGCTCACAGAATTAAAAAAAAAACATAAACAAAAACCCCACAACCTCTATATAGTTAAAGTACTGTTTATACCATGCATGGGTTAGGATTTTAGGGAGAACGCAGAAAGACAAGGTTGGCTTGGGATTGTTTGTTGGATTTGCTTTTAGTGCTGTCTGTTTGGTATTTTTTTAACTCAAAACCCAACAACAGAAATACACAACCAAAACAAACAAATAAAAAAAAAAAAACCCACCACCAACCAACCTTGTGAGGAAAGTATTAAACCAAAAACATTTATAGTCACTCCTTAGGGTAGACTAAGGCTTCCCTCACTAGAGAGTTACACCTGCCAAAGACAGCTGAGATACCAGATGTCACAGTGAAGATCAAGAGGAAAATGTGCTGTGACCTGACCAGCTCTGGTTTAATGACAAACTTGCATGCTGAACTGAACAGGAGAGGGTTAGACTGTTAAGACAAAGTGAAACATCCTATCGTGACACCACCTCAAACATCCCCTGAGATGGTTTCAGTTCAATACTAAATGGAGTACTACAGTACAAGGCCTCTTTCTCTCTCAGTGTGGGGGGAAGAAAGCGACAAAATAAAAATCAGTGTTTCTTTCAATCATGAACAATCATGTGGCATATGTCAAGTAGTGATTTATTCATGCCAACCAAGTATTCTGGAATTAGGAACAGGTAGGTTGATAGTAGAAGTCAAAATTACTTCAGTAGCAAACATGTTTTTAGACTTACAGCCATGAAAAATCTGATTAGTTTTCCTTCACTCCCAGTTTTGATAGTGATGTCTGTACCCCTCAGGCTATTTTCAGTGTTTTAGGGACTAACAAGTCTGACTGCTGACCTGCTCCTGTATTCCAATTAGTTCTGACAGAGAAAATCATGATGCAATCATATAACTTCACAACTTTTTAAATAAAAAATAAAAATTAAAAAAAATAAAAATAAAAATATAATAAATAATAAATAATAATAAACCCATCTTGAAACTCTAATCTACACAACACATTGCCACAAATAGCTGCTGATTCCCGATTGCCAGAAGGTGGCTGTGGCATTTTCATGTAATATGATAAGAGAAGTCTAGAGCCCCTTAAGAAAGAGTGAGAAGTAACACAACAAGTGTCTTCATAGCCCTTTTTAAGAGCCAGACAGTGTCCTGGGTTCAGCAATAGCAGTAACAGAAAACATATTCATGTTGAAATCTCACTTTTTCAGGATGTATTTTTGGTTTAACCAGCCTTAAGTAGTAATGTTGAGTGAACATCTGGAGGTTGGGTTTATTGTCACAGACTACTGCAACAGAGAAAAGCACCTTTGCCAGATCACTCCACTGTACACCTTCTGCTCAGTAAATACATTTAACCTTCATCTTATATACATGCTGCATCAAACGCTTGAATGCCTTGCCTGAGGTCAAAGGTGGTGTGTGCAATTAGCATTACCCACAAAATGAAAAGGTGATCCTTGTTTCAGAAAGATTTCAATCAAATAAGTATTTCCCCCACATGGCGCATAGTTTAAACAAATCTAAAATACACATGAAAAAAAACCTTTCATCCATCTATGACTACATAGAGTCATAGAATGGTTAGGCTTGGAAAGGACCTTAAGATCATCTAGTTCCAATCCTCCAAACTCTTCCAATTCTTTGGTTGTTACTGCTTAACTCTGTTGTCAAGTTACTACACATGCACAACAGCTTTGAAAGTCAAAACAGAATATAACTAAGCATTTAACATTTCTCTAAGTTTCTTGCTCTCTGCACTTGCTCTCTGTAGGGCAAGGTAACTCATACTCACAAGAGGAGGGGAGATGCAGTGGGGTACTGGCAGACTGATGTTCATCAGTCTCTGCCAAATAGAAAAATAAATAGCATCTCTGAGGCAAGGTCCTCCAGGATCATCAAGTTAATCAACCAATCAGTGCCACAGGACATCACGCTCCTGCTCTTTCTTCTTCGCTTTCAGCTGCACAGTTTTGCTTCCTCCCTGAAGAGCTGTGTGACACTTACTGCTAAAATGACTCAGGTCACTTATGCCAGAGAGTGGTACACTTTATTTTCTCTCTCTTTCCCAGGTTAGTGTGCTTAATCAACTCACAAAGATCCGGTGAATGCCAGGCCTGATGCTGGGTAAACTGTGAGAGCACCCAGCCAAAGCAGAAAACAATCCAGCATATCAGCACAAGTTTAACTCATCCTCAGGGACGGCAATCCAAAAGAGCACAGCTGTGGACATAGATTATTTTGTTTTCAAACCAAGAAAAATAAAATAAGTAGAGGTTATACACCTACAGGAGATCATCACAGCAGTATAAATTGTCTCACTTTGGAGCTTATAATACTAGACAAGGAAAATCAGTTGTCCAGAGATAATACTAATTTCTTCAAAATACTGTGAAAATTTAGCTTTATAACATTGAGATTTTGCAGACCTTCTTCCCATGTTAAACAAATTGGACAGAAGTACTCTAAAATCCATAGAAGTGTGTGATTTATCAGAAATGGAATTACAAAGCTGGCCTGCTCACTCTATAGCCTCATCAGCAGAAGAATTATACCTCTAAAGTCACTTAACTGAGGTCAGCCTGTCAGAAGCTATTGTGGTTATTCCTGGTCACTGACAAAACTTAGTTTCTACAGAAAGAGGACAGGGTGGTATGAAATGAGTATATCCATATTATTCAGCATGCATCATATACCTTCATTTTTATGTCAGGCAGTTTGTGCAATGTTTGGAGACATATTCACATTCAAGATTTTTGTCTAGCTTACAAGGTGTTGAATATATTTTTCATGAAGCCTGGGCTCTGAAAACCTAACCTATCCCTTTTTTTTTTTTTTGCTACAGCTCAATTACAGCTTGACTTTCATTCAAGAAAGTGCATTCTTTATTCCTAGACAGTTGTGACTTCTTAGGCGCTGCCATTCTGTTGAAAAAATAATTAAGGAAAAGGGACATTATGGGCTCTCCACTGACTTCAGACACACTTAACTAGATTATTTGGGTCTTCTACTGACTCTATTAGGGCCAACGTATTGCACAGAGCACCTATCAGCAAACCACTCATCAGAGTATTGATTGTCACTCAGCACTTAATTGACATTTGTTTCTGGCTTTGAAATTTCGAGGGCTGAAAACATATTTTAAAGGATTTTGAAACTCTGCAGTAAGTTATTCCAGGGAAAAAGAATTTCTTACATGCACCAAATATGTGAATTCATATAAAAGAAGGAAAAATTATATCACCTTTGCCACTCTTCTCTTATACTACTTCACTGAGGTATGAACCTTGAATACAGGAAAAGGACTTCTTAAGGTTGTCTTCATGTTCACGAGGCCCCAGAAGGGTCTGGATCCTTAACATGAAAGCTTATATTTCATCTCAGCTATTTCTTATTTAATGTTAACAAAGTCTTACTTTGGTATTTAAAAAAATTGCTTCCATTAAGCATATCTGTTTCTCTCTTTATTTTCACAAACATAAATCCTTATACACTTTTCATAAAACATAAAACAGAAGGGATATCACCCCATTAGATCAGTATTATTCCAGCTAGTCTTTTATAGTAAAATGGCAGTGGTATCATTTTTATACTCAACTTGAAATATTTACAATTTTTGTTCTTATAATATCATTTTTCAGCGCTTGCAGAACATAATTATTTTTTATATAGCTTTATATAAACAAATTTTTATATAAACAAATTTGCACTGAAGGGAAAAAGTTAAAATTATGAAATATTTTTATAAGAATAAGTGTTTCACTGAAAGTTTGCATGCCATGTTTATCTACCATAGCGAGCATTACTATAGACTGTAAGCTATAACGAATCCCCAAAACTTGTCCACTAATCTTTATTCTTAAACAGGTCACATGGCAAGCCCAAGTTATTTGGGGCTTGGGCTACAGTATTAAAGCTTCACAACTTCAGTATATGCATCATAAATAGGCAAAACTACTACTGGATTGGCAATACAGAAAGTTCCCATTTCCAAAACAGTAATTCTGTGACTAGAAAAGCAAACAGAAATAATTATCTCATACAGGGTATCTGAATATTC
Organism: Pezoporus wallicus; assembly: GCF_028554395.1. NCBI lineage: Eukaryota > Metazoa > Chordata > Aves > Psittaciformes > Psittacidae > Pezoporus > Pezoporus wallicus. Next base: position 913,688 of record NW_026642757.1, on the reverse strand, counting down.
GCATCATGCAGTCTACTTCCCAAAGCTTCCTAGACATTGAGCAATTGTTAATCCCAAGGCAAAATTTAACTCTGATCACAGTCCAGTGGTTTCGTACCAATTGTGAAAGAAGTGCTGATTATTTCCCACTGCTTCTTGTGTTGATTACCAATTCTTTAAGCTTCCATTATATGCCAGAGGGGCTTTTATCTTGCAGAACCAAGCCACAACAGACCTTCAGTTCCTACAAATATGACTAATTCTTGAATATAGGTCTGGGTAAAAAGACTTCTCTTAGCAAGCAGAAGACACTTGGAAATGTGGTAGACATGCAAGTCTTGACTTTTAACGCAAACTGTGTATGTAGGTTCTACAGAGTTTAATCTTCTGTTGAGCTTCTGAGATTCAGAGACTCTGAAGCCTAGACTTCTGCAAGGTAGAAGCCAAAGGTTTAATTTGCAGTTTCTACTGAGCACCTAAATGGAATTCAGATTGACTGAGAGGCTCAGTTGGATTGAATTCAATATTATAATTTGCAGCTACGCCAGGTAAACAAGAAACTATGGTGGGTCTATATATAAAGATCATAGTTGTACAAAATAGAGTGGTTAATACATATAATGAAATATACAGCATACTGTATGTTGGAAGCAGTGGGTACAAAAGACTCAAAAGCTGTGTTATCTTCCCTCTACTGTCAGAGACTGCATGTTTGTGCAAATGGTGCTAGCCTTGAAATTCTGGCTGAATATAGTCATAGGCGCAGCATGTTCACCTGCATCATTTGTAGACCAAGTGAAGTAGCATCTGCCCTTTAGAAAGCACCTACTTTTCTGTATATTTAACACTGAAAATGGGCACAAGGATTATCCCTAATCTACTGCTTCACTTCGAAAAGTCTGTCAACCTTTCTTGTTGTTTCTTCCTGCATCTGGAAAACTAGAATAATAGTCTCTAGATAAGATTAAATGTGGCCATACTGCATACAAGATATTAAGAAGGTACATACTACTATAAAATTTTAGTTACACAGTTGTTATTTATGAAGCAACATATTTGAGCCTTTGATTACATAAATGAGATTATTGCCACCTGCTCTTCCAAATAAAAATCTACAAATACTGAAAAAAAGAAATGCTGTTCTTCTATACCTCTATCTCTGTATTACAGATTCATATTGATTCTTTAGACTAAGGTTCTTTGTATTAAGGTTATTATACAAAAATAAAGCTACTTTCTAGATCCCTCTCTAGTCCAAATCCCAGGAAAATATAATGAAAAACAAAAGCATACCCAAAACCGGAGCAATAGTAGCAAATTTTCTAAGCATACAGGAGATACACTGGCCAACTGTAAGGTAGTTAACCAGAAAGAAGCAGGAGAGAAATCATGAAGTATATTCTGTATACTTATTCCTCTCTGCTTCACTCAGAGACACCTGTGAAACATTATCTTTAGGCCTCCATACCAAGATGATCTTTTTTCCATTAAATACGGTTTAATCCAAATAATTTACAGCTTTAAAACACAATATCATGTATTTTCTATTAGATAGTCCATATGAAATGAATATTTTGCTGGTTTTGATGTATTTGTCAACTATACATAAAAAAGTGGGCATGGGCTAGGAAATTGTATCATAAAATTACCCATTCTCACCAATAAACTGTTAAGAAAAAGCTGGTTTACAAGCTAAGAAGATCACAATGCCAGCACACAATTTAAAGCTAATGGTTTTATAGGCCAAAGCCACTAGCAGGGCATCCTTATCCTGCAGTGTGAATAGGATTATCCCTCCAAACAGTCCCCTAGCACAGAATTAAGCTGTCAAGTTTATTTTGCTGCTGCATGGACATATGTACAAAATGAACACTAGTTCAGGTCAAGTGTAATACAGTTCTACTCTTACACATTGCTTATAAGGCAAGAAAAACAGAAGGAGGAGAAATAAGTCAAGAATTGAATTGCTGCTGCTGCTGCTAAGCATATTTTAGGGCATTAGCATTATTAGTCTTAGACAGAATTAGTGGATCATGCTGAAAAGATAGTGTCAACCATTTAAATTAAACTTCAAAAAATATATATATTATACTTTAAGCTTCTAAAGTATCCTTGCTTCCAAATTCTTCTAATTTTACTCCCAGAATTACTGTCACACAGACGTTTGCTTCTTTACTTAATTACAGAAAACTGTTAATTTTAGTCTAAAAATACATCAAATTACAACTGGAAGAAGTTGAATAGTTATAAATTCTGTTACAATTTCACAAAAACAGTCACAAAGTAGGTTATGTATTTTCTCTACATGCACAGTAGTTACACAAAGCACATCGGCAGCCCAAAGGGATTCCCCGCTCTCACCTGCAGTCTATCACTGTTTGCCTGATGGAATGAAAAAAAAAGACTTATGACTTTGTTAAGCAGAGTACAATGTTTAAACAGAGGAAGACTCATTCTCACAGAATAATGCCTGCAAAATCACAAGCAGCACAGAGATTCACGAAGCATGAGTTATTTACTCTCTTTTCCATTAAGTGTAAGGCACCAAAACAAGCCATCAGGAAACAGTACCAGCAACACTAGAACAGATCATGCAATGCATAATTAATCTGAGGAGGTATTTGTCTTGTCCATGCCAAAAGGCCAGTCTCTCCTAAACCCTATGCAAACATGTTAGGGACAGAGAGAGCAGCGGAAGTTATTGAAAACACTGAAATCTGTTAATACGCCACCCTGAGCAGCGAGTAGCTGGAGACTAGAAAGATACTAGAGAGAAAGCATCCTGTACGCTTTGCCTTATTCCTATTTTCTTTTGCATAGTTGATTTTCCTAGTCTCTAGGCAATTGGAAGAGAGTTAAAACTAACCTAAATTAATTTTGTGTTCCTTTTGATGTGAAAAACCAAAGCAAACTGCATTATGTATCAAAGAAAGTGTTTTCTCTGATAAATTTTAGGATTTGGGGGGTGGAGAGGTGAGTATTATTTTCAAATAAAAGATATGAAGTGGACTCAAGTAACTTCCCACTATGTGAAGCAAACACCTGTCAGTATATCGTTATAATATCAGAATATATTAGACTAGTCAAAATATAGTCAAAGTTGGAAGAAGAAAAAAACAATTGAGAGGGATAAATTTTATATAAATTCATATTAGCTTGAAGATTTCTGCTTCATGTTTAATGCCTTGGTCCAACAACTTCCATTTTTAGTCAATTACACACATAAAAAAGCAAGACTAAAGAAAAGCAATCGATTTGTGGACTACTAAAAACTGCAAAACCAGAATTTTGAATAAAGCAAATTATAACCACGTGCTATATTCATTCTATCAACTACATTGAAGTAATAATGTAACTTTTTCTACACACACACACCCTTTTATTTATTAATGATTACAATTTGCTTATTTATTTTCACCATTTTCTAATTCATTCCATGCTTATCCCATTCAATGTATACAAGGGAAAAAAAAAAAAAGTGATATCTGTTGCTCAGCACATATCCAGAGTTTATAATCATGTTTCAGTAGATAGCAATGGATTCAATCTGAGGCCCAATCAGCAGGTCAGCAAATAGGTGAAATCTCAGCACAGACACCCTCGTAATCTCCAAAACTTAAGATACGTGTTTAAATAATAAAATCAGAACTGACTTCCTATTTCAGCTGACCAAATTTGTCTTGAAGATCAGTTTGATTTTTCAGAAGGCAAACGGTTTTAACTTATACAGACCCCCAGAAAAGACAACTTTAAACAGGTACTGTGTAATAGCTTTTGTGATGAGATTCCTGACTGCTTGAATTTTGCGGCTCATCCATCAAAATTACTCTTAAAAAAACAGGCTGCATCAGGTGTTTTGGTAGAAGTTATTGTTAGAAAGTTGGTTATTTTTTTGGTGCTTCCAAAGTACAAAACATGAGAGTACACAAGATACTGTGTATTGTTTGGACACAACATTTACAGTACTGCCTACAAATACATCAGACCTGGAAGCTTTTGCATCCCATGTCACATAACAGAAGCTATAAGTGGCAAAGTCCATTCCAGACAACAGGACTTGTCCATAATCTCAAAACTACCACCATATAGCCATGCTACCCTAGCAGCTTCTCATAGTCAGAATTCCTACTTAGATGAAAGAATAAGGTAGAAGTTATTTGCTGAATTGTCAGTAGTTCTAAAATTGCTCCAGAGCCTTTCAACAAGGCAAACTGGATAAAACGCTAAACAGTGATACCCTAACAAGAAACACAAGTTAAGTCTCTCAACCTTTTTGGTCCTTTCCTCAAGCAGATCAGCTCTGTTCAATGAAATAATTTGTATTAATTAATACATACTGCAAACTCTGTCACAACTGAAGATCCTGCTAAAACAAGGTAAAGCTTTTTTTGTAGGTCTGCAATCAGTAGCTGATTTTGTAATCAATATTCTGTATTCTTCCAACATATTTTATCAGTACTAAGCTCCTAGTGACAGAGCAAGTGGATTTTTGTAGTGACCTGTGTTTGAATTGACAACTTGTGCAACATTGACTTACGCTTACAAGACACTATGCTGAGATAGCGAGACAGTGAAGCTCTCAGTAGCTGAAAGTCTTTCCAGTGCTACCGTCTTAGAACACATACTCACTCTATTTGATAACCTTGCCAGAACTACCCAATAATAAACTAGCTTTAATAATAAATTCTTGGTTGTTGTCCTTCTTTCCTGGATGTAGGTTAACCTGATGTAGATGTATGCATCAAAGGACAACCCAGTGGAATGTACCTCTATATCGCCATGCTCAGTATATGATGATCACACGTCTACTACTGATACGCATCCCCTCTAAAGCAGTAGAGTAAGTAAGAAGCACATCCAAACTCCTTTCACAGTTTTTTTGGTATTTTATCCTAACACCAGAGGTATTCTTGCTAAATGACTCTCTGACTAAACTGTGATTTCCGGTTGCACTCTGAGCACACTGAGAGTGGCTACACACTTTCTTGTCAAAGGCTCTACAATTTAGCAATCAAGTTATATTTACTTCTTTTGCCTCTGGTCTTCCTGAAACTTATTACTGGTCAAAATGCAGAATGAACTTCTGGAAAAATGTGAACTACTTATAATGGCTCATTTCTTAAGTCAAACTGGTTGAGGGTGTAAGAATGCACAACTTTGAATGCCATAGCTTGATAAAATATTTAAATATTAATAAAATTATTCCATAACTCTTATACTGCTTAATTTAATATCGTGTTTTACTTTTTATTATGATTTATTCTTTGTGTATTAACTAATAATAGTAATACTGATAGATGAGAAAAAAGCCTCAAAAAAAAAAACCTGATTACTGTTCTAATGCATATAATCATGTATCATTTTGCACCTTGAATTACACTTAAAATGTAACTCTCAGTTTGGACATCTTGTGATGTGTCCCTTAAAAAAAAAATAAATCCTCGAAGATGAGAGTATGAGAGTTTTTCAGAATAAGATTTTTTTTTTTTTTTTTTTTTTTAGTCCTTGGATGATTATTTAATCATTACATTCATTGTAACAAAGTACATATTTGCAGTTTAACAATTTCAATCAAAACTCATAATTTAGAACTCAGTATGATATGTAAGATTCTCTCCACCCCAAACTTCTCAAAAATTATGAATCTTTGCTCAATGTGGATACCCAAGTCTACAAACAGTTCCTCAATATCGAAACAAAGCATCACATCACATGTATTTGCCATTATATTTGCATTTAATTATATAACAATGTTATTAAATTCAACCTTTTCAGAGAAAACACCTTAAATAGCTTTTTTATTAAAAACTACATGGTTTTCTATTTTAATGTAATATAAATGCAATATTATGTATGGCAGAGTACTTAGGATAAAGGCGTTCCCAGTGAAATGAAAGCATATGGTATTCTGTTCTTCATTAGGGACTGCAGTGATAGGACAAGGGGTAACGGGTTCAAACTTAAACCGGGAAGTTTAGGTTGGATATAAGGAGGAAGTTCTTTACTGTGAGGGTGGTGAGGCACTGGAATGGGTTGCCCAGGGAGGTTGGGAATGCTCCATCCCTGTCGGTGTTCAAGGCCAGGTTGGACAGAGCCTTGGGTGAGATGGTATAGTGTGAGGTGTCCCTGCCCACAGCAGGGGTGTTGAAACTAGGTGATCTTAAGGTCCTTTCCAACCCTAACTATTCTATGATTCTGTGATTCTATAAATAGTAAAATTCAGCCCTGATGTAACCAATTTTCCAACAAAGTTTCATTGTTTATGATTTTTTCCTGTTAATTTTAGGCATTTATTCTATAACACACTTAAGAGAAAGTTGCGTTGTGCTCACAGAAGGCAATTTACAGAAGACAAGCCTTCATTTTGATCCATTCTGTCAAAAGCTTGTCTTTGAGAAAGGAAAAATAGGAATAATATTTCTTAAGAGATCTGCAGAGTAAGACTTTAGCTTAAACCAAATTTCACACCATGAAAGGGATTCACAATGGCGTTAAAAGATTAATCTATTTTTTTCAACTGCCAATGACTCCAAAATGTCAATAACATGGTGTTGGATAGCAGACGCATTATTTCATTTAAATGGAATACAGACCCCAAATTGAGGGACTCATGAACCAAAAGCTTCCTAAAAATATGTCGTAGAGGCATTTCTTTAGAACTGTTCAAAGCAACAAGTAGATAAGATCAATAATAAGCTTAAAACACTATCTGAGGTCTCTGAAGAAATAAGCCCATGCTCTCTAAAAAGCTCAGTGCTAGCTATAGGTACATATGTAAACACAGGGCTTGTCAAAAACAGATGAATGCAGACAAACAAAAGGGGGCAATAGAATGAAGATATAAAGAGAAAGACTAAAAATGCTGAAAACCATAAGAAACTGTGTTGTTAAGAAAGGAAGAACTAATGTTAACTATTAAGAGGAAGCTGCTAAAGAGCAAGAACTAGTTCACAAGAGTACAGAAAAACTTTGAAGCCTCTGTAATTTTACTGAAGACCTTTCACATACAGTCATGGTCAGCTTTCTGTTATGCAACATTTTAAACAAGACTTTTAGTAGGTAATTAGGAAGTCAAATTACTTCCTTTTGATGCCATACTTCATCCTATTGACGATATGCTTCACCATAGCATTACACATGTGTACACTGATAATTTACAGTGAGACTGCCTCCAAGTTCCCGTGTGACTGAAATGTAAATTGGTAAAGTTCAGTTTTTTGATTTTCACTGTGCGCCTCTGGCATACTTTCACATTCAGGCAGTACCGACAGGAAGAATCTGGAAACTGTTAATCTGGAGCCCCACATGTCTGTTTCATTATTAGAGGATTTCATAACATTATAGTCCTTACATATTTAACTTCTTTCTAGTATGCATGGAAGTATAGCATAATAAAATTTTACTCAGCATACTGAAGTGGATGACCACTTGTTACCAGACTATTTTGTAATAACCTAGAAACTACTGCACTCTTAACCTATTTTGTGGAATCTGAAGTACTGAAGTACTTCTTACTTTAATAATTGGAGGCTTCTTAAATCCAGGATTATATTGAATAATTTATATGATATTCGTAATTATAACATCCTTATAACGTTAAAAAAAAAATGTATTCGGCTATAGGCTTTCACAATGTAAAGACAGATTTATAAAAATTAACTTTGAAATTAATTCCTCTCAAAAATATTTAATTCCCACCTTGCCTTCAAGGAAAGATTTATTTCAAACACTTCAGAAGATCATAAATCTTTAGAATGGATTAGAATTTGCATTACTACTTTGCTGAAAGTGTTTCTTTTCAACAGAAACATTAAAATTGAGCATTTCTGCTTTTCCCAAAATTGGCAACATGTTTTACAAAGAAGCAGGCCTGCAACAGTCTAACAATAAACAACTTCCATAGATCAACATCAATGCTTTCAGATGATACTAAAACCAACAGCACAATTAAGGTTGCAGCAGTGCAAGAACCAGTTTGTTTCAATAAGATTATTAGACAAGGTGTCGCTCATTACCAATGCACAGTTTAGTCCTTCAAAATAAATTTCAGAAGCTTTAGAGAACTGTTTAAAGCATGAAATGCAGTTCTAAAATCCACAAGAAAGTAACCCTTCCTCCTGTGACTCCCAGAGGGATGGGGAGGAGAACTGAAAGAATGTAACTCCCGTGGGTTGAGGTAAGAACAGCCCAGTAACTAAGGTATAACAAAGCACTGCTGCTGCCACCGGTAATAATAATGATAAGGGAAATAACAAGGGAAGAGAATACAACTGGTCACCACCCACTGACTGATACGCAGCCCAACCCGAGCAGTGATCTAGCCCTTCTGGGTAACTGCCCCCAGTTTATATACTAGGCATGACGTGCTGTGGTATGGAATACCTCTTTGGCTAGTTTGGGTCAGTTGTCCTGTCTCTGCTTCCTCTCGGCTTCCCCTCCTCCCTGGCAAAGCATGAGACTCAGAAAGTTCTTGGTCAGAGTAAACATTACTGAGCAACAACTAAGAACATCGATGTTATCAGTGCTGTTCCCAGGCTGAAAGTCAAAACCACAGCACTGCACTAGCTATTAAGAGGAGAAAAATGACTGCTACTGCTGAACCCAGGACAATTCAATTCATATTTACATTTTGGTACATCCCATGCAGGGAAATCATTAATTCAGCATCAGAACTCCAGCGCAAACCAAACACAATCCCTTTCCTCCCCGATGTCAAGATCTGAAATAAAAGCAGAACATTTTTTCCTAGTATTTCCCTTACAATTCCTGGAAAAGAAAAACAGCATGAAAATCTAACCACAACAATTAAGGAAAATCACTTTGATGTTTGTTTGGTTTGAAGAAAGATGACTCCAGGAATCAAATTGTATCTTAGAAAGACACAAAAATATTATCCTATGAGTCCACAACTACTGTTTCAGTGGCTCTTCTGTGGTAGCAGTAACAGCAGATGCTATGCTGAAGAACATGAATAGAACTTACATATTTTTGTTTAATCCAGTACCACAGTTAACAACTGTGTCTACCGAACAGAACTGAACAATAATTTTGAAGGAATTTGTTTTATCCATCCAAAAGATAAGCAGATTTTTCTTCACGCTTCTCTGCCTTTTCTCAGAGGATAGGTAAGAAGAAAACCAAAAGTATTTAACGTAGGAGTGGATAATGTTCGTGCTCTTTTCTCATCACCTTTACAGTGTTAGTTTTTCATGTCTAACTGAAAATTGGGTTTCATTTTCAAATCAATTAGCTATATATTACCAAATAGCTGAGTTTAATTTTACTCAATTTTATTAAAATACCATAAGCATAGGAGGTCTAAAATGCATTAGATGCTTCCCACATATTTCCATCCTCCAAAATAAATCAGTTTCACTGATCAGAAGCAACACATATCTTCAGATTCACTGGAAATCGTATGCCTTCCACAAAAAGGACCTGGGTTCAGTGAGGCACAGCGATATTTTTCACATCTCCCTCCTCCACCCTGCCTCTCTCCAGCAGTACAAAATAAAGGATGTAGGTTGTTCTATCTCTCCTACCAGTACTGTCCTACTTTCAGCAAAGGCTTTGAACACTGGAGTAAGGCTGGGACCTGGGTGTTGTCTCTTCCCCTGGTATTACATCATGGTGTTGAGTCATTTGCTCTCAGACCCATGAGAGTCTCAAGCCTTTTCCAACATGTCTCACTTTATGTAAAGCAGTGTAAGTCATCCATGGGAAGTATGACTTCCCAGATGTTATTTTAGGCCTCAACACAACTAAGACAGATATTGCCAAGCAAGAAATTGAGAAAAAGCATCTTAGAATGAAGAAGATGGTGTAACCTGAATATAATGTAGCTCAGCAACAAGTTGAAATCCACTAGGTAAATAAAGTAAGTTAAACTTGGAACAACAGAGCAAGTCTTAATCATCCCTAGTGTGCAATGAAACCTCTGACTCCACATAAGAAATTGCAACTACATAGCAGCTAGAAGCCTGAAAGAGTCTGACAGATGGGGCTCAGGGTGGTGGAGAAAATGGGAAGTCCTGCCTGAACAAAACCTTAAAACACAGGTGTGCCAAAAGCCACACAAGGTTTGATCAGTTTTGTGTATCAGCAGTAACTTGCTCAGCACATTTGTGTTACTGTTGGTAGTAAAGGCACACACAGCATGACCAGTCAGAAGGTGTCAATCATGTTGTGCTTTAGAGTCTTGCAGCTCACTGAGGAGCTGTTTGCCCTTCCTGCTACGTCTTGTGGGGGACAGGGGCTTTGCCTTATTCTGCTGGCTTGGCTGGTGAGTGGCAGTGACATTTAATTTTGCATTTCACAGGGAAATTTCCCCATGTCACATCCAGCCTAGTGGTGAGCTGCTAATCTGATAAGCAAAACAAGAAAGGGTAGTCTCAAATGTTTTGGATAAGCACTGGGCTACTGAGAGCCTTAGGAATGATATTTTTCTGTCATTCCTGATACTGTCTCTTCTGCAAACTACAAAGAAGGCTTAATACACAGTTTTCAGACCCAGTTTGGAATCTTTGCCTTTTAACAGTATTCAGCCAAAAAAAATTTTATTTTTTTTTTTATATAAAATAAGCTTGTGACTTCACAAGATGTCTGTCATTGCTTTACACTTGCAAGGCTCTTTGCATTGATCGTCAGTACGGTACTCTGTCTACAGTGAGTCAGTTCTAAATAAATCAGGTAGAAATAAAGCCTGCCAATGCTCTTCAAATTGAATACTATTCAAAAATGTTCATACAAAAGTTGATTTATTAACCACTGCCTAAGACAAGAATAGTCAGTTACTCAAAAGATGCATGAAGCAAGTTTGTCCTTTAAATTTTTAAAACCCACATCCCAAACAACTTCCCACTACCCCCGCCCCCGTTAACACCACTTCAAATGCTGGAGCCCTCTCTCCTTTTTTTGTTTTCTTTTGTTTTTTTTCCCATTTTCCAAGATGCTCCACATACTCAAGTGGCACACTGAATGGAACCAGAATGACTCTTCAGAAACACTTCTACCTGAAAGTAATTCCCCAATTAATTTTATCCTTTTAAGTTAAAATAAGCACATTTGATCTTTACTTTTCTTCCCATGTCCTTTTATTAAACACTTGTTCAGACAGAGGAGTTAAAAAAAGTAGTGAAGTTTCTCCCCTCCTTACACACTCCTTTAGCTGTGTTGAATATGATCTTTAGTTTGATACAGCTCTTTTTTGGCAGACTGTGTAAGCTTTCTTTCATTTTTGGAAAGAGGTAGAACCACTCTAGAGCCACTCTTAAATTACATTTTAGTAAAACAATATTACAAGCTTTTGTAACTTGATAATAATCTAAAGCATAATTTGTTTTGTTACCAAAGCAGCTTTTATGTAAATATGAGAACAACTCAGATGCTTTCAGAATGCCTTTTTTTCAACCTACTATTTTTTATAAGTAAATGGAAATACTGACATTGTTGCTTTTCTGATCTTTATTCTATTTTTGAACTGTACTATGCAAGTGAAAGACTCAGAAATATCACATTCTTCTACTACTCCACTAAGGAAAACAATACACCTCTCTCTGAGCATAACTTCATGATGTATTATTGAATTGCTGAGGTGAGTATCTCGAGAGAGGACGTCTTCAACACCGGAGCGGAGGGGAGATCAGCGTCCAGGAGCCTCAACTCAGAGCGACAAGAGCCACCGAGGGAGCCTCAAGTCCTCGACAGGACCTGCCCAGGAGCCGGCAGCTCAGCTGACGAGAGCGAGCAGCTGACTCACAGGGGGCGGAGCCAGGAGCAGCGGCACCAGCCCTGACTGGGTAAAAACCTGCCCCAGGGAGCGAGAGCGGCCAGGAGAGCGGTGAACAGAGCGGGTGGAGGCAGTTCGCGCGGGATGGTGAGCACTCGTCGTATGATCAGGGCCCGGTCCGGGAGCTCTGCTCTGGGTGCCCCGGCGGTGGCCAGCGCAGGCACCCAGACAGAGCCGATGAGAGGGGAGGCTGCAGTGCAGAGCTCGGGGTGTAGAGAGTGCCTGCGCTGGTCTGGTGAGGGGAGGGTGCGCCATGGGCAGGGCTGCACTCGGTGCGCCCTGGTGGAGGTCCTCCTGCAGCAGGTGGCTGAGCTGCGAGATGCTGTTAATAGGCTGCGAGATGTCAGGGAAGCTGAGAGGAAGCAGGAAAGCTTGCTCCTGGCCCAAACTGTGCAGGGGCCTCAAGCTTCCCCTCCAGCTCATGAAGGAAAGAAGGAGGCTGTTAACCTGGGAAGCTAGGAATTAGTGACAAAAAAAAAAAACAACAAAAAAAAAGAAGGAAAAGGACAACCAAAAGCAAGGGGCTTCCCCCTAAATCCCCTGTCCCCACGCAGAACCCCTTTGCTGTCCTGCAGGGATCTAATGAAGAAATGCACTCGTGCCAGAAACAGCCGGCTGATGCACTGGTAAAGAAGATCTCTACTGGTGCTGCTAGGAAAAAGCAGCAGGTCATAGTACTAGGAGACTCTACACTGAAAGGGACAGAAGCACTTGTCTGCCTGCCAGACCCCCTCTCAAGGGAGCTGTGTTGCCTACCAGGGACATGGATCAGGGATGTGGCAGAGAGGCTGCCGACTCTAGTAAGTCCCACGGACTATTACCCACTCCTGGTGATACATGTGGGTGCTAGGGATATAGACAGTAGTGGCCTGGGGAACATAAAGAAGGACTACAGAGCCCTGGGGGAGGTGGTTAGGGGCTCTGGAGCTCAGATAGTCATCAATTCTCCAGGATGCAGGGGAGGACCTAAAAAAAGCTAGGAGGATTAGCCAGGTTAATAACTGGTTAAAAGGGTGGTGTCATAGTCAGGAGTTTGGGTGTCTTGAACACGGGACCCAAGCTTGTAGGGCAGGTCTAGTGGGGGCTGGTGGAGCTGGTCTGATAAAGAAGGGAAAGAGCAGTTTTGGTAGGAGGCTTGCCAGACTGGTCAAAGAGGCTTTAAACTAGATGTGTTGGGGGAGGGGGGCATCATTCCATCCCAACACACCCAGTCAGTTGCCAGAACCTATAATAAATGCTTGGAGCAATATAGAGATATCCCAGCCGCTCCAGCCAATGAGCCGGCTTCAGTTGGAGCTCAGCTCAGATGCCTCTATACAAATGCCCGTAGCATGGGGAACAAACAAAAGGAATTAGAAATGTGTGCACATCTACGGGAGTATGATATAATAGGCATCACAGAAACATGGTGGGATGGCTCCTGTGACTGGAGTGTTGGAATGGAAGGTTACAGGCTCTTTAGAAAAGACAGGCCTGGCAGGCAGGGAGGGGGAGTTGCCCTCCAGAAGGCTGGAGAGTGTGGAACTCTGTCCGGGGACAGGTGAGCAGTCCACAGAGAGTTTGTGGGTCAGGGTTAAAGGGAATATAGCTATGGGAGACATTACTGTGGGGATCTGTTACACACCGCCTGATCAAGGAGAACCTGTGGATGAAGCACTCCGTAGACAGATAGGAAAAGCCTCAAACTCGCAGGCCCTTGTTCTCATGGGTGACTTCAACCACCCTGACATCTGTTGGAAGGACAGTATGGCCCGGCACAAGCAATCCAGGAGGTTCCTCGATTGTGTAGAAGACAACTTCCTTCTACAAGTAATAGAGGAGCCGACAAGGAGAAGTGCCATGCTTGACCTCGTGCTCACCAACAGGGAAGGGCTCCTTGGAAATGTGACTCTCCAGGGCAGCCTTGGATGCAGCGATCATGAGATGCTCAAACTTGAGATCCCCAGGACAGTGAGAAGAGTGTGCAGCAAGCTCACTGCCCTGGACTTCAAAAGAGCAGACTTTGGCCTCTTCAGGAACCTGCTTCGGAAGGTTCCATGGGATACAGCCCTAGAGGGCAGAAGGGCCCAAGGCTGTTGGTTGATATTCAAGGATCACCTGCTGCAAGCTCAGGAGTGTTGCATCCCAACCAGAAGGAAGTGCAGCAGGAGGGCCAGGAGACCTCCTTGGATGGATAAGGAGCTCCTGAGGAAAATTCAGTTGAAAAAAGAGGCTTATAATAAGTGGAAGCAAGGACAGGAGGCATGGGAAGAGTACAGGGATGTTGTCCGAGAAGCTAGGGACCAGGTTAGGAAAGCTAAGGCCCAGTTAGAATTAAACTTAGCTAGAGGTATTAAAGATAACAGGAAGGGATTCTACAGGTACATAGCAAATAAAAAACAGACTAGGGGGAATGTAGGCCCCCTCAGGAAGCTCTCAGGAGAACTGGCTACACAGCATTTGGAGAAGGCTGAGGTTCTGAATGACTTCTTTGCCTCGGTCTTCACTGCCAAAGGCTCTGACCAAACCACCCAAGTCTTGGAAGGCAGATGCAGGGACTGTGAGAATGAAGACCTTGTGCCCACTGTAGGAGAGGAACTGGTTAGAGACCATCTTAAAATTCTGAATGTGCACAAGTCCATGGGTCCTGAAGGAGCTGCCAAGTGAAGTTGCAAAGCCACTGGCCATCATGTTTGAGAAATCATGGCAGTCAGGTGAAGTTCCCGATGACTGGAAAAAGGGAAATATAACCCCCATTTTCAAGAAGGGGAAAATGGATGACCCAGGGAATTACAGACCAGTCAGTCTTACCTCTGTGCCTGGCAAAATCTTGGAGCAGATTCTCCTGGATGGCATGCTAAGGCACATGAAAATCAACAAGGTGCTTGGTGACAGCCAGCATGGCTTCACTAAGGGGAAATCCTGCCTGACCAATTTGGTGGCCTTCTATGATGGGGCTACAGAACTGATGGACAGGGGTAGAGCAGTTGATGTCATCTACAGGGACTTGGGTAAAGCCTTCGACACTGTCGCACACGACATCCTTGTCTCTAAATTGGAGTGACATCAATTTGATAAGTGGACCACTTGGTGGATAAAGAACTGGCTGGATGGCCGCACGCAAAGAGTTGTTGTTAATGGCTCAGTGCCCGGCTGGAGACCAGTAACTCGTGGCGTCCCTCACGAATCGCTGCTGGGGCCTGTCTTGTTTAACATCTTTCTTGCTGACATGGACAGTGGGATTGAGTGTGCCCTCAGCAAGTTTGCCAATGACACCAAGCTGTGTGGTTCGGTTGATACCCTGGAGGGAAGGAATGCCATCCAGAGGGACCTCGACACACTTGTGAGGTGGGCTGATGCCAACCTCATGAGGTTTAACCATGCCAAGTGCAAGGTCCTACACCTGGGTAGGATCAATCCCAGGCACAGCTACAGGTTGGGCAGAAAAGAGATTCAGAGCAGCCCTGTGGAGAAGGACTTGGGGGTGTTCGTTGATGGGAAAATGACCATGAGCCGGCTTCAGTGTGCGCTTGCAGCCCAGAAAGCCAACTGTATCCTGGGCTGCATCAACACGAGCGTGACCAGCAGGTCGAAGGAGGTGATCCTGCCCCTCTACTCTGCTCTTGTGAGACTGTACTTGGAGTACTGTGTACCGTTCCAGTGTCCTCAACATAAAAAGGACATGGAACTGTTGGAACAAGTCCAGAGGAGGGCCACAAGGATGATCAGGGGACTGGAGCACCTCCTGTATGAAGATAGGCTGAGGAAGTTGGGGCTGTTCAGGCTGGAGAAGAGAAGGCTGCGTGGAGACCTCATAGCAGCCTTCCAGTATCTGAAGGGAGCCTATAGAGATGCTGGAGAGGGACTCTTCATTAGGGACTGTAGTGACAGGACAAGGGGTATCGGGTTAAAACTTAAACAGAGGAAGTTTAGGTTGGATATAAGGAGGAAATCCTTTCATGTTAGGGTGGTGAGGCACTGGAATAGGTTGCCCAGGGAGGTTGTGAATGCTCCATCCCTGGCAGTGTTCAAGACCAGGTTGGACGAGGCCTTGGGTGATATGATTTAGTGTAAGGTGTCCCTGCCCACTGCAGGGGGGTTGGAGCTATATGATCTTAAGATCCTTTCCAACCCTAACTATTCTATGATTCTATCATTAGTTACTTTGGCTTATTCACCTGCTATCCTTGCACAGCCATTGTAGTAGCATTGTTAGTCCACAAGAATCCAACACATTTGGTCACAGACAACCAGAATTTCACTGCCCTAGTATTTTAAATTGAATGCTTATGGGTCTTTATGTATTGAACTCCTGTATTCAGTACAATTTCACAGGTAATTAATTTTGAATAACAGAAACTGAAATTATTTAAGTAAGTCCCTACTTTTTGCAAGTTTTCCATTGTTCCTTTTTAAGCTCAAATACATCAGTTCTTTCCAGGGAAAAGAGCATATTCCTTTTTCTCCAGTGAATTTAGGGTTTGAGTCAAGGTCTCTAGATGTCTAAAAAAGTATTTGTACTGGACTTTTAAAATAAAACACTTCATAAGATGAAAGTATTTACCCTATTATATGGTACCATTTAAATGAGAGTCTGAGACATTATTCATAAGCATTTAAAAAAAATGTAAAAAAGAATGTGATAAGAAGCATTTCAAAGCTATTTCTCTCATATTTCAGTAAGAGTTCAAAGAATAGAGATTTCCGAAATGCTTTTTGTAATATAACTTCAAGTATGAAATATTTACTACAAAGATGAAAAAGTAAATACTAGAGGTCTTAGTTTCCATGACTTGCCAAAGGGAGTAATCCATATAACTCCATCTTTGAGGTCTTTGCAAGTTTTTTTTATGACTGTTTTCTATTATTTTCAAGTTAATTTCAGATTTTATTCAGGATCTCATAAAGACAAAACTTAAATGTTAATTTAGGGGATAAGAAGGAAAAGAGTAATTACTGAGAATATTGTCTGAACAATCGATGTGAAAGTTCTGAAAGTTTCTTCTTTACATAAGCTTATTTTCGTTATCATGATTGCATTAATCAATTCACAAAAATCAGACAGTATTAATGCAATTCTTTAATATTTTTTACTAGTCAACCGGATCACTCTTGCAAGGCACTGCAAAAAAAAAAAAAAGGCTCCAAAAACTGCTTCTCTGGCTTCTACTACTACTAGATTACAAAAGCAACAGATATTTCCGTGTTGGCATGGAAAATTGGCTTCATAAAGCCATGATTTTGTTGTTTAAGGTACCAGTGGGGGGGGTTATACTAAAACTTGAAGTATAGTTTTCAATTTGTATTGCCAGGAAATAACTATAAATTTGAGCTTTGAGACAGCTTTTAGGAATATGCTGAGCTATAAATTATGCAGACCAAAGTATTACTATGCTTTATAGACTTGAGTCAAGAAAGGGAAAAACTGAATTTTTTTATTATTACTCTCTAAAAAAAAGTTTATCAATTTCCATAAAACCTCCCTTCTAAACTCATACTAAATAAAAGCAAGCAGAAAACTACTCCTGGCCCAGTCCTTAGGAGCGTTGACATTAGCTTAATCCTAGTAAGGACAGTGAAATACCAGCTGCAAAGGAGTTAGTAATGTGGCCCAAATATATTACAAAGACATGAGCATAATCAAAGCAGAGTTCAAGTTCCTGGTAACATTTGAATCATCTCAGAGTTTCTCATGCCTATAAATAGCACATAATAGCTATTAATCACTTTGGCATTCCTGCACCACACTTTCACAGATTGCTTTACTGAATTTCTTAATTTCATCTGTTTTGTTTTTCGAAACAGATAATAGTGACAATCATTTTGGCTACAGCCTGCAGTAACTCTATTACAAATTACTATTTATATCTGACTATTAAAAATAGTTTTACTACTTCAAACCATTCCAAAACTTTAAAAAAAGCTCCCTTCAATGTTAACCAAGAAACATACAGTTATAAAATGGGATGTTACTGTACTTACTGAACCAAGCTTCTCAATTTACTAGTTTCCTTAATTTTTGATAACTTGGAGAGCATCTCAAAGAGGATACCATTTGTCAGCCTTTTACATATGGAAAATGACTCCACATGAAAGGAAAATAAGACTAGTTCCTTGGTTAAATATTTTTACTGGTGTTGAATGCCAAAAG
Organism: Pezoporus wallicus; assembly: GCF_028554395.1. Taxonomy (NCBI): domain Eukaryota; kingdom Metazoa; phylum Chordata; class Aves; order Psittaciformes; family Psittacidae; genus Pezoporus; species Pezoporus wallicus. The sequence continues at coordinate 895,791 of NW_026642757.1, read as the reverse complement.
GCTTAAATTCTACATTCATGACATAATCCCTGGGTTATCTCAGCAGGTTAAGTCTCTTCACACAAGATAGAGGAAAGTAGTTATTATAGTAAAAAAGAAAGGGGTGGTGTCATTGCAGTGGTACTGATCCTGTTTGTGTGGCATTGTTACTGTAAGACAAAATAAGTAGATATTAGACAGATTACTTGATATGCCAACGACATACAACCATTGCTGCTTTCACTCAAGTGAGAAATGAACCACTGATTGCTGGAATACCTTGATATACCCTGCTCTTGAAACAAAGTAACACACAAAAATTATAGTGAAAATTTCATTTCTATTTCACAGGACCTCTGTCTTTCATGATTTATGAATGGGTAAGGAAAAGCTGAATATATATATTCAGCATATTCTTCCATGTCAAACAACATTGCTTGAGAGTACCTTAGAGATACAGGAAAATGTCAGAATGGCACATCTATCGCCAAGTATGCCATGCAAACTGCTCATAAGCTATTTTTCACCTACTCCTTTCCCAGTTGTTCACCATTTATTAAGTTTTCCAGCAACCAGACTGGCAGTACCACCTTGGGGACAATGGGCAGCAGGAAAGCAGTTACTGCCATGAAGCCTAAAGTGGCCTCGCCATCTAGAGGAAAATTGGCTTCATGGCTTAGAGAATTGCCTCCTCAGGGACATTCAGCAGTGCAGAGGCAGGCGAGGAAGAAGAAAAGCCCAAGTTCCTTTGAAAGCGTTTTTTCAAGGAAATTTTAAAATTTAATTGATACCTATCGATTAGGAATTTGCCGTCGTCTGATTTCTTATTCTAACTTTGACAGATAACAAACATTAAACAAAAAAGCCTGCCTTGAAGCTGTTAGTAATAAACCAGAACAGCTACAATTACTGTTGTCAAATATGTTTCCACATCACCTGCCTCCTATATTTACAAGGTATTATATCTATTTACGCAAAGTAAAGAGATTTAGATGGAATTCATTTCATCTCTAAATTCTGCAAAGTCGTAGGGGTTGCTGAGTAGGCAAGACTGACTCAGCAGGCAGTGGAGACTTGAAACTTTCTTGGAAAAAAAAACATGATATAGAAATGTAATGCAAACCAGTCTAGCTCTTATTTGCTCTTTCAACTGTTTTTGCAAACTGCTCCACTAGATAGAAGACCTGAGACTCTCATTCTGTTGAACTCATGCTGCAAGGGAACAGTAAAATCAGGAGAACAGAGAAAAACCTAAGAAAAACTGGTGTAAACCTCAACAACTGCTGGAGCATTTATTAATTTCAGTGTAATAGATCAATTAAAAGTTTAAGAGAATAAATACTCCAGGGGAAAAAAAAATAATTTATATTTTAAAGAGGTCGCAGGTGTGCATGTCCTTGTGGTTGTTATTCTTACTGTATCCAAAAGTTGGAAACCGGGAATCTTGTTTCAGTTTTAGCCACAGAATGTGTAAGAAAAGAAAAAAAAAAGTGACATTTGCAGCTATTACAGTTGCACAGTATGGAATACAGCATTTACAGGTTGATCTGTCAATTTCCTATTTGTGGGTGTAAGGTGTACATGCAGATGCAATCTTATATATATTAAGTATCTAGTCTAAGTTTCAAGACATATGTAAACTAGCAATATTAAATAGAATATATATATAAACCTTGAAAATCAGGCTGTCAAGAGACTTTTGTTTAAAATACATTATTGGCACAGTCTTGCAACTGAACTGACATTACTCAACTTTGAGTGCAGTACTGCACTGTAGTTGCCCTCTGGCTGTGGAGATACAGGAAGTCAGCTATAAGGTGCTATTCTGAAATGCTTGTAGTGCTGGGTTTCTGGCAGGGAAGCAGAAGCCACAATCTATAGCTTCCTCGCAACAGAAATCCAGTTCTCTGATGCCCACTGTCATGCCAGCACTACTGTTTTTTAAAAGTCAGTGTCTTCCATCATCATTGCAATGGCCCACACCAGCTTCCACACAGCTGAAACACACCGGATCCAAATCCAAGGTACACTGGTTTAGCACCAGGCTGGAAGCCATCTCTTTCCCCACCCATGTCCACAATCAATCATTCATCAACATCCTGGATGTAACTGCCCACATGAGTCTGGAGAAACCCTATTATTTAAGGCCTTTTGAAGGAAAAAGATCATTCACATTAATATTTCCCAAGTATATAGTACACAGGAATCTGAAACACTTCTTTTTTGTCTATAAACTGCTCTCGTAATAGTAACTGAGAACCTTCCTTAGTGGATAATTTCTAAATTCAGCATTTCAAAAGGCCACTTTGATTTCTGCTGCCTTAGATAATCCTCAACCAAGGTAACTGGCTTTGAATTTGTTTCTCTCATCCTTAGGTATAAAGATTACCTCATACTAAAATAAATGTTGATTTTACCAAGATAGCATTGGTTTGCCTAAAAAAAAAAATAATTTTTTTTCCTCTCATGAAATATCAGTTGACAAGTTTCATACATACTGTTCACCTTAATACCACTTCTGCATAATAATAATCATAATTTAAAAAACATTAAAAAATAATAAAATCATTCTCCTTTTAATCCTTCCACTCGAAAAAATATCAGACTTATTGTCAGGTTTGTGAGGTTTAAGTAAACAGAAGAAAACCAAACATTTTCTCTGCTGCAGCTTCTCCCACTGGGAAGACCTTTACTATTCAAAAATATGCTGCTGTCAGGACTGACAGTCACATACAACCCACTACCTCTGTGGAATCAGATGGTAGGAATCAAAGAAGAAAATAGCCTCACCACCTTCAATTCTGGGGGCTGAGCAGTAGGCTCAGCCTTCTCAGTGCCACAGCCTCAAGGAAACTACACTAGTTTTCCCCTACCCCCAAACAAGGCCCTTTTTTTCCAGCCTTGCCAAGCTTTGCAAAGCCCTGGAGTTCCCTGCACACAGCTCCTAGAGCTGAAAGCAGTATTATGCAATGTGTATGCAGCATGTTTTTACAAGCAATTCTATTTGCTTCTTCACTTGCACAACAGGGTAACACTTCTTTGGAGCCTAAATCTGTCAGAAAGTTTGTAGCAAAGAAAGCCAACAGGATGCTGGGTAACATCAACAAGAGCATCACCAGTAGAGATGAAGATGTCATTGTCCCACTCAGCAGTTGTCAGGCCACACCTGGAATACTATGTTCAGCTTTGGTCCCTGCTCTACAGAAAAGATGTAGACAGGCTGAAGAGGGTCCAGAGAAAGGCCATAAGAATGGTCAAAGGTTGCTGTGTGGGGAAAGGCTGAGAGAACTTGGTTGTTCAGCCTAAAGAAAAGAAAGCTCAGAGGAGATCTTATCACCATGTTCCAGTAATTAAAGGGTGGCTACAAAGAAGGTGAAGACTCCCTGTTTGCAAGGGGTCACATGGAAAAGATGAGGGGTGATGGGCACAAGTTACTCTTGGGGAGATTCCAATTAGATACATGAGAAAAAACTTTTCACCATCAGAACAGTCAGCCATTGGAATAATACCTCCAGGGAAGTGGTGGATTCCCCAACATTGGACACTTAAGATTTGACTGGACTGGGTGCTGTGACATCTGGTCTAGGTTATGCTTTGCCTAGAAAGGTTGGACCAGGTGATTCATGAGGTCTCTTCCAACCTGGTATTCTGAGATTCTCCAGGATTACTTCTACTGTTGAACTATAGCTTTTCATTTTCTAAATTTGTTTTCTGGGCATGTTGCATTCATTGTTTCTGTACTGAATCAAGAGCAAAATCCCCGCAGACTGGCTTATAGAGCAACAAAAAAAGTAAGAAAAATCCATTTCAAAAGCTTAAAAACCAAAAATCCCCAAAACCACACCCTGAATTTACAAAAAAAAAAATTAAAAAAGTAACCAAAAAAAACACCACAAATTTTACATATTTAACTATAAAATGTGCTACACAAGTATGATTCCCGAGTGTGAACACGGTGTGCCTGAGTGCCTGTCAGTGACAAGGAACGTGTACCAGCCGCAGCGCTCAGCTGCTCTGAGCAAGCACAGAGCGATGCTACCACCTTCTGGAGAAACAGAGGCAGCCGCTGCTTCACTGCAACGCAAGTCCCTGCTTGAATTACGCAGCGAGAAGGCAAGAAGATACACCAAACATGACAGAAGATATCGTTAAACCTTCGATACAAGAAAATATGCTCAGATTGTATTGCATTAGCAGAAAAAAATATTGTAATACGTCTGTCTCATTTCAGTGAGCTTCATTTGCCATGCATTATCAATAAATTTGTCATGCTAAGTTACAAGGAAAGCGCATTTACAGGTTAGTTCTCAAGAAATCCCTGCTTTGGAGTTTATGCGATTCCCCAGAATACTGTGTTTACCCATTTTTAGACACCTACGATTTTGTGCAGTGATGAGGCTACCACATTAGTTGCTCACTGTCATGGATCACTGCCCTTCTGCACGCATGTTGTAACTTAGCAGCCTAATGCAGCACCATGGAATTTCAAAGCGTCTGTTCCTAAGCATTCTGAAGAGACATGAAAGAGCTAGTTGTCTAAGTAGTTATCCTTTACTGCCAAAAAAAAACAAACAAAAAAAAAATCCAATGAAATTTACGATATTGCTGTCCCTTGACAATGTATTGGTTGTGCAAAGGAAATACTACAAACTTTAATGAAAATACTTTCTAACTTCTTAATACAGGACAAAAAACCCCAAAGAGAAGAAGATGAATTTTGAATTTCCTAAGCTTACCAGGACTGCTTTATAAAGAATATGCACTTCCAGTTATGTAGTGCAAAAAGCTTAATGACAAACTGCATAGTAAGCTTTGATTATGTTGAGCTATATTAAAAAGATAAAAAGATTGATAAGTATTTTGCCCTTAGAAAGAAGCTATTCTCCACACAAGAACTGCATTTGGGACATAACTTTCTTTGAGTGAGCTATTCATATGCATCAACAGAGGGATATAACCTTCAGTGGATGTGATGGATGGCATAAATTGAATTCGATCTAAACTTCCACCAAGCAAATCTAATTTTTCTGTTCCAAAGTTTGGGGTCTGTGTGTAGATTCTGAATGACTTGCAGATAACAGATGTTTTGACATCTTTGTTTTCGGTCTATTTTTAACCCTCATACTTTTTCAGTGACATTTTAGGCCACTTACAAGCGCTTATATCTAGCCAAAAAAATAGAGGAATGGCACTGAAAAACAGTGTTATGTGTTTCTCCCAGATAAAGGGAGGGGGATAGGAGGGTGGGGTTTAGGGCAAAGAATGCTACACCAGAAATAGTGGTCGTAAAAATTTTTAGGTTGGAATAAAACCAATGTTGAACTGTATCTTCGTGGTGAGCATTTCTAGTATTTTTTTTCTTTATGCATCTATGTATTCTGCTTTTCTTCCCATTTCTTAAATTCTTTCCCTTCCCTCATCTTTACTGTCTTCTATCAGCCTTCAAAAACTTATAATTGTCCCTTGTTCCTTATTTCTTATCTGCATCTCCTTATCCCCCTCACATTTTAAGTCTGTTCTTACAAACATCCTGTGTGAACAGACTCTCATCAGGACACAAAATATTTAGCATAGCAAATTCTTTAATCTGCTAGTATTTGGAACATCATGTACTCATTGCATACAGCATAACTGTATGTGAATCACCATAAAGAAAAAAAACGTAGCAGGAGCTAGAAATGAGCAGGAAACACTTCTCAGAGGGAACAGTACACCACTCAGTATCTGATATGCAAGTGCAAGGTATTTGTGTAGTCAAATTTCAGAAATGACACACTATAAAATATTTGCAAAGATAATAAATAAATTATCACGAGAGGAGTGCAAAAGGAATCCAGGTTACCTATATTAATCATGAACCAGGAAGGGGGGAACAATTTGAAGTTTGGTGTCAGATCTGAAAGGACAAGCTTTTGGGTTTTGTTTTTAACTAGTCTAAGAAGTTATCTTTCTAGGGAATTACTACAAAAACCTAAATTTTGTTATTAAAATTCTTGGAATAGAGACAAATATGCATATCATGAAGCAGCCTTTTTAAACAAAAAGTAGCAAGAGCTCTAAAAAGGCTGTTTGTCATGTTTGAAACTTATCCTAAAAGGTTATTAGATAATACAAGAAACACTGAAATCTTAAAACAGAAGACTAGAAGGTTTCAAAACAAAAAACCTGACATATTTAGCCTCTCTAAATTCCTTAGGAAAATAAGATCTAGGAAGTGGAAAGTCTTGGAAAGAAGTAAAAGCCTTTAGGATTTGGAAAGCAGTAAACTAAGACAGGAAGGAATTCTAACTGTCCTAGGAAGGAGGATCTAGAACAGTGAGACAATCTGTATCAAAGCATGCTGGCTTACATTAAGTAGAAAGGTAAGTTTTGTTAACACAACATGACCTTCTGTGATGGAAGGGATCTAGACTTGTTACCCAGCAAGTCTTCCCCTACGAGCTCACTCACTCCAATCAGGGAGATGTTACAGTGCCAAATTACAACCTCAGCCTTTCAAGCACTGGCAAATATTTGGAGAAGTGAGGTCTTTTTTCCAGACAGCCCGTGGTCTTAAAAGGCAAAAAGCTAAAACATTGCAAGTAACAGTTAGAATGAAGGTTACTCATGAGAAATGAATTGCTGCATTTTTATCTCGAGCCCACAGATCCTCTCTAAAGGGTTAAACAAATATAGAAAAGAACTATTATAGGGATACATGATATATTCCATAAGCTGGAAGAGTAACCCATTAATTCTGAGTATCTGTCACTGTTTTTCTGAAATGAGATAATTGCCTCCAGGATGTATCATGTTTTCACCTATTACCAGAGGTTAACACCTGCCTTCTCATGAGAGAACTCCTTCACCTTTTTCAATTTTCTGCCATAAAACATTAGGTAAACTATAAGCATGTGCCAGAAAGAGGACACAGGTAAGAAATGCTGAATCTAAAGATGCAGTTAAAATTCAGTTTGACAAAGAAAAGTTATGCAATGCAGTCAGAACCTTGGTTTAGGTCTCTGATTTAGTAACTTGAGATCAGTTCTAAGTATCCCAAAAAACAGTGCTCAAGTTCACCACAAATGTAATTTTGAAATATTTAAAATTCAGAGCAAAACATGTAGAAGCCTTGGAATAACTATGCTTAATTAAATCAGCATGAAACATGTAAACATTCCATTTGGTCATACATTTAACTTCAAGAGAAATTAAATGCACACTTATAATTTTCTAATAAAGAAATTCAGGATATTATTGGGTTTAAGTATTACTTGTTAGACAGTAGACTCATTATAAGGCATTGACTGAACTTTAATTCCACAGCAGGGAACATATTCAAAGATTCAGCATTGAATTCAGAAGTAGTAACAGATTTGCAAGAAATCCAGTAAGATTAAATGCGCTGTTGAATCCTAAAATACAAAGATGAAGTCACCATACACACTTATTTTAATTATCAGATTACATTTCAACTTTATTTAAACTACAGTAAGAAGTTTAAGTAATATTTGGTACACAGGACTAAGGACACTGCTAGGGTCATGAAGGAGTACATTCTCCTTCAGTTGTATTCCATCAAATTTCAAATAGCCATCTTAACTTCAATTGTTTTCAGGCTTCATTCAATTTTAAAGCTGCTCAATACAAAATTAAATAGCCATTGTTTTTAAAAAAAGCTTTTATTCTTTCTATTCATCCATAGCATCCTCACTCATAAGCTAAACTGAGAAAGGTCAAGGGTAAAGAGAATTTCTGTGATCAATTTAAGACTTAAAAGTCACAGCAGAATTAGAGAGAAAAAAAAAAAAAAGCATAAAATCTAATATCCGAGTTTGCAAGCAAGTACCAGAATGAAAATACACTCCTAGAAGTCAGAGGTGTATGGACTTCATGCTTATAGAGCCAAGATTTTACATAGGATTGATACTCTGGGTATAATTACACAAAGCTCTAAACCTCCTGGTTTCTATTTTGCTGTAGACTAAGGAAAAAATTTAGAAGCCGTAAAACTGATGCAAATGAAATGAAAATCTGTAGGCGAGAGTGCTCTTTTCCACATCTCAATCACTTAAAAATTAGGCAATTCCATGTATTTTACTGCTAGTTCATACAATTAAACTAAAATAAAATGGAGGGAAAAACTCAGGAAGGGAAAAAAACTCCTGAAACCTGAAGCTCAGTAATTTGAAATATTGTGCCTTACCATTTCAGTACTGCTCATCTAGCCTTACATTTATCTGGAAAAGATTTCAAGCAACAAGTTCATCCTAGAGCTGCAAGCTGAATCAGAAGAGATATTGACAGCTTTAACTAGAAGATCTGAGCTAAAACTTTCCTAGCAGGTGCTTACAAAAAAGTTGTTCAGTAGTTTTCTGATACCATTTTGTCTTTAAATCATGAAAGCATGTAAGCATAAAACCCCAGATTTCTTTGATTTAATTTTAAAAACAGCAAAGCCTGTAGAATTTGAAGTATTTCCTTATTTTAATTACCCTTTTAATGCAATGAAAATAAATTAGATTTGAAGATGGGTTTCTTTCACATAGAAAATTGGATTTTTTTTAAGCTTTTTTTTAATGTTTTTAATTTACTTCTGAATGAAACTGAACTATTTCTCCCAATGCAATTTTAAAATCTCTAACCAGGCTAATGCATTAAACCAGAAAAAAAAAAAAGTAAAAATTCACTAATCACTACTATTAATTACATGAACATTAAAGCAAGAAAACTGGTAGAGAAATGCTTTTATTTAGTAATCACATTGCTGGGGTTTTGTTTGGTTGTTTTTTTAAGAATTTCATTATATCTGCAGAGCAAGCAAAAAGTAGACTGTAAATTAAATAGCCTGATTGAACCTGTGATCTTTTTAAACTAACACATTCATTAGTCACATTGTTATTCTAGAATTTTTTCCTTAGATTAATAATGGATAGTTTAACAGTTACCGTTTTTTTATTTCACTTTAAAGGCAGAATTATGCTTCACTAAGTCTCACAATTGAAGGTTTCATTTTGCATGTGGGGTCCTTTTGGTTTTGGGTTGCCTTTTTTTTTTGCTCTGGTTTGGGTTTCTGTGTGTGTGTTAGGTTGTGTGTTTGGGTGAGTGCGTTTCATCATTATTTCTTTAAAACAGCAGTACATTAAGAACAGGTCCAGAAAATCTCATGAAAGTTGAAGAAAGGTTAACACTGTTTCTATTCACCTTTTCTATGATTTTGAGCTACATAAGTCACCCAAGAAATACTTAAAGAATCTATCATTACATACATTCCAAACAAATAGATGCCCCTTAGAAAAGGATAAATCCAATAAAAAGATTTTCTATTTAATACTCCAGAAGATAATGAAATTCAGTGGCTATAACGTCTAGTGAAGGCATGTTACTAAAACGTATGCATACTTGTCAGAAATTGCTACTCAAAAATACTGGTCATACTAGAGCTTATAAAAAAATGACATACGAGTTTACATAGTGTTTTTGTCAAATGGACTTTTGACTAGTTTAGAGCCTTATCCCCACTACCATGTAGGTAAACTCACTAGTCACACTCAAGTCAGTGTAGATTTTATCATCAGCTTCACAGTTGGAATGTCACCCTAGGATGACAGCCTTTATGTCAAGTTTTTCAAAGCCACTTAAGAAATTTAAAGTTCATGGGAAATGGGCATTCAGAATTCTTTGGCAGCTTTTGAGATTTCAGACCCATGTCTAAGCAATTAAGAAGAAAAAAGTGAAAATGTGCTCAGAAGTTAGATAGCAACTTATAGGCAAAAAAAAAAAAAGGCAATAGGTATAAGTCACATGAAAGTACAAAGCAGAAAAGCAAATAATCATTTCTGATAGATGTCAAACCACAATAGTCACAAATGCATTTTATTAGATAATTTTTCTACCCAATAGCATCCTATCATTAAGGTGCAATATCAGAACCCTGCATTTTCTACTTAAAAAGGTCTACTGTTGACCTGACTGGAAATAAAAACACACTAGAAAATAACACAGAAAATACTTCCAAGAAGCAGATTGACTTATAACTGTCTCGGTGCTGGTGCAATCATATAGGGCTTTTTTTGCATGCATATTGTTATGTTGTGAGCACTTTTGAGAAAGAAAACATGTTTTGTAAACTGGTTTTAACCTCATAGAGTTGAGCACAGTACTGGAAATTGTGTGAAGACAGATGCTGTGGCCATAAAACATGTCCCTTCATTATCCAAAGAATGAAGGGAGGGAAAGGAAAACCCTTTCCTTTCAGTTACCCAGTGCTAACTCATTGCTGGAAAAGAAATATTATACAAATAACTAAAGTTTCAGGCCTCCACATAGGTCTAAATCCATACATTATCTGAACTTCACACACAAAGTACTCCATATCAGGGCATCCAACAGATCTCAAAAGAATACATTAAAGAATGTTGAAAAGAAACTTGAACCCAAAAGGTACAACAAAAACTTGACAGAGATTTAATGATCCATTCATCCCTCATTGAAAGGTTTAACAGTAAATGTGGAGGTCTGCATCAAAAGATTTTAAGACAAAGAAATGCAGTTTTCTAACACAACCAAACAAGTAATGAACTTGGATGTTTTAGGGAGCAGTAGAAAAGCTTGAATTTGTAATTTACTTGATATATGATTTACATTAGTTTCATGTATTTCCCATGTTAAAAGTTCCAAATATTATCTGGGATGCCATCAAGTATATAAAAGCTTAGGATAGGTGAGGGTTTCTGTTTTGGTTAGCCTGTTGGTTGGTTTTGTTTTGGTCCCTCCCCCGCTGTTTTGGTGTTTGTTTTTTTTGTGGGGGCAGGGGGAGGGTGTGTGTTTAATTAATCAATTCTAAAAACACTGCAGAAAATCTTGATCTTGGCAGTAGATGTGACAGTTGCCAATCCTAAGGAAAATTTCTTTAAGGACAGTTTACTTTACCGTTGTATGTATGCCCACATGCAGTTTGGATTCATTTGACTAGTTACACGACCTTAAGCTGAGATCTCCCATCAGTACATTAGAATACAAGACAAATGATAAAAGACAAAAAAAAAAAAACAAACAAAACCAACAACAAACAAAGTATACACAACCTTATGAAAAAGAGCACTTTCTTTAAAGAAGGATATGAATGAAACTTCATGAACTTTAACTACAATCTGTGCTCAAGTACAAGGATATTTCCACGTGGCAGTGCTGTGTATGGACTGTTACACCACCACATAGAGTTCCTGCAAATCAGAATGAAAACTTTAGTACATTTATAATGTTATATGTATTCTATATGCTTTAGTCTTAAATTTCTAACTAGTGAAATGTTCTCATAAAGGACATTTTGGAAACTGAAGTCCAGTTTTACTGAAAATAAGAAACAACAGGAACAACCTTTTGACAGAATGTTCACATAAACCAGGGGAAAAATAAAAGAAAAAAAAAAAACAAAAACAAGCAAACAAAAAAACCCCAGCAAAATACTTCCCCCCCCCCCCAAAAAAAAAAAAAAAAAAAACCCACCAAAAAAAACAACAAAAACAAACAAACAAACAAAAAAAAAAACAAGAAAAAACAAACTCTCCACCTTCCCGTTATTTTGAAGTTCAGCAAGATTTAATCTTAACAACAATCAGCAAAAAAATTTCAGGCTGCTTTACACATAAAATAAGATAGTGACATACTGAGGAACTTGTTACAGTGAACAGAAACTTGTTCCCCCCTTTTAGGCATACATCCTTCCTATATGTGCAGTTACTAATAAGTCACATCTGTAAAATACACTCAAATCTAAGGGCTGTTACCCAAAAGGTGGACAACCCTTCCCATGAAATCAAAGTATCAATATTCTTCACAAAAAGAGATGAACTGTGGAAAAACCAGTTACATTATTGGTAACAATCTCTAAGAAAAAGTGGTTCAAAGACACTGATGGAGACAGTGATGCAGACACTGAAAAAGACGTGAGGATCTACAACACCCTTCTTCAACCAAAGGCAAAACTGCACTTCAAATTAAGAAAGGCTTAGCAAAGGCTTAAAGACAAAAGAGAGAAGCAGCTGTGCTGACTGGAATTTAGCCAGAGCAGCTAGAGCATCTCAAACCTTTAAAGACCTGGCTACAAACAAGAGAATTCAACCAGTAGTTAGCAGGAGAAGCATCTTAATTGAACACTGGATCTCTGCCATCATATTTATGTCAAAAGCTGAATTAGACACCAGACTTATGAAAAAATAATCAAAAGATGAAGCGAGTGTGCCTTAGCAGTAGTAATTAATTCAGGTACTGCAGGACACAAGACAGAACACTGGCTGACTAACAAGGAGTGGGTGCATGTTTTACACCTGTGTCAGTAAGAGCTAGATCTTATTATAAAGCAATACTCTGTGGATAATTTTCAGCAAGAAAAACAAACCAATCAAAACCCAAGTAATTTGGCACAGTTCTGTTTCACATGCCTTTTCCAGACACAAAAAAATAAAAAAAAAGAAACAGCAATAGAGAAGGAGTTCATTCCAGATCAGCACTGAAATATAAGAGAGTGATCTGCAAAACGTTGCTGGTAATGTATTGCTTTTTTGACCACTAAATGAAGTTATCAAAATGCTTAAAAAAATAAGCACACCCGTCCTCTAAATTAATATTAAAAAGTATTTACATTTATGTATCCTTCCTAGTCAAAACTAGAATATACTCAGGACTGACACATACTCCATAGTTCTCTATATTGACATTTTGTAGTCTTTTTCTTTTCTTATGTAGTCTCTTTAGAAAGTGATTAGTAGTTCATTTAGCTCTGTCTATTACAATAGAAATTCCACCTATTTCAGCATTCAATTCAGATGTTCTATTTACTTGCTGCCAAAACAACCCCTCAAAACTCTTCTTGACTGGAACTTAAACCAGAAACTTAAGAAATTTGTGGGCTGTACTGCCTGAAGCTCCAAGAGCGTAAAGTTACAAGTTAAGCTTACCAAAATTTAACCAAAACTTTGGTAACTTTAACTAAAATTTAAAGTTAGCAAAACTATTCCCAAAAGTTTGTCTAAAAAATTTAAACATTTGTTTTACAAAACTTCTGATTCCATGAGCTATGTGGCCCTTGTTTTTTCACAAGTTGCTCTGTGGAATTCCATTCCAGTTTAGAAGTAGAAATATACCAGGAACAAACAGAAGAAAACTTTATTGTCGTTAGTGAAAACGTGTTTGAAAACAATTTAAAAAACTCCTAGAGTTTCCACAGAAAGCCGCAAGACTTAATCAGTTTACATAATGATTGTAATGCATAACATTTTTTCAAGCTTTTACAGTTTTGAGAGCCAAGCAGCCAGCTAAGAAACAGAGGGCAAGCACAGAAGTCATCTTGAAATAGAGATAAGGAATGGTATATCACCACAACCAGCAGTTGGAATTGGTCCTGCAAAATATATACTTTTACTCTCATTCTCCAAAAGCCAGATAAATTCAAAAGAATGAACTCTTACTGTATTTCTAGGTGTATCAGTCGACCACAAGTATGATGTATTCCCAAATGGGCAGTTTGAAGATGTTCAGTTTGATACTGCTAGTTTGGTATTCTGAGAATAAAATCTAGTACTCCTTCATTCTTAGAACCTAGACTGCTTATTTTATGTGTACTACATAATAAGTTTAGAGGAATTTTGCTAGGAAAAATGTCAAGCATGTTATCCTTGTTACTTCCTCTTCTTTCTAAAGATCTATTTTTTCCACATTTTCCCTCTACCTGTTTAAGAATTTTATTCAATCTATAAATCTCTATGAGAAAATCTGGCTCTTAGTGGTACTGAACCATGCTATACTTGTCTCAAGTTAAAGAGAATGGAACATAACTAAAGCATTTCAGAGATTCAGACAAAATTGGAATCAGATCTTTTAAAATTCCTGGCATCATCTTCAAGCACAGTCAGTAATAAGCCTTTAGAAGGGCACATCTGAATTACAATGAACAATTTAAACAGATTTTGCTAGCGGCCAGTGCTCTTAGCCATTCAATATGAATTGCTGAAATAGCAGCTGCAGTAGGAGAACAAGGTTGTGATCAAAATTAATAATGATGCATATATATTAATTTCTTTCCTTAGACGTTAGAGTCAGTTATAGTTGTTAGTTGCAGAGAAACACTATGATGGTCACATGCATTATTTACATACATGTACAGTTAGTTATCATGTGTATATGCTTGTGCAGTCATTTGATTGACCTACAAAAGCATATCAGTTATATGAGTATTAGGGTAGAAACATAACTCCTTGTATATACGTAAGCACATATTAGTTATGTAAGATCCTGTAAAACTTCATTACAGCAGCTCGCAATGATTTAAATGACATCCAGACAAAGAGAATCCTAAGATACATGAACAACAAATATGTAAAAAACAAATAAATGTCTAATTATGTCCTGAACAGCCTATCATCTAAACTGGTGAGATGGAAACCCCAAAATTGTGACCATTATTAACTGTCAGAGTAATAACAAAGAAAAAGTTTATCCATGAAGGCATCATTGCTGTCTTCTATTATCCAAGAAACTGACTTAGCTAGATACAGGACATTTAAGATGAAAGAAAAAGTCTATTAAATCAACATGTCCTTCATAAAGACAATTTAGTATTTTATAGAAGTGTATATTCATGCATTATTTCTCCTCCAAATAGAGGTGCAAGAAAAGGCATAGAGAAAACTGGAACATTCAACGAGTAGAAGCTATCAAACTGTTAGTCTTGATAGAAGTCTAGAACTAAAATTAAACAGGAAAAGCATGTTCTAATAATACACACAATAAAAATGTGTAATCTTAAAAACAGCTCAAAAAAACCCAAACAACTACTCATTAAATGAAGAATCTCATTGCAGTGCATTTGGGATTAGAAGTCCAAATTTAGTACTCCTACATATCAAATGCAACTTGCAGAAATTCAGTCTCAGCCTTATAGAAACATTCTTGTAATATTGTATAATCCTACCTATTCACATGGTGAAACAAGTCTGATGCACAAATATATCCAGATTTTCCATTTACCTTTACAACAAAGGGATAAGAATCAAAACTGTTTATTTTTTCTTTAGAAATAAAATTACTATTATCTCACAGTCCTACCTCTCCTGCAGTTCAATTGCATCAGAAGCATGAACTGAGGAACAGTCCAGATGTGTATTTCAGACTACTCAACACTAGCTGAGTCAGGTCAAATATTAAGCATCCTTCCTATAACTGTTCCACAGAATTAAATATTTCATATACAGTTTGAAAGCTTCAGCAGATTGAAGAAAGCACAACAATGCCTAGAACCCAAGAAAATTTACTATAAAGTTATAATTTTTGCTTATTGTGCTCATCATTTGTAAGACTTTCTCATGAAACAAAAGAAACTTGCCTAAGAAAACCAATACTCCAGGCAGTCTAAAGTTTACATTAATCTACCAACATATTATGTCAAAGCACAGCATTTTCTAATCTGAAACAGCACTTTAAACAAAGAATTACTGCAATCTTCTCTTACACCAGGAAAGCATATAAGCATTCTGCAGAAATTTGTCCATCACATTGTCAATGAAAATGTAAGAAACAGGAGGAAATTTACCATTGTCCTGGGTTCAGCAGTAGCAGTCATTTTTCTCCTTCTTGGTAACTGGTGTAGTGCAGTGTTTTGACTTTCAGCTCGGGAACAGAACTGATCGCGATGTTTTGGTTTGGCCAAGGACTTTGTGAGCCTCATGCTCTGCCAGGGAGGAGGGGAAGCCAGGAGGAAGCAGAGACAGGACACCTGACCCAAACTGACCAAAGAGGTATTCCATACCACAGCACATCATGCCCAGGATGTAACTGGGAGTTAGCCGGAAGGGCTGGGAGACGGCAGGGTTGGAGGAGGTGTAGGTCGGAGCTTGGTCGGGCTTGGGGGGCGAGTTATCAGTCAGCTGGTGCTGAGGTGTTGTATTCTCTTCCCTTGTTATTTCCTTTATCATTATTATCATTGGTGGTAGCAGTAGTGATCTGTGTTATACCTTAGTTACTAAACTGTTCTTATCTCAACCCGTGGGAGTTGCATTCTTTTCGCTTCTCCTCTCCATCCCTCCGGGAGTAGGGGGAGGGAAAGAAGGGGGAGAGTGAGTGAACGAGTTACCTGACTGGGTTTAAACCACGACAGTTCTTTTTGGCGCCCAAGTGTGGGGCTTGGGCTAAGGTTCTTGTCTCACTGTGCTTTATGGCAATGGCTTGTAATACGGGCGGGCTCCAGCAGCAGGGCGGGACGGACGTGGCCGTGGACTTGTACCTGGCCGTCCGGCTGCTCTTCACCGTCCTGGCCCTCACCCTACTCTCCATCTTCGTGAGGCTGCGGGGAGCCGAGGGGGAGCGGCCCCGGGAGCCGGCGGCTGCTGAAGAGGCCCGGGAGAGCGGCCCCGGGGACCAAGCGGCGGCGGGAGCGGGGCCGGAGGCCGCGAGGGGACGGCTGCCGGTGGAGGAGGTCGGGGCGGTCGAGGAGAGGAAGGAGGCGGCTGCAGAGCAGCGAGAGAAGGCGGTGGAGGAGCCGAGCTCCGCGACGGCCGAGAGCATTTCCCAGAAGCCGCCTGCCGAGCCCCAGGAGGATGCAGGAGACCACGCAGCATTTCCCAGCAAGGCAGAGGAGGAAGAGCTGGACTCAGGGAAAGAAAAGCTGGTGGTGGGAGAGCCGGCAAGCACAGCAGCTACACCAGCCCCAGTGACAAGTACAGCAGCATCGTTTGAGAGTTCTGAAGGTTTTGAATGGCCTTTGGGTATCCTTGGGACCTGCCTGCTGATTGTGATGGGGATCAGCATGTTGGCACACACACAGACTGTGTTTTACCCACAACCATTTTGTCTGATCTCAAAAGTTAAGCAGTCAGGTTTGGGTCTTGTCTGGGGTTAGACAACGATGCAGGGGGACCAAGAGGTTTTTCCCAAGGCTGGACAGTTATGAGTGGCAGGGTGTGTGGGACAGTATGGGCTAGTATCTAGTCCACTGGGCCCCTCCAGTGCTTTGGAAGCATCGGAGATGGAAGGCAGCTGTATGGAGTCCCCAACAACAAGCTGCAGAAACTGCTGAAGGGGACAATGAATTATTTTGAGCCTGGGGGGCCCATGGCACTTCAGGCCATCAGAGCAGAGATGCAAAAGAGATGGACTCATGATCAAGGGGTGGACTTAGCAATGGACACTATTGCCCAGGTTATTCACAAGTGTGAACACTGCACACAGTCTCTCCTGCTCTGGAAGACTGTTACAAGAGATGGAGCCTGACATGGACCAGATGGACACAGCAGCTTTATAGGGACTGGTCCATGCACTAAGATAAGAGTGCACCGAGATAAGAGTAATGGTATATTGAAAATGTGGGATCTGAGCATGACGTGAATGGTATGGAATAAGGGGTGGATAATGTCCTGGGTTCAGCAGTAGCAGTCATGTTTCTCCTCCTTGGTAGCTGGTGCAGTGCAGTGTTTTGACTTTCAGCTCAGGAACAGAGCTGATAGCGATGTTTTGGTTTGGCCAAGGACTTTGTGAGCCTCATGCTCTGCCAGGGAGGAGGGGAAGCCAGGAGGAAGCAGAGACAGGACACCTGACCCAAACTGACCAAAGAGGTATTCCATACCACAGCACGTCATGCCCAGGATGTAACTGGGAGTTAGCCGGAAGGGCTGGGAGACGGCAGGGTTGGAGGAGGTGTCGGTCGGAGCTTGGTCGGGCTTGGGGGGCGAGTTATCGGTCAGCTGGTGCTGAGGTGTTGTATTCTCTTCCCTTGTTATTTCCTTTATCATTATTATCATTGGTGGTAGCAGTAGTGATTTGTGTTATACCTTAGTTACTAAACTGTTCTTATCTCAGCCCGTGGGAGTTGCATTCTTTTCGCTTCTCCTCTCCATCCCTCCGGGAGTAGGGGGAGGGAAAGAAGGGGGGGAGTGAGTGAACGAGTTACCTGACTGGGTTTAAACCATGACAACCATGGGGGACAATTCTTCTAAAAAAAAAAAACACAGTTGTAGTCTTCTCAGAATTTTGAAGATACTTAGGAATTTAAATACTATGGAAAAATTTAATATTCTTTAAAAATAAAACAGAAATATTTTGCTTGGGGTTTTGTTCTTATATGTGCTTTTACTTTTGTTTGTTTGTTTTGTTTTTAAATCTGATTTCTAACCAAGTAGGTATTAAGAGTTTCCCAGTAAAAATCTAGATCAAAATATAGTCCTGTTTCTGTAGGGGGACACACAAAACAATCAGAGGGTAACAAACAAACAAAAAGAAAACCACAAGAACATCAAACAAAACAAAAACCACCACTACCCAACCACAACAACTAGGACAACTAAGAGAGAGAGAAAAGGAAAGAGAAATACCTTTTCTCTCAGGCTATCATTTGAGTATTAGAAAAGTATTATTTTTTCATTTTACCAATCTTGGTAAAATTGTTGATTGTTGACTTTCAACAAAAAACAATGAATACATTTAACTCCAGTGTTCTATAACAAGCAAACAAGGTTTTTGCAACAAAATTGCAGATCATTATGAAACAGGCACAGTTCTGTAACAGTTTTCTAGAGAAGACTGACTTTATCACCTCTATGTTCTTGAGTTCCACACACATTCTGCTATCAAACATCATGCTGTTTTAATTAATTTCTGAAAAAAAAAAGAAGATTCAGCCTCTTGACAGTAGTGACAAAAATAGCAAACATATGGACAACTGGTGAGATTAGTTTCATCCAAAAAGTCAATGCATAATTTCCATATGAGGTCAATGGGCAAGTATAAAAATTAAGCCTGATACTTCCCAGTTTTCATAATGAACTCTAGAAATCAAGTCACATTGATTTGGGTTTGCTTGGCTTTCTTCCTGGCTGAACAGTTTTGGCCAGGTAAGTGCCATCATGATGACAGTTCAAAAGAGTAATTTACAAGTCTTTTAAATGTTAGCTGATTGAGGCTGTTAAAGGAAAAGCACAACGCATTCTCATAGCCCATACTAGCAAGAACGAAAATAAGGGAGCCAAACCCACACCAGCTGGCTGGTTATCAGGTTAGCATAATGCATAAAAGTAGATATTTTTATGTGTATATATATATATATATAGTTAGTATGGTAAGTGTTCTTCCAAAACCACTTATTGTGCTTTGGCCCACACATAGAAGCCTTATAGCAAAGTTTGGAGCTTTCCTTAAATGTGCGCAGCTGAAAAAAAATAATTAAAGTAGTGAAGACAGAACCAGAAAGTAGTAATAAACACATTTCTTTCATGTATGACTTTTGAAACAGTTAAAGATTTTTTCCTAGATTTCTAGTGGATGAAATATTAAGTTTGTTCAGGGCCTCTGTAACCCCATAATTCTTAGCAGAAGTACTATCCACAGGCTGTTGAGAAAAGCTACAAAGATTCTGTAAAGTATGTTTTAAACAATATACTATAAAGAATTAACAACAAATATGTTTGGTACTAGCAGAGGAATCTTATTTTTTTAATCTGGATATTAAAACTGCAAGGAAATGCTTATGTGCTTAACCATATAATGAATTAATGAAATTTATGTGTAATTGCATATATTTGATCAGATATATAACTTTCTATTTAGTCATAGAATAGCGTTCCAGTTATTTTGCTGATTGAGTATTTAGAGTGTTGATAAATAACAGAATTTTATATCTTAAAAGTCACTCTTAGGAAGTAAAAGTCATCATGTTTTTCATGCTTTTGTAAGAGCAAAATGAGTACTTAGGAAAAGAATTCCATATTTTGTATTCTAATTTATATCATATATAACTCAAGACAGCAAATACCAAGTTGTAGCTTTAACAATCACTCTGTCAGCAAGTAATACCATGAGACAGAAGAGTGCATTCAACTTGACAAATTAACCGTGTTTACGGGAACTGCTCTTGAATGCCACTTTACATAGGCTTGTAGCCCAAGAGGTTACCGCAAACCCAGTGAATCTCCACATTAATGCAGGGTGTAAAACAGAATCTATCTTGACAGCAGAATTAGCAATTCAGACCAACTGCATCTACTCTTTACTTCCCCTACGCTGTAAAAGATGCTTAAAAGGACTGTGATGGGTTTCATAAAAACTATACATGGTTGATATGCTATACCTGTTGTAATCTTCCCCACACCATAATATTCAATACTAGCAAAAATTAGATGATCCCAAGGTCCTTTCCAACTCTAACCATTCTATCCCCTGTTGACAAAGTTTAATGTTCACAACCTATTTCCAACAGTATTCTTAACCACAGCTCACAACCCCATCTGTTATAAGCCATCACATTCAAAGGTCCATTCTTAATACAATTATACACCATTCTAATGAGACAGACCAATAAATGTATGCTTTTATTATTCATACAGATATTGTTCTTAAAAGAAACATATCAAAAAAAACAAGAACATGCAAAAAAAGTCAATAGTTACAGTGACGCCTTTCAAATACCCATCTCCTTGCATTTTTCAGCCATCTTGATGCCTCCTCCATACCTTGCCCAGAGAAATGAAAGCACACAGCTAAAAAAAAAGAATGGTTTCTGTGTAAATGTGTCTATATTGCAAGTCTCCCACATGAAAGGAAAATTCAAAATAAGTTTACTGTTCTTCAGAAACAGATTACCTGTGCAATACTAGGATATGTAACATGAAATGTCTGTATGAGTAGTATGGGAGCATTTTTTCTTCCTCCTCTTCCCCCCATGATGTTACAGTAACTACAGCCCTTTGATATAAATCTCACATGAACTGAAATTGTCCTCTGCCAACTTTTAAACCTGCACAGATTACTAAATACTTTCAATGCATCTGAAGAATCTAAACAAGCTATTTTTGGTTATTAGCATTGCAAAAGCCAGCTTCTCAAACCTCCTTAGCTCATCAAACGCAGGAAACTAGCTAAAAAAGCTTAGGTGACAGAGGCTAGAAAACAAAAATGTTTTCAGTTTAAAACAGAATCCTCTTCAGCTAAGAAATAATGTTTCTTCCTGTTGGGTTTCTAGATTCTATTGAAATACCAGTCTGCCAAGACCCAGAACTCAGTAATGCCAACTTGTTACTCTAAATTGCTTCTTTTGGCTGAATTATAACAAGAACAGAAGTAGCACTACGATTCCAATACACCCAGTTACCAAACATCTGTCCAGCCTTGAAAACAACCTAGTTTGTATCAAGTTTTTGTTTAAAGCACCTGTTGCAAAGATCAAAAGAACCCATTCTAAGTTAAACAAGCATCACCAACCCCTTGCCCTTCTTCCCCCCGTTTTAAGTTGGCTTCGCCCACCACTACTACAACCCTTTTATACCGCTTATACCAGACCTATTTCAGTAATGTAGTACTATTGATCTCAGTATATTTCACTCGGAATGCTGTTTCAGTACTTTGCAGAGCTGGAGTCTAAAATACCTAGACAGAAATTGTTCTGTATGACAAGATAGGACACTACACATCATATTTATTCCTTCCTCTGCCAACTCTGAAGTAATGAAATCTGAAACCAGAGCAGAGGATTCTGTATGCACACAGGTCATTGTTCACACTCCATTTTTCTTTCCCCTTTGTTCATCAATATGGACACATATATGCACATCCTCATGTATGTAAAACACATTAAAAAAAAAAGCTTTTTCTGCTAAAATGTTATTCCCTTTCTCAAAGAACTAATCATTTCATCTAAATGATTGCTGCAGAGTTAAGCCACTAGGAAAAAAAAAAACAAAACAAACCAAGCTAAAAAAAAGCAAACCAGGAACAACTTTAACTACATGAGCAATGTGCCAAGAAATGTTTGTAACCACAAGTACTCTCTTTTTTTCTTGAAGGAAACATTTATCTCATTTAGTCTAAAAGCAAACTGGACACTATGAAAAACATAAATATTAAAATTCAAGAAGAGCCCGAAAGAATTGAAGTGGTGATTGAAGCTTAGCAAACAATTTATGCATCTGATTCAGCCACATTTTAGAAGCCCATAACAAATAATTGTTTTCTAATACATTAGCATTCAGTGATAACGTTATTTCAGTGTTCTGGTATTAAAAATCATGAATAACTATTCATATTAGAAATTCAAATATGGAGTCCACAGCAATTGCTCAAATAAGCTTAAAAATGTTTCTTAAATATTCTTAAATCAAATTAGGGCACAAGTATTCCCAGGGCTAAAGTTACAGGTGAAATGCAGTACTGTGTCACATCTGTACAGCCCTGAAAAATCCCCTTCTAGATGCTTGGGCAGTATAACTTGGAAAGAAAAGATTAGTGAACAACATAGGTAAAAGGTTAACTTGCATTGACATTTAGAAATGAAGGGGTTTTGTGCAGTTTTCCAAAAAGTCAGGATGACTTAAGTGGGGAACTCACAGATTGAATTAGCACCCTCAATCTGATTTTGGGCAAAATCCCCATATCCAACACTAGCAACTCCGTTTGACAAGCAACTAACTTACTCTCACATGACAATATTTGTTCTGTATTTTATTCCACTTGGAGCAGATGGTTTGTTACATCACTGAGAAACTCCAACACATCTACTTTTTCAAAGATGGCCAGGGGTAAAAGGCTCCACAATGGCATAATATTGTGCTTTTTAAGGGAAATCCGTTCTTCCATTCATTTGTAAGGCAAGAGCTCTTATCACTCAAAGAGCAGTACAGCAGGTGAATTCCTACTGTCACACATATTTCTCTTGGAAAAGGGCTTAGAGTGCAGACCTGACCTGGGAAAACTTAAGGCCAATAGACATGACTCCAAGGCATTTTCCTTAGTGTCATCACATGCAGGTGATTCACTTGTTAGCCTTCTGTAAAAAAGGCTGTCATTAACGATTTTTGTTGAGCTGCCATCCTGATGCTTACTTTTGTATGCCCTCTCTTCCACCAAGCTCCACCTCAACAGCCCTGAAGGCTTTGGACCTGTACCTAATTCCTGACTGTATGCATGGATCAGCAAGAACTTTATTTTAGCAAGAACAGCTGTCACTGACTCACTAAATTTAAGACCTTGTGATTTTTAACCCCCACACATTTCACAGGATTTAAAGATATATTAAAAAAAAAAAAAGAAAAGAAAGAAACAGCCTTGCCTATGTGTTTAGCAATGAAAAAAGACAGCAGGGTAGTCATCATTCTGATAAATACAAAATTAATTAGAGCAGAAGTTAATAAGTTCAAGGTGGAGAGCACTTAAATTCATACAATGCATAAGAAAGTGAAAGAAAGTTTGTCAACGTTGAAATCGACATATTTGTATAAAGTTTTATGCTACTTGTCTTTTAGCTTTAATACCACCAAGTCAGACAGCATATATAATTTTATTGAAATGGTTTTGTCATTTAGGTAATATATTCAAATAATTACTTGCTGAGAAGCTTAAAATTATCAAAGCCTAGAGAACATTTACAAAAGATTTATAATTATCTTTTTAGTTAAGAAAAATTGCTTTAGAGAAAGCTAAGGTCTTCTACAGAATTTGTGAACAGCCAAATTCAAGGAAGCGATTTGGTTTGACTATCATAAACTGTGGGTGCCACAATCTACCTGACAGTTCTTTACTTCTCCTCTCCCCTTTTTTACCTTTTAAATACAGGAAGCTTTGACAGAGGTATGCACTAAAAGAGTCATGATCTAGTCTCAACACAGAAGAATTACTAGCATATCCCTAGTTTATATAGGCCAAAACCAGTAGTACTACTTCAGTCACTTTTAAACACAGTTTTGTACTAAACCTGTAGATATTTCAGGTACATTGAAATCAAGCTGCTTGATTTTTTAACTCTTTATGTAATGCACAGCTGCAATGTATGTTTTTCTTCCAACACAGACTCAAGAAACGTAAAAGCTTTGTGATTTAAAAGCATTCAGTTAGTTCAAAGAAGACAGACCAGAGGTGAAATTTTTTTTAATGACAGAAGTTCCACCCACAACTGTGAGTCTTTAAAATGTCAATCATTGGGAAAAATCTACCACTAGTTTTATTAAAAAGTCAGTCATCTGAGTAAAAGTCAGTGATTCAGTTTCTGATTTTAGAGGTCCCTCCAGGTAAGCATCAACTAAATTATAGCCCTTCATACTGAAGCATGACTTCAGTAGATGTTTGATGACACTGCAGAGAATGTTGTAAGTTACCAGATGAAGCAAACATTTACTTTGCTTACAATTTCAGTAAGCATTAGCAGTTCTTGTTTATACTGGATCTTTCTTACTTTATAGACTTGGACAAGAGAGGGACTATGCTTTATAGCACTGGTCAGTGTCTACGTGTCTTAACATCCAAGTTGCATTTAATTACTTAAGGTAACGGAAATAAGTTTCAAATGGGCATAGTTCTAATATAGTTGACTATCAGAAAACGGCTGCCATGATGCCGCTCTTCAAATTGATAGGCCAATTACCAGACTATTGCACAGAGAAAAACATTTAAGGGAGAAGGACTGAAAATTATACATGTATGAATTGTACTGTGCACATCTTACATAAAAAAAAGCAAGAGCTTTCTTTTTTATTTAACCAGCACTGGGGACTGAGAACAACTCAGCCTACTTCAGTCTGGCTAGTTTGGATATATTGAGAATAATGAACCTATTGAAAGCTATTGATTTCTCTTTTGTATTGTTTCAAATTTTTTAAATACTCAAGTAGGTCCTATCCTATTGCATTGACAAACAGAAAATTGCTGCCATTTACCTATTTTGTGCTTCAATCACTATCTTCAACTAAACAGATATATGCAAGTAATGGAAAAGAAGCAAATGCACACAAACCCTCAAACTACAGTTTTTTTGTTTTCCATAAAAAGTAATGTGCATAATTTCAACTATTATTCAAATATGTATTATCACCTGCACACCCCACAGCAATGATGCTAATGTAGTTTTGAATTAACTTGTTCTTATTCAGAACGGCTTTCCAGGGAATACTTTATGAAACTACTTAAAGGGGGACAGTTTTAAAAAATTGGGTTTCACTGTCATCACATGCTGTGAGAAATCGTATTCATGTTATTTTAAGTATGTGCCTATTGCATGGCTACTTCTGAGTACTATTTATACCAGCTACAGCTGAACTAAAAACCCAGTAAAAATAATTTATATGGAGACTTTCCCAGGGTGACAGGTGTAAGTTCCCCTTTCCTCTGTAAATTACAACTACTTCAGTCTCACTTTTAGCTGTGCTTTCCATCTTTGTAGAAATGCATTAGTCAGAATAGCAATTGGTTAGCCACAGGGGCAAACCTTCAACAGCCAAGTAGTTTCATGGGTTATAGAGCTCATCTCTCCTCAGGTATGCAAAAAAAACCCCGAAAAACCTCTGCCAAGCTCACTGAGAAATGGTCATTCCCCATAGTGTTTTTAGAAGAATGAAATATATGAGGGTTCATTTGTTGGTCACTCAAGCAGTACAAACTGCCAAAGTGTTGACTGCAGGGGTTCATCCAGCAGCACATACACAACTGTACTAAATATGCTACTAAATATCAAGCACTGCAAGTATAGCAACAGCTATTCACTGCTTCTATCTATGTGTGGTTTTCTTCACTTTTAGTCTGCCTTTTTCATTGTAGTATCATGTTATGATGAGTGCATGCTTCCTTATAAAAAATGTGAAACCACTGACAAATCCAGATGTCAAGTTATTCTTGATATCTCAGAGTAAATACTGGTTTCCATGGCACCAGTATGTGCTGGGAGCTCTCTCTTGTTTTAAATACTCCAGGGATTTTATACATCATCATCAGTGTCAAAGAAAGATTGCTACTAATACTTGACTGTCATAAGAAAAATGCAGTGATAACCAATGACAATCAAAGTATTAAAATAAGGCATGATCTTAGGTTATTTTTAATTGAAATAATTTTGATAGTCACTGTTTAAGTAATGTCTCTGTTTTAATTAAACTAACACTCAAAATAACTTCTTAAGAGGTGGAGAAAAAGATATAGTCCCTCCTGAGGAAATTGGAAAGATTATTTTTCTTTTAAATGCATGTTAAGTGACATCATCACAGTAGAGAGCATACTTCCAGAACTCTTCTGGGAATATTGACATCCCTCCAGTTGTAAATAATGTCACAAGTCTAACCTTGAGTTGAATACTGAAGTTAGTAAGCATCTATGTATTAAGGAATGAGAAAAGAGCTTCACAGACTCAATATTAATTCACCAGTTTGTTCCTAAATATATTATTTTATCAGATACATTTATAACATCTCTTTTTACAGACAGTTTTCCACTGGAAAAAAAAAAAAAAAAATTGCTAGAGTTGTTAAAGCAAACTCAACATCAGCGCTTATAACTTTTGTGTTTGTCATTCCTTTTTTTTTTTTCTTTTTCTTTCTTCCCCAGTGCTTCTCTGCTTTCACATTTTTTGGCAATATGAAAATACAGGTTTTTAGTTAATTAGACATAATCAATCAATGATGCTGTATTGAACTGCAACATAAACAGATTTACCTTGCACCCAGGTAGTACTGCAACAAGCATGTCATTCAAATTCTTCATTTCAAATTTCATCATAAATCCAGTACACTGTATAGATGAAAGATGTGCACAAAATTAATATTTTATGTGAGATTAAAGGAAATTGCAGTTACATGTCTGTATGCATACCATAAAGATACATCAAAAGCTACCAGATTCAGCAAAGACAGAAATCTAATTCCTAGCGAAAGAAAAACTCTCCCTCAAGAAAGTAACTCAATTATCTTGTCTCCTTCAGTGATCCCCAATGCTTGAAAACTTCAAATGAGCAATGGACAAAAATAAACCCAAACAGGTTGCAAAAAGCCATAGCATTCTAATTCTTTTAAGTGGAGGAATAAAAGAATATTTCCCACCATTTATACTGTTCAGTACATTATATTTATGTATTACATTAAAAAAAACAGTATTGTTATTACCACGGAAACACATATATATTACTTAAGATCTTGCAAAAGGACCACTTTGGATATTCAACTGGCTTTTAAGCTATGGCCACTATAATACACTTGGATTTTTGAGGATACCATATTCAGATACTGAACATGGATGCTACATCTATAAGCTAGAAAGACACAGATATACATGCAAACATACAAACACATTAGAATAGAAGGTGAAAAGTGACTACCAAAGGAAAAAAAAAAACCCTTCCATAGACATTTTTTCTCACTTCACCTGTTTTTCAAAGCTTTATTAACATCATAGCTTTTTTTACGGTTTATTCTTCAGAATCCAGTTTAATTCCTTAACTGCATCATTATTAACTGAGCCACAAGACCAACCTAATAGAATGCTTACCAGTGAACTTAAAACTTCTTTGTTCTTGCTGACTAGCTGCTTGAGAAATAAATTCAAAAACTTTCTCCCTCACTAATGTATCTCCTACAGAGCCTTTTGAGGGTCTATTTAAATTAGCTGCCTGATCTGTTATTAATCCTGTTCAGGTGGCCTAACAAGAAAGCACCTGTGCTGGATACACTGTGGGGATGGTGGAATCACTAATTGGCTTTAGAGGTATTTTCTACTTTAGGCCCTACACTACAATAAAATATTTCAGATATTAAATCTTTTGCATGCCTTGCTTCCTTCTGTCAAAAAACAGAACAAAAACCAAATCTAGTTAATACTCTAAGTAAAATGAGCAGGGCAATAGCTGGTCCTTTTTTTGTTTTGTCCCTCCAGGCTACATTCACAGGCCTTTCTAATACTGTAGTAGAGGCATCTGTGTCTAACTTCACCTCCACTAGCTTTCTGTTCCAGTGTGGCCCCTTTTACCCCAAGAGGGATTTGACATACTTTATTTACATTTCTTGCTCTTATTCAGTTTTCCCTACATTTTTCTCCATCAAGGTTCTGAGAAAATAGGTAAAAATAATTTAAACATTATATGGAGAATGGTTGAGAGCGAGTTTTGTGTGGCTGCTCTACAGGCAGAAATTGAGGTTCAATAGGTAGTAACTGAAGAGTATTCTACAAATGAAAGAGCCCATGTAGATCATGTTTTGCAGTCCCAGAAGTCTGGCAAGTTACCCAGAAGAGATATCTCTGAACTAGTAGTGAAGTAAGAAAACTGGAAATACGTTGCCCAAAAAGGTAGAATAAATCTTTGATAAATAATGCATCACAGTAGAGAAAACTTGAAGCATATCCCATAATAGAGCAACTGAGAATTCATGCTCAGGACCTACACTGATGGCAGATGCTCTTTTCAGCAGCCTAGCTCTGCCTGCAGAGCTAAGACCCCAGGAGCTGCACCATGGCTCCTAGCTCCTTCCCTGCAGGAAGCATCCCTGCTCCTGTTGCACCTGATACTGCAGGGGACTGATGAAGAACCAGCTGTATCAAGGTAAAACTAGTTTCTCAGGCAGCTCAGGTGCTGAGGCAGACTATATAGACTTCAATTTCGCATGTGTAGTAAAGTTCAAAAGTATCAAAATTATCTTAAAGTAGTATTGTAACTGAACATACATGACTGTACTTCTTCCTCCTCAAAAGAATATACTTGAAAAAATTGCTACGTTTTTTCCAATGCTTACTTCCATAATGAAATTTTTCATTTAGAAGGGTTTACTTCTGGCAAAAGAAAAAAGTTACTTTTAGAGGATATCCTACCTGGATTTCTGCTTAGAAAAATCCCAAACATTTCTTTTTTTCTTTTTAAGCTTTTTCTAAAAGAAAGAGCATTACAGTAGCTCTATAAGTAAAAAAAAAAACAAAAACAACAAAATGAAACAAAAAACTAAATATCAAACCTTTAAACTTTTTACTTATTTTAATTAGATATTATATAATAATTGGAATACTACTGGAATATGCTAATTGTTTTCTGGATGAAACTAATTGTTTCCAGCCATGTTATATAAGGTTTGAAAGTACATTCATTTTCATTTGCGTTACCTTTTGCCAGAAACCTTCTCTTCTTTAGACTTGTAATCATATATACTAGTTCTGCCACTTATTGCCTAAAATATCTATGTATTAAGTATCAAGTACAGTTATCAAATTCTGCTCCTTAATGTCAAGATGTTGGAGAGCTATTAAGTGGTACATACAGCTGAAATGGCAGCTGGCTTTTACGCTGTGATACTTCTGGATTCCATACAACCTGCTTAGTCTCCTATGCAATAAAAAACATTTTTCAGTTTGCAAGACGACACTTATTTTTCCTTCTGATAGGGTCAATAGATTACCCAGCAGCTTGATTTTTCCCTATTTGGTCTTTGATTAAAAAAAAACTAAACATTAATTTTCACTTAACATGGAAGTAGCATCTTTCAGAAATTCTTACCTAAAAGGAACAGGACTCAGACTCCTGATTTGCAGAATACTAATTGAACAGCAGGGTTTAAAATTCTTCAATTGGCAGCAGACAGAAATGTGAAATAACAGACTCCCAGAAGAGAACAGAACAGTTAACTTGCAAAGGGAGACCTAAGTTCATGTTTGTCCACTTACTTGCTTCAGAACAGAAATCGAGGTTTGCAACTTTAGTGCTGAGTGCTAATGAGCTATAAGGTAGTTTGCATGACCTCTGTATTTTCTAAAGTGTTTCATTACTAAGTAAATGTAAGAAAGAGCCCAGGGTTTCACCTCTCACATAGGTGCCCTAAAAAAAAATGGTTATAAAGTAATTTGCTCTGTTGCAATAAATATTCATTTAAGTAAAACAGCTCCTGCAGTAGAGACAGAAAAACACACTAATATTATTTATACCCAAATCAATAAGTATTATGGAAGGGTAAAAATCTTGCTTCTATTTTATTTTCCAATAAAACAGAAGGAAAATTTGAAACCATCTCTCCTAAGTGTTAAATATTGGAACTAGTAAATAAAACAATTTAAAATTCACCAGAGACCAGATATTTCCAAACAGACAGGGACCACAGAGTTTTCTCTACCTTGGCAACAATATTTCCACAAAGGTTTGAGTCTCTAACTGAGTGTATCTCTGGAAGTCCTTGAAAATCTTTTCTGTGTCTGCAATAAGATCTGCCTGACAGAGGTCTTTACCAAGTGCAGTCCTTATCTTTTTATGCCTCTTTCCATTGTCCTTGTCTTTTGACTTGTTCAAAATACCCTTCTTTATTTTTTTTTAAACTTTTTTCCTGGGTGACGCTGGTTATTTCTTGATGCCACAAGCCCCTGTTACCACATCAACTGAAGTAAAAACAAATGTCCCATTCTAACATCCCATTGTTACAAGCAGGAGCTATATTTACAGGAACTTCCCTCTCAAAAAAACCCAGTGAGCTCAAGAAAACATCATAACAACTCTCAAACATATAGAAAATACTATCAAGTAGATAACCTTCAGGTTATTTATAAGCTCACAGTAACTGTTTCTTTCACTGTGGCTTATGAAAAAGTATGCAGAAATATGTCCAAAAAGAATGCAAAGCAACTAACCTTCAATAGAGGTTACTATACAAGTTTATTTAAAATTTGAGGTGTTTACTTGGGAAAATGAAGGAAAAAAACTCCAAACCCAAAACATACCTAAAAATTTATACTTAGGAAATTATTTCCACTGTACATAAAAATATCTCTGGAAATAAACCTCCAGAAGTATTTGTGGCTTTGTTTATCCTAGTATTCATGGTTATTTGAAAGATTTTTTTCTACAGCATAGTAGGAAAGTGAGTCTGTTTTTAACTGATGTGGACTTTTCACAATCAAATTTGAATTAAAGCCTTATTCTTATCATTAAGAAAGGGCACAAGTTTGGGGGGATTGGAGACTGAAAAAGAATTAACAGAAATTGTTCCATCTTAAAAACATGATTATAGAAATTAAACCATGTTATTAAATATCACAAGAGCATAACTTACTTGGCATCACACTTGAGAAGACCGAAACAAAATTCAGCTCCTAAAATAGAGCAGATTAACAAATGTGGTTTTATTTTAACATAAACAAACATAAACAAAAAGAAAAAAAAACAGAAGTCTTGAAAATAATTCTATATCTGTTAAAAGAATGGGATTGACACACAGGAGCCTTTTTAGCTATAGGAAATACATCCTCTGACTATAAGCATCTTCCTGACATTCCTGCAAGTCTCAACCTTACCTGTCAGGAAAACTGTAGGGGAAAAGACAGTTCAGTTTTCACACATTTTGTAAGTTGCCCTTTTTCTTGAGAAAACAAGTAACTGTCAACCTGTTTCAACTGTAACTCTAGTTCTTGCAATCCAGATACCAACCCTGTAGTAACAGGACTAGGACAATTTGAAGTAAGCATCCAGCAATCTTTTAACAGTACTAGGCAAGATCCTATCTTTGACACAGCAAAGAATTATAAACACAGTTAAGTCCATAATATTTAGGAAGCACAATACAGTTAGGAAACAGTATCACCTTAGAAATTAAATTAAATATAAATAATTGAGAGTTAGAACTGTCTATATTGCTCTGATTTGCTCAAGATACTTTAAAAATAAATAAATTCAGTTTTCTCTTCTCTTATACCTTCATTGGAAGTTATGCACTGCAACTTGATGATGAGCAAATTCTGGATTGTAATACCTGTCTTTAGATATGTGACACAATTACAGGCAAAGAGTGTAATGGGAAGATGTAGAAAGAGGAAATTAAGTGTATGTGAGTTTGGATTAAAGCTAAGTGTCTATACATTGTTTTAGAATCAATAGAATTGTGAGCACCTCCACATGTATTGATTATTTTTAGAGCATTTAAAACTTGATTGAGTGAGAAGAACCCAAACTTTTGAGAGAAAGTTAGAGAAAGTTTTTGAAGAAAGTTTTGTAGACTGGTTAAAAAAGCAAGCCATGTTTTCAAGACATATTAGAAATAAAATCAATCGTAAGCTAATTGTGAATTAGACACTTTTCCATTAAAGATGATATACATTCCATTCATTCACATTTCAGTGAGGTTAAAGGCAAAGCTCTTTCCTCCCTTAATACAGAGAGAATTCATACAGCTAATATCTCAACAAGTAACTTGAAGAATTGTTGATAAGGATGAATGAGTATTTTTCACGCACATTTGTGGACGATGGTCTACTTTATTCAGATCAGTGAAGTAAAAATTATGTGCTTGAATTAATCCTTGACATCTCTGGCCTACTGGTTTTGGAGACTCTCCATTATAGATGTAGAAGCCATATGGATATGTTCTCAAATTTCCTGCTAATATAAGTGGGCACAACTCCACTTGTATTTAATGAAATCATGCCAATGTATTCCAACACTGATTCTGGCCCCTTGTATCTCAGTTGGAAGCAACCCTAATTCATACGGCTCTATATGCCAGTGGCAAGTCTCCAATCTTTCTTGTTTCAGAGATAAAGAAAGCGGGTATAGCTTTATTGTATAAAGTCATTGATAGTCTCTGGATCTACCACCAAATAGTCTATTCAATTACATCTATTTTTCCATTTCTGAATTGACTGAAAATAAGCTGAAGATGTCCACAGATAAATTATTGATCCAAAATATAGCTGTGCTTAAGTTTTAAAGCAAAAGACTAAGGGATTAAATTCTTTAGTGAAAAGTTTAGTGCATTTTTTTAGAAGAGAAGTATGCCTTGTAGAAAATTGCATAAGCTTGCTTCTATGAGGAATATAAAAACATCATTATAGGTTTAACAGAATCCCCAAAGTTCTGAAAGTATTTAACCCACCAGTCAGTAGTTGTTGCTAAACCCCATTAATAAGTAATGGCAATCAGTGAAACAAGACAGGCCAACATTCTGAAAGAAAACCAAAACCTATTTTTCTTTTTTTTTTTTTCCCCAAGATGTAAATAATTTGAACCACAAAGAGTTTGGTGTGGGTTCGTGGGTTCATGGACTGAGAAATATTGTTTCGATATTGAATCTTGGGCACTGCACTCAGTAATGGCAAAGTAAATCTCACATTTCATTAAAAGGTTACATTAAAAATTTCTCCTCTTAGAGTATGACATGCCCTAAAACTTAATAAATCATATCTGAACTCATCATATTTTGCAGGGATTTAATGTGAAGCATAAGCTTTTTCCAGGAACTTGTAAATATCCTGGAAAAAGATTGATATTTATTCAAAATATTTGAGGCTTCAATCAAATTTTGAAGAAGCAATTGAGTTTCAAATTAAAATTTAAAAAAAAATAAAAAGCAGGAAGCTTTGCAATTGAAGGCTTCACAGATGTCTGGAGATGTTTCAATGTTTCATATAGTACTTGCTAGCTTGTGAATTGTTTACATTATGGCTCTTAGAGAATTTAGATTCTGACAACCTGATTAAAACTGGCAATAGACTCCAATAGACTAATTAAATCTGGCACAAATGTCATCTGCATAACATAAGTAAAACATATTCTGTTTAACAAGCTGAAAATAATTAAATGATACAACAAGATCTTTTGAAGATGCCACCTCATCTTCAACCCTTTCCTACTCACTCTTTTCTGCCTATTTTAGCTCTTCCATTTCTTAGCACCAGCTCACTTCTAATGAAACTTCAGCCATCTTATGTGGTAAACTGCTGTCTCAGAATACAATGCAAGATTTGGAGACCTCCAGTGCACTTTACACTTAACTGCATTCATCTTCTATTCCATATCAACATAATTGTATATCATCCTCCATATCAGATTCAAACAGTATCAGAACCTTAAATAATGATGACAATGATGGAAGAAAGTTAGAAAACTTGGAAAAAAAAAAAACCAAACAATGAACTGTACAAATAATATATAATTAAATAATAACAAAAAAAAAACAACACTCCCCCCCAAAAAAAACAAAAAATAAACCCACAAAAAAAGCCACAAAGCCCCCAAAAACAAAAACAAAACTAAGTTTCCATCACTAGGCAAAATAGCTGATTAAATCCCAAGGCAGAAGAAGAATGGGGAGGAAAGTAGAATTTATAACAGTCCTGACTGGAGGAAAAAAAGACACCTTAACAGATCAAATCGAGAGCTCCTTCAATGAATAATAAGATCATTTTCATTTTTCATATACTATTTTCACTAAAATAACCAGGAAACATTTTCTGAACAATGAAATTTGAACATGGGACATGGCAGTTAAATACATCACCCAGAAAAAGTGTTCCATCCCTGGAATTGTTGAAAGTTGGGTTGGATGGAGCTTTGAGCAACATGATCTACTGGAAGATGTCCTGGCCCATGACAGTGGGGTTGGACTAGATAATCTTTAAAGGTCCAGCCCAAACCATTCTTTGAGTCTGTGATCATGGTAACATCATCCAGTGTTTGCAGTATATTTGTACAAATGATCTTTTATGGCAGGTTGTTTCTCCTTCAGTGGGATTTCAGGTTGGAGAAGCTATTCGAGCAATTTTCACACAAGAAAGATGTGAAGATTAAAAAACAGGGTAGGACTGTCCTTATGTCAAAGGATCCTAACTATAATAAAATTAACAAGTAAAAGGAGTCAGGTGAGATATATCCAGATGGTGAAAAATGACCTTAGAAACTGAAGCAGAAATAACCATATGAAAAAAAAGAAGCCTTTCAGTGTGGTTCCTAGTTATGGTCTTGTACTCCTCTCCTGTATGATGAATTGTTAAAAAAAAAACCTACCAACTGAATTTTCAAAGACTTCAGTATCATCAAATTAAAAAGACCATCATTTTCCTTCATGAAGAAAGGAATACATAACATCATTAATGCACTTGCATTTGGAATGATCAATGACAAAGAGCTTTAAGCAACTTTGTTAAAGAAAAGCAGCTTAGCCTTTGATTTTTTTATTAATGAGGGCTGTAAGCAGAACTTCCTGTTTCCCTTGTCCATAATTTCTAGCAATGTACATTCTTACATTTGAATTTCATGGGTATCATGGAGACAAATTTTTTTATAAATATTGTGACGTTTATGCCTTTGGCAGGTGAAAAAAAAAGCCTAGCTTTCTGAGCAACTGTTAGGCTGGGTTTTGTTTTTTTGTTGTTTTCCTTTTTTTTTTTGTTTATTGTGGGAAGAACCTAAGCCCTTCTCCTTTGAAAAAAAAAAAAAATCCAAACAAAAAAACTCCAAAACAAAACCCAAAACCCAAACAAAAAAACAGCTATTCCTTTAATTAAGATTTTCCACATACATATGTAATTCAACTCTTTTCACTAAAGCCTAAACAGAGGTTTCTGTGAAAGGAATAATCAGACACTAAAACATTTTGACTCAAATATTACATATACAGCTGGGTGAATGGTTTTCTTTCCGTAATGTAATAGAGAGAATTAAATGTTTTATTTATTGCATTTGTAGCCCAAATCTCTTGTTAATTTCTGCTTCACTCTATAGCTCATTGTTTTCTAACTGCTTTTTATTATTGGTCTTTTTTTGCATAATAAACTGGTGTTTAAGTAGCTGAAACTAGATCTGACAAAATTAACTTAACTTGCAAAGCCAGACACTTCCAGTAGCATAAACAATATAGATACTAATGCATTGTGAATAAAAATTGACATATTTGCTCTCATTTATAGTCCTAATGAGAATTCTTAGCTCAGAGGAGGATTTTGAAAGAGGATGCAAGGAGTGACATTAAAGAGATAGAGTATCCTTTTATATATTTCAGAAGGAAAATTCTAATATAATACAGAATTAAAATATAAGGGAAGAGGAAAGCTAGTAATGTTCTTTCCTTTTCAAGTACTCTGAGAATCTCACAGGAGAATTGCATTGTAATACTTCTAAAAGCATATATAGACTCGGACCATTTAAGTAATTTACTATAGCTCCATAAGCCCAGTGTCTTCCATTTAATTTTTAGTGAAAGCTAAACAACTTCTAGCCTGTGTTACATTTTAAATTCTTTCTTCTGTCTTTCCTAATCTCATTTCTTTAAGTCTGTGAAAAAAACCACCCCAAACAAAACAAACCAACAAAAAAAAGACAGATTTCTGCCTCTTTTTTATCGCATTTTTCTCATCTTTCACTTTTTCTCCTGTTAATCTTTGTTCCCAGGTACATCTGACATGAACATACCCTCTCTTATACATATAGTTATTAATTCACACACAGATCAGGATATAAAAGTATCTTAAATAATCTTGTTAGCTAAGTAATGAATAATGAGATGGTTAGACTGATGATCAATGATGTGCAAATGAGGAAATGAAACATAAAAGGGTTCTAACTCCACTGGTCTGGTTTGGAAGAAGAGGGCCAGTTTTCTTCAGATGCCAATTCCAGTCACTTTACCAGATGTAAGGCTGAAAATTTGTTTCATTCAGTTTACTAATGCAGCTTATAGCATCATAAGGTGAAATAATAGACCAAGCCTTATGTCAGAGCTATAAAAATGAGGAAAAGGAATAAAAACATTCTCTAAAGGAAATGTTGTTCTAGGATCAAGGTGTTTTGACATCAAGGGGAAATTTTGAGTGTTTAGTAAAATTCCTTGCAATGAGAAAAGCTTAATGCTGTTGTTGGATATTATTTGTATGTTGTGCTTTGAGAAGGTGGGTTGGGTCAGCCAAATAGACATACACCTGGAAAGTAATGCTTCTGCAAAGACTTCTTGTTGATCTTCTCTTGCATACATCCTGCTCTTAATTGTTTTTCAGATTTGTTGATGATGTGGTCCCTTGAACCAGGAAGGAGCAATATATGGAAAACATGCTGAAAATCTAATACATTTGTAATTAGAACAGAAGCATTTAAAATAGTAAATAGAAGCTCTATACTGATAAAATCATAGACTGCCATAATAGAAAAGTGAAACTGTGGGAGTATAAACCCAAGAAGCCACTTGCTCCAGGTCTTGTAAGGCTGTTATCCACAAAAACTGCCAGCTGCTCTAAAATGGACTTCACCCTTTACTATATATCATACCAAATACATAGTATTCAGCATATATATGCTAATTTAAGGGATATTTCTTCAGCATCTACAATAAACTTGCTTGTAACTGGGAGGGGGGTGTAGTATGCTAGTGTCTTCTTCTTTCAATTTTCACAGTAAGCCTGAGGTTGTATAGGAACCACCTATATTGATCCTGACTGAGAGACCGTTGCATACTGACGAGTCAGTGATCCACATTATGGGTAACCTAAGTAGTGCAAATCCTTTGGATTCAGGGTAACATCAACCAGCTCTTTGTAGCAGAGAAGCTCACAAGACAGCTCCTGCTAGGACCAAGTCGTTCCCATAACAGCATCCTTAAGGAATAGGGTCTCTTTCTTCTAAGAAAATTACATATTCACTCAAAGGACCAATATGGGTTAGCTTCTTTTCACAGACAGGATCTGCTCTAGTCTGCACAGCATTCCATAGAAAAATCTGTCCTGACTCCATCTGATGCTCCACGTACACAGAGTGTCCAGCACGTCAAGGGACAGAACATTCATTCACTGTCTATATTCCTCATTTAAGTCTTTCTTATTAAATCAGTTATCAAGCCATTTGGTTTAGGGTCTTTCCTGCTGAGATCCAGAAAAAACTCTGCACCATCTCTCTCTCTCTCACACAGCCCAGTGTGGAACACCATCTAACAAGTCATCTCACAAACAGACAAGAAAATAAATAAAGAAATGACATCACGGAGGTTAACAATGCAGTTCCTAACTGCTTTAAACACCAAACTACACAGAACAACTCTAATGGCTATGAACTAAATCATCAAAGGTCAACCACAGCTGGTCATGGTGAAGTCCAAGCTTTATCTGCTGACTTTCTCAGGGCAGGCTATATTTACCCCAAAATGGAAGACAATTTATGTGGTACAATAGCCACAGAATGGATGAAGGTTTTTCAGGGATATTGGAGGTTGGCAAGCATCAGGTTTTACTCTTAATGGAATTTATTTTTTAATAAAGATCACAATTTCTACAGAAAATAATGACAGAATTTAGTATCACAGGTGTCAGGAATGAAGACCACATGGTTATTGTGAGAAATAACATTTAACCTTTCTCTTCTGGCTGATGGAGGCCAATGCAGTATTTTATTATCAACATTGGCGGGTGATTTATTACCACTGTTTCTACTCCAGTAAAACCACATTAGGCTGTGCTTGATGTATCATTTGTTATCTTCAAACTCCCTATACAGTTTCTGCATGCATAATCTCTTTCTTGTAACACACTTCAACAGAAAATGGTGAATATTTAAGTCATGATTTCAAATTCATCAAAAGCTTTGGGGCTAAAATACAGCAGCTAAATGGATTGTGTCAGACAATGTTTGAAGCCAACATAAAGCTTAAGTCTTTCAAAAAGTGATGTAATGGTTCTGAAACATCAGCCATGCATAATAGTACATTAAGTTAGATTCAAGAGTGACAGAAAATAACTCATTAACAGATTTCAAAGACGAACATAACTTCACAGGATGTCCTGGGTTCAGCAGTAGCAGTCATGTTTCTCCTTCGTGGTAGCTGGTGCAGTGCTGTGTTTTGACTTCCAGCCTGGGAACAGTGTTGGTGAAACCAATGTTTCTCCCCATCACTGCAGTTGGTGAAACCGATGTTTCTCCCCATCGCTGCAGCTGGGGAGAATGGTCCTACCTGTAGCCTCTGGCAGAAAGCTCCAGGGGAGACTCGAGGTCGACCCCTTGGCTTTTGGAGTTGGGGATACAAAGGATCTGAGGCCAGCTATACCCCAACTGAGAAAGAGACACTGGCAGCCTATGAAGGGGTTCAAGCTGCTTTAGAAGTGATTGGCACTGAAGCACAGCTCCTCCTGGCACCCCGATTGCCCATGCTGGGCTGGATGTTCAAAGGCAGGGTCTCCTCTACACATCATGCAACTGATGCTACATGGAGTAAATGGGCTGCACTAATTACACAACGAACTCGAATAGGAAATGTCAGTCGTCCAGGCATTCTAGAAGTCATCATGGACTGGCCAGAGGGCAAAGATTTCGGAATGCCACCAGAGGAGGAGGCGGTGTGTGCTGAAGAGGCCCCACCATATAATAAACTGTCAGAAAGTGAAAAGCAGTATGCCTTGTTTACTGATGGCTCTTGCCGTATTGTGGGAAAGCATCGGAGATGGAAGGCAGCTGTATGGAGTCCTGGACGACAAGTTGCAGAAACTGCTGAAGGAGAGGGTGAATCAAGTCAATTTGCTGAGGTGAAAGCCATCCAGCTGGCCCTGGACATTGCTGAACGAGAAAAGTGGCCAGTACTTTACGTCTATACTGACTCATGGATGGTGGCAAATGCCCTGTGGGGGTAGTTGCAGCAATGGAAGCAGAGCAACTGGCAACGTAGAGGTAAACCCATCTGGGCTGCTGCACTGTGGAAAGATATTGCTGCCAGGGTGCAGAACCTGGTGGTGAAGGAACGTCATGTAGATGCCCATGTACCCAAGAGTCGGGCCACTGGGGAACACCAGAACAACCAACAAGTGGATAAAGCGGCTAAGATTGAAGTGGCTCAGATGGACTTAGATTGGCAACATAAAGGTGAATTATTTTTGGCCCTGTGGGCCCATGACACTTCAGGCCATCAGGGCAGAGACGCAACATATAGATGGGCCCGTGACCGAGGGGTGGACTTAACAATGGACACTATTGCCCAGGTTATTCATGAGTGTGAAACATGTGCTGCAATTAAACAAGCCAAGCGGTTAAAGCCTCTTTGGTATGGAGGACGATGGTTGAAGTATAAATATGGGGAGGCCTGGCAGATTGACTGTATCACACTGCCACCAACTCGCCAAGGCAAGCGCCATGTGCTTACCATGGTGGAAGCAACCACCGGGTGGCTGGAAACATGTGCTGTGCCCCATGCCACTGCCCGGAACACTATCCTGGGCCTTGAGAAACAGATTTTGTGGCGACACGGCACCCCAGAGAGAATTGAGTCAGACAATGGGACTCATTTCTGGAATAACCTTATAGATATTTGGGCCAAAGAGCATGGCATTGAGCGGGTATATCACATCCCCTACCATGCACCAGCCTCTGCGAAAATCAAACGGTACAATGGGCTGTTAAAAACTACACTGAGAGCAATGGGTGGGGAAACTTTCAAGCATTGGGATACACGCTTACTAAAGGCCACCTGGTTGGTCAACACCAGAGGATCTGCCAACGGGGCCGGCCCAGCCCAGTCAGAACTTTTACATATTGTAGAGGGGGACAAAGTTCCCGTGGTGCATATGAAGTATTTGCTGAGGAACACAGTCTGGGTTCTTCCTGCTTCAGGCAAAGGCAAACTCAGTAGTGGGATTGCTTTTGCTCAGGGACCTGGATATACTTGGTGAGTAATGCGGGAAGATGGGGGAGTCTGATGTATACCTCAAGGGGATTTGATTTTAGGCGAAAACAGCCAATGAACTTAATTGTATGTTGTTGCCTGTTGTGTAATACTTTTATAGCTCATCAACTAGATGTCTCCAGGTCACCAGCGGCTAGCCCTGACTTCCCTCCAACCATCATCCCAACAGAGAATGAACTTTGATAGAACCGGATGAGTTCCGCAGTAAAGGAATGACCAGAATCAACAAGCAACGATCCAATACCTCACACAGCCTTTCCTGCCCTGAAAGATTGTTACAAGAGATGGAACCTGACATCATGGACCGAATGGACTCGGCAGCCTCATAGGGATTGGTCCATGCACTAAGAAAATGATCATTTTCTCTTGGTCTGTATGTATATGGATGAATATATGTGGGAGAGCGATGGTGTATTGAAAATGTGGGATCTGAGCATGATGTGAATGGTATGGAATAAGGGGTGGATAATGTCCTGGGTTCAGCAGTAGCAGTCATGTTTCTCCTTCGTGGTAGCTGGTGCAGTGCTGTGTTTTGACTTCCAGCCTGGGAACAGTGCTGGTGATACCAATGTTTTCGGTTGTTGCTAAGTGATGTTTACCCTGACCAAGGACTTGTGAGGCTCATGCTCTGCCAGGGAGGAGGGGAAGCCAGGAGGAAGCAGAGATGGGGCGCGTGACCCAGGCTAGCCAAGGAGGTATTCCATAGCACAGCACATCATGCCCAGGGTGGGGGGTAACTGGGAGTTACCCGGAAGGACACGGGCTTCTGGGTGGGACTCGTTTCTTGGCCGGTGGTATCGTATTCTCTTCCCTTACTATTTTCCCTTATCATTGTTGTCATTGGTGGTAGCGGTGGTGATTTGTGTTGTACATTGGTTGCTGGACTGTTCTTGTCTCAACCCAGGGGAGTTGCACCCTTTTGATCCTCCTCCCCGTTCCTCCGGGAGGAGGGAAGGGGAGAGCCCCAGGGTGGGGCGGGGTGGGGGGCGCCTCGATTGCTGTCAGCCTGGCACCACTCACTGCGAGTGAATGAACAAGTTGCCTGACTGGGTTTAAACCACAACAACAGGGTAAATTCAGGTCAGCTATCAAAATGCCATTTGCTTGTGTAACAATAATCTTTACATCTATGAAATCTATTAAATAAATTTTCCAGATACAACTATAAAAAGATTTGGGCCTGGAGTCCTTGAAGCACAAAGGAATTCATGGCAAAACTTCCATTAACTTCAATTGGGCCAAGAATTTATGTTGCATTTAATAGTGGAAGATTGTTACTCAGGTATTAATGGAAATAAAAAGTTGTTCAACCAACTTTCCAATCCTGTTCTGGTAATTAATATTCTTCATAAACTCACTGAACACAATTCACAATTTTATAATAAAAAATAATTACAGGAGGATATCAGGAACAGTGTATGAATACTGCTAATTGCTAGATATACAGCTTTTTTGACAGTTAGCATTCTGCCTACTAAGCACAAAAGGATAAAACAAGAATTCTGGAATTTTTTTTTATCGCTATTTCCACTTGACTTGACTTTCACCAAATTATATCATTACATTTCCTTACATTCATAGGTGAGGATGTACAACAAACATTTTAATCAGTACAAGAAATATACTGAAAACTTGTTTTACAGTTTTACAGCAACTCTGTTGCAAGATCCTTGCTTTTAGCAACTTCATATAGCATACACAGCAATTTTTTTTTGTGATTAGGAAGTGTTCTATTTTTCATGAAGTTTTGTCTGCTACGCATCTAACTTGTAAATCCATCTGAGCACACTTGACTTCAGTGAAAGCTCAGATTGGAATCAACAGTGACATCCATCCTCACTTAGGAAATGAAATGGATATTAGCAATGATAAAATATGCATATTTGTCTGAAAAGCTACTTGTAGGATTTGTATAGATCTTTGAAAATTCAGTCACATTGCCCTTACATGTATTGCATTAAATATCATGGCAATTCAAAAGCAACTGTCATTATGATGTCTCATTTCCTTATGAGGACATTCCAAAGTCAAAACAAGGGAATAAAAAACCCTCAATATTTTTTAATCAAAGACACTTCTTATCTTGTCCAAATTTTATTGCTGGATACGCAATGAGAAAGGCCAGATAACTATATAGCAACTTGCATATTATCACAATTCAGATCTCGTAAAGCTTTCTTAGTTATCTAGATCTTCAGGATAAATTCTTTTCCACATCTCTGGGGAGAACTGCGTCCATGCAGTTAATCATTAGAGAATCAGCATACTAAAAGTAAATATATATAAAATTAAATTAAATAACAAGAGGCCATAAGATTATCTTAGAACTGAAAAGGATTTGTTGATACATAAAAATGAGACAAGTAATATTTTGTATCTGTTGTTCTGAAGAGAACTGTGATGCAAAAGGATTAGACTCAGAATACAGGCTAACCTTTTTACCTGGGTGACAAGAAACCCTGTAGGAAGTAAGTGAATAGCCAACATCCTGATAGGAGTGTAGATCTGCATTGCAGATGGTAATATTGCTTCACCAAATATTTAATCTGATTGAATTCTTATAAAATCCATCATATTTATACAGAGATTTTCAATATGGTTTCTTGAGGAAACAAGGTTTATACAAATGCTCTGCCTCTTCTCTGCCCAATAGCTTTACCATCTGTTGGACAATATCTTTTTAACTTGAGAGATGGAAACAGAATAGTACTTTGAGGAAAATTTGCAGCATGTTGCCCGCATAGTTTACTGTATATCTGCGGTATGAGGCCAGGTATATTATTAAAACTATAATAATAGCTTATAGAGAAGAGAGAACTTATGAATACCTCACTGAATAGAGTTCATCTTTTATTAGATGTATAATCATAGATTAGAGCTGTAGAATCAACTAGGTTGGAAAAGACCTTTAAGATCATGAAGTCCAATCATTACTACAGGACTGCCAAGACCTCCACTAAACCACATCACTGACACCTCATCTACACATTTTTTGAATACTTCCAGGGATGATGATTCCACCAGTTCCCTGGGCAGCTTGTTCCAATACTTGATCACCCTCTTGGTAAAGAAGTTTTTTCCTAATATCCAACCAAAACCTCCCCTGGCACACCTTGAGGACGTTACTTCTTGTCCTATTGTTGTTACTTTCAGGTAGTTGTAGAGAGTGACAAGGCGCCCTCTGAGCCTTCTCTTCTTCAGGCTAAATAATACCAGTTCCCTCAGCCATTCCTCATAAGACTTGTGCTCCAGGCCCTTCACCAGGTTCACTGCCCTTTTCTGAGCTTGTAATATCATAGAATCGTCGAATAGTTAGGGTTGGAAAGGACCTTAAGATCATCTAGTTCCAACCCCCCTGCCATGGGCAGGGACACCTCACACTAAACTATGTCACCCAAGGCTCTGTCTAACCTGACCTTGAACACCGCCAGGGATGGAACATTCACAGCTTCTCTGGGCAACCCATTCCAGTGCATCACCACCCTAACAAGAAATAATTTCTTCCTTATATCCAATCTAAACTTCCTCTGTTTAAGTTTTAACCCATTACCCCTTGTCCTGTCACTACAGTTGCTAATGAAGAGTCCCTCCCCAGCATCCCTATAAGCCCCCTACAGATACTGGAAGGCTGCTATGAGGTCTCCACGCAGCCTTCTCTTCTCCTGAACAGCCCCAACTTTCTCAGCCTACCTTCATATAGGAGGTGCTCCAGTCCCTGGATCATTTGTGGCCCTCCTCTGGACTTGTTCCAACAGCTCCATGTCCTTTTTATGTTGAGGACACCAGAACTGCACACAATACTCCAGGTGAGGTCTCACAAGAGCAGAGGAG
This sequence comes from Pezoporus wallicus, assembly GCF_028554395.1. Classification (NCBI taxonomy): domain Eukaryota; kingdom Metazoa; phylum Chordata; class Aves; order Psittaciformes; family Psittacidae; genus Pezoporus; species Pezoporus wallicus. The sequence continues at coordinate 851,824 of NW_026642757.1, read as the reverse complement.
AGGGGCAGGATCACCTCTTCAACCTGCCGGTCACGCTCCTTTTGATGCCAGGATATGGCTGGCTTTCTGGGCTGCGAGTGCACACTGAAGCCGGCTCATGTTCATTTTCTCATTGACCAACACCCCCAAGTCCTTCTCTGTGGGGCAGAGTATATAGAATACAGAAACCATAGACACATATAACCATTCTTTATAGAGTAACAAAACCATACTACTCAAAGCAAAACCCATTTTCTAAAAATGTCATTGCTCAGTCAACTACTTGTCATATCTATCCCATGAAAGTAAAAGGTATTCCTTAGTTTTGCTTGAAAATGTGCAGTCTATCATCTTGAGATTTAAACTTTTTTTGGAAAATCACTCAGGAACTAAAGTTCAGAGAATTAATAAACAAAATCCAATGAAAATTGTATAGTCTAAATAATTTCTTCAGCTTTTCATTTTGAAGTGCTTTATTTCTTCTAACAAAAAAATCATTAGCTGTCTCATTAACATGAAATCTTCCTCAATAATCAAGACATATCTTTTTATATGTTAAAACAAGAATTAAAATACCTGTTAATGTCAGCCAAGGATCTTCATTAGACTTTCATGGTCATGAAAAAATAATTAATGGAGGTATTCCTCTTTTAACTGTCACACTTAAAAAAAAAAAACAAAAAATATATTATTAGAAAAGTATTTGGTGGACAGAAGGTCTCCGACTTTCTTGATGGTAAGGAAATAATTGAATTTGCAGCTTTTCTTTTTGTGTATCCTCTTTTCAAAGGCTGCTAAAGATATATATTGTGGAATAACAAGAAAACTTCTAAACAAAATAGTCCCTTTTACCCCTGTCTAACAGTTTCTTCTGCTTGGAACTGTTCCTACTACACCAGATGCATGCACAAACCATGCTTTCCTTTGAAGTCTCATTAGATATGTATGTGATCATAGTTTAGCAAACTGTTGAAATATCTTTTTCAAAAACTCTGCTTGGCAGTGTGATATTTGACTAAACAAGTCAATTAAACTGAAGAAGATAAATTACATTCCAAAAGAAAGGTACCATTAGATAACTACCGTGTATTCCCAGCAATTCATTAGAGTGCTCCCAAATTTATCTTTTCCACTTTAGTATGCAAGGAAAATGTGATACTAATGAAAACAACATGGATTACTTACTTGCATAATCAATCAGTTTCAAACTTTTGAATAACAAGTTTACTTAAGTTATTTGAACATATAACTTTGTCAAATCCAACCCTAGTGTAAGCACAGACAAATCCTACCGATCTGTAATACAGCAAACAAAGGAGCACTGACATATACAGTACTGGTTCTAAGGAAGGCTTTTCTCAGACAATCAGAGACAAGTTACTTCATTATTTAAAAAATGGATGATTGCCATATCCTCCTGCCTGTCCCACTACATTGAAAGATATTATGGTAAGCAGAAAACATATGCAATCACATTTTGAAATTTGGAAGAAAATAGTCTCAACCTCAAATAATAAAGCTTAATTTCTTAACATTAACATACTGATGTTGGTTGGTATAAAGATTTCATAACCATTTCTGATGTGCTCTTAGTGGCCTGAGTATGTCCTGCCTTTCAGCCACAAAACACCATAGCTGAATGTTTGTGAACATAGTTATCCTTGAATTATTCTTCAGATCTGCAGGCTTTTTTTCTATGTTTTCTAATACTTCAGTGTTTTTAAATATATTTATTCTATTTTATTGTCTGGAGTTATAAATTCCAGCAGTTCTGTGGATTTCATTAGCAGTGATGCTGCTGGAGAGATTTGTGTGTCCACCACTTTAAGTGGTGGCCTTTGCAGGATTAGAGCTATAGTTCAGACTTTACACGGAGGACTGATTATGCCAGGTATAATTCCATAATGGCAACACAATCAAGTTTTGAATTTGTAGTCTGTTGCCACATTAAAATACAGTAAAATATTTTTCAGAGAAATGAGAATTTCATCTTTCCCAACATCATGACATACTTTACAAGGATGCACTGTCTGTCATGTGGTTCGCATTTAGCTGCATGGCATGAGATCTGCTTAAACAGAATACAAATGGAAGGGAACATGATCAAATGGGACTTCACTCAGCCACATAAAATAGATTGTATTGCTGCTTTTGAATAATTCAGATCAGTTCCATGAATTAAAACAAAAAACAAAACCCACAAAACCTCAGCAACAACAGCAAAAAACAGCAAGGGAGAGAAAATATAATGATTCTACAGGTTGTTATTTTAGGCTGGATATCTAGTACTAGAACTGGGATTATCAGATGACTCAGTCTTTCATTATAACAGTAAATATTTACAGTGCATAGGGATTGCTGTCTATATAGACTGCAAGTAATGATAGCTGCTGCAGTGATTCACAGCAGTCTGCTTTCAATATAAAATTTAGAAAGCAGATAATGACTTGGTTGGGAATCCCCTTTGCTGATGAATATGCTGCTTAGTTCACTTCCCTGCTGAATTATTATTAGATGGCACATTGTTATCAAATAAATAGCTCACTTTTCAGCAGGAACTATCACTGTCATATGAATCATGAATCAGTAAAATTCTCTTTTTACTCTTATCCTCCTAAACAAAAAGGAAATATTGACTGTCAAAGTGCAGGGTTTCCACATTCCTGCTGTGTACAATTTCCCCCTCTATTAGATAAGGACAGTAGGAGACAATAACAGAAAAGCAAGATGAAGAATATATTGTGGAACAACAGAAATAAACTGATGTGCACCTGAACTATCTGCCTATTCCAGTTACCTCTGCACATTGAGCAGTAAGACATCATGGTGCAAGAATCATGCAAAACTATAATGCGAATTATTTCATTTGTATTGAACAATATCCCATTATAAGTGCTGGATACACGATTAATATAAGATGATGAGATGTTCTTCCTTTTCACTTGTTAGTCAAATATGTGTCAGCCATCGAAATGCTGCACAATGACATGTATTTCAATAAACTGTCTTCCTCTTCTCATGAAGTACAGTGATATTTGCTTATCACTTTTTTTTTCACATTTAGCTTCCATAACAAATTCAATTTTAAAGTTCATAAAACTCAAAGAATTTTCAGATGGCAAAAATAGACTCTGATCGTGTCAGAAGGACAAAAATACATGAAGGTATTTTGTTGATTTTAGTGGAAGTAATAGGAAAGAATTCAAATTTATAATTCAAAGTCCTTTTTCCCAGCTTGGTCTTACTTAGACCTGCCTTGGGATAATTAAAATTGAAACTTTTTCAATAATTTAAGATTACCATATTTGTGAGGATTACCAGGCTGGAGAACCTTCCCTGTGAGTAAAGACTGAAGGAGTGAGGTCTTTTCTCTCTGGAGAATAGAGGGCTCAGTTAATATCTCATCTGTTACCTACATGAAATAAAAAAAAGAACTTTAAAATTCTCTGCTACTGCTGCAGCATTTGTTTTCTTGTCCTTACATTTTTCTAATTCTGATATTTGTCTAGCTGACATGAACATCTAAAAATAGAGATAAACCTCAGACTTTAGCATGTGATAGTTTTATAAGCTTTGAGGGGTTTACTGGAAATACCTTGGTGTACCTGAAATTGGCTTACACTTCTGCCAGCACAGTTGGAGTGTTGTGCATAGGCAAGTTGGGTGCTGCTAAAAGCACGTTATGCATAGAAATGAATTTCATTGCATGCGCTCATTTTCCTTAAAAAGGGGCTAAGTTATAGAACTGTTATGACAGCAGAACAGAACTTTTCAGCAGTGTTAGTTTTATCTGCTGATTACTTTCATAGTATACTTTCCCATTTCTTAGTCATTTAAGAGTTGTGTCAGAGCAGTCAGACAGCATTAAGTATAAAGCTTTTTATGATCACATCTATATATATATAATAACCATATAACATTACTTTGATTTATCAAACTATGATTCTATATTAAACTTTTATAGCTTCACTCTACACATAGCATAAATTCTGCATCATATTCTATATATGTTACACTACAATTTCAGATAAGAAAATTTATGAAGTGGGTAAATTTGTTGTTGAAAATTTGTCAGCAGAACTAACAAAAGTATCATAAGACATTGCAGAATAAAAATATTTATAAAAAAAAACCCAAACAGTTATTATAATAAACACTGTTCCCCAGACGGAAAGACACATTAAACATGATCTGTGTGTTTTTAATCTTAAACTACCTATCATTTACATTCAATACCTATAAATCAACAAAAGATGCGAACAGCTCTTCCCAACACTTAGATACCTGGTAGAATTGTTAATATTCAGAGAAGGCAGAGCCATTTCATATAAAATCTGGGCTTTTGCTGGGCTTACAGTTTGGAGTACACATTCGTTCCTTGATGATGAATGTTTAACTGATGAAAGGCAAACTGGAAGGTAGAATTTTTGATTCCCTTTTTGACTTAACATCTAGCTATCCTCTGATAGCAAAAAGTATGCAATTGCTCATTAAAGTTAAATTGTCTTGGACTCAATCGAGACAGGCTCAGCTTCAAGCTGTTTTAAATTTTGTCCACATTTCATGGGAAGGAAGTAGTATGGAGTTTGATGGGGTCCATGCACAATATTTGGTGTCTGTGAGAAAGAGTAAAATAGTTGTGGAGAGAAGGAGGAATGGGGGACAGTCTGCTAATATGCATTTACATGCCCCAAATTTCCATGCTAAAAATACATATGCTCTAAATGCTTTGAATGACCATGTTTGCTTCCAGTTCTTTAGTGATGGCAGAAAATATTGTATACTGAGGATGATTAGAGACATACATATGTCTTATGGCATGGGTCTCTTATGTGACTTCGCAGGACATTGGCACACTACAGTGCAATATAATTTATACTTGTTCAAGTATGAGAAAACATAATATTATGTATTCTTTTAGTACTAATATTGGCTGTGAGGAAAATTAGGAAAATTACTAAATCTTGATTCATAAAGCATCAGAGTTCAGATTCACATTCTGCAGACTATGGAAAGAAATCAATATTAGAGAATTTTTCAAGTTATTTTTCTAAATGCTCTCATTAATAGTTAGAAAGCCAAGAAAAAAATCTGTTTCTAATGAAAGCTTATTACCATTAAACGAATAATATATGATTCACCTGATTTTATTTTTTTTTTACTTGTAAGTTTGCTTATATTTATATGGCTGTTACCAAGGTAGAAAACTGAAACAGAACAACATGGTAGTTGAAGGTCTTCAGAGAAATAGAGAAAGTCTGTGGATATTGACTGCTGTAGTTACTGAGGTGCTTTGGGCTTTAGAAACTGACTGTGTGGAAGAATAAGAGGTAGTACACCATGGGACATTAGAAAAATTAAAGTACAATATATTTAAATAAGGAAAACAAAATTACTTGGGGACAAATATGTTTTACATTTTTCAGAAGGCCAGCTGTACTTCTACTTTTTTTTCAAAACAGGAATATTTGTTGCATTTTACAAGTCTGTGGTGTTTTACTCATTATGCAACAGCTATGTCAAGCTATTGCTACAATAATATATCTAGCAGTTAGAAGAATCTCATCTGGGAGGTTTGGGGATTAAAACCAATACTGAATAAAACATTACCAAATTCCAGACAGTCTTTTTAGAGTCCAGTTTCAGAGTGGAAAATCAACCTGAATGTTTCTTTCCAATGGAAAAGGAGCTGAAGGAAAACAGAATCTTGATGGCAATCCCAGAAAAGTCACTGAAATCCTCTAGACTGCTTCTTTCACAAAAAGAAATACCAAGCCAGGCCTTTGACCAGCAATTGGAGTCACTGACATTTCCATTCCTCCCTGAGTTCCACAGGCCTGGGTATTAAGCAACTGGCTGCTCCGATTTGATTTGGAGAAAACAAAATCTCAGCATGCTTTTCGTTCAGTTTTCTGTCCTCATCTATTTTCATCCTGTATGCTTCTCCCTGAACAAAACGCATTTTTAAATTTTGAGATTGCTTTGCTAACAGTAGGGTTTTTATACATGAAAAGATTGGGATATCCTACTTCTAAAACACTGTATGCTATCTGGAGTCAAACTTCTGACATTTTGAAAGTAGTTTCCTGTATTTTCCACTTCTCACCTACAGTTTTAGGAAAAACTTAATGATGAGATTTAATTGTGAAATATCAACTAATTCTGTATAAATTTGCTGAAGTAAATTTGGAGTCTTATGCTTTCTATGTGCAATAGCTAATAGGTATTCTAGGAAGGCAGATTCTTAAAAAGAGATAGACTGATAATTATGTCAATGTCATTCTTTCATCTCTTAAAAGCCTTCTGAAAAGAAAAGTCTAATTAGGGTGACAAATAAGTAAAGGCCATAATGGAAAAATGCCCTTATGCAGAGGTAGTTGTTGATAAGGATGCTGAAAGCAATTGAGTTCATATGCAAAGATAATCCTCATTAACAAGTAAAGAAAAGGTCTCATTATTTCCATGCCAACAGAACCTTGACAAAATAGGTAAATAAGCAATAGAAAAGACACTATTTTACTGTAATTAAAAACATGATCTAAGAGCACTAAAGATTGTATTGAATGACCTTAATACCAGTATAGTACTGCTTTCAGTTGGTGGTGCTTTTGTGTTTGTTTTTTTTTGGCTGCTGCACTGAAGTCTTGCTAATGGACAGAGGCATACAAAACTTGCTGAGGGGATTACAAATTTACAGCTAATTCTCCAGCCTCAAAATGACTGCCATTTATGATAGTGGGTTTGTGCAATAAGCAGTCATCTAAAAGTCACTTTCCAGTCCTTAGAGTGAAGCTTCTGTTTTTAACTGTTTGACCTTATGCCCACAGAAAATTAGTTTACAGTACTCAGTAATCTTATGCAAGCAGTTTGGGGGCTCAACAGACTTCTTTCAGGAGAAAAATAACATTGGAGTTTCTAAGTTAACTTTGGAGCCTTTTTGCTAAGACTTTCTAAAGAAAAAATCACCCTGTTCCTCATCATCTTATAATTGACATGCTTACCAATGTTTTCTCTAGTTCAGTTTATTAACCTCCAGTTCAATTAATTCATCTATGCTGGTTTTGCCAGAAGACATCTGGGGTGTGGAAGGATGCACAGAGGTTGATCATTCAGACTTAGCTGCAATCCCAAGGCCTAGTCATCTTTACAAGGAAACTAAAAGAACCAATTCTCTGTTTTTTTAAGCCTGGAAGTGGACATGAGCTTTGGTCCACATGTGACTGACTTTTAGATGCTTATGTATAGGCTGCATAGATAGGGTGAGGTGATGGGATGACAAACAGTAATGCAAAACCATATTTGTTTTGGGTAGGCAAAAAGAATTAGAGATTTTATCCACCATCATTAGTCTTCAAAAGCTTCAAACATCTCTACACCCACCCAGCAGACACAACAGAACAATTCCTTATCCTTAGAAAGCATTTTCCTAGGGGGTACAGAAAAGCATTTGGAAGGAATGCCAAAAGAGTCAGTACCTGGAAAGATAATTAATGTTAGACACCCATGCTATCCAATGAGTTTGGAATTTTAGACTTTCTTCCAATTAAATCAAGTTGATCACTCTCATGGTAGAATGAATGATACTCGCCTGTAATATATACGCAATCTATATTTATAACATTTAACTTCATCTCATTTTTCTAACTCAATTCTTCTATTTTTTTTTTTATTTGACATTTTCATTCTCTTCTGTCAAGGCAAGGCCTTTCAGCTTTGTGTCGTTAGTAAATCTCATTTACACCATCCTTCTTCCATGCCAAGCTAACTAATTGAATGACTTAAGATTTATTCCAGTAGCATTCCTGATTTTTTCCATTTCAACACAAGTTCCTGTGTCTGATTCACCCAGATCCTTACAACCTTACAATTAATATGGTGATCGGTGTTTTCTTCAGTTTATTTCTCCCTTGTGACTATTAAATTTTTCTGAGTTACTACTGCAGAGCACTGAAGAACCATGCATGGCAGCCTAACAGCACCTGCTTTTCACTAGTAGTACACATGACTGAGTACTGCTGGTACCAGTATGCTTAATATATGACAGCAGGTATTTTTTTTTTTTTCAGTTAGCTTCTAGTTCAACAGGCTCATTTTGTGGCCAGTGTTAATGAAAATATTATGATGTGAAACAGGAGTGAAGGGAGAAAAATAGGGGCAATTCCGGCTTTGGACATAGGTATTAGTAGGCTTACACAGTGTTCAATCCTTCTGACTTGACACTTAGCTAAAAACTGAGAACTGGGCACATGATCATCTCACTGTATTATTACTGCAATTTTAGACTTTGGCTATATCACCATAATTCTAGCCAAACATTTAATGTATTATTTTGAATGTATCAGAATTATTTTTATTTTTTATTCTGTTTATTTTTATTCTGTTCCTTCACTAAACATATCAAGCCAAATGACTTATGCCTTGATTTAGTTCCAGCAACTCTCAAAAAGGCTGCCTGAAAGCAAAGAGTGGTCATGCTTAGTTCATTCATTGAATTTCATCATTCTCAAAAATTGGGCAACCAATACAGATACAATCAGTCAATTTTGTGCCAATGAAGTTCCAAAAGTCAATGGACTTCATTCATTTAAGGTATTAATCTATTAAACTTCAAATAGTATTTTATCTTCATCTACTGCTTTTTACTGAACAAATTCCTGCTGCTCAGTTATAGTGTCAGTTTTTTTATTCTTATCTCAAAAAATTAAACCTTTTAGTTAACTTCTAAATTAAGTAAAATCTATGCGACACATGGTAAGCTACATAGAAAATTTCAAGACATGAGGTGGCAAAAAAGAATGCTTTGGCTTCCCTGGACAAAGACAGATTAATGGTAGTAGCAGCAATAATATTTGCCTTTTACATAGTAGATTTTGGATTAGAAGTGCAAGCTGCACAAACTTGCTGAGCCTAGTGATTAGAGAATAATTATTAATACAAGGAATAAGACTCTCTTTTCCCCCACACCCCTTACAGTTTTTGGTCAAATTTTATCAAATGTTTGTCTGATGTGAAAAGTCTAAAGGTTGGATCAGGAATTGAGCTTCTTTCAGTTTTGAGTGCTCCTACCAGTAGCATACTTCTTTTGCTCTCTGTTCATAAAACCTGCACCACTTCAAAACAGTGTGCTCCCCTCTCTCATCTCCAACTCTCCCAGCATAGCCTGGTGACTAGGTGTCGTGGTTTAAACCCAGTCAGGTAATTTGTTCACTCACTTCCCCCCCTTTCTTGCCCTCCCCCTGCTCTCGGAGGGACGGAGAGGAGAATCAAAAGAATGCAACTCCCACGGGTTGAGATAAGAACAGTTTAGTAACTAAGGTATAACACAAATCACTACTGCTACCACCAATGATAATAATGATAAAGGAAATAACAAGGGAACAGAATACAACACCTCAGCACCAGCTGACCGATAACTCCCCCCCCCAAGCCCGACCAAGCTCCGACCGATACCTCCTCCAACCCTGCAGTCTCCCAGCCCTTCCGGCTAACTCCCAGTTACATCCTGGGCATGACGTGCTGTGGTATGGAATAGCTCTTTGGTCAGTTTGGGTCAGGTGTCCTGTCTCTGCTTCCTCCTGGCTTCCCCTCCTCCCTGGCAGAGCATGAGGCTCACAAAGTCCTTGGCCAAACCAAAACATCTCTATCAGCTCTGTTCCCAAGCCGAAAGTCAAAACACAGCACTGCACCAGCTACCAAGGAGGAGAAACATGACTGCTACTGCTGAACCCAGGACACTAGGATGCTCTCCTCTCTCCTTAAACTAGTGATTCTGAAGGAACTTAGACAAAAGATAGATGTACAGTTCAGGTGCTCCTGTGATTGTGTGCATATCCAAGCCACCTAGAGAAGCAGAGAGTAACTTGGTTGAATATTGATCTCCAGACTATCAGAACTATACATTATTTATAGTCTGGGTATTACTTAAACAACCACACAAGGTATAAGATCAAAACTAAACAAGGAAGTGAGACTCCTACTCAGTTGTACTTAACCTACACAGGACTTTATTGGCAAAGAATCAGAAGTGCAGAAGATAACTTTAGTCTCTTCACAGAGTGTAAGCAGCACTTTCAGTGTCAGTACTGTATTTTAAGGAAGGAAGAAGAAAATATATTGTCTTAAAATACTTTAAAATAATGATGTGGAAAACCTGGAGAAAATGGAACAAATGAGCTCAATTTTTTGGGTTCATTGGTTTCATTTTTTTTTTTTAATTGTTTTGCAAGATGAGAAGTATTTAGATTTTTTTCCTAATTATCCCAGTAGTGATTATTTTTAAAATTCATCTGGTTTTCTAAACTCAATAGCTACTCCTGGCTGTTTGTAACTCTGAAGAACACATTGAACCAAAAAGAACTCTACAATACTTTTTTTTGTCCTCTTTAAGGAAAAACATTTAATAGCCATATTTTAAAGTTACTAGATTTTTTATTTTTATATTACAGACCTACAGATTTCATAAAATCTCAATCCAAGATATAAAAGTATCATTTCAGAAGGTATCTTCCTTTCCTACTCTGAAGTCTGAACCCTTGCCTGTTTTTAATTTACAGAATTGAAGAACCAAAAAAGATGGTTTGATAGCAGGAGATGAGGGAGAGTGGAAATCAATATTTCTTATTCCCAAAAGCTCATCTTTTGTTAAATTCATGGGAAAAGTATAAAATATAGGGTCATGTGGTTAGACTTTAAAAAAGGAAAAAAGTTAAGCCCCAGTGCATCTAATTAAAGTTCATTACAGGTGAAACCATAGTTGAACACAAGAACTGACAGGTAGTGATGTACCAACCACCAGATCTCTACCTAGATGAAAATTTCCAAAATAATGGGCACATTTTTCAGTACCTCTACTTGGATGCTCAAAGCAAAGCAAAGCTAAAGTCAGTTAATTGCTACAAGCATCTATCAAATGCACTAGTTTCTTTCCTGAAGGACAGTTCTGCTGTTCATGAAGACTGGTAGCATGAAATGAGTGTTTTCAGAGAAGCGACCCTGAAAGTTTGGCTGTCAGTACAGACACAATTTCTTGAAATGCATTTTGAAAGCCTATGAAAATCTGTTCTACCTTTGCACACTCCTCAAGGCAGACTGCCTTCACAAAGTACCTTCCAGCCTGCCCTCAGCAAGGTTTAAATCTTCTGTGAGAAAAAGGTCCACAGAACTCCAGTGAACCATTTTAGACATAGTCCAGCATATTAGTTTCTGTTTCACTCACTGCATTTTATCTCCAACATTTATTTGGCAAGTTCATTTTCTAGGAAGGTTTCTTTGAGAGAAGTTTTAGAGATTCTGTTCATAGGGGAATTTGAGGACAGATTAATAGGCCTGCTTCTTGTTTCTTCTACTTTTCTAGAAAATAAAAATAAAAATCTAATTCACAGAGTACTAAGTAGCAAAAAGTGAAATTCTGCTTTTGTTATACAATTTTAAGAGCAAGGCTTTTAATTCCCCAAGCTTTCTTGGACATTCATTAGACATTCACATTAACTTCTTAAGTGAATGTAGAATACTTGGCTTAAAACCCATTTAATAGCCTGAAGGACAAAGAGTTTCAAGGAATAAACATGTAGTTTCATTGTAGGTATAATGCAATCACAGACATTACAGACATTAGACATGCATGATAGTTTTAATGAATATGATGAAAGTATAAAATTTAGCTGTGATATGAAAAAAACTGGAATTGCAATTCGCAAAACTAATTTCTAGAGCTGAAATTTAGGCTCATGCTACTTTGTCTGCTTTCATATTGTCAAGAGTTATTTTTGTTTACTTGGATGCAGTCACAAGTTTTCCACACTGGCAACCAAAGTTGCTTGAAACAGGGATAGGTCCATGAAGTAACATTAGCAAAACATAAGCTTATCAATCATTTTAGACCTGAAAAGGTAGATACAGATGCCTGCCTGCATCTGACAATCATTTAATTCTAAAATTAGCTCTGCTTGGTCAGTAATTTGGTTTAGTTAATTCCACTTTTAGGCAAGGATTAATTTATTAAATTTTAAAATGAATCAATTAAAAAAAGTCATGTGGCAACGCTGTTGAAATATTTAGGATCTGGTTTGGATCTGTATGATGGTCTTTCAGCACCAGCAAACCCACAATTTTTTCCCTGCTGTCTCTATAGAATCCGAACTTTGAAAAACGCAATACTGGTACTAGTAGTACATCCACAGTCAAGGCCTAGAGGATACACTGTCACAATTGTCTGAAAGGCCACTTCAAGCTAAAAATTATTGACAAAGATCTTCTCTGCTTCCAAGTCAAATTCCCTGTGTTCAAACAGACAAAAAAGGACCCACTGATTTCTATACAGCAGAGAGCTAAGGACTGGCAGAAATTGAATAGCACTGTAAAGTACAACTACAAAGTGGAAACACAGAGGTTAAGTTGTAGCTATAGTTGCAAGCTTCAGTGTACTTCAGAGTGAGCACATTGTTTCGTGGTCAAGCATATCAAGAGCTGCTCACTGGGAAAATAAATGAGGCAGCACCTTCACCTGAATTATAAGTATGGCTAGTGACAATCCTGCAAAGGTTTCTTTCAGAACTGTAATTAGTTCTGAACTCAACAGGAACCTTGTGACATCTCTCAGACAATGTTAAGAGATGCAGCCTCTGAACAGACTTCAGGCAAATGAAAAACAAGCACAGTCTTATATATCAATGGGTTAACAAATTAATTCCAAATTTCAGGAGCTCACAACACACTAATTGAAGCCATAGCTATTTTGAAGATTCTGTTTTCTAACATTGTGGTTTTTATACAAGCAAAGCACCTAATGCATTCAGGGTTTGGTTTTGTTGATTTTTTTTTGTGGGTTTTTGTTTTTTTTAATCGTAAAAATGAAATATATTTTACCTTTGTTGACCTTTGGTAAATATATTTTATCATACTTTGTTGACTACCTTTGAAGAAAATAAGCTAAACTATATCACTTTCAAGAACATGACTTTTACAGCACATATTAAAACAGTCTGAATGTTACCTGTTCTCTTTATTGTCAGCTTTATAGCTCCCCAAATGATTTCATTACTACACACCACAGAACTATACCTGCGTGTCTTGGGTGTAGTTTAGCTTTCCAGTCTCTAGAGGTCTCTGCATATTGCGTTTTAGCTCAGTGACATCTCTGCAGGAATTGCATTTTGAAGGTGAGACTGGAGAAGTTCATGAGAAAGGTCTGCTGGCACCTAGTCCAATTCTGGCAGTGCTGTCATGAGCATCTAGTTCTCCTAGCAATCTACAGAAGCCAAAGAGAAGGAGAGAGATTTATACTGTAGCATTACCTAGTAGCAGCATCGCACAAGTAGCAACATTTCACATTTTGTCCTTAGAGTTCAGATAATCATAGCTCTAAACATTCAGCAAAAAACAGCTGAATTTGATGGTATACAACGATGGCTGCTAACCCTAGCAGCTTGCAATATTATCTTTTACTCCGACATTTGCCATATCTGGGTTGGCTTCTTTCTTTGTTTCCTTTCATAGTTAAAGATCTTTTCCACAAAAAAAAGTAATTTCCAATTTAAATGATTGTGATTTAGCTAACCACAGAAGAATTTGTTTATTATAGTTTGAATGTAGATGCAGTTTTTGGATAGATCACATCTGCCTTCCTCTTGTAAACCTTGTCTAGGAGCCTGTTTTCAGGCTGTTGCATATGTCTTTCCCCATAGACTCTGTTCTATTACATCTATAATGTATTGAACTTACAAAAAGTGTTTTATATATATAAGGAATAAATTCTGAAAATATAATAAAACCACCAAGGCATCTCAAAATAAATTAGTTGCTTCTTTTACATGAAAGGATCTTAGGTTTTTCTCAGTACCTCACACCAACTTTCCATTCAGGATCAAGTCTTTGCCTATAGATAGGTTAAAATAAATAAATACATAAATAAATAAATAAGACACCTTCAACTACTCAAAAACATTTCTGATTCTCAAGACCTTTTAAAGGCATTGTGGCCCTCAGCAACTACTCCACATTATTGACACAAGTGACTTGTCAGAACAGGTAGTTGCTAAGGCAGTCTAATTCAAATAGCAAAAAACAGCAAAAACAACTTTGCTGCAGACACAGAACAGATAAGAACAGAAAGTGGCATTAGATTGCATTATTTTTCATGTAGGCTATCCCAACCATTACAAAGATATGGAAAAAATTAGTACGCTCAGTCATAACTTAAGCAATTTTAATACACTTATAAATAAGATATTTATGTTAAAGTAAGAGTAGTTCTTTAAGATGTGAACTCCATACTTCTGCTTGGACCCTAGTTCTATTTCTTGCTCATTACATGCAGAAGATCAAAATCTGTCAATAAACTATGTGTGCCTGTTCTCTTAGATTCCCCTTTGGTGCTAAGAGGCAAGAAAGGGGTACAACAACAAATTGCAAAGGAGAGACGCATCTTTCAGGAACTGCAATTTTATGACACAAAGCAAGTCTTTATTCTCAGAGTTAGTCATGCGCTTATCTTAGATGTACATTGCATACACCTCATGGTTTTTAACTGTTCCAAATTTCAAAATAACCTGTGCACAACAGTTGAAACACCTTTTTTTTCTCCCATGAAATTTAATTTTCCATTGATGTGCATACAGTATGAACATACAGAATGTTTAATGTTTGAAGATTTTTCTTATAAAAACCTTACAGCTATAAGCAAGTTATACAGTTATACAGAAACATGAAGAAGTTAGAAATGATAAAACCATGCATTTAAAAAAAAAACAACACCATAAGTTCATCTTGCTTCATAAATTCATGAAAATGAAAATATGGAAACCAAGAATTCTTATTTCTCTGTAGGGACATTGTGTAATAGTATTTTCAACAGTTTTAAGAAGTCACCAAAATTATTTCTTTTAGATTGTATCAGGGTTTTCAGCTGCCCAGGTGTGTAATTTTGAAGGAATTCAATTCCCACTGAAGTGATTGTTTCAGCAAAGATGCTGTCAAAAGAATTGAAAAAATGTTGCATTGAATAACCAGGATTTATCAATTTTTATGTGAAATCATTTCTTCACATTGTGACACATGTTGTAAGCATATAGAGCTCTGCCAACAATCCTTGCTCGTAGGTTCCAAAGGCAAGAGGTTGATATCTGTATTGACCCCTGGAACAGAGCATCATCTGGTTTGTGGGAAGGAAAGTGGGTTGGGTATGCTTATTTTTTATAACTGAATCACAGTCACTATGATGTGTCTTGAGTTATGATTTGAGAGCAAGAAGAAAATAACCTTTAGGATTACTTTCACAGAATTCCCAAAACAGAAGGTAGCTTGAGGAAGTACACTCAAGTGCATTTTAGGAGACAGTAGTAAATCTGGGAGCACAGGTAGAAGCAGAAAAACTCAGGAAACGGCATAGAAATGGTAGGCAAATGCAGCTGCAGGACCCAGAAACTGTTTCAGAAAGGCATTGTGATCCATTAAGAGCAAAGTCATCACCCATCTTTTTTTAAACAGATCTACTTAATCTACAACATGTAACATAAAGGATGATGCTGCCATGAATAATGTCAGGAAGACATTGAGTATGAAAGCAACAACACACAGTTGCTTGAAGAGATCAGGACAACCAATATGTTTAAAGAGATATTGTTTAATTCTTTAGCATTCATCTCTGCACAACATTAGACAAGTTTCTTTATGCAAGGATTGTCTCTTAGTAAACGGCTGTACAGTTATTAATAGTATAAGCCTTTGGAAATTTACACAGTAAAAATAATTCTCACACTTCCTGTTGTAAGAATGCTTCAATTATCACAAAACTGTACAGTCTTTATTAGTCCTTTATTAATCTAGGGAATTTGGGATGTCTGCTAGCTTTTTCTACATTCAGAAATGTTTTTTAAATTATACTACATAAACTAAAGTAAATTTGAATATGTGGTACACAAGTCATCACTACTAGTTGGATTTTGAGCTTTATTATTTGACTGATGAAATAATTCAAGAGGACCAAAGTTATCAATTCTATGTTCTGTCTAACTTCAGGATGGAAAAATATTTCCTGGAAGGGTTATCTGAATAGTTAACTATCTTTGTTCCCTTAACCACTTAGCCATACCCACATAAATCCCATATATCCCTCTCCACAGTAAATATGCAATACCAATCCTGAAAAGTCAATAAAGCCATCAGTAATGACAGTGGATTTTTTCCCTATTTGGAGAAAGTCAAATAGTTTTATGGTTTGTCTAGTAGAGAAGAAAAAAACCCACAAATAATAGAACCATAAAAGATTAGCAGGAAAAAAATCAACCTTCTAAATAACTTAGGGAAAAGGTAGCCTGGAAAACAAAAGTTAAGGCTCTTATAGTATAGTCTGAACTGAAGATCTAAAGAGCAGATGTGAGACTTAATATGTATAAGATTAATTCACTAACATATTTGTGCAATGGAAAGGCAGCTCCCCTCCCACCCAACCAACTAATCTAAGACACTAGCCAGAATACAAGTATCTATTCCAGAGAAGGCAAGAATCACTTTAGTCAGTCAATTCATTTGACAGTACAGTAGCTGACATGCTTTGGTGGGAAACAGCCAGTTTAAAGAAAGAAAAGATGAAAAATGCAATATGCATGAAAAGTCTAACTTTTGAGAGAAATGTTGAAGAGCCAGGGGAATCAAGTAATGTTACAATTAATTACTCAGCACTCAAATTTTTAGCATTTATGATAAACTGCATTTTTTTTGAGAATCCCGTGATAAAATCTGTTGATAGCTATCCTTCAGAGGACAGGAGATCAAATAGATGAGAGTAGTAACTCCCAGAACACACAAGACAGGATTTTGAGATAGAGAGGTGAGGGCCAGAAGATTGCCTGCAATCTTCAAAACTCAACATATACAAAAGAAATAAATGTTTCCTAAAACAAGTACAAGAAAAATCATCTGGGATTCTGTGAGAAGTACTGCAGGGTCCATACACCACAGTCAAATATTTAAGAAAATTATAAAGAGAAAAAAACCTACTAGTAATGCATTTGGGTTAGAAGTTGGTTATATGACTATTTATACACACTGATAAATAGAAATCAGGTATGCTCACAACTTAGTAATCTTTTTTTCGCACAGACAACATCAATAAGTTCACATTTTAGCTACTTGTAAGGAATTCAAGAGTTGGTAAGTTACTTAGAATATGTTCAGTTTTCAATAAATTTAGTTTTTAATGCATTTACCTGGTGCAAGGCTTTCCTGAAGAGAGATAAAATCGTCTTTACCTAAAATGATTTTTTTGTCTGATTGAGTTTATGACATTTTTCTCATTATACCTGGTATTTTTATAGTAGCATCAGTTACATTCAGTGTTGTAAAGTGTTGTCCCCTGTTGCCAGCAAAGAGATTGTTCTTTGAAAATAATAAATAGGTTTTAAGATAGGATTAAGTTGCTTGATATTCTCAGTCGTTGACCAGAGGCTAAATTGAAGATGAGGAAAGTCCTCTACCTTGTGTAGCATGAACTGCATTACAAAATTTGTCTCAATGGTAACAAAGAACATTTGTGGTTTATTTGTACACCATGTTTAGTATTTAATAAAATTATCTGAGAAGTTTCTTATAAGTTTTCCCCCCAGAGATGGCAAATAATTGTCCTATACTAAGTGATAGAACACATTAAAAAAATATCTGTGTAGCATTTATCTACCATAGAACAGACACAGTCTCAAACTTCATAATCTAAATATCGTCTAAAGTTTTCACCTCTGATGGTGGAAAAATACATTTAATCTGTGGAGGTACACATTTCATTAATGTACTGCTCCCACCCAAAGAGATTTAATTTACAACAGAAAGAGCAACCCTGTCCATGATTTACCTTTTTTTTTTACTGTTCAAATCATAAATCCCACAACTGTTGATTTTTTTTATTTTGATGTTGTACATAATAAGGAAACTGATGAATAATTTCATGAGGCTACGAAGTTGTTGGTACTTTAGGTTTGCTGTTTTCACCTTTGAGTTTTTTCTCCAAACCATGGCCCCAGCAATAGTAACCTCCTACCATTGGAGGGAGCCAACAGCACTTGTTCAGAAATCCTTTCATTAAGTCTCTTGTCTGAAGAAGTCAACGTTTTCAGCGCTGCCGTAGTTGAATTGTATAGTGAAATGCTGCAGCACCCTCCATTTTTCATAATAAAGATGAATTCTGAACAAGTAAAGGCCTATTCCTTGTGATACAGTCTAAGCACCCTTATTTTGAAGTATTAATTAAAGAACATTCTTTAAACTTAGAGCAAGCTATATCGGTGCTCATTTTGAAGCTTTTCTAATGAGCACTAAGTCTACTTTATAAAGCTGTCACATATGCTTTTTGCTTTTCAAATAACTCATAAAATGTGCTAAATACTAATTAATTATTCCTTTAAAATCTTGAAATAAATCCACATTCTGCCTCACAATCTTACTTAACTCTACAATTAGAGAGAGTAGAAGAAAGAAGAAAGTAATATAGAAAAGTGTTGTGTTGTATTTGGATTTTATAAATGTTATTTTACTTGTACGCCAAGATGGTGTATGAACCAGGATTTTACCTTTTGTATGGTTATCCAGAGACAAGGAACATGATACAACAGTATTGGCTGTACTGTCAAATGAAATACTATGTTCTGAACTTTCATAAATCAGATCAATTGAGGATTCACAATACCCATGTCTAACATTTGGAATTTTTTTCTTATTTGGCTATTATTTCACTTACATACAGCTACCAGAGAGGTAAAGAAAGCCAGGAAAAATGGAAAATAAGCTAGCATAAGAAGTCACCAAGGCATTGTTCTAAATAAAATTGAATCGTCAAGTTAAACACTAGTCAGAGCTAGACAGAAAAAGTAAATTAGTCCAGTTTGTACTCCAGCTTGTAATATTTATCCTTTATAATTCAAAATAACTATGTATGACTTTCACAGCCTTTTTTGAGTTCTTTCTGTTCACAGAAGGCTAGAATATAGCTTGGCCTGTGCTTTCATATAGAGAAATAAAGAAGACTAAAGCCTCTGTCAGGTTTCTGGGCATTTTGAAAAGGCAGAAAAGTGTGGGAAATTGGCATATGAGGTATTTACCCTCCCTTATTCCTGTCCCAAAGATGATATGCCTATGACCATAGCCACGCTATTGCTGTGTCATAAATCCAGCACAATCTGAAATACCTTGATTTATAGTTTATTTCCCATCACACCAAGGTATCTTTATAGCAACATTAAAAAATCTCAAATGACTCAGACTGGGATTACTTCAGCCAAAATCCCTCCATTCTGGAAAGAATTCTTTCTCTCCTTGCTAAATAAACCCACTGAATTTCTCTGTTGGTTGCATCAGCCTCCCTGAAAATCAGACCAACGCAGATATCAAGTATATTTTGCCACTTCTGTACTTTTCTTGGTGTTTTGGAAAATCAGGGGTATTTTATTTAGTAAAAGGAGTAGCAGCTGACACTTCTGACTGCAATTCTGGTGATCCCAGAATTATCAAGGTACTCTATAACAGAGAGCTTCACTGCAATCCGGTGCCAACTATTTTTTTGCAGCATTCCCGACTTAATGATATATAATTGATCTGTTGGGTTTTTTTTCCCATATTTTAAGTCAATACTAGATTTTAAGAAGCTAAACTATTAGTCATTGTCTAACTTGCCAGCAAAGTATTGTGTCTTCTCGCTGAAGACATCTGTGCAAATAGACTGCTGCTGTCCTTGATGTGCTTTGAAACACGCAATATGCAAACTACAAACACATGCAAGAGTGTTTATAATACTGTCTCTGCTTTTCATCAGGCCTTACTCTTCCAAAATTCCTTGGTTTAAAGGTGTAGTCTAAATAGGAAGATTAGCAAAGGAAGCTTAAGCCTGAAAATTTTCAGGTGTCATATTCTCAGCAATCAGCCCATCAGACTTATTTAAAATAAATAAATTAATAAAACTTACATCGTTGGATAATTTAAGTTGGAAAGAACCTCATGAGGTGTTTGCTCCAGCCTCCTGATCACAGGATCATAGAATCATAGAATAGTTAGGGTTGGAAAGGACCTTAAGATCATCTAGTCACCTTTGAGGTCAGACTAGTTGCTCAGAACTTTGGTTTGTCTTTATCCTGAAAATCCCAAAGAATGGAGACTGCACAAGTTCTTTGGGCAGCCTGCTGCACTGCTTGGCTGTACTCAAGGTGAGAAAGCTTTTTCTCTTTTCTGTCTGAATGCCCATTGTTACAGTTTTTGTCTGAATGCACTATTTGGCTATGTATCTATGCCTGTTACCTGTACAACTAGATACAGAAAATGCATAATGACAATGTCAAAATGTGACGGTTGTTACTAAAAACATCAGATTGCCATAGGCTGTCATTTTCCTAAAATCTGCACCAGTGTGAACTGAACTGTGTGGGTTTTTTTTTGCTTGCTTAAACCTTCTGTAAAAAGAGATTTTGAAGGGCTATTGAAACCTGTATTGATTCTGTATTTTTGTAGTGAAATGAAAGTTGTCACTGGATTGTAAAGTAGTCTTTTACAGCCTAATATCATTAATGTTGGCCTAATAAGCCCTGAACTTCCTCTAAGAAGCACTTGCTTCTCTCTACTTCAAACTTGACTTATATACTGCAAATTCACATGTATTCAGTGTAGTGCTATGGTTTCTTTTCCCTTCCGTATCACATATAGGTAGCTCATTTATCAGCTGAAGAACAAATAAGTTTTTGAAGAATTATGAAATCACAGGTTTCACAGATGTTTCCATGAATTTGTTTTAATTTTCATATATATGGTTTTTAAGATTTTCAAATGAACTAACACATATACACTTAAAAAAATCACAAAGTGTATATAGTCACCATTATGCTGAAGATACTATTGTATCAGTATTGCATGCTATCACTCGTGTTTTCCAGGAAGTTTCTTGGAGCCTGCATTTCTCAGATCTACTGTGCCAGAACCACCCTTTGACAATGGCTCCTAGAAGACTGTCTCCCAAGTCAAGCCTGTAGCCCCTTAGCTCTGCATCCATTCACCTAGAAACATGGAGAAGCCTGGGAAGTTGTACTTTTTGGCTTCCAAAGATCCTTACAGCAAAGCTGAGGGATATCCTTTGGTTAAAATGAGAGTTACAAATGATTCCAAGAGAAGGATTTTGGAGCTTCAGTGTGGCACACCTGGTCTGCTGCAGAGCTGCTGATCTTTGAATCCCACTAGACAGGTTTCCTTAGAGCTCTTGCAGTTTGCTGCAGGGACAAATTTTCCAGGATAAGGCCAAGCTCTAAAGTCCACTTCTTAGGCAGACTGGCCACAGACTATTCCAAAGTCCTACTCTGTGTAGTTTAAGCTATTTTGCAGAATTCTGTTGAGTCGGTGTACTTGAAAGGAGTTTTAGACGGGATTAAATAACCTAAGATATTTCAAATGTAATTGGAGAAGTAGCATTTCCTGAATTCTTTTGTTAGCAAAATTATATGAATTGACTGCTTTTTTCCCTCCCTGTTTAATATAGTAAAACAATAAAATAATTATTGTGATTAAACTTTAAATTGTGAATTTGAGTGGGTTTTTTTAGTGGTTTTAAAAGTTCAAAATAATTTCAGAGTAGCCAGGAGCCACAGAGTAACTCTAAATAGGGACATGTATCTTGTTACACACTGCTTAACAGTGCATATTCAAGCAGCTAAGAGCAGAATGTGTTAGTCTGATCAACCATACCTCATCAATTGGATATGGAATATAAATATATAGAAATGCTGTAAACAGAATAATACAATTACAGTACAGAAGTAAGACCTCTATCAAAACTAAAGCACATAAAACTTTCTAAAAGGAAAGTTGTTCCCGGGAAATATGATAAAGTAGAAAAAAATCAGATAACCTCTTTGTTTTCAACAATTTTCCATTGTCCTAAAATTCTACTAAATACTTTGAAATGTTAACATTTCCTATAAGTGATAGTTGTCGTAATAAGTCATAGTTATTACTATTAACAGATAGATGCTATCTGTTGATAGCAATATCTGTAGTGCTGGATGTTTTCAATTCTCCAGAATAAAAAAAGACTCTAATGTTTTATTGAGAAGTGATGAGAAAGAACAGCATTTGCTATCTTCGACTTCAAATGTGAGCGAGACACTTCTGAAGATAAAGTCAACCAGATCCTCTGGAGGCAATCATTTGTTCATCTTGGAAGAAGTGAAAAGGTTGTAAACTCTTGTCAGGAAAAATAAAAAAGACCAAATGGTTAATTTCCACTGTTGCTAGTCAGAAGTGCTTTAATGCCTGCCAGAGGCAAGTTTGTTAGAATATGCACACATCACACTGTGTACTTCCCTTCTCACCACTTTTATTGTAGCTGTGCAGAACATCGTACACACTTTACCAGAATTGCAAAATGTGCTAAATTTCATCCGTTGATTTCCGCTCTCTGAGACCAACAGCAATATGGCAAAAGCTTATGCTTATTTTTTTTTATTATTACTGCTTCCTTTCAGATCTCACACATCTCAAGAGCTGCCTGTAATTCTTAACTATGGTAATCATGTTGATCAGTTCTGTACATCTTTTATATGACTGTTAATCTGTAAAGATGATGCAAAAACCTAATATAACCAGTCTTTAGCCAGATATGAGTTTTAACTTGGATAAATTGCATGCAAAAATGTTACTGATTTTCAACCCAAACCTTCAGGTTGGTCTGAAAAATTACTATGAACTATTCTATATCTATCTATTTTGAATTACATTTCCCTTGCCAAATAGGAGGAAATAATTAAATTGTTGCAGAGTCTCCAGGAGAAGTGACTTTGCCTGCAGAACAAGCATATTTTTTCTATAATTTATGTCTGGAAAACAAAAAATCCTTCCTAACCATGATGAGTAAAGTTGCGCATACAATTTGACCTTGCATACATTTTCCAAGAAACAATTGAGGTAAGCATTGATTTACAAAGTGCTGTACTGTTTTTCCAATGTATAATTTTAATTCAAACATACCCTGTTTGATGAGGTCTTTTGAATGCCTTTGAAGGGATGCACCTTATAAATGTGAACTACTTTCAAATGTTCAGGGATAACCATTGTTTCAGGTGTAGAATGATGTCTAAAAGCTATCTTACAAGCATATTTCTGTCTGTGTATCTGTTCTTCATACATCATAATATACTCAGAAAAAAAAAGCTTACTTTTTTCTCTTTTTTTTAAGAAAAAAAAAAGAATTACAAAACAAACAAAAAAACTAAATAAAGCATTACTCCAAAATTATACCATTCATCAGCTCATAAAAATTGTACAGCATATTCTTTTTAAGACTTTTTTGTGTTTGGTTTTTTTTTTTATTTGGTGGGTTTTGTTTTTTTGTTGTTTGGGGGATTTGTTGTTGTTGTTGTTGCTGCTATTTTGTGTTTGGTTTGCTTTTTTTTTTCCTTCTGATTGGAGAATGTGTCCAAGATTTTCATGATGTAGGAAATACTCAATTTAGATCTAGAAAGACATTACCAATGAAAATTTTGGCCCAAAAAACAATCACAATCAACATTTTGACCAGGCAGATAAGCCCTTTTGAAAGAACCATCAGGTTCCTACCCATCAAATAAACCCTCTCAAAAGAACATTCTATTCTAGAGACTCAGCATGATGGCATGTGGTACTACCACCCATCACATGCCAGACTGCACAGAGATCAGCCTTCTTCTTTGTGCCACAGCAGACACATCTACCAATGATTTGAGTTACTAGATTCCAAAAGAGTCAACCCTGAGATCAAGAATCTGTTTAGAACAACTTTGCCCATTGCAGGCAGCCCACATAACTTCTAGCTGTCCTGAGACAGGATGGCCTTAAAGACAGTAGGAATCATAACATGAAGACCCATCTCTTAGGTAGACCTGAACCCATGGTCTCAGGTGGATGTACAACATCCTAAAATAGACAGTCTATATTTAGTTTCCTCCCCTTTCCCCGAGTAAAGATTTCAGAGCTGTGTGTAGTGAAGAAAAAGCTTTGAAGTCATATGTACCTGATTTTCTAATGGTATGTGATATTTGAAGACATTTTAAAAATATTAATTAAATCTTAATGTCTGCTATTTTTTTAAAAAGTCGATACAACTATCAATGAAGGTAATGTTAGCAAGCCAAAAACCAATTGTTAGAATCTATTCCTTGAACATTACATGACAACATACTGTGGTTATATCAAGGCATACAAGCTTTGGGCAAATGGTTTCTTTAATAATTTAAAGATTTCCCAAACTACTATATCCATGTGGTACCTCTGAGTATATAAATTAAAAAAGTAAGATAATGAAAACATGCTTAGTTTATAATGTTATTCCTCAGACTATATCACTCTTTTGAACAGACCTATTAAAAAAAAAAAAAATTAATCAAGGGTGGGTTTTTTTGTCAAATTATTACTTTCCCCCAAGACTTATTTAATTTTAATTATGTAATAATGTGCTTAATAACAAGAACTGGGTTTTAATGAAAAACTTGTCAGAAAAAAGGGTTTAAAGGGGATTTTTGAGTTCTTTTTAATACCAAATATAGATATAGCATGTAATGCATTTGTACTTTGTAGCCCTTAGCAGAAGAATATGTTACTACACTGCTTCTCATTTTCTTTCCATGAAATAATTTTGCACTTGAAACACTCATGCTGCTATGCTTGTAAGAATTCTCTTATGCAGCTAAAGAAAAAAGTTGTTGCCATATTACACAAAACAAGAAATTCCAAGTGCATTTCGTTTGTTATTCCTCATAACATCTGATACCTTTCCCCTCTTTCCTGCACGTTTGTCACAGTTATTTTCCATGGAGTGTAAGAATCTCTGTTGCTACATAAACATTAGCAGAAAAAAAACTTAGAAAGATTCCATTTGAAGGTATTATAGTATTAAGTGGCTTAGGTGTAAGGATTCTATGGTAATGGAACAAGCTGAGAACCTGAATAGAATAGAGGAAAATACTTAATGCATTTAATGTGCTGGGGTGGGGGAGATGTGTGTGTGGGAAGCTGACAATTTCCTCCAGTTGCAATTGTAAAAGCTACACAGGAAGAATCTTTCCACACCACAACATGGCTGGAAAAATCAAGCAGCTGATTAAAGTCAGGATTTGGTGGAACACAAAGGGACACAGAATCGGTGTCACTTTCCATCATGCTCTGAAACTGAACACAAGGAGAGATGAGCTGGAAGGCGTGACATTGGATGATGGAGAGTTAAGCTCTACAGCTTATGCAGATGGCTTCTCACAAATGGGTACACAAGCTTGAATGAATGATGACACTCTTTGCTACCTTACAAGTTTGGTGTACTCAACTTGGATTTACAAAAACTGCCATGAAGACAGAGCACTCGTAACTGAGCAAAGAGACAATAGGTAAGTATTGAAAAGCAGTGGTGAAGTTGAGAGCAAGTCAATTTTCATGTGTGTTTAGGAAACTTGATCAGTGTTGACAGTTCTATCAGGGATGAGATAAAAAGGAGATAAGCCTCAGGCACAAGCATGCACATACACAACTAAAATTAAGTGATGGACTGATAAAAGCATCATGTTTAGTAATGAAGTACAACTTCCTCAAACTAACCCATTAACAGTTTTTTCTTAGAGCTGAAACCTTAACAGATTTAGTAAAAGTCAAATATATATATCAGCTCTTCCCTACTGCCCCTTTCTGACATCCACATTCTCAATTCTGTAATACCAAGTATGTTTTAAAAAGTAGAAAACCTAAAAAAACTCAAAACAAACTCACAACCAAACACCAAATCCAAGCCAAACCAAAAACAAAACAAGGAAAAAAATAGCTAACAAATATAACACTTTTTATGCTGTGGTTCTGTTTTGTAGTACTTCTTCTCACACTGCAAAAACAAACAAAAATATCACCACTCAAAACAACCAAGGCTTATATCTACTGATTCCAACAACACAATTAAAGCCTGGAAAATTTGTGTATGGATTACTTCTCTTACAGATACTTGCCTGTAAGTAAGTGTGGATGGAAGAAAACATAACTTCATGGCAAGAATTCTGTAGACTAATGGCTTTCAGCAAAAACACTTATCCTCTCTGACAAAGAAGTCTCTAATGGGAGAAGCAACTTCAGTGTCTATATTTCCACAGCATTTTCACACATCCCTTAAAGCTTGAAGGTTAAAAAATAATTTTAGCAAAAATTACCAGAGACTTCAGTGTACCTGTAAGGTAGATTTATCTGAAATGAAAGTGCAGGTCCTGACTTTTCCTCTCTCCCTAATTCTTTTCAGGCTTGCTTCCTCAAATGTCTCCTTTATTCCATCCAGATTCCCAGCCTCAAGTCACATCTTTTGCACAGGCCCTCCTGGTTCCCCAGCCTGGACTCAATTACAATTTTAATAATTAGTAAGTGTGCTATTCTTCTAACTCATTTTAAATGAATGAGACAAGAAATCATTGGCCTGAAGGAAAACATGGTGCTTAAATTTTTGTAAGTCTGAAGTACAGATGGAATAGATTTTACTTGTGACAAAACATGTTTTTCAGTGCTCTGAAAACGTAATGAATCAGTGACATTGACTGTTTACTTGTCAACAACAATCTTGATGTAAGCTATACATCTCTTAACAGTGACGATATAACAGAAATCTGTCAAAAGGCAAGTGCTTCAGAAAACATACTTTTTGGTGTGGTTTAGCAGTGAGTACAGACCATCCCAGCTGGCACTAAGATGACAACTAACCCCTAGGCTCCTTTCTGTAAATGTGTACTTAACCCTGTCATAATGGGCCTTTGACTAGGGTGTCATATTTAAGATTTATATTTTAGTATTGTGTTCACACTATTATTTACTTAATATTTCATTGACTGGAAACTGGTATATTTATTCTAAACACCTCTACCTACATACAAGAGAAATCCATGTAGGTAACCTTAGTGTCTGAAGAGATGTTCCTGTTTACAACTGCACTGCAATCATATATTCTTCTCTTTCCCAATCTCAATGATGATTCCAAGGGGCTGCATATATAAAAGTCCTGCATACTTCAAGTAGTATATGCCATCATGTTTCAGATATTTAAACTCTTGTTTTATTTTGAAAACATGAAATGTGGACATTTAAAATATAGATACAGGAAAAATACAATATAAATGCCCATAGGAAAATCTATAAACTCTAGGGCTGAAAATTTCCATTATGTCAGTGCAAGATTTCTATAGATTTTCCCTGCTTGTCTTCATTCCTTTATGGAATGAACTGCCAATAGATACTTAAATGCCACAGATCGGAATTGTTATCAGTAAGCACAGTGTAGCCATTATTGCATCTTTACTATCAAGATACCAGATGATACTATAATTCACTGTGCACTCTAACTATTTAGACCACCTAAATGACCTATTTCCCATTTGCCCCTTCTCACTACTATTTCAGTATGTATTTGCCCTACCTCAATGTATTGGGGCACATTACCCTAAAAATTGCTGTCTATGAGTCCTCTGATATTCTGAAACATCCTGCCGATACCGATCAGAATTCTCTGCTGAATAAATAACTCATGTATGCAATCTGCAGTTTTGCTATTGAACTAGAATGATGAAGGGAATCAGATTCCTCTTTTGTCCCAGTATCTAAATGCACCCTATTGTGTAAGTGGTGTCTCATATAAGGACAAAAATCTCAAAAATTTTTAAGCAAAATGTAATTTAAAGTGCAGCAAACTTTCTGGTTTTAAAGTGGCATCAGCACTCTACATTCTTCAACTCTGTAGCTTCTCTAATCATAAAAGCTTCATGCAGCAACGTAAACCTAATTTGTTGTGTACTTAATACTTATTAGAGCTTTTGTCTAGGAATTTCCTGTAGCTTACATAGTTGCACTGAAAATATTACTAAAAAAATCCACAAGATTTTTTTTTATGTTTATAGAGATTTGATAACAATAAGAGATAGAATTTTGTGCTGATGCCTGAGGTTTTCCAGAATGGCAAAATCAAAAATATTTGAGTTTCTAAAACCCCCAGGAATTATAAATTGAAATTGTATCAAATCAAGCAGCTAAGAGTCAAGCTTATATCAAACTAATCTTTCTTCACACACATGGTTTGTCATAGCTGTTCTGTCCTACTTATTGATTTGCTCTATGTCTCTGCTACCTCCAGTCCACTTTACACAAGGCTCAGTCCTCTTTTATACTTCTTCAATTGCATAAAACCAGCTTCCCACAAGTTTACCCCGTTACCATATTCAATAATGTGCCCATTGTAGTGACGGCATATAAATACATATGGTCATAACTATGTAACTATAAGCTCAATCAGAGCATTTGTCTCCAAGCAAAATTGAGAAATTGATAGAATGGGTTAATCCTAGAAATGTTTTGTATATGTATATAACTATATATAAAATAAGCAAAATGAATGGAAGCATAGATCTTACATATTCCTGCAGAATAAGGGTTTATTTGGAACTAACTTGTAGCAGTTTTAACAAATAATGATTAGAAGACAAAGAATTTAAAATTAATTTCCATGGCATACCCTGTACACCTGTACTGCCTCACATTTTCACAGAATTTAAAAATACTGACCATTCATGACTCAGTAAAAGAAACAAAAAGCAATCATGATATACCCTATACTGATAAATTTCATTCCAAACTCAACCACGAAACCAGACTATCACAGTATATGACAACACCCATTGACATAACTGGTGTCCTGCCATGATATCATTCTACACGTATCTAATACAAAATTACTGGACACATCTTTTAAAAACTGAAGGGCTAGTAAGGTGCTATGACCTATTTAAAATAAAAGATTTGCTGTAGCCTTTCAAAAATCCAGCACCTTAGAGCACCAAAATTGTGTATTAGGGATTTTGTATCCTACAAGGACAGATAACATTAGAGGTAATGTAAAATACACGAGCCCATGGGACTACATAGGATGTATCTGAATCTGTTGAGAGCTGGCCAATGTTATTGTCATACCTTTCTCCATCACTTTTGAAAGGTCATGGCGATGTGGACTGCTGAGGATGGTGGAAGAGCAAGCATTATGCCCATCTTGCAGAAGGCAAAAAAGAGGTTCCAAGGATCTACAGACGGATCAGCCTCACCTTAGTCCCTGGATATTTATAGAGCAAATCTGAAAGTTATTTCCAAGCACATCCAGGACAAACTGATTGTTCAGAACAGCCGATACAGATTTACCAAGGTTAAACATTGCTTGACCCCTGCACATTGCCCTTATTCAGGGGCATGCAACATATATATTGTTTACCATGACAATAGAGAGGCCTTTCCCACTGTCTTCTATACTATCTTTATAACCAAATTGGTGAGATGCAGATGATTTGGATGCTAAAGTAATCATGAAGAAAATAAATAAGTAAATGTTTAAAAAAACAAACAGGACAAAAGAAGCACAAAAAAAAAATCCCAGTAACTAGATGTTTGGAGAATATCTTTTAGAGAAAATTATTTCCTTACATTTAGTTGCATTGGCCTGAGGTTTGGACAATATACTTCAATACAATGATACCTTACCTGCCTCCTCAGGAACAATGCTAAGTATCCTGTCATTCATTTAACACACAGACTTTGTTCTGCCTGTTTCTAAAATTTTATTAATATGGGAAAATTAATTTACCAAATGTACTCTTACAAAGTGGTTTTTTGTATTTTAATGTTTTAGCAAACTGTACTGCTGCATTTTCCTAACAATTCTTAACACAACACGTAATTATTACACAATGGAGATTTTGCTTAAGAATACTCAAGTCTTGATTCATAAATTGTTCTCCTAGATACTTGACTATTGAAATGCCAAAGTCTTCAGCTTAAATATATACCTCAATTAACAAATTAGGTAAAATAGCACCAGCCAAATGCTTCAGACTAGCCTTGTAATCAGTTAAATATGCCATATTGACAAAGAGAGGCACATGAAAATTCAACTATTATCATAGATAATTTAAGTATTAAAATCTACTTGCTTTTTAAATAACTCAGAGTCAACTGCTTAAATAAACAAATGTAAGAATGAAAACCAAGCCTTAAAAAAAATGGAGCTAAATCAGCAAAGTACACTGAAAATATAAGTCTTATGCCTGGTTACTTAACAAAATGCTCAATGTCATACACAAGTTATGAGAAGCAAAAAGCCATTTTGAAAAGCAGTACTGGTAAATTATGTATGTCGATCAATCAGCAAACTATGCAATAAGATCATAAAGCTGTAAGAAAGGCAAACTATTTAAAAGGAGAAAGTTCTACTACAGAAAAGGAAAAAACCCTCCATTAGCTAAAGGGATGTTTACCTATATTTCCTTTAAAATGACATTTGATGTCAAAGTTCCACCAACAAGAAAAATAATAAAATTTGACCTGAATAATGAAACATAAAAATATATAAGAAAATTAGAGTTTTAGAGTACTAAAACCTGATGTTACACAGTATTACTTTCTGATTTTTTTCCTTTATGCTGTCCTGAATGGAATTGCTGGCTGGCCTTCCAAACCCAAGGTAAGTAAAATGAGTGCACACTAGCTAAAGAGGCCTCTTTAAAGTCAGTCAGCATTCTCAGGTCTAACTGATAAGCTGTAATCAAAGTGATCTGAAAAGACTGGGTATCTCCTTCTTGACCTTCAGAAAAGGAAAAGTTAAAAAAAAAAAAAAAGAAAACAACAGCACAACTCAGCAACTTGGAGAATCTGCCCTTTTATAAGGTTAACATGCTAGAAAGCAGAACGCATGTTCATTAAATGTGAAAACTGTAATATTTGGCAGACAAATAGAAAAACATGTTCTAAAGTGGTCTTACAGTTCATTACTGTGTGCTTGAACTAACCAGCAAGTCAATATTTGCATAGCTGTGAACTACACAAAGTATGTGCTTGCCCAGATATGCGAATAAGGAACATGAAGAGGGGAACAGCAGGTAATTGTGGCCATAACAATAAACAGAAAAATAAGTTTTCTTGCTTTTATTGATCATGTCCTTATTGGGCAAATCTTTTCTCCACAGAAATGGCTATTTCTCAATATAAAGAAATAAGTATTGCTACTCCTAGCGGTTTTCTAATTTCAAATTCATGAATAGTTCATTGGCTGTAAATAGGTTTAGTAACCTACTGTGATATTTTTACCTTGAGTGTCAAAATTGTGAGCTTTTCCTGTGTGCTTGCTGTAAGACATAAACTGCTATGACATGTAAGACACATAACAAGACAGTTATTCATTAGTGTTTAATGTTGTATCATTTCATGTTTTCTCAATAAAAACAAGTTGTATACATCATTTACCAAAAATACTGCTGTTAAATCACTCTAAAACAAAAGCATTCAAATGTTTATTCAGGTACAGATGTGAACAAGCATGAATGTTAATGAAGTATTACTTCATACTTTGGGTGATACATCTGCCATGACTGACAAAAATTAGACACCTGATGTGATATCAAACAAGTCAGTTTTAATTCAAGCTTCCTGTGATCTGAAATCATGTCTTCTTAACATTGATACTCATTTTGTAACAACTGCAGTTTACGATTCCAGTATATAATATTCTAAATCATACCAGGAGCCTGGGCTGCAGTCCCTTGATGTAATATTTCTGCTACTTTACTTTAGGCAAGATCACAGGATTCCCTGGAAAAGCTTAAATATCTTTCCTGTTGGTGGCAAGTAGTGGTGGCTGGGAATGCCCTCAGGCTACAGGAAAACATTTTCTGACCAGCATTTCCTGAGATTAAAATTTGTTGTACTTGTTTTGTTGCTCATGATCTTCAGCACAAATGTACCCCTGTGTCAGAACAATTGGGAATAGGGATATAAGGCAAGTTCCTGCTACAGCAGCTGGAGCTCAGACCTGCAGCAGTGCTTACATGGCACAATGACAACTTCAAAGACATGCTCATGGCATCCTACAGTAAACAAAATAAAGTATGTGCACAGTGATAGAAGATTTTAAATTAATTCTAGTATCACCTAACATTCCAGTTTTTCAGTTTCCAAACAAATTAATCTTATGACTTTTGGTCTTGACAGTGGAATGGACTAGATACCTGAAGGAAGTCAGCTAGCTATCTGTGCAAATGTTGTTACACATCTCAGACATGTAAATTCCCTTTACATTTGAAGCTAACTTCCAAGTTTGTTTGTGAAATCTAGACCTTTTATGTCATAATGGATCATAGTTAATATGGGAATGAAGGACAGAAGGAAAAGCTAGAAATCAGAACATAAATTTTAGGACTAATCTCGTGCAACACTGTAATCTTCTGGTGAGCAGCAAAAGACTAAATGCAAGAATCACATGATGATAACTTGCAAGAAGTATCCTCTAAATTTTTTCCCAGTTTCTAATATACCCTAGCAATCTATAGCTGACCATCAACTATAAAAACTTAAGATGTCAATGCAAATCTGTTTTAGCAGTGCTACTTTTCACAGTAACTGCTTACAGCTCTGCTTAGTCTGCTGAACTCTTTGCCTCTTTTATATTTTATGCAGAACCATATCACCAGAACAAGAACAAATAAGCATTTAACTGAAATGCTGACGTATCAAGTGAACATGAGCCAGCTATATGCCCTATATAAACAGCATAAGTGTTAAAAAATAGCACAGAAATTTTAAATTTAAAATTAGGATCATGAACACAATGATGACAGCAAAAAACTCTCTTCTCTAACTCATGCTTATGTCTAAAAGAATTAAAATGGCGCAGCAAGGATTAATCAGTGCAATATGTAAACTAAACCTTTTGTGCTTCTACTTATCTTTATCAGTAAGAACATCACTCTTCAGTTCCTTCTACTGAAAATAGAATTTTGGGATCAGTAAGAATTCATTATCTTTGAAAATAGGTATTAATTAATTTTCAACATGCTTCTACTGCAAATTTCATGTAAGCTTAGATATGCAGTGAAAAAGAATAGTCATGACGTTCTGTAGATGAAACACTATATCTACCTGAAATAGCTGAAGCTGCTGAAATGGTTGCTTACAATTCAGAGAAGAGATTCAGACTCAGTGTTTTAACTACAAATTAGCATATATCTATAATCTGTGAAGAAAATAATGATTCGAGCAAAAGACAAAAGGAAATTTTTAAACATGGGAGAAAAAATAAAAAAGATTATTTTATGAAGTTTCTGAATCAACTTAGATAACTAGGATCAGAAATATTTTTTCTGTTTTTTTATTATTATTATAGTTTCAGACAAATGTTTTGCTACTTTAATGTAAAATTATAAACTATATAATTCCACAACATCAGCTTAGGTGTGTTGGAACATGTAATTCCTATTTCAGTACTGTCATCTTTCTATCCTACTCATCCATAGACACATAGGCAGACTTTTAATGTCTTCCTGGGTAACATTCTACAGGCTTCTGTAGAGTGTAATTTAACACTTTATTTGTTGCAAGATGTCCTATGGAATTTCATAGGAAGCATTGTCTGTCTTGCTGTTTTCACAGTTCCTACGTATACAGTCTGCCAACAAGCATAAAAACAGTGAACTTGTGTGATATATCTGTCACTCATGAGACGTGTTATGACAGCCGCAAAAAACACACTGAAAAGCTAGACTCAACTGCCCATTCTTAAACTATGAATTAATGAGCTGTTAAGGGCTATTCTATGAACTATGACTTGGAATTTAATTAATTAGTTAATTTTTATTCTTACTTCAAAAAAAAAAAATATAGAAACATGCTTTTTATTAAGTTGAGTCAGAATCCACTTACAAGGTAGAAATACAGAGAGTCCTGTAAGGCAGCAGAGTCCCCTTGTCAGTCAAAATTTTGCCTGATTAAAAAAAAAACAACAAACAAAAACCAAACCAAAACCAAGCGTGCTATGAATATTATTTTTTCTAGCAGTTTTCAGTTCCCAATCCTGCAATTCAAAATGCAAACAAGAAAAGCTGACATAAAAAATGAGGGCTTTTGAAAGCAGTATCTATCATCTGTTGTACCTTCTTAACAATCTGAGGCAATATTATCAATTCAGGATTCTCAGTGAAACTTTTCAAAGATGAAGAAAATAAGGGAATTGGTAGCTGCCTAAAGAGATGTTTCAAAGATAATAATTCTATTATATCATTCAGAGCTTTTCTTAAAGCTATAACAAATGTCCCTCCACAATACCTTTGCCTAAAAAAAAAAAAAAAAACTATCACTGTCATAACTGTGAATGGAACAGAAAGTAAAAAAAAAGCACAATTGATTCAAACAGGGTTTATAATGTCATAGTTTCAACTGAAAGAAAAAGATTATTGCTGTTAATTTCATTATCAGCTTCAGGAGTGAATAGCTCCAAATAAAAGCATATTAAGATAAAAGGATATAAGTTATAAATTAAGGAGAAATTCCTGAAACCATACCCAGAAGTTGAGACGTTTTAATAATCATCCTCTATGTTTTTACTTATTATAAGAAGTATTTTAGACTATTATAAGGAAATAAAACATTAAATATTGAATATTTTATTAGAGTTTGCCCACTCCAGAAATAAGGTGAATAGACTCCCCACAGGCAAACGAACTTACAGCGTCTAGATGTTATAAAATCTGAGTAAAAAAATATTTTTATAGCATTTCTAATAATGGCATTTCTACTTAAAAGAGCACACATAATAAATATCTTGAGTAGAAAAATAATTTCTTGTGTTATTTTTCCCATTTATTTATATTTATCTTATTTAGTCCCATGTGGATGTCCAGAAAGGGATAATTGCTTCTGGTTACAGAAACAAAGGGTCTAGATACCTTATATATAAAACATCAGAACAGCAACATAGTGGAAGGACCTTGTGAAAATGTGGGAAAATAAAGAAAATGGGAGGGAAATAACTTATAAGGCTACTCTACTAACCAAGAATATCTCTTCTCCCTGAAGGACCTGAAGTGGCTTGTTGCAGTGCCCAAGACAAGAATCATGTGCTGAACCTCAGCTTTCTGAAATTAAGTCAGAAATAGTTTTCTGCATAGTAGAATGTGCACTCGAAAGAAAAAAAATGTAGCCCAGATCAGTACTGAATCCCGACGATAAATAGTAATCTTAATTCTTTTGTGTAGCTATATTGAATGACCATATAGGTAACAAGAGAAAAATTTTCCTGTTCATGCAACAGTTCAATTTTCCTGAGTCAGTCATTCTGCACCGTAGGTATAAGGGGAAGAGGTACAATGGATGCAATAATGATGCATTGCAGAGTGGAACATCTCCATTAGAGTAAAACTAGACAGCTGGTGTCAGCACCTATCTGGCTGTCTTGCAGCTGAGCAAGCCTTAGAAAATAGGTCTCTTAAGATGTTTTTAAAGACACAAGAACTCAATGTTCTCCAAATAAAACACATATAGGATTAGCAGTTCTGTGCTATATGCATCACTTTGCTTGTGCTGAAATGAGCATGATAAGCTCCTTGAGCAGTAGCTACCTCAGTACTCAAAAGACAAAATGCAATCTTTTTAGTCATTATTTAGCAGAATCAGAAAGTGAGTACAAAGAAACACAAGTGCATTTAGAAACAGACGATTAGCAGGAGCTTTCTGTCTCTTGATGAGCAGTGCGTTATTATCTCAGGTAATGCACCATGTAAATCTTTTTAAAAGTACATCAACTTTATCTTAAAACTGATAAGTGGAGTTTTCACCCTGACTATTCTACTAAAGACTGCATCATACCCAGTTGTATTAATGGTTAGGAATATTATTATTGTGTTTTCTAAACGCCAGCCTAAGTATATCCAAAAATTATCTACACGTATTTCTTAAAATATTGTGCTTTCTGGGTGTAAGATCTGTGCTATATTTACAATAAGCCAGTCATCTTAGTCATCATTTTGCTGAACTTTGCAACTGGAGATGGAGTTGATAATAGTCATGAATATGTCTTTTGGAAATACACCCAGAGGTAAGAATAATTATTTTTCTACTTCTGCATTTTTCAAAACAAACTTCTCTAGCAGAAGAATTTCAACCATTTTCATTCACCAGCAAATATGCACAGAGAAAAGAAACAAAAACTCTTGCAAAGGCTGAAGCTTCTTAAAATGCTTGTATAGGAAGTTAACAGAGTATTAAAAAAGTAAAATTAATCCAGAGATACTTTTTTTTCCCAATTTTCCTTATTTCCATTTTTTTCTTTGCTTGCCACTAAAAAAATCCCTGAAATTGGAGCAGATCTATAAAAACAAACAGGTTGTCTTTTATGCTGGAGCTAAAACTCTGAAATATAGAAACCTTTTCCTACTAAAATGAATCTAAACCTGAATCTGAATGAGCTACTTCAGGGAAAAAAATCCTGAAAATAAATATTCCAAAAAGCTTCAGTGCCTCACCTTCAGAAAGGTAAATTAATACAGCAGACTAAGTAAAGGAAATGAGAAGATATGAAATGTCTGTATTTTGCAAGTGCCACACCTGAGTTTTATGAGTCTTTGAAGAAAGCATTACAGTGATTGCATCACAAAATATTTTGTTTATTCTTTTAGTTAAGGTAACCCAGATTTAACTGAAGCTTAAAATTTAAAATAAACAGCTGTATATAGTTTAGTCCTTAGAATGGCTTCAG
The DNA here is from genome assembly GCF_028554395.1 of Pezoporus wallicus. Lineage (NCBI taxonomy): Eukaryota > Metazoa > Chordata > Aves > Psittaciformes > Psittacidae > Pezoporus > Pezoporus wallicus. The sequence goes on along the minus strand of NW_026642757.1, from coordinate 815,280 downwards.
GAATCCACTAATGCACCTCTCTTTACAGTGAGGCACCATTTCTTTACAGGTTTTGCAAATGAAGAATTTTGCATTTCTTACAGAATAGATTTTTGGCTCAGAATCACATCAGATGTGCTACTGCATGAAAACAGCAACAGACCTTTGTGAAACCAATAAGGAAACAGATGTTAAAATTGTAAATGTGAAACAGTAGGTGCATAGCTTTTGAGGTTTTACAGGAAAAATAACACAGCATATCAAACACTATGTTCTTATTCATGGATGGTTGTAAATAACACATCTTATAAAATATTATTAAATTACTTTAATATTTTTTTAATAAGTATTTTTACAGCTTAGAATGACTTGTGGTTTAAAGAGTTGCTGTCAGGAAGATGATAAAATTTGGAATGGGACATTCTCATTGTGAGTAAGCAACTTCGTATGGTGCTATAAAATCCTGTGTTTTGTTTAACAATGGCTCTAGCAGGTGGCATATGGCTAATACCAAGTCTGTCACTATCTCCAGGGTGCCAAACATTCCTCAAATTTTCTGTGAGAGGAATTTTTCGGTAGGTTTGGATTGTAAAGGCACGTAAGCATCTGCTGCCTGCTCAGTCTTATTATCATCATCAGAGTTAACTCCTACAGCTCTCAGCCTCGCAGCCAGAGCCAGGAGCTCAATTCTGCTTTCCCTGTGAGCAGTGAATTTAACAATCTGTCTTCAAAAAATGCTCAATTTGAATAAAAAGAAAGATTTTGTTGTAAAATATATGCAACTTTTAAAAGATATATTAGAAATTATAAAAGCAAATGAATATGATTTCCTGAGAAATACCATTACCAGTTGGAATTAAAAATTTTTCCATGTCTTTTTTTTTCCCATTATTCAAAAATCCTGAGGCCTGAAACAAATATTCAATCCAAATTAATCTGGTGTTGGAAATAAAATATTTTTGTGTTACGCTCAGTGTTATATTACCATCAGTCACCGTAGTATTTAAAAGACTTTCAAGTAAAATAGAGTACAGTAAAGTCCATAATGAACTTTAAGGATTCTGGAACATTTTCTGTTCTCTGCTTCAGATACATGTTTCAAATGTATAGACTGATATTTCCTTCTTTTCCCTGTTGCTATGAAATCACTGACAGCTTGAAGACAGAAACATGAGAGGCACTGAAGAAATTAAGTTAAAGGAATCATTAGTATCCACTTATCTTTGTGTACTGTAACAACTTTTCTTGGAGACAATTTAACCTCAGTATTTCCTCATAAATACCCACCCATCTTTTACCGCTCATGAATTAGAAGAAAGAAATTTTTCTAATGATGAGCCATGGCTAGTGAGAGCTTCGGATATAATGCTTCTTGAAAACAGTGGAAAAAATTCAGGTCAAATTTTGCAGTAAACTTCTGGATATGACCTTTGGCTCCTACAGCAGAAACTGGGTGGACTGTTATGCTCTAAGTCTGCAAGCACTCTATATTTCACTGCTTATTGTCCCTAAGCACCAAGGAGTTTTGAAACGTGGAGCACTGGTACATGTATGCATCTTGTCTTTGACCAGTCCTTGACACTTTGATGTCTGCAAGATGCCAAGCTTGGCTCCTGAAAGATAATCTTGCTACCCTTTGTTATCTCCTCTAAAATTCCTCTGTACACAAGATAAAATTGAGGCCAGATTCACAATCTTAAGGAAGTCTTCAACACATGTACCAAAAATGCACTTGCTTAAAGAGCAGTCTCTGAAATGTTCCTTTTTAAATATCTTTTTGAACAAAACAGAAAGTATGGTGTAATTCAATGTTTTTCTTACCATGCTAGTACACTACTTTTAATGCACGGAAATTGTTGAGTTCTGGCATTGCTCCACTGCTTCAGGATGAGGCCACTAAAAATCACTGATACTGTCATAGAATCGTAGAATAGTTAGGGTTGGAAAGGACCTTAAGATCATCTAGTTCCAACCCCTCTGCCATGGGCAGGGACACATCCCACTAAACCATGTCACCCAAAGCTCTGTCCAACCTGATGGACATGAAGAATTTAAAATGTGGACAGCAATTTGTGAATGTTGAGTGTTTCTGGGATCCCATTGCTCATTCTCAAACATGCAGCAGAGCTAAGAAAACTTGTTAGCACAATAAAAATTGCATCTACTCATGCTTCCATGCATGCATCAAGCCACTGAAATTGTTGTTTATGAAGTTATTACTACAATTATGGCTACAATGGTAACGATGGAAGGTCATGTCCTGGGTTCAGCAGTAGCAGTTATTTTTCTTCTTCTTAGTAACTGGTGCAGTGTTGTTTTTTTGACTTTCAGCTTGGGAACAGCACTGATAACACCGATGTCTTTAGCTGTTGCTGGTATCAGTTGCTGAGTGGTGAGTGGTTGTATTCTCCTCCCTTGTTATTTCCCTTATCATATTATTAATGGTGGAAGCAGTAGTGGTTTGTGTTATACCTTAATTACAGTGCTTATCTCAACCCGTGGGAGTCACATTCTGTTGATTCTCCTCTCCATCCCTCTGGGAGAGTGGGACGAGGAAGGGGGGGGGGGGGAAGTGAGCAAGCGGCTACGTGGTTCTGAGTTACTGGCTGGGCTTAAACCACTACAGGTCATCAGCCATTAGAAGTAAGGATACCTCCACGCGGTACTTACTTGTCCAGGCACAGTGGGGGCTAACAGCGTCCTGCAGTACTAGGGAGAGTAGCTGGGGCTATAGAGCCTACCAGCCGGGGCAGGACCATGGGCTGAGCAGCCCACTCACTTTCATGGATCAGGGCCTGGTACCAGGCTCTGGACCCAGCCCAGAGATGACGGTTACTGCTGGGGCTGCAGCAGATCCAAAAGCAGCCCTGTGACCTGGCAGAGACCCCATGCTGCAGCATTGTCACTGAGACAGGCATGCTCTTCTCGGGGTAGTGGCAGGATGGTGACTGCATGGACTCCAGGTCAGCCCCATCAACATGTGAGACTAAAATTTTTAAGTGATGCTTAAGATGCCATACGTAAAATCAAACAGGGAGCAGAAAGGAACTAGCCACTTGAAGAAAGATGTTTTTTTCACTGTATCAGCTTCTGTTTTGGAGGATTATGAAAGCTAGTCCCTGTAGGTTAGTGACCAAGCCCAGATGTTATCTGTGGGATACTGAAGTATCCCAGCATTAACGTATCCCAGGTGAAGAAGCATTAAACGCTGGGAAGTGCCATCCCTAGGGCAGATGGGGATATCTTCTGGCATAGAAGCAGGAAAGATTTTGCTAATTTTTAAATAGCCAAAGGGGTAGAGAAATTTCTCTTTAGGAACAAGTAACTCTCTGTTTATTTGCTTTTATGACATATCAAACTGGTGTTAGTACCCTGCCTATGGGAGGAAAAATATGTCTTTCCTTCAAAAACGTTTATAGAAGAAAACCTTTCACAAAGAAAGCAACTTTTTTAATTTGCTTTGTTTTATGAAGAAAAAGAAAAAACAACAAACCAACAAACCTTTCACTCACAATCCCTTTTCTGAGTTTGACCTGTCACAAGGAAGAAGCCAGATGCATTCAATCTAGTGGGTTTTAATATTTTCCTTTGTCACTAAATGTTGATAGTGACGGCTATTAAAACATGTTAAAAAGGAATGCACACGTACTCAAAATGTGTAAATGCTTTCAAGTACCATATGTGTCAAGCATTTATCTCAGATGTCTCATTACAAACCTAATGAATAACAACAGCACTTTTAATGAGCCTTTTTGAGGGAAGAGCAGTTGAAGGAAAGGAACTGGAACTCAGGAAGGTCAGAAGGAGAAGTAATAAAGTCCTCTTGGTCACACCTCTCCTTTCATGGGCATTTTGGAACATCTGAAAAGAGTTGCCTGCGGTAAAGGATGGCAGTTTACTCGTACTTGCCCTTAGCATGAATCCCTGGCTGTTGTTTATGGAGTCCCAACATAGACAAAAATTTGCATGGAAATCATTATAATATTAATTCCAAAGTATAAAAGTTGTCAAAAACTTTTGGTTTTGCAAAAACTTTTGCATTGGTCTCACAGAACATGTATCCAATGTAGAGTCAAAACCCAGAGAATCTTTTGTTCAGTATGGTGACCAGAGGCAGACGCCTTATTTCCCTGATTTTTTAACTGTCCAGACCAAGAAACACAGTGGCTGCAGTGGAGTTCAACCTTATCTTTGGGTTTGGATTAAGTAGACATACATTTAGACACACAATACTGAGCATCTACACAGTTGATCAAAAGTCTCCTAAAACATGCTATCTTTTTACTCCTCCAAGATGTGTGAATCATTTTTCTCTCTTCTGTTTATAGTTTACAAACAAAAGAGAGAGCTTAAAGGAAAAAACAAACAAAAAAATGAAATGGACCATATATAAAGGAATACGTAAAGGAATACAATATTTATATTAATAACTAAAGGCTCAGTCATGTGAAATACTCCAGTTACTGATGTCTTTTCTTCATTAGCATATAAAGCTCAGGTAGAAGAAGGTACATTGTTTCCCACAGAATTTTGATATTTTTAGACTTTGGTTTTATTTGTTTGCTCAGATCAGGAAATAAGTCAGAGGCCCACTGGAGCTTTCAACCATTTGCCCTCGGACAAAACACTTTCTTCCTTAAGTGAATCTGAGCATCCAGCCTTGCCTTGTAAGTTTTCATATAATCATGGATCTTGAGGCCCTGGATTTCCTAATGTTATTACTCTAAGGGGTTGCTTTGTACTCTGAATCATAGAGTAAGAGAAAACTACATTGAAATGGTTTTAGAATCACAGAATCACAGAATCGTTAGGGTTGGAAAGGACCTTAAGATCATCTAGTTCCAACCCCCCTGCCTTGGGTAGTGGCACCTCACACTAAACCATGTCAACCAGGGCTCTGTCCAACCCTGCCTTGAACAAGGCCAAGGATGGAGAATTCACAAGTTCCTTGGGCAACCCATTCCAGTGCTTCACCACACTCACAGTAAAGAACTTCCTCCTTATATCGAACCTAAACTTCCCCTGTTTAAGTTTGAACCTATTACCCCTTGTCCTGTCACTACAGTCTCTAATGAAGAGTCCATCCCCAGCATCCCTATAGGCCTCCTTCAGATACTGAACTGTTGCTGTGAGGTCTCCATGCAGCCTTCTCTTCTCCAGGCTGAACAGCCCCAACTTTCTCAGCCTGTCTTCATACGGGAGGTGCTCCAGTCCCCTGATCATCCTCGTGGCCATCCAGCCAGTTCTTTATCCATCGAGTGGTCCACCTATCAAATTGATGTCTCTCCAATTTAGAGACAAGGATGTCATGTGGGACAGTATCGAACGCTTTACACAAGTCCCCACAGATGACATCAACTGCTCTACCCCTGTCCATCAGTTCTGTAGCCCCATCATAGAAGGCCACCAAATTGGTCAGGCAGGATTTCCCCTTAGTGAAGCCATGCTGGCTGTCACCAAGCACCTTGTTGTTTTTCATGTGCCTTAGCATGCCGTCCAGGAGAATCTGATCCAAGGATTTTGCCATGCACAGAGGTGAGACTGACTGGTCTGTAATTCCCTGGGTTATCTATTTTCCCCTTCTTGAAAATGGGGGTTATATTTCCCTTTTTCCAGTCATCGGGATCTTCACCTGACTGCCATAATTTCTCAAATATGATGAACAGTGGCTTAGCAACTTCATTTGCCAGCTCCTTCAGGACCTGCGGATGGATTTCATCAGAAATCCATCAGAGTCAGAGAGAATTAGGAAAACAAACTAAAGAGATAGTGAGGCATGCAGCCAGAAACCTCTTTAATCACAAGCACATTGTAATGCAACCCTACCTAGCTTTTTCTATTACTTCAATGGTATCAGTCATGAAATCATCCAATTTTGATGACTGAGAGAAGTTCTAACAGTTTTTTTTTTAAATGTCTCTTGAAGTGTTTAGTACCAGAGGGTAATTTTTCTAACATTGGTAAGAGAAATGGTGCTTTGTTTTATGTATATATTTTTATAATCTGTGTGAAAGCCAAATAGTGTGCTATTAATCAAATGTGTGACAGTTTTATATCTTTAACACATTGTGTTAGAAAATGAGAAAATATCAGACAAGGGAATAAATCCCAGAAAGGTGCTCTGTATACTTGTCATACATTTCTGCTCTACTTCTACATCGGGTGTCAGTTCAGTAATATAGTATGTGGTATACAGTATATGTATAGGGACAGTGTGTTGTTCATTACAGATGTAGAAATCAATTATTCCCATTTTTCATGCTTAATACTATTGATTAAATATATCTTGTAAAATGTATAATAAAAGATTGTCTCTATAGATCCTGGTTTCGTTGGCTTTTAAAAATCTTTTACACTATGCTATTAATACCAAATTTTAGAAATATTCTTATGCCATCTGTGTATATTATTCTTGCAGTGGAATAGCAAAAAGGACACACTAGCTAAGGTTTCTCTTGATTCATGTTGTAGCATTTGCAAGAATTAGCCCCTATGGAGCTGTACTGTCTTAGAGCACATAGTCTGCAGTGTAGGTCTGAATCACAGCGCATCCCAAACATCTTCCCAATGCACAGAAGAAAAAAATCCAGATTCTCCAAGGATGGCATCTTACCTCCCAAATCCTTTAAAAGCTTAAGACTAGACCCATTCTGGCATTTAAGCTGCTTCATAGCCATATACCATAGTTCATAATTTACTCATGTCTTATCTAAAACCAAAGGCATCTTAAGTCACTATTCGCAATTTAGAACACTTTAGATATGGACAGACTTTATCAAATATGCACACATGTAATCAAATATTGCAAGTACTGAATCCATTATAAAACACTCGGATAACACGTCTTTTTAGTTGCTTTCCTGAAGCAGGCACGACAACATCTTTTTTGAGCCAAAATCTCCTTTGGCTTTAAAGTTAGTGATGCTGATGAGGTAAATATCTTCTATAATTTTCTAACTGTATTCAAACTAGTCATATACTGCATACAAAAGATGTGTTCCAAATTTTATGTAGCTTATTTGACTTGTCATTTCTACATTTCCTTTCATACATTACACAATTACCACAGCAATTGTTTGATTTTACTTTTTTCTTCCTCCTCCCTCAAAAGCTCATAAATCTTCCACTATTTTAATTTCATACTCTGCTTAAAAAAACATTTCCCAAAATGTGAGACTGTCTGCCTGCACTCTGCTGATGTTTTTAGCCATTCAAGCCATCAACCTACTCATACTCACAAAATAAATATATTCTGCTTGTGCCAGAATATACAACCAACTTATTTCTGACTTCCCTTTTAGCTGCTAGCAGCTGTGCATAAATATCTTATTTATGAAAATTATCTTAATGCTGTTTTGGAACTAAAAAAATGTTAAATGCCCTGCATCAGGTTTCAGAATTATTAATGAAGCCATTTTGACAAATAGACCTAGTAACAATTCTGCAAATGTGTTTTAAGTGAAAGAAAACAGTCTTGCCTTAAGTTTCCAGAACCTCTGTGTTCCAAGGAATTAGACAGACTAAAAGTCACACACTTTGAAACACACAGTTGAAATTAATGTACTGTACTGTTATTTTAATGTATAAGTTGATAAAGCTATTGTTGGACTGAGCAAACTGTGCATTGAGCTTCCTCTCACTCAAAAGCTTCCTCTCACTCAAAGCCACCCAACCGCTTTTGGTACACAAAAGTCACTGTTCGTATGTGTCTTTAACAGCAAGATGAAACAAAGCAGTCATGCATATGCAGAGATGTAAAGACTGGAACATGTCATACCCACATCAGGGTGCTTGATTCAAAGATGTTGTGTTCAGGCATCTTTGGGTCCATTGTTCATGCTGAGAGAGCAGGAAGTATCACAGAAGACTTCTCTTGGAACAGATTGGTAGGCAGCAGACTGAGAATTGTTTTTGATGGGAGCATGTAATACTTGTTTTTCATGGCAAGGCATGAAATATGTTAATGAAAACCCTTGCTGAGGGCTCTATAAAAGACAGACAATATCCAGCAAAACTTATTGCAGTCCTTGAAGTTAAATATTCCTTGTCCTTAAGCAAGAAGGAACCTCAACAATTAAGGCTTTACCCTATATTGTCTTGCTACTACATCACTCACTATTGCAGTCATGAGAGCTGCTGGACTCATCAGTCCAACTGTTGCTTTACCTGGAGAGCACAGCTTTTACAGTGAAAGCTACAAATAAATCATCAAACTTTTTAGAGACTATCCTGAACTGGTGACAAATACTGCTAGTATGCCACTTACTTCTGTGCAAGAGAACAAAGGTGTCTTCTAAATAACTGGATCAGATTATGAAGTTGACAGACACTAATCTTCCGTCTTGGCTTGGTCTCTTATCACTCCCTGAAGTTATAAAACTGAGATGTGACAGTATGACGGAAGCAGTTTTAAAGTTGAAGGCAACCATGGTGTAAAAGATTTCAGACTTCGTCCAGCCCAAAGAAAAAGCCTGTTCAAAAGCAGATACATTACAAAATGTTTGACTCTAGCACTACTCTGAGGCAGTGACAATGCACATTCCTGTGAGATACTTTTCAGCGTAGTACATTTTGTTACTTAAACAAGTGGTCACATATGGCACAGTTTCATTCTAAATACCATCTCCTCTGCAGTTCCAGGCATAAACAGAAGATATTTTCATGTGACCATTAGGCAGTATAAAATACTGAGTAAAAATGGTAAACAGAAAGCAAAGCTAATTTGTAGCTTCAAGTGCTAGAAATACTGTAGTTGTCTTGCACATAGGCTTAAGATGATTCCTCTTGAAAATGTTGTATTAGTTTGTATGTTTTTATTTCACAGTCATATTTTTTTAATGTGAATAAAGTCTTGTTTTCAAACAAGAGTGGCAGCCTGTGTTGTCCTATATTTTTGTCTCCCTGTTTGTGTAAAATGCCAAAAAGGAAGAATATTCTGTATGTAAACACTGAATTCCCACATTAGCTGCTTAATATGCAAGAGGTTGTATACTTTTGGTGTGGGATATAATGATGAAACTAGTAATAGAAACCGTTGAGTCCTTATTACAGAGATAATCTTGATTATATAGTAATCATTGTTTATCCTTCTAATATAATGTATGAATATAATTTTCCCTTGAACAAAAGAAAAACCTGGCCATTTTCTGTAATTTAAAATACAACTTACTATTAATATGACACAGATTAATATTTACAAAGAAATTCAAGTTCCTGAAATGTTGAAAAGCAGAAATAATTCAATTGAGAATTTAAGTAACCAAATTCTTTTTGGTTTTCTTCTTAAGTGATTTTTTTTTTAATTAAATTTTGATATCGCTTTTTTTTTTTTATCTCGATAGGCTTTGGGGATAGTTTTTTTTTCAAAATTCCATTATTTATGCAACTTTCCTTAAGGTCTTCCCTTTTTTGAGTTTTGATGCAACTTCCCTAGAAGTTTGTTTTGCATAATTTTGTTTCACCAATTGTTATATTGAAATTTCCAGTTTTCAAAGTTTCTTAAGTTACTGGAAATATGGAAGTCATAGTAAATACTCTTTCAGAGTACATGGAATTATCTGAGAACTCTGTAAGTGTTAACCAGTCAGGAAGGGTGGAGAAAAAAGCCACATTCAAACCTTTTTCAAGAAAAGGTGTGCATAAATATTCACAGCTGTACACTAAAGACAAAGAACATACTTAAAGATTATTACTAAAAGAGGCTGTAACATCTATTTTGTAGCCTTGATATGTTCCTTGCCTTTCTCTCCTTTTTGATATTGGAAAGATTTATAGTTCTCTGTTCAGGCAGTAGACAGAAAAAGGTCTTATAACTGTGTTCATCACTAAACCCCATGTTCACCATTTCAATCCACTGCCACTGAATTCTGAAGGAATCCAGTGTCTTTTAATTTCCCAAAGAAAAATAACTTTCCTATTTTAGGAAGAACACACATACTGTGTGCAATGTTTAGAAAAATTTCACTCTGACTTTTCTATGCTAGCCTGAAAGTTTGATTGGGTCACGCTGTCCAGCTGGTTGGTAAATGTCTGATTAGTGTTATGAATTAGCAGGACTGTTTTGGAGCAGACAAATGTCTTCGTAATACTTTAAATTGCAGCACAGGGATGACTAGCACCAGAACTGCTAGCTAGGAGGTGACTTCATGGAGCGCTGTAATTCAAAAAGCCTTCTTTGTTTTTTGTGCCCTTTTTACCACCAAGAGACTCCTTGTCTGCTTTTCCTCACTTACCAGTAACATACAGAAAGACAGCTCAGTACCCTGCAGGCACTAGCCGGCTGTAAGGGCACTCACCCTCACCAGCCTGGAGCCCCCAGCAGGACAACCATCACGGCCTCAGACTGCTGCCATGGGCCCCATTTCCAGCCCCTGTTTCTGCTCGCAGTATGTGGAAGCCGTGGGACAGCAGGAGAGGGAACAGACCGCACTGGGGTTGGCCTCGGCTTACAGCTTGCTCCCCCTCAGGATGTGGTGCAGGGACTCTGTCAGACAGAGCAGAGTAAAATGCAATTTTGTCCGGTATCTTTGCAAACTGTATCGCTTTTGCAGCAGAACAGAAAATATGCTTTAAAATTCAGCAGAAAGAACGAAAAAAAGGAGGCAGGAAAACTGTGGGCATGCATTTTCTTCATTTGCTATATGTTAGCTAGTAGTCTCTTGCCTATTGCAGCTCCCCCAAACCCTAGAAATGGCAGCAGGAGGTGGGTGCACGGCTCACAGTTACTGTGGAGAAGACAAAATCTCAGCTGTCCTTTGAAACTCTGAGGAAACCACACTTTCAAGCCTAAGAATATGTGGTCCTTTGCTTTACACTCCAAAAGAAGTTTTCACATTTTTCCAGTAAGCAGCAGAATAGTGGCACTGTCAATAGTCACACAGGCAATTACTCCCACTTGATAACACAGCTCCCCACCGTCCCATGGGTCACAGTCCCATGGGTTATTGTGGTCTTTCATTTCATAAATAAACCTTCACTAACATGAACGACCTCCAGGGAAACATCTATTTCAAACTGGTATTTTCTGGCAGAAAATAAAATGAGGTTGTTCTGATAGCAATCTTCTGGTACTGCTCTCAAAAGTCTAAAGACAAACAGCAACATTAAAATCTTGTGGGAGAGAGTTATTTAATTAATGCTCGTATGCCCTTTATCAACCAGCATCTGAATAAAGGGCTTAGGGAAAGAATGAAGAGCTGAGGAGTCAGGACAGACTTCTGGAGTTAAAAAAAGAAAATAGATACTCGCTGTTACTTTCTAGTAAAGATCTTCCTAAGGAACAGATTAGTCTAGGACATAGTATGATATAGTATGATACCAGTTCGTATGCATTAAGAATAGCTGAGGATAGAGTTACTTAATGATATCAGTTGAATTCAGATTTTGAATCCTGTCCCCTTCCCCCCCTTCCCCATTCAGGAAAAAGATGCTATTACTGTTCTTAGTTATCTCATGCAAAAGTAAGACAATGTCATATTTCTGCATTTCTTTTAAGAAATTAAGTGACCCTGTATTGTAACAATAGATACACAAAAAGTAACATGCTCTTTCTAGTCTTATTACAGTGCCATGCACCCCTTATTCAAGGTAGATAACCATGGTGGTATCTTTGATATACACTACAAGTAACTCTAGTAACTAAATATGTTGTTTTTCTAAAAATTGCCCCAGGAAGGAGAATAAATACCATTGATATTTTAGTTCTGATTCTGAGGAGTATTTTATAAATAGCTAGCAAACTGATTCAAGTGAACTCTTGAAATGCACCTATCAGGCTGGAACCTGCTTCAAAGGTATGCAATTAATGATCGCAGAACACCTGTCAGGGAAGAAATGGTGTTATACTAGTTTTACATTTTTACCATAATCTTTGCATTTTTACCATAATCTTTGCGTTGCTGGAAAACCAAATACAGATTGAATTCAAAACGATATGTGGAAAAAAACTTCTATGGAAAATATATTTTTGCAGTCAGAGCTATTAGAAAAATGGGAAAGTAATTTTTATATTAAAACGCCACTTTTCTGCTTATTCATACAGCTAATAACCTTTCATATCTGCTTCATTTTGAGTTTCGATTTATTAAATTTCCTCTTTTCTATAGAAAATGAATGGATGTCATATTCTAGCTTTCTCCTGGGAAGTACTCCTTCTAAATAACCACTCAGCTATCCTTTTTATCTTACTTCATATTCTTCTGTGAAATAATGTCCACAATAAATGTAAAGTTTCTACAATACCTAGTACAGAAGTCTTCACTGCTGCCTGATCTTTTTGTAAGATGAATAGCCATTTATTTTTATAGCCTATTACTTAATGAAATACATTTTGGGATACCATTGCACTGCTATCCAGCTGTCAACATCAGTATGATGAAGGCAAAAATTGAACATTTAAAATAGCATTAAAAGTTACAAGGGAAATCCACAAGAAAGAACTGATTCAGTTTTTAAGTCTAGCATTAAAAGAAGGATTTTTTTTTTTTTAATTGGGGCTGGTTTATTTTTAAAATAAATCCATGGGAAATCAAATCTAAAATGTGGGATTTGTTGTCCAAGTCTGATAAATTCCTTTTATCAGTGTTATTGGAAACTAGCTCAAACATCAAGTATAACTTTCCTACTTAATTATCTTAAACAATGCTGAAATAGCTAACAATCACATGCTGCAGCAGAGTGAGAATGGGGAGATGATTAAAGTTCAACTTGTGCTCCTTAAACTACTTGGCCCCAAAGAGGAATTTACACTTAACACAGCAGGAAACATACCAAAAATAAAGTTTGTAGTAACAGAGAACAAGGTTTCCATACAGAGAAGAATTATGCAGGTAACATTTTATTAATGGTATATTTATTTTTGTGCCTAAATGATGGTCTGTTTATTTTTGTGCTTAAAAAATGGGTTTTCTTTAGAAAAGGGGACTATCGAAGACTCAGATTAATATCCATGCAGCAGTGATAATTTATATGAAAAGCTCTAGAAGTGATGCCAAATCTTTTTAGCTGCCTCAAAATGCAGCTAAGTCCCCCAATGTGAACAGAATTGTGAAGTACCTTTATTAATCCTAAAAATCCTTGCTTCTGTTAGAGGCTCACTGCATGTTAAATTGTATGAACTGTCAATGGGAGCTGGTGCAGACCTGTGTACCTTTTTAAGTCTTCTCAAGTATCTGTAATCAGCAAAACCTTGTCTCCATGTTACGCATACATTACACATTTTAGAAATTCCTGCCTTTAAAATATTGGCTAAAATTTAATAAGACATGATTTATCTTAAAATTGTTTTATATGTCCCCCTGAAGTAATTTTGTCATAAAGTTATTATACCTCCCAACATAAAAGGACAAATCTTTTATTGATAAATGCATCCTTTACTACGTAAAGGTATTTCCCTCTTCTACCTTATTCTGTCCTTTTCCCACTTCAAACCATTCATAATCATAGTGAACTTCAAAGCTGAATTAATCTAAAATGTTAAAATTCTTGAAAAATGAAATGGCTTAAATGAAGAATTAGAAAACCCAAGGGTCTTTACACGACTTCTACATAATTAGCATTCGGTATTATATCCTTAGTGTTTTTTAGGGAGAGAATGGTGAATTTATTCTCAACTTTGAGGAAGAATCTTTCCAGTGAATATGTACATTTTGAGGGGACAAAGTGGCTCTGCAAGGCAAAATTATTTCTGAAGGTTCTGCCACCATGTGGAGAGCTAAGGAGATGTATTTTTATGTCAGTCCTCTTCACTCAGAGTTTCCAGCAGTCATGTCTCTTGTTCCAGAATTACTGATGTGTGTTTTTCTTATAAGACACTGGCGCTTACTAACTAGCACTTCAGGAAAAAAAGCAGTCCTGCATGAATTAACTAAATGTTACATAAGCTCCTGGCTGGGTGAAAGGAGAGCTTGCTGTCACTTAGCTTAGATTTTCTTTGCCTAATTTGCAGGTCAAAATGTGTTTTAGCAAAGTATAAAAAAATCCATTACCAGTGATAAACATTCACTGTGTAATTTACATGACACATTAAACCAGATATTTAGGAATAAAAATATTTAAGTATTGTTGAAAGATGCTTAGCACAATCCATTTCCTATATATGACAAGGTTAGTGATTTTGAGAAATACTAACCTACGAAGTAGTTTCATAAATGAATCAATCTGAAGAATAAGATTTAGATGTAAATGAAGTAAGAAAGAAAGGGTATAGAACACTTCTGGTCTAATCAGTTTCTCCTGTTTCCATTGAAATTCCTGAGAAATTACGAGTCTGATTTTTAATTATATTTTTTTAAGCAGATGCTATATCCAGATGACTGTTTAATAGCTCTTGATTAGCATGTTTTCCCGTGAATTTTGACTAAGTACTGTCACTTTCTGGTGACCACAACATTCTTTGCCAAAGATGATTTAACTACCTCCTTTTTGCTTGCACAGAATTTCTCCCCAGTAATCCACTTGCTGCATCCCAAAACAGCCTGCATGACACCTGCAAAAAATTACCTGTTTCATCTGATCTTTTAATCTTCTGTACATAAACACCCATATTTTGAAGTTGTCTCCATTTTTACTTGTAATCCTTATTAGGTGGACTACTTTGTTTCTACACAAGCATTGAGCTTGAATACTTTACAACCATGCTTAAAGTGGCTTTTCATTAGCATATCTTCATCCAGGGCTTAAATCAAGAAATGCTTTACTGCTTTTGAATTCTCACGTTAGTTGCTCATAACATACAAATTTATGAGGCATAAGGGTGTTAGCCTATGCATTATATTCTTTCCTATCACTATTCTAGTCCACTTACACTTAGCTGGTCACCTTTTGCATGGCAGCAATGTATTAGAATTTTCCTCTGTTTTTTCGTAGTTTTCACTACTTCTTCCAAAATCAGGTAGAAAGACCCAATGCTGTTCCTTGCCTTTCCAGGGTATAACATTTCAATCTAAAGTGATTTTGTAGAACTTTAATGATAAAGCAAATATAGTCTCCTGGTTTGTTTGGTTTTGTTGTTGGCTATGTTTGTTTGGGTTTTTTATAGGTATGATACAATTCTTCTACCAAAGTGATCTTTACTGTCATTTTCCATACCTGATGACTAATATCTTGTTGATTTTACACCACCAACCTCTTTGGATACATCAGTATTCACATTCAGAAAAAGTGCTTTGATTTGTCCACCTTGTTTTCTACATCTACATTTTAGATACAAGAATATATTTAGTCTTTTTTTTATTATGCATTTTTTAGTCTTGCGTGGTAAGTTTTTAAACCTCATAGGATTTAGGTTATCATTTTAGAAAGACTGGGAAGAGTGGGTATGTATTACACTATTTATAACCAATTACAGAATAAAATTTATTTTATTAATTAACTAAAAGTTAATTTTAGACAAGTAGAAAGTGATTCCAAAAAAGCTCAGTCTTCAACTTTAATTACTCATTCTTCTTTCAATCTCTATATCACCAGGAGCTACACACCAAAAATTTTCTCTACAAGGAACTCTGAATACATGGGATAAAGTAGTCCAGAACAGACAGTAACTCAGCAAAATGCTGAACAGTTCATTAATTTGTATACTAGTTTATTTATGGTTTCAAACTGAAGCTCACTTGTCTCTTGTCAAATTAGTCTATATTCATGTTAAATTCCCGATGCCTTACCACACAGAAAGTATAACAACTATGTTACTGAACTGCTACCATAGGTTTTAAGTCTAAAAACCTTCTCAAATAATGCTCATCTTCAGCATATTCTTAAAGGTCTGCCTTATTTCTCAACACCTTTAGTACTGTTTTTGTGAATGTTTACTATCTGTGCAACTAGCTTGCAGATATACCCTGTAGGGCCTCTAAGCTTATCTTTCCTCAGCTACTGTGGATATGGGAACTTGATTACATTCCAGCTCCCGTGTTATTTGCAATGAAAAGAATATTTTTTTGATAGATGGGCAAAGCTGCATTTTTTTGAATGGTAAAGTAAGTCCAGTTGCAAACAACTCAGCTACACAGATAAGGAATTTCAACTTTTGGATTGTGACTGGATGGCAGCTCAAAGGACAGAGGTTTGGGAGTGGTGCATGCATATGAAAGACCTCTGTCCTTTGGATGTTCTTGTAGGTGAAAAGGTCATCAAACCACTGCCAGTCCACTTCCTAAGCAAGTAAGAACTCTGCAGACTACAGAATGGTCAACAAATAGAATTGAGCTACATAAGTGCTGAAAGAGAGAAATAAATGATGTTTACTGGGATTCAGTTTGGCTTTTTTGGCTGGTAACTCTCCACTAGAAAGGATTTTATGTACCTCAGCACACCTGCATTTTTCTGTACAAGCTTGTGCCTCCATATGTTCAGTTATCTTTTAGCATTCAGGTCATCACTGGATTAGTATTTTCCTGGAAGTTTCAAGTTCCCAGTTTACCTTAGATCTCAATTTGATGTCACTCAAGCTTGAGAGATAAAAATTTGTAAAAGATGTGAGGGTATGGTCCACTATTGCTAAAAGATTCACTTCAGCTAAATATGTTTATATACTAGTCAATGGGACTGACATAAGTGTCAATACACATTAGAGAAAACTGCAGTAAAGAAAGTTAATGACAATTAATTTCCAAATACCCTTCTTATTTTTCTTTCTCTATCATACATTTAAGATCTAAAAAAAACCTTTTTTTCTTAATAATTTAAGAGATTACAAAGTACTTCCTGACTGAAACAGTTCATGATCTTGCTTCAGAGCAACGTCTGTGTGGTGCTGCTTTGCATAAGTAACAATAGTGGCTACTAGCAGTCAGCGTAAATTGATTTGAGTAACCTCAACATCATACAGATTGATACTTTTTCATAAAAGTTGGTGAAAAGGTTAGAGATTAGGGCTGAGGACAGAGAACTGCATGACATCCTCTACAGGCTGAGGAGGTGCTCTTTGATTCTGCAGTGTTAGTAGTCAAGAGAAATAAGGTAGCTTCCATTTGTGCTGAATTAAGTTCTGCGATATAACATCTGTCAACGAATCAAATCTAAAGAACTACAGGACTAAGAAAGGGACTATATTGGACTTGTTCTCAAAACATGGGCCTAATATTTACACTCAGTTGCCCATACATCATTTGAATGTGAACTGGAGCTTTCACTATAGAAACAGCAATGTAGTCACTGGTTGAATGTTGGGAAGGTAACAGAGATAATATACAAATTTAAGAGATTAAGACTATTTCCATTAGAACTCTAAAGACACTGATCTCCAAACACCTAATGTGGATATTCATGTGGCATAACTACCCCTCAGTATAAAGAGATAAACATATTGTAAGTCTATGATGCCTACTTCCCTATTGTTAGCAATTTATCTATTATTAGTGAATAATAAGAAACTAGGTGCTCCAGAAAACACCCCAAACCATAAAAGAAATACACTATTGGCCAGCAATGTCCTCAGTGAAATAAGTTATCAATGAAACACTGTCAAATCAGCTATATAGCCAACTGAAAAAGACTACAAAAATTCATTATTAACTGAATAGGATCAGCTACTTGGGGTCAGCTATTTGATCAGCCCTACTAGTGTCTGTGGTATTTCTAATGCACTAGTGGCTTCTATATAGATAAGTTCATGAAGTCTGGAGTACAGCCAGATAGGTATTGAATTAAGATCACATAACTCTGTACATTTTACTTGTTATTAGCATTTAAGTATTGTAGCCATTTAATTTTTGCAAATAAGTTAATATAAAAGAAACTGGAGGAAATTCAAACATCTGGAATTACCAACAAAGCCTACATTTTGTAGTTTAATTTTTGTACATTTGAATATTGTATTCTTGTATTGCATTTAATAAAATATTTAGTACTTTTATATTTAGCATATTTTTTAATTTTCCAGTTCCTGTAGTGGATTTATTAATGTCATATAATTATTTTCTTTTCCTTTAGAATCTGAGTCTGGAGAAATTTCAAAATATCAAACTTAAAAAAATTTGAAAAGAATGTTTGTCAGAGAAAGATCATTTTGCTTTTATGTTATTTGCAATTCTTAATAAATGTAGCCATTTTCCAAAGAACAAGTTCCAACTAAGGATTTTTTAATTTGCTTCAATTTTTGGCATAGCCTTACACCTTTTCCTGTGGGTTTAACACTTGACTTTAAAAGATACCTATATGTACATTAGAATTCATCAACTGCACATCTCATTTCAGTTTAGTTACTTCTTCCTCTATTATACAATTAGTTCAATTTTGTGATTTTATTATGTCAAATGCCGGAAAGGTTGTCAACACCCAAACAAAAACAGCAGACATTTTTTTTACTCAGCATCAGTCTTACTAAAAAGTTCAGTAATCCATGTTAGTAAAAAGGTGTTAAAACACATTTTACAGGCTAATCTGTGCTATAGATCATTCTCCTTACCCTACAGCAGTTAGAAATTAGGTATGGGACTCACTGCAATGAACTCCTAAGCCTGACTTTGCCTTTTTCCCAATCAGGAGAGGCAGCACTTCAAGGTGTATCTGGCAGTGGAGCCAGCAGATATCCTCCTTACACCCCCCAGTGACTCCATCAGCCGGGGCTCTATGTGTACATTTAACCATACTTGTGTGCATTGTGGGTGGTTAGAAGGTCACAGACATTGTATGCTGCCTTCCTGAAAGGCTAGAAATATAGGGTAATGTAGAGTAATTTAATACAATTTGAACAAAGTTTCTCCAAGTCCTTTCAAAATGCTCCATGCTGTAGCAGAAAGTTTGGGGAAACAAGATAATTTCCCAGTGTTATTCTTCCCCTCCACAGACCATACTTAACAGATTTTTGCTGAACATTTACTGCAATAGTTAGGCTCTAGATAAACTAGCAGCCAGCAAGCCTGAGACAGCCCCACCCTGTCTGTCAAATCACTAATAACTAATAGCTAGAACTAGATTAAGAAATGTTTTGGAATATTTTCTATTAAAACTTTTCACACTACCATGGATCTTAATTTTTTATTTAATAAATCTATTGAACACGACAGCAGTAATACTATTAGAATGGCAAACTGGCTATAAAAAGCAGTGTTTTAATTAAAAGTAATTCATCATTAACAATCTGACATTTTATCTTTTTTCCAAATTATTGTTAAAACGTAAAACCCAGCTCACAAATGTTATGCAATAAAGAATTTAAAGTTTCACTGGCTTTAAAGCCTTCATAGATTCTCTTCTGATAGACATTTTACCTATTACTGGCCCCAGAGTTCTGTCCCAGGTTTTGCATAAATGTGAAATATTCCTGGATTTCTGAAAACCCAGGAAAGAGTAGAAGATGAGAGGTAAGCAAAAAGGGGAATTTGGCTGTCTGCAAAGGCCATGGGAAGAAGTGCCCATGCAGAGAGCACTGCCAGCAACAGGCTGAAGGAATAACAGCAATACACAGCCAGCAAGAGCAAGAGGAAACAACAGTGGTAGGTTTGGAAAATGTAAACTGAGAAAGGATGTGATTAGAGTGGGAGGAAATACAGGACAAAAATATGGGAAGGAAGTGCTGAAGAGTGAAGAAAGCTTTAAGATTTCACAAGTGGGCTGGTGAGAAGGAAGTCTTAAGATGGGAAAATTTGTGTGGGAGAGTACTAGAATGAGGATGAGAATGAGGGCGTAACAGGGGCCAGGTAGGATATGAAATGCTGTGGTGTTTAACCCCTAAAATAAAGGGAAAGGTCTGGGATTTGGGGCACAAATGGGATGAGAGGTGAATGGGAAGTTTCATTAACACAGGCCGACTTTTTTTGTTTTGTATCCATATTTAAGTAATTATTTTAGCCTATAGAGCCTTTATATAAAGGGATTCAGAGTCTGAAATGGGATAGCTGAAGATAGATACCTGAATTCAAACCCTGAGACACTGAACTTGAAGAGCTTCATTTGAAGTACGGATTAAGATACACACCTTCCACTGTAAACCTCAGAGCCACATTCACCATCAGCATGATCTTGCTATAACAGCTTATGAAAAACACCTGGCTGAAAGCATGATATATTTATTTCAGACTGACGATAATCAAGAATTCTCTTGGTATTTTGCAGTTTCTTTTAAAAGTGAAAGAATTCATTCTAACCACACCCACAGAGCATCAGGGAGACAGCTAAAAGTGTCAGTAAATACTGCAAGTTTGTTGAAAAGTGCAGCTTTAGAAGAAGCGAAATTATTGTTAAATTCAGATTGGAGAACTACTTTAGTTCAGAAACACTCATATGCAACCCCAAGAATATTTCTATTTTGACAATTTAATATCACTTTTTCTTTCAATTGTCCTTTCAATTTTTAGTTGCAGTATTTTTTAATAAAATATAACTTTTTCTGAAACGGTTATTAAAACTTCAAGTTGAATAAATAATCTTGAGTCAGAGAGGTTCCCCACACCCTTCAAAAAGCCTTGACCTTTCTTTTGGCTACTGATCTAAAAAAAAAACCCCAGTATTTGCAGTTGTATTGATGAGGCAGACAGTTAGTAGCAAAGCCATGTGCTTTAGGAATAGTTTCATGCACCTCCTCACCCACCAGCCTTCTCAGCCCCTGTATCCACATCAAAAAAACCAATAACTTTTACAATCGTGAATCAATTTTGGATCCTCATGTCTACTCCAAAATGACTTCGATATTTCATCAGCAGCCCCTGACACAGCAGGATATGGAGCAAGGCCCTTTCAAGGGAGTCCAGGCAGGAAGAGTAAGAGATGGAGGCAGAGATGTTATACTGTCTGTCTGAGACACACACAGGAGAGGAGCTACCTACAGCACAGACCCAGGAACCATCCAGGAAGCAGGGCAAGAAACCAATACTCCCTACATCATGGGCTAAGCTTAAATGGGACTCTTGGGCCCATGGGCAAAGAAGGAGTGATCAGGGATCCCAGGTGAGGCTGGTCAGGGTCAGTAACTCCTATCAGCACCCTCAGGGCTCTGACAACATTATGCAAATGATGAGCTGTGATAAATCATATGCTTTTTTCTCTAGATCACAGCACATGTAATATAATGAAATCTTTAAATAACAGTAAGAGGGGCTGATACTCCTTTAAAATTTGTGACCTGCTGAGAGTATGCATAAGTCATATGTCTGAAATCACATATAGTGATTTCTGATGTAATTAGATTTGGGACTGAACTCTCAGCTAGGCTATCAAGTGTAAGATGTTAAAAGTCGTTGGCGTGCTGTAAGAGCAAATGCGTTACTTGAAAATTCCATAAGGGTACACTAGAGAGGGCAAAGTTTAGCCCTTTTAAAAGCCAGCTTGGCTGCTATTGTGCACATGTAGGACTGGACCAGTAAAGGTTTGTGGAAATGTCTGCAAAGGCGTACCACAAAGCAAAAAGAAAAATGCCTAAGCACCATATATGCTTTAGGAAGTAGCTTTATAGATGGCTTTGAAATACTTACCCAGAAACCTTTCTGAATCTGTCAAGGGCTAAATATCATTAAAATTGGCCATAACTGTAAAGTTATTTTTGAAAAAACGATTCATGTCTTCAAGTTTTTATGTCCCTCTTCATCTTTGCTTAAACACAGGATGATTTTTGAAGTAATGACAATGAGCAAATATTTCACTATTCCAAACATTAAGAACCTTTCTGGAAACTTGTTGAAGAATGCTCACAAGACCAGTATTTTTGTTTTCTTTTACTTCAAACTACTGTTGTCTGAAATCTCAGATTAAACTCATAAACAATAATCATATATTACTGCTATGTAGTTGTCAGTGTTTGCAGCCCAAAGAAGCAGGGAAAATACTTCTTCGTCTTTCTGTTTTATTTCATGGCAGGGTTTCTTGTTTTTACGATCCTGTCTTTTCTGTCTGCTTTTTTTTCCAGTCCAAATCTCCTGACTGGGTTACATACATGATGCAAATAGCAGCTTATTTATCATGCTGTTTGGTGATGGATCTTGGTGATTGCCTCCTATTCTTTTCTGACTGTAAAACTGAATTAGATTCTACACGGTGCAAATGTACACAATACACATTGTAATGGCAGCTGGTAGAGTGCTGCTGTAGCCAATTCTGAGTCTTTTTCCAGTCACAACTTCTGTTTCTTGTCTTCTCTGTCAACCCCCCTTCCAATCAGCACCCTAAAGAAAATGTAAAAAGTACCAGGCAATGTCACCAGCTGGTCCTATTTTCTGTCCACAGATATTCATGGTCTCTGATTGGAGTCATGGTCCCCTAAAAGCCACATTTACACAGGAGAAGAAAAAAAATACAGTGCACCTTTTGTCAGAAAAATTTAAACAGTTTAGAAAATAAGCTCATGTAATTCTTATTCTGAAGATGGTCCTTCTTAAAATAATTAAATGGCAGCTTCTTCAAAACGTGGGTGCATATGTGTACAAGCACAGTATGTCACAGCATAACTTTAGGTATCTTTTCCACTTAAATGTGTTTTCCTGAAAGGAATGAGCTGCTACCTGTTTGTAAATAAAAGAGATATAATCTTTGAAGTATTCTATTGTTTCTTAACACCGTAGGTATTCTTAATATCTATGGACATATGTCATACAAGAAGGAATCACAAGACTAGAAGTCCAATCAAATTTGTGCATGAAATGGAGGAAGACAAAAAATATAACTTCAATCCTCCCCCTTATAAACTGCCCTTAAGGCAGCTCATTATCTACCTATGCACTTTCTTATGTATCGTAGAATACAGATAATTTTAACTGAATCCCCCATTCTGGTTTGTTTATTTAGATTTGTTTCTGCTTGCTTTGGTTTTGTTTGTGATTTTTTTTTTTTTTATTTGGAGGAGGTGTTGTTTTTTAATTCAAAAGGTCTCTAAACAAAGGCACACAGGCTGTTAGTTTTAAAGCTTTGATTGCTTTTTCGTTCATATTAAGAGGTAGTGATCTGAAACGATATATGCAGGCTTCTTCTTTCGATTTCCCAGTATAATACAATTTCATGTAAGCGTTGTGTTGGTCAATATATGACAATGCATATCTCCATGTGGCTATGTAAGTGATGGGCCAAAGGCATTTTGCAGACTGCTGCAAAGTGACTAACTGTGATTGATTAATTTACTGTTCAACAGTGTAACTGTTAAATAAATTCTCTCTTTTCAGCTGCCAGTTTCTTACAGTTACTGAGACAGCAGCTGAACTACTTCTCTTCCCCTTTCTTCTTGGTTAAAGAAAATTATCTCTTTATTTAAGCAGCAAAAATGGTGTATATTTCTGAAATTGTGATAAGTGTTGTGTGTCTACTTCACTGCAGGTATAAGGGTAGGTTTCACTTTTTTCAATGCTTTTGTGATTCTTCAAGAACACTTTTAATGCCTAGGCTTTTTCAACCTATTTTAATTTGTGTTTCCCTGTATAGCAGCTTATTATCTGCATAAGCACTTTCTTATATACTGTAGAATACAGAAAATTTTAACCATTCTGAGTAACATCTCTCAGTGGCCTTTTTAATTTTTGTGTGTTTATATTTACATTTTGGAGATGGAATGAATGTGGGATTTATTATTTACATTGATTTTAAGAAACTTTTAAAAAAAAATGTTTTTAGAATTTAAAAAAGTTTCAGCTTTAAAGAAATCCCCCAACCAGGTAATGTCATTCTTTTTCTAGAGATCATTGTGCCTTCCTTAATACAAGCATAAGGAAAACAAAGGTAGGAGTATGAATCTGAATCTGTGACTCTTATTCTCTTGGTTGTCTGAAGCCATCTCTTGCCCTACAACCCTGGACCTTCCATGCAATACCATAGTCCTCAATGTTTTTTTCCATTTGTGATCTCTTTTCATCCTTGAGATAGAAGATCTTGTGACACAGACCCCTTCACCAGCATTATAACCATTCCTCTAGTACTGGGAATTTTGTAGTACTACTCCCCAACAGCATTTGTTCCATGTTCAGTAGCTCTGTGTTTGTAACCGTTATAAGGAACAGAGGTGTACAGCCTAATGTATTAAGCATCATATGTCATCAATATGTTTCATGAAAGAAAACATTTAGTAAAAACTGGTGCAAGATGCAGAGATATAGGTTGGGATTCAAACCTAATGATCACACAGATTTATTTTTTTTTTTTTGTGTTATCACACCAGTCCTGTTTATAGGTCATATTAAACTGTTATTGTCATTTAGGACTAACAGCTTCCAACTAACGTATCAATGGCATTAATTTCCTGCCCCCATCACCCACTGATCCTTTTCATTGCTTTTCATAACATTCATTGTTTAGAAACCTCAGCCAGTACCAAGTATTTTAATATTCTATATCATGGTTTCTGTGTAAGCTCCATTATGTCCAGACTTCCTGGCTTTTTGTGAAATACACAGTGACTACACCAAAAACAAATCATACACAGAAAAAAATTTACAGGTCTCATTTGTCTGGAACACTTCTCTCCCTGATCTCTTTATGAACTTCACAAATATTTGCAAAGGTAAAGGCATGAAATCCAATGAAAGGGTTGGAGATGATATAGAAAGAATGCATTTGTCAGTTTATAGCCCACATCCAACAATGTGCTGTAAGCTGTCTGCACCATGTTTAAAATTGAAAGCAAGGGAGCAGAACATTCAGAACATATAGATAATAAAGTACAAAACAGACTATAAAATGGAGACAGCTGGAGACAGTAATTCTGAAACTGTAATCTTCCTTGAGTATATCTAAAACAGAGCAAACATTTCTCTTCCTTGATATTAGCAAAGCATAACTCTGATTCACTGAAAATTCAAACTTTGCTCTGATCTCTGTATGTAGGATTTACTCCTTAGTGACACTGTAACTGCCAAGTACATTAAGAATTGAATAGTTATTCTGTTCATATTATCAAAAGGTACTGAGGATAAACAAAAGTAGCTCTGACCTATAAAAAGTGAAATGAAGAAGGAATGTTAACTGCGTAAGAATAATTGGATAGGAGATGCCATAGAAGTAGAGCATCCTTGTCAGACAAAGGGGAAAAAATCCTTCCAAATTGGCTTCGACTTGTATTTTCCACAGAAAAACTTACTGAGCTCTATTCTGATCATATTTGCATGAATATAAACTGCACTAAGTTGAGCAGAGTTATCCTTGTGTATTCTACCGTAAATATATTTGAATAGTCCCATATGAACCTGAAAATCCAGTGAGAAATAAGTTAGAAAGAAAATAGTGAAAGGACCCATTTTAGGGGGAACTGGGCTGGAATCTCCAAACTGCAAAACACACTCACAGTGGTTCAGCATCACTGAAGAAGACATGGTAACTCAGGCTTAAGTCAAAGGCAGCACCAGCAGGAGGCATATTCACTGAATACTGAAGAGAAGATTCCATTCCCATAGATATGAAAATAGAAAGGAAACATTGAAGCAGAAAGCTGTGGGGTTTGCAGGTGATATAAGGCACTTTACTTGGTTAAATGAAAGAGGCTGACCTTTTAATATGTGCAAGAAATAATCTTGTCGAGACACACTTCTACCAAAGAATAAAGCATCAAGCTTTTGATCTCTAGGTAAGAATATCATGACAGTTTTATTCGGCCAGAAAACTGTATTTACTAAAATCCCATATGAGTTCACTTTTACTTTTCCTTGTTGTATATACTCTAAAGAATGGACATTTATGTCGTTCTCCTTGTCTTGTAATAATTGATCCAGAAGTAGGAAAGCAAGACACTTAAAATCAACAGTTCTACACTAAATTACTAAAATAAATAAATTGATACTCTAGCTATAATTTTATAGCTACAGAAATGACAGAACCCAGTGTTTATAGGCATCTAGTGGAATCTATATACTTGGGTTATGTAGGGCATTTCTCTAGTTCCATCTGTCACAGCTGACCTGATTACGGGGTCACTTCCGGATTCTTCAAGTGTTATTGCATTAAAAGCTATACTTCATAGTCCTTGCTTGACCACAGAACAGTTTGGGTTGGAAGGGAACTTAAAATTAATCTAGTTCCAGCCCCCTGCCATGGGCATGGACACCTTTCACTAGACCAGGTTGCTCAAAGCCCCATTGATTTTTTTTTTTATTTTCCTTGACATTGATTTTCATGGCTTTGAATTTTTTTATACAAGTAGCCCCCAAAATACTCAGGGAAACTGAGACCTAGATGTTGAACGTAATATTAATGTAAATTAAAAAAACAAATTTAAATGCCTTAAAGCAACAAGAAATAAAGCCTTTAGTAGAGATTTTTAAAAATTGGGCAATTATACCCCAGTTATTTACACATTTTTTCTGCTTAATTTTGAAAACACCATTAATGAAGTTAGTGAATAGAACTGTGTGTGAATACATGAACACAGCAGCCAAGGAATATGAATGAGAGATTAAAAAATTTGAAAGATTGGAATGAAAAAAAAAGCAAAGGAAAAAGAGGGAGAGAGGAAAATAAAACTATGAATTAAGCAAATAAAAATATTCTAGATACTGTTGCAGTTATAGACTTTGCTTCTTGGACAAGTACTTTAGTTTTCTGTGTTGGATGTTGTCATTTGAGGGCATCTGGGGTAGTTATTTCTGAGGAAAGATTTTAGAACTGACACTTCACTGTAGTTAGGGTCCTTTCGTATCTCTGTAATGTAATCAGTCAAGGGTGATCAGGAAGTTTCTTTATCCTCTTTTAGTTGTAGATAAGCAGCTAAAAAATATTCCTACTATTATGTAGGTATTTTAATTACTGGAAGGCATAGCTATAGTGTTTTGAAGGAATTTTTGAATTAAAAACAGTGATGAGGAAATAAAACCAATTAAGGCTAAGGCAACAGAAAAAAAACAGCCAACCAAACAAAAAAACACCAAACATTTTCTTTTCTCATGAAAAGCAGAAACAATAAAAGGTGTCTCTAAATAATTCACATGTGGTGCTGAGCCAGCTTCTCAGAAAGCAATATTTCCATTTTCATTTACAAGTTTCCCCAAATGTTTCATTAAAATTCAAAGGCTATGCTGGAAAACAAACTAAAGTACTTTCAGGTATAGAGCATGGGGTTTTGGGTGGGTTTTTTTTTTGTTTTTGGGGGGGGGGGTTGTTAGTTTTAAACAGGTTACCTTCTTCCCTTATCTTCTTCAGCAGCTGGTACTTATAAATGAAACAATTTTTTTAAAACTACTGAATTCCAAAATCGTGATCACTAAATAAAGGCTCGTGAGATATGACACTGGTACATTCTGTGCTTTCCTCTACCGTACTGCCTCCTCTCCGACACTTCATTGCAGAGCCTTTTTTTTCTGGTGATGAAGAGATAATGGACCCTCTGAGAAATAAGACACCACATAATAATGGTCTGCTCTACAGAAGTAGTCCATTTTAATTTCATGGTTGTTGCATTATCCCACATGATTTCTCACAAGATGTTACAGCAGGATCACAATAATGCCACCATTGGTATGTACTTAAAGCAAAGTTAACTTTAAAAGTGTTGTTCTTTCAAGTACTTTCTCTAGACTGCATTCATTTATTATGACTGAATCTCCCATTTGATCCCTTTTTCTGGCACAAAAGCATTTTTATTCTATATAACATGTATGCTCAAAGCTAAAGTTGAGGGGTTTTGTTTCAGCATAAGGAAGAGACCTGAGACCAAGTACGCAACATTCAATGGCTAATATTCAGTGGCAAAACAGTTTGAAAGAGTAACATTGAAAAGAAAAGGATATTCATGCAAGAAAACACGCAAGCAAGCCAGCCTTTTTTAATAGCATTTAGTAGGGCTTTTTTTTTCGCAAAAAAAACATAAAATTTATTTCCTCAGTTGTTTCAGGAACTCTGAGACTGTAAATAGTTGGTGCAGCTTTTTGTTCAGATGATGCAGCTAAAATTTTTATTATCTTTCCAAAAAATCCTTAAATATTTACAGTCCTTAGGCAGATGTTATTATGATAATAGCATGTGCATGAAATTGTATCTGCCTTAAAAATACAGATTTCTACTGCTGTTGTACGCCTATTAAACAATTTCATTAAAATTTTTAAAATATATATTTTCTAGTATCTTGGTGGCTGTATTTTGTATTTCCAACAGCTCTAAAACAAAAGGCTATTTTGAAAGTGAACATGACCCCTTGCTGTGCATGAAGCATTTGTCTCTGTGTGTTTTCCAGTGGTAGAAGAATTTTGCATGGGCTGGTGTATGAGCTCACTTTAGTGATTGAAGAGTAGTATAAGTTATTGAGAGTTACTATAGTCTAAGAAAAAAAACAAAACAACACAACAACAAAGCACCACCACAAGTACTTAGTTGATGTCTGTAAATAAATAATCAAAAATATCAGTTACCCCAAATTCAATCTGAATGTGCATATGTTTGACTTAGTGCCATGTCTCTTACAATAACTGGTAGCAGATGCTTATCAAATACTAGAACAAAGCTCCCCTAAGATGCAATCCCCTTTTCCAGAGATCTCAAGACTGTGGGCTTCCCAAATTTGAGTTGTAGTCGTGTATTCACTAACAGCTTTTGATAGACTTTCATGATTTTTCTTCCAAATACTCTACTACTGAGGGGTTTTGAACTTCAAAGATCTGAACACCTGCATGACTGAGCTGTGTATTCATTCTTCTAATCTCATAACATTACTAGCAATATTTTAAACAATATCTGTTATGTAGAAAATTTGCCAAACGAGTAAATATGTGGCATAATCTCAATGAGAAACATTCTAGAAGAACAAGTAAAACATCTGCCAATAATTCCACACATTCTGTGGGTAGTCACTAGCATAAAAGCAAGGTATCTCATAACTTGGGTATACAAAAAAATGGTGCAAAGACATTATCCTTATTGTGGATTGCTTGTGCAACCCAGTAATTTAGCATGGGTTAACTAATGTTCACCCTAGTAATCACTTTTCCTTGTGTCTGACGCAGTGGAGAGAGGGGGAAAAAAAACCCATGAAGCTTATTTCTGTCAGCAGCAAGGTGTTGTGACTTGAGTGGTAGAGTTTGTAGCCAAATTTAAGTTTTAATTATTGGCTTATAGCGTAGAAAATTCATTGGTTTTGTGTGACTTTTTTCTTTATTTTAATAAAAACCTCAATGCTTTTTTAAACATCAATTTTCTCTATCGTCCCATGCCTTGTCTTCCTTTCATTTTCAACACCCTCCACTGTTTGGTATTTACAGATCACA
This sequence comes from Pezoporus wallicus, assembly GCF_028554395.1. Taxonomy (NCBI): domain Eukaryota; kingdom Metazoa; phylum Chordata; class Aves; order Psittaciformes; family Psittacidae; genus Pezoporus; species Pezoporus wallicus. The sequence goes on along the minus strand of NW_026642757.1, from coordinate 786,205 downwards.
AAAGACAATTTTTTTATTACATTTCTCCTACTGCTTTATGATCTAATACCTCCCAGAGGTTTAGCTGGTACTGAAACTATTCAGATCCTCCTCCTCCATTCATTCAAATTTTCCAGGTCCAGTAAATGTCAGAATTCCCGAAGATTAAAAAGACAAGGCTTTTAAAGCAAGCTTCAGTTATGATAAATCTTTCAGTTGAAAAGAAAAGGGGGATAAAGTTAAGGCTAATTTAGAAAACTGTCTGTTTCTGGTTTATTTTTAAATGTGACAGTTGCATTAGAAGTGAAGGTCAAATCATGTTTCGGCTTGCTGATACTGGTAGATCATGTGTCAGCAGGCCTGACGTGTCACCTCTCCAGACATATCCCCTGCTCTAACTCTAGGCCTGTAAGAGGAAGAGCTTAGGAAATTTTTATCTTTCTATTCAACCCAAGGAGAATATATTCAAAGTGCAAAATACACACTTTCAAATGCATCATGAAACGCATTTGAACATATAAGCTTCTCCAGAACTAAGCTTTCATAGCAGTCTCAAATTTTACATTTTCTGGAATTTTTAGGGACTTTTCAGTAGTCTGCAATATGGAATCCCTACAACTTCTGCTAAACTGGTTGGGGGGGGTTGAGTGTCTTGGGCCATTTGCTTAGGTGACATTCAGACTGTTTCCTCCCCTTGGCGGGTACACAGCAACAGATTTCCTGTCAACATCCAGTAAAAACAGTGCAGTGGGTAAATATAAGCAACTAAAGACTAGTGAAAAATAACACTGTGGTTCCACTAGATCTCCACTTCCAAAGAACTTTCTATGTTGGCTTAGTACGCTAAGATTTAAAACAAAACCCACTAAACTAGCAGAAGTGAGGAAAGAAGATAAGAGCTGCTCACTGATCGAATCAATCTACATGCTAAGTGGTACCAGAGCCATTGAATAATAATAATGAAAAAAAGCAAAAGCAGCCATTTCTGCCCAGGACATTGTCAGTGTGGTTGTTTGAGTTTTCTAACCATGCTATTCTTATCTACTGCAGGATCACTCCGAAAGCTTATTCATCCAACCCTTGTTTAGTCTCATCCCTTCTACACACACACACACACACACACACACACATATACACACATACTTACTTTTTCCCCTTTGTGTACTCTAGACAGATTTACAACAAACTAACACAATTCCTGAATCCATTTTTCTAAGTCCTATCTAAATGTATTATGATTCCAAATTAATCTTAACATGCATATCATCTAACATTTATAAGCAGAAATATTAGTATGTTTTTCTTAGGTCTTGGTTTGTTAACTCTTTCTGAAACTCTTTAGTTTTACTTGATTTCAACAATCCTAAATAGCTCTATATAATCTGTACATTTTACCTATTCAGAGTCTGTTTCTACTTAGAGCTCTAGTTCTATTGAATTTGCACATCAGCCCTTAAACTCAGTAAAATAAGCATAAACAAATTGTGATACCCTGATAAAATATGAAGACGTAGCAGGAGTTAGAATGGTGTTTCTCTTTTTGTACACAGTGGCTGTCCTGGTTTCAGCTATAACAGTTATTTTGTATTCCTTCCTAGTAGCTGGTGCAGTGCTGTCTTTTCAACTTTAGTCTGAGAACAATGCTGATAACACATCGATGTTTTTTTTGCTGCTCAGTAGTGCTTACTCTGATCAAGGACTTTTCAGTCTCTCATACACTGCCAGTGAAAAGAGGCATGAGAAGCAAGGAGGAAGTAGAGACAGGATACCTGACCCAAATTAGCCAAAGGGATATTCCACACCACAGCACATCATGACCAAGATATAAACTGGGGAGGGTCACCCAGAAGGGACCAATCGTTGCTCGGGCTGAGCTGGGCATCAGTCAGCGGATGGTGAGCAATTGTTTTGTGCGTCACTTGTGTTTATTGATTTCTTTTCCTTCCCCCTTTTAGTTTTATATTCTATCCCCTTGTTACTTCTCTTATGATCATTATTATTAGTAGTAGCAGTAGTAGTTTTATATTATACTCTAGTTATTGGACTGCTCTTATCTCAACCCTCGGAATTTATATTCTTTAGATTCTCTTCCCCATCCTGACTGAAAGGGGTTTAGGAGAAAGGAGGGACTGAGTGAGCAGCTGCATGATTCTGAGTTACCAGCTGGGCTTAAACTATGACAGTGGCTAATTCAGCATAACTCTACAACTTAAAAACCAAGTTTTTCTAATCACACCTTTAAGCTTTTGCTTTGTGTGTGTCAGGCTCTACCAAACAAAAAGAGTTTATACATACGTCAAGTAATAATGTAGGTACTTTTGCTGAAAGTTTGGTGCCTATGGTCTTCTGTTCAAAAGACAGGAGCTTTTTTCTTTAAAATATCACAGCCAGAAACCGTAGTGGTGGTGTTTGCCCTGTTGCTACACTAACATCCACTTTTGTTTTATACATTTACTAAAGCATTCCAGAGGGGTCAAGAGTCCCATATCCAATGTTTTCTTCACCATAGAACTCAAATCCATACCTCCAAGGAACAACTATAATTGCTGCAAAGAAGTAGTCTCTGTTCCTCCTGTTGAGGCTGTCACATTTTGCATAAGAGAAATAAATAACTAGAGCATGAATGTCCAGTAAACTCTTTTGAGAGCAGCTCTTACATTCCCCTTCCTCCTCAGCGCAGGTTCTACGTTTCTTTCACAGGTTAATGTAAAAAACACCCAGGCAGGAGAGTCTGGTATCCAAAAATCCTTATCCTCTCTCCTTTCCTCTTGTCTGGAATGCTTTAACCAGATATTCACGATCAAGCTTAGTTTTCTTGGTCTAAGGAATGAATAGTTTGTGCCCAATACAAAAGTTTGACTGCTCATCATTTTGTTTGGTATAAAATTAATTTATAAGAATTTTTCCTCCAGATAGTGAGTATGAGTTTTAACTTCCCCCAGATAACTGAATTTTTTATTTTAGTCAATGTGTGATCTTCAGGGATGTATAATATCTAACATTTCATCCTGAGGTGCTGAACTGTGCAATAAATGCAACCTGAGGACCTTTAACATCTGAAAATGAAGGACCTGCAGCAGGAGGATTTCAGAACTAGATGCAGCTGAAAAGCATTTTGGGAATTGGTGTTTGGGATTAACCACACAAGTAGCACCTAAGTATACTACACGCGATAATTTCCATACTAGACAGTGCCAGGTAGGATTTGGTGTACCCCCTTTTTATTCCAAAACAGCTGGTGGGACTTGTTTTCATGCTATTTCCTTTTTGTTATTGTTTTATTGTGATATTAAACTGAAGATGTGAGATTTATATTCTGTTTTGAAAACAGTGAAATCTGCAACCACACTTGTCATTCATTTAGAAGGGAATTCTGTAGTCTGGAGGAAGATGCTCACAAAATTATCTCCTACTCTCACGTGTTTTACCCATGAAGCTGGCAGCTTCATTGTTTCTGAAGAAAGCTGGCACAGAAGAAAGTTCTAGCAGAACAAAACCCTGTTGTTTAGGGCTGGGGCCATGCCCAAGCTTCCCATACAGTATATTATAAACATATGTTTAACCTTGATTATGCTGACTATTCTTTCATTCCTGCTCTTTAAGATATAAAGAACACCAAATACAACTTTGAATGGATGAAGACCATAGACAAAATGATTTCTAATCTTTGTTTATTCATGATGCACAAAAAATTTGTAAATGTTATTAGTAGTAGATTATTATGACTAACATTTGCCATAGAATTTGCTCTTGCATTCATGAATGGGCTCTGATTTTATCTGAGTTGCTTTCAAATTGGTTGCAAAAGCTGCTGAATTCTTACCATGCATATTTATCAAGGTACAGATTATTCCCTGCTAGTCACAGTATGTCCCTTGTTCTATGAATGACAAAAGTATTATTAAATAAGAATGTGATGAATAAGCCAGTTCCTGTCTAAAATTTCAGAAGTTTGCAATAAAATCCATGCATAAGTGAAAACGTTCATGAGTACTTTGCAGTTGACAGTATTTGTAAGTTACAAATAACACAGCTCCAAGCTTCAAAGCAATTAAACATCAGTCTGACACTCTAGGTGCTACTGTAGTTGCAAACATTATTGTAGCAAGAAGGTATCTGCATCAGTGTCAACCTAAGTAATATAATTCACCGAATTTATGACTTGGGTCATTTCTTTAGCCAGAAACAAAGATGATCTATTCCTCATCACGCTCCTTAAGAATCTATAAGACTCATTCTTTTGATAACTAACAACCACTAGAAAATAAGTTAAAGTTTTCCTGGAAGATGTCTTCACTTAATCATGGTATAAAACCCAAAGAAAAGGCTTGCTCCTGCACTGGTGCTCCAAATGGACATACCAGCCCTCATGCTCAAGATTTGGCTCGCTCATACACAATATCTGCCCACTTTGTCTCTATGTTCTGGTTTTGACTGGATTTTCACCCATGGAAAATCTGGGTGTTTAAGTGTCCTGGGTTCAGCAGTAGCAGTCATTTTTCTCCTTCTTAGTAGCTGGTGCAGTGCTGTGTTTTTGACTTTCATCCTGGGAACAGCACTGATAACCCTGATGTTTTTAGTTGCTGCTCAGTAATGTTTAGTCCAACCAAGGACTTTCTGAGTCTCATGCTCTGCCAGGGAGGATGGAAAGCCAAGAGGAAGTAGAGACAGGACACCTGACCCAAACTAGCCAAAGAGGTATTGCATACCACAGCACGTCAAGCTCAGTATATAAACTGGGGGCAGTTACTCGGAAGGGTTAGATCACTGCTTGGGTCAGGCTGGATACCGGTTGGTGGGTGGTGAGTGGTTGTATTCGCTTCTCTTGTTATTTCCCTTATCATTATTATTATTGGTGGTAGCAGTAGTGATTTGTGTCATACCTTAGTTACTAAACTGTTCTGATCTCAACCGGTGGGAGTTACATTCTTTCGATTCTCCTCTCCATCCCTCCACTAGTAGGGGGGAGAAAAGGCAGGGAGTGAGCGAGGGCTGCGTGGCTGAGTTGCATACTGGGCTTAAACCACGATATTAAGCTAGAAGAAAAGCGGAGTGGGCTTTGGAGAGATACTCAAACTGAAGAGGGAAGCAAAAACCTGATACAGACGGCAGTGTGCAACTGCAAGGCAGATGTTTGCCAGGTTTTTTTTCTAACATTAACAGGGCTGAATGCCTTATACATTCAGGAAAGAAGGAATGAAAAGACTCCATTTTGCAAATAGAGAATAGAAAAACTAACACTTTCAGCACAGAAATGTAGAGTCAGAAATTAAACACCACTCTTGCAAATCATTACTTTAATGTTTAAATTTCACAGGAGCATAACACCACGAAAGTTCAACAGCAGACATGTACAACTGCCAATACAGCATCTAACAGGTATTAGTGACTTACACAAAAATAATATTCACCTGAGAAACAGCACATGCCAAACATCCAGAAGAACAAAACTCAATACAAAGAAAAAATATTATACCAAAAAAGGTCTTAAAAACAATTAAACCAAAACATTTCTCTGAACATGAGTGAACTAATGTAGAATCTGTGCACCTAATTCTTGATTAAGCAAGATTTCGGATCACTTATCTACTCATGAGTTAACTGAAACTAAAGGGTCAAATTTGCTTCCATAGGGTTAATCAGTATCTTGAAAGCAAACCTCAGAAAATACAGACTAGAGGGGAATATCTATCTTCCTAGATACAATGGAAATTTTTAAAACCACCTCTTCACTGACATCCACTTTATAATTAAAAGATAGAGGGGAATGAGGAAGCAAATTTGTTAAAGTAGTTAAAGTAAATAACGTTTTCTGCTTTTAACTTTGTACAATCTACAGTTACAAAAGCAGAACTTGCTTAAATCCAGATTGTGTTTATTTATAACAGGAGGGAACAAAAACATCATGTAGTAAGAGTATCTATTTTAGATGCATTGCTTTTTCTTCTAAAGACTCTAGTGTTTCATAAAGCAAGCACCCACAGAAAAATAACCAAAGAATTGACGTACCAACTTATTTTCTCAAATTCATTTTTGGTTTGTTTTTAAAGCAATTGCATAAAAGTGTTCTAATTGCTACTTACTTTAAGAAAGGTTTAGCTCCACAAAAATGCAGACTAGACCTAAGATATTTTGAGACACTTTTAGTTTAGAAAATACACAGTGATACTAAACTGTTGCACCTATGTAGCATTTGGGGTTTCATGGTTTTTACCTCTTGCAGACAATGGGTAAAAATAAAAGTCTGCAACCTTGGCAGTTGTTTCATTTTAGATGATGCATTCCATTTCATATACATTTGTTACAGTAGTTAAGCAAAACAATGCTGCTTCTATTTCAAGACGTTATTTTTTAACATGTACCAGAGCTGTCATGCAGGCAGTCTGTTTGCCTGCTCTGCAAGAAGGTTTTATATTCCAAAAGGCTTCCCCCCCCTGCTCTCTAATGGTGAAAATAAATCAATTTCATCTGCTGGTAGTTTCATTTCTTTCCCCCCCCCCCCCTTTTTTCTTCATTTCCCTCTCTTTCTTTTGTGGGCCCCTTTCCACAATGCCATATGGCAGCTGAAGGAAGGGTAGAGCAATGATCTGCATTTTCAGCTCCTAACAAAAGATGCAATAGTGTCAAAGAGGCTCATGAATGCGTGAGACATACATGTATAGCAAAGTGCCTCCAGTCCTGTCAGGAAGGACTAAAAAGAAGCCCGATAAACCTGACATTGCTTTAGTGCAAAGAAAGGCAGCAGTGCTTCTCTCAGTAGTTCATCTTGCTCCCATCCATCTCCCCCAGCCCCCATCTCCCCTCCCACCTCTTTGGTTCCATGCCAAAATCCCATTAGCTCTATTAATGACATGTGGTTCGAAGTAAAAGAGTGTGGCAGAACAAGAAAGGCACAAGATGAACCAGTCTATCTATTCGTTTTTGATACATGTATCACGAGATGATAGAAGTATTTCAGCAGGGGCCGTGTCAGCTTGGCTACATGAACAGCAAAGAGAGAAAATGCAGCAAGAGGCTGTAATCAGTTTCTCAGCTGTCCTAATTCATCTCCCTAAAGTCTTAACATATGAATAGATGAAACTTAATTTTAAAATGCTGACAAAGTTTTCAGCATTCGCGTTCAAAATGCAGCTTGGGCTTTGTCTGCCCCTCGCCCTCCCCAAGACTTTAAGTTGTTTAAATACACTCCTCATCAGCATTGTGTGGCAGAACGAATACACCCTGTACTATTTCAACCACTTAGGACACCCTTAGTTAAACAAAAAAAGGCACAACTGCATTCTTCTGTAAGGGTCCAGGCCTCTGAAGCTTAGAGACATGGCACTTCGATATGCTGAAAGTGTTTTCTCCTGGAGTATGTTGAAGGACTACCTACAATCAGGTTTCCTGCATTTCTTAATTATTTAGACCTAACATGCTCATAACTTGATTTGCCTGTGTGATATTTCTAAAAGCAGGCATTTTTTAAAGTAAAAAATAAAAGTAATTTCTTTTCAAACTGAAATAAATCCTAACTTTGGCAAGTAAGCAAGGTGATGTCTGTTATATCTATAGGGCAACACTTTATTTTATTACAGTAAAGTTGTAGAAAAGTACAGAGTAGTGATTGGCTATTTAATAAACATGCTGTTTTATTTCTTGTGCCTCAGGATACTTCTGCTTGGTCAACTGAAAGACAACAAACAGTTAAATTGCATTCAGAAGTCAGTGAGATTTTCCACAGTCTTACTGCAATTTTTAATATTAACAAAAAATTTTAACGAGAATATATTTTAGAAAGCACCTGAATCAGTTCCAGAGGTATAAATCCAGACTCTCAATATCTGCACATGCTTTTCTGATTAGCCCCAAATAACTCTGAAAATAGCTATCGACCTGTCGTCGTCTCTAGGGCAAAAGTGTGAAGCTGAGAGTTTCTATTGGATTTAGCTGCACTTAAAGGCTGGCTGGATTTGCTGGTCATGACAAGCACCCTTTAAACCTAGAACTGTTAGTCTAAGCAGTACTGCAACAAAACAAGTCAGCTATTCAACACTTCCTCTTCTCTTTAAGGACATCTGTATATATAGCTGATATCCACTGAATAGGGTGTGAGTATTTTACCAGCAACACAGCAGTTAGGGCTGCTTGGGAATCTAGAAATCTGTTGTCTTCCATGTTCCCACCTCTCCCTCCTTCCCCCCCCCCAACAGTGGTATTGCATATAAATTTTCATTATTAACCAGTCTTGCAGTTTCCTTTCACATTTCTTTAAAGATCAAGTAATGGTGAATCTAAGCACACTTTCAAACACACAATAAAGCAAACACCCAACACCACACCCTCCCCCCCGCCCCAGACCAGAATGCTGAATACGAAGCGGTATAATATTTTGATGGGAAGTGTAGGAAGTGCCAATAATCCCTTCAATTTTAAAGATCCAAGTGGCTTTGAATTCTAGAATCACCACTGCTCTTGTGGACATCAGCCATACATTACTGATTTCATCTTGAATTCTGCCAAATAAGTATTTCTTTGAAAACTGGCAACATTTCCCTGTTTCTCTCTCTGAACTTCTTTCAGGTAAAAACCGGCAATTTTACTGGGATGTGAAGCTACTTGTTCCCAATTATATCAGTTCAGTGACATATTAGGTACATCATTAGATACATTGTGGGAGAGAAGACAAGTAGACCATTCTGAGTAAGGATACCTAGGATCATGCAGTTAACTCATACTTTTTCTATTCTTATACTATTGGACAGAGTGCTTGCAAATGAAAATATATGAGCACTCTGGGATATGTGATTACAGGCATATCTCCAGCCATACGAGAAACAGGAGATGATTACATGCTTTTTTCCATCATTGCTTCTTTCTTCTTAATGTGATAGCCTTTGCTTATTTAGATTTTGTCCTAAGGCAGTGCTTGGCTCTTTGCAGCCCTTAGATTGTCCTCTGCCCATAGCTCCTCCCACTTACTCCTCAGCTGTATCAGGTCCTGCCGTGTTTGTGGGTGTAACTTGGTCGATACTATGTCTGGTATGCACAGACTGTGGCGGCACATCTATTTCGGCACAGGGTCTTGAGGCGATGCTCTCAGCTTTACACATTTACGTCTTTGTGGGCACATCAGTCATAGTGACTCACTGGCTGCTGACTAGAAATTTATATACTCATCACAGTGAACTCACCTGTGGTTTGGGATTTAGCCCATACCTTCATTCATTTCATTGCCTTTGTTCTATATAAAGCCTATAAACTGGTGAATTTTGGGAAATGTCTATGTCCATTTTTGAAGAGCAAAGAGGCTAACTTGTACTTCCCTTTCCATTTACCAGGCAGCATAATTGCAGCCCATTATTTGAGAATACAGAAAAGAAACTGTGGCTTTAGAAATTATATGTAGAAGAAAAACTTTATTTCATTCTATAAGCACTAATTAAAACTGGAAACATTTTGATGGATAGACAATCTCTTGACCTAATTAGCACAAGGTATACTAATACATCCTGTCACCAAAACTACAATATCTCTTTTGGATTAGAGTTATTGTTTTAACACCCAAAGTCTGCTAGTGTAAACCCGAAAAGGTACTCTACTTTTCTGTTGGAAATTACTAATTTCCTGTGCTGATCAACACAGAAAGAAATCACGCTTGTCTTTGCAATATAGGGTGTTCCTTTTGATAACACATGACTTTGTCTCCTTCAGTCAGAGACAGACAAAAGACATTAAGTGTCAACATTACCCTGATCATTTGGATAGCAATGAACCCAAGCAGTTCACCCACGTGACACAAGCAGGGTCTTTGTGGGGTTCCCTGACCCCTTCTCCCCCAAAATCTTCTCCGTGCTTCAAGTCTTCAGATTTTGGTCCAGAGGGGTAAATGTTTTCTGCCAAGTTGTAGCAGGGAAGCATGAAATATCAAACTTCTTCCTCATTGAATGGATTAGCTGAGCTAGACTGAGGTTTGATCATGAAGTGACTTGAGAGGTTCATAGCCACTTGATGGGAACTACTGGCAAAAGAGTAAGATAGGGTAAATCACAGAGGGGGGTTGATTAGAACTTTCTTTCAAAATCTTTTTCCTCTTCTTAGTCATAATTTCATCTGCCATGCTTGAAATTGCAAGTGTGACATCTCAGGTCTATCTGGCTGTAGTAATTTTTTCCTAGCTAGTAACAGATTCTTTTCTACTAAAATTCTATTACTCCCTCCTATTTCTCTCAAGGATTGTAACAATTGCTCTGAAAACAGATCAGCAGCTTTGGTATAATCTTACTCCCTATAACTGGAACAAGATCCGCTTCTAATAAATCCTGTAACTAGATGTGACAAGAATAGAAAAGTTCTTTTCATTTCCTCCCTGCCACCTAGACAGGTAGTAACAAAAGACATTTTGAAGTTTTCTGATTCCAGGCACAATGTTAATTGCCAGCCCTCAGTGAAAGAATGCAGCTAATGTTATAAACATTTCTCCTTACAGCTTTGACATTAAGCAGGGACAGCAGAGGAGAGGTCATTTCTCATGTCTGAAGTTGACAAATAAAGGAAGTTAGTGTGGAATAAACATGTAGATTCTAACAGATTTAATTAAAGGACATTCTCATTGTCTTTGATGTTTATGAAACAGACCCTATGTTTAGATTAAATTAAAACCAGGATATATACTACAAGTTATATGGATAGACTTGAAGTGTTATGATTTTAGAATTGAAAGAAAAATTTGCATGGGCTCCATAATTTCATCTCAAATCCCCTAACATTGTGGGTATTTTTCATACTTGGTGGATTTAGTCTTGCTCAATACACATGTAGCTATGCATAAGATAAAAATAAAGGCCTCATTCTGTTAGAGGAATATTTTGCAGTATTTTTCAAGTTATTTGAATTTGGCTGTGGGCATTTTGTTGTTTTGTTGTTTTTAAATCTTTGGACTGTGAACAAGCATTTTTTACAAGCATCTGACATTCAAATGTTTAATATTTCAGCTTGCTTTTGAAAATGTGACTGTTCGTATAGGTTATGTGAAGTTTTGTTTTCCATTGATTACAGGAGTAAGAATTAGAAAGAATAAGAGGAAGGAATAATTTGCCAGGCAGCAGCTCTAGAGCAGTAATACATCTTAAGGAACATGAAGCATCTCACTTCTGAGCTACGAGGAACTTGCTGTTAGGTAAAAATTCATAGGTATTAATTATTAAGCTGTATTATGTGAAGAATTTCATTTTCCCTGATTACATTCAGGAAAGCACCTGCCTATAGATGTATTGTCCCAGCTGTAATGGGTATTTTCAGATCCTTGCCCAGATCAATTTTCTGTTGTTTTTTTCTGCTCACAGGTCTGATAAAGACCTGTTGGAAACAATATTGTATTTCATGTTGCATTGCAGCGGGAACATTTTAGCTGATGAGCCTACAATTTACCATCTCTGAGCAAATGAGTGCCAGCAAAACAGTCTCTGGATGTTCAGATGTTCAGAAAATTGGTACAATGGTAGAAAGAAGCAGAAGGAAGTCAACAACAAATTAATTTTGAAATGTATCTTTTTGATACCAAAATAGATTTATAAGCCATTTAAAGTCCCTACTGAACAAAATCTTCAAAATATGCAAAGTTCAATCAATGCAGACTCACTGGGAATTCTAGAAATATGGCAGGGCCTTTATAATGGTTATTTTGAATAGAATTTTTTAGTTGTTAGAATACTTTACACATGTGTAAGTACAGGGCAAAGTGAGCACTTTTAGTCTAAGGAGGAAGCTGGAGTGTCCCTGGGTAAAAGCGGTAGCTGAAGGATTCTGTTAATGGATCTGCAAATCTCGTCCACCAGATCCAGACAACTACAACCAATGACTTCAGAACAGAACAAATTCCATAGGCCAATAGTTTTTGAGGACATTAAGGATATTCTGAAACCCTGGAAAAAGAACCTCATCATAGCAGAGTCAGCAGTTGCTGAGGCTGAATCTAAACTCCTGGGTGCTGCAGGACCTCTGGAATGCAGAAAGGCTCAGAGAATGTGTGTTTGGTGCAGCTCCTTGGCAGAGTGATATTCAGTCAACACAAAAGAAAACCCTTGGTGCAGATTAATGTGGTCAGTGAATTCCCAGGATGTCCTAGTTTGGGATAAAATACTGCCATAAAGGACTCTCAGACAGGCATCAGTTAAACACTTAACTGTAGTTAAGTGTAGTTAAAGGAATCCAGAGAAGTTTTGGGAGGGAGGAGTATTTAGCTTTTTCCTGATGAACTGGAAAAACAAACAAAACCATGCAGCCAAGTGAGTTTTGAATATTGTCAGACTGCTGGTGCACGAGTAGTTATATATATACAGATATGTACCCAAAGATGCACATTTTTAGCAAATTGCCATAGCTGCATTGAAGATAAGAAACTTAGGAAAGTTTATAAAGATAAGGAACTTCTCTTTAGTATTTATCCATTCTGCTGAAACTTTGTTTTGGGATAAGTACACATATTTTAGAGAAAAGCAGGCAATGTTCTTACTTGCACATTTAGTAGAATTTATAGGGAAAAGTGCTGTGCAGTCTAGTTTGCCCAGTTTTCCTGAGATATGAAGCTGTCTGCTGCTGCAGTGTTAGTGCTGACACAGGTATCACTAATCACCCAGAAATAAATGCATGACATTTTTGAATTTGGTGCACTAATCATCTCCCTAAGAAGCCAAGATGCTGCTATTGCAGTGACAGCATTTAATTTACTTTCTCAGAGAACAATAGAATTTTATCTGAATACTATATGGGAAGGTGAGTTCTTTCTTGTTAGCTGAACAGTAGCTACCAGAATGGGTAGCGAGTTTGTTATAACAGATTTTAAAATAGGTGTGATATAATGTATAAGATGTAAAGAATCTATCTGGTAACCTTGACAATCTTAGTAGCCAGCCATATAGACTGCTGTCACCTTTTCCAGAAGGCATTAGACCTCCTAGGAGTATAATGGAACATTTCATTTTAGAATATTATAGACATAGAGTTGTTGAGGTTTAAAGTTCAGAGAAGGTGTAAGGGAAGGGCCTCACTAGCAAAAGGCAGATGTGGGACAAGTCCTGGTGAAAAAGAAAATTAAACAGAGAAAAGGAAGGAGGCATTGGAATGGAGGTATAGTTAATGTTACCTCTTTACTAACAATTATTTGGATTTAATTTGTTACATCCATATTTAAAAGCTATGGAGGTACTCACCATATGAACTTCAGGAAATACCTCCTTCCAAAAGTGGGTGGTAACTCAAAGCTAATGCAGTGCAATTCAGAACTCACAAATGCCAGCATTTCTGAACTTTTGTGATGTGGGTAAAGTACCACATTCTAAAGGCTGCTTTTCAGTTTTCCGAAATGAGATTGATATGAACATTAGTTAGGCAGACATCAGAAAACTGCATTCAGCAGATTCAAATTCAAATTTGGGATTATGTCTCAATCTTAATGGCGTTCTTGGTTTGAAAAACACTGGGTTTTGGCAGAAGACCAAACTGTGGAGAGAGATGATGCTCTGAGGTGTTTAAACCTATGAATAGGAAGAGTAAACTTTCTGACTTGGAAAAGAATCAAATTACTTGTTTTGTCACAGTTAACTAGAGAAGACAGTCCCCAAAATTGCAAAGGTAAACATCACAGGAGAAGAAAGTCACTTATGCGTTTTATGGAGGAGTTTAGAGACACTACGTCTATAGATACTGCTATGCAATTAGGTGCCTATATGAAAAAAAAAAAAATCAACAGTGTATAAATATATGTAGGAGCAATTTATCTCCTTAAACATAGGCTTTTACATTTGGTTGAGATGCTCTAGCCTCTTTTAGACCTCAGTGTAGACGAAAACATCATACAGAGTTAGGAGACTCATTATCTCCAGAACAACTTCTGGAACAGCCAGGTGGAGTACCCCGAGACATCTAAAATGGCAATAGAAACCTTTATCTACAAACCTAAACATTTGTGACAGCAGCTTCAGGAGGTGCAGGTCTTTCTATATTGCTTTGCACTGACATTTTTTTCAGCAATAGAGCCTGTTCTGTCAAAAAGCTTCCTGCATAATACAATTCATTTAAAACTTACAAGTGGCTTTTTATACAATTCCACAGTCCTAGCAGAAACTATTTCTGAGTAGCCTAGGCCAATTCAGTCAATCTCCTGATGCTGGAGTCATGTAGCACTGGAAGGAAAGCTACAAGTTCATGTAACAAGGGGTTGCATCTTAAAAAAGGCATCCTCAGTGAATTTCTCTTTGAGGTGATGAGTTTATGTATTTAGGGAATAACAGAACTCCAAAACTATTTAAGTAATAAAAATAAGTAAATATTACCAAAATATGTCCTTAATCTTTCATGTTTTTTCTTTTATCAGATATTCAAAAAAAATTTTGTGGTGCATGTAAGAGCAGTAAAGAGAGATTTTCATGCATTTTCTATGCCACCTGGGCTCCTCTAAATTTTTTTTTTTCAGCCTTCATAGAGTGGGTAGATATTTTCTCTGAAAATAAAGTCTAAAAAGAAAAACAGACATCAAACAATCCAGGTCGGATTTGGCTGAATAAGCAAATGAAGGTATTTATGCACTGAGTGGGTAGCTGCAAGTTAGAACAAGTAGATGCTGAGGTCAGAGTTTAGCTGCCTAAGTGCTGGTGGCTAGCCCCTGACAACTCAGAAAGGTACAAATCTTTCAAAGGCCTTGTGTCATATCTACCAGTACTTCATGGTCATTGGGAATACCTTTGGGCACCTCACTTGGCACAAGCCATTTACGTTTAGGCCACCATAATATGATTAAGCCCCTGTAAATGAGCAAGGGAGCCAAGCTCATCCTAAAGAAAACACCTACACTTGGACAGCTGAGTTATTCTCTGTACTGTGCAGCTGGACTGACAATATCACCACTGACATAACAGGAGCTTAACCAGTTATACATGGATACCAAAATTTAGGTGTTTCTATGGTGAATTGAATCCCACCTCCATTATAATAAAATCTGGATTTTTTGTTTGTTTGTTTGTTTGTTTGATTGGTTTATTTCATTTGAAAGCTCAAGTTTTAGTAAGCCAAAGTCAAAATCAGTCTTTAAGTTAAGAAGCCAATTCCTATTGTTTGGTTTGGATGGTCTTGTAAGTGAAAATCAATCTTTAAGTTAGGAAGCCAATTCCTATTGTTTGGTTTGAATGGTTCTTGTTTTGTTTGTTGGTTTTACTAAACAAACAAAAAAAAAACAACCAACCACCAACCCACCCCAACCACCAACCCCCCCCCAAAAAACACTAAAAAACCCAAAACACTTTTACTTTTGAAATTCATGGGGAACTAAAAGTCTATCAATTGCCCAGATAAAGATTGGCAGTCACACCTGAGGAAGCTAATTATGCCTCAGAGATTAGTTTCCTGAATATTATACTGCATATTGAGATCTTAATTTGCTCTTTCATTTTCACATTTATTACAATATTAGGCTTTCCCAAAGGCGTTTTGTTTGCTCTCATGTTTGCATGAGCATCTTTACCTAACAACTCACAAATTATTATTTTGAAGTACTAAAACCCACAGTAAAATAAGGAAAGAAATAATTTACTCTTACTTTGCCCTTCAACCCATGTCTTTTTTGATCCAGTTTTATGCAGTATAACTTTCTGTGCACCTACATACAATCCAGAGCTTTAAAAATCAACATTAACTGTTCAACACACACACACACACACACACAAAAATTCTGTAAATTTGAATATTTTGTTATTACAGGAAATGATTTCAAATTTTTATAAGTCTTTAAAGTTTAAGTAACTTTTTTCCAATAACATCCTTGAAACATAAGTTGAATTCTTCCTAAGGAAACTGGCCATGTAGGACAAAATTATAGCTATAGCAAATGAATTTAATTGCTTATCCAGGTAATCACGATTAAAGCCTCCTGTATTCATTGATATATGATATGCAATTTCATCAGTCTTTTCTTAAGGTCAACTTTAGTAAGCATGTTTAAGCAACAGCTAGTAAAACTGAAGGAGGCATTTTACATAAGACAACTTTAAGATTACGGTAAATCCACAGGAGAGAAATGTTTCTGTGTCTTAGTCAAACAAATATTTAGATACTCTGAACACATCCTGGATTGTACTGTGGTCAATACAACCCTTTTGGAAGTCAGTGGCAAGTGGCCCAATGAGAATTCTGTAAAAACTAACTTTTCCATCACAATAAAACCCACATGTTCAAAAGAATTTTCCATTCCATTCTAAAAGCAAACAGTTCCTTTAAAAACATGTTTTCTTTGAAAGAAAATATTTGTTCCATAACAAATGTCTCCAGTTCCTCAACATGTTGTTCTAATTGATTATTTTGAATTTCTTTAGAAATATTTCTCTGGTATGACACTTCTAAATGGACTTCTCTTCTACCACAAATGGAATATAGAGCCTCACCAATAGGACTAATTCAGATGCAATTTGTGTCTTTCGTAAGGCCAGTTATTTTACCTCCTTCATTTTACCTCCTTTCTGAAGTCTTGAACTTCTGTCAATATTTACACAAAGAGGGTCAACAGAGTGTCAATTCCAATATTAGTTTCAATGCTCTGATAAATCTCATTTACATGGATACTACTGTAAATGTACAGACATTTTGTATATGAATCCTTGATGATAGCGTTATTACGATGGAAACTCTGGAAAGGAAATAGTTTTCATTCTTATCCATCAAGATAAACTGACAAAGAAAGCTAAAAAGCAGACCTCATGAGCTTCTTATGTTATGCAAAGCAAAGTGAACTTTTGATCTCTGGCAAGCTGACATGTTACACACCTCCTGACAGACATTACGTCCACCCAGTTATTGCTGCAGTCTTTATGGGCAACACATGAAAATAATCTCCTTCAAGGAGAGCTTTAGCTCAGGTTGAAAAGACCATTGCCAATTCCTCACATTTGCATACCGCATGTTATTTTGGTAGCTCAAGAGACTGCATTACAGACCATAATTCCTTCTTAACCCTGCCACCCTCCTGCTGCCATGGAAACTCTAGGTGTCTTTAACAGACAAGCAGTGAGTTTTCTCTTACCATTTTCTGCCATTTCTTTTAACAAGACTTGCCTCTGACAAGCTTGCTGTAAGGACTCACAAGTTACTTGAAAATATAGGCTTAAATCATGGAAAAAGCTCAGATATGACATGAGATAGGACCAAACACTCTGATAAGCAACACAGCTAACAGATAATAAATCTGTAGTTATTTCCAGGTAAGTGATCAATATTTGTTTTCCACTGGGCAATACTGCAAATTGAAAGGAATTTGATATTAACTGCATCTGTTTTGGTAAGACTGGAAATAAAGAACTTTATCCAAGGTCTGTTATGAGAATACTTGTTCATTTTTACTACTTGCTAAGTGGTGTTTGTTATTATTATGATGGCATAGAGAGACTCTATTTAAATATTTACTTTTTCTTTAGAGAAATGGATACTTTATTGCTGATGAAATAATTTTCTTCCTTGTTGCAGCCTGTTCTCAGTTGTTTTTTGGATAGTTGTGCACCCTATTACTCAGTTTACTGTTGAATTTTCTGTGCTTCCAGCTCATGATTTGCATCTTATCTGACTTTCACACTGCAGGGCGTCTTGCCTCTAAAATGAAGAAAATCTAAATTCAATCGTGTTTCAATTCCAATGATTTTTCTGAATTTCAACATAAGAACTACACATGTCAGGAAACTGTGAAAATGCCATATTATGCAATCTTTCATCTGCAACCCCCTTTGATTCAGCTAAACTTTGGTAATCTTACAGCCAAGTCCCTGGTCAGTAAATAGGATCAAACATGTTTAGCCCAGTAAATGCCCTGTTCAGCCACAGCATAGTTCCATCTTTCCCAGCTCTGTTTTCCCAGCTTTATGACACTGGAGGAACGTGGATCCACCCACAGTCCCATGCTTAAATCTGTAGAAGACATTGAGTAAATACAGATACACATCCTCACTCCACTTTCAGTTCCCTGGAGGCCTTTCCTAATTTGCAGCTATTACATCAGAGACCCATCAGGACCTCCACAGACAAAGTACAACTTTTTCATTACAATCCAGAGAGAAGGAATGTGAATTGGCTGCTTCTTTTCGTACTACTCTGACATTTTAAAAAATAAAATCTCATTTCAAAACAATTTCTCTCCCTCCCCCTGAGTTGTGTCATTCAATTTCTACTCATCCTTATGAGTCATCTGGAATTCATGATCTTGCACAGTAAATTAACAGGTTTGGGTTGCTTAGTAACCATAACTACTTGGTGATTTATTAGGAGCCAAATGTTGACAGAGAAGAGGTGAATATTCTAATTCGCAATATATTTGGGACCATTTGTCTCCAGGTTTATGTTGCGTGTTCATAGTATGTGCAGCCTCTCTCATTTGTGCAGATATTAATGCTTCCTTATCCTAGTATGACAGCTGTGCCTTTTTCTACACTGCTTGCATGCTTAAGCTCCTATTTAAGCTCATACAGGTAGATTTCTCTGCAGCTCATCTAGAAGCATCTAAAAATATACCCCTTGAAGTAAATGCGTGTGTAAGAGGAAGTAGAATGTGGGTATGTCTTTCAGATGTTAATTTTTTATTTTAATTTCTGAGACTCAGGAAAAAGCGAGGTTAAATTTCTGTATTCCTAGTTGTATTGAGTGGTAACTCGTAAAAAGAGTTCTCTTTACTCTTGTAAAGAGAAAAACTGTTATCAAGTGATAGATTTTCAACTTTTAGGCCATGTAAAGTAAAAAAATCTATATGCTTTGTGTTGCCAATGTATTTTGCTGTCTCATCTACATAAATTACAATAGCAGCCAATGATCACAGCAGGATTGTATGAACACAGCCCCAAAGATAAGACTAAACAGAAGCAAGCAGCTAAACACAACACTAGCATTCCTGTCAAATTATTAAATAACTAATTCATTAAACCAGAAAGCCAAATTAGAAAAGCTGGCCATTTGTGCATGTAGACACACTGTAGTTAGGATAATTGGGACCAGCTGTTGTACTGTTTTGCTCTGGAAAGGATCCAACACTATTGGAAGGCAGCACCACAACATGGAGGCAGACTGCAGAGTGATGATAGTGTTTCTGCTTCCACCCTTTAAGCCCTTTTTCCTCAAGCAGTTTATCTGACAGCTACAATGACTCAAGCCCTCTCCAGCTCATCTAGCAATCATAAACCAACTGGAATGGTTAAACCCAGAATTATCTGGTGAAAAACACATAATTGAAACCTCTCCCAGTAATCCACTGTGGAGAGAGTTTTACCATCCCCAAAACATATACCCCATTTTCATGTTACTATAACAGGACTAAAAAAAGCTTTACCTAGATTAAAAAAGGCAAAATACAACAAAAATTAAGCTTTTTAATTACATACTTTCAAGTTTCGAGTCTCAAATATTTTCCATAGGGAAGAACAAACTATTGCAAAATCTTGTTTTTACACTTGGCTATTTAGATATTATTGCATAGCGCAACATGAGAGCTTACATAAATGTAAGCTATAAAGGGTACCACAAGAGAGTCTGAAAAAGACTGCACATTAAGTAATCTTTTATTCCACAACACATATTTGGGTCCAAACAAAAAAGGATTAAAGGATAATACGGCAAATCCTACAGTAATAGGAATACATCTGAGAATTAAATTCTCATTTCTCTCAAAGAAAAAAGATATCAAAGAACTAACAGTGAAAGTGTTATGTTGCTTGCATGCTTTATATCAATTTGCACAATATACATTTTTCTATTCTTCATAACAACATCTCTCTGGCATTTTAAGTGAAATTCAAAGATGTAAGGAACTTCAAGTATCACTATCCTACAATTTTTTATTGATATCCTGCAGGCAGAGTGGACAGTAAGCGCCTGGCTCTACTTTTTCACCTGCCTCAAGCAAAAAAATTATGATGCTGAAGTTGTTGACATTTTTCTGCTTTTTAAATGAATGAAAACTTCCAGAGAGGAAGTTTATGTTTTGCAGAGTAGAAGAATAAATAAAGACACACATACACACACCCCCAACAAATACACCAAGCCTTAAAATTAAGCTAATCATCAATTCAAAAAAATCAAGCAAAGAAGGTACTTATGCCGTTCATTTTTTCCCCTTGATTGAAAAGTTTTTATTTTTTAGCTTAATCTGAAACTTTTTCTATTGCACCCCAGTCTATTCTTTAGGTTGCTTTTCATCTCTGACAAAATTTTGCAGAAGATAATTATAGGAGATGGACATACCAGCTCTAGACTACAACACACTATGGTCTGTTCTGCAAAGATGAATATTCTATCCCTCAAACGGGAATCATGGCACATTAACACAAAGCTGATAAACACCTGATCTGTTTACTTCTATTTAAAGTGTGGAATTATCACTTTAGGCTTTATACAGCTTTGAGAAATCAGGCTAATATTTTCTTGGCACAGTGCTGTGTGTATGGAAGCATCAACTCAAGTTAGTGCTAGCTTGGGGATCACTGATGAAACGGTAGCGTGTGAGTGTGTGCATGCACGTATATGGGGAAAATTTTTGCCACAAAGTACCATTGTGATGTATAAATATTTCCTAGTTTATCTAGGGAAGCATCAAATAATCTGCATGGTAAATTAAGTCTCTGTTATTCCTTTTGTCTTCTAATGTATATTTCTGAGGACAGCTAAAAAGATGTTTCCTTAATTAAGGTTTCCAAATACACCCATAAATTATAACTTAAAGCATTTTCCATTTAATAGTTTAAAAAACCCATACAACAAAATAAGAGGCAGCATTAATACCACTGCATCTTTTGGGTACAGTCTATTATAAGGGTCATATGTAAGGGTCACCTGTATTAAAAGCCTTAGGCCTAAACACACTTTAAGAAAACCCCATGTAAATTATTGAAATTATATTTTCTATATAACTAAACCCCCAGTCACTGTCAAAGATGTTATATTCACCAAAAGAATTCTTAGGATTATAATCTGAAATACATACCAAAGATCACTGCAGAGTACATTATTGCAAATGTGTAACTCAGCAGCTTGGTACAGACATCTCACTAACATAACAATGTGTCTTCCGACTTCCTCATTCCCTTTTATCTTTGAAAATTAGCAAGAAAATAACACAACTGAATACTTATAGCTCAAATATTTCCTCCGAAACAAGACAGCCTTTCTTGTAAACATAAATAAAATTCAAGAGCCATATAAGGTAAGGTTAAAAAGTCTCAAGCCATATAAGTTTCAAGACAAATACCAGCTAAATGGATATATTTACCCCATTTGAGCAAGTAGAATTACTTATGACAAATCACAATAACGCTATGCCAATATCATCTACCCACTTTCGAAGAGGAGCAACACAGTCCTCCAACAGCAAGCCAAGAAACAAATTGCAACTCATTGATCACCAAATGAGGCCCTGACACCTTCTTTCCAGGACCAATAAAAGTTCCAGCCCTTTATTAAGCTCTGAATACACTTCTTCTGGAATGACTCAGCTACAGCAGCCATCGTGATTTTCCAAAGAATCAGCTATGTGTTCTCCACCCTCTTCTGCCCATCTGTCAGAGAGGAGTCATCCCCCTCATTGCCTGCTGTTAGCCATGGCCGAGGTGATCAGTAGGTCAGCACAGCAGAGAAGACATTTGTTTTCTGCTACTGCTGCAAACACTGCAGGAAGGGGTTAACTTTCCTATGACTGGTTGCTTAAATGGGCTTCCTGAACACTACATTTCTTCTCATAACATGAAATACCTCACATCTTAGGCATCTGACTTTGAAAGATTGTCACATAAACTCTTGGAAACTTGAGTAATAATTAAAAAAACATTTAAACCCTTTTATTTACCCTGTGTGACCAGCAGGTCAAGGGAGGTGATTCTCCAACTCTGCTCTCATGAGACCTCCCCTGGAATATTGCATTCAACTCTGGGGCCCCCATCAGAAGAAGAATGTGGACCTTTTGGAGCAAATCCAGAGGAGGCCACAAAGATGATCAGAGAGCTGAAACACGTTTCATAGGAAGACAGGCTGAGAGAGCTGGGCTTGTCCAGCCTGGAGAAGAGAAGGCTCCAGGGAGACCTTAGAGCAGCTTCCGGTTCCTAAAGGGGCCGACAAGAAATCTGGAGAGGGGCTTTCTAGAAGGAGATGTAGTGAGAGGACAAGGGATAATAGCTTTAAACTGGCAGAGGGGAGATTTAGATTAGACATTAGGAAGTTCTTCCCTGTGAGGGAAGAGACACTGGCACAAGTTGTCCAGAGAAGCTGTGGCTGCCCCATCCCTGGCAGTGTTCAAGGCCAGATTGGACAGGGCTTTGAACAACCTGGTCTAGTGGAAGGTGTCCCTGACCATGGCAGGGGGTTGGAACTGGATGATCCCTCCCAACCCATTCTATGATTAAGTTTGGTATCTATTAAGAACAGATTGCTGTACAGGGATGAAGAACCTGTGCACAGCATTAATTGCAGACCCCATGTGGCTATTCTGGAAACAAAGCTGATTAGGGGTGTGTGGGAAAATCAGGTTTTTATTTTGACAATTTCTGCAAGCAAAGAAAAATGCTGCTTTGTAATGAGCTAAAAGTAAAGTTTCCAGTGAATAAGTGAAAAAAAAAAGTTATGCAAAATGAAAGGGTTTTTTTCTCTGCTGTACTGTGAAGTCTCTGAGAGAAGGAAAGAAGGGGGGTTAGAGAGATGATTGTAGAGTTAGGGGGCATTAAAGAGATGATTGTACATTGTCCAGAATCATTATGTTTTGTTTGTTCTAGTGAGACCTTTCTCATGTGGCGAAAGGCATTCTGAACTTCTGTGGAGTTTCCAGCCCAGGCTCTCGCTGCTGAGGCTTACTTAGTGCTGTAAAGCAAAATTATGTATCCTTCCTCTATAAGAGGTAGAGTATTAACTGCAAGCTGTTCCTTGAAACACTTCAGCATTTTAAAAAGCTGGGTTTTTACATAAAGCTATAGAGGTAGGCTTGTTTTTTTCTAGTTTCAAGAAACACTATACCACTACCACAGAATTCAGATGAATTATGGACAGACATGAAAATGCCTTTGCCCTATCAGATTAATTTGTCTTCTGGGAAGCAGAAGAATGCAAGAAAATCCTACATTCACTTCTTCTATACCACTGACAGTTGAACACATGGCATTTACCTGCAAAAATCTCAAATACACAGACATGGTTTACAAAACAGGAGAATTTGTTATGTGCAAGCTCAGACCTTGATCTATCAAATGAGACCATCTGCTTGAAATTTGACTCTACTCTTCCAACTAGAGAAATCCCTGATAAAGTTCCTGTCTTCACATCCAGGTTTTGATTAAATAATGTTCCCAAAAGGTGACTGATTTTAGACCTGAGCAGTACAGATTTGTTACAAACTGAAGAAAACCAATTTGGCTAAACAGAAGAGATTCAATCCGCTTACATTTAACACAGAAGGAAACAGTTCTGTAGTATGCATATTTGTGCCGAAAGCTCTTAAAGGAAAAAAAAAATGCTTTAAAAGTTACTTGAATATGACATCTGATTTACACAGCTGGAAATCTAAGGCCAAGATAACTTGAACATTAAGTTTGAATTGATGTTGGTGGAAATAGGAATCATCTCACAGGATTTCAGAGCCTGTTTAAGTGTTTGCCATGTGGCAGAAAAAAGAACTTAATGCTTAATAATCATCTTTTGTAATGATCATTCTTAGTCTTAATTTTATATGAAAAGCTATTTTAAAATTGTATTAACCATTTTAAAGCACGTCTTTATTCTGTATTATTAATTAAAAATCACAAGGTATGCATAGCTAAATATATTAAAGATTAAGGATGAAATCATTAGTCACTGGCTCAATGTCAGGCTACAAATGCTTACCAGATATTAAATTCCCAGACACTGAAAACACGTTCCAGAGCATGTAGTGTTAGCACTCAGCTAAGAAGGCAGGTGTTTATAGAGAAAGCAGACAGCATTTCATCGATAACTTCCTGGTCATTTGAAAGTTTGAGCAAAGACCATGGCCAAGAGGGTGCCCAGAGAGATGAATAATGGGTTGTGGCACTTTCTGATGCTCAAAGGGAAGGAAGGTGCCTGTAAAGTCTGCCGTGTTAGGATGAGACAAGGAACTCCTTTCACCCTGGAAATGAGGCAGCTGATCTGGGGATGTGTTGCTGAATAGCTCAACTAGTGGTACTTTCCTACTTCAGGAAGGAAAAAAGCAGAGTTAAAACTGCTGCTTTCATCCTTTTCTGAAATTCTGAATGATCTCTCCTTACAAGAATGTCTTGGTGCTTTTCAAGATTTAGGAGCTGCCAATTTAAGATTTCCATGTGTAAACAAACCAGTTATTTTCCTCAGTTTTGTGGGGGACTTATCTTTGCATAAGAGTGGACTAGGAGCTCCTATAACTTCAGAGGCAGAGCTGAAGATTAAAACATCAATCCTTTTACCATTCAGTGATTCTTTTGTCAAGATAAGCACAGAGTTTGAGAAGGATTTATCCCTCTATCCCATGTCACAGGAGGGAAAAAAGTTGGAAAAGTTCTAGAGAAAGTAGGTGCAAATGTGTATGGAAACTCACCATGTTGTACAGCAGCTCATCTGGCAGCCTGGGTATACAGTTGGGACCTGACACTGAGGTGAGTACTCTAAACCGGACTGGCTTCCCAAATACCTAATGTAAATTCATTCACATTCTATGCCAATGACCATCTCATACAAAGCTTAACACACAGCGGTGTTTCTACAGCAGCCTTTTCCAATCTCAGATGCAAGAGATAAATTGTGGTAAGGAGGCGCTGAATCCTGTATCCCCATACAGGCAAGGCTGCTACTGTTGCTGGGTCCAGCCAGTAGCAAGGCTGAGCATATATTCCCAATAAGTACAGACACAAATATGTTTATAACACACACCTATATACATAGCCAACCACACAGATCAAACACTCAGCACTCATAAGCACAAACAGCCCCAACGGCTTCAGTCTGTTCCCTTCTCTGCCAGTTCAGGGTGAAAGTCTGTTAGTAAGAAATGACACACATATATTTACATCCCTGCAGCATCTGGGCTTAGACAACCTAGTCCATACAGTATCTGCTCCTGGACCCCCATTTCTGGCATCTCTGGCAAGCTCTAAGGTCCACAGCTCCACCTAAGACACTGGTACACACCAACACAGATCCACACAGCTAATCCACCCAGTAACTGGCTTTATATTCTGTAGCCTTTGCATCCTCTTGTTTCCAGTCTCTCACACACTAGTAGGTGTCAAGCAGTCCCCTGAGTTCACAGTCTCTCTAGTAGCCAGTTCCTGCAGGTTTCCTATTTCCAGACACACACACAGGGCTCACAGCCCACTTGTTCCATTTACCAGCTAGCACGGCTTGATATTCTTTATGCAACCACATTGGCATATAGACCCTTACCAGCTCCAGTTACTGACACTAGACACCTGTGCCTCATAATCTCATCTCAGTGTTTTTCCCTATGTCCCATGATGAATCCCATACCCCTTTCAGACATCACCCTCCTCAGCCCAAGGTGCTCAAGAAGGCCTTTCCTTTGAACAATCATGAGATTTAGCACCCTCCTGGGACAGCCTCAGGAAGAGGCAAGTCAGGATGCTTACCTTTCCATCAAGGTTATGGGGGTTCTCCGGCCACCTTTGGTCCTGTGCACTCCTTTGCCTGTATGGATGGGAGCCTTTTGTCACAAAACCTAACAATAATCATTTTGAAGAAGGAAGAGTTTGAGAGAAATCCCATTACCAGGATATGATTAGGGTTTTCAGATAGGTTCATTAGTAGACTGAGCAACCATAAAGTTACTCCACATGGAAGTAAAATAATGTATCAGCTAAGCTATTCAAGACACAGATTCAGTTCAAGCTGAATCTGAGCATACCAAAATAAAGCAAATTTCTGTGACACTGCACACTCTCCGAACCATGAAAGTAATCTCATTGCAAAGTATTTGTAATCATTTTTGGACACTGTTAAATTTTGTAGAAAGCAAATTAGTTACAGTTGTAGAAAAAAATTTGAAATGTCAACAATTCAAGCTTTTTGTTGATTGCAGAAGACATTTTCCATCTGGTCCCAGGCATGAAAATATCCTAAAGTGACCTGCATATGCCAGAGCTCAGATGAACTGAATGATAATCTAATCCTGCAAAAGTTTCCAAACAGGGAAAAGCCTTTTCATTTAGGGCTAGAACCTTCTTCCACTGAAGTCAGTAACAGAACATCCATGAACTCATTAGGCAAGACAGATCTTAAAGTAATCCAATATAATAGCTTTTTATATGCAGACACAGACATACAAAGAAAATATAGGCTACATACATGTGGGGCAAATAACTGGCATAAAGAAATATAGAACAACATCCCATCCCACTGATATTTGAGCTTTACAGTTAAAATACAGCTAAGATAAAATAGTGCACTGAAGCAGTTTCTATGAACTACAGTTAATGAAAAGGATTATTTTTCCAGTTGCAGGGAGAAGGAGGAAGAGAGAGAATATTTGCAAACTTAATGATGCACATTTTCCCCCTCATTATAGCTTAAATTATGTGAAATCACAATATATTGCCTCCTACAACATACACACAGTAAAAGCCAATTACAATAAGTCTTTACAAAAATGCTCGTAAACTTACTTTTGGCTCTCCAAATGGATCTTGTAATGTATACCAAAACCAGATATGAAAATCTTGCTATCAGCCATTGAACAAATGGACTGTAATAGGGGCTAAATCAACCATAATAATATAACAGATAATATATTTAGATATTGAAATGAGAAAATGAATATTAATTAACACAAATAGTAAGTTTATAAATCTCAGTAATGGTGATATCATGAGTTACAGTCTTTGTTTTATTTATTCTTCTGAGGTGATACTTTGAATAAAATTTTACATTTTTCAACTCAAGCTTGCTAATTTCCTTCCCATGCCTAATTTCTCCAATCTGTTAAGTTATTTTCTAAGAAGTGTTTTATAGAGCTGCATAGAAGTCCTAGCAGATGGCCTAGGAGAACACACTGGTTCTGAATAGGAAGAGACAGCAGAGTTCTTCCCATTATCAGCAACATACGATTGTTTTAAAAATGTAACAAACATACAGATGTCCTTTTGGTGTTCGTTTGATGTCTTGTTTTCTTCCAAATTATTTTCTGCTAAACTTGAAGTACCAGACTCTATTATTTTACATTTGGTTCTTTTCCAGAGTTATATGGGAAACTCTATGCTCTGAGGCTCAAATACCTGCAGTTTCATAGGCTAACTCCACAATGCAGAAGGCTAAATCGCACCAAAGAGATATTACTCATATGCATTACTTGTTTACATATATTTCACTAAAGAAACAAGAGCCAAGCAAACCTCTTACCACTCAGATAGGAAAGGTTGTGTACCATGCAGGAAAAAGGGAAAATTAAGTGACTATCGAAATATTTATCTCAGCTATTTCAATATTATTTTAACAATATGCTGATTGCCCGGTAACAAACCATCCCTTCAGGCCTAGCCTTTGGAATGATGCAGGACATGTGCAGAGTGTCTTTGGGGAAAAGTAAACATTGCACCCATGGACTTAGCCAAGCCACAAGACCCTGAGGACTCCTTTACTTGTTTTGGAAGGAGCAGGGGAAGAAACTCAGCAGCACTTTTTGCAGTATTGCTCTTTGGAATCCATCATATGTCCATGTACATGGGCTGACACACAGAAAGGCAAAATAAACTCCCTACTTCTCCTCTTGAATTTGCTTTTGAGAAGAATCCAAGTATTTGACATTGCCAACACTCACGTCAGGTCCCAGCGCTAAGGTCAGGGTAATTCTTCCATGGCTGCATGGAGGGGAAATCTTTCCTCCCTTCAGAGTCGGTCACAGTTAAGTTCTAAATTCATAACTGGAACATAATTCACAGAGCAATTTACATGCACCAAGAGATTATGTGGCCTCACTCTGGAATGCTGTACAACAAAGAAAGTTTCTATAGTTATTTAAAGCAAGCAAGCCTTTCCCCAGCCATTAAAGAAATTTAATCTTCTTATCCCTATATGGAAGCAGTCTTTGTTTATATATAAAAAAAATAAAATCCCCTTGCAATGTCCTATTCCCTCACCAGTAAGTTTTTTGTTCCTTTTTTGCTTTGGCAAAGAAATTGTGAAGGAATGTGAAAAAATTTTATTAGGTGTTTATTATCAATTCCCAGTTAATCAAAACCAGCGATGCTAATGGAAAAGGTTATCCCTGGATTTTGGGTTAGATTTTCCTTTTCCCATGGGAAACCCTGTAAGAGAAGGACAAAGGGGAAACAATCTATGAGGTTCTCAGAAGGTTCCAGCGAGGCAGAGTTATTTTCTATTCTCCTTCCTCACTGAACAATCAGGGAATCTGACCCCTATAAGATGTACCAGTGTCACAGAAAATCAGGTATATTCTTCAGGAGAAGAATTAGTTCAAGCTTGGAGGGCTTCCTCCACGACTTGCTAATGAGCACCAAAGCTTAGCCAAGGCTGTTATATTAGGCTGGTTATCGGTGTCACAGGCAGCAAATAGGAGGGGCTGCTGGTTTGAGCCAAATTCCTCCTTCAGTAAATGAATGAGAAACGTGTTAATAGGGGAAGAACTGCATAGATCAAAGACTCCATCCCCCCCCAAAAATCTTCCTCATGATGTCTTTTATATTGCTTCCTCAATGAATTTGAGAGACAGATTGCAAGTTATCAAATCTGAATATCTCCTGGGTGTTTTGCTAAATACTGTGTTTGTGTACATTGTCCTAACTAATGTTCCCATGACTATAAAGACAGCTACCAGAAAAAGAACTGAGCATCTCTCCCCCAAGAATAAAACACATCTTTCAAATAAGTCATTCTTTGTTCACATCTTATCTTGGAGATTCTTGTGATACACCAGCACAATTTTGCAGAGCAAACAAACACCTTCTGCACAGCTGAAAGGATACCTGATCTAAAATAAAATTCTAATGTTGCAGAACACTCCAAAAATTACATAATAACTATTATTCCAAAGTGTTTGCAAATGGCCATATGGATACAGCTGTGTTATCAAGTTACATATGATACTGAAGCTGATATAAAAATATCATCTCATCAGAAAGCTTCATCCTCTGTCTTCCAGAGTTTTAATACTGAATAGTTATAATCCAAGAATCCTGTGTAAGGACTGAATGTGTTTTGGAGTTTTATGTAGGGTAGTATAAGCAGCAGAGAAACCAAGATCAAGATCAATTGACACTGACACCTTTATACACGTAGAAGGTTAAATCTGATACTAATTTTTAGGCATGCCAAAGGGGAAATAGCAGTGTTGAATTATTATTGCATTGAGTGGACATTTTATTTCACATGCCAAGGTTTAAGCACAGCTGAGTTCCCTGATGTGAAAGTATCTAGAAGGCATGTTTTACTTCAAGAGTTTTACTAAAGGCAATAAAAAAAAAAAATCTTTATATCCAAATGCTATTTAATTTTAGAAGTGGCAAGAGGTCCATATGTATTCCTTATCATACACATATCCAGCATTATTGCCCTGAGGGTGACAGGTCACAAGCCATCATTAAAAATAAAATGTCAGCCCCAAATTCCAATGTCTACAAGTCATTAAGAAGTGATCTTTCATCACGGGTTTCAGCTTCAATAACATAAGCTATGTATTTAATTTTTTTACCTGTTATTCCAGCCTCTGCAGTTCAGAAAACTTAGTTCTCTGTTGCTCTTTGTGACTTGGTCAACCATTAATAAGTCAACCATTAATAAGTTAACAGCAGCAGAAATAGGTCTGTTCTAGACTTTTTGAGAACTTGCTTGATCTTAGTTTGATAAAGAAACAGAAAGGACTAATCTCATTCATCCAAGCACTTTCCTTCTCCCATCCCACTTGGAAAGGGTATTTTTTTGCCTATTTCAATCAGCCACAACTGGTTACTTTTTCGTTGGCCATTTAGAATGGAAGAAAAATTCTATAGGTACCATCTAATGAGAGCTTAATAAGAAAGCAAAGAAAAGCAGAAATAGAGGGGAAAGAGAAAAGCAATTAAGTAGGTGGGTGCTGAACTAAGAGCTTGAATAACTTGAAAAGCCATAGTATCAGACTTGTGAGGAAGTGGGGAAATCACAGCCCTGGTGGGTGGTGTAGGGAAGCAGGGAATACTGGGAACCAGAGCCATGGTGGGAGGCCAGCATGTGGGTTGGTGTGATCAAAGACATTTGGTTCCCACTGCAAAGCGCCTTGGCAGGAAGCAGCTGGGTCTGGGAACGCTGCTGGAGGAAGGCTGCTCACAATTCAGAGTGCTTTGGTGACCAAAAGACTCGTCTCAAAGTCCCTGACGAGCCTGGTGCTTTCTGGTGAACGGAATTGTAGTGGATACTCTCCACCAGCTTTAGCTGTTCATTACATCTCATACCAGTGGCTTTGTTTCCACTTCTTTTTGTATGGTTTTCTCTAAGACAGCTAAATGCAAACTTTACCCTCCCCCCTCTTTTTTTTTAGATTCTTGCATTAACAAAGTTCATTCATCACTAGATTTCTTAAGGAGATGCTCTTACAGTCACTTAGAAAAACTCTCTCTCTCCCACATCGTTTCATATTTCACAGCTATACACCTGCTTGACTCAAGTTTTCTATAGTCATTAATAGCAGTGATTTGGATGCATCTGATACCTGCAGATTCCACTGGGAAAAGTGGAATGTGCCAAACTCGACCAGTTTCATCAATTTAAGACACAATAGTATATTTATAACATCTTATCTACATATAAATTCCTAAAATAGATCTATTAGGTAAATTAATTCCTGTATTTTTATTAGCTTCTATATATTAAGAGGGATGATCATAGGAGTATTGAAGGCTTTGAAGTGGTATAATACAAATATGGGCTATTCATAAATTCAGAAAATATTTGGTTTTACTACTATGTTTCAAAGTTTACAATGACTAGTTTCAGCACTGATTATTCTTAAATCACAGTGGAATCTAGAAAATGGAGTGAGACCTTGAAATGTCAGATATGATTAAATCTGGCTCAACTTGGGTGACTCAATCTTTAAAATTATATTTCCATAGAGTTGAAAATGTTAGCAGTACAATTCATAACAGACTCCATAGTTTGGGATTTCAGTACAAATCCCCTTTCTCGTTTGTGTCTCTAGAGGCAATGGTTCAGCTTGCAATATTATATACTTTTTTAGATTAATAAGTTAGTTCTAATGAGGATGGCAATTAGCCGCCTCTTTTGCCCATTCAAAATCTTATAGAGTTCAGACACAATTTCAGACATTTCAAATACCACTTCATGATCCAAAACTAGGTACATCTATAAATAATAGACCTTTATTAGTAATAGTATTCATAAAGAGTTATAAGTTACAAATTCTTAACTTCCTCAACTTTGGAAAACTAAAAATGATTATGCAGTTTTAGTTGAATGCAATAATAAAATTAAAATATTCATCTGATCTTATTTCTTTCAAATCTGAAGCAAAATACAGATTTAATTTTAAAGGAGCGTTCTTCTTACAGATTTTGTAGCTGCCATACATGTCTAACTGAATACAAACAGAAAATATATAAAAGAAATGAAGTTCTGTAGCAGCTTTAGGGGCTAGATAAGATCTCAAGATGAATAAATAAGAATAACAAAATAGAAATGTTAACTATTATACACTTTTCATTGTAAAGTTAATAAGAGTACTGATTTTTGCATAGTGTAGAGACCTTTCTTCAGGAAAGAAAATGGTTATTGAAACATCTCTATTAGATTTAGAGCTGTAATTACAAATACAAGTACAAACAAATTAAGTATGTACAATTAAATTAAAGCTGTGCATACCGTAGAATAAGTACGACTCTTAACTCTTCATGTCAGCTATACCTGGGAGACATGATTCTTAACTGAATTAATCCAGACTATTCCTAAACCAGATTTTTCTAGAAAGAGTCCCTCCCAAAATTCTAATGCCCCTAGAAGATAGTGCCTATTGCTGAGGACCAGCTGCAAGCCTGTTGCTGGTGTAAGCGCTTATTTGATGTGATGTATTTAATGTGCTTGTCAAACCTACAGTCACTGTTTTAAATGCTCGGGAACTGTGTGGCAGTGTCAGCTGGGAATTAAAATCATCTATATATCTTTATTGTGGGTCAAATTCACAGTGCATAAAAATATGTAGAAATATGTTAAATGAGGATGTTTCCCAGTACTGTAGTGAAGCATGTTTTTGAATGCCTGTCCGGTTTTATGCCTTACATTATTTATTGCTTCATTCTTTTTCTTTTTCCCAGTTTGTAACAAAGGGAAGTAGTATCATGTAATTAATTAGCTCCTTGTGGACCATAAGCAAATATCCCACAGATGGTTTGCAGACCGCTGTATGTTATGTTATGTTCCCTCCATTTCGCAGATTGGAGTTGAGGTGTCCCTCTGCTCACACAGGAGGTAGAAAGTTCCCAAGGAGTTTTCAGGACTGTTTTTACCCCGTGGCATGTTCACTGTGCCACAGACACAAACATGCACCTGGCATGTTCTGCTCTGACCCCTCTCAGAACACTGTGGATACCATCAGAGTACCACCTAACAGAGCCTGAGACCGAGCACCTCAGGTCACTGGGACACATGGCTACAGACAAATCAGGAGCATACTGTATGCATACATCCAGCCTCTTCTACTCGTTCGGTATAGCCTTGTCCCATGCTTCCTTTTTATTTTATTTATGGGGGAATCAAGAAGCTGCCTTAGCAGATTTCCTTTTAGGATTTACTCAAGATATACTAAGAGTACTATGCTACATTTTTATCTCCTAGCAGGCTTGTGCTCTTTACATAATCAGCTACGTAAAATAATACAGGTAGATGTTACTGCTTATCTCCATCTCAATTCTGTATGACTTTGGAAGCTATTTAAGGTGAGAGAACAGAAGTTTCAGTCAGAAAATGTATCTGTAACAAATCAAACATAAATTTGTTAAAAGCAAGAAAAAACCTGTGTTATCAATTTAGCACATACAAATGGAGCAAGGAAAAGTAATTTCTGGCCTTTTCTGAAGAGGTCTTCAAGTTTGAAGGTAGTATGCTTTCCACATGGCTCTTCAAAGGGAGAAGATGGCAGAACAGAACCAAAAGCTTGCACAGCTTTTGCTCAGCACTGCCACGGCAGGACTTTCTCCTCCCCCTGCAGATTCTACTGTACCTATGGAGGAAGGCAGTGCTTCAAAACCATAACGTTTTCTCATTCATTGATTTTGCTCCAATCAGTATTTTTCTTTCTAAAATGAAAATTTCAGTTTGCTTCTACACCTGACTTAGTTTTCTTTAATAACATTATGCTATCCTTGCCTCTCATGAGAAAAAATAAGCTGAAAAATCTTTGCAGTCCCACTGCAAGAGCATTGTTTTAGCTCTCAGATGTCTAATCAGTATTCCTAAAAGTGCAGAGACATTGTGCATAGATGTATTATAAAATAAATGAGCCTTTCAAAGGAAAGATGTCAAGATTTGACATGTACAAACATGGGAACTTTCAAAGTTGTGTGTTGGGGTTTGGGTTTTTTTTTTTTTTTTTGCTTTAAGCTGGCTTCTGTCACCGATTCATCCCACATACAGTTCTTGGTAAGCTACCTTTTTGTTGTTGTTTTTTGTTCCTCAGAAAGAAAATCCATGTACCTATCAATCTATGCATGGTATCTATTTAATCTATGGCAAGGATTCAACTTTTTTGTACACAGCTTTCAGTTATTCAGTGCTTGCTGTCAGGACTAATGCATGCCTATCAGTTTCTATCAATGCACAGTGGATGAATATGGCATGCATTTTTTTCCCAATGTCACCAGGTTCAGTATGTAATAAAAGCTCAGAATTTAGGCTAAATCATAGTGGCCTGGACTCAGATTTACATGATGCTGATTAAAGGGAGTATTCAGGGGCTCTTTCATAGCTCTGCCATAGTAAACTGCAAGTGCTTTATTCGTTGACTGAAAAGAAAAATTTTGGTATGTTTATTTGAGGCACATATGACCCAGGTAGCGTGCCTTGGTGTTGAGGCTGACAATCCTGTTTTGTCTCTCTCTAAACAGTCCAGGACAGAAAGGCAAGTGGCATATGCTTAGTATGCTTTTTTCTTTCTCTGCCACAGAGGCAACAATCTGCTTAAATCTGATGACTTATTCTCCTGCTGACTAAGGCACTTCCTATAGGTTAGTAAATGGGTCTTTTGAATCTCTACAGTAAATTCATTCTGTTGACTTGCAGTAAGTGATGACCTTTTTGACAGTTGCAGAGATCATAACTAGTTTAACATTAAATTCACGTTTCAGGAAATCTCTCCAGTTCAGTCTTCACGAAGGGGAAATCCTGCCTGACCAATTTGGTGGCCTTCTATGATGGGGCTACAGAACTGATGGACAGGGGTAGAGCAGCTGACGTCATCTACCTGGACTTGTGCAAAGCTTTCGACACTGTCCCACACGACATCCTTGTCTCTAAATTGGAGAGATATCAATTTGATGGGTGGACCACTCGGTGGATAAAGAACTGGCTGGATGGCCGCATGCAAAGAGTTGTGGTCAATGGCTCAATGTCTGGCTGGAGACCAGTAACAAGTGGCGTCCCTCAGGGATCGGTGTTGGGACTGGTCTTGTTCAGCATCTTCGTGATGACATGGACAGTGGGATTGAGTGCGCCCTCAGCAAGTCTGCCGATGTCCTCAAGATGTGTGGTTCGGTTGATACGCTGGAGGGAAGGAATGCCATCCAGAGGGACCTTGACATGCTTGTGAAGTGGGCTGATACTAACCTTATGAAGGTTAACCATGCCAAGTGCAAGGTCCTACACCTGGGTAGGAGCAATCCCAGGCACATCTAAAAGCTGGCCAGAGAAGAGAACCAGAGCAGCCCTTCAGAGGACTTGGGGATGTTGCTTGATGAGAAAATGAATGTGAGCCAGCAGTGTGCACTCTCAGCCCAGAAAGCCAACCGTATCCTGGGCTGCGTCAAAAGAAGCGTGACCAGCAGGTCGAAGGAGGTGATCCTGCCTCTCTACTCTGCTCTTGTGAGACCTCACCTGGAGTGTTGTGTGCAGTTCTGGTGTCCTCAACATAAAAAGGACATGGAACTGTTGGAACAAGTCCATACAAGGACCACGAGGATGATCAGGGGACTGGAGCACCTCCCGTATGAAGACAGGCTGAGGAAGTTGGGGCTGTTCAGGCTGGAGAAGAGAAGGCTGCGTGGAGACCTCATAGCAGCCTTCCAGTATCTGAAGGGGGCCTATAGGGATGCTGGAGAGGGACTCTTCATTAGAGACTGTAGTGACAGGACAAGGGGTAACGGGTTAAAACTTAAACAGGAGAAGTTTAGATTGGATACAAGGAGGAAATTCTTTCCTGTTAGGGTGGTGAGGCACTGGAACAGGTTGCCTAGGGAAGTTGTGAATGCTCCACCCCTGATGGTGTTCAAGGCCAGGTTGGACAGAGCCTTGGGTGAGATGGTTTAGTGTGAGGTGTCCCTGCCCATGGCAGGGGGGTTGGAACTAGGTGATCTTAAGGTCCTTTACAATCCTAACTATTCTATGATTCTATTATACTGAGCCAGTAGAGGTTGAGAATACTCACATGGGTACATCTTCCAATAAAACCCTATCAATATATCAACTTCCCTTCATTAATTGTTGCAATATTCCACTACACTGAGCAAAACCAATATAAATTGCAGAGATTATCACTGGTGACTATGTTGATAATTTGTTTAAGAAAAGGTAGAAAGTTCAATATTTGTCATTTCAAGCATAAATTATTCTTATTATTTTATATGAAAATCAAATCCAGCAAAGATTATATCTCAGACTGGACTTATTTATTTATTTGTTACTTTGTTTTGTTTTTTCTTTTTTACTTATATTTTTGATTTCCAGAAAATCAGTAAAGTCATTACACTAATTGAGGAGAATATTTGGAGAAATACTGTAGGGACTTCTGATAGAACATTCAGTTACACGTACAGTTTATTAAAATAAAGATGGTTAAACTAATTTGGTTATAGCTCATGTAGTATTTGAGTTATGGAAAGTACAAACCTCAAAGATTAACCCTTCCTTTTGCTGCATTTCTAACCAAATCCCTTGGGACTCACTGATCAGTAAGCAATGCAAGTCAGGTAGAAACAAGAAGGTGAAACAGTAAGTTCTATGGTCACTTCCAATTTGAAAACAAGATGCAAGAGTTACCACTTGATGCAATACAGAAAAGGCCTTCTAAGTTTGAATCTCGACAGGCAACAATTCAGACTGCTTTTGCTTTCTAACTGAAGAGCATGGTGGATGCCATTTAAAATAGCTTAAAGGATAATACACTGCAGATGGAAGATTTTCCTGCTTCCAGACATCTTTGCTTAGTCAGTAGTAAGCCTTGTGACTTGTTTGCACTGGCAAATGTATGTAAAGATGTTCATAGCAAAGGCAATTTCGGGGCATACAGTACTTGAACAGTTACATCAAGTGACTAAGATACTACACTGTTCACTACCACAGAGAAATTAAATGGGCAGAAACTCAGAAATTCATCCATCATCATGAATGTCATGCTTTAATATCATTCCTGTAGCCAAATCAATTTTGTGATGTAAATAAAAATACTTATTATATGTATTGTCACGTGGCATGGATTCATTCAAGATTTGACACAGTACACTAAAAACCTAGTCTTCATGAATATGGACACTGTGAATGCACTGTGCTTTATAATAATGGGGCCTTGTATGCTATTGATTTGAAAGCTTGCTTTGAACTCCTTGAGTTTATATAGTGTGAGACAGATCATTACGAAAGCAGTAATGAGAACAAGAGCAAAAGGGGGAAAATAGGATCTTCTGGAAGGATTCAGCAGCAGTTATTTATTTTGTCTTCTTCTCTGTCTACTATTTCTCAAAATTCTGTTTTTAAAACAAACCTTTCATAGTCTGGGTTCTTAGGGATTTTTTTTTTTTATTCTCTTACATAGATAATTTCTTCCTTTGCATATACAGCTTGTTTTTCAATGCAGACCTCTTTCACAGTATGAACTTTCCAAGTCAAAGCTCCATAACTTATTTTTGTAGTTCTATGCCTATCTATCTCACACACATCCCATAAACGAGATGTTCCCATGGTACTCAAACCAGCTATAGGAGTCAAAGCTGCCTTCAGGCTAAATTTGCTTTATCAGAAATTTCATGGAAAAACTACTAGCACTTTTCGCAGGCTATGAAACTATCAATCATGACTATTAGAATCTCAAGATCAGAATGTTGAATAAGCAGAAATTCTCATTTCTTCATCTCCAGTGACAAAAGAGAACAACAAAAACCCAAAACACCAAAAAAGGAAAATAGAAACAAAGCCTGAATGCATATTTTATTGTTTCTAGCTTAGAAAAATTAATGTGGTAAAGACAAAAGGTGTGTACAGTATGTTTCATAACAATATTTTCCTTTAAGTTAGTGATTTTTTTTATTACTATTATTAGTTCTTGAAGGGATTCACTTTTGGGAAAAAAGAAAAATTGTTTTTAACTGACAGAGAAAAATAATGCTTTGTCCAGTCGACTGGTTTTACATATGCAAATTAGCTTGAGAATTGCAAAACTAAGCGCTTCCAATCTTTTTGATGTGCTCTGTACAACAATTACAAGTTTGATACAACCAAGAATTCAAATGTAAATGCTACTATATCTATTAGTAGCTGGGTCAAATGTTCATGCGTGTTTTAAATGCCCAAAGTTAGAACACAGTTGATCCTCTCTCTTAATTCAAAGCCAAGCTATTTTAATGACATTTCTGTGTTATTTTCCAGTAACAACTGGCTTAATTTAGTATAATTTTTTTCTAACATGAAAGCTTACATTTTATAATTAAGTTTTCACTACCTAATTATAATTTCCATGAAATTGTCTGTGAAATTAGTAGGCACAAAATACTTTCCACAGCATCTGAATGGCTTAGAAGAGTTCATCTCATTTTCAGAAGAGACTGAAGAGCTCAGATCATACTGACTTTTTGTAGGACATAGACTTTTGCAGGCATTTTTGTCAACAGCAGCTCATTCAGCATAGAAAACATCACACGATGCCTAAATTTCCCTGTATTACAGTCTATTCTATTGAAGAAGTTACTTTATACCACTGAGGTTTAGATTTGTCTCATCCGTGTATTAAAGCTACACATTCCTAAGTGTCCTGATCATTTTTATTCTTTTGACAGCTTGTCGTGGTTTAAACCCAGTCAGGTAACTTGTTCACTCACTCCCAGTGAGTGGTGCCGAGCTGACAACAATCGAGGTCCGTGTCCGTCTCCCACCGGGGTTCTCCCCCACTCCCGGAGGAACGGGGAGGAGGATCGAAAAAATGCAACTCCCACGGGTTGAGACAAGAACAGTCCAGCAACCAATGTACAACACAAATCACCACCGCTACTATCAACTACAACAATGATAAGGGAAAATAACAAGGGAAGAGAATACGATACCACCGGCCAAGAAAAAGAGTTCCACCCAGAAGCCCGTGTCCTTCCGGGTAACTCCCAGTCACCCCCCACCCCGGCCATGATGTGCTGTGGTATGGAATACCTCCCTGGCTAGCCCGGGTCAGGCGCCCCGTCTCTGCTTCCTCCCGGCTTCCCCTCCTCCCTGGCAGAGCATGAGCCTCACAAAGTCCTTGGTCAGGGTAAACATCACTTAGCAACAACTGAAAACATCGACTTCACCAACACCGTTCTCAGGCTGGAAGTCAAAACACAGCACTGTACCAGCTACCACAAAGGAAAAAAAAAAACATGACTGCTACTGCTGAACCCAGGACACAGCTGAAAACAAGAACTGCCCTTTCGGCACCAAATGCGAATCAACAGCATACATTACTGTTGTAAAATTGCATTACATGGTGTCTAAATGCATACTTATACACGTACATATACAAGAAAAGCTTAAGGGAAGGTATAAGATCAACCCCAGTATGAATATCTATAAGCTATACCATGAAGCAGTAACTATGGCACTCAAATGACTAAGATATTGAGTTGTACCACAGAAGCATGGCCATAATCGCCTCTGTCAGCCACCTTTGAGCAGATCATGACTCAAATTTATTTGGCTGCTTGTAGTATCCTGAATTACAGTTATTTTAGAAGTGACTTTACTCTAGTACCCTATCAAGGCAGAAAGGAATGATGAAACTTAATGTTAGAACTGGAGATCATATTGCTTTTCAGCAGTAGGTGCCTTGTGAGATTCTTTGCCTATATGATTTAAATTGGCTTAAATTTAGTTTGGTTCAGATAGATAGTTCTCAGTCCCATTTTAAGTTTTGGTGTCCCAATTTCATGTATTGGCAATTCCATCTTGTCATTATCCCTGTAAGATCAAACGAATACTTGGAATTTCTGGAAAAGTGGAAAATGAACAGGATCTTCTGGCACTTTACTAAGTTTATTAGCAAATAATTTGTGAATTGGTAACATCGCTGTTGATTGCTGTATACAGAGATACTGTCTATTTTACTCACTTCAAGGAGAAGGGTGAGTTACTTCTTTCAGGGCTGAGTATGCTGATCTTGAAATTACTTTAGATCTGCTTTGAGAATTTAGGTAGCAACTGAAAGCGAGTATGACTTTATTCAACTTTGTGGCATGTTGATGCAATAAAACAGTTCAAATAATTGATATAAATTTTCTAAACTATTACATACTTTTTACATTATATGTTCATAAAATAACTTTTGACTTACATGAAGCAATTATTAATATATCCTAATACAAATGATGAATAAATCAAAACTTCAGAGTTAATTCTTTTGTCCATGGTCCACAGCTGCTTGATGTTCATTATAACCTAGGCCTCGTAAAGATGTTTGCCTTCACGTATATCTGCAGAGAAATACAGTGAGTTCAGCTGCTCATACCAGAACTTTTTTTGCCATTAAGGAAAACATTTTTAATTTTATTTTTCTTCACATACAATACTTGTTTTTTTTAAGAAACTTGGAAATCAGATACATGTGCACATGCATGCATACCCACCTACACAAGACCACTTTCCTTGTCACAGAAAATGTCCAGGCACGTTTTTGTGTCCAGGCATAATTTTTTAGATGCTTGGATCAAAATATAGCATATAAATCAAATTTAGTTTTCATGGTAGATGCATCCATGAAGAATCAATGTAACTGTGATACAGACCTCCCTTTAGATATGAATTAGTGGTGGAAATGGTGGCACACCATTAATGGTAATATCCCCTCTCCTCCTATTGCCAAGATCATAAAAATGTGTTTCTCTCTTACTTTCATCTGGGGAGCTGATCAAACCTCAAGAGACCCAAGTGGCAGAAGTTCACCAAACAGATTACAGGCTTGTTTTTCTAAAGCCCCATATCAGGGTTCCTGAATAGTTTGACTATGGTCTTGAATAATTCCTTCTCAAACCTTTTTTTTTTCATCAGATAGTAGATTTCCAAAGAAGTCTGTCTCTGCTCAGCTGGCTAACATTATGCCTTGTACATTCCCATCGCAGAAATATGTTTCCAATTAAGCCACATAATAAGAGTTTCCTGTGCAGGGGAAAAGATGGGAGAAACAAATAGTTTTGAAAGTGGAAGTTTAATTCCATTTAGGTCTGTTAGACCTAAACCTCATAATGTTTAAAAGAATGTATACAGAAAGAAAAAAAAAAAAGAAAAAAAACCCCAACAACCCAAAACCAAACAAAAAACAAAACAAGCAAAAAGAAACCAAACATACATTTGTTGTGGAACATGATCTGTAGACTTATTTGTGGAAAAAAAACCAGATTTCCCTTTCCTGAAATAAAATAGAAGACCTTCCACCAGTGAAATCTATTTTACACCACTATAGGAAAAAGACCAGAAATGTTTCTTGAAAGGAGCTGCCTCACCTACTGGCTATGAAAGCTTATACTGGTGTGTTAAGTTAGAAAATAGATTGTTGTATCATTATTCCACCCTTAGAGTAGCCCTTAAGAGTGGAAACAGAATGAGTCTGCTGAATATGTATTTCCACCCTCTGAGACTTTTGAAAAGATGTTGACTCTAAATCAGCTTTCTATTATCCTTCTGGTTTTGCCACCTTCTAGTCACCTGATAACTGTTAATATGTTTTTATTTTTCTTGTTCTTTGAAATGCATTTCTGAAACAAATATGTAGGTGCCAGCCCTGGAAAAAAAAAAGAAAGTTATAAAGATATCCCAACAAATCTGCATCATTTCTGCAAAACATAAGGTATGATATCTTTTCCTCTCTCTTCCATTTTTATTTCCTCAATAACACTGTTTGTTAACTGAAAATGTTTAAATCATGTCAGATTTGGTTTGGGATTCACCACACACAGAAAGTTCATTCAAATCTGTGGTTAGCCTGACAGTGTTTGGAATAGGAATTTAAAGGAGAAAATAAGTTGTTGCAGTTGGTTTCTCAATCAGAAGAGAAGCTAACGGAACTTGCTCATTACTTATGTGTTCATGAATAACTTATTCTGAACACTGTGTCACTGGAAAAATATCCTTAGGGCTGACACATATCCACATGTCACTATAGAGCCAGAAGTTGACAATATCAAAATGAAAATACATTTCTTTTCGTGTTGTTTTTTTTTTTTTTTAGGAAGGAATATTTTAATTTTCATGAGTAATTTATGATCCTAATAACTTCGGAACAAAAACACACAAACACACCTTTGGGGAGGGGAAATTTGTGGTTTTGTTTTTTTTTTAATCCTTGTTCTTTGAA
Organism: Pezoporus wallicus; assembly: GCF_028554395.1. Classification (NCBI taxonomy): domain Eukaryota; kingdom Metazoa; phylum Chordata; class Aves; order Psittaciformes; family Psittacidae; genus Pezoporus; species Pezoporus wallicus. The sequence continues at coordinate 744,450 of NW_026642757.1, read as the reverse complement.
TCAAGTGCAATATTTGTGCTAGAAAAACAGTATTTTAGGTACTTTTCCCATACTGCCACAAGCTGATTCAGAAAGTCTGTGCAGCATAACACTCAGGGCCCTGCTACCTTCATGTTACCTATTTCATAGCACAGGCAAACTGTTGACTGTCTCCCATGAGCTGCTCATCAACATATACAGTTTGCTAACCGCATCCTGGGCTGCATCAAAAGGAACAGGACCAGCAGGTCGAAGGAGGTGATCCTGCCCCTCTACTCTGCTCTCATGAGACCTCACCTGGCGTATTGTGTACAATTCTGGTGTCCTTAACATAAAAAGAACATGGAACTATTGGAACAAGTCCATACAAGGACCACGAGGATGATCAGGGGACTGGAGCAGCTCCTGTATGAAGACAGGCTGAGGAAGTTGGGGCTGTTCAGCCTGGAGAAGAGAAGGCTGCATGGAGACCTCATAGCAGCCTTCCAGTATCTGAAGGGGGCCTATAGGGATGCTGGAGAGGGACTCTTCATTAGAGACTGTAGTGACAGGACAAGGGGTAACGGGTTAAAACTTAAACAGGGAAAGTTTAGATTGGATATAAGGAGGAAGCTCTTTACTGTGCAGGTGGTGAGGCACTGGAATGGGGTGCCCAAGGAAGTTGTGAATGCTCCATCCCTGGCAGTGTTCAAGACCAGGTTAGACAGAGCCTTGGGTGAGATATTTTAGTGTGAGGTGTCCCTGCCCATGGCAGGGGGGCTGGAAACTGATGATCTTAAGATCCTTTCCAACCCTAACTATTCTATGATTCTATGATACTATTTTCTGACATGAAAAACTTGCGCCAGTGAACTCTGCATCTTGTCATTCAAAGATTTCATTGTGTTATGATGAATATACGAACTATTGCAAGGAACAGCAAAGTACTAAAAGAAATTTAATGTTAGGTCTTAGAAATTTGGACGGAAGTTGCAATAAATATTATTATGTTAAATTATTACAACAGGGAGACTATTTCTTGCTGGTAAGATGCAACTTCAATATTGTACAGTACATAATGTCTCTTATTTGGCCAACTAGAAAACTTAAAGATAGTATCTCAAGCATGCAGCCTTTTTTTTCAAGTAGGAAAAAGAAATAGCATTATTCAGAGCTAAGTACAAGTGGTGAAAAATTGCTTGAGTTTGACTTGATAATATTCAACAGAGCATCTGAGAAAAACGTTCATCTTTCCAGAGGGTCTTAAATTTCTAACTCAGTGTTTGTTATAAGTAATCTTTTCTTTTGTGGCCTTTCTTTTTCTTTTTTTCTCTAATCATCTTCAAAGAATTGGGGAAAATGTCCCAGACAGTTCTTCATCCTCTTTGATATGGTCAGGATACATACCCTTAAACAAGTTCTGCCTTAGGTAAGTAATTCCCTGAGATAGGCAATCGCTTTTCATTGTCTTCAAAAGCCCTGTTTTAAATTTGAGGTACTTTGCAAATATAGAGCAATATGAAAGAAAGAATTCTAATGGGCAGAAGAATAACAAAAAGTATTGTGTACTCAGAGGTAGCATTACTTATATCAGAGTCACCATTTTGAGCACAAAAGAGCAGAAAAAGGCTTTGAGCTACATTTAGTAATAGACGTCATCCTGTCCTTTGCCTTCAGTGATAGGAACTAATTAAACTTGCACCTTTTTCCTTTGTTGCACCAGACAGAATTTATTCTATTTTTTGACAAAATAACTTCTGAACATGTGCAAAACAACTAACTGGTATTCCGATCTTTTGCTACTCTATGCCAAAGCTTCTACTCTACCACTGTAGTACTATAATTTTCCTATGGTCTCTGATTATTATCATCTCATTCAAACAACTACCTCTAGTTTGACCACAAGTCAATTGTGTATGCAAAAATAACAAACCAAGCCATGGTTCTTCCAGAAAGCTGGAATGTACTCCTAGGTATTCCCATAGCAAAGTCTTCCTTAATACTGGAGTGGTAATCATGGATGTGGAGACCAATCAACGGATGATGATCTTTGAAAGAAACAGAAGGGTGTCCAATACACAAATACAGCTACAACACACAATTTTGATTATAAGAGTAGACCAACTGTCCATTAAACACTACATACAACTGTCATATTTTTGCATAAGGTCAGATTTCATAATAGCACAACTCCCAGACCTGTATTTTACTACATATTTTTGGAGTGCCTAGTTCTTGCTCCCCTTTTAATCTAATCTTCACAAGAGGCAGATAATTTACTTCTATGTAATCAAGACTCTAATTAATTATAAGCATTTCTTAGGCAACCCCCATCTAAAAGATGAACAAGCCTGATGGTGTTTGAAAATCTGAAATGGTCTTCAGCAAAAGATAGACTGGCTGCAGATAACAAAACAGGATAGGATAGCCTCCTGCAGCAGGGGCTGAGCTGCGGGATGCTATTGGTAGGCTGCAAGATGTCAGGGTAGCTGAGAGGAAGCAGGAAAGCTTGCTCCTGGCCCAAACTGTGCAGGGGCCTCAAGCTTCACCTCTACCTCATGAAGGAAAGAAGGAGGCTGTTAACCTGGGAAGCTGGGAATTAGTGACAAAAAAAAACAACAAAAAAAAAAGAAGGAAAAGGACAACCAAAAGCAAGGGGCTTCCCCCTAAATCCCCTGTCCCCACGCAGAACCACTTTGCTGTCCTGCAGGGGTCTAATGAGGAAATGCACTCGAGCCAGAAACAGCCGGCTGATGCACTGCTAAAGAAGATCTCTACTGGTGCTGCTAGGAAAAAGCGGTGGGTTGTAGCAGTAGGGGACTCTACACTGAAAGGGACAGAAGCACTTGTCTGCCTGCCAGACCCCCTCTCAAGAGAGGTGTGTTGCCTACTGGGGGCACGGATCAGGGATGTGGTAGAGAGGCTGCTTGCTCTAGTAAGTCCCACGGACTGTTACCCACTCCTGGTGATACATGTGGGTGCTAGGGATATAGATAGTAGTAGCCTGGGGAACATAAAGAGGGACTACAGAGCCCTGGGGGAGGTGGTTAGGGGCTCTGGAGCTCAGGTTGTCTTTTCATCAATTCACCAGGGTACAGGGGAAGACCTAAAAAAAGCTAGGAGGATTAGCCAGGTTAATAACTGGTTAAAAGGGTGGTGTCATAGTCAGGGGTTTGGGTGTCTTGAACACGGGACCCAAGCTTGTAGGGCAGGTCTAGTGGGGGCTGGTGGAGCTGGTCTGATAAAGAAGGGAAAGAGCAGTTTTGGTAGGAGGCTTGCCAGACTGGTCAAGGAGGCTTTAAACTAGATGTGCTGGGGGAGGGGGGCATCATTCCATTCCAACACACCCAGTCAGTTGCCAGAACCTATAATAAATGCTCCGAGCAATAGAGATATCCCAGCCGCTCCAGCCAATGAGCCGGCTTCAGCTGGAGCTCGGCTCAGATGCCTCTATACAAATGCCCGTAGCATGGGGAACAAACAAGAGGAATTAGAGATGTGTGCATGTCTACAGGGGTATGATATAATAGGCATCACAGAAACATGGTGGGATGGCTCCTGTGACTGGAGTGCTGGAATGGAAGGTTACAGGCTCTTTAGGAAAGACAGGCCCAGCAGGCAGGAAGGAGGAGTTGCCCTTTATGTTAGGGATAGGCTGGAGAGTATGGAACACAGTCTGGGGAGAGGTGAGCAGTCCACAGAGAGTTTGTGGGTCAGGGTTAAAGGGAATATAGATATGGGAGACATTACTGTGGGGATCTGTTACAGACCGCCTGATCAAGGAGAACCTGCTGATGAAGCACTCCATAGACAGATAGGAAAAGCCTCACGCTCGCAGGCCCTTGTTCTCATGGGTGACTTCAACCCCCCTGACATTTGTTGGAAGGACGGTACGGCCCAGCACAAGCAATCCAGGAGGTTCCTCGATTGTGTAGAAGACAACTTCCTTCTGCAAGTAATAGAGGAGCCGACAAGGAGAGGTGCCATGCTTGACCTCGTGCTCACCAACAGGGAAGGGCTCATTGGAAATGTTGTGCTCCAGGGCAGCCTTGGATGCAGCGATCATGAGATGCTCAAACTTGAGATCCCCAGGACAGTGAGAAGAGTGTGCAGCAAGCTCACTGCCCTGGACTTCAAAAGAGCAGACTTTGGCCTCTTCAGGAACCTGCTTCGGAAGGTTCCATGGGATACAGCCCTAGAGGGCAGAAGGGCCCAAGGCTGTTGGTTGATATTCAAGGATCACCTGCTGCAAGCTCAGGAGTGTTGCATCCCAACCAGAAGGAAGTGCAGCAGGAGGGCCAGGAGACCTCCTTGGATGGATAAGGAGCTCCTGAGGAAAATTCAGTTGAAAAAAGAGGCTTATAATAAGTGGAAGCAAGGACAGGTGGCATGGGAAGAGTACAGGGATGTTGTCTGAGAAGCTAGGGACCAGGTTAGGAAAGCTAAGGCTCAGTTAGAATTAAACTTAGCTAGAGGTATTAAAGATAACAGGAAGGGATTCTACAGGTACATAGCAAATAAAAAACAGACTAGGGAGAATGTAGGCCCCCTCAGGAAGCTCTCAGGAGAACTGGCTATATGGGATTTGGAGAAGGCTGAGGTTCTGAATGACTTCTTTGCCTCGGTCTTCACTGCCAAAGGCTCTGACCAAACCACTCAGGTCTTGAAAGGCAGACGCAGGGACTGTGAGAATGAAGACCTTGGGCCCACTGTAGGAGAGGAACTGGTTCGAGACCATCTTAAAAATCTGAATGTGCACAAGTCCGTGGGTCCTGATGAAATCCATCCGCGGGTCCTGAAGAAGCTGGCAAATGAAGTTGGGAAGCCGCTGGCCATCATATTTGAGAAATCGTGGCAGTCAGGTGAAGTTCCCGATGACTGGAAAAAGGGAAATATAACCCCCATTTTCAAGAAGGGGAAAATGGATGATCCGGGGAATTACAGACCAGTCAGTCTCACCTCTGTGCCTGGCAAAATCTTGGAGCAGATTCTGCTGGAAGGCATGCTAAGGCACATGAAAAACAACGAGGTGCTTGGTGACAGCCAGCATGGCTTCACTAAGGGGAAATCCTGCCTGACCAATTTGGTGGCCTTTATGATGGGGCTACAGAACTGATGGAACAGGGGTAGAGCAGTTGATGTCATCTACCTGGACTGGTGTAAAGCGTTCGACACTGTCTCACACGACATCCTTGTCTAAATGGGAGAGACATTAATTTGATGGATGGACCACTCAGTGGATAAAGAACTGGCTGGATGGCCACACACAAAGAGTTGTTGTCAATGGCTCAATGTCCGGCTGGAGACCAGTAATGAGTGGTGTCCCTCAGGGATCGGTGTTGGGACCGGTCTTGTTTAATATCTTCATCGCTGACATGGACAGTGGGATTGAGTGCGCCCTCAGCAAGTTTGCCGATGACACCAAGCTGTGTGGTTCGGTTGATACCCTGGAGGGAAGGAATGCCATCCAGAGGGACCTTGACACGCTTGTGAGGTGGGCTGATGCCAACCTCATGAAGTTTAACCATGCCAAGTGCAAGGTCCTACACCTGGGTTGGAGAAATCCCAGGCACAGCTACAGGTTGGGCAGAGAAGAGATTCAGAGCAGCCCTGCGGAGAAGGACTTGGGGTTGTTGGTCGATGACAAAATGATCATGGGCCGGCAGTGTGCGCTTGCAGCCCAGAAAGCCAACCGTATCCTGGGCTGCATCAAAAGCAGCGTGACCAGCAGGTCGAAGGAGGTGATCCTGCCCCTCTACTCTGCTCTTGTGAGACCTCACCTGGAGTGTTTTGTGCAGTTCTGGTGTCCTCAACATAAAAAGGACATGGAACTATTGGAACAAGTCCATACAAGGACCACGAGGATGATCAGGGGACTGGAGCACCTCCCGTATGAAGAGAGGCTGAGGAAGTTGGGGCTGTTCAGCCTGGAGAAGAGAAGGCTGCATGGAGACCTCATAGCAGCCTTCCAGTATCTGAAGGGGGCCTACAGGGATGCTGGAGAGGGACTCTTCATTAGGGACTGTAGTGACAGGACAAGGGGTAACGGGTTAAAACTTAAACAGGGGAAGTTTAGATTGGATATAAGAAGGAAATTCTTTCCTGTTAGGGTGGTGAGGCACTAGAATAGGTTGCCCTGGGAGGCTGTGAATGCTCCATCCCTGGCAGTGTTCAAGACCAGGTTGGACGAGGCCTTGGGTGGTATGATTTAGCGTAAGGTGTCCCTGCCCACGTCAGGGGGTTCGGAACTAGATGATCTTACGGTCCTTTCCAACCCTAACGATTCTATGATTCTAGGTGCACTCAAACTACATTTCTATCTTAGGTAGAGGAAGATCAGCTATTCGTAGGCAGTGAGAACACACAGTATCAATTCACTCAATATGTGCAGCTTATTAAGGATATAGGCATACAAAGTCAGATTTTTATGGCAAGTCTCCCAAGACCGTGAACAAAACCATCAAAGGAACTGATGAAACCTGCACTGAATCCACTGCCGTGTTCTGAACCAACTGGGAAAATAAACGTGATTCCTTTTCCGACAATTTGTTGTTACAGAAAACATAAAGGACACACTGCTGTTTAAAATAAAACTCATCTAGGCACAGTCATCAGTGTCTAATTAGAGAGCATGGATTCCTGAACATGTGCTCTTCAAGCTTTAAAACTAGAGCTATGTAGACTCAAATCATGGCAAGACAAAAGGGCATGTTGTTCTGAATCATTTTCTAATGTTTTTTTTCTCTTCTTGACTGAAACCTTTCCACAGTAAAATCATCAACTGAAGATGCTAAAAGCAAAGATATTAAAGATGAATCTGCTTGTATATGTGCGGGGAAACAAACCAAAACTAAAAGATAATCCCTTATCAGATCAGTTTTTGTCATGGTCAGTGTGATTTTCACCAGTTCCCTTGCTTGCAACTACAGTGTCTGTGTGATGTTAGAGTACTTTCAGATATTGAGCAACCTGACTTTAGGGGAAGGTGTCCCTGCCCATGGCAGGTTCCAGGGTTGGAACTAGATGACCTTTAATGTCCCTTCCAATCCTAACCATTCTATGATTTTATTATTTTAATATCTACATCTACTTGTCAGTAAAAGGTAGCTTCCTTATGCACAGTTTGAGTTAAGTTTTTCTCTCTGGTGATGTCTATCCTAGGAAAAGTCTTGTCAAGAGAGAACTTTCTGATCCCAGTCAGGCATTACATGAGGTAACTTTGACTTGTAGCTATTAGAATCCCTGTAAAGAGAGTAGTCTACCCTTACCATATGTAGATGTGAATCTTTTTATAACAGATCTCTGGGTTACAATTGTTAAGCAAGATAGTATTTCAAATAAGAAAGGAGAAAAAAAATAGTCTTGCTGTTAAGTTTTCTGCTTATGTTTGTAAAGCAACACTCTCTAGCTATTTTAGCTATTTCTACCTTAAGAAAAATACTATTTTTGGTTTAGATTAAGAGCTACATTGCTAGGTACTGTATGTTACTGGCCTCTTTCTTTTTGTCCTGTTTCTAGATCACTGCATGTTTGATAAAATTTCTCCAGGCATGCTGTACTGCCAGGGCTAGCTTTCTAAACAGGTACACCATCCCTAAATACTTATGTTGAGCCAAAATGGTTTCCAATTCTATTCCCAGGAGAGATTGCTCCTCATGAGTGTTACAAGAAATGCTATTGTAGTCATGATGCTGCTAGATCCCATTGCAGAACTGGAGTTGTATGTATTGAAAAACTATGAAAGCACCAAGCAGGAGGCAAAGCCCTGTGCTAAGGTCAACAGCAAAACTCCAGAGCAGTATCCAGGGTTTGGTTTTGAATATTTACAACCAACGTGAGATTTGTATGTAAAGGTCTTTATTATGGTCTGGCTGTAACAGCTGGAAAATGCTACATCTCTGTGAGGTCAAGTTAATTGCTTTTATTACAGAAAGTTGCTCCTGTCTTTTTTTCATATGAGTCTATATTGCATATAGTAGCAAATAGAACCATTCTGCAATAAGGCTAAAATTAAAATTTTACGGCATTAAAATTACATGATACAGAAAATACAGGGAAATTGTATAAAATATAATGAACAGGCCCTCAGTGAACAAACAGAGATTGCATCTGAACTAAACTACCCTTGGCAAAATCAATTACAAAAGTATCTGGAAAGAAATATGCACTCTATTAATTTTTCATTTTGATGAACATGTTTTATGCATCTATTAAAATATCTTTTAGACTAAGTAACATTTTAAAGACCAAAAGAGAAGTAAATATTTTATTCAAACCATTTGTGACTAACATCCAAAGTTTATTATATGTGCTATGGGTGATTTAAAATTCATAAAGCTGCTCTGGTTTGTATAAGAAACCAATTTTCCTTTATGCAGAGAAACTTACTCTAAAATGTAAAACTAAGCCTTCTGTCAGAAAAAATACCTTTACATTGATCTATCATCTGTAATAGCAGGTATGGATTTCTTTTCTATTTTCTTTTGGGCTTGTTTTGTTTGAGTTTTTTTTGCAGTCACAGTTAAGTTATGGATATTTGCCAGGATTTCACTGAACACCTTCTTCTGTGCTTACCTCAAGCTAAGGAGATTTGGCTGCAAATCTGTTTCAGAGTTGCCAAGCCTTTACTGGGAGATTTACCTCTAAAGGCTTTCCTTCATTTTGTTTTAAAGAGTTTAAAAAGACCTAATTTATTTTTATTTTTATTTTTTGTAAATAGTAACAATCATTAATATTTCTTCACAAAGAGTTCCATTGTGAGAGTCTGCAAAGTCTAACACAAGTAAAGAAAATACCCTTTGAATTCTGAATAAAGGCTTGATAAAGCATAAGAAGAAAGCGATACAGGTATGGAACCATTCATCCTGCACCTATATATCATCTATAATATTTCTGTTTGCTACAGTAAGAGTCAAATTAGTATTTTCAAATGAGTCAAATGATATTTTCTAGTATCTCTTACAACACAGCTGAGGCATTAAGAACCTGTTAGGCTCCACAGTATTTAGACTGCTGTACAGATATACTAGAGTCAGATGCTTACACTTTACTCCTAACTTTCAGGTACAGCAGGGAGCAAAATTCAAACCCTCATTGGAGAAACCAGATAGAAAGATAAGGATTATGATGAGGTTGGACTATCTAGGAAATGGCAATCAGGGCTAAGCAGAAAGATGAATCTAAACCTAAGGCTGGTATTTTTTAAAGCTCTTCTGGATTTTATCCACTAAAAGGATGCGTATGTCAACAAAAACTTGTAGGAAAGAGTAAAGTGCTAATGCCCAAGAGGCCCCTTCTCTTTAAAAGCTGTTGAAGCTCTTCAGCTGTTTCACTTCTGATGCTAAAACTTCGAAAGTCAGAGTTAATCTGGATACAGCTATCTTAAATCATCTCAATACCGTCCTTACTGAGACTATGGAGTGAGAATTCCTGCTTGAGCCCTTTCCCCCTCCATTTTCTCCTCTTCACTTCATGTACTGCTCAATCCCCGTGCTCCCTCAAGGCTCCATCAGGATAGGACATTATATCTCGGTGCTAGTGCAGAGCAACACAGGACTGGTGGTCACAGAGGTTAAAACCAATAAATGATCTTTGTTCCCAGTAGGAAGACTTTAATAGGATTCAATGCTATATTCTACCTTACACTATTGAATTTGATATATATGACGAATGAGAGGAGCTGGCAATCTCACAGGCTTGGTTTTGCAGTACTATAAACTTCTTCAGAATGACTTGTTCCTAAATGACTTAGAGTTTTACAGTCTTGATATGTTTTCAAGGTTTCTATTCATAACCATGCTATACAATGTAAACATGCACACACACGTGTATTATGTTATGTATATGTATATAACCTATGCATTCTATACAGATAAGGTAGGTGAAAATGGAAGTTTAGGAAGGAGGGAGCAGGCACAGGATTCTCATTTACAATTTCATGGAGGGTGAACAAAAATATGGCTTTAAATGAATAGAAGCAAAGAGCTAGCAAAGAGAAGGGTTGTGTGGAACGGGCACATCTATGGGTGAGGGAGACATGAAAAAATCCTTATGTATTCTGTACAAGAACAGCAACATTACGTAATATGTGTGTTGTTTGTTTAAATCTGCATTAACTAGTAATAGCTGACAAAATTTTCCCTCTAGTAGCAGCTAAAAGTAAGCGAAGACTAATAATTCATATCCCATATCCACCAGGCAAAAATCAGGACTGACAATTTTCACCACCATGCAAAATGTGTCCCCCTTTGCAGAAAAAAAAAAAAAGAAGAAACCAAACCAAACAAAAACCCCAAAACCAAACAACCCCCCAAAAAACCCAAACCAACCAAACAAAAAAAGAAACCAACAACCTAAATTTAAATTTTGGCTACCTCTATTTCTGACCTTTGCCTTTTTCAGCAAAATCAAGTTTTTGTGCCAACAGAAATTTTTAGGAATTTTTTGTCATTCATTGTTTTAGATTTTCTTAAAGAGGTTTTGCTGTATTTAAAATCTGTAGGAGTTTTGTCTACCTCAAAATCAAAGATCCTCTTTATTGCACGTAGGGTTGTAAGCCACATGCCAGACTAAATGGTAAAATAGCACAGGACAAGTAAGGTGAAGACTGAGAAAGCAATCATAGATGAGGAATAAGCTGATGTTTTAGTACCTTAACTTCCCACTTCTCATCAGATAAAATTTCTTTGGCATTAATAGCTGCTGTCAGTTTTCTTCTCTGATGGTTTTGTATTATAACCCAGTATCTACCTATACATTACTGCAGGCCTAGGATGTGTCCTTGTTTTTGTAAGGAAAGCTGTCAATTTTTATGCATCGAGATTAAATCATACTTCCAGATACCTAAATGTCATGAGTCAGATTTTTATATAAGCAACCCAAGGCCTTCTTAGCACATGTGGTACCAACATTCAGCTAAGGCCGGTTGGGTCTTGCCTGCCCTGTGCAATCCTTCTTATGCAAGCAATCATGAAGGAAAGGACAAGCTCATGCCCTACCTCACACCTCAGCATGAAGTCAGGAAGTGGCTTGGGCTTTCAGTTTCTGCCGCCTCACCATAGCCTTTGTGGTGCCACATCTTAGATCTGTTGAAGTTCACACCAGAATTTAAACTACGCTGTTACTTTACATTCCAAAGAGTGAGGAGAACTCCCGGCACTGTAGTCTTATGCCAAGTGCTAGCACAACTGCAAATGTAAATTCTACATAGTTTGTTTCTGCCACTTAAAGAATTTACAGTAAAACTATTTTTAAATTAGTGTTCCAGTTCCCAGTAATGTTACAATTTCTTCAATAAAGATTATTTGTTCTTAATAGGAAATTGTTATCATGAATTTTGCTTAATTTCAAAGGACTTTTTCATTCTTTCCTGATGATCTTTTTTTTTGATGTTGCACCTGGTTAAACGAAGCACTATTTTTATCAAAGTGGATCAGAACATTACATTTTTACCGCATTAGACTATGAATTAACTTCATCAACATTTCAAAAACAAGTATTGTTTCTAAACAAAGACTTAGAACGTAACCATCCTGTTCCCACTTTATATATAAATAACAATACACAGATATTTTTTCCTCAGAATGTTTTAGTTCCAGTAAAAAGGTGTTTTCCAATTACAAAAAAAATAACACTTTGGGAAATTTTTGAGCATTGAACCACACTTGCTCAGCCTTCTTTTATACCATGCTCTGGTTCTAGAAAAGCTTAGTGGTTTAGTGGATGATCATAGAACCATTAGGCTGGACAAGATCTGATGGTGCACAAGTCAAATATCCTCACCTCACACGGCAATTTTGTCAGAATACCTTAAAGGCTGTTTTTGGGGGTGGTGGGGCAATATACAGGCAGGATATAAACTGAGCATTTGTGTAAAAAAAAAAAATATATATATATATAGATACAGAAAATCCCAAACCTGTTCACTGTCTCCAGATGCCCACAAGCCACTAAGTAAATTGTTTTTTCTTTTGAAATATCAGACCCAGTTCAACCTTCCAGCAAGTTTAAGAAATTTCTATTTTTGCAGTTATAATGATAAAGCTTTGAACCTTCATCCCCCTTTGTCCCACATTCCCAAAAGAGATTTCAAGGTTTGCTCCCACTTGCTGTGCTGTTTATGAGCCAAAGGAGATAGTTACTGTGCATAGCCTCATCATTACAGTCCCCAAAATGAAGGTTTAAGACTGCAGAACAAAACTTTACTATAAAGAGAAAAGGGCTCCTACATGACATTAAACTTCCGCATTGAACATTGATGTTTTTAGTGATGGGAAAACATGAAGTGGGAGTAAGCAATAGTATTCCTTTCCGTCTGGTGGAGCCGCTCCCCAGAGCGGGAGCAGGGCTGGCTCCTCAGAAAAACTCAGCCCTATGTTTGGGGGCCTCCCAAATTAGTCCTGTAATTTACTGTCACTTAATAAGACAGACAGAGAAACTCGCGCCAGTAGGGATGGAAAAATCCCAGCCTCCAGCTGGGGTGGGTGTTCTCGAAGCTCACCCAGCTCTCAAGCAGGTACAAAAGACGTCCACAGCTGAAGCTGGGGACACAGAAAGGAGACCTTCAGCCTCCGATGAATTACACACCAGTGCGAGGCCCCATGAACAGCAGATCAGCTCTCACTTTGAAGGATAAATCAAAGCTTTAATCGGGCCTGTCAGTAAAGCAGGTGTTTTGACTGCCTTTATGGTTCATTTTTATGCAAAAGGGCTGTGGGGATACAGAAATCATGGGGGATTGAAAATAAATGGCACTGACAGCACTGATCCCACCAGGCGAGGGGGTCAAAATCGGTCTGTCTTTTCATATTATGAAATATACCTAACGGCAGGCTCTTTAAACCCCGCTTACACAATGCGCTGTCTGTGCACCCAGGACTTGCCTTCCTTTGGTTTTCCTCCTTTCCTCCCCCACTTTTTTCTTTTTTTTTTTTTCATTTGATATGCCAGGGGCTCTTTTCTATTCTCTGGTGATGAACTGCCCCAGAAGCCACAGCAGGTTCAGAATGTTAAAGAGCCGCTGCTCACCCGAGCCGACAAAAGGATCCCACTTTACAGGGCTTAAAGGACACTGTAGACAACTATCCACGGCCCCAGTTTAGGATAATGTCTTTTTTGTCTTGGTTTTCATCCTTCAACAACAGCCACAAATAAAATGTCATAAAAATGTGCCAATGCATGTTTTCTAATATCATAAAGAGAGAGGCTTACAGGGCAGTGCCACTGGGTCCCTGCTGCTCAGGCTCATCTCTCCTGCTTAGTGGCCATTTTATGGGCTGAGTGGGCACTCAAGGCTACCCAGAGTTACACTTTAATGCAGAGTTTTAACTTTGCTTAATTCCTAAGTCTCAATATTAAAAGCAGGCATACCTTTAAAAGTTATTTAAATAAACTGTTTGAGCACACTGAAGTTGAATCATTGTAGCATCCTGTATTATTTAAATGGTGGTTGGGAAATGTTCTAAGGTAGCACACTTTTCCAGAAAGAAAAAAACTAGGGCATTTTTCTTTGGTTCTGCTATAACTCCATATTTTTTACAGTGTATTCTGTAGCATAATTTGAAATATTACTGCAGGGCTTCACTAGTAAATTTCATTTATCATTTACAAGCCATAAAGCAGTCAAGATGATAAGGAAAAAAAAAGAAAAAGGCAAGTGCTTCCTCTCCTGTAGTTTCACACACAGAGTTATTCATGCCTAGTGCCTCACAAATGACAGTTTTTCACCAGTTCTACCAAGGAATTGATTCTCTTCTTTTTCCATATGGATTAAAAAATAGATTTTAAAAAAGCAACACCCAGCTGGCATATCCTTAAGGCAGACTGTCTGAGGATAACTTTTTTAAAACTTGTCATAGATTACATGTAAATGAAATTCATTATGCTTGATTGTGATCATTCATACTGCTGCTTCTAGACAGAAAACTTTACATCTTCATGAAATGAAAAGAAAAAATGGATGAATTTTATGCCTTAGTTGCATAGGAAATGAGACCACTATTCTTTTTTCCAAGGTAGACCAACGTTTTCACTATATATGCTTATGCATCTTCGGGTTTTGACCCATTAAACTACTCCACGAATTCCAAAACAAATTTAATTAATACATAAAAGTCACCATACTTTCACCCTCCCAGAAAAAACGTATCTGTGGGCTTCTTGCAACGAAATACATATAATAGTTCCATTTTAAATAGCAAGATTATTATACTTACAAAATACGTATTTTCTACTGAGGCCTAGGTGTTGCACATTAGCACTAGCACTCATGTTGCCTTTCCACCAAACTTAATTTCAGTATAATTTCTCATGCCAATGAAGACATTCCATGCCAACAAAATTCTACACATGCTTGCAGTATTGAGCCTCAAAACCCCAATTTTCTCAAATATGTCAGGGCCACAGTTTATGCAAGCTTTGAAAATGAACTGCTTCTGATAATTTGCTTGCAGAAAGATGATACAAGTCATTAATCATGGCAAATTTATTTAGGTACTGTGGATGTTAGCTGAAAATTCATTAACTTTCTCTCTGGAAGAGTTGTTATGCTCAATAATATTTTGCATGTTGAGGTCATAAGGTAATTCCAACATTTTGATTAAGAGTCTTTTCAAAAAAAAAAGCTCAGCAAAATTTAATGAGAATTAAAAGTCTAATTCAAATTTGCCAAGTCCCTGTTCCTGATCACCTGTTTAATATTCTTGCTGCGAGTCCACTACTTTTAGTCTAGGCATAATATGATAAACAGTAATTAATAAATAATACAGCGATATTTATTTGCATTCACCTTCCACAGAATTGCAATGATTTTCCTAATGAAGCGCATTATTGGGATCTGGTTTATAGACCAACCTATAAGTAGCTGCATTGTTCTAAGCAGAAGCAACATTTCTGGCATAAGAAAATGTGTAAACAACTAAACCTTTTGATATGTACTGTTAGCAAATGCCTTAGCTCTGAGAAATGCATGCATCACTTCTGGGAGTAGAATTAAACATTCCCATATTTGAATTTCAAGTCAATTGTTTCTAATTAGTGTGCCATGGAAAAAAAACTCATGTTTCTGCTTTCTGTTAGATCTTTATCTTACTCATGAATAATTTTGGTATTGATAGATTCTCATCTACTTCACATTAAAACGTCAAATCTTTCCATCATTTGTTGCCTCCAATAATTCAGATACAACCTAAAGTGCAGGGATGAAGTCTGTCTCACATATACAAAAATGCCAACATATGGGCATGAATTGGGGTGAATTAAAGGTGAACATATTGCAAAATTGTAAATCAACTGGGGAATATTTCAGTATAAATCTTCAAAGCTCAGTCTCGAAGATTTCTTTAAATATGCATAGGTGAGTTGCAGCCCTCATCATTCCTGCCTAGAGCTGTCTTTTGTCCTCACTACCCTTGGCCCAAAGACAATTCTGTTTCCACCCATTTTCTACACAGTGGCACGATGTGGCATGAGTTTATTTTTATCATGTGTTTGTATTGCTCCTTTCACTGTGGGATTGCAGTCCACACTGGGACAGCTAGACGCTGATGAAATACAAAAAAACAACAAAGAATAGTGCCTTCAAGCTAAGGATTTGGTCCCCACATATTCTTGGAATCGCTAAAAACTGCAAATACTGAACAGCTCATCCAACACCAGATAAACCACAAAAAGAAAACAGTGTCAGATGGAGATGGGAGGAGAAGAGGGTTGAAAAAATTTACTTAGTGAAGATAGTATTTGGTTGTTTTCTTTTCTTTTTAGGCCTCACAGACCAATTCTAATGTTCATTGCTTTCAGGGTTCTAAACAGATTATAAATGCTTGGTTTGATTTAAGCATATTTAAATGGACAGGCAGCCTACTTTAAGAGGCTTTGTCTCAACTGTTAGGTAATTCATAATGTAGTGGTAGCTGTATTCCACTTCTTTTAATGAAAAACAGACATGTTAGTTTACATGTTAGTAACCTGTGTTAGTCTGGCTTTTATTTTGTTAAGAAATCAGGAGGATTTAAGCCACATGGGCACATAAGCCCAGAAGCTCTGGTCTTGGTTTTTGGTTTAGCATTCACATCAAACTTGCTGTATTTACCATCGATTTTTAAAGATACAGGATGAAAATAGTGATGTTCTCACCTTGGCTTCTCAGACCTTTGGGGCTGCTTTTTTTTTCAGTGGGGACCTCCCCAGGATCTCAAGACTGTGAAAACCTAGGTATGTTGTAAGACCAGCTTTTCAATCCCTGCCTAAAATTCGATGTAAGAGCAACAAAATAATTCAAAATGGACTTTGTGAAGACAGATTCATTATATTTCACATTCTTTTAGCATCACTTCCCAGGATTTGTTTACAAGCCGGTGACTATGGAAGGAGCAGTGGAGAGTCTGCAGATAATGTTTGGTTATGCTTAGACTGTAGTTTGAATAGAGATTAAACTTGCATGAATGCATAAGACTTCTGCTTGGGTAAATTTATAGGGGGTTTTATCAGAAAAAAATATACCAAAATTGTAAAGCCTAACCTCTTATTTGCTACTTGTAAAAGAAAATATTACAAAATTCCAAAGGCTCTTGTAGTTCAAAGCAGTTTTGAAATTGTGAAAATGGGGTGTTTTTTCACTGGAAAAAATCCTTCTGCATGTCACAATTTTATTTCATACTTTCATGTTTCTGAACATAAACACTAATTGACAAAAATGTATACACAAGCCACTTAATAATTCTCTTTCACTTTCTATTCTCTACCAAATACATTCTCAGTAAGCGAAAACGATTGTTGTGTCACTGCCTATGAAAATAAGCATAAAAAAAATCTTTTATTATCAATATTTTTCCCAGTTCGCAAGTTCCCACTAATCTTTCAATTACTTAAAATATTATCCAATGTATATGATAGTATCAGGCTTTCTAGCTGTACAATACCAGTCTTAAAAGTCTGATTTATATCCATACATTACCACAAGATTGGCATCATTTTAATTTTTTCCTACTTTATTTCTCTGTAAGAAACCAGTTGGCAATCTTTTGGGAGAAAAATTAACAGATATTTAAACTTTCATGATTTGGCAGTAAATAATTAATTCAACATTTGGTGACTTACAGTTGAATACTTACAAAGTGTTTAACTAGAATTGAAACCACAATACATATTTGGTTCAATTTCTAGTTTAGCAGTTTCTAATTCCAGCTCATGTTTTACGGGCTAAAGAAATTTCCCCTTATTTCCCAAATGGTAAAGGAAGATCAATATTAAAAAAAAAAAAAAAAAAGAGTGGTAGCATTTATTTTAAAGTCCTTTCATCATGTAATTGTGATAATATTTATTCCCATCCTCTATTTTCACAAGACCACTCCTACTTCATTAGGAGGGTCATAAAGCAGCCGCAACTCGAGCCACTGTAAAACTAAGAAAAAATAGCCCAGAATATAAATTTTATTTTTCAGAACATTCTGATCTAGGTATTAAATAGTTATCTCCATTAGGCTGTTCATATTACTTTCAATAACAGCTGTACTCCATGGATATAGAGTTGGATTTTTGTTTGGTTTGGGTTTTACTGTGGGGCTTTGGGGGTTTGTGTATGTGCGTGTTGGTTTTTTGGTTGGGGGGGGGGGTGTTTGTTTTTTGTTTTATTTTGTTTGTTGATTATGGTTGGTTTGGGTTTTTTTTTTGGAGGTAGGATAGTGGAGGGGTGGGAGGGTGTTACCCTCAGGAGGTAGGAACAGTCTCATTTATCTGATTTAGTTCAAACTATGTCAGTTTTTAGGAAAAGCTAACGGTACCTACTCATCTCCCGTGGTTAAGAAGGTGACCCATGAGCTTCCCTGGAATTCTCCATCACATTGCAAACAACAAGTTACTTCAGACACTGACAATATGAATCTCTTTTTGGATCTCCCCTAGATTTACACAGGAAAGCACTGGTAGATCATAAAACCTCAAGCTGTCTTTTCATTCAAATGTATCTGAGATTAAAGGCAAGATCTCCCCAAAATACAGAAATAATCAGCTAATCAGTTTGTCCAGATAGATGACATAAAACTCAGCTATTATAAGTTCAAAGGACATAGCCATTTTGACACCACAAAGATCAAACCCACAATACCTCATAAACTGGCGACTCTCAGATCTTGCAGACATTGGATGGTAACAATTGCAAAAACATTTGTTGTGCAGTCTCAGAAAAGAGTAGGCTATGGCTCTTAAAAGACAACGCCAGCAGAGTTTGGCTTATATCACTCCCAGCACATCACATTTCAAGATGACAGAATCATTCTTTTTACCAAAACAAACAAACAAATTTTCACTACTCTTTAAACTTGACAACAGCTCATTTTTGGCCTTTCACATGCTAAGGTGAATAATTTGCATTTATTAATATTTTTCATGCCTGCTTCTTAGTCGTATTCAAGTATGCACACTGCATGGTCTTTTCAGTACCTGTATAACTGACTGCTTAGGACTGCATTTTTAAAGGTACACCAGCAAACAGCCTCAACAAAAAGAGAGGAAGCGTAACTGTTCTTTCAAAAAGTTAAATAAAAAAAACCCAGTCAGATGGCTTCAGAGTAACCTGCCAACATACTCAAAAATAGGCAATTAAAAACAATAAATAAATCAAACCCAGATAAACTACTTGAACAGAATTCCACAGGGGAGGGAAAAAAAGAAAGAGCAAAGAAAAAAAACATTTTCTTTTGGCAGCTGTAGTTATGCCTGTAGCTGAGTGATTGGAAAAAAGCTCACAAAAATTACTCAGTCTTGAACTGCTGCCCACGTGGCCTGGCTTTAGTGGTAGTGGTTGCAGGAATCTAACTTCAAAACCAGAATAAAAATAAGAGCACAGAGCTGAACAGCAAACTCAGGGAAAGAGGTAGATCTCAGTTTAAAATTCTGTTACTTTTAACTGTCAGCTGCTTAAGGCAAGTCAAAGGGACTTCTCGCCTTTTATAATGGAACACTGATACTGCTTTTATCATTTTCTGACTATAAGGTCAAAGGAGCTCATGTGCCACGATTTTTTTTTTTCTTAATTTGAAAAATTTCCAAATTTCTGTCAAGTATCCTCTTCGGCAAGTCACCCACTGCTGTCAGAAACAGTATCAGGGCCCATAGGCATACCTCCAGCACGGGAGCTGTACAGCCCCCAAGGAGGGTGGCTGAAGGGAAAGTTTTGGTGTGTGAGCACAAAGAGGCAGTAGCCCTTACAGCAAAGCAAATTAGCATTGCAGTATTTGGTCACTTCCTATGCCAATAAACTCAAGAAAAGCACTCCAGGTCACAAAGCAAAGGGGTTTCCCATCATTGTGAGCATCACCAAGATTTTTCCTCTGCTGTCGCACTAGCTTATTTACTGCTAAACTGCTAAAAGTGACTGGGTGGGGCTCCCTCCAGAGTTTATCCATGTCATTTCCAAATATAGCCAGAAGGGACATGAGAGAGTGATACGAGATGTACTTTCCACTTCTTTCCTTCTCTGCTAGCACTGGAAAATGGCCTGCATAACCTAGCAAATATTTTCTGTCTCTTATTTCCATCCTGTTATGTTTTGCAAGAATTGAATGAAGTGCTTACACAGAGCTCATTGCCAGTTTCTGGACTAAAAGAAATGTACTACTCTTTCACTTAGGTCCCACATTTATGCCTTTTTGTTTTCTTTTTTTTTCTTTTTTGATGACCATACCATTCATTTTACTGTCTTTTGCAGCCCTGTTCCTACAAGTTCCTGATTCTTACAGAACTTTCTTGAAGGTCCTGGAATCCTAAACCAAACTGAAAGACTACATTTAAATTTAAACATGCATCTCTGTTACTCATCACCTAGACAAGCACACGCAGAGAAGAAAAAATTACCATACCACAGAATAGTACAGGAAATACTGAGGGGATGCTTCCTTCTCCCTAACGTTCCCCCAGCTTCCAATATCCTCTGTCAACATCTTCTATTGACATCTGCTAAGGCAATAACTCATGTTTCTGCTTGATGATGTTTTTTAAACATCCAATGCGAAGAGTTGTGCTCTGTTCTCTGACCAACATGGTCCTAAGCACTTCTCTTGGATAACTAGCTGTTCTTTTCCTCTTAATCCTGTTTCACATTAAGAAGTCACTTTGAGAACAAACTGAGATGTTGAAGCAGGATGAAGACATACATTTTTCATTTGTAATGTTTTGGAGATGGATTTTGTGCTCAGTAAACCAGGTACCATTTTCTTTGTTAATGTCCTTCTTGAATTAGATCCAGGAGACATCCTCCTCATTGTCTCAGCCTTTGCCTTTACTGTTGTAGATGGGAGACGGGTCTTTAAAGATAGCAGTTTTCTGAATTAGGGAACCAGATAGTGTTTTATAAACTACATTTCATTAGAGATTAGAGAAAAGGAGGGAACTAAAACCCAGGTGTATGAAGAGTTATATGAAAAGTATGCTCATTGTCTAAAATTACTAAGTATTTTCACTATCTAGTAGAAAAATTTATTATTCTGTCAGGAAACCAGCTAAGAGACAGCCTTCCATCATTAAACTCTTGCAGATACCAAGATGTTATTTTCTTCAAGTTATAGTAGAATCTGCCCTATTTAAGAAAAGTCTATTTAGAAGGAGGTGTGTCCTAGAGTTCAACTGCTGGGATATACTGTACTTGGCAAGCTTTTGCTGGAAAAGGCAAGTCCCACAATATCAAATTACTTTATTAATATGCATAATTCTAAAAAAAAATTAAATAAATAAAAATTGTCATTTCCCAGAAAGCTATGACAGAACATTTGCCACAGTTTCCATTACCAGTGCTGCTTCTTGGCCTGAACTGCCTTCCTGCAAGTTTTGTTGCATCTTTGTACAACAGAGGTTTGCATTGATGTGACAGAACTAGTTAGTCTCCTGGCTGAAACAACTCATTGTTGAAAGCACTTCTCACCCTGTTCTGAGTATGGTTTGGAGCAGAAGGCTGCCTGTCCTTACATTAATACCTGCTTTTATTTTCCAGTTGTTCTTTGAACTTGCCTATGCTTGTATCAGTTCTCACCTGTAAAAACTGAAATAATTCTTAAAAGCTCTCTAGAATAATGTGACTTTTATTCACTGTTTGTAAACTGAATTATATTACAAATATTTTTGTTTTGTCTCCAGCTGTCTATTCTTTTTCCACCTGTCACCTGAAGTTGCTGAGTTATCTATGTAAGCCCTTCTGAAAGGGCAAGTAAGAAACATGCTTATCTTCTGGAGTTAGGATCATGATGACCGAAGAACCTCTTGTATTTTCTGATGTACTTTGCTATGGCTGATTAGAGATCTAACAAAACAGCTTTTGTCAGTGGTCTGATTTTGTTAGTTGCCTTAAATCAGAGTAGCACAATTCTCCATGCATTCATATGTTTAAATAACCACTGTTTTCCTTAATTGAGTGTCTTTTATGTAACTGCATTTGCAAAAAATACGTATCTTTTTTGTAAAGTAAGGAACTATTCATACAAGGTCATCATAGTACTGATATTCATTTTATGAAAATCTCTTTAAACACTTACATATTCAGCCATAGCTTGTTTGTCCTCAAGCCAATTCAATTCAGATGGGACATAAAACTTTCTGATTTTATTTTTGGTATTTGACATACTCTACATTAATCTCCTCAAAATGCAATGAAAACAAACAAATAAAAAACCCCAATCCTATACAAAGAAAACACATCAAAATAATTTAGAGAATAGTCCTCTTGGTTGAACAGATTGAACATAAGTATTTTGCTGAATTTCATGTTGTGTTATAAAATAAATTTGAGTCCTAGTAATATATATTCTAGGTTATTTGCCCAGTAGATTAAACAAACATAAATATTGAGTGATTCAACTGAGAAGCCAGGGCTGGCTGCGGTGAGTAGCATGTTAACAGATACTGGAGTTCTAAGAGACACCAAAAAAATTGTGCCTGAATAAGCTTGCTAAATTACTCAGCAAATAAAACCTCACTAAATGCTATTTTTCTAAATACCTAAGTTATTTTACTAAGGGCTCGCCTGAGAGTTTTCCAATGTGATTAAAACCCCTTATGGGTCACAGACTAATTTACTAAATTTATGGAGAGGAATACTGGGAGGGTAAGGCACCCTTCCATGGAGTCAGGACCAGACAGCCACCCCCAGGTAGGTTAGAATAAGACTGGAAAAGTCTTCTGTTGTGCTAACTGTTGTCTCCAACAGCTCTCACAAGTGTTCACAATTTATTGACTCGAAGAGACATGATTTATTTCTGTGTTTAGGTATTATTCCTTTAAAGAATGCTTTATGGAAAAATACTATTAAACTGCACAACTATACTAAGCATATAACATTGCTGTTAAAGCTCTCTAGAACTAATCTATCATATCTTATTTAATGTCACTGATCTGTACAATGAGTCCCAGACTCAATGTTTAAATGAATTTCCCAAAGACACTCTTCAAACCGTATGTAATGTACAGTAAGTAACTCTTCTGTAAATTCTCTGGGAACATACTGCAGAACAATTCTCAAGAGAAAAGGGCTGAAATATTTTCTCATGCACCTTCCATCTGGGTGACATTCCTCTCTCATTCAAGATTTGCCCTCAGCCTGACCAAATGGATTCTACCATTTTGCATCCACATTTGTTTGTTTTTGCCTCCTGTTGATATTTTTGAGAGCTGTTTCCAGTACCGTCTCAGAATCATCTTAATTTTGGCTGAGGTTTCTGTGTGTTCAGGTTCCAAGGCAGATGGGGAGAACACAAGCTGCCTCAAATTGAAGGAATCATTTTTCATTTCTGAAGTCAGACTGGCTTTCATTTATTGCCTATTGACTCCATAGAGAGATAATAATAATGTTGCTGCCTTCAGTGAAAAAGACCATTACCAAGGACAATGCACTCAGTCAAGAAAGATGCCAGATCTCCTCTTCCCCAGACCACTCTTCTGCCCCTGAGTCACAAGCTGAGCTCTCTCCAGAAGCACCATTTGCTACCTGGCTAGCTCAGTCAGAGCCCTGGGTCATAAAGAGGGCATGAATCTTTTTGTACACTGGTCCAACAAGCAGAGAGAAAATGACAGAGTGTACACAAGCCTTCTCCAGAGGTCTGCCACATCAGCGGGTGGAGGAGCTGGCAAAGCAAGTGCTCATGTCCTGCCAGCCTGAGGAGTCACCATATGTTTGGCTGCCACCCATACAGCCAGCAAACCTTGGGACAACGCATTGAATTCATTCAGACTCTTCTCATCAGTGCAGATAGACATCCAGCATTTTCAAGCCTCAGCCAAGCTTTAAACAGACAGTGCTGGAACCACTGGGCTCAATGAAATCAGCTCTGCACTAAGAGAGTCTACCCCAGTCCTCATCAGCCTCAGATGAATCCTACCTGGTAAGGCAACAGACACCTGGCAGGATTTACCAGTTACAGATTACTAGGTCCAGCAATGACCTGGGCAATTTATCCAGAAAGGCATGTTTGACATCCAGCTAAGTGTCCCCAGACAGTACCTTCTCTGAGGTGCAAAATCCCTGTAACACAGGGCAGAACACTGTTACTCTCTAAGCACTGTCCAGGCCTTCTCCCTGCCTTTCCTTTTTCCACGGAAATCTGAAAGAGAATAAGTATTTACATTTTTGCTCAGTTTAAAATGAATTATTAAACTAATAACAGTGACTTTTGGAAGGCTTCCCTCAAGTTTCAGGGGAATAGTACCTATTCTTATTCTCTCACATGCTAATTAAAGTTGATACTGTTGATACATGGTTTGCTGTTCTATTGAAGCTTTATTTTCAGTGAAACACTACCATTAAATTCTTACTCAACACAACAGCCTTTCAGACTCCTTTCTGACATATTTTAACAAGTTTTCTTTTGCCTATATCCTGTATTTAAGATTGCAGTTAATGACGTGCATACCTTTGCCATAAAGCACTTTCCCTCTGGTATGAAGGGATGAGGTAATTTACTATGATACATGCAAAAATGCAGAACTACATATGCTGACAAATCTTCACTGTCGCTCCACACAGTTAACGTGAACTGCTGCATATTCTCTCTGAGCGTTTTGTTGTAGGCTTTTGTAAACAATGCTGAAGAAATCTGTGTTGAGTAGTACAGAGCATCAGAACATACCATTGCTGTCCACCCACACTGGAAGGAAGCCATAGAGTTTTCAGCTGTTTAAGAATGTTTTCAATGACAAATCTCTTTGCTATTTCTCGTATTAACTTATGCACTCAAATGTGTAGCATTTACTTTGCTGCTCTAAGTGCTACAGGGAGATGAGAACCATACGAGAGACCTGAATTTTGGTTGTCCTTTAACAGTTACATCTACACTTGTGGTTTTGTTTCACAGATTTTTAAGATCATAAGGTATGGTTGCGATAGCATAACTCGATTCCTGAAAACAGTGCAAATGTCATTCAACTATTGCACCACTGAAACTGCAATGCCCAAATTATATTATCTTTCTGAAAGATTTTAAATTACAGGACTTTCCAAAATTCAAGTCAGGTATAAGCTTCCACAGCAACAACAAAAAAAAAAACAAAAATCCACCCTGAGGATGTATAAGGATTTTAATATCAGTCACTGATGCTTTGAAAACATGATAAATAGTTCACTGCAAACATTCTTCTAGTCTGGCTACAAATCAGCATGCTCTTTTTAGTTAGGTGACCTAATTATTGTAAGAATTTAGGAAAGCCAGATGGGTCAAAATAAGACCAGGTGGTCTCAAGCCTGCCAATTTACCAAGCTTATGTTTCCATTTTATTTGAATAAAATATGTCCATCATTCTTTGTCAGAGGTGCACTAAGCTGCTGTGGTTGTTTGTCATCATTTGTATAAAAGCCAGCCAGGTTACCTGTCAGTTTGCAAATACTGCGGATAACAGGCATTACCTGAAGCAGCACAGATCTGATCAACAAGAAAATTGGATTTTCTTTTTTATTATTTTTTTTTTAACATGTTCCTTTCCTTTTCATCTTACACACTACTATTGTACTTTGGAAATGGATTTTTTTCCACACACTTTCTCAAACACAGGCAGTTCCTTCAGCTCATTAGACCACAAGATTCTGATAATTAGCTTTCTCCAGGGCATCCATCAGCAGTCAGGCTTTCTCACTACCCCATCCAGGATTAAATAGAATGACTCTGTCCATGAATCGTCCATGTAAAGTTGATTACTAAACTTACATGTGCATCCCTTTCCATTTCAACTATGTTTTATAGCAATGCACTTTTAAGCATGTAATAAATCTGCTTATGTGTAGAGATTGCAATCATTTCATTTCAAGACCAGCTGGAACCTGTGAAAAGGAGACACAAACACAATCCACTCTCATACAGACTTTGCTTATTTTTCTTGTTTTAGCTTTATTTTTTTTTCTGTACATAATAGTGGATAGTCTTAATTCTCCTTCTGAGATCAAAATATGATCATTGCTGAAGTCTTATCTTTTTAAAAGATGAAGACACTGAGTTATGCAGAGTTATTGTAGCCACAGTACCATATGTGAGAGGCTGTTTCATTTTCCATATACAGCAGCAAGAATACTTCCTTTCTTTTTAAGGCATAATTCATGGTTTATATTTAACATTGCCATGGTGAACCTAGGACACTGCCTTAACAGCTGGAAACCAATCGTGGCATGCGGGTAAATATTGTAATTCAAAAATACCAGTTTCCACTCAATAATATAGCACCAAAAAAACCCTCAAAGGTATCACTGTCCATATTTGCTGTAAAAAACTCTGTGGATTTTACATGCAGGGAGCTCTCCTAGACACACAGGACAGCATGGTTTCCTAGTCCCTTTACTCCCTATTGCTAGTTTTACTTTTCCCCCCCCCAAAAAAATCATTAAGTGTTTCAGTGACATGAAGGGTATTAGCATCCAAACCAGTGAGAGAAGGGACAAGACAATGAAGGAATAATTTGAATGAAACAAATAGGAGGTAGGCTTCCTCTCACTAATTTTCACAGCTAAACACACAAAAGAAAATATGTACCTTTAACAGAATAGGATCTATAGAATTCATGTGCTTTCTGCATAATACATAAGAACTTTACACTTGACAGAGAATGTCCCACCTGAACCAGTCAGTGAGAAAAGAAGATGATGGCAGCATGGATTAAACCTCCAGTCTACAGGGAAAGATCACCCTTCATGGCCATGCCTGAGCCACTTAGGCCATGGAATACTGTCAGTGTACCCCTAAAGCACTGAGTTCAGAGTCCATCACCCAAAATGTTGGCAGGGAGCCCAGATCCTGCAGCCTGCCCGGCACTCCAGGCTATCATACCTGTCTTCTTAGCGGTGTTCAAACTACAACAGTTGTGTGCTCACCAATGACCAAGAGCATATAGGTCTGCAGCAACCAATGCCAGCAAAGTCCCAGTTACACTATACTAAGGACTCATCTCTGAAGCAGCATGCATGCCATCATGAGCAGGCCATTAGTCTTCAGCCAGATCTACCCCTTGAGCTGCTCCACACATTTTGTTCAAGCAACAGTGGCAGCAAAAAGCACAAGCAGGAATGCCCAGGGGCTGTTGAAGGGGGAAGGTGAGAAGGCAGGATACTGGACTTGGCTTAAAGCTAAATTGAAAAAACAAAACAAAAACCTGAAACGAAATGGTTAAAGATAAAAGTATTTTTAAAAATAAAACCCCACCACAATAGATCCTACCTCCAGAACAAGAGCTTATGGCAATTCTTCCTTGCAAAAATACAAGTATATGAAAGTATAATGTGTACTTACATAATTACTTTGAGAAACCCCAGCTTCAGATCACTTTCTCTTCCCAGGAAGCATCAGCTTCTTGCCCAAACCGATACCCTACCCTACCCTACAATTTCAGTTTTTACCATTGAAGCTGCTGTCTTTGCTTAACATTTAAACCACATATTTTCATCTAGAAGGAGAAGAGAAACAAATGAGAGTTGAGGGGTGATCACCTAAAAGGTCAGACAATTGCTTTCCAGTGTCTGCGGCCCTCTTTTTACTCTTCCTCTCTTTTCTCTGGAGTCCAGTCTTGCATGCATGTGCGCCCAGAGAGGCAAACTTCTGCAGCACTGAGGCCCTGAAGCAAGTTAGGCAATGAATAGTTTTTCCCCTTATCATGCCTGCACTCAGGTATTGACAGAATTTTGTGCAACTGGGCACAGATATTTTCCATATCTAGAGAATTGAATGTAGTATTTTCATGGGAATATGCACAATCAATCACCTGTATCTCAAAAGTCATTGGCAGGGCTGTAAGTCGTAGACATCCATGTTTTGAGGTTCTATACTTAGGATTTAGATGATAAAAATTATGCTGGATGATCTTATGGTTACTTAAGAGATTTTGCAGCTCCAAACCTTAGTATGCTTAAAAATATTCTTCATGAACACGTGAAAACAAGTCTGACTTCAGCCATGCAGCTTTTTTCTATTACTTTGTATGCTTCTGAATGCATTCACTGTGTGAGGTCATTACCAGGATAAAAGTCCTTCGTGGAATATCTAAGTTATATACAAGGGGCATTGTTGATTCCTTGAGTATTGCTTTATTCTCTTGAATCAGTACTAAACCAAAGTCATGTTATGAAATTGAATGCATGGTGATGCTTTAAGTGCTTCATGTAAGCTGTAAAACAGTTTACATGGTCATTTCTTACTGTATTTCCAACAGTGCTATTTGGGCAAGTGGTGGGAGAATGTGTGCACTGGTTAAATTTCAGCTTAGTTTATTATCCACTTCTGTCAGAGTCTCCCTAGAGTTTTAATTAAATGAAGTATTATTTACTAATTCTATTGTAAATAGTTTTTACAGTGTGGTTAAAACTGTCTCTGTGTGTCTCTTCAGAGAGGCTCTTTTTTCACTAGTGAGGGTTAAATGATCCCTGACTACTACTACTATTTTTCTAGTGTTCAGTCATTTCTGGTTCTAATGCTCCAGGGATGTACAGTGCAACAGGGTTGATAATTATGAATATTTTTTATTGACTGAGTTATATTATCACTTCCTTTGTTTTCTAATTGCATGACAGAACATGTGGCAGGACAAGTTTTATGTGCAGACAGAGTCTGGCCCTGGATACATTTTCAGGCACAATTTCATTCCTTGCTGTGCCAGTCTGCATTGTTGAAGAACAACGTATGTGTACCACAGTCTCCTAGGGATCTCAGTTTAGAGACCACGTTAACCTAATGCTAACTAAACATGAGAAAGCTCTTTTTGTTCTTTAAAGCAGCTTGGAGTAACCTCCATGAGTTGCCCTCCCATACAAAATTTAAACATAAGATTTTCTTCACAAATCCAGCTTGTTTTCACAGCTTGCAAGCAAACTTTAGCTGCTTGTGCTGCAGTTTGGAAAGTTTATGTTTCATATATGCAGCTGACAATCGAGGATTTTATCTCTTCTAATCTTGGGAAACATCTGACATTCTCTGCAGGTTGCAGAGAAGAAGAGGAAATTCAGCTTCCTGGCATTTTCTATGAATTTCAATTTTTCATTTAAAAAAAGATAGGAAACTGTAAAGGTTAAATGTTTTGTGGTAGCTTTTTTTGATTTCCATAGCTGTTCTTAAACCAAGTAACTATAAACACGACCAGGGTGTAGAATGTAACAAAGACATTATTGACGGCCACATCCTCCACATCCTTTCAATGTGTTTACCCTAATGGACACCAAACAGTAAAATGTAATGCAGTGGTTATAGAAATACTTTAAACACAAATTAAATAAACGGTCAAACAATGCACTATCTCTGATCAGTACTTCAGAACATTTTTGAGTCTGGCCATTTCAGAAGTGACTAAAAAGTAAAACCTATGTGAAGTCTGGAGAAAGACAGGGGTTGAACATCCATTAATTAAGCTTTGTATCTGTTCAAAACTCTTACAAATTTTATCGGTAGTCACAATCACAGAACCACCAGCACATAGCAATAACCCGTATTTTGATAATTATTGCTTGCTGGCTTTCATGACCTTTTCTGTCATAATGATAGCAAGGAGGGAAACTTCTTGGTTGCCAAGCATTTATAGAAGTTCTAGCAGCCTAGTGTTCTGGCCAGGATAATCATGCTCGTGTTTGACGCTTAAAATACACCATCAATCCTTAGAAAATCCAGACTTATTTTTGTTTGTTTTGTTTTTGTTTGTTGTTTTGTTGGGTTTTTTTTTACATTTTAATCCATGTAATATTAGCTTTCCCTGTTCTTGACATAGAAAAGATTTGGTGTTAGGCTTTTCATATGTGTATACGAACACACATATATATATATACACACACATATATATATGTATGTAATTGCTCTCATTTATGAAGGAAGCCTGAGAAGAGAAGGCCTCTAAACACAGTAGGATTAAGATGCATTTTTCCCTCGTTTACCACAATCTACAGATCTTTTAGCAAGCTTCCTATCAATAATAAATGCAGCTCAAACTCCAACGCATTTCAGATATAATCTTAGAAAACATTTTTGCTCCTGGAGACTGGTCTTATAACTGGTCTCTTTACATGATAAGATTCTTGCAGCAGCACACATACCAAATACCATTACTGTGTTGGTACAGAAATCCCCTCTAGGAAAACCTTATGTATTTTATGACGTTTTGGTGCCTAGTGCTACCAGAAAAATTCAGGGCAATCTATTTTTGCTAGAAAGCCCCCTCTGCAAACAATGGCTCTTTAAATCATTGAGACTATCCATGTGACATAGGCCAGTGGGCATAAACTGATTTAAGGATTTTAAATTTAAAGCAGAATTTTAAATCCCTAGTAGATGATGTGACTGTGAAAATGGAGCTTATCAGGCTGCCCTGCAAGTCTGCAGGCAGCACAAATCAGTCTGAGCCCAAAGGTCTAATATTTCCTCTTCTAGAAATGGGAAGCAGTATCTATGTGCAATTATTTATGAAGGAGGAGTTTGCACCACTTGAAGAGGAGTTTCATTCTCAGCTGCTGATTTAGCAATAAATAATAGTAATAGCAACGTTTTATCCACGTCAATAGAAAAATTAAATAATTTCCAAGTTCAATAGCTATGGTCAAATTACCATCTTCTACACATTCAACATAACTGCCAGCCCCCATACACCTCTCATGCCCAGGATGGAATCACTGGTTCCCTAAAAGGGCATGAGTTTTATCTCAGGAATGGCTCTGCCTCAATCTCCCTCTCCCATTCCACTCCTGTGCAGTCAGCAGCAGGGAGCTGCAGCTGGACACATAAGCCCTTGCCACCCAATCTAGTCACCCAATAAAAGGCTCTGTGTGGGGGGGAATTCAGGAATCCAGTGGAGCTTATGGTTACACATGAAAAAATTAGGGCAAGAGAGATTCTGAGGAATGTGTTAACCAGACTTAGCCGAAGAGGTAGCAATTGGGAATTTCAGTCATGGGCAATGTTACTGGGACATACTTTGTAAACACCAGAGTACAACCATGGGCTGTGCAGAATTACTGCATCGGTAAGTGAATCAAAGTCAGCCACCTGAGAGGGAAGGAAAATGAGATGGTGGTGAGGGAACCTGGGAGCAGACCAAAACTGGATACTGATAAAGAAGGAAACTGAAAAGGACTGTGCTGAAGTGAGACAGAAACAACCTAGCTAAGGAGAAAGCCATGCCTTTGTGAACTTCAGCTGCAGTTCAGTTTGTGAACTCCTGTCAGCAGCAGCTGGAGATGCAGTTAGAAATACGGCTATAAAGTTAAGTCCCAGGTCCCTCCAGGAAGCAACAGTAGGGATCAACACTCAAATAACAATTGAATGCCCCAGGCTGAGCTTAAATGAGCTCCTGCACCCTGGAGGTGGGGGAGGAGGTAGGTGGATTCAGGTGAGGCTGGTTGTGGCCATTAAGGCTGTTAGTGGGAAGGAAGAAGGAAAACATGGAAGAGGTTTTCAAATATTTAATAAATGAGCTGTGGTTATTACATCAGTATAGAATGGTTTGGGTTAGAAGGGACCTTAGAGGCCATCCAGTTCCAGCCTCCCTGAAATGGGCAGGGACAACTTCCAGTAGACCAGGCTGCTCCAAGCCCAGCCCAACCTGGCCCTGAACACTGCCAGGGATGGGGCAGTCACAGCTTCTCTGGGCAACCTGTGACAGTGCCTCACAGGGAAGAACTTTCCAACATCTTATATAAATCTCTCCTCTTTCAGTTTAAAGCCGTTATTCCTTGTCCTGTCACTACATGTCCTTGTAAAAGGGCCCTCTCCAGGTTTCTTGTCAGCCCCTTTAGGATCTGGAAGCTGCATTAAGGTCTCCCTGCAGCCTTCTCTTCTGCAGGCTGAACAAGCCCAACTCTCTCAGCCCATTGTGGCATGACGTGTTCTTTTCAGTAATAAACTGAGGTCTTGTTGGCATTCAAAGGGTGCTATAAGAACTCTCCAAAACAGAAGCAGAGCCTCCACGGTTAGAGGATCTTCCTGTACCAATGCTGATAAGACAGTTACCTTTAAATTAGTTACATTTAAGCCACATTGACAAAATGAGATTTTGATAGTTTCATCTGCCAATGCAGATACTTTGTTAGAGATCTGAGGTCCTGGTATTTCAAACCAGCATAGCTATACTCATGAACTCCTGAACTGTAAACGATTTGAAAGTCTCTCCATTATTCAGGTATCAACAACTATCTGCACTGTGAAATCAGCTATGACATTAAAGTTTCCTTACACACACAGAGCAAACCAGTAAAGCTCATGCACATAACAAAATTCTGGCTTTTTTAGGTATCATTAAATGGGATTTTTCTACAGGTGCAATTCTCCAGAATGAAAGTACGTGCCAGTTTTTATGCCTCTGTTCACTAGGATTATTTAAGTACTTTATCACATTTCTGGTAAAAAATGCACATAAAAATATGCATCTACAGCTCTGCTGAAAGCCTAAAATACCAGGTTTTGTGGCTATCTCTTAATAACTTAACATTGTCCTGAAAAGAGCATAAGGAGTCCAAAACCCACCCATGTTTCTCAATATTAAAATCGATTTGTTTACTATTACAGAAATATGTGTATGCCAGGCCAACCAAAAACGTATTTTTTTTTAAAAAAAAAGCACCTAGAGACCACATTTGACTTTTATCTGAGAAATACTGGTTAGGTCACCCCTCAAGTGGTGACAGCACCATGGGGCACTCTTTATTTTTACTGTTTATATTACTACTTTCACTGAGCTACCTTCAGTCCAGGGAGAAGCCCCACTGTGGAAGGATGGGACTCATCTAAAGCCAATGTACCTGCAGCGTCACTCTTGTCTAGGAAGTTCAAATACAAGATAAGTGCAAGTACAACAGAGGCAACATATAATCAGCTGCTTTCCTGAGAGATGCAACATTCCTTTTATTTTGGTGTCACTTACAAGGATAAAGCAGTCAATTGCAATTTTTTTATTTACATGAATTGAGAATTCAGCTTGAAGTCAGAAAAGCTGATTTTATGCTGTCTTCCAAGCATGCACCACTCACTTCAACTGGCTTTGCAGTTCAACAACAGCAAAAATTCTACCCTTTTTTGGGTGTTTTTTTGTCAGAGATAACATCGGAAGTCCCATCACTGAATTCCATGATTTGTTCACTTGGCAAAACACCTGTAAAGCACAGGAAGACCCTAGCCTGAGCCTGCAATAATCCATTGATTAAATTTGAGAATAACTTTACAGACCAAAAGCATCAAAATAAAAAGGACATTTTAGGTTTCATGGGAGTTGACAACTCTTTATTACAAGAATGAAACATTGCAACAAGGTGTTGGATCATTTATTGAAACTAATGTTTGTGTAACTTTTCAGTGGTTTGAATTTGTATTTGTAACATTTCAGACTTAAAAGAAATAATAAGGGAAAACAATACCCCTCGTTTTGTCTTTTGTTTTTGTTTTTAACATGCCTGTGTGGCAAGAATGGTGGAAGTTTGACAAGGGTGGTACCATCTATATACATTTAGGAAAACATGCTTGCTGTGGGCGTACAAAAATAAAATTTATTTGTTAAATTACACATAAATATAAGGTACAAATGTATTTTTAAAATACAGATAATCACACTTGCATTGTGTACATATGAAAATACAGTATTTCAATATTCAACATACACAGACACATTTATGATAAATGCAACTAGTTGGCAATGCCAGTTCTTCTCAGTCTTTTTTTGTTCTTTTAGTTGGATTTGTTGTTTTTTTTCTCCAGTTTTCCATAAATATGGAAAAATAGGCTTTTGAAACAATTAGTTCTGCCGGACATCTTGCAGCAGCTTGTTAATTTCTGCCACCAGCTCACTGGCATCCATGAGTTCGTGTTTCCCATCACTGAGGTGGTTGAGCATGTTGTCGAAATCATCTTCTTCGTAATTCTCTGGGATCTCCTCCATGGCTGGCAGCCATTTGGAGGAAGGCTGCGCACCCGAGTGAGTCCCCAGAGTGGGCCCGTTGTTGGCAGGATTCTGGAAATGTGTGCTGGCTGCCCAGGCTGCCACCCCCTGTGGATAATTCACAGTCTTGGCTGGCAAATGTCCCTTCCTGCGCTCCAGCGAGCTGGAGCGATCCATCTCATTGCACTCTGTGTAGGCATCTAGGGAGGGAGGCAGCAGGCGCTGGAAGACGCTGCTCATTTCAGAGAGGAGAGAGGAGGTGCAGTTGTCCCCTGACTCCTCCTCGCTCTGGCAGTCTTTACCAAATGTTGAAAAGCTCTTCTTCTTCTCGCTCATGTCAGCAGGCTGTGGATCTTCCTCAAGGCCCTGCTGCTGCTGCTGCTGCTGCTGCAGCTGAGGTGACTGGAACTCCTCCCCAGGGATGAACATGTTACTTCTGTAATCAGAGGAGGGAGAGGGCAGTGGGGGCATCCAGCACTGGTCAGAGTGCCCCAGAACCCGGCACTCCTCTGTGCACAGCCTCATCGCTGCAAGAGAGAAAAGAGGACAGTGAGCATCCCCTTCCTATTGTAAATACAGCTTAGTTGCAGGCACTAACACGACTGAACTTCTCCAAAGGTGTTCAAATCCAGTATTTGGGTTCGCTTTCTGTGTGAAGGAAGGTGGCAAATACAAATAGTTTGGATCTAAATGCACTTCCATTTCTGAACAGTCTCAAAAAATGAGAACAAATACAGAACATGTAAGGCAGTTATGCAATCTCTCACCTAGGGCTGAAGATCAGCATGTGAAGTTCCAGGCGGAAAACAAGCATTTGTGACTTAAAGCAACTTGTTCCCTCTTATACATTGCTATTCCATCAGACAAATAATTAAATACATAAATAAAATGAACATTTACTTGAGTTTTAGTGAAGTCTGCCACATGCACTTAGAGAAGTGCATCAGAGTAATGAAGTGAGAAAAAATGGACAGGAGAAATACAGAAGAAAGAACAATAATGTGCAGAAGGATCTCCCTCTTCATTAACATGCCTCCTTTTGATCTGACAATGTATGTTGAATATGAGGTGATCCACTGCCATTTTATCTTTTTAACTGAATCAGTTAATTTTTAATACAGTATCAAAATGCCTAGGGCTAAACTTGCACCCCTTGTGACTCTAGTGTTTATACCAAAGTTACTCCGAGGTGCACTTGCCACCCTGTAGCTCAGGTTACTGGACCGTGCTGGCTCAAGCATTGGCACAAGGTGGCCATTCAGGCCACCCAGGAGGACTGAAGAGCAGAAGACAAGAGACACTCTCTTAGGCTGCTTCTTCCGAGTGATGTCTCTCAGGGAGGAGCAACACAGTGGGACAAGTGACTGCAACCCTGAGAGCTACGCTAGTCTGAGCAGGGCACTGCAAGAATCCTCTGCAAAAACCTGGAGAGGTCTGGGAAGTGTCCCAGGAAGCAGAGACAGACAAAGCCCTACTTGACAGACTCATAAAGAGTTATGTGCCTCTCCAAAGGGAACTGGCTCTGTAGGACATGAGGCCTTGGCTCAGGCTGGGCACTGCCTCGGTGCTTGGCAGACATGCTAGAAAACACCCAGGTGCTGCAGGGGCCACTTGAATTTGAGTCACATACTTCAGAAGAGTGTTTTCAGAAATGCCAGACTCTTTGAATTATGTATATTTTGACCATAAGAAACTTTTGCCCTAATCTTCTATCAGTTAACAGTTAAATTAGCCACACAGAATAGTTTTTCTTTCTATTTATATACTGAATACATAAGAAATGTGTACAGTCATGCCCTGTAAGTTTCCCTAGCTTTCTCATCACATTTCCCATCTGGCTCTGGATCCACTTAGTTTATCAAAAGATACTTTTTGCGACGGTGTAAGCAGAACTGAACATTGTATTTCAGCTTAGGACATAACAGAGATTGATTAAGTCCTACTGTCATACTGTCAGCGTTATTTATCTCTGTGCTTTACACAGCCTACCATATTGTTTGCTTTCCTAATGTCCTTTCAGTTCTTTGGAGTATGAAATTTCTCTGTGTCTCACACGTGAGAATAAGAATTTCTTCAAGAATACAGGTTCAGGCTACAGGCTGGATATTGCACAAGCTCTTGCAAATGGCCTGCTGATCCAGTGAGCTTCGAGCAAACAAAGCAACCTTGAGAATATCAGTCACTGAAGTTTTGATACAAGGAACTGAAATGCCTTCGAGTGCTTTGTTCCCATGTATGAAAAGCACATGTGTACTGATTTACAAAAAATTCCTAAGTCATCCGTGGTGCCTGGACGAGCTCTCAACTCACCCCAGAAGGTGAGGATTACTCTTCTAATTAAGAAGGATCCTGAAAATTAATGAGAGACTTTCAGTGGTTTAGCATTTCATTAGCAGTGAAGGTTGTCTTATTGTGAGTTTTGTTACTGATGCTATCAGGATTGGATTTGGCATCAAATAATAAATACTGACATTCCTGAAAAAGGATCGAAAGATGCTTTGAGGAAATTGAATGGTGTCACAGACCGTCCTTAAATCAGCAATAAATAAAAAGCAAAGATATACAACAACATTATTATTACACACACACACACACACACACACACCCCCCCGACTTAAAGCTTATTAGTGGAGATTTAAAAAGAGAAAGAGAAATAAGCCTTTCAAGGGCAGTTATTGAACTTTTTGATTGTGTATGTTTGTAGTTTCGAGGGACTGGCTCCATTTCTTTCCAGTTCCACCTTAAAGAGACAAACTGAAAGGATTTTTTCACAGCATTTTGCCTGTGTCCAGACTGACAATGCAGAAACATTTCAAAATGGAGAACAGGAAACCTCCAGGAAGTTCTTTTGCTTTTTGCTTGGACTGCAGATCAATTCAGGTTTCATCTGAACAGGTTCAGCATACATTATGCTCCATCCCTGGCAGTGTTCAAGGCCTTGAGCAATCTGCTCTAGTGGAAGGTGTTCCCGCCCATGGCAGGGGGTTGGAACTGGGTGATGTTAAGGTACTTTCCAACCCTAACCATTCTATGGTTCTGTACTTACTTGATGGATTAAGACCACGCAGAGTGGCAAGCGGACATCTAGGTGACATTAAATGCTCACTGTGATAGCCCAGCCCAGCTCTATCTGCACTCAGCAGGAGTTTTCCTTACTTTGAATGTGATTAGCTGGGCCCTTTTGGAAATCCCAGCTCTTGGCTTCCTCTTTAGAGACAGAACTGCAAGAGCTGAAAACCAGTCCTGGGTATCCCAGCTAGCAAAGAGGAAACCACTCCCACCTGTGGGTAGCCCCTGACTGTCCACCGAGAAGGGGACAGCTTTTCCTTGGCAGCAAGAGGGCTGGATGCCAGTGCAAACACCACTGCACTTGAAGCTCCCCTGGCAACTGAGAGCTCCAGCAGATCCCGCCTTGCTAATCACAGGGGAGAATGAGACACGCCTCATGCTAGCTGGCAGAGGAATAAGTAATAAAAGCAGGGGGAATTGAATGTAAAAATATATTAGGACTCCAGATTTAGGTTAAAGATTCTGAAAAAATAAAAACCAGTAACTTTTCAAGACCTCCAGATTTGAAACATTGAGTAAATAAGACAAATTTGAAGAGGTAGGTGAATGCCTGAGTTTGTGATAAAAAGTCTGGAGCAAAATATGCAAAGAAAATTTTAAAGCTAAAATGTATAAGAAGAGCAAATTAAACTTTTGGGGTTTACTCTGGCCTAACAGCGTATTTCTCAGGGTAAACTGCACCAACATCAGGCACAACCCCTCACCAGTGTTTTCCATAGTAGCAGGGGGAAGGAGCAGCTCTGCAGCTTCTCTCCTCCAGCCCTGGGCAACACATGGGGGACACTTTAGAAGGGACTATGTGCTGCACAGAGCCAAAAGCAATGTGCCTCATGTATAAGATGACTTTACTAAACCTTTTAAGTTTGGTTCAGTGAGACATACTGAGTTACGCAGCCCTGCCAGTTACACAGACAAAACTAAACATGATCTGAAGTAAGTGTACGATCTAGGGTTCAACCAGTGGCTGTGTAATTATTAAATTAACTACAAAATTCTCACACCTGTACTCAATATGATTTCCCAGAGACTATTATATTCAACTTATAACTGGGCATAAATTTAAAAGTGGTACTTCATACACATGAACATGTACATGTGTGTTTATCTTACTTTCACTCCCCCTATTCTAGCTTTTGTTTTTCTGCCCTCTGCCCCTGAAATGTACCTCTT
The DNA here is from genome assembly GCF_028554395.1 of Pezoporus wallicus. Taxonomy (NCBI): domain Eukaryota; kingdom Metazoa; phylum Chordata; class Aves; order Psittaciformes; family Psittacidae; genus Pezoporus; species Pezoporus wallicus. The sequence continues at coordinate 706,902 of NW_026642757.1, read as the reverse complement.
ACGTTCTTTCTTCTAGAAGTTATGACTTGCAAGATTTACAATCTGGGACATATTTAGATCCTTCCATTGCCACTCCAGTCCATTTTTCAGTGGGAAAAAATACACTTTCTTCTCCATCCCTATGTATAGACTACTCACAATCCATGCTGGAAGTTTGTATTGTATGAATGAAACCCACCATGGAAAATATTATCTCCCAAATTATAGCTCAGTATATTTTTAACAAACCACAACTGCCTGGCTCTGCAAAAACATCCACCTAGTCATTAAAAGTCTAAGGACATGGAGCAGATCGTGATTTGGAGGTAATTTAGTGCCAGTTCATGGTAATGTGAATACGAGAAAAAAGTAGAAATTGCTCTGGGTGGATTTTCAGTTGTACCTGAGGTTTCATTTTACTATATACATGAAGGTTTCAGCTCAGTATTTATCATGAAGCAGAGTAAAAAGGAAGGAAACAGAGGACTTGAAAGCTAAAGAATTTTTGCTTTCTCAGTAGTAGCTTTATCAAAGTGACAGCCAGGCAGCAGTGTAAATAAACTGGTCAGCTTCCATTGTGCTCTTACCTGCAGGAATTCTCCCATCTGTAAGGAAAAGGTCACTGAATCCTTCCCCAAGAAGTCTGTCAATTGGAGACTCTCTTCCCAAATCATAATCACTGTCTCCAGCTTCACTGTCACCTCGGCCACTGTCTTTCAAGCTGAATTTATCCATATCTTGCAGGGCATATCTGTGAAGAGAATTGTGGGGATCATGGAATTAGATTATCTCACATACATTACATTCCACATTTTGATTAAAAACATGGGTCTGTTTTCTGATGCATATACATGCATACACAGCAGAACAGTCCAGATTCTTACCTGTAGCTTCTGGAATACTTATTTCCTCTAAAACTTGGCCTTGGTTGATACTGGCCCTGGTGAAGCATTGAGAGAAGCTGGGAAACCTGCTAAAGAAAAGGTGAGAAGACTGATTCTTTGAAATGAAAGCTCAAATTCCTAGTTGTAAAAACATTAATTTGCTTCTCAGGTTTGGTTTTGGCTCTTTTTTCCTTTAAAGTTAAATTAAGTCAAATACCTGCACATATATAATGCAGTACAACAGACTATTTTGTAGTACAGTGTCTGCCACAGGAAACATCTGAAGGCTTTGTACAATGAGGAAATGCACTGCTGTTCATCAGCCTCTGAACTCATAATAATTATTTCATTAGCAAGTAATTAAACTGAGGCAGAGTTTTAATACATCAGAATCAACCCTTTACCATTCCAGGATCCTAATTCAAAACAAAATGTCATTGCTCTACATATAAAGTTACCAGGACATAACTCTCATTTAAGCCATTACAGAGCATTTGCAGTAAAAACTGAGATGGGTAGTCTCAAGTTTAAGATATTATGACCATGTATTACAACAGCTGTACTTAAACTGTGCCAGTGTTCAGCCTTTTAGTTCTCTATCCCCAATAACGAAAGGGTTTCCTGCATTGTTTCTCTATATAAATACTCTGGCACTCTTTCTTAAACAGAGGGAAAGGGAGGGCAAGGAAGACAGTACAAGTGAGCAGTAAACCAGAGCTAAGCACTGTCTATGTTACACCCCATTGTTTTGACCTTACAGGGAAGAACCAATAATCTATAAATAATAATGCTTTCCAGTGAAGGCATGAGTGAAGGGATGTGCAAATGGAGGTGCGGACCTTACCTCAACAGCAGGAGTAGCATGGGTGAGTTCCAGTGAGAAATTTTCAGGCACGTGGTTAGAGGAAATTGTCACCAGGCTGTTGAGAGATTGGTGGCTGTGGTGGCTCTGCCGGCTGCTCATTTGTCCCCTCTCCAGAGTCGGAGATGATGATGGAGAAGCTCTGTGGTGAGATCTGATGGGTAAAGTGCCATTAACCGTTGGCACTAACGTAATGTCCCCTTTGTGGATCTGTCTTGAGGGTCGCTTTGGGTGGTGCTGGTAGGTCGATTCTGCCACACGACAGTTGTAGGACCTGGTGTCCTTTTTTTCTCGATTACATCTTGTGGCAAAAATGACCATAATGACCAACAACACAGCACATATGGATCCCAAGGATATAATTGTTATCATGGAGACATCCAGGGAGGGTTGGCTTACCAAAGTTGCTTCTGTGCTTGCAAATGAATAGACATACTCAAAAACAGTACATCTGAGAAGTGCTTTTGTACTAAGCTGAGGACTGCCCTTATCCTGGACTATGACAAAAAACTCCCATTGTTTTGCTGGAACTGATTCAACACTCACATTGATAGATATGTCACAGGTTTTGGGATCCATCACAAAGATACTGTTTTCCTTGTCAGCTACTATAGAGCAGCTGAGTTCAGAGTTCATACCAGAGTCTCTGTCTGTAGCCCTTATCCTGGTGACAAGAAAGCCAATTCCAGCATCTTTAGGGATTGAGATTTCTGCTGTACTGTTGCGTAGAGCTGGCCCCACGATGACAGGAGCGTTGTCATTTTCATCAATGATGGTTAGTACCACCGTGGTATTGCTAACAAGCTGCTGACTCCCTCCATCCCTAGCTTGAACCATGAAGGCAATTTGATTTACTTCCTCATGGTCAAAGGTTCTCAGGGCATAGATTGCTCCATTGGAGGGATCGATGGTCACATAGGTGGTTATAGAGCTTCCTAAAATATAGCTCTCCAAAATAGTGTATGTCACCTGGCCATTGTCACCTAGATCTGGGTCTGTGGCTGTGACTGATGTAATGTACGCTCCTGGAGAGTTATTTTCCAAGATAACAACTTCATATCTGTTTGTCTGGAAGCGGGGCGGGTTGTCATTTTCATCACTGATTTGGACAGTAAAGTGTTTCACTGCGGAGAGACTGGGCGTTCCCTTGTCCTCTGCTATTACAGTCAAGCTGTATTCAGATCTCTTTTCCCTATCTAGAGTGGCATTAGTCAAGATTAAGTAGTTATTTTCATAAGTCTTTTGGAGTTTAAAGTGACCATGTCCATGAAGCTTGCAAATTACCTCTCCATTCACACCAGAGTCCTTGTCTTGCACTCTGACCAGGGCAACAAAAGTGTCCAGAGGTGACCCTTCAGAAATGTAAGCTACCTCCTCTTTCTCTGGAGACATCAGGTTTAAGTTAATTTCGGGTCTGTTGTCATTCACGTCCACAACTTTAATTATAATCTTGCAGTGAGCTGGAATGGAATTTGGCCCCAGATCCTGAGCCTGAGCATCAATTTCGTAGGATTTGGTTACTTCATAGTCCACTTGCTTCAGGAGGGTTAGGTGTCCTTTTTCTGGATCTATATTAAAAGTCTCTATAATTTTGGCAGACACATGACTACTAAAGGAGTAGACCACTTTACCGTTAGCGCCCTCGTCTGGATCAGTGGCATTGAGGTCTATGAGCAAAGTCCCAACCGGAGAATTTTCTAGGAGCTGGATTACATATGACTGTTGCTCAAAAACAGGGCTGTTGTCATTGGAATCAGAAATGCTTATTTTCAGGAGGGATGAGCCAGACCTCTGAGGCACCCCTTTATCTGAGGCAGTGAGCTGGAGTTCATAACTTGACTTCAACTCCCGGTCCAGCTCTCTAACCACAATCAGCTCTGCATACTTGGCACCATCAGTCCTGGTTCTCACCTCAATAGTAAAAAAATCATTTGCAGAAAGGGAGTAAGTGTGCAGTGAGTTGTCCCCTACATCTGGATCAAAAGCGCTGTCCAAAGGGATCCGTGTTCCCACTGCTGCACTCTCTGATATCTCGATAGGGATAAGAGCTCTGGAAAACTGGGGAGAGTTGTCATTAATATCCAGCACTTCAACTTCAACATGGAATAGCTGCAGATGTTCAGTGGGCAGAGTGATCACATCAAACTCTATGGAGCAGTTTAAGTTTTTCTGGCAGAGTTGCTCCCGATCAATTTTAGCTCCTATGCTGATCTCTCCGTTATCCTCACGGACTACAAGCAAGGGAGAATTCCCCCTTTGCATGGCTCGAAATCGCACCGAGGAAGGGTTAGGCATTTTTAATAAAACATCAGCTACATCCTCCGACAGTCTTGCAATTACCGATCCGATTCTCTGCTCCTCATAAATCCTGTATTTCAAATTCTTGCCCAGCACAGCCTTATTGAAAGATATTATCATCAGTGCAAAAATGAATATAAAGTGCATTTTACCGCCGACTCGGCGCATTTGTAAGTTTTTGCAATTCATTTCTCCAAGCAAGTTAAAAAGCAATTATCGCGGCTGCCTTCCGTACCTTAAGCCCTGCGCACATCTGGTCCTTCCAAACTTGAAAACGCCTTTCCTGCTCAGCCAAGGATTAATATCTCACCAGATCAGAAAAGTTTGGGATATTTTTCTATATACACACCGCGCCAGGACATCCAGGTACAAGCCGTATGCAATCCACGCGTTCTCATTTGACTCCCCGCTCCTCTTCCAGGACGGAACGTGTCGTGGAGGCAGCGGGCTCCTCTTCCACCGTGAGCATCCAAGAACGCCGGGAAGCCCGCGGGACGCGCCGCGGGATCCACCGCCCGCCCGGCGCCTCCTCGCTCTTCACTTCCCTCCTCTCCTCTCCCCACTCGCGCCGCACTCAGCACCCTCCCTCGCCGGCCGCAGCCTAAAAATCCTCCGCAACTTCGCTCCAACTCCCCAGACAAAGCTTTTACCCGGCGTGTGCTCAGCCCCGTCCAGCCAATCAGCCCGGGGACAGCCCGGCGCGCCGAGGAGGGGGGAGGAAGGGGATGGGGGGGGACCTGGAAGAGGGCGGGAGGGACCCGTTGGGGAAAACGGGGAATGGGAGCGGGAGGGGGCGGCTCCTCCCCCAGCCCCTGCTGGTCGCCGGTGTGCCGCCGGGAAGGGGAAGGGGGGGCACATTTACGCACACTCACACAAATGACTAAAACGCAACTTTAAATCAACGCCCCCCTCCTTTTTCAGGGCACTTTAAAGCGGGGTTTCTGGGTTTAATTCGTCCCCTTCCCGCCACGAAAAATGTGATCGCGCCCTTTCTCCTTTACGTACTTTTAGGTTGTCTTAACGAACTCGGAGGTTTTCAGCGTGTTGGGTTAGTAAACCGGGATGGGGGAGCGAGAGGGAGAGGTGTGCCGCCTCCCGCCTTTCGCCAGCCATGCCGGCAGAGCCTCTTCCTGCTCCGTATTTACCTAGTTACCTGCCTCTCTTCAACATCCATGCTCCTGTGTGGAGCAAAGGGACATCTCTCCCTCCTCCTCCTCCTCCTCTCCAAGTCCGTAACATTCTGCACACTCCTGTACACTCCCTGCTCCCCCCTCCCGCCGCGCTGCTGCTACCTTTGCCCGATTTTGGTCCTCCCGTGTGTGTATGTATGTGCGTGTATCTGTATCTGTGTGGGCAATTGTCTCTGAGCCGGTTGCTGCGCTTCTATCTCTGCTGTTCCAGTGGTTCTCCAGAAGATCTTTTCCATCCTAGTTGAAAAAGCTCTTCATGCTTCACAGAGAGGATTTGTGCTAAGTACATCTCCTCCATGCGAAATGTCTTAAAGAAGCCACAGGACATACCAAGTGCTTTGACAATGGCAAGTTCCTTGCCTCTCCGCTGTTGTTAAAAAAATGGTTTTCGTGTTTACACTGCAACACATCTGCACAAAAGACAATAATCTTATGACCAAGTGGATCCTGTACTTTGTGTACACCAGAAATGCTGCAGATGGTTATGAGAGCTTCAGGCTGCACCCAGGTCACAGAGCCTGGTGGGTTCTTCTCAGTTCAAGTGCATCTATTTATGCTGTGATTTCTGTTCCCTCTTTTGTGTGAGTGTGTGTTTTTTGTTTGTTTGGGGTTTTTTGTTTGGTTTTGGTTTTTTTTAAGTTTAGCGTTTTAGCCACAGTCTCACCCTGCTTTTCATTTTCTGCTTTGTCCATTTGTTTATTGCTGTTGCCCATAATCATACCATCACTCTCCTTTATTGCTCTTCTCTGTCTTAAATTCCCCCCATATCCAAAAATGTGAAGAGTAAAGCTCCGATTCCCCCAATTTCCTTACTCTCAGCACAGCTCAGCCAAAGTCACTTAGAAGGTTCTTGCTGAAAAAGAAAGCAGAGGAGGCTCAGCGTGAACTCTCCTTCTTTTTAAGCATTCAGAAGCATTTTATAAGCCATTGTCTCTTTTTTCTTTCTTTTTCTTTTTCTTTTTCTTTTTTTTTTTTCCACAAACCTGCACCGTGTGGCAAATTGTGCAGAATAGAAATGCCCATAATGAATGTATTTAGTACTGGGTCACGCTGATGAACATTCTGCCCCCATGAATAATGCTGTTTTACAAGTTTGCAGCCCTTTCAAATTACTGATCCCCAAACCCTATAGGCAAACTAGAAAAGCTAACACAAGCAAATGGGACTTTAGAAACCCATAGCCATCTGCCCTAAATCTCTAACAATCCAAGCCAATAATTATATCAATTCAGGCTTTAGTGAACCCCTTTGCAAACACCAAAAGAGCAAAGAAAGGAATTAGTGGCCATTCTAAGTTCTGGTGGAGAGAATTCAAAGATAATCTAATTCCATTAGTTCACAGACAGCTTTTTTTGCAGCTCTGATAAATCTTCCTAAAACATTTTTCCAAACCACCAGTGTAAACTCTTTTCTGACGATAATTGGGGGAATAGGTTCAATTAGATGCTGTTCTGAGTGTCAATAAAAAGTATTTTGTTGATAAAAGAAGTCACTGCCCCTTTACATGATGAGTACAGGAGATGAATAATTCATAGAAAAAATAATTTCTTTGCTTAAACCCAAGAATATTGTATGTACTCTTAAATGATAACGTGTTCTTCCAAGTAACTCTTTAGTACAGTTAGATATGCAGAATTTTCTTTATGCAATTTTTATCACTTTCCAAATAGTAATTCCACTTCATCACACTGGTCTTTCTCAGAGACATACTCTGTATATTAACAGATAGTAGGGTAACTACAGAGAGGAATTACAGCACCTCTTTTCTTTTTGTCCCTTTTTTAAAATTTACTTTTTATTTTGCAACTTCACCAGTCAGGTTATATGCAATATTAACTCCAGCAGTCAGGTTATATGTGATATTCACTTCAGAAGTCAGATTATATGTAATATTATCCCTTAAGTCCATGCTGTTTTGCAACTAACCATTTAGAATTACAATGACGATAAAATGTCATTGGCACATAGTCCCTATATGAATTCTGAAGAAAAAGCCTTGATTTTCTTTTTCTTTTCATCTGGCATTCATCTGAACCTACAAGTGAGGAGGAGCACATGTTGGGGTTGTTTGTTTAGATGCTGCAATATTTAAGTGCATGCCACTTCTAGAAGGAATCCTTCTGTAGGGTGCTTATGAGCTATCGCAGCACTCCCAAGGCTGATTCCTCCCATACCCAGTGAAAGAGTTTTGTCTGAAAGTCACTTAAAACTCCGGCCCACCTTTGACATGGCAGCTTTCCCTTACAAAGGAAAGGGAGAGTCCCACGTGCAGCCAGCAGACACTTCTTGGGGAGCATGGTATTGTGAACGCTGCGAGGCACGTGAGCGGAGTGCTGCTGGCCTCCTGGAAAGGAATCTCTGTTATTCCCACCTAATCCAGATCTATTCACCATAACCTTCTCAAAAGTTGCAATCAATTTCTCCAGCAACGTATCTGAGGGAGAAAAACTATCTCCAAACAGCACCTTCATTTGCCTACTGTACTACTTCAGAAACCACAACTGCACAGCAGATTAACGAATTTTTCACTTAGCTGAAAGTAAATCTGTTTCTGGGGTTGATGCACTTTAAAGTCTGTCTTGTTTCTTGAGTTTTACTCTCAAGCATATATTTTCTGCTGAAAGTTATTGATCTCCTTGATGCACAGTATATATGCAAAGCTTAGGTGACAGAATCTTGCTTTCAAGAACTATTTTTGAGAAAGGGTCCTTTAGCAGGGCCAGGGGAGAAAGAAAATAGTTCTCTTAACAATGATAGAAGCACAGGGAAATTAGCACAGTGCCATTCAGTTCATTCCCCTCCTCATGCACACACACACACACACACACACACGCAAATGAGGTTTTATTCACTTTCAGTATGATTTATTGCCTTATGTTGCGTTATGTTACAAAATGTCATATGCACTATGCTCCAGCACACTAGACATAGCAGATCAAATTTGATTTGACACCTGTGTAATGAATGTGAAAGACAAGTCTTCCTGAGTCAGAAGGGTATTTTAAAACATTTCCATCACAATAAATGACAAAACTGGGGGTTCCTCTCTCCCCCTCTCTTCTCTTTCTTCCTCCCTCTCTCTCCCCACTTGTCTCTCGCCAATCCCCTTCATCAAGTTTGTTTCCCAAAGTAAAACTAAGAACAAAGCTCTCCCTGGTCTTTGTATTTTACCTTTCCATCTGTTGTAGCATAAGTGCAAATTAAGTGAAAATATCCTTGTAGGCAAACAAACCCTGCCATTTTGTACTCACTCTTGGACCCATAAAAAAGCTGATCAGAGGTCAGTATGATGCTGTTCAGTGGAGTGGGTGGAGGCTGATATTTCAGTCTGATTTTTTGCACAACCATATTATAGAGCTCATCACAAATTAATGCTGCATTTTTACAATCTAGTATCTATCTCGTCAGTCATGCTTACACCCGATACCTTTTAAAGCACTGAGGTGCATCAGAGGCTGGATTACTTCAAAATATATTAAAGGCAGAATGGTCTGTTGGATTATCAGATATGACCTCTGCATCACCTTAGCCTTCTTAATTAATCCCAAATACATTAGGTAGGGAATATATTTTAATCTGTGGAATGCTAAACAGTGTACCTCAGTCAGGCATCCGTTACCTTATTCATCTGAAAAGGCAGAGAATTGATGATCTAAAATGGGGTCAGGGATCCTGGCAGGCAAATCAGAAAAGCAAACAATCCACTTGATATTATACATCCTGACCTCCACAAAATCTAAAGCTGAACTATATTCCAACCTGAATGATTCTATGATCTATGTATACATATACCTATACCTATACCTTAAAGCAATCCTGCTGAAGATACCCTGCCTAACAGTTTCTGGTCCCAGTCAGAGCACAGCCCCTTTTAAAGAGCATCACAGAATCATAGAATGGTTTGGGTTGGAAAGGACCTTAAGATCATCCACTTCCAATTCCCCTGCCGCAGGCTGGGACACCACACGCTAGACCGTGTCGTCCAAGACTCCGTCCAGCCTGGCCTTAAACACTGCCAGGGATGGAGCATCCACAGCTTCCTTGTGCAGTCTGTTCTAGCACAAGCAGTCTCCAAAGGTTCTGTCACCTTGGAGAAACACAGGAAACATTTGGTAAAGGTAATAGCTGTATCAGGAAGAAGTAGTTCCCTGCTCAAAAAAAACCAGCCAGGAACAAAAGACCAGGTACTCAGAAGTAGAAATAAATAGAGAAACTAAGTTCAGAGCCCTGATCTATAATTTTCACTTTTTCAAAACACTTAAAAAAGATTCTGATTGTTCATTAAAATACATCAAACCATAAAATTCTGTATACCTACTGATAGGTGAGAACTTTTTTTTTCATGAATTCAAAATTGGATTTCACATTATCATCAATCATCGTGGCAAAGGACAGGGGATCAGGTTTTCTGCTACATGAGTAAATTTCCACGGCAGTTTTGCAGTGCCGTGTTGTGTATATAAATAGCGAGTTAAGCCAGTACATGTTCCATGCATAGTAAGTACTGTACCTAGATATTCATTCTCTTTCTGAACCAATAAAACATTTATCACTCAAGGTTTTACCAAGTGCAAATGCTAGAGACTTACAGTTTACTAAATCTCCATTAGAAACGAATGCCTGTAATAGGTCACTTGATGCTTTTGAATTTGAGGATTAGTTACTATGGCACAGTATATAATGGAAATTCCACTGTTTGATCACTCTAATGCACTTGGCATTTTGTTTAGTTACTTCCTTGTGAAGCATGAAGTAGAATATCTGTATTTGATAACTGTTTACCTAAAATTGCCTTTAAGTGCAGTATATGCACCTAAGCCAAATGAGGTTTTGAGCATTATCTATGCTTGGGATAAACTTTGGGATAAAAGATAAGGTAAAATAAAAAAGTCAGAACTGTGGCACAATCCAAAAATAACACCTAAGCCAAGAAGGGCAATCCTGTGTGGCACTGTTCTACTTTCTCATAAAGCCACCTAAACTCAGCTGTAGGTCCTGTTGCATACAACAGATATAACTGTCCATGACCTAATGCACCATTTTTTCCTTCTGTCCATCTCTATCACTGCAAATACAAATAATAAAGAGAGCCAGATGCTTCAGAGGGGAGTGGCTATAACCTTTGGATCACACAAAGTGGAACTTGAGGAACAAAGGTGCTCTGTCACTTCCTTTCCCCTAACGATGCAGTCACCTTGGGGCTGGAATGGTGAGACCCCCAGAGCTTTTTTTTCCTGTAGGGAAAGCACCAGCAACATCTGTGCCCTTTGCCTGAGATATCCTTACTAGCTTTCAGCCTTACAAAGGGCTGTACTTGCATCGGATTTCCCACATCTGGTTTTATTCCAGATGTTAACAAATTAATATACTGCATGCACTGGAATGTCAGATATTTTACATAAATAAATTTGAAAAGCTTTCTGCATCGTAACACCACTGCTATTCTGTTTTGACAAATGTCTTGCTCTTTTACCCTGCCACACAGTAACTAGCATGTGATGATGTTTTCAAGGCCACTCTAAGTTTATACAGAGCAGAAGGAGCAGCTGCATTTGTGATACTTCTTTTCTTCACAGAAGTGGGGTTTCTGTAAAGGAAGGGTTTGAAGTTTGGTGTAGATGTGGATTTAGTCAGGGCTGCAATACATACTTTGTCAAATTGCTGGCTTAACCCAAGCTTTTCATGGAACTGCAACTTTCTTCATTGCCCCTGGGAGTTTAAAAAGAGTGTAATTGCTGTTTCAAGTGTCTTCAGAGCAGATGAAGCATGTGTCCAATCTTCCACTGACAGCCTAAGCCAAATGATCCAGATCCACTCATGTGTACCTACCTCCAGCACCTGTTTTGTGACCAAAGGGCTCGAAGGACGTTGGACACTCTTGTCCAGGGAAAGGGTCCACCGTTTTCAGCAGAGCCAGAACTCAGCTGCATACAGCCACCGTGGAGTCAGAGGCAACTCCAGAGTTTTTAAGACACTTTTGTCTTTTTCTGCTCCTGGGGCTGATGGGAACCAACCCAATCCATGGAAAGATTTTGAACAGCTTCAGGGTCTCTTTAACTTTGGGGAGGGTGAGACTCCCAGGACTGCCAAGCTGGACACAAAGTCTTGCAGCAAGAATGGACACTTGATCATATTTTTCCAGGAGTGGAAGCTATTGGGTAAAAGTTTCCTGGGAGGATCTGAGCCTCTCTGTACTGCAGCATTTAGCAACCTTGAGTTACAAAGGGCTATCATTAAAAGACCCTTAATGGCCTTCCTTTCTTCAAAACCTCAGGCACAATTCACCACTCAGCCTGCTTTGTGAATAAGGACCAAATATGTTGTTTATTTTATTTTACAGTAAATATTTATACAGCACTCCACATGGGTATCTGCATTTTTTTATCCTCGATTTTTCTGGGAAAAAAGGAGCAAGAAAATGCTCCCTGCTTCAATGTCATGGGAAAACATGTGGAAATATAAACGTGCTGTAGGAAGCAAGCGCAGTGGGAGCTGTAATGGGAAAAAGGCAGGCATGGTTTATCAGCGGAATATGTAACATATACTGAACATCTGGCTTCCCAAGTAAGTTGTTAACAGTCCTTAATACAAATGTTTCTCTTTAAAGAATCAGATGTTCCTCCTTTACTTTTTTTTTTTACAATAGCTGCAGTATGGTGAAACTGGTGCCATAAAGTCATTGCAAGAGACAGCAAACAACTTTGTTATCATAATAGGTTTTTTTCCCCTCCTTCTTTTTTAAACAATGGCTCTAGCAGGTGGCATGTGGCTGGGACCGGGTCTATCACCATCTCCAGGGTGCCAAGACATCCCTCAAAGTTTCTGTGGGAGGAATTTGTTGGTGGGATTTGGATTGTAAAGGCACGTGAGCATCTGCTGCCTGCTCAGTCTCATTACCATTGACACAATCAGCTCCTGCAGCTCTCGGCCCAGCAGCCACTGCAGAGACTCAATTTTCTTGCCTCTCTGACAATGCTCATTACCATTCATCAGAACTTATGTGTTTCTGTGCCTCTGAGTCAGGGTTAAGGGTCTGTGAAAAAATATAACACAGGGAAACACTCAGAGAACGAAAAGCAAATTGACATAACAGCTAAAACATAACAGCCTAAAATCAACTGCCTTGTATACAGGACTACTGATAAACTTTCAGTATTCATAGTAATGGCTCTTTTTTTTTTTTTTTACCCTTCTAAGTCATTTTATTCCTGAAAACCATATTCTATGAGTTTATGCTATTGTATGCATTCTGTAAGTAGCTTATAATCTTTTTGTATGATTCAGGAGATATTACACAGCATACTCTTGTCCTTCCATATCCCGACCACTTGCAAAGTTCTGCCAAACTGTCAAATTATTTGTTTATTTGTTGGATTATGTACAGGAAAAGTCCATTTTCCACCTCTGAGTTAATTTGGAAAACAGACTAAGAAGTGAGGGGTTTGCTTCTTAAAAAAAAAAGTAGGAGTCTATTAACATCTTCCTCTGGCAGCCACAGCCTAAACAAAATGTTAACACCACATATCTGCAGATAAAGTCTTTACATTCCTCTAAGTGTCCTCACCCCACATAAAACTGCAGTTATTTTACATTTCCTTATGATAGATGCTGCATAATCCCTCTTTGGTGGCTTTATGTCCTTTTATTGCTACAAAAAACCCTCAGCCCATAAATGGAAAATTAGAGAAGTCACACATTTTTCAAATAAATCACTTGGCTAAAAGCAGAGAGGAGGGGAAGGAGAAAGAGGGAGAGAATTTAAACCAATCTGTCTCTTGAATGTACGTCAAGGATTTCTGCCTTTGAACAAAGAAAACAGAAGGGCTTCAAGGCCTGAATCTGTGATAATCTTGCTGTTTTCAGATGCTGCATAGATAGTGATTTGTGACCTTAGTGAAGAATTTGAGATTAAAGTGGAAATATATTTACCACAGTGCAGCCTTTATTAGGTCTTTGCAACACAGGAGAATGGAAAATATCACACAGAGCTGGGGATGAGGTGGGGGCATGGCATTTACTTTCAGATGTTTTTAAAACTCAAGGAAGAGTTATTGTTTCTATAAATCATTACTATAGGTTTACATTTTCCTCAACCCCCTTCTGTCTTCTTAAACAAAACATAAGCTGGGCATTCTCATTGCTCAGGGCTAAAAAGAAAGAAATGGTGGCATTTTAGCAAACTTCCCAAAATGATGACTATCATGGTTTTATTCCCAGGTTCCAGACAGCATGGTAGTTTTACAACCCTGGAGCACTGAGGAGAGGAGGGACATGGGACATATCCTCCCACATGGATGTCCAGAGCCCATGCTTGTTTGCAGAACTGCTCCAATTCCCCTGTCTTTGTCATGGAAATGTGAACCCTGAAAGAAGAGTCTATTATGTCAAATTACAAATTATATTATAGGGTTTTAAGTAATTGTTTGCTGACTTGTCATGCACATGCTGTTTGTTGGAAGTTGATGTAATCATTTTGGCAAATTTCCACCCGTGACAATCAGCCGAGTTGAACTCTTAAATCAGCTGCTGGGGGGGGTTCTCATCATGCAATTAATAGGTGGAAGACTAAGGCAGACACCCTTCAAAGTTAATTTACACAGACCCATTATAGAAGTAGTGCATTATGTCTTAACTGTATGAAATGTATTGTGGGCATATTATCATTCATAAAATTCATTAGAAATCAATTAGTTCAAATGAAAGAGTTCTGTTACTTTCATACTATAAAATGTAATGGTAACAAAAATATATGAAGTGTACAGAAAATATAGCAAAAAATACGTGCTGTGGTTTTCTGGAGCCATTTGAATAAAGTTTTCATCCATCAGAAAGCTTTCTGTTTCAATCAGACACCAATTAAAATAAACATGATAGGCTATTTCAAAATGACCTTAACTTACTGGAATGCATTCTTTCACCAGACTATATAAATGTGGGTACACCCACATTTTTTCCCTAATTCTGTGGTCTTTAACATCTATGTCAGATCCTGGAACACTTCAGTATGACGCAATGAGGTAGCTTTTTCATAAATTTTCTAAACAGTAAATCTTAATACTGCGGTGACAGGAATTTATAGCATAAACTGACACATGTACTTTCCAAATATAGCTGTGTAGACTTTTCGTTGAAATAAATTACAGGGGTTACACATACATAATTATTTGTATGCATATATATGCATGTATAACATCTTTAGATAAACAAAAACTTCAATAAAAAAATCACTTTTTAGTGAACCTCAGTGAGCTGCTTTTGCAGTTTTCGAGTATTTATAATTGCTTGTGGGTTCCTTTTCTTAGGGCAACCGTTCTATTGAGATATTGGTTTTGTCCTTCCTTAGGCTTCTATAACAAAATGAAGCAATTAAGCAAATGCAGACAGAATAAAGCAAATGCAGAATAAAGCAAGCATACACAGTATGGCATTATGAATCATTTCCATTAAAGTAGTTCAATATATAGATAAAAGGAAAATTTGATAAAAATAAATGGCAGAGTCTAAGTGGATTCAGTATATTGCTATCATGCTCAAGAGTTACACAAGTTAAGCTCCATGGCAGTGCTCAGTATTATTGCTAGGAACTGTTCTCCTAGCCATCCTGTATTGTTTAAACACTGATTTATATATTTTTTTTTTTACAGCTTCTATAACTAATTCAAATCTATTTTTTTCTTATTTTAGTACCTTGGTAGAGAAATGGCTCAATAGATAACAATAAAAATGCCTCACAATTTGTCACTTGAATTCTAAAAGCTATAAACCCAAGTGATAAATGTACAAAAGCACATATATTAGGAAAACCTCTGTGTGTTGACAAGTTTGATGTTTTTTGCTGTTAGCTTTGTTTTTATGATCACTTTAGACAAAATACCTGCATTGGTTCTAAACCAGTTAAGTAATATGCAGCCTGTCATATGAAAGCTAACAGCATGTATTTCTCTAAGTCTGCTGTGGTTAGACCCTAAACCAGGATGCTTTCTTTTTCAATTTTGGATAACTTTTTCTTAAATTACTATTACTTTCATTAAGGATCACATCAGCTTACTAAGGGATGTCAAATAAGCTTTTCCTAACGTGACTTTAGTACCAGCTTTTGTTTACAGCTAATGAAGATAAACTCAAATTTCTTTGTTGATCTAAGAATATGAAGAATGAAGTCTGTGGACTTGTGTATCTATGTGCACAGATGAGTTAATGGTTTAATTTCAGCCAAAGTGCACATTACTGAATCCACATCAGGTTTAAAGGAAACTCCTACCTCATAGGGACGTCTCATACCCACAGTAATAATATTTTAGGAGTTTAGTTTTTGGAAACTATATTATCCTCTTAACACAGTTCTGTTTATATTCTCTTTCTGCTATCCACCTGATTCAAACAGCATTCAACCATGAAAAGCAGTAGATCTGCTAGTAATTCAACATGGTTATGACCCATAACTAGTACTTCAAGCAGCCATTATTCTCATAGCTAGTCCTCAAGCTTCATTTCAGTTCATGAGTGTCTGATGGCTTGAAAGGGTTTGATTTGCTTGTGCCATTAGGGGGTAAAGTGGACTCTCTCTCTCCGGCTTTGGTGGAGCAAAGGGTCATCTCTTTCTCAGCCTTCAGTTAATCAGAATAAGATAAAAACCTGGAGGCTGCAAAAGGAAGTACTGTGTTCCCCATCCAAGCGGAAATGAGACCAAAATGATTGACCTCTGTTCTCAAGTGTGATAAATTCAGAGTCTTCTGATTCACACATTCATGAAATGAGAAGGAGACTTCACTAGGTCCAATTTATGGTGCCCCAAAATCATAACAGAGAAAGGGTTACCTTTTTTTAACAGATCTTCCACAACGGAAGAATTATGAAATGAGTTTCATAGACCTGAGCACCCTGGAGATTATTAGGTTTGTCATTGTCAGTATATACAAATAGTGAGAGAGAAGAGAGGGAAAGAGAACATGTTTCTGACATCTCATCATTAGTATTTTGTAGGGCAACCAACCTACTGTAAAATCTATCTGCAAAATACAGTGATTTTATCATTTATGGATTTTATTACATGTGCTTTTTTCCTAACTTTGTAAAACCATGAAAGCCTGGTGTATTTTAAATCAAATCCTTGCACTGTATTTTAACAGTAAGAATCATACCCATCCCAAGAGGAAAAAATGTAATAAAAATCAGGCTTGAACTAAAGGACTATATGAATTTGCATATGAATCCTATAAAGTCTGCCTGACTTTGCTAAAAGACAAGTGCTATTATGTTATCTTTGTCCCATCCTTCCTAACAAAAATTCCCTCATTAAGTAACTTTTTGTTGAAAACAGAATAAAAATAGTACTTTATAGCAGTTTTAAGTTCTCAGGCTCCCAGTTGGTATGTTTCACCTTACTACAATGGCATATATTTCTAAGGCTCACTCTGGGTTATTATGCAAAATTGCTCTCACAGTATATTTTATCACTTATTACAGTGGTAAGGGACTGACAAACAAATCCAAGCCTGCAAACATGTAGCCGTCAGGTTATTATCCCTCAGCCCTAAGCACTCTCCTTGATGGGGCCTTACTTCTAAATGCTGTATGCTCATGAGACAAGTATAGTGCACGTATTTTGCAACCAATATGATCTAACTCCCCAAACTGATGGTTCAGTTGGTTCTTTCAGCAGTTCTTTCTGCTTTATTGAATTAATAGTGAATTCTCTGATAGACTCAGTTAGCATCTAACAATCAAATAAAATTACCCATAAGATGTCTGTTTCTGTAGCTAATCAAACTGAGAAAGAAATTGGATTACATATATTTATTTGGCGCATGATTTGTGCTGGTTTAACGTGCTAAAGAAAGAATGTTTCTATCCCAATTTATTAGACCTTTCTATCCAGCATGAATTTTCCCATATTCATTTAAGAATTAGAAATTGAAACATCTGACCATTCACTATGTCAGTATCTTTTGCTAACTACTTCCATGAATCAGAGCTGGTTATGTGGCTTATAGAACTGTTATGACACACAAATGCTACAAACAATCACCATGGCAGTAAACTGAGGACACCTACATAGCTAGAGATGGATATCTACTTTCATATAGCAAATCCATGTGAAAAATCTATAGATCAGTCTTGTCTTTGAGATTTGAGGAAAAAAAGAATTTCCTTTGCCCATAATTATCACTGTATTTGATCTACTTTATTTTTTGCTTTATCAAATGAGCTGCTTTTGCTGCTTGTCTACTGATCATTCTGATTTGTTTTCTGAGGCAGCTTAAAAGTAGTTTATACAGGTGTATACATACATCTATTCACATACACCCTTCAAAGATAAATAGATTATTGGTTGTTCCAGAGAACCAAGGGCTTTCTCCCCTGTAATTTTGTTAGTGGAAAGGGGAGTGGTTCCTTTGCTAAAATGGGTAAATTCTCCAGAGGGCTTTACCAAGTCTAAAACTTTGATCTTGGTATCACATTTCATTGGAAGTCAAGAGAAAATGGAGGGCTGCGGTGCTGTTTTGTCTTCTGTCCTTTTTGCTACACATGGAATTTTCTGTATTCCGAATTCAGTGTTCCTTTTTCAAGGCCAATTGACAGGCAAATAGAATCCTCAAAGTATAAACAAAACAAAAAAAAACACAACCCCCAAAAAAAGAAAAAAAAAAAAATGACAAAGTTACAGAGAAAGAATGTAATTTTTCATGACTCTGATGGTGGTTCTGCCAATGCAGAGAACTATATGCTGCAAGCCAGGACATGTAGGGGTCTTTAACTCCCATCTAAGTTATGAAGGTTTGAAGCAGGGAAGAGGGAGATTTGAGCAGGCGAACATTTGGGAGAAGTCCACAAGTCAAGAAAATGTTTTGCTCGAAAGCTTTTTGTTTTGTCAATTAGTAGTGCAGGGAAAGGAAAAGAAACTCAGGAAGTAAGTTTACCCAGCCTGAATATATTTTGTTAACAGCATGAATTCTTCAAAGGACTGAAGAATCTGCACTACTTGGAGGTGAAATCTAATTGAGCACATGAATCATGCCATATTCCTTGTACAGAGAACTGCCCATGGCGTAAGAATTTTTTGTAGAGTATATCAAGATTCATCTTCCATTTGCATGGGGAAACATGTCTAGAGGTATATGTGCATATATGCATGCATATGATTATACATATGCATATATAGATACAAATAAAATTTGCCTTCCAAGTGGGAGACACGTTTCAGGCCTTCATCTGGGGAAGGATGAATGTAGACATGCTGTTAAGATATTCATAGAAATATAGCTGCTTCAAGGCTTTAGTACGGAGGCTAGTTTTGATCAGAAAATGCTGTCAGAACCAACACACACGAAAAAAATCAGACCTGATAAGTCAGCATTTTTTAGAAAGATGCATCATTAAATTAGTTCTGAATTGCTGCATTTATGAGCAGCAGAAAACCATGGAACAAGCTTTAATTGGAGCAAGTTTAAATCCAAAATGGAAACAAATGCCACGGTGTGGAAATAGCCTCAGTGCCAAAATGCCTTACAAGCTGGCTGGAACCAAACAAGTCTAAATGATCAGGAGAAAGGGAGGATATTTAAGGCTTCAGCAGCAGTAGCCAGTTCCCATCTCTTTAGTCATAATGGTTAAACCCGGCACCAAACAGTTGTTTTATAAAGCTTATACTGGTTAGGGAAAAAAAACCAACATCCTGAAAGCAGCCTAGTGCCTTCTTAGCCAGCCTGATGTTTGTCTTTGGAGTGATCTGCTTGTGAAAACTCCCATTACTTAAACACCAGTTCAGTCTTTGTAGCTTAATTACAATAATTGATACTTTTTAAAATTAAAACAGATTTTTTTTTCTTTCATCTATAAAAGCTTTACCTTTGAAAAATCAATTATTTATACTCCAATTCCAAATAAACATTTTCATTATCATGATTCAAAACTAACTCCCACAACTCAGCTGAATCTTGTTCACACTGCCCAGGTACTCGCAGCTTTGCAGTGGCACTTCTGTAATCTTTTAGAAACTCTATTTTTGATGGTTATATTTTTTCAAAACCTAATAAGGTATGACCCACTTTTTCAATATATTTTGATGTATTTAACCTTAAGGAATAAGTTGCCTGAAAGAAAAAGACCCTGTACATCTCCTTGGCAAAAACATTGATTCAGTTCAGTATGACTTCATTTCCATTACTTATAAAGCACATGAAAGAACTTGCGTTCTGTTGGCGAAGAGAGGCTCAAACATCTCTCGGTATTGTACACATACGTATAAGCACCTCGTTTACACAGATGTCACATACAGATATTTTTACAAAACTTTTCAAACTCAGCTTTTCAATGGCACCTTATTGATTTGTAAGAGAGGTATCTGACCTGAAAATCTGCTTTGTTCTTATGTGGATGAGATGAATGGCAGATTAAAAAGCACTAATTTCCTCAGAGAGAAATACAGTGAGTGGAAAACATTTTCTGGATTGGAAGACCTTTATTTTACATCCTAGAAAAAAAAATACAGAGAATATATGAGAAAAAAAAATAGATACAAACAAAAAAAGTAGGACTTGAAATACATTGGTGGAATTGATTGAAGTTGTTCCATTAAGTTGGAGCCTCTCTAATAAACCAGTAAGTATGATCTTAACTCTTTCTGTTAAGTTTTGTAATAACAGCTTTTCGGTGAAATCTTGGTAGGTGAAATTTCATAATTAATTGGTTTTGTTATTGTGGAAAATAAAAACAAGCATTAATAATTGCAAATGATGATGATAATTATTATTTCAGCTGTTTTGTTATCTATAACCATTTTATTGAGTGATGATTTTTGACTCATGAAAACCCCTGATACAGTTGGTTGACTGAACATAGATGTTATTTCTCACCATTGCATACTCTTTCTCACCTAAACAACTCACCTCACTCATGTTTGATTTTGTAGTTTTTGCATATTTGCTAATAAAAAAATAATCCATTATGATAACCCTTTTTTGCAGATATGTATATATGAATATGTGTATACACATACACACACATACATAATCAGCAGTATATTGAAATTTATTTTAAAAAGCTACATTTGTAAATTACAATGAACCAAATGAAGTTATATTTGCTTTGGAAGATATTTTCATTATTTTTTTAAAGAACTCTAATTTTTTCATTTGCAAACAGAAGCAGCTGTCATTTTCAAATGTTTATGCCCAAATTTTGCTCAGAAATCTCATCTTCTTCTAGCAGTCCCCAGCAGTAGCATACAGTTTCCAAATGTTATGAAAGATGTAATCTCAATGGCAGATCAGATCCAAGAGCTGTTTTCTTAGACATTATTATACCTATATCCGTATGTGGAAACGCTAAGTTCAGTCATCCAATTTCTGACCAAATCTATTCTGAATGTAACAATTTTGTTGATGTCAGAAACTTTTGCATTTAGCGTATAGTTGCATATATATGTAGTTATACCATTGCAAATGTGCTTTTTGCACACTGAGCTATATTCCATCAGGGCCTTCTGGAGGGAGCAGCCATTATACATTCAGTTTTATATTCATCTTGTTACAGATAGACGCTTACTGTAACAGGGAATTTTTCCTGAAATTTCTTCTCTGTTTAGCAAAAGAAATTTGGACTAAAAAGGCTTATGACTTTTAAGTTTATGATTCTATCAAAGAAATTTCCTTTGCATTCTGGACACAGTGGAAGAGCTGGGAAAAATGTTTCAGTAATAGGAATGTGTTTAGTGTCTATATAGGTACAACTGAATAGGAAAGGAATATTGCCCTAGATTTGCAAATCAAATTGAATGCACAGCTTAGTGAGATTAAATAGCATCTCTGAAATGTCATTAAATAAAATAATTAAAGTGGCTTATAAAGTCTAGTTTGCAAATGACCTTGTCTCAGCCTGGAAAACGTGTTAAATTTATAAGCACCCGTGAACATTTTGTTAAGGAAACAATCTTTGAAGCAGCAGTTTAGGACACTGAAGTTTCACTGTGAAATCATCCAGTCTTTCATGGAAATGTCAGAAGTAAAAGCAAATTTGGGTGGAAGTTTAAAGCCTTTATATTCTGTTATAGGTGCTTTAGGGTGAAATTTGGATAAGATCTTGAATTGTTCTCTGGTAACAGTCCAAGAATGCAAACGAACAAGAGGAAAAGGGAAGGCAGAAAAAGAGAGTGTGGACAGGAGAACCTTTCCAAGTGCATGTAGCTCTCCTACAGCCTGTTTGACATATCTCAGTGGAGTGTGCACTGTAGGAAAAAAGACATGTCACTGCTCTAAAACTGTCTTTTCTAATTCAGTGCATCCATGTATTGTTATACATCAGTTTCCCAGTGACTGAAATATACAGAAACAAGAGAACAACTTTGACTGTTAGCCATCAACTCAGATAACGAAAACTTTCTTTCAGCATTAAGCTGACAGCTTATGAAAAAACCAGCCTAAATATACAGATCAATGCCTGCATGTTTTGCCTAGGAAGAGTTCCTAAATGCTCATAGGAATCAGGCATTTACATTCACCCCGGTTCTGGGGTTTTAAAGGGAGTTTTAAAAGCATCTGGAATTCTGCATTACCAGTTGCAGCCACTTACGTTTCCATATTCTTAAATCCTCATTGGCTTGGCTTGGCTTCGCGAACGAAGATTTGGGAAGGGCTTTATCCCCGCTTACTACAAGCACGATGACTAAGGGCAGTGTGGGATAGATAGGCAAATCTGGTTGGAAAAAAGGCTGCTTGGGCATTCAGGGTGTTTCCGAACAGGACTGTCATCTCCTGGGTCTGTCTTGAGCAACCAATGTTCTGAACCTCCCACATACAAAGTTGGATCTGCAGCTTCCAGTGCACCTTGTCACCTGCTGTTTCATCGCTTGCCTATCACTACAGGGCTTTGCAAGTGTGAGTAAACCCTTTGAGCCTGCGTAGTGGATTTTTTAGGTGAGGCACAGCGTGCATGGAACTGGCCCCACCGTTTACACCTGAGGTTTATCTGCCAGGGCCTAGCTAGCTAGGACGGTGACAGCAAAGTGCTCAGGTCATAGGTTTTGTAAGAGTGTCCTTCTCTTAGATGGAAGCCCTTACAAGGCTAGATGAGCTCCATCAGCCCAGGTTTGAAGATAGGAGTTTTCCTTCTCCTATGAGGAAGGCCTGTCTCCGCTAACGAAGATTCAGGAAGAGCTTTAACTCACATATTCTGAACAAGACTGTAATCTCCTGGGTCAATCTTGAGCGACCATTGACGCAACAGCACAACATTAAGCATCTAGGTGGGATTCTGACTTAGAGGCGTTCAGTCATGAGCCCGCAGGTGGTAGCCTCACACCAGTGGCTCCTCAGCCAAGTGCATGCACCAGGGGTCTGAAACTGCGGTTCCTCTCATACTGAGCAGGATTACTATTGCAACACATCATCAGCCTGTCTCACGACAGTCTAATCCCAGCTCACATTCCCTATTAGTGGGTGAACAATCCAGCACTTGGTGAATTCTGCTTTACAATGGTAGGAAGAGCTGACATCGAAGGATCAAAAAGTGACGTCGCTATGAATGCTTGGCCGCCACTAGCCAGTTATCCCTGTGGTAACTTTTCTGGCACCTCCTGCTTAAAACCCAAAAAAGCCAGAAGGATCGTGAGGCCCTGCTTTCACGGTCTGTATTTGTACTGAAAATCAAGATCAAGCGAGCTTTTGCTCTTCTGCTCAGCAGGAGGTTACCGTCTTCTCTGAGCTCACCTTAGGACACCTGTGTTACGCTTTTAAATCCTCATTATAGTGCTGCTGACTGGCAAAGCTGTTGGGCAGTCAAGGATCCAAACTGCCATGCCTGAGGTTAATTTATTACTAATTTGTTAGAGGTTTACATAGAAGCATATTGATAACGCTGTACACCTTACACCTGAGAGTCGTATTTCACAACCGGGTCCTTTGAAATATATGTCTATATATACACATTTGTGAAGGTACACTGCTTTACTATAAAGCTATGTTAAGATGCACTAAAGGTTGAGAATATGAATAAGAAACAGAAAAATAATGGTACTTAAATCACATTACTGGAATGTTGTGCTTATCCTAAGGTCAAACTTACAAACCAAGGAAATTTTGAATGAGTAGAGCAAGTGTTTATTGACTCTGAGAAATGCTTCCTTTTTATAAGCACCTCACCATGGTAGATAGTCTGCTTTAAATTCCTGATGTTTCTGGATAAAGACTTAGAACCACTGGGTATATATGATCCACCAGCCTCACTTTGTCACGATAAAATGCTACTATCCATGAGCACTGCATGAAGACAACAGGCACTGTCTTCATATTAGCATCTCTGCATTTGACAGCAAAGATATATTTTGCTACATGACTGTCTCAGGGCAGTCAGTTTATTTATATAACTTTGGTTTACCGGTTTTCCTCTCAAAGAATGCAACCTTTCTCTAAATGATAATCTTTTGACCTCTAACAGGCTAGTGATTTACAGAGTCACAAAGACAACACACTGTATTTAAAAAGCTTTAAGACACCATTTAAAGCTTTTATGGTGAAACCTTGCTTCTAAAAATACACTTACTGCTCTAAGTTCAGACAGTTTTCTGAATAAAGAAATACCTTTTATATGTTTTAAAATGAGGAATTTACTCATGTTATAAATACATTTTACTCCAACCTGTGAAAAGCAGCTCAGAAAATACAGCTACAATTTTGTAGTACCTGGTAGTAAAACAATGAGCAGTGAGGGCAAAGCAGGAGGAGAGAGAGGCTGCAAGAGAAACCCCTGGATGTATGATGGAAGATAAAATGACGTCTTTGATGTAAAAGCACTCTAACAATGTAAACTAGAAGGATGATGTACATAACCATTCTAGTGTAATGGACATGATTTTCACTTGGACAGATAAGATGTTATTTAGATTCTGTCATGAAATGTAAGTCTTCATTTTCTTTATACATTCAAGTAACTAGATTTTCCACTCAGCAAAGCAGCACAGTTAAGTAAGTCAAAGGCATAGTGTCAGATGCTCGATGTTTAAACATCCTCTCTCTTGTGGGTCTCTGTTATACTTACTCTACTTAGACAGCTGGTTATAGTAAATTTATTTCAAGGTATCTAGAATGCATAACTCCTTTTCCACATTATCATTTCTGTATAAAAAATTGCCTGTGTGCCTGCTCATTTACTTTTTGTGATAGAATGGGGAGGAGGAAGCAGGATCTTACATGGACCAATCTCTTTGTGCAAGCAGCCAGTGCAGGCACTTTCTGCGTGTGTAAGGGAAGTTGTTTAGGACTGGAACAGCCTAAAGTCCAGAAGTCCAGAGTGGATAATTTATTGCACGCAAATGTCAAGCTGTCTTTTCTATATGGTTAAGAGCCTCACCCAAAGACCATTAAAGTCAGGGGAGGTCTTGTCTGCCTCGAGTGTTACTCAGATAAATCTAACAGAGAGGCTATCAGAGCATTTGTCATTACATAATAACCATCTAGAAAGGATTTCTTTCACTTGCCTTTTTTCCTTTCCAAGAGAAGACGCTATTTAGATTCTGTCAGGAAATGCAGGTTTTCTCCTTTGTGCATATATATATATATATTAAAGTAAGTAGATTTTTCTACTCATTAAATCACTTTATGAATAACAATCCTGGATATTTCCAGGACATGTTTTCTCCTCCAGCTGTCAAAATGTTTAATACTTTGAATGTTCACAATTAGGCATTGCAGTTGCAAGTGCTACATTTTCTTTCTGCAGCTTTGGGAAGAAACGATACCTTGGTGCTCCTGTGTCATCTAAGAGCAGATATTGGGATAAACTGTGGCTATATTCAGTATACTCAAAGCTCTAAGTGTTGTGACTTTCAAAAACAAAAAATACTGAGGAGCTCTGGCTATTCATTTACCTTCCTCTGTTGGACATGTGGATTGAATTATCACTTTCAAGTTCCAGCTGTGTCTTTTGGGGATGGATACAGATGAAGAGAAGAAGAAATTCTTTGCCAGCCAAAAAGAAATGGTGGGTGCAGTCCTCGGGATTAGCAGTGACTGAGCTCAAAACAAGAGAAAATAGGGAAGAGGAGAGCCTTTACCAAGCTGTGGGGCATCTCCAGAAGGTGCATTGTGAAATGAACAGTGCTGCCATGATCACAGCTGGATGCTGCAGGTGACCAGCAAAAAGGGGTCCCAGGATCAATATTTGAGATCAGTGAACAGAGAGGAGGAGCAGCAGCTGAGAAAAATACTGCAAGGGGGATCAATTAGCAGCTAGCAGTACAGGAAAGAGAGACAGAAAAACCCCTGGAAGCAGCAGAACAGAGCCAGCCACCTGGCAGGACAGGGGAAGAAAGGACCTGATGAGAAGCTGCAGTTTCTTCCTTTGCATTCCTGATGATTTGAGCTTGAAGCAGCAGCACATTTCTTGTGTGGATGCTTAAACAACATAAAAGCAAAGTGAAGTCAGCAGACTGCAAACCAGGCAAACAACACAGTGTAATTTGTGTTCCTGTTGGAGCTGGCCAGGATGTTTTCTACTGATCATAATTTTAGCAAAATAAGCTGTTTTGGCTAAATTATGACAGTTACTGGAACCTGTTTCTCTCAACAAAACCTTAAATGCAAACTTGTCTGAAGACCAAGGTCATCCAGTAAATTTTGCCCACAGGAAGAATATCTGCTTCTGTTCTGCCCCATTTCTCAAAGCATTTGAAAGACTTTGTTTCTATCTCAGTTGCTTGCCAAACTAAAATAAACCACAGTTCTCAAAAACTTTCACAAAAAGGAATTTCTGAAGAAAACCAGAACAAATGCAGTTCCCAGGTAATAAAAGCTAACTTTTAAAATCCTGGTTTATTGTAATCTGTTCTTTACATGCCAATGCCAGAAAAGGAGCATCTGCGTAAATCAGCACTTTGTAGACATAAGTCAATATGTGGGTAAATGAGCCATCCAGAGGGACCTTGACACACTTGTGAGGTGGGCTGATGCCAACCTCATGAAGTTGAACCATGCCAAGTGCAAGGTCCTACACCTGGGTTGGAGCAATCCCAGGCACAGCTACAGGTTGGGCAGAGAAGAGATTCAAAGCAGCCTGCAGAGAAGGACTTGGGGGTGCTGGTCGATGAGAAAATGAACATGAGCTGGCTTCAGTGTGCGCTTGCAGCCCAGAAAGCCAACTGTATCCTGGGCTGCATCAAAAGGATTGTGACCAGCAGGTCAAAGGAGGTGATCCTGCCCCTCTACTCTGCTCTCGTGAGACCTCACCTGGAGTGTTGTGTGCAGTTCTGGTGTCCTCAACATAAAAAGGACATGGAACTGTTGGAACAAGTCCAGAGGAGGGCCACGAGGATGATCAGGGGACTGGAGCACCTCCCATATGAAGACAGGCTGAGAAAATTGGGGCTGTTCAGCCTGGAGAAGAGAAGGCTGCGTGGAGACCTCACAGCAGCCTTCCGGTATCTGAAGGGGGCCTATAGGGATGCTGGGGAGGGACTCTTCATTAGGGACTGTAGTGATGGGACAATGGGTAATGGGTTAAAACTTAAATGGGGGAGTTTAGATTGGATATAAGAAGGAAATTCTTTCCTGTTTGGGTGGTGAGGCACTGGAATAGGTTGCCCAGGGAGGTTGTGAATGCTCCATCCCTGGCAGTGTTCAAGGCCAGGTTGGACGAGGTCTTGGGTGATATGGTTTAGTGTGAGGTGTCCCTGCCCATGGCAGGGGGGTTGGACCTAGACGGTCTTAAGGTCCTTTCCAACCCTAACTATTCTATTATTCTATGATTCTACAGAAAGGAGTAGGGAGAACATGGCCACTCTCCTCTCTTCCCGTGGAAGACATAATCAACAGCAGTGCATAAACTCAAAGACAAGTTTAAAAGTAAGATGGATTATACTTGTGGAAGAACTTCTGTAACTCATTTTTGTATTGATTTATCAGTACATAATATTCATTTGGCTATTGCTAACCTCATTTCCCTGGATGGGCACTCACATTCAATAGTACTTTTTCTGCCTAAACTGAAGAACAATTAGCCTCTCTGAGAAGGAAAAGAGAACAAAACTGTGGCAATTCAACCATTTTGGGAGGCTTGTTTATGTTAATGTACAATTTTTTTAATTTTTATTCTGAGACTTTCACTGTTATGCCTGCTGTAATTTATTGCTTTGGTGGTTAATTTCCTGATAATACTTCATCAGACAGTACATTCTTTATAAGATCTGTATAACAATATGTGTTAGACTTATTTTTTAAAAAAATCTTCAAATACAGTACTCATTATCCAGACCAGAGGCATGATCACATGAAGACACCTTAAAGAGGAAATTTTTTAGGTAAAACTTGATATTAAGTTGTATAGAATCAATAACAAACTATTTTTTAAAATGTTTCTTAAAAGAAATGGAAATTAAGTAGGTTCCTTGGCAGAGGTAAACAAAATAATTTTACTGTGCAGTGATTTCTCACTAAACCAAAGAGAATTTGCAGATATTTCAGAAATGCCTTAGCAAACTGTGAAATTCCAGCTTTCAAAGGCAAGGTTTTTGAAAGATGCCTGAATGTCCAATAATCTGAAAGTTCGCTGCAGGAAACTTGGAAAGTACACTGAAATCAATGAGTTAGGCACCTAGACACAAATGAAATACCAGTCCTGATAAATATTTAGACACTTAATACCTTTTAAAAAATCTATGCCTGACAGCTTTGCCATTTAGGAGAGCATGAATTAGACTCCTAAATCATGTTTTTGGTAAGTTTACATACTGTAAACAGAATCAGATTAATTTCTGAATAATTTGGTGAGTGGAGGAAAAAAAGCAGATGTTTTTGGCCTACTGTGATGTAGTAAGTCAGAACTCCATTCCTCCCGCTGGAATGCTGTATGGGGCAAACTGTTTAGATGTAAAGACAAAGTTAGGATGGTTAATGCAAATGTGGAGCTGGAAAATAGAAAAGACAGCATCCAAAGAGAATACACTCAGAATTGCATGTGTTCAAACAGGAGTAACTGTAAAACCCTAAGATTCTTAAAGAATTTGTGCAAGAAAACCTTAGTATTACAGCGAAAACTACAAATTAATCAGTCCAGGCCACAGGAATACTGCATGATTAGGAAACACACAGTTTATATAAGACTGGGGAGGCAAATCCAACTGTAGATGATACTGTGATAATGTAGAGAAAGTGAGAATTTGATTATATGGATGATAGAGAGAATCCTACAATTCACCTTTTTTAACAAAATGAATTCAAAACAGAGAAGAAAGTTCAGTCCTTCTTAACATCTTTTTCTGAAGATAATTTGCATTATTAATAAAAACTAGATTATACTCCTCTGAAGAGGGAGAAAGACTGCTGTATCCCAAGCAGATGTACTGTTAGAGCTGACACGTTTCCATATTACCACAACTTTTGAGGCTTTTGTTTCAGGAATATGCAAAAGTAGGAGTAAAGGATTATTCTGGAGACAAGAAAAAGGGATAAGTGGCATAAGGGAGAAGTTACAAGGAACTTATCTATTACACAGAATATTTTCTTTAACACTATATTCATATAAGTTCGGGTTTTTTTCATTTGTATTTGTGTGGTCAGCTGGTCAGTTATTTTCTTTCTGGAAAATTGGGACATAAAGAATGAACAAGGGAGCAAGAAAACCTAGAAAAGCTTATGCGCTGGGGATTTTTTAATCAGGATATAATATATAAAGGAAAGTACTGTAAGATGAATCTAGCAATAAAGAAGTGAATTGTAGAAGAAAAACAGTCATGTTTCATTAACTGCTACATTAAAGAGGACACTTGTAATGTCTCCATTTTTAACGTTTAAACATTACCAGACTCTAAATCCTGGCCAAACAGATTTGAATGCAAGGAATAAGGAAGAGATTCAAACACTGAATTATGTTCAGATTTAGTTCAATATTGGCACTACTCTTTTCTTAGAGTTGAAAAGGAAAATCAAGGTGAAAGTCCCAGCTAATAGGAAAAATGTAGCTGAAAAAACTTCAAGACATTAGTCAAGTGACATTGGAAGAATGGATGATCAGCATCACTCACATGCTTAGTAATGAATACCCAAATGATGATGTATACTATGCAGTAGAGGCGTGTTGCTTTTATATGAATAATAGAAGTGTGCAAAAGCTCTCACATGCTTGATAGGTTACTAAGGGTACCTCATGCTGTTAGACCTGAATGTATATGTGGAGGTGTTCCCAGCTCCAATCATCTACACTCAGAAATTCTGTATGTAAATAAGCAAACTATCAAAAAAGACATTACTAGGACCATTATGGAACAAAAGTAGGATGCTGGTGACAGAGAAATTTGATATAGTTGGAGAGGCAGAATTAATTCTTCCTTTCAGAGAAAGCTAAAGGTCACAGTCTGAAGAATGTAAAGGTGAAATGTTAAAAGGTTTTAAGAAAATACTAAAGCAGACATCACTAAAAGTATCTGAAGTTTGCAAGGCTTTATAAATTCAAGTAAATTATAAACCAGGATTGAGGAGAAAGGAATACAAAACCGTTTTTTTTCCTTGCTTAATCTTTGACAGCCTGAATAATGTTAAGTAGCCAAACAGGGGTAGTAATTTAGAATTTATATTTACAAAAAAATAAAAATCCTAAATAAACACTGCAGATCTATTTACTCAGTAAGATTAAAGGAGAAATATCAATAAGAAAAGAGATACGTCCACATAATTTCAAGCTATTAGAATCTGCTGAGGGCAGCACGGTTTCAGGAAACAAATTTTTCCTTCACTGGAATGCATTCTGGACAGAAGGAAGAAGAATTGAGTTAGCCTGCAGGTAAAAGCAAAAAAGAATTTAAGGAGGCATTGAATTAGTCCTAATCTACAGTATGATTTCTCCTTAGATTTGAAACTCACAAATCATTGTGTTCAAGGCCAGGTTTGAGATAATTTCTTGGCAGATGAATGAAGTATTCAATGCAAATTTATTTCAAAATTAGCCATACCAGCATGCCAACAATTCAGTCAGCGCTTAATCCTTACAAAAACTTTTTTTATATATACTCTGGATCCATGAAAGGCACCTGAATCTGAATGAGAAAACATAAATGTAGAGAAGTTTTACCAGTGATGAGCTTTGCACCGACTCACGTGACAGTCACTTTGATACACTATCCAGCTTTGAGGTAGGCTCCAAATTTCTGCAATGAAATTCAGCTTTTGAAGGACTATTGACCATCAGTGGCCTGGTAGAGCTTCTATGTCTTGAGTAGATTCTCGTTGTTTCAGGACCCTTTTTGACATATAAGCCAAATAACCTGGAAAAAACAAACACGCAGACAAACCAAAAAAAAAAAAGAAATGTATTCAATTAGGAACACTTTATCTTCTAAAGGACCACAAAGTTATGTTAGCCCAGGATATTCAGGAACTGGTTTTGGAGCAACAGTTCATGTAGAGGTTCATTTTATCAAAGATCTTTTTTAACTGTTTTTTTCAAGAACAGTGAGAAAAACTCAAGGAGAAATAAGATAGAGGAACATAAAATATATTATTGCTTTGAACTAGGACAGCTGCAAACAGAAAATCACCACAGAAGCCCCAGGTGAAACAACCAGACGTCATGATAAGTTTCATGCCTGTTGCTATTCAGTATCTTTTTCTAAATATTGTCTCTTTCCATCTTAACTCACCACATCTACCCTTTGTCCCTGACTTCCAGTTAAATAAAACACTGCACAGAATAATTAGATTAGAAAAGCTAACATGCTAAAATTAGAAGGAACTACTAGATTTTCATCAGACCTGATTTTACTAAGTGATAAAACTTTACATGATGGTATAAAAGGTGCTTATTTCTGGGTAGCCTAAACATCTTGTGACAAAACAAGTGAGAACAGTGAATCAAGAAAAGTTGTCAATACTATAAGAAAGAGGAAAAAGTCAGTGAAATAAATACATTAGATTCAGAAAAAAAGTGTCAACTCATCACCAGGAGAGTCCTTCCCATCAATTTCTGAAAAAGAATGAAATAGATTATTGCACTTTCCATCTGAACCTGAGAAGCAACTGCCTAAGGCAATTTTGACTGGTCAGGCTTACTTTTAGCAGGTTGTGAGATCAGATCAAGAAGGTGTCTTACTGGTGCAGGCCCCGAGTCGGGACAGATTTACTGTTTGCCATAGGTGCTGGTAGTACAAAGATGTAGACTCAGAATCACAGAATCATAGAACAGTTAGGGTTGGAAAGGATCTTAAGATCATCTAGTTCCAACCCCCCTGCCATGGGCAGGGGTGCCTCACACTAAACCATATCACCCAAGGCTCTGTCCAACCTGGTCTTGAACACTGCCACGGATGGGACATTTACCACTTCTTCAGGCAATCTGTTCCAGTGCCTCACCACCCTCACAGTAAAGAACTTCTTCCTTATATCTAACCTGAGCTGCTCCTGTTTAATTTTAAATCCATTCTCCCTTGTCCTATTGCTACAATCCCTGATGAAGAGACCCTCTCCAGCATCCACTGGCACACTGCAGTCAAAGCTTCCACAGGACTTAAAAAGCAGTATGCATAGAAAGTCTATTGAGTTCACAACCTGGATATTACCTTTGAAGAATAGATGTCATTGGGCTTGATTCCAATCTCGAAGAAGCAGGCAATCTTTCTTGTATACGGTCCTTTCTAACCCTAACTATTCTATGATTCTATGGCACACTAGCATAAGCCAAGAGTCTTCCCTCTTCAAATAAAAAGAAGTTCCCTTAATCCATGTAGAGTTAGGATTTCTTTTAATGAGACATTCTTTATTTCAGTCATAGAGCAAAACCACTTTTACTTAGAAGTTGTTTTGTGTTTCCAAAGATATTAGATAGGTTTTACTTCTCCTAGAGATAGGTGTCATGTTTTTGTCTATAAAATATGGAAATTGCTTTCAGGTCTAGAGCTGAAAATAATACCTGGGTGATATATTCAAGAGTGTCTGTACTTGTGTCTCAGCTAGTAATCATGCTTATAAGGCTGTCATTATTGTTCTTGGTTTGAGCTCTGTTAATATATATGTATTCTTCAAAAGAGAAGTACCACACAACATTTTCAAGTCTTGCAAAGTAAACTATCATTTGATGCCTTAGTATTAAGAGAGGAAAAGCAAGCAACGAAATGACAGGGAGCTGTTCCTCATTAACTATTGTAAGATGTCAGCAAGATTAAGGTGTCAGGGTATAGAAGGATGAAGAAGAAAAGAATTACTTAGCAAATAGGCATAAATGAATATAAAATGTGAATAGAGGGTTCTAGCTGGTTCTAAGGGTAAAAATAGGCCAGTAGACACTACACTGTGTTACAATCAACTCATCCACTCAATCCTGACCTTCATCTTTATAGGTGAGACTAGTGGGAGCAAATTGTTACTGTATAGCCAACGCTGGGATCTTTCAGAACCATTATTTCTGAAAAGAAATGAATATTCAAATGCCCCTTTGACATAATGAAGGTTAAATCCTACACAGAGTTTTGCAGGCTCATGTGAGTGCTGTCTGACTGGGCTCTAAAATAGCCTGAGTTCAGCCTGTCTATGACCTGCCTGGGAGATACATGGCCATGGTTAGTGCAGGCCTGATCCCATGTTTGAACTGATGAGAAACAGCATTACATTGTATCTCACAAATGCAGCAACAGAAGGTGGGCAGAACAGTAGGAAAGAAAATATCATTTCGACTTAGTTGTCTGCAGCTAAGTTGTCTGCAAATTATTTCACAACTGATTCCGATACGTACCTGTCATCTTGCATGGAAAATACATATGTTCAGTTAGTGAACAATATTCGCAGCTGTACCTGCTAAGGAGAGAAAGAAGACACCATTTTGTCTAAAGGACAGGAAATTCCAGGCAGAAAGTCCCATTAAAATTTTGTTTTTTAGGAGGGGGGGAAATAAAAAGAAAAAAAAAAGAAGAAGACAACAAACCATTTACTGTCTGGCAGCAAACAGTATAGTAGTAACATGGGACCACTTCAGAGAAATATCATCCTTGTGCAAAAGAGACTTAGCAAATTCTGGACAGCATTTCTGAGTTTTTTTCACTTGAGTTTAATTCACAGTGGTCACTTACAAGTATAGTGGCCTTCCATACCTAGGCCGATACCCAGGGCCGTGAGCAAGCACTATACAAAACCTTTGGTACTGAAACCTAGGGCCACTTCTAACATCTTTCATTGATTTAAATGATGAACCAATTTAGCAAAGCTGGTAAACCCTAATTACTCTGTATCATTTATGCAGATAGAAAAAGATGTACCTGTTCACTCAACAACAGTTTCAGTGCAGAAATTCTGGAGGCAGAGCACATCAGCTTTTGCCAAGCCTTCAAGCAGTAGCTATTACGTAGTTTTGAGACTGGAGCTGCTAGAAGAAAGCTGTGTACACATTGCTTACAACTTTAACACTGATGAGATAAATTTAATTTCCACACAGTGTTGGAAAAAGGAGCACATCAATACCTCAAACCCAGTATAAAGAATTTACCTCACACACTTTCATTAAATTGATTAAAATGTCTTATGCCTCATTCTACCAGTTACTTGCAGTCAGTGTGTAGACCAGGAGCAAATCTGCTTTGTGTTTAGTGAGGTGCCATATTCTGTATAGCTGATAACTATGCTGGTGTTCCAAAAGGACAGAAAAAGAAAGCTTCATTTTGGTAGCTGAGTTTGTAGCCCTTTGTTACCTGCATTTATAAAGGTGCTCTTTACTATGCTTTCATCTCTTTATTTACTTGGCTTGAAAAAGTCCCTCTCTGTTCCACTGTATTATAAAAGGTTCACTCGGTTTCCCACCTGCTGTCTTTGAGAGATCAACTGTAGATCATTCATCAGTGGAAACATGAGGCTTTTTGACACAGTTCTTACCAGTCACATGCAAACTGAAATGGGTCAGTTTTCATCAGTCTTGGCATTAAGCTTCTTGCTCTCCCATGAGCCCTGTCCAATAATTTAAGAGGGGTGGGAGTGGGAAACAAATGATGTGACTATTAATTCCAGTTTTCTTGTTCAGATGCCAGTACATCAAAAATAGATCTCCCTGGGCCAGAGCACTTTGTCATGTTATCTGGAGTAATACTAGTTTGTGAATTATGTCTGGTCAGTTTAGTGTCTCAGTTTGGTCACATTAATCTCTCTGACCACTGCCTTAATTGCTGAACTCTGCCATCTCATTTTTCATCTTGCAGAAAGAAGCTGTCTGACTTTTTGTCTAGTGCCTGGCACAGTGATTGTTCTGTTGACCCCACAGCAGTCGGAGGAACCCAGAGGTCTTACAGATGGCAGCAGGACCAGGCACAGAGGGTACCATCTCATCAAGCTCAACTATCTCATCCATTTCTCAACAACCATGCAAATAGCACAGTAACCCCAGAGGATGTGAGCTATCCCGTTTCACATACCTTAGCAGGTTAACAACTTACTGACTGTACCAAGCTGCATGAACCCCAAAATATCACGAATTCATAGACAAAAATTAATTTCCAATTACTAGATGTTTCTAAATTTATACACGATTTACATCACCATGAGATACTTACCTGTATTCTTGCACTGAGAAAATAACAAGCTAAGCACAATGCATTTGCTTTCTGTATATAATCTCGATAAGTCCATGTAGCAGACATCATTTTGAAATTCCATTTTTATGGATCTGTCTAGGTTCATTTGTCTTAGATGTTCAAATGATCCATAGATTAGGAACTATGATTGATAATTTCAGTAAATACTTAAGAAAAATCCATACAGAAGTTTCAGAACACATTTACAAATAGAATCTGTCATCCTGCCAAAGGATTAATTTTTATTGTCAGTAAAAATAAATACTTCAATATGCTGCTTCTTAAACTAATAAATGTTAAAATGTTTGGGTTTCTTTTTTTTAATTACAAGTTGTATTTAAAATAGAACTTTTTCCTAATAATTCTCTGCAATTAAGACAAGCTAAAAAGGTCTGCCTAGTATGGAAACCTATAAAAGATATGGATGGGAAACAAATAGATCAGCTACTATTACAGAAGTCTGCAGTAAACACAAGCACCTGTATAGTGTTGTATGATATTAGCTTGCTTATAATACCTATTTATTTAGAGGCCTTTAGAATGGCATTTTATGAAACAAAAAAAAAAACCTTTTAGTCTTTTTCTTGGAAAAGAACTCAGATTGTTGGGTTTTATTTCTGCCATAAAGGAACAAAGGAACATAGGTCCCCACAGAAACATGAGTAGTAGTTTTGGGGTAAAATGAGGACTGTCACTAAAGGCACAAAAAAAACCTTAGTACATTCGTTTCCCTCCAGTCTCACATTGTCGGCCCTTTCCATTATTTGTCTTTTACAGTTGCCTCTGATTTCTTAGCCTCCCTGAGAAAAACAAGTGTGTTTTTTCCTCAGAAACTGAACAGATAAACCACATTCCCATGAGAAGGCAGTCTGAATTCATGAATATATTCCTATCACTATGAGCTTTTGAAAATTGCAGAAGTAAATAAACTTAAGATTTTGAGAGAGAAACTTTCTATGAACTGAAAAGTGTAGTTAGGCAACAGTTTCCCAGAGATATGTCACAATTTTGAGAAATGTGTCAGGATTTGATTTCTCCTTATATGGAAGTGATAAACTGTGTTAAAAATAGAGATATATTTCTGTGTTGTAGAAGTATGGCATTCCAGGACATTGCACGATGAATTAGATGCACTCATAATGCTGGTAAGGGTACTTCACAATTAAAGCAGCTACATCTGAAGAATCTACCCATCTTTATGAGGGGGTCTGAAGGGGAAGAAATGTTGTTGAAAGGACAGCAGCTGCAAATAACATACTTTTTTCAAAACCTCATATAAGATCAAGATTCCCAGCAAGTAAAGGGATTTGATAATATTGCAATATAAGCCACTACTGGCTGCTTTTGAATCTGTTATTGCTCAAAATAGGATGGAATCAAACTACAATCTCAGCTTTCAGGTAAGGTTTCAAAGCATGGCATGATTCGTGTTCTTCAGTTGACAGTGAAATAACTAGAGAAGTAGGAGAACAGAATAAATAGTGAAATATGAAACCTAATATTCCCAAGTAAAATCTTATTTGCTTGAACATGGCAGAGAGCTTTTGAACATTAACAGCCAACCAAAGCGATCAGTAAAAGTTGGGTTTCCTCATATGCTGGGTATGGATGCTCCTTTGGATATGCAACTTTGTAAAATTCAGTCAATTTCTACATGAGGCTATGCCTGAAACAGATATTAAAAGGAAGATGAAATATAGATTAGGGTCTACTTTGGGGGGAAGAACGAAGAAGAAATAAGATTCGAATGAAACCAATATTTCACTGCCTAAAGATCACTGCACTGTGTTAAAAATAGTGAGAAATTCAGAGGAAGAGACAACTTTGAGAGAATCACCCTCAAGACAGTATGCAGCCCATCAGGACAGTAAATCTCCAACTGCCCTAAAAGAGCTTTTTCCTGGAGTTTAGTTACAAAAGTTTGTTTCCTAAAGGCAAGTTGTCAGTCAGCAAGTGTTCTGTTCAGACACTTCTGAGTGTTTTTGTGACAAGATACACCATAGACTTAGAGACAGAAATGACAAAGGTCAGTTCAAGACTGGAAGAATTTTTCACAGTATCTTGAGCTATCTAGCTTTGCTTAGCACAGTCAGGGAAAGGAATAACTCCCTACACAAAAGAAGGTCATAACGACCATTGTGCTAGTGCCCTGCTATATCAAAACCACAATGTTGACAGCATCCCCATGCCGATAGAAATGTGAATGAAATAGTGAGGAATAGCTGCATTTATGAAAGAGCTCTATTTGACACTGCTTGGCCCTGTCAGTGACATACTGGTGGAGAAAATACTGCTATTGAGACTTCCTGTCAGTGCCCATAATCTTTCTGGCCAGTACCAGAATGAATGTTGGAAAGTTTTAGAAAATTGCATTATAGCCTGTCCTTTGTTTTGGGAAATTCCTCCAGAAATCAGGTGCAGCAGAAACAGAGACCTGCTGCCCTACCTCAAGACCATTCTCCTGAAGGGTAGACTTCATCCCAGGTAGACATTTCTGCTATTGGAAATCAAGAAGATTCATCTCTTTATACAGATGTCTTGTCTTCCAGACAAGGCAGAAATAGATGTTCAA
The DNA here is from genome assembly GCF_028554395.1 of Pezoporus wallicus. Classification (NCBI taxonomy): domain Eukaryota; kingdom Metazoa; phylum Chordata; class Aves; order Psittaciformes; family Psittacidae; genus Pezoporus; species Pezoporus wallicus. The sequence goes on along the minus strand of NW_026642757.1, from coordinate 669,590 downwards.
AGCAAGGCTGATGTGATCAAATCAAGTTTTCTTATTCACTCAGCATTCAGGAACTTATATACAGACTTTATCTATGTTACAACACAGGTGCTTGCACTCTCTCCCTGATAACTTGTAGTGTGGGTCCTGCCTGTGCCAGGCAGATTCTCCAGTGTTGTGGCTGAAGTACAAAGGTTAAGCAGCCTTCTGAACAGAAGGCTGATTGATCAGAAACAAGGCTAATTTTAACATGGTTTGCATTAAAGAGAAAAATACAAAAGAATATTAAATTATCATGTTGAGGTATCGTGTCCAGGACAGCACAAAACTCTCCAAAACCGTGGCAACCCTCCAACTCCACCCTAGAGTAAGGTCAAGTCTTTCAGTGGAGACTGACTCATAGCTATTTTAATTGTAGCTTTCTTATTAATGAAATGGGTAGGATTTCTACTCATCTCTTACTAAGCTAATGATGTGTTAATCATCAGATTTTGTCCCAGTTTTCAAATCAGACAATCTTGAAAAGAACTTTTTATTTCATTACTGGAGTCGTGAAATGGACAAGAAGAACTTTAGGGTGAGATATCATGAACCTGAAACTTATGCCTGCTTCAAGGGGCTCAGAGAATTCTAAACAGTTCCAAAAGAGTTGTGTATTTTGAAGTAATGTAAGTGGGCCCTCCTACCTATTACACTGGGTGGAAAAGAAAGAAAAGCTACATTCCTCAGGATAATTAGGGCTGAGCAGAATTTAACAGAATTAAGACAATACTTGCAAAGTATATTCGGGTTTACAGACAAAATATAAAGAGCAGGCTGATTACATATATCCTATAATGTACCTATAAGAACAGACATACCAGTAGAGCAATCGGCATGTGATTACTTTAACTACCACAAGAAGGATATAAGGAATGTGATGCAGCTACATAGATGGCTACCTCACATAATTATTTGCAAGAAACCTTATAAAGGAAAAAAAAACAACAAATAATGAACAGAAAGACTAGCAGAAAATGTAAAATAAGTGCTTATGAAGTTAGGTGCAATTTGCAATACAGGTTGTGGATGAAATGTACAGTCTGTCAATATTTTCTTCAGAATCTTAGATTTAAGTTTTAAATGATAACTTCAAAGATGAGAATCAGAGAGTGAGAGTTGCTGCTGGGCAGAATGCTGTCTCTACAGGACATAGTAACATCAAAATAGTAGTGATTCTGAATCTCCAATAATATATTGTTCACAAAACTGAATCAGTTCATTTATCACCATATCTTTCAGCTGGGTAGGTTGATAAGGGGATGGTGTGGCTGGGAAGTAGATTCCTCAATAAGTGGAATGAATAAGTCAATGAATAGCTTCATTTTTGGTCCCCAAATGCTCTACCTTAAATTTAGTCACTTTTGGGATCAATGAAAGTCACAATTTTATTCTCTGTTTTCCTTTACCAGACTGGAAATCCTGTGAGTCCTAATGAACCCAGATGAAGAAAAAACTGAAATTATGTTAGCATTGACTTCATATTTAACAAAGAAATACATGTGGGTAGACCAAATTCATATAAGCTCTGATTTTCTTTATTTTGAATGAAATTTTATGTATTAGCAAAAGTTTATACAGCTCTTTTTTTCCTAGTTCATTGATTAAACTCACTGATAACTCTCTGCAAGAGGGAAAATTATGGTTCAAGGAGACACATAAGTACATTTCAAGGACTGCTAAGAAGACAGAGAAGAAGTACGTGTGGGCAAGGGACTATGACAGTTCTTACAGGGCAATAAAACACATAATGAATGTGGCTTAGACCTGATGAATGGCAGCCATCTGAACCTTCCATCATAGCACTTAAGAGGTGCAGGCTTCCTGGTGGTTTTTCTCTGTTTGTTCCATGCTTACTATACTTTCATGGTAGAATGCACAACTTGCGTTGTAATACCGGGTACTGTAAGACACCTGCAAGTTATAGAATTTTCTAAACTAAGAATGGCTCAAGCCTAACTAAGCCAGGATTAGAATATGTTACTGGGACCTCAGGCAAATGATGTTCAGAAAAGCTTCTGGTGAAGGTGTTCAAAAGGTAGAATAGATAGAACAAATAATAAAATCAGAACTTTCAAGTGAATTTAAATTTTCAAAGGCTGTTCCAGTGGTTAGGGCAATGAACGACATCTGCATCTGGCTTACAACACATGCAAAGGGTTTATGTCAAGAATCACTACCACTTAAACTAGGGTCATCTGATATTTCAAAAGGAAAGAGCCCTTCTCATTGCAGGGATTATGGCAATATGAGCCAAGAGTCTAAGCTCACAGTCATGTACAAGGGCCAGACTGCTTTACACATGCTTATTAGGCAGCATGACTATGACACTCAGGGCATCAGCTGAACTTTCTGATGGTCATCGCAGTTTCGCTGGGGCAAGGCCACTTAAGTAGCTTGTATTTGTACAGCACTGAGATTTGTGCTTAAAGTACATAGTACAAATAATATATTGTAATGGTAATGACTTCCTAACTGAAATTCTAAGTCAAACACATCAGAAGTAATGACATTAAATGGGAGAAGACCAATAATACTAATCATTCCAGTTATAATAGATTTAAGAGTGTTGGAAATGTACGTAGTTACTGTTATTTCTGCAGATAATGATTTTGAGAACTGCCTATTGCCTCTGTTAATCTTGCTGGTTGATTAATGTTGGCTTTATCATTCTGAATAATATAAATCAAGTAGTAATGTCAATCCACCTTTATAACAACTCCAGAGCAAGTTTGATGTGACAACTGTGTAGCTGCTTATTTTAGCAGAAGTTATGGCAGTGAGTCCTAGAAAATTTCAAGTGTGTTTATTAATTTGATATAAAACACATGAAAGAAGCACACAGATTTACTTCTTTGTTTCCTCCTCTCAAAATTGCAATTGGGCCAGTAACTCTTAATACAAAGTTAATTTAGTCAAGATACTTGAGAGCCACTTGGCTCTGTTTCTAAATTCCTTCCTTTGTCCTTCACAAAGCTCTTTGAAGTGTTACTCTGCGAGGTGGATGTTGTAATGAGCCTATTTCTAAGAGGATCAAAGTAGAAGAGCTGCCCAAAGCAGCATCAAAGATACACAACAGAGAGCCCTTTAATGAGCAAGAGGGACATGACTGTCTTTTCCCCAAAATAAAACCCTAAAACAGGATTTAGATTAAATATTTAAAATTGAAAATTATTTTATTTTGTCTGCAGCTTTCTAGCAGAAAGCAAAAACCTCAAAGAGAAGAAGAGATTTCTACAGCTGATTCTGGTAAAATTTAATGACTGTCATCTGCTCCATGCTTCACCATCGCTTAATGAAGTCCAAATACCTGTGGCCTAAGCTAAAGGTGGCAGTGGCAGCAGCTCAGGCACAGGCAGGATAGCAGCCTTGTGCTACAGCAGATTCCTTTCCCATGGATATGAAAATAGAAGACAAACATACGGCAGGAAACTGCGGCAAATGCTGTGGAGTGAGAAGACAGCTTGGAGGGGGAATAGGGGGGAAGGGTGGGAGAAAAAAAAAGGAGTGGGAGGGAGGACTGGACATGTAAATTATGTGCCAGGAAATGAATTCCTTATAATGTCTCTTGCCAGAAGCTAAATCCTAGCAAATGTAAGTTGTCTTTTTTCCCTTTCTTTTGCTCTTTCCCCTGTTCCTCTGAGGGCCAGGGAGGAAGGAGCAGGGACAGGAAGGGGGGTGTTTCAGTGTTTACTTACTTATTGTGTCACTTGAAGTGCTATATGATCCAGCTTTAACATTAGAAAGCATGTGACCCCATAAAAGTGACAAACAGGATAATATCCTGCTTTTCATTACGCATGGTTTCTCAACTTACTTTATTTGGCCATGGGGATCCTTCAGTATGTTCTAGGGCTGAAATACCAGAAGAAATGTGTTTCTGTTCAGAGTGCTTATTGCACTGTGCTCAGTAATGAAATGGGGGCTTATTTTGTTTGACTTGATAGCTATCTGTGCAAATATTGCCTCTACTTAGGTTTGTGTTTGTTTAAGGAATCACCTACTGCATCTTGTCAAGACTGCAGAAATGTATGCCACTGACCTGTGCTTAACTTGGGGATAAAATGAGAAGACTTGTGTTTAAGGTTAAATCGGTATGTAGGGTTGGGTTTGGTTGGTTTTGTTTTAGAATTGAGCAGAAACCATCTGGCAGAAAGTTAAAAAACCTTAGCAGCAAACCTTAGGCTGCTGATGGAAGTACACTTCTAGCTTATGAGAAATTAATGATATGATGCAGGGAGAGGAATGACTAATGAAACTGGACACAAAATAACTGTATAATACACTAACATTCACTGGGCATTAAGCATGAAAAGTAGACTTCTTTTTGCCTTCTCAACACACACATATATCCCAACATGTGCAATGCCATGGACAAACCTAGTACCAGTTTCCTTGAAGAATCCTGTGGGTAAAAGCACTTTGTAAGGAACAAAGTTCTTTTCTTTTTTTTTTTTTTAAAAAAACTGCAACACTGTAATAGTTATGGAAGTTTGTACATAGCAAAATTTTGTAACTTTAAGTAAAATTAAGTAAGAGGCTGCTTTTCAGTAAAAGGGCTGAGAACCCAAGAGTTTTCAGTGAAAAAGACTGGCTGGGAAACACAGCTCCCAGCTTCCTTCATTGGGCACAAAGCACACATATCTTCCTACAGTACTGATATCTCTGGAAATGTAAATATCTATGAACGTTTGTACCATGCTGAAATCAGTAAGACTTCAGAGTTTCTAAAAACTACTGATTTCTGGTCGGGACTTGGTAACCTAACAACAACCTGTGAAAATCTTGACCATTGTGACTTGGTTGACATTTTAATGGCAGATAAAACTTCTAAAACATCATTAGCACATACACTTTCTAAAGTTGCCCACTGTAGAAATAGAATATGTACATATATGTACATGTATGACTTGTATTTCACAATCCATATGTTGTGGGTTCACTGCTATTTAATTGCTTGAAAAGATTTTTATATTACAAGTCAAAACAGAAATTCTTGGCATCCATATGCTTCTTTTATGGTTCTGTTTCTAGCTCCTAGAATTTAAACCGCTAAAGAATACAGAATACATAAAGAACATAGTAGTAGAAGATACGGTTTGCAATTTTAGGGTGATGCAAAATAACACATAAACACAAGAACAAAATGAAAAACGGTATCAAATGAGATATCAAGCTTTTTGCACTTGAATAATTGAAACTAATCTCCACAAAAAGCAGCAATTAAGGCTTTGATTTGAGGACTTCTGTGTGCAGAAAATCTGCAGGCCCTACATCGTTCCTCTTTCTATGGCATAAAGTATGTTTGATTTAAAGTGATTGTGTAGAACTGTCCCATCTCAAAGTCAGTTCTGTATAACATCTTCAAAAAAAAACAAAATTCTGCTAAAGAATCACTTATTCCCCAAATGTTAAACCAAGTTAAACCATTTTTGAGAACCATGATTTTTAGTGATTTCTTCTGTTTCAGTTCTGGTAATGCTCTAACTCAGGAATAACAACTTTTACATAAGAATGTTTTATTTTTCACATGGGCTGAGAGAATCTCTAAGATTCTTTTAAGAACTCAGCTTGTATTATATTGATCTATTTCATTACTAACACAGATTAATTATATTTAAAATTAAAACAATTGGGTTTAATTGGAAAGCAGATTTCTACTCAGCCTTTAGAAGTAATAATTTCTGAACAGTACTAAATCAAGCATTTTTTGCTGTACCTGTAAGTTGACTACAAATCTTGCTATTTGAAATTTGGGTACGTAATGAAAAAGATGTTTCCCTGAAAATTAGATGATTATCTAGTGTCAAGTTCTGGCATATTGCTCTCCAGTAATTTAGTGTATTAATGTAGTTAGTATCTGAGCTATTTGTTGCAGTCTTGCTGATTTAATGCTGCTAAAACGAAGAAAGGAACATGCAGTAATAGGTGCTACATTAAGGGCTCCATAAAATCTTCCATGCAATATAAAACCAACTTGCAACTTGCTCATATATGTTTCTAAATGTAAGTTTTCAGTACCATTAGTCACAGCTTTCAAAAGGTTTCTCTGATAAACTAGCTGTTGCCTAGTCCTTTCTAAGTAGCAGTTTCCTGTGAGTATCATGAATGAGAAATCTTTCTCCAAAAATCCTCCTGTGCTAGGCAAGACCCAAGAACAGTTCCAGTTGTCAAACTATAGCAAGGACCTACCTGGAGGCTGCAGAATAGTCAAGGTACAATTTCTTATTTCCTCTGAAAAAAAGCATAACAATAATTATCACAGGCTGTAAAAATATTAGATTATGTTTAAACATCAAATACGCATACCTTTCTACAGATATCCTGTATGAGATCTTACTGTCATTACAATTATTGATGACATAATTTTTATAAAGTGATGAGGCACCTAATTATGATACTTGAATAACTCTGGTATAATAATGCCTTCATTGTCAAAAACATATATGAATAACGGCAACTTAAAACCAATGCATTTTGACACTTCTGTGCTCTGTGCTACCCAGAATCATGAACCAAGATGTCCAAGTAGAGCGATCCTTGTCTAATGTCCTTTCAAATGATTTTCCAAAACTGCATATTAAGTGAAAATCAAGATGGATGTCATATTCTTATGCAGTGATAAATATTAGTTCAGATCCCATGGCCTCGGGGACCCTCTGTAGCTGTGGTACCTGAAGCAAGCTCTTTGTTGCTTTAGCATCCATTTTGAACAACTGGGCAAAACTACCCACACACAATACAAAATAGCTTTGTAACAGGGATTCAGAAGCAAGCCATACTGGAAATACTGTGGAGCCCACTGAAATCTGGGGATTTTTTTTTGTGTTAGGATGTTTTACCTACCTTAGAAGCACTGCGTATCTAGCTCCTTCTATGCCTTTAAGAATAAGGAAGCTTTACCAGGTTGCCCAAAGAGAATATTAGGAGAGTAATTATCAGAAACAAAGACATTTGCTGAAAGGAACTGTAATTTGGCTTCATGCTTCTGATCTATACTAAGACTAAATACTTACAAAATTCAAATTGTTAAATAATTTGCTTGACCTTGTTAAGAACATTTAACTTGTAAGTAAAAGTTCTTGACCATGTGATACTACATAAACAGTTTACTTTGAATACAGAAAGGTGCTAAGTACTACTCTCTTTAATTAAACTTATGAACACTGAATTTTAGTATTGTTTTATCATACTTGCATTCTTGAGAGGATTAAGTTTATAGCTATAGATGTTGTATTTTAAAACAAATTGTCATTAAATGGATTAAAAAGGGGTATATTCCTGCCTAGTCCTAAAACAGCTAGGTCCACAGCTGTGGATGTCAAGGTGTAAAGGGTGGCTGGGCTGCCGGAACGGCACAGCTCAAGTGTCTTTCCCTGTGGCACTTCAAAGAAATAGTCCTGAGATGGATGGGCCACTGGTCTGGCCGAACAGAGCATTTCTTCCTTTCTTAACTGTAAATAAGAATAGCAAAAACAATAATAATAAATAAAAGATAAGTAAAAAAAAAAAATTACTTACCTATCTGTTCTTTTGTGCAAACTTGTCTTTCTCTTCTTACTGTAAAAATAGCTAAAGAAGAGGAATACTGAATAAGTATGTTTGTGACTAACCCTGGCTCATAATGCAGGGTCAGAATTTAGCCCAAATGCTGCTTTTCTGTTTTCAAAAAAGCAGCAGCATTTTTTAAGGTGATTAGTAATTGCAGTGTCTTTTCACTTGACATTACGAATTATTCTTCACGTGGACAAATAAAGAGGAAAAATGCAACAGCAAAAAAGTAACACAATAGCTCTTTTGTGACCAGCACCATCTCACAAAAACATTATTTCTTTTACTTCATTCATTTGCATATATATTTATTTGCAGAAGGCAAAACATGACTATGTAGAACATTTAAATTCCAAAAGATATGAAAGTTGGATGACTCAGTGGAAAATTCTCAGAAATAATCTTGATGAAGTGGTTTTATTCATCTCATTCTACTTTTCTTAAGGGCTGACATATGCATAAAAGGGGAACATGATCCCTTGCACATGTTCTCCATGAGGACTGAGTGTAGCGCAGTCATTAACTTAAAACAAGCCTCGCTGACTCTTACTCAAAGGCATTGCTGAATCCAAGCCAAAGGAATTCAGGCTGGCATTTCTCCCTCTTCTCTGATCAGTGAATGGGGTGAAAGGACAATCCTTTTTCACTACCCAAGTACTACAGGGTTCCGGTGGACCTATGTGATCTGTCAGCGTGGGAAAGGAAGTGACCTTCCTTTCTTGTGCTGCTGCAGGCTGAGGATGCTCAAAGACAGAGGGATGGATGAGAAGGGGGACAGCTGGGACTGTGCTTCATTAGGCACTGCTAGCATGGTGAGGCCCTACCAACACCAACCACCAGCACTTGAGCAAGTCCCATTTTTTTTTGTTCATCCCTCAAACAGGAAACAACATTACAATTAGACCATATACAACATGCGCTATGTATGTGTGAAAGGCACTTGATTCTCTTCCTTGAGAAGCGGAAACCACAGGGTGGTCACATCAGCACTCAGAGCATCAGCATTATCTGAGGGCACAGAAATGTATCTGTGAGGAAAGCAGCTCTTGATAAAGAGAGGATTGACAGCAGAGGCCCTCACAATCATCCAGCTTTGCTCTAGTGCTCTCTCTGCTGCTTGAGTTTTCCAAGGGCTCTGCCTCCTATTCTTCCTTTGACCATTTTCCTCCTTTGTCAGTTCTACCATATGGTCCTAAACCTTTACAGGGAAGATCCACCTCCAGGTTGAAACAAGCCAAACATATGGAATGCTGTTTCAGAAGTCAGGGGTGTAAATCATCTTTAGATGATTAGTAACCCTGGTTACTGTGTTGTGCTCCTAGAGAAAGCCTTTTGCAGTGATCAATAAACTAACCTAACCAGCACATTTTGGGAAATGGAAAATACAAGCTCTACATAAAAGTTATTTCTGTAACAAAGCATGTGATTTGTTGATTCAAAACTAATTTGTCTGTTATAAAAATCATTTTGGGTCAAATCCAAGCCAAGCAGCTGATTTTTCAGAAAAGGAGTGTTTAGTTTTGAGTCAGTTCAACTTTCAGTAGCCACTGAAGCTTCCCATACTGTCCCATGGGAAGTGGACTGGAGTATTCTCCCTTAAGCTAGCTTTCCTTGGCTGATATTATCTCCCAAATGCTTCAATATGTTGCTTCAATATGTTGCCTCCAATTAAACCCCAAAAGTGAACTACGGAAGTAAATATAAAAATGGTACCTGATAGGATAAATGGAGTAAGGAGAGAGCCCAGCTTACTAGAAATGACAAATATTTTATAAAAACAAAAGAATAATTATACTGGGCAGATAAAATTTTTATTTAGTGTACATTTGTGGTTTTATAGTGGTCAGTAAAAGAGATAAGAAGATACAAGAAAATCAGAAATTAATTGATGCCTCTGACATATTGTCCCAGCTTTCAAAAATGTGCCATTTCTAAGACTTCCTGATCTGCAGACTGCACCCAAAGCATTGTAATATCAGCCTTATGCTTCTTCAAATAAATATCTCAATCTGTTTAAAGCCATCAACACTTCTGGCCTTCAGAAATTTCTGCAGCAATGAGAGCTTCAATTTAATTATGCATAGTAGGAAGAAAGGATTTCCTTGATTCATTTCAAAGCTTCTATTTTAAATTGGCATTGGGTGTCTTTCAGTCATTTCATTGAGACACAGTAAATAATGATTCGCTAGCTACCATGCCAATCATGATATTTCAAATATGTACCGTATCTTTTTCACTGCCTCTTCTGTCCACGTATCCTCTCTTACTGTGGAAATGGTCTCTATATGAGACCTCCTCAGTCCTCCCACATGCCACTTTAACTACAATTCCCATAAGTCTTTTGAAGCAGTTCAGGGTATGCAAAACACCACCAGATGAATTTAAAAGAAAATTTTCAAAATTTCTAAGCAACGTTTGATTCTGTTCCTATGCATTCTGCATACTTTAGTACAGTCCTACAGAGGTAGGAAAATATTTATGTAGATATAATAATTTTTCAGGGAATTACTATTTCAATCAGTTTTATCAGACTTTTCCCTAACTTTTAAGGAGTTTGACCTTACACATATTTTTCTGATACATATTGACACCAAGATTAAAGCCCAGTTTGCCACAAAACATAAATAATCTCCATAAGAAACTCTCTGAATTAAGACACATCATGTTCTTTTTGTTTTTTTTCAGGTTGAAATATTTTGTCACCAATCTGAAAGTCAAAGTGAGTGCAGGCAGATGTGGAACAGACTTCCTTTTGAAGCCGAATGAAGTATAAGGCAGGAAAAATAACAAGAAGTAAATCTGACTTGTGTTTAATATTCTTTTTTAATAGAATAGGTCACCTTGGTAAAACAAAGCTATGACCTGCAAGTTTAAACAAACTCAATTGGTTTTAGTGGATTTGCTCTCACTGAAGAGAGAGAAGAATTTATCATCTGATGTTTTCCTTCAAACAATCCTTCTCCAAATGTCATGGTAGAGACAGATACTTTTTGGAGACTTCTAACATTGCCATACTAATACTTGACAGTTGTGCACACATGGTAGGGCAGAGGTATTTTTTCTCAAAAGAAAAGTAAAATCACAAGCTGAAATGAAGTTGCTGAGGTCCAGTGAGGAGGCATTGGGGCTATAAGTCTTTCTCAGATAGCATTACTAAGATAACAAAAATGTGTATGCTTCTTTTCAAGCACTGCATCTGGAGAACAAGCACAGCACGGCTGTCATCTGAACAGCCTGCTCGCCTGCTCTGCAGACGGTTTTATATTCCAAGGCATCCCCCCCCTCTCTCCACCAGTCGTAGTCACTTGCCCCTTTTGCTCTGAAAATAAATCAATTTCATCTGCCGCAGTTCGATTTCTTTCTTCTCTCTGCCTCAGTTCCTAAGTCTCACTCTCTCTTTGAAAGCCTCTTTCCACTGCACCATATGGCAGCTGAGAGAAGGGCAGAGCCGTGATCTAGCTCATAACAAAGAGGCTGTGGTGTCAAAAAGCCTCATGAATGCATGAGACACATTCATGTACAGAGAAATGCCTCCAGCTCTGTCAGGGAGGACTAAAGAGGAGGCTGATAGGCCTGACATCGCTTTCGAGTTGAGAAAGGCAGCAGCTCTCTCTGCAGCTCATCCCTTCCTCCCCCCCACTTTGGTTTCATGCCAAAATCCTATTAGATCTATTAATGACATGAGACACAAAGTCAGAGTGTGTGGCAGAACAAGAAATTAAATCAGGCCACCTTATTTACACCCTATCACTGTTTCTGAGATAGAACCATACTACCAAAAGAAAAAAAAAATAAAATAAAAACTTTGATAGTGTGCCTAAGAATAAATAACCAAGCCCTATCCTCCAAAAAAGGGGGATTTTGCACACTCCTGTATATTGCCTATGGCAGCAGATTTGCAGCAGAACTGCTAACTGAATGCTTGCAGGACAACCCTGAATACTGTTTAAAGTACACTGTTGGGTTTATTTTGCTTTCTCAACTTTCTCAAGTTTCTGCTGTTGATACAAACAAAGGACTTAGAGGCTGGAAAATTAACTAGACCTCTTATCACATGTGCATGTTGAACTGTCACAGAACTACTCTTAATTTTTGAATATGAAAGAAGTGCAAACTGGCACTTACAAAGCATGCATTCCTTTGCCCTCCTCTCCCTTCTGTTTCGCTTCCTCTTTCTGTGTCTTGGCAATGTTTGGCATGCTTCAGGCCAGAAATGTCTACAAAATACATTCAGGACCTTTATACACAAAGTTAATAAACTGTACATTTATTACAAACTTTTGTCATGACTAGGGGAGAGGAAAAACCCACACTCTTGTGCAGCAGAATACAACAGTGTGCATTTTATGAATAACTTTGTTACTGAACTTAAATGGGGAAAATGTTGTTGCTTTCTGTAAAATGAAGCACTAGTTAAACCGTTAGAACTGCACTGCTATTGCTGTCTGTTCCCCAGAAAGACCTCAGGAATCACAAATCTCTGTGCCCCTGGGGTTATTTAAAGGTTATTTAAAGCTTCCAAATGCTGGTATCTGTGACCTTTACAAGTATTCAACAATAAGAGTCCCCTATGAAATAAATCCATTATTTATATATGTAATATATGGTAATTCAGTCATTCAGCAGTGGTGCGGATGTTTCAGGATGAACTTCTACCAGCACTGTTGAATCATGTCCCTACAATCTGTTTTGAAGATTTTAATGAAGGCATGGCATACATCCTTGTATATATACTTGTATATATACATGTATCCTTTTAGAAAATATGTTTATAGTATCTCCCAAGTCTACCTTCTTGGAATGCGCTTAATGTAGCTATTGAACAGTAATATATATGTGTGTATATGTTAAAGATACTATTTATAGGTTCATCGTGAGTCACTCACTGAAAATGAGTTAGTTTCAAAAATAAGCTACAATTAATTGAGAAATGTAAAAATTCAAATGGAAATTATTTTGATGTTGTCTTTAAAATTAATTCTGCCGTACACGGGGAAAGAAGCTGTTCTGAAAGCTGCTCTGGAATGCCTCTGAACCGGCTCTGGGGAGGTAAACTAGTGTTCAAGATATTTGATAGACTTAATAAAAACCCGGTGCACTCAGGGTTTCTTCAGTTGTAACACGCAGAATTTAAGCTCTCATCTGTGAGTGCGACTTGCGCTTGGTCCCTGCTGGGAGGGCAGGAGGGGGGCCGAGAAGGGAAGGAACAATGCAACCATTCAGGCTCCCCCATTGAGCCCAGCCACATCTGTTTACATGGCCTGCACCCACCTCTGAAAAGGGTGGTCCTCCCACCTCCATTTCATCTCGCATGGCCCTGAATGGTGAGATGTCTGAACGCTTTTCTGCTGGAAATCTGCAGCTCCAAATTTATTTTATGAGACCAGATCTGAAAGACAGGCTAACAATAATGTTTGCACGTTTCCGTAGTCTGGTTTGGATTTTATTGTAATCTGAGAACAACTGTAAAATTGTCCAAAACTACCCAGTTTCAAAATAAGTCTAGCACACAGGATATTCACACTGAACGTGTGGGCTGAATTTTGCATTTAGTCTTTCAGCTGCATAGGTTTTTAAGGAGTTTTCCTGTAAAAATAATTTTATGGCTCAAACTTTTTTGAAACAACACTGACAGTGCTCAGAGAAGATCTAGAAGATAAATTTTACCCAAAACCATTTTTGCCGTACATGAAACCATGTTTAGAATCCACACCTTTACATTCTGCGCTTCACTAAATAGTTCATGTAGAAATACTGTGACTCCAATAAATTTCAATCTGTTTAGATACCCATTCTACAAATTTCAGACTGAACATTGCTTTGCACAGCAGATAACTTCACAGAAACCAACATATTTAAGGAATTTTAAAATAGCTGAAGACCAACAAGCTGTCTCCGTGTTCTAATTTGAATTGAAATTTCAGCTGATAGTAAAATGGTGCATGTCCTTCAGAGAATCAGAGGAAGCCCATGTTAACCTGGGAAAGCAAGAGATGCTCAAAGCCCCTCAGGCCTACGGTTGGCAACTCTCAGTGTACCAGTTTTACACAGAAATGTATATGAACAAAAGGCAGACTTTGTGAATTCAACGTCAGCATGATTTGTCTCCATTGATTAACTGCATTCAATGAACTTACAGAAGTTTTGCCTGAATAAGATATGCAGGCTCATATGTCTGCCAAAGCCATCACAGTAATTGTACCGTAAAACTGCTAAGTCTGCAAGTGTCCTGAAATTCGTGTTGTAGCTGACGTGGTGGTATCACAATACATTGTATGTATAATACAGAGAAAATCTTGCAAGTTTCAAAGGAGATTACAGGGAGAAGTTAGTAAAGAAAAACAAGATGGTCTGATACTTACGAGGTATTAAATGACAGAAAATGAGATAGATAGAATATGAAAACCTGAAAGAGAGTCTCAGGAGAAGATTACTGAGATATGAACTCTTAGGTGAATTACTGTGAACTTGTGTAGTGGTTGGCGATGGGGTAGTGCTGCTGGGCAGACCTTGATGAACATCTAGTTCAGTTGGCATATCTCCTGCTTCCAGGTTCCAAACTGCATGCAAGACTAGCTTACACTATGTTATTTATTCTCCTGATATTATTCTTCTAGATTCAATCATTATCTTGATTAAGGAAAGATCTTGCAAGTGAGAGGATCTGAGCAAAACTTTGCCTATTCAACACTGAACTTGCTCAGTGATGGCTGTCACTGAGCCATCAAAACACTGTTTTGAACGTCTCTTCCATTAAGATATATAACCTAATGATTTCTTTATGCACAAAACAATAATTTATTGAAAGGTCCTGGCAGAACCAGGGACTTTTTTTTAAGTTGAGCATTCTCTTCTCTATTTTTGTTGAATACAAATATAAATGGAATTGCCTAAATATAAATGGACAAAGGAGAGAGAAATCCCATTTCTTGTTCTTCGTGTTCCTATAGGGTACAAGAAAAGAGTAGCTCCTTCACTGTAGAGAATGCACTACAGTTAAGTAAGGAGAGACTGTCAAAGGGCCCCAGGGTTGCAGAGATTTGCCAGACTATGCCCGTATCACACTAATGTTTTTCTGCTCCAAATCTGCAACCACACCACCTACATCATGGGAAGTAAAGAAAGAGGGTGATGAACAGCACTAAGCTGTAAACTGAATCCTAATACTTTGTGACTTAATACAGTCAATATAGATCTACATCCCAAACTTTATCCTTCACATGTACAATTGTACCCAAACATCACAGCACAGCTGATGAATATATACTATTATCTGAGGTGCATCATTCCAGGAGAAGAGCATGTACTTGATCAAAAAGCATACAGAGTGGAATCATAGGCAATATGAACCTAATCTGAATATAACCTAGAAGCATTACAGTTTTACCACAATGATATCCTTGAGGGTACCCTCCTCCCTGTTCAAGTTTGAAAAAGCTTTGCTAGTGACATCAGTGGGGCCAACATATTACCTTGAAGGGTAGAGATTTACAAAATAAACTGATATAATATTAGGAAAATGCCTGAACATACAAGAAAATAAATATTTTAGCATCTGAAGTATAAATCATGCACGGTACTGCAGCTGCCTGAAAGAAAAAAAAAAGGCTACAGAAGGCAAGTAACTGAGCAAAAGGAGAAAAGTAGAGTTTTATCAAAGCTGCAGCATAAAATCAGGTCATTAAACTTAACTATTTTTTTTTCCCCTCTTCTGTATTTATCTTCCATAGAGGATAAAATGTTACTTCTACTGAAGAAAAGAGAGTAATTTAGGTCTATAGCTGAAAGTTAGCAGAGTATGACCAATTGAAAATTCAAGTTAAGACACATATTTTTTGAATAAATGAATTACCACACAAGAATAAATGATACAGTATTCTGGATTACAGTTATACATAGGCTTCAGTGACCCCTCCCACTTTAGTTTGTTTTGGTTTGTTTGTTTTTTTACTGTATTCAGTAGTGTTTATTTGAATGTAGATCAATACAATCAATGGTTTTGGTTACTGATTTTCATGATGTTGAAACATAGTTTATAGCCCTCATGACAAGGATTAAAGCCCTTTATCTATCTACAAAGCAAGCACTACAAATATAGAGGAAAAGATAACTCCTTGAAACATTTTACCCCACATTTCCTCATATGGTGACTTAAAAATTTGTTTTAAGTAGTATGTAGTCTACTAAAATTTCCTAAAGGATTTTCACTTATTAGCAGTCATGATCATACTTTGATGGTATTTGAATGTGTTCCCCTAAGAATATGACCAGAAGCAAACTTCAGAAACACTCTCTATACTGAAATGAAAAATCAGATCCCCCCTGCATGTTCACAGATTTATGGTTTACATCTATGGAACGAACATAAACATCATGATGTCTCTTGAAAGGACTTAAAAATAAACTGAAACTTTTCAAAGGGAAGATTTCAATTTAAACCAGATGAATGTTTTTCTTTTCATCAACAAAGAAATATTCACACAGCCCCAGCATATAATTCTTCTCACAGAGATAATGCTACTAGATAGCGACGACTTTCACCATGCTGCCTGTTGTAGATAAAGACCATTTAAGCTGTGGCTGGCTGGATGCTTATGTTCCTTACTTGAACATCTGAACCTGTTGCTTGAAGGGGAGGGGACAGAGGAGGAAGGTGAAAGACTATATAGCATTGCTAATCCCTTGAGCCATCTGGTGACTTGAGGCCATGCTTTAGATTATGCTTATATTGAAAACCTATTCCTTTCATTCAGTTCCCTTCCCTGTGCCAATTTGTCATTGTTTTTTTTTTGCTGTGTTAGGATTTCTTGTAGTTAATCATGGTGATAATCAACTGTCTTTTCATGCCACAGTAAATATTCACACTGGAAAGAGATTTTTACTCATTTCTTCCTCCCTTGCAGTGATTTGTAAAAGTTGTTGATACATTTTCACCAAACTGAGCTGAAAACAAGGATAAGCTTTAGAAAAGAAGAAAATAACTAATTCCATTGGTATTTCTGTTTAATCTGGAAGAGTTTCGCCAAATGGCAGGTACACTGACATGTCCATATTATGCAGAGTCTGAAACAACTGTACCTGGATACCACCTTATAATCCAGCTACCAGAGATAGCATTTGCATGTTTATCTAAGAACCAATCTGAATCTACACTTGTAAGCCTCTCAAACCTGCTGAATTTGCACCTGTACCAATATATAGCATATTACATATTAAGCCTGTCCAAAATGCTGATGACTTTTTAGACTGTAAATGAATTTTTGATCTATTGACAAGTGCAGTTCTGCATGAAGCCAAATCAATCATGTCTCTGCCATGAAGCAGATGTGAAATTTCACAGCTATTCAACTTTGTTAGCTTTCCTACACACTTGACAAAATTACTCTTCAGCACTTTGCAGTTAACTTTCAATAACGTGCAGCCTTTGCCACTGTTTCTCATTCTGCACGTAAGATTATTTTTTATATTGTGTTCCCTGAGGTAGCTGCAAAGCAATTCTGTCATAAATGTGCTGGTTCTGTGCACTCTAAATGAAATCATGTTCTGCTGCATGCTCTTTCCATATATTAATTAATTCTTTGCATTCCTCTTCTGGCTAGATGGCAGATCTGATTTGTGAACCTTTCTTTCCCAGATAACCTTCTTTAAAAAAAAGGACCCTGTCCTAGTCACTGTTAGATCTATTTTTTGAAAAGCAAAATGAGAAAAGAAAGTCTTAAATCATAGAAAAGGTAGGAAAAAGCAGGCCAAAACATCTGAGAAATCAGCAGACTCTAAAAGACCTCTGAAAGCTAGGACCCTAAGTAATCTTTAAAAAGTGAGCCAAGGAAGTCAATAGCTCTTTGGGAAGGATACTCTAGTTTTAAAGCATTTATTGAGGGCTGATCCTGGTAGGGAGCTAAATTCCACACAGGTGCTCACTTAATCCCCTGTGGTGGGGTGAGGGAAAGGAATGAGAAGGGCAAAAGGGAAGAAACTCATGGGTTTAAATAAAGGCAGTTCAGCAGAGAAAGCAAATAAAAAAAAAAAAGAAAAATTCATTCAGGACTTCCCATTGGTAGGCAAGTGTTTAGTTATTTTCATTATAAAGAACAGTTACCTGGGAAGACAGACTCCAAAACTTCAAACATCCCCCCTTCCTTCCTTTTCCCCAAGCTTTTCTTGCTGAGCACGACATCATATGGTGTGGGATTTCCCTTGGGTCAGTTGGGGTCAGCTGTCCCACCTGTGTTCCCTCCCAACAACTTGTGCCCCCACAGCCTACTCGCTGATGGGGCAGAGTGAGAAGTAGTAAAGGCCTTGATGCTCTGGAAGTACTAGTGCACAACAGCTAAAACATCACTGCGTCATCAAAACAGCTTTCATTGCAAATCCAAACCATAATACCGGAAGAGCTGCTATGAAGAAAAAAAGCCCTATGCCAGCCAAAACCAATGCACCATTGTTTATGAACCTCATTCACACAGAGCCTGGTTGGAAACGTGAAGTTGCGCAGCCCTTGACTCTCCATCCCACACGTGTAATGGGAGCCTTAAACCAGAGACTCTGGTTTAAGGTTCTAGCTCAATCTTTCAGGTCTGAGAGAACCAGTGAATCAAATTTCATCTTATGAGACACAAAGGTTCACCATTCTGGCATGAAATAGAAAACGAAGGATAAGTGATACACTTAAAAACTAAAAATAACCAGTTAAATATACAAACCATTACTGACTGAGAACTTCCCGCTACTTGGCCAACAACAGTGCATTGTATCTTATTAATTGGAAGTAAGAGCCTGAAATAAACCCACTTTGTGCTTGTTGCTATTTATT
Organism: Pezoporus wallicus; assembly: GCF_028554395.1. NCBI lineage: Eukaryota > Metazoa > Chordata > Aves > Psittaciformes > Psittacidae > Pezoporus > Pezoporus wallicus. The sequence continues at coordinate 651,208 of NW_026642757.1, read as the reverse complement.
AATGCAAAAACCTGCACACTAGAAACTATTATTAAACAGTTTGTACAGCAATACCTCCAAGAGACACTAATGAAGATAGCACTTTTGTGGCAAAGCCTGTAGGAGCGTGCAGTTAGACACAGATAAGATCAACAAAACTTTTGGGCTCTGAGGTACAAACTGGATTTAGTAAACCTGAATTACAAATTAGGATTAATTATTATTATGTCACGGTGCTCTTGTACACCCAGTTGTAGTATTTGTTCCAGTTTCTACTCTAATCAGTACAAATCTAAAATCACACTGAACTAGGGTGTAACAAGTCAGAGCTGAAGAACAGGATGGCCACTGGAACAAATAACTATATTTCACTAACTTATCTGGCATGGCTATGCTGTGTTGAAAATTGCCTTTACATCATAAAATGTAAAATCCTTTGATCATCTATAGTCAATTTTAAAAGTGAAATAAATTTCTGAAAATGTGGAGGAGGATAAGAAATTTCCAGCATCAGTATTTCCAGAATACAAAACTAAAATTGTATTGAAGAGTTACAGCTTAAGATTATTGGATAACAAAAAGTATAAGAAATAAAACATGCTCACTTTATAAAGCATGAGTGAGCCACTAATTGACAGAAGCTGAAAAAAACTTTCTCTTGTCGGCTGGTTATTCGGCTGTAGGTTCTGCTGCTCTGTCCTCTGAAGCATCTGGTACCGGCCATTACCAGAGATCAAATAGAGGACCAGATGGTCTGTTGGTTTCACTCATTACAATGGTATGACCGCTGAAATGTGAAAGCTCTTCACAGAACCAGAAGGAGAGCATTTACCTCTGAATGCCTGATCTCTTAAAAAAAAAAAAGACTCGTCATACCTCTGTGAATGCAAGAGAATAGGAACCCAATTTACCTCAATGACACTTTGGCGTGGAAGAAGTCAAATTACTTGGGAACCTTTCTCACTGAAGAGGAACTGGCCTTATAGCAAGCCTTTGTGGCTTCAGGCTTATATTATCACAAAATACTATACTGAGGATGATTTGGGAAGCTAAAGCTGAAGCAGAAAATATATACTATACTGAGGATGATTTGGGAAGCTAAAGCTGAAGTGGTGTAGCCTGGCAAGATGGCATTATATTAACCCTTTAGGGCTGTGCTGAATTCCTGTGTCCTAAGTCAAGGTGTCTGTAATTTAAAAGTGCTGTGTATGATCCTGTGCATTTGCTTCATACCAGAGGACTAAAGAATTAGTAGAGGTTAGATATTTGAAAAAGTCATACTCAAGAGGGGGAAAAAAAAATCTCATCTTAGAGATAGGGAGTATGGGGAGTCTCAAAAAGAGCTGAATATGTGGTACTGTTTCCTCTGTGTTGGCTTCCAGAGTCTTTCTGATGTTGTAGGTATGTGGGCTCATCATTTTAATTTTCCATCCTGAAAGTATAATCACAATAAAAAATGTGTACTTGATAGAAGCAGGATTGCTAAAATAAGTAAACCAGCCTCATATCTGGGCTGGCTTTGTGATAATGAGCCTCCAGAACAGCATCTCCTCCTCTCCTAATGTCTCCATAAAGGTGGTTCTCAAGGAGCCTGGCCCTGGAAGCTTCACCCACCTTAGCAGCGGCAATGACCGCTCTCACTTCTGCATGTTGGAGTTCAAACATCTTCTTCTGAGGTTTTGCATTTTCATTTTTTAACCTCTTTTTTTTTTTTTTTTTTTAACTTCCTTCTTTAACCATCTCTTTGTAACCTCTATCTAAGAATTATTTGTGTTTTGATTACTAATTTCTAAATTCAAATACCAAAAGTTTTAAATGTTTAAAAACAGAAGTTTGTTGAGGTCCATTTCAAGTTATTATATAGCCAGGGACTATGTATCTGGAAAGATGTTTAGGGAAGAAAAAGAATTGTAGGCTTTTCTTCCTTGAATTCAGGAACAGAACATGTGTTTTCCTTAACATCACAGTGATTCATAGTGGAGAGTTACTGTCCCATGCTATAAACCTTCGGTATGCCAAACATGCATAACTGGCTTGCCCCTTAACACTTTCTTCAGGGAGACATGCTGCCACCCTTGTCTTCCCTTACTCCCCTCTCCTTACTAACCCTAAACCCTCTGAGACCATTTTGTGTGCAAAACCAAAGCCTGAAAGCTACAGCATTGACTTACAGTGTAACTTCCACTGCGAGCTCCACAGATAACATCTTGTCTGTCTTGAGTCTTTTAGAAAGAGCTACATTCTAAAAATAGTATTGAAAAACATTGATTCTTACTAAAGAAAAGCAAATTACAAAATCACATCCTATCAACATAAGCAAAGGAAAATACACTATTGCATATGACATCGACACTGATACTCCTAAATTCAAACTAAACAAAACTGTGTAGAAAATAAAGTCTTCAGTAGTTGCTTTATTTTCTTTTTCAAAATATTCCTGTGCAAGACAGGGTTTTCAGAACAGGAAAGCTGTTATTTAAATGGGAGGCAATAAGGACAGAGCTGTGAGGCTTGCCAACACTCTTGGAAAATTGTAGTGATCCTGTGACAGGGTTGGAGCCGAATGTACTATGATGCATCCCATTTTCTTCAGGCAACAGAGGATGTTCATTTTTCCATTTCTGTTCAATTCGTACAAGGACGCTGGAGATTCACACTCAAATCCCATCACTCCATAATATGAGTTTAGGTGCCTAGTTTTCCACATGACCCAAGAAAAGCCTTAATCAAACACACAGCAAAGAGGATTTGTTCTGTGATTTTTCCTGTGGCTTCCCCTTCGCTTGTTTTTTCATTTATTGGATAGATCACATTTCCAATGTGTGATTTGAAGATATAATCAGGACTGACTTGTGGAGTTCAAGCTTGAGCAAAGTGATAGAAGCAGTGAAATATGAAACAATAGATCTTAAAAATAGCTAGTACCTTGGATGGTAATGTTATCAAACTGCCTCGTACCGAATACCTTCTCACTGCATCATGTTTAATTTTCAGAAGGGATGAAAAGAGGAGAGACTGAGTTTAAAAAAAGGTTACCTAGGGAAAAATCTTTAGAAAAATCTCTGCTTGCATAATGGTGGGAAGACAGAAGGCTATTTTAGAAATCTAAATAATACATAAATAAACAAATAAAGCCAGACACAGGTTTTCCAACACATGAAAAATAAATCCCAAGAACTTAAGCTGGGATTGACAAGGAATTCAAATGTAGTGTCATATTCCTTATATGGAAAAATGAACCATCAAAAAGAAAGAAAAGGGAAAACAGATAACATCTGCTTTTTCCAGGTAGCATTGAGAAGGAGACATGATTCTGCTTTTCTTCATCAGTTTTCCATTTGTGGCTGAGTGCCAATCTACTAACAAATAGCAAGTGGTCTGAGTGCCAATCTGTTTAGTCTATTTCAGTGATCCTGGGTTTAGCATTATATAAATAATGGGAAAACTGCATGAAGTTCCGTACTTCACATTCCACATCAGTTCCCAAGGCTTCTTCTTCAGGAACTTAGAAAGCCTAGCAGAAGACATACAAGGATACTTTGTGCCTTCCCAGTTACTCAGAGACAATTTTAAGAAGGAATATGTGCTGTGGAGATAACTCCTTCACCTCTTCAAATTAAGGAAGTTTACTTTCCCCCCCACCTAATAACAAAAGGGAGTATCTATCCCAAAGTTACTGTTTTGCTCGACTGCAATACCGTAGTGTTAAAATATCATCTGAGAAATAACATTACCAGCATGGGAGTTCAAAGACTGAAAGGTGTTTATATTCTTAACAAGATTTGTTTATTTTCACTAAGAAAATTAGTTCCATTGTATGTATTATAACATTTGCCACATTATTCTAAGTATTGTTTTCTGGTGTAGTCATGATTCCTTAATTAAGACATGATCAAAAAACACTGGTTATTCACTCACATTCTTTGTGTATTCCTACTAACCTATATTTTGTGAGGCTTTATCTGGACACAGATTTTCTGTTTGTGCAGGAAAAACAATCACCCAAGATGTCTCACAGGGCAACCACAGAAAATATTTTCACTGCCAAATTTATCTGTCAGTGCTCACTAGATTAAATAACAAAGTAAAACAAATCCCTACCCTTAACCAGTCCCTCTCTGTAGAAAGTATACGCTTCAAAAATGGCACATCAGATGCACAGTTGTTATTATTTGTATTCGGATCCAAGTGCATAATGTCTCGTGCAGAACCTGTGTGTTTAATGTGCCCAGTTTTCCATGTGAATTAACATAAGTATTAAAGGAGAGCAGTTGTGTAAAGTAATCCTAGGATCTTTCACTCGGTTTCCCTTTTACCTGTCTGTGCACTTCTGGAAAATGCCATGTTACTGGGACTGTGACTTTCAGAGGCAGTCAGTCAGATCAGCTTGTGAAATCCAGAGTTATAAGAGAAAAGAGAGGAAACTGAAGTTAAAAAACATAGCCGGTACTATACCATCATGCTGCTTCACACGGAGTTCTCCCAGTCAGTCAGGGTAATGCATTCAGAAGGCAGGAGGGAGTCATACATAGAATTCTTTTTAAAAAGGACTTCTCTTTCAATTATTAAAGTAGTGCTATCATAAAGAATGTCTATAAGGAATTGCATAATTTTATGCTTTTTCTTTGGTGATTGGGGACCACATTATAAAATATAAATGTGTCCTTTTATTTCTTGCAAGTGCCTTCTAAAGGACCCTTGAATTTCACATCTATTTCATTGTGCAGTCTTTTCTCTCTGTTTTTGTCCATGCTGGTAGGGCTCGGGGGGGGGGGGGGGGGAGGAAATAATATTTTAATTATTTAGCGAGGCTTTTCTAGTATCCATTTCCTCAGAACTGTGCCAAATGTGTTATTAGTGGGGATCTCTCCTTTTTGAGTTCTCACAGGAAGATTCATAGGTAAGAAGCAACAATTCTGTTACCTGCCCTGATTCTGGGGGTCACAACAAATAGAGTTTTATAAAACTATATGTAATTTCCAGTTAAACTTCCTAATGGGATACATCTGCAGGCTGCTGTATTTTCTACACAACCTTTCAGAAACAGGAAATTTGTAAGATATTACATAAGAAAAGTGTCCCTACTTTTCTTATAACAATTTTAAGATTTATACAGTAGAAGCAATATGATTTTGTAGATTTCTCTGCCTAAAATACTGTTTCAACTTTCATCCATCTATAGCAATTCTTCCGGATTTGGGCAAAAGCTAGAAGGCTGAGATCATAAAGTTACTAATACTCTGACATCACTTAGCAACTGAAGCCTGCTTTTCAAAAGGGATCTGTGACATGCCTGGAGTATAGCATAAACTTGGATAATTGACACTGGGGCCAAAGCATCTGGGTTAGCTTAGCAGCAGATGTTCACAGACACTTTCTAAAGCCATCCTCGTGCTTCTGTGCTCTGCTGTTGCACTCCTGAGGGTATGCCACTAAATTTCTGAGGACATCTCCTGCATGTTGTAAAGCTCAGCTGCTCTCTGGTTAGTCCCTAAGCTATCCTTCTGGGGCTGCAGCAGGGAAGTGAGGATTTGCAGGAAGTGACTAGGGGATTATTAATACTTGCTATTTCAACATGCCTCAGCATTGCTGTGGGAGAAAGCACAAACAGGAGTGGAATCAAGGCAAGCTAGTCAGACCTGACATTATTATTTGTTGCTGACATGTACCTTGGTGTATGAGTGGGAACGTGGAAAGCAAGACAGAGAAAAAAAAAAAATGAGCCTGTTAATACTGTAGTGAGTATGTATCCCTAAGGATTTTTATCTTATTGAAAGTCAAAGTACTTTGGCTGCCATATCCTCTGAGGCAATGTCACCAATTACACTAAAATTCTCTAAAATTTAGATAGGGTAGAAGCACTATTTATTCATTTGAGAAAATATAGCTGACAGGGCAGTAGAATGCTAAAGATGAGGTACAAGAACTAATTGCCTTCAGAGTTTTGGTTCAAACCAGAAGTGGGGACACGTGTATTTCCTTCTTACCCACCTTTTTTTATCTATGGAAGTCTCATCGTAGTAATTTTGTATCTCACTTGTGACAATCTCAGAGATATAACAAGAACAGGGAATTGAATCTACTCGTATTGTAAAATTCCACATCTGCTGACAGCTTGTTTCCTCCTCAGTCTCTGTGTTATCACTATTCAGGGGACCATCAAGTCAAACATGCTCATACAGTAAAAATGCAACTTCTGTAATGTGTCAGTCATGAAACTATCTCAAAGGGAAAGCACAATTAAAAAACTAGAAATGTTTTAAAAGACAGTGACATTAAACAGAGATGACACCCAAAAGAATAAGGTGCAGAGCTACTGCGATTATTGACAAGGAAAACCATACCGCAGCTTATGGGGGATGCTGCAGAACTGTGTGGTTTATAAAAACAACCGGATTTCTCCTGAAAGTCACCAACCATTAGGCCTGGCTATGTGAGCATGTCAGCTTATGAATGAACACAGATGCCACTGATTATGAAAGCTTCCAGCCAGCCATGAGCCTGTCTGCACGTAAAGCTGTGGGCAGTGCCTGTAAGACATCATGTGCTACCAAAAGCAATCGAGATAATTAAAAAAGAAAAAGATGAAAACTCAAAAAAAGGTCTCAATTAAGGCAGCATATTCTTATTCAAAGGGATTTAGTTATAGCTTGACACATAGGCCCCTCCAAGTGATGGCACAGATACGTTTTGACAGCACAGTATTCAGAGAAAAAATAAAATATGCAGCCACATACAAGTTACTTGCTAGACTGCACAATTCTGTATGCACAGCAAGGACAAGGAGAACCCCCTTGGGTGACTGTATAATGTAACTTTGCAAGTCCATAGCTGGATTCATTACTTTGCACAGTATTCAGCAAAAATGAGATAGCCTCTGTCAGCACTGAAGACAGTGTGAGTTCATAACAAACTTACTTCAGAATAATGTATTTGTTGTGAGATTGTTGAGCCTACTAACTCTGCTATGCCTGGAATAATGTCTCTGCAGGTGAATATGGCATCAAGGCTAAAAGTTCAGAAAAGCTGGACCTACATATTTGGAGTGTTTTGGACATGTTCATAGGAGAAACCTGGACACCAACTACTTGTGATTCTCAATTATAGGGGGAAACTACTATCCTCAGCAACTAAGTATTTCCCCAAGCTGGAAAAAAAAAGTATAGAAAATCTCCAAGTTCCCTAAGAATTAATGTTGGGTTTAGTACTGAGTGGAGATCCTTAGATAAGATCTAAAGCTTTCATTTGCACCATGTGAAAGGGAAAAAAGAGAGCACCTGCTTGCGAATTAATCACTGTTTGAAGATAGGAAACAGGTTAAATATTCAGTTTTCACAACTGATGAAACACTTTTTCTGTCACAAATCCTACAGGGATCTGTTCTGACACCCACAGCGTTCAATAATGTCCTAAACCACAAAAAAAAAAAAAATCAGCAAGGACAAGATAAAGTTTCGTGATAATACAAAACTGTTCAAGGCAGTCAACCTAAAAGTGAACTGTGAGACAGTCTCATGATTTTAAGCAGCTAGATAATAAAAATACATACATAGATAATACAAAAACCCCAAACACAAAACACACACACACCAAATACATATCAGCTCATAAACATATCAAATATGCAATTTGTGTGATGAGTTAACTCCTGCACAGGTGAACCACCTCCCTGCTCTGTGTGTATAGCTTCTGAAAGCACCCAATACTGGCTATTGTCAGTGGCAGAAAACTAGTACAGGATGGTTCAAGACAAAAAATAAAAGGTGATTCATACAGTATGTGTTTTAGAGAAAGAAGTAAGTTTCCTTACAAGTTTCTTTTTTAGCCTTCTATAATATGCAGTTTAGCAGAGTCTGACTGAAGAAGGGACTGTCAAAATCAACGATCTTATCTCTTCCAAGTGGACACAACATCACTTGATAGTTGTCTTGCTGTCACACTTGGTCCTTCAGCAGGGTTTGAATCATCTTATGTTGTGGTACTCAGCTGTCATCACTCCACTTAAACATGCCTACCTTTGAGTGCTGCTGGTCCAGATTACACATTACACTGGCACAGCACTTTGAGGTCTGGTAGAGTATCCAGTGTGATGTAAGAAAACATTTAATAAATATATCTACAATGAACTTAGTTGTGCCGAAGATGATGATTTCAGATTCTGCTATTCAGCCCACTATTCAGCTATGGAGGAAGTATTAGCTGTTTAAAATTTTTCTGTATTGCTATGGTAACCCTCATTCTCCAGCAGCCTCTTACAACGGGATCCAGAAATGCATTCACACTTTTCAGGCAAGCTGAATACCACTCCTGAGAACTGGAGATCTATCCCCCTAAGGAAATGCACACCTAACTCTCGTTACATTTGGCTCATGAGCACATACCAGTTTACTCCACAAAGTTTATTTAGCTCATTACCTCGCCTGTTGTTCAAGTCCACATCTCACAGACACATACACTCAAATCACATGGATTAAGTGCAGTTACAGACTGAGAAATAACTCTGGTAAGGACAGCACATAGGTGGTTGAGTGACTCCCACATCTGATTTTACTTAGTTTCATTGAAAATAATTTTCTCCTGCATCACAACCCTGGGGCAAGGTGCAGGGAGAAGAAGGGAAGGGGGGAAATATCACACGTGCTGCTTTCACCAGTCATGTGGGGAACACTGGAAGAGAGAACTGGAAAGAATGCACCACCACTGCCCTTATCCTGCCACACTGATGGAGAGCAGAAAAATCTATACCCCTGAAATATCTGGGTATTTGCTAGGTGTGAATCCATGTGCAGAATTTAGGTATTTCAGGATCCCCAAAACTGGCCAGTGTCTAAATATAGCAAACTGCAAAGTGGCTCAATGTCAGTTAGCAGATTGTTTCTGCAACTGCCAGGTGTGCACCTCATCTGGGATCTGCAGGAAGCCGAGTTCTTGATGGCTGATGGTAAAGCATAAACCTAAATGTTTCTGCAAACCAAAAGTTGTCTCCCTGTTAAACCTGTGCCATTTCATGAAATGCTATGTAATAAATAGACAAAGATAAAACTCCTGTCTACATCTCAGGGATTTATATTCCTGCAGAGCATCATTCTTCATCTTTTCAGATACATGGAAAAGAGCTTGTGAAAACTGTTCCCCTAAGCAATTCCTATATCAATGAGGATATATCTTGACAAAAGAAATAATCCAATCTCTCTTACAAAGAAAAAAGAAGAAATGTTATTTACCAGTCACAGAAGGATGGAACTATTCCCCTACCATAACTATAATCATGTCTCCAAAGACACAATAATTGTTACTATTTTGTGGAGGTAAGGAATATCCATTTATCCACTGACTGCAACCTTTTTCTTAGGGACCTTATACATGCAATGAATTACAAAGCTGCTGTATTCTGTGCCCTGCCTGAATTTTCTTCTCCACACTGAAGAGTTCTATGAGAACTTGTCTTTTAATAACCATAACCTGAAACAAATATTGTAGGTTCTTCCTCCTGCAACTCAAAAGGGAATGGCATATTCAGCCCATCATAAGCTTAGCTATTACACCTTCCTCCCTCCCGGCTGGAAATGTTTTGGTAGCTGTTTGAACTCAGTTTAAGCTCAGAACAATAAAGGCGAAGCTAAAAAGCACTGCAAAAAGGTGTTGTTTGACATTAGGAAAATGTCATCAGTGAGCGTAGGCAGATGTGAGAAAGTATTCATCAGTTCATTCCCAGATATTGCTGAGTTAGTAAAAAAATCCCTCAATTTATATGGAACAAGCTGCTTAAAAAGACATCATCAAAACAGTTCTTGGAGATTAATAAAGTTAAATAGTTTTCCCCAGACCAGATTTTCATGCACATTAAAAGCTATTGCATCCAGGGGTCTTGCTTGCCCTATGGATATCTGATCCTCTTCCCAAGCAAAGCTGTCTGTATAGTTTATTTAATTTTTTTGTTTGTTTTTTTTGTTCATAGTCATTTGAAAATGATCTATCTTCAATAATGGGAAAACATTGCAAGAAAAATGTGTTTTTTTTTCTTTCAAATGTTTTCATTATTGGCTATTTGTAACCTAAAAAAAATGCTCATAAAACATGCTTTTGAAAGGATTAGCTATTACAACAACTTTACTCCAATAAAAAATTGCTTTCAAAAAAAGAAAAACACCCCAGGACTACTATTAAAATAAATGACAAATGTGTCCCTTCTAAATACACCTTGATAAATACAAGCATATTTAGAAATCTGACTTGTTCTTTCTTAACACTTTAAAATTTCAGTGGCTGCATTTCCCAGGAGATCACTGTTAGCTATGATCCCTGAATCATGCTGCTGTCATCTTCTCTCTCCTAGGCTGAGATACCTAGAGTACCTATTAGCTGATGTCATGGGCAAGCTTTTTGCTGGTAACTGCAGTGGAACTGGCTGGAACTTGACTATGTCACAGAGAGAAGGTTTGCAACTTCTTGTCTTGATAGCACGAGGCCACTGTGGTGAGCAGCCTGCAAGGGGACCAGTTCTTGTTCTCGTGTACGTTGCTTCCTGCAAGAACCAAGCTACGAAATGCCAACATTGACAGCAACAGAAACAACAGTAAAGAGGAAGCATGAGGAAGGTTTAGCAGCAGCTTTACTCAGTGTCAATCTGCCTTTCCAGAGACCCTGACTTTCCCTTATAGTGATCACATAGCAAACACCTTTTCAACATACACATGTAAATACCCACCACATTCTCACCTGCATCTCGTCTGCTCTAGTTGTATTTTCCAGTGTCTTGCCCACAGGCTGATGGGATTTGATCAAAGCAAATCATTAGAAATTATTATGCAAATTTACTCATCGGTGAATGTGTGTTGAATGATACTGAAAATTACACCAACTCTGGCAGCCAAGACACCTTGAACCCTGGCTAATGATGCACAACCATGTTCACATTTCTCAAGTGAATGCACTCATTTTGAGTTTGAAAAGCTAAAATGGGACAAGAAGTTGGCATTGGACTTAAAGGGGGAGGTTACAAATTGCATCAGTCACAGGAAGCACTGAAGAAAAAAAGTGCCTCCCACTCAGAGCAAGGAATCTGATTCCCATTACTAAGAAGATTCATTTAGTCCTTTTTGAACTGCAGAGATCATTCTTAAGTTACCCCATCCCCCTGTAAGACTAATGTACGGAGTTTATTACAGCACAGTGAGTTTTGCTGCAGAGATTTATTGGAGATGCAACAGCAGACAGGCAGACTCAAGACAGGAAATAGCATGCATCACCCACTCTTGAGTTTCCTCTCCACAGCTCCACTAAGTGTGGGTTTTGGCATGCACACTGGAAAAACAATATTTTCCATTAATAGTCTGGACTAGTGTATTAGACCAGTGAAGTGCCTTCCAAGAACTGTGAGATCCAAAGCATGTTTAATTTAGTGTAAATAGGGCCCCTATGATCCACAGTACTTCCTGGATATTTGTATATGCACGTCATTTTATAGAGACAGGTACAGACATATGGTTTACATTTTCCTTTAGCTAATTGTTTTTTCAGAGATTCAACACTAGAACTGATCAGAAAAACATTGACAGAACCATGTTTTGTTGGGAAATGCAACTATCTTCAAATGGAAAAAAGTATTAAATTCATCATCAGAAAAATTTGCATCCAAACCTTCATTCTGATCCAGCGAGGGTGCAAACTCTGTGACCTGTGCTTCTAAAGGGAACAACTTGCATATCAAATACTTGTGACTGATGAAATGCTTGTGAACAAGCAAGAAACTGCAAATCATTCACAGAAGTTATTCAGCATGAGTGAATGAAGACATTGCCCAGCCCTATGATGTGATTGCAAGCAACTTGTGAGCCAAAAGAAAGGCAAAAATCCTTAATAAATATCATCCCAGCCTATGAATATGGACTAAAGGAATGCACTGAGATTTGTATGCATTCCTCTCTTGCTTTTTGTTAGCTGAATATTGCCACAAGATGTATTTTCCTCTTTGGAGCTGTAGCCAGGTCTCACAGCATGCTTTTAGACTGCACATGAAACACAGCATGAAATAATCTGTCACCTTTCTTTAATAGGCATTATTTGCAGTCTTCTGGGCCAGCTTTGAGTCGGATCTGCCACTCTTGGCAAACTGAAATGTTAATATCCCTTTGATATTTAGCCGTGTTTTTGCCAGGCTGGATGAAATAAGTCATGCTGGAATCCCCGATAACAACTGTCTGCTGAGTATTGGAGTGTCCACATAAGACAGAAAAAAAGCTACAACTGAAGAAGTTTCAGATCATTATAATCTCTAAATGGGAAAAATATAAAATTACATACTGTGCAGTTTTGTAATTTAGCTGACAAAAAAGCACAGCAATTCTTTAGACAGATGGGAAGAAATAAGTCTTAGGATGCAATCACTGAAATACAGTAGAAAACTGAGCCGAAAAGTGGCAATGCATTTTATAATCAAAAAAAAAAAAGTAGGAATGGTAAGTCTAAGCAATTCCTCACAAAAATATGGACATGCTTATTGGCCAGATTGAGTTTTATTGAATGAGAAAGAGCCATTCCCTGGGAGAAGACACAGAATAATCCTTTTAATAGTTGAATACACAAGCAATATATATTGACATTTTCCCTCATTACATAGCTGGGGTATTTTTGTAATTATGATGCTGAAGTATTAAAAATCATGCTGATTAGAATAGTTGAAAGTCTGTTGTTTGATGCCTTTTTTTTCCTGTTCAAACCTGATTCAGATATCTCTTTATAGAGAGAAAAACTCTGACAACATAGCCCCGCTGGTGTGTTTTGCATGAAAGAAAAGGAAAAACTTCACTTCTCTGAAAAAAAAAATTCTATTTCCCAGCAAGCCCATCTACAAATGACTTTGCATTTACAATAACAAATAAATTATATAAGAGCCCAAGAGTGTTATCTAAAAAATCTTTTTATTCTACTTGTGTATGGCTAGAAGAGGCCAAATACAGGATCCCACAATTAACATTAGATGGTGGATTTTAAAGCACAGAAGCTATGTGGTTCAAAATAAGGCAAAAGTATCAAGCAAATTTAGAATTAAGTTATTAATCTTCAGAGCAATAAGATCACACAGATCTCACCTATTTCTGTACTCCCAGCTGAGACCTAAACCATTGGTTCTGAAGGGTGGAGTTACATTCTGCAAAATGGTAGCAGAATGGCTTGAAGTATCTGATGTATTACTTATTGTTTGGATTAACTGGGCTGTAGTAAGGCATTAGCATAAAGTGGCTTGGAAGTCTGGGGAAGTTTTGCTCTTGGATCTCATAACAGTCCCACATGAGCCATGTGTAAGTGATTAAAAGGCGTCAAGTAGCTGAAAGCAAGAGAAGCCTCCAGGAATTTGTTTAGCTCTTTGACTAAACAAAACTTTATCAAACTTGGAGTTCTCTTTTTCTTTAGATCTCCAAGACATTTCTTCCTGCAATGAACAACTCACATTCCAGATCTGGTTATATGGACAACTGTAAACATCCGTCACATCCAGTCTGGCTCTGAATATGCAGCTAAGTTCTAAAAATGCATTTATAAACAAATATTTTCCAATATTCTCTAGACATTTAGAACTGAAGGCTTTCTGAGCAGGAAATGCTGGGAGGTCGGTCCCTCTCCTTTCAAGATACTAATAAGGAACACATGGAAAGGATGTAAAATAATTCCTGCATTGTTTGAAGTAAAAGATTAAATACTGATGTGTACCAGCATAGAAGCTATATGTAGGGATAACTGCCAAGTCAAGGGGTAAAATATTAAGGGTAAAGGTAGATGAACAGAGAGTTTGATTTGAATAAGGCTACAAAATCCTGATGCTTTTTAAAAGATTATCCAATTTTGTCTGAACTTCCTGATGTCCTTGTGCCTTCCTCTATGCCAAGCTTGTCTCTGCTCATATTCAACTTTATCCATCCATTTTTAGAGGCTCACATCATCTGCCACTGACCAGATTTCAAAAAAAAGAAATAAATAACAGACTTCTGGATTCTACTGTCCCACACTCCCTAGTTAGGATGCACAATTCAGTCATACTACTTTGTGCTTAATTTGGAAGTTAAAACTTCATCAGCAGATAAAGATGTGGGGTTTTTTCCTCCAATAATTCCCATTATGCTTTGTGTCTTTACAAATGAATGCCATACCCAGGGCTTTCAAAGCTATGATGCCCATGTCTTGTACTTCTCAAGTAGTCTGAAATACACACATTCACTAAAACACAACAGAGAAATTCTAACATAGAAGGATCTGATCACACTTTCAGTTTTTAATCTGTCCCAGGTGAAATCCTGCTAGAATTCCCACTGAATTAATGCACTGCTGAATCAAGATCATGACAGGAAGATTTGGGGTAAAAATTCTCTTTGAATAGGTGTTTTTATCCTTTCTGGACAGACAGCATAACAAGAGTAAATAGTCAGGGTAGAGATGACGGGGGCTTTTATAATTCTGTAAGGTTTTCATTATTCTCCCAAAGAATTTTGCCATTACCCTGGGCTTCTCATGAAACTGCTTCATCCAATGTCAGGAATGCTGGGAGTTTTGCATCATTGATTCAAATGAAATGCAATTATTAGCTAGAGAAAATGTGCTCTGGAAAAGGCAGAAAGTATGCACATGAACACACGGTCTTCCCAACATGCATGAACATTTCCTCCCAGCCTGAATGTGTTACCATATGTGCAGAGAGCATGCAAAAGAGTAGTTAGGAAGGAAAGCATGAAAGGGGTAAAGTTGGTGTGAAATAGCAAAACTTATCTAAATAAGCTCATTCCTCTTACTTTCCCCTCAGGCTAAGCCTGTTACTTATTGTGATAGTCCAGCATAAGCTGAACTAGCCTAAAGAAGAATTCTAGTGGTCACTCCTGCAAGACCATGAATGCCTGCCTCAGGAATCTGATCATTCAGCATCAGAAGACACTAAGTATCCTACAGGATCAGTGTAAGTTCCATCTCTCTGATCTAATGTAAATTCACTTATTTTCTAAAAAAAAAAGAAGACAACCTTTCAGGTAATGATATTGATCCTACTTAGCTTCCTGCTGCTATTGCTACATTAACTACTTAAAAATATAAGATACGTAGCGAAAACTTTAGAATTATGAAGTTTCATAAACTGACTATAATTATCACATAATTGTCATTTTTTCCAACTGTATCCATTGAGATTTACTAATTTGTATTGTTTTGTTGCATTACAGACAGCACTTACTGACTTCACGTCAAGACATTTTACCTAAGAACACAGTGATGCACATCCAGACTGTTGAAAGCACAGTTTAAAGTAAAGAAGAAAATAAAGAAAGACTTCTTTCCCTAGCTTTTGGTAGGTGTTCAGAGATATTGCAGTTAATGTCTGTTATTTCTGTGCAAAGAATATTTAAGCCCCTTTTTCACTTCAGCTTTCTAAAAGCAGCAATTAAGAGCAGAGAAGCAAAAGAAAGTAGGAAATCAGAAGTGCAGCTGAAGGCAAGACGAAAAGGAAAGGGCAAAAATTGAGAGAGGCATAAGCCATAAGAAGAAGAGAAAGAAAAGTGTAATATCAAATGGAAAAACTTTTCATTTCAAGAAAGTCAAGGCCTTTGAGAGCACAGAAGAAATTTATAAAAGTCTCTAACAAGAACATCACAAAAAAAAAGCTCCCCCATTTCAAAAATAAATAAGAAAAAAATGCCTGGAATGAGAAAGGTAAGTAGGGAAAGTCTATTAGATCAGGTGTCCAACCATGGTGAAGTGCTTGTGCTTACAGACCTAATCCATGAATCAAATTAGTCATATCTCTGTAAAAGAAGTTCCCTTCTGAAGCTTCTTTCCTTTGTTTCTTGCTTTTCCCTGATTATCATTCTCAAATAAGACACATATATCTGGGAATTATTGCACTGAGGAAGACCTAAATCTAATCTGACAATTTCATTCTTTAATCCTCTTCTATGCTGGGCTATTCTTGAGCTTGTGCACTCCACAGACATTCATATACAAGTAAGCAAGGGTCATCAGACCCATATAGCAAATGTCAAATTCTTCCATGCTAAGGAAATGGAAATATAGTATTCTGCTTCTGAAAGAATAGGGCTGAGGGCTAAGCACTATAATTTTATTTCAGATACTGACATTTTCCCAGGAAGTGAGATGTCTGAAAGAGTCATCAATTCTGACTGGTTACTGAAGAGGCAGTTGTGAAGACATTCAAAGCCTTTCAATAGTACGGCATTCCTTTTCTGTCATCAAGTAAGCTTTAGAAGCAATTTGGTCTAGATAGATACTTCTGTCCATTGACCTCTTAGGATAAGACAGCCCCTAGTTCCTCTCAGAAATATGTTTGAAATGTGAATTCCCCACTGAAGAAAAGCATATACAGACTTACAATAGAAAGAGTTCTTCAGAGCCTGAAAGGCCTTTTCACATTGCAAAGGGAAATGCATTCCTGGTTAGGTCTATTAACAGGGTTTCTACAAAGAAACCTGATGTAAAAATTTCCTGTGAAGAAGTCTCAGAAGAACTACAAACAGTAGATTATTTCTACTCCAGGGATAAGGATGGGCCCAGACTGTAAAGTCTGTTGAGTGAAGAATGTCCTGTTATTTGTTTTTGTCATTAATTACACAGAGAATTTATAATCGAACCACCTCTCCTAACATGTAGGTTTGCCAGATCACAGTGGTCCAGTTTCAAAGACCACTATTTTTACGAATGTCAGATGTCTGCCCAATCCTGTTTAAGGAAATGTATTGACCTTAGAACAAATTAAAAGACACTTTTTCCTATGAGTATCACAGCCGGGCAAGATTTCCTATAAATTGATAACTCAAAGAGCAAGGTGCATATCAAAAATAGAAAGCAGGAGCCAGAGTGCCAGGAGCAAGAAAGACATCTTACCATGCTGACATACCTGTTGTTCTCAGCTTGTTAATTAACTCAGTAAACTAATTTCACTCCCCTCCCTCATTCTGGAGTTCACTTCCTCAGAATTAATTTGCACCCCTCTGTAAACCTTTTCAGCTTATGATCAGTTGTACATTTTTTCTCTGGAAGTTGAAATAAAACTCTGCAACTTCTCAGTTATAGATACAGACAGTAGGGCCTTGCTATGTACTTTAAGCCCCTACTTGTGGTTTTGTTCTTTTATGCTTTGTTTTTTCTCAAGAGCCAATGCTATTTCTAGGTTTTCTGTCTGTCTTACAGCTTTCACCCTCTCATGCCACAGCCTCAAACCACTCTAGAGGACAATTAGTGCAAATTCTGCCTTACTGTCAAAGCACACTTAGGCACTCATAAAGCAAGCCACACTCAGAAAGTGTGGAAATGAAGTCTGAAGGTGCTTTGAACTGGCAAGTGTTGAGCAGTTCCTGAGCAGCATGTGGGTGGTGAGAGATTAGCTCATGGAGACTGCCTGTTCTCAGCACAGCATGGTGTAAGCTTTGCCAATGTTATTGGAAACCCATAGGAATTAATGCAAGGAAAACTGAAATGATAACAAAAGTCACTTTTCCTCTCTTAATGACTTGAACACTTAGATGGTGAAGTATAATCATTCTCAAAATCTCAGACCTGTAGTTCCACACCACAGGAGTGTTCTTGTCAAAGTTAGTTACCTGTCAAAGTACAGGCCAGGCAAAGGGAAAGTGGGGAAAAAAGCTAAACTGAGGCATGCTATTTGAGAAGTGCCCTGGTTTCCACTTGTGTTTCCACTGAAGTTATTTACAGAGATGTGCTACTGCTCTGCTATAGGAAAAATAACTGAGTTTTCACTGTTCAATCTCTACGATCATTACTTTCTCATGGATCTCCTACCTTTAATTAAAAAATGTCAGAAAATTAAAGCAACCTGCTGTAAATGTACAATGCTTAAACCATGTGCAGTAATAAGGCGTTGTATCAGTACTGGCAGAGTCCCAGGTAAACACTTAACTGTTGGACAGAGAGAAATACACCTTATATGCGTTAATTTTCACACAGTCCTGCTAGTCCCATTGACACTTTACTAAAAGCTGTGAATTTTTTTTCTTGAACCATACAGTAGGCTCCTGCATCATGTAGAATAGATATATAACATATGCATTCACATGAGCTCTCCAAGTTACCCTAACCGTTAGAGTCTTCAGGGCAACTGGAACTGAAATTGTGTATCAGTTTAAGCCTTACCTAATGCACTCCTCACTTCAACATATTTCTGTCTCTCTTTGGAAGCTGATTTAGAGGATTCACTCCAGGAACTGAAATTGTTTATCAAAAAATTCCAGTACTCTTCACTGCTTCTTTTACGAATCAAACATTCTTTTAATAAAAATAAAAAATAATAAAATAAATTAAAATAATTGTAATAAAAAATTATTTTATTGACTCAAACATTCAATAAACCTGTGTAAAAGAATATGCTATATATGAGTGCTTTTTATAATGTCAGATAATAGTATATGGCTGCAGTTAATTTACCAGATTTGAATTGTATAAGTCATTTCTCAGCACGTATGAAAGGAAAACTGTTGTTGAAATCAGTGGAAGTTTTATTTAAGAAAAACTTGCTGGGATTCAAAATCCCTTATGTCACTGATTCCATAGGACTTGGCTTCAAACCCTGTGTTCCTTTCAGATTAAAATTCCACTCTCTCTGAATAAGGTTGAGACAGCTAATATGCAAGACACAGCACTTGACTATGCCAAAAGATATCTAATACCATGGAGAAAATAGGTAGCTGGAGCAAAAGGAGATATGGGCGGAGCAGAAAAAGAAATACTGAAGTGTGCTCTAAAGGTATAATTCTCTCACAAAGGTGTAATTCTTTCAAAGCTCTCTCAGCAAAGTATTGAAACAAAAACAATGAAAGCAAAAAGAAACCCAACAAACAAAACCAAGCCAAGAAGGTTTTGTTCTGTTTTTTGTTTGGTTTGTTTTCCCAAAAATGACTAATGAATTTTAGATGCCACCTCAGTTTTTCATCAGCCATCACTCACTAACCCTGCAAACCAAACAAATTCTTTCCTACCCGCTGGTCCAGTTCCCAGAGCCCCAAAGCTATGATGTTAACTAGGCACATCTTCAGGTAGGTCTCAAATCACCATGTCTTCTTTTCTACCTTTCATTTGCAGAAGAGACAAGTTAACTTTCAAGGCTTTCAGTTTAATGACTGAGCATATCTTCAACTAAATGAAAAACAGAGAACAGCAGTTGGGTCTGCTGGCACATACCACCCAAATCTGGTCTTTTTTAAGTAAGTCCACACCAACCTTGATGGCTCATGAAATAGTATATATTGTCTGACCTTGTAGAATAGCAGAAATTACAGTATTTTTAAAATACCAACAAAACAATAGAGATTGTAAAAATATACTGAGCTCCGGTTTAGATTTGGATTTTGGAAGTTGACATCCATTGGTATGAAGGCCTAGATATTGTCTGGATAAAGAGGCCATGAGGTTAGCCTATCTATAGCATTTTAAGTCCAGCCTTCATCTTCTCGCAAGAAAGGGTCACATTTGTTGGTTACCAATATTGTGTCATAGAATCGCTTAAATTGGATGGGTCCTCCTCAGGTCCTCTAGGCCAACGCTTCTGTGCAAGCAGGGTCAACTAGAACAGGTCAGCAGGACCTCCAGCTTTCAAATAACTCTACAAGCAAGAGACTTCACAACCTCTCTGGCAGTTGTCTCCATCTTTTTTTCCACCAAATGTCTTCAAAAAGATGTACAGTGAGCAACATGCAGCAATCCAGTAGCATATCAGTTGCTTTCGTTACCAGCATATATGATTATCTGTGAAGACTGTTATACATTTGATTCCAATTCCAGAACCTTTCCTGAAGAACAAAACTCAGATATGTACAATATCTCACAATATCTGTATCCTATTTGATGTTAAGCTATAATTTCTGATGAAGCTCTGAGAATAAAATGTAAGAACCTTTAAAAACCACCCATATTTTGACCCTTCTTTCCCTTCCCTCTCTCTGCAGTGATTTTCTCAGTGCCCAGATAAACACTTTCAGATCAGGTACAGTTTTTCATACAGATTTTAAGGAAGTGTTAGTAGACCAGAGAAAAAATGGTGAAGAGAGGGAATAATTTGAGCTGCCCTGAAGGATATGATGGTAACTTCCAGCGTGACCTCCTACAATGCCAAATTCTCTGCATTCCAGAAACTTTTCACAGAAAGAAAGGGTATACTTTGGATTTTGCTGTCTTCATGGGGGTAGTAACTAACCATTCTCAGTGCTTTTTTTTTTTCGATCTGTACAGAAAAACAAACCCACCAAATGATACCCAGAGTCTGAAGCAGGAGAACCAGCTCATAAAGTGAAGAATTCATTCAAGAAATAGGAGACTTTCTTTTAGGCTTGGACTTGGCAAAACAAACATTTGTATTTATAACAGAGGAAGGTTTACATTTATAACTGAGGAAAATGTGAAAACCATAAAGAAATTTACTACTACAAATACTATATAATCCAGTCTTGCTCCCAGTTGAAGATAACTGGAGTTTTGTCATTAGAAGCAGGACCAAGTTATTTCCAAAACAAGTGTCACAGGTCCTACTTTCCAATTCATTCAGTAGGAGAAATGTTGCAAATACATACTTTATTGTCTGAAAATCATTTCTAAATATGTTTTGGACCACTGACTGGTCAATTTGAGGACTTCAGTGTAAGTTACTTCTTGTTGACAAGGAACTGCCATCAGAGAGGCAAGATATCTATAATTCATTGACTTTAAACTATGTAGGTATTCTAACCTATGCCATATGTGTTTCTTGTTATTCTTAAATCTATAATCAACTGGGAGCACATAATTCTGGAAACCATTAAATCATCCTGCATATTTTTCAGGAATAGTTGTCCTAGCATTCTGGCCAGAAGACCTCAATTGACGTATCTTGGTAGATTCATCACAAAATTATTTTTTTATGCAACTACAAAACTAGGGGTATGTGCTAATGTTCTGATAACGAACAAATGTGTGTGTCGGGTAATTTTCTGATTTCTTTTAATTTACAGACTGACTAACCAGAATAAATATTTATTAAGCTTATTTTCTAGAAAAAGGAAATAGCATTGGATGTCCATGCCGAATTAAGCACTATGGCATATAGGAAGTTTAGGAAATATGTAAAGTACTTAGAAGGATTATAAGATGAGTAAAGAACTATGTGACGTGAATGTAATAAAGGTTGTATTAAAAGCTGGGGTTAGAGGCATGTTTCTGATATGGCTCTGCAAGGATCAGTCTTGTGAACAATCTTCTGCATTATTTTCATTAGTCATTCTGACAGAAAATGTAGAAATATGGTGATAAATTTCCTACCAATGCAAACATAAGATGCACAGTAAATTCTAGGAGTATTATGCAAGGCAAAGGGGTATTTTGAGATGTGAAATTATAGAAAACAGATGAATGCTACAGTAAAAAGCACAAGGTCATGCAGTTAGGGACTAGCAATAGTGCCTGGTTTATACTGTGTATTTTCAGCTAGATATAACAAAAGATATAGATATCTATCAACAAACCACCAATGCAGGGAAGCTATAAAAGGAGCTAAATAGCTTTCTCAAAGCAGCAGAACTACATTTCAACAAAAATAGGAAAGTTTTTATGTCCTGTATAAAACACTGCAGCATCTCTGACTGCAATGCTCTATGTTTCTTATGACAAATGTTATGAACTCATATTGAAACAGAGACATTTTTTCAGTAAGGTGTCTTACCATCTAATGAAGGTTAGGACTCTAGGATAGTTTGGGTAGTGAATCTATCTGTAAATACAAAAGAAAAGATTTTATCTTGCTAATCCATAGGTACTAGGCTCAGCAACAGCCATTTGTCCTCAGGAAATTCACTATGCTGTTAGCACAAAACCAAAACCTGATATTTACTGGCCACTAATACAAATAAGGTTAGGAATAAGAAATGTTTCCTTGAAACTGAACAGTGTGATACTGAAGCTGTGTTCCTTTATCAGCAGGGGAAGGCAATCCTCCTGCTTCCATGGAGTTTCATGGAAGTATGAAAAAGGCCTTAGGACAAATTAGCTTGTAATTACAGAAAGTGGGAATTACATCTGAAAATAAATGTCTAATGTACCTTTTTCATCCATACCATTACACTACACACTTCTACTTACAAATACATACTGCTTCCTCATTTTTCTCCGATTTAGTACTTATTAATACTAATGTAAGGCTACAAAGGGAAACAATACATTCTTACTTCCTCTTTTCATTTGGGGAATTATCCAAATAAACCACAAAGACTTTGATTCTGAATATCAGAGTTACTTTTTGACACCCTTGAATGCAGTTATTGTTAAGCTGTGGAGCAACAACTGGATGGCACTAGTTACACCATAAAAGAGAATAAGATCTTACTCAGTTTTATTAGAGTGCCCAAGGAAAATAATTTTTATGGAGCTCCTTACTCCTCCACATGTTGATAAAGAGTTCCAGTTTCTAAGAAACCTAACAAAACTTTCTGCATTGCCTGTAAACTTAAGAGATATATATTCCTACCTATCTGTAGCTCAGAGAAATTAGTAAGTTGCTTTGAAACCTCTAGGATACAATTCTGTGGTTCTTGGCATTCTGGATAATTTAAATCTGATGCAAACACATTAAATCTGAGCCATCTATTACCTTGCATTTTTAATTACTTTCTTGCATATGTTAAAATGATTGACACTTTAGGGACTATTTAAAATTGGCCACTTCATTTGTAATGTATTGTAGAATAATGCATTTTAAAAGCCTATTAGTATGTCAAGGTCTAGTCATACACAGAACATGCATTTAAATAACAGGTACATTTTTCTAAAAATCAATATCTGTCCCACAGCCCAATATTAAAAATAGCTAGTTAATAATAAATTTTCTTTATTCATGTCAGATTACTATTTTTTTTTAGTATATTTTTCCAGCTCATATACCAGCTGAAATTACCAACAGAACTATTAATGCTGTGCTTAGTAACAACAGTATTAGAACTTTCAGGAACAGGCATTTGATTAGTCATTAATGAGAACCTCATAATAGCCTTCATCTTTGACGTCTAAAGATTCTGTGAGGTTTAAAAACAGAGAAGGACTTCCAAAAAGCATTAAATGTGAACAAAAGTTTTGACCTTGCAACAGTGAAACCCTTAGTGCACTGTTAAGTATTACTATGCAAGTGACACTGATAAGTCTAACAAAAGCTGTTGATGTGCATGTAGTTAAGCACATACTTAAAAACACTGAATCACAGCCGATTGTGGAGTCCGTCTGTGTGCTGCTACTTGACAAACTATACTGTCAACATTTCAAGAAGACTTCTTTTTTTCTTTTTTCAACAGTCTTCATTGGAAAAAGAAAAAAAAGAAAATCCACTAGTCTGAATTTATCCCCATACCCCACCAGACTACATGACTGCAGGTTTTCTATACATTATAGAACTATAAAAATCTAAGAGGATGTATACTTACACCAATCTTCTTTGCTCTAAACTATCAGTGTTCCTATATATTAAACTGCGTTAAAAAAAAACCTTTTTGATACAATGTTATATATCTGTATGTATGTCAGCAGAAGTTGTTTGAAATTACAAAAACTTAAACTTTAACCTTCTCAATAAATATTCCTTTCTAAATATTTTCGTAGATGAAGCAAAATAAATTGAATTGCATTGAAATGAATACTCTTTAAAGCAGACATCATATCAAGCATTCTTTAGAATAGGATCACATTATTACCTGGAGATACTTTTTCCTGTTATTACCACTGCTATTTAATTTCTGCCCTCCATCCTGTTAAATTGTTTCAGAGTTTGAATACAAGTCTGAAGAAAAATAGAGGATTTTATCCTCTCTGGGGCAGCCCATTGTTTCAAAACTTTCTTAGATGCAACACTTTAAGAACCATTGTGAAAGCCAAGAATTTTCTGAGCCCTGCCAAAATGAGTATTATGAAAAAGGAAGAAAGAAGAGGTGACTGAGACTCAGCCAGAAGTAATATTATTAAAGAAATCTTTATAGACCTGACTGGTCAATTCATCCTGTTCTGGAGACTATAGCCTTGTTCCACTCTGGCAGAGCCTCCTACCTGACCACACATTGTTCTTTGGTCCTCATCCAAACCCCACTGATGGACAGGGGAGCCTCTCCGGGGAGCTGAGTGCACTTTGGATTGTAGCATAAAAGCACCAGTCAGACAATTTTAAAGGCTTGCTGAATAAGGCATTAACTTCAGAAATGAATTTGTGACTGAAGTTTTCAGATGCTAATGAACAATTCTTTTATACTTTAAGTCAGTAAGAACATAGTCTGTCCTGTCCCAAGTTTAACATTTGATGTATTTTGACCTTTTATTTTATTTACTTGAAGAATTGAAGCTCAAGATGAAAATGTTTCTGGAAAATGGGAATAGTTGTATCCAAAATGAACTCAGCAAATAGATCACATTTTGAAACAGGAAGCAGTGAAGGGTGGGAAATGGTGGTTCATGAAATACTCAAGTGAATTAGGAGAAAATGTCTCATTTTTTGAATGGAACAGAGACAGTAAGAGATAGAGTTTTGAAGCTGTCATGGTTTAAACCCAGCCAGACAGCTCATTCACTCGAAAAACGAATCCGACCCAGAAGACCCC
This sequence comes from Pezoporus wallicus, assembly GCF_028554395.1. Classification (NCBI taxonomy): domain Eukaryota; kingdom Metazoa; phylum Chordata; class Aves; order Psittaciformes; family Psittacidae; genus Pezoporus; species Pezoporus wallicus. Next base: position 626,624 of record NW_026642757.1, on the reverse strand, counting down.
ATGTCCTTCCGAGCAACTCCCAGTTACACCGCTGGGCATGACGTGCTGTGGTATGGAATACCTTTTTGGCTAGTTTGGGTCAGGCGCCCCGTCTCTGCTTCTTCACGGCTTCCCCTCCTCCCTGGCAGAGCATGAGACTCACAAATTCCTCGGTCAGGGCAAACATTACTTAGGAACAACTGAAAACATTGGTGTTATCAGCACTGTTCCCCAGGCTGAAAGTCAAAACACAACGCTGCACCAGCTACCAAGAAGGAGAAAAATTGACTGCTATTGCTAAACCCAGGACAGAAGCTATTGCCAATATTTCAAAATGAAAATACTCAAAATAGCATAGGTGTGAAACAACAGTTACTAAAGTAGCTCCTAGCAAAAGTAGGAGATACAAAATGAATACATCATTTAAGTTACTCTCTGGGTTATACTGGAGGATAGGTGGAATTTCCAAAAGCATTCAGCCCTACTTGGTTACACTGACTGGAATCTGTAACAAACCACTTATTGTCTCTGGTAGGAATAAAGCTGGTCACCATGAAGATCTTCCGAAAAAAAAAAAAATCCTTAAAAGCCAGAAGTGCAAATAAGTTTGTTACTTTGCCTTAAAATGCAGACCATATGCCTGAAAAAATTAATCATCTTTCTTATTATTATTAAATATAACTTCTCTGTGAATATACTTCTTGATGTCACTGAAAAGCTATCTTTGATACCGTATCTGAAAGCAGTAAATTGAAAATATATTCTTTACTTTAGTGATCTATTTCTAAAGTAGGAAGTGTACAGTGATATCTGATTGTGTTATTTATAATTCTGGAAGTGCTGCTGCTTTAGTGTTTTGAAATATGGAACAGACAACTCAAGAGATTATTAAATACTTGAATTTGAGATATTCCTGGGAACTTTGGGCAGCCAGTCAGAACTAGTGCTTGCAAATGGTAAAATGATTGGCACTTGTAAATTGCCTTAAAAACATTTGCAACCACATAGTTAAAGAAGAAACAATGTTCACTGTCTTGTGTTATTACAGAATTTTCTGTAGTAGAAGCATCCTGATGGAAAGCTGCCCTGGAAGATACACAAAGGTCTTTTGTATAAACTTTTCTTTTTTTCTTTCTTTTTTGTAAGCAAGTTACTTGTCATATAGTAGCTTCCTTTGATATCACAGAAAATGCTGCCATGGACCTGGTTTATGTAACAAAAATCCCCTCTTATATTCACAAAGACTAACATATTTATTCAGTGGTTCAGCTAGCCTCTGCCTGAGGGTTAGACAATCTCAGCCCAATTCCCAACAAGATTTCTACCCCAGTGAGTGACAAGTTACCAGGATCACTTTTTTCCACAGACAGGCTGTCATAAATGGAGAGTAAACGGAGGAAGTCACATCCTGTTGCAAGAGGGAAAAGGAAGCTTGTAGAGTATGTTATTTTTTTCTAATGAGAAAGCCTCCCACAGTCTGTCTAGTGTAATCTGCTCAGATAGTACATAAGCATCCAGACCTCTTCTCTTAGCTGATATAACCAAACTGGATGTGGTCAGTAGCTCCTCCAAAAGCATAAATATTGTTTAAATACGAGTCCATTTACTTGCAGATGTAGTTTTTATCTTGTCTTGTCTCAAAATACCAGAATATGGGTATTACAGGCTCTTGTAACCTTTTTTCTTTCATTGTATTCTACAGTCATGAGATTTATCAGATATTGTGAATTTATAGAATTCTATATGCCATCATTTCAAAGGTGGGTGAATGCAAATAAAGTGTAAATAAAGTGTAAAACCATGAGTGTACTATTAGCCTATTCTAAATGCTTGACTTATTTGGCAACAGAAGGGGTGGATTTGAGTGAACAGCTTGCTCTGTGACCCTCCCTTACTTTTTTGAAGCAAAAAAGATTTCTATTTATTCTCTATAATAAATCTATACAATATGCTTTCAGGACAGCATTTTTAAATGCAGCTTGAATGAATCCAGTGCTAACCTAACTGAAGCAAAACCAGCCATTAGCATTGATTAAATTGGAACTGAATTAGATTAGTAGCAACCAATTTCGATAGTTCTGGCTTCAACATTAAGTATTTTATACTGAATTATCATGTAGGTACTAATTCTTTTTTTTTTTTTTTTACGTTAGGCAGAACTCAAGAATAACAGAAATAAACATGTTGCAAAAAAAATAAGAGAAACTATATGAAACATGATTAAAAAAACCCAAATAATTTCTCCAGGCAAGTTACTAACAATATTCAAAATTCATTCTAGTTTTCTTAGATTACATTCCTTTCAGGAACAGTTTACACCCACCTAGAGATTTTATTCATGGATATTTCATAATTATGTTATAGATTTTAATAGAGGACACACTTTGCACATCAGAATATGAGAACTGCCAGATACATTCCTAAATCAGGTAGCAAGTGAGCCCAAGTTCAGGCTCAGATGAAATGAAATACACAAAACAGATATCCTAACATCTTGCAAATCCAGATTAAGTATATCCCCAGTCAAGCCTGAGCTAAGGACAGAGTTAGTCAGGGAATCAGTGAGAAAAAAGGGAAAGGGAGAAAAAGATGAGCTGACAGGGGAGGCCATCAGGAAAAATTAATCTTCCTTCTGCATGAACACAACTGTTACCCAGGAACTTGCCTGGACAGAGCAAAGTGAAGCTTTCCCTCTCTTCTCCATACTGACTGCAAAATGTTGCAGGAAGTTTATAATGTAGAACCAGACAAGAATTTACCCTTTCCTGCTCTTTCCACAGTTGCAGTTTTCCTGCCCTGTTATTCAGCTGAAGCTGAAAGTCTTACCTGGTGCAGGAAACCATAGCATCTCATCTACTACCCTGGAGGTGGCCAGTTCTACCATAAATTCCTGTTACCTTCTAAAACCTCACGTGGTTCTCAAGGCCCTGCTATAGCGCAGCACCTGTCCATCAGAGAGCTACACTGAAAGATTTTCTAGGCTTTTCCAAGTTACAAAGCTGGAAGTTTTTGACTGCTATAGTACCCACACTGACAAGGTTGCATCTCTGCGGTTCTCCATAGAGAACACCCAGATCTTGGCAATTTCTGAGGCTGTGACCTGGCCAGAACCACTTAGAATGCTAAATAAATTATTTGTACTTAGATAAAAAATAAGGAATTCTTTAGAAAAATGTTTTGAACATTGGCTCAAAGAAGAGGCCACACAAATGTGTTCACTAACCCCAAGGCGTGGGGGTTGGAATGTATCAAAACTGTCAGAGACCATGGGAAGGAGGAGCTACAGCAGGCAATTAAGAGTGACCCGTTCCTGACTGGTTCTTGGAAGATGTTGGAACTGGCAAGGAACAAGGAAACAAGGACATCAGAACTGGAAAGAGGATTTCTAGACCTTTTACCTGATGTAACCACAAGGCAAACACAGATGTGCTTAGCTAATTGCTCGGAAGCATATAAATATTGTGCAACCTTTGCAATAAATGATCCAGCTTGCACTCTACCTCTGGGTCCGTGCCTTCCATCCTCACACCAAGGCATGCTCTTCCCCTAAATCTCCAACCCAGCTATAGACAAGCAGTGGCTAGAGAACTGAGCACAGTCTGTTCCAGCTCAGTTGCCAGGCAGACTGTAGTTAAGCTCTTATGAAACCAGTGAGGGCAACTAGGCAGAGAAGGGCGTGTCTGGTGAGAGGAATGGTCTCTGTGCAGGGCCATTGTGAGCATCACATGCGAGAGGAAACCAGCCTCTGGTTAAAACTATTTAGAGAGCACAAGCTGAAAAAGCACAGGCTATATGTTAACAACATACTACTTCCTGTAGTTTCTGAGTGTCTGACTTTCTCCTGGAGCTTTCTTTTTGTTCTCACCTGACTGCTAAAAGGGCAAGGTGAGTCCTGAACAGGGGCGGACAAACAGCCTGACTTTAATGCATGAAGCGGGTGCTCCAGGGTGCTCCCTGTTCCAGACTCAGCTTCTCATTTGTTACAAACCAACACAAAACTCCTCTGGGCACACTGGACCCAAATAATTCCTTAAAATACTAAATGAATCAAGACAGCTTTAGTACATAAAATTGTGTTTTTACTTGAGGTGAAGAGATGGAAAAGGTCTGACATTTAGTCTCACGTGACCTTTATCAAGGACAGTACAGAACATAACAGGTTTAGCCTTAATAACTCGCTGTAGCCAGGAGTCTTTGACTTTGATAAAGGTCACTTGGGCCCAAAATGTTGGGTCATTTTCAGTTACCCTTATCTGAAATTAAAAAAAAAAAGGCATTCTTAATAGTACAGTTTTCCTTATTTGTAGCATTACTAAAAGAAATGTCACTTGGTTCCAGGAGGAACTTTCTATGTTATTCTGTATTAAACATAGTCTTTTCTACTGTGCCTGTTTAATTCTGCAAAGCTCTCTTCTCTGATCAAACATGCTGGCCTCTGACCAGAGAGATCATGTGAACTGAGCTCCAGTGATGTGAGTAAACAGAAACAAATGGCAGAGCAGAGTACAAACATCACGGTTCTTTTTCTTTCTTTCTTTTCTTTTTTTTTTTTTTTTTAAGAACTTGTTCATTAAGCAATGGAACTAAATGGAAATGGGACACATTTATGCATGTAGTCACACTGTAGTTAGGATAATTGGGACCAGCTGTTAGGCTCTTTTTTTCCGTAAGAACGTTACATTGCACAAAGCTAGCACAGCAAGATGACAGGCACAAGGAAGATGCTGAAACATGTACTTGAAAGCCTCAATAATTTTCCATGTTGTTCTTCGAAAAGTTTCTCATTCTGGCTGTGAAAGCCATATTTTCAAGCTTACATTCAGATTTTCGTTTTCATCATGTAAATTCCATACACTCTAACAACGATTTTTAATTCCTCTTCCCTCCTTCCCTTCCCCCAATTTCCCCCCCCCCCCCCCCCCCCTTCCCGACTTGAGCATTTACCCAAGACAGGCCACCTTGAATCAATTACATACATAAGGGGCAGAGACAGAGTTTACTTTATTGTCTGCAGAGGAAAATCCTGTCTGGATACCATTTCTTTCCAGAACTGCCTAGTATTGCACATTCTTTTCAAAATTCATCTCAAGAGTAACTTGACAGAGTTTTGCCTATACAAGTTGCTGTACCACAGGAGAAATGCTCATTTGGAGACAGACTGCATCAGCTGTCTGTTGTGATTGAGTAAAGGTAAGTAAATTAATTCAGACTGCTTCTTCTGTCCCTGTCTTGGGCTTACAGCAAGTTGTGTCAAAAAGGGGAGATAACAGTGTAAAGGGGTCTGTTTTCCCTTGTGATGGTGATGAAAAGAAAGAGGAGGAGAAAGAGGTGAGCTGTGACTATCAGGCAGGACAGCACAGCCAACTTAGAGCAAAATCCTATTACTGGTAAAGGAGAAAGTGAGAAACAAGTTACAGACTATACTTTACTGCAACCTATTCCTAAGTTCTTGGGTCATATATAGCATTCACAGACTGAGATCAATTCTTAAAGTAGCCCACAGTGACTTACCTTAGAAGCTCTGTAGAGTTATATATATTACATTAAAAGATTCTTGCCCCTACTGAATAATATACATACAAAACCAAACCTTTGTTTATGTCTAACTTGAGGGATGTATGCTTCATTGAACTTCTTTGATGCCATCCTCTCAAGTCACAAATAAAACCAGTCCTGATACTACTATGGTCTTTACTGTCCTGTCTTGTCACTACTAGAGACAGTGAACTAGCCTGAAGGTGGCTGCACATGTCTACCAGCACTAATGAAAGAAAGTAATTTGGCCTTCAAAATTTTTAGGCTGCACTACATGCTAGAACAAAAATCAGAACAATCTGCAGAAGATTTCCTACCCAAGACATCTGGACAGAAGTTCAGACTCATTTGAAAAAACAAACCTGTTTTTCTGTAGAGATTCTGGGCAATTTAAGCTGGATCAAACCCCTGAGGTTATAATGAAGAAGGAACATGCTAAACAGTCCTTATTAGCAATCTTAAATTCACAAAATGGTTACTTTATATACCTTTAGATAAAATAGCTTTGAGACTAATTTAATAGCAGTGGTTTGGAAGATAGTTTCAAATCTACTAACAGAATTCTAGTATTTTCCAAGAAAAATAACACGATTTCTGTAAAGAGAAGAATCTAGTATAGCCATGTTCATTTGTGAACAAAGGATCAATGATAAAATTAAGTCTGAAGTTAAGGTATCCTCAGCCATCTTGTATTCTAGTCCACGTGAGCGGACTCCATGATTCTATCAGGAATCAGGAAAACTTCCAAGCTTCTACATGTAAAACTATGGTCAGGTCCAGAAATAGCATGTTGAAGAAGTATGCTTTCAACTGAGGTTGTTTTATTTCTTAGAAAGAGCCTCATATGACTGTACTTACATTAGAATCATAGAATCATAGAATAGTTAGGGTTGGAAAGGACCTTAAGGTCATCTAGTTCCAACCCCCCTGCCGTGGGCAGGGACACCTTACACTAAATCATATCATCCAAGGCCTTGTCCAACCTGGTCTTGAACACTGCCAGGGATGGAGCATTCACAACCTCCCTGGGCAACCTATTCCAGTGCCTCACCACCCTAACAGGAAAGAACTTCCTTCTTATATCCAATCTAAACTCCCCCTGTTTAAATTTTAACCCGTTACCCCTTGTCCTGTCACTGCAGTCCCTAATGAAGAGTCCCTCCCCAGCATCCCTATAGGCCCCCTTCAGATACTGGAAGGCTGCTATGAGGTCTCCACGCAGCCTTCTCTTCTCCAGGCTGAACAGCCTCAACTTCCTCAGCCTGTCTTCATATGGGAGGTGCTCCAGTCCCCTGATCATCCTTTTGGCCCTTCTCTGGACTTGTTCCAACAGTTGCATGTCCTTTTTATGTTGAGGACACCAGAACTGCACACAACACTCCAGGTGAGGTCTCACAAGAGCTGAGTAGAGGGGCAGGATCACCTCCTTCGACCTGCTGGTCACGCTCCTTTTGATGCGGCCCAGGATACAGTTGGCTTTCTGGGCTGCAAGCGCACACTGCTGGCCCATGTTCATTTTCCCATCAACCAACACCCCCAAGTCCTTCTCCACAGGGCTGCTCTGAATCTCTTCCCTGCCCAACCTGTAGCTGTGCCTGGGATTGCTCCTACCCAGGTGTAGGACCTTGCACTTGGCATGGTTAAACTTCATGAGGTTGGCATCAGCCCACCTCACAAGTGTGTCAAGGTCCCTCTGGATGGCATTCCTTCCCTCCAGGGTATCAACCGAACCACACAGCTTGGTGTCATCGTCAGACTTGCTGAGGGCGCACTCAATCCCACTGTCCCTGTCAGCGATGAAGATGTTAAACAAGACCGGTCCCAGCACCGATCCCTGAGGGACGCCACCTGTTACTGGTCTCCAGCCAGACATTAATTATGTGAAGGTTATAATTTTGACCAGAAGAATATATATTGCATTACATATGCTTAGAAGAAATACCTGGAATGGAAGTTTTTCCTTCTTCTTTTACCAGAAAGGACTTGGGCTTATTCACCTCTGGCAGTCATCTCATACGCATCATCCAGTGAGGCTTTTGACGTTATGGTCCTTTACATCTCTAGAGCCAAATTCAAACTCTACATTGGCTTTGCAGTCCCAGCCCTAATGATCCTCTGTTTTGTTTCTCTTGGATTGTTCAGGGAAACAGAGATTAGCTTTGGAAAATTAATTAGATTTTAACACTGCCATGTGCTTTATATAATCCTACCAGTAGGTGGAATGGCATTAGAGGGGAAACAAAAAATACTTGGGGGCTGAAAAAGTAAGTCTCTGGAAGATCTCCTATGGATGCTCACTATTGATCACACAGCATACGCCTACTCCCACAACAGAAAGAATAAAAACCCTTGCTATTTATTCCATAGAACTATTATTACTGTCCTAGGGGAACAGCAAAAAATAGCATTCCACTTTGCATGTGACTTCCAGCTTTATGTTAGCAGAAATGGATGACATGTAGAAAACAAAACAGGTCACACAAACAAGGAGACAAAGTCCATCTCATTTTGTGGCTTTGATTCACTGATTCTCAGGTCTCTTCAGCTTTGAGGAACAGGAGCCCTGAGAGAAAAAGTGCAGCTAACTTGAGTGCACCCAGCTTGAGTGGTTAACAGGCTTGTTACAGGGCTACTCCATACCTCATCATTGCCTCAACATTTAGTGAATCAAATGCATGATATTTGGCCAGTTGATGACTATTCATTTAACAGTAACTATCAAGTGATCTCTCTTGACCTTTGTGGGAGCAATATCTGTATTTAAATGAGCCTACACCAGTACAGCTTTAAGGTAAGATAAGCTCAGTCAGTGACATACTAGAAAGCAAGCAGACTAAATCCTGCAATGATGTGAACTGTGCATACATGTACGCCTGCATAGAGAAGTTGAAGTACACATTCTGAATGTCCTTATTAAAAAAAAAAGAAAGAAAACAAATCTACACACCCTTCTCTTTCCACAGATCATACCTAGCATTCAAAAGAGACACTGAGCTGCCACAGACTAATTAAGAGGAAAGGGAAGGATTATATTTCTGTGTAAATGATAACTCTAAAAAGGAAACTATATCAATAATGTAGCAAAAAAATACTTGAAAGGAAATGGATTTTGGATGAAATCAGTTTTTCAAAATCTTCCTCCAGAAAAGAGAATAATGCTTTTAAATTGCTATTCATGCTGACCGCTGCGACTTGTTAACATTTTGCCCTGGGGAGAAAATACAGCTTAGCAGTACAAGGGCTCTATAATAAGCATCTTTATCTCCTTGGGATTCTCAGGCATGTTGTTATTTTTTTTCCTCCAGAGCCGTACTGTAAACTACATACCACTTGGGCTGACTCACACAGTCCCCAGGAGGAGGATGCGGAAGAGCAGGCTGTTTTCTCATGAGAAGTTCAACATAGTGAAATTCCTCTTCCATTTCAGCAGGTCCAAAGCCATTTTGCACCCAGCTTGACCTGGCAGATGTAACTCTTCTGCTCTCACTCCTTAATTTGTCTGCATTTGGCTCAGGTTCATAGCTTTTTAGAGTGCCCGATGGCTTTCCTGGTTGGAGCTATAAAAAAAGTCTGGACCTACTCAAGTATCAGCATGAGAGCAATAGCGTAGGCGCTCCTTGGAAGCGGCAGAAGGAAGGGGGCAGATGAGCTGACAGCAAGCATTCCTGTCTTGCCAGCTTGAAGGATGTTGCCCGCAGCCGGTCACCATATGTTTGACTCCAAACTAGGGAGCAGAGAGGCCAGAATGATTCAGAGAGTTCGCATGATTTGTTATCTGTCTCTCAAGAGAGATGGGGAGCCTTGAAGCTTACAAGCATCACCTGCATTCCCTGCCTTTCCTTTCCAAAGAGGCATGTCAAAGAACTAGCAACAGGAATCTTCCTCTTAAACCCTCTTAAAGGTTCTTGGTGGACAAACACAATGATTTCTGAAAGGGTCTTTTTTCTGGGGTGTCTTCAGATATATTGCCACTCTTTGAATTTGCTCCAGGTTGTTTTAATCAGGTGAAGAATTTAAGCTGCCCAGTTAAAGAAAAATAGAGGAGAAGACACTTCCCAACTGTATTTACAGCACATGCATTTTTGCAGCATGTAATGGAATACACTTCAGAAATCCTTGATCTAATTTTGACCCAGCAAATCTCTACAGTCCAACGAAGTGATCACTATGAAAACAAGTAAGATCAGAAAGCACCAAAACAACTGTGTGCAGCACCATATTAAATATTTATACTGTTTCAGACATGAACTGGGCTATGACCAGAGATAATAGGCATGCCTTCGTGCCTCCACTGTTCTTCCTTTCAGGTGTTGGAGACTGCTGGGAGAAGTCTCTAACAACAAAGAAGCTTAAGCTATTAAAATTAAAGATCCAGCTAAGTTATGAACTTAAATGCCCATGCCACAAGAGCCATGACATTATATAAACCTACAAGTGAACTGATCAGCCACTGTTACAAATGCTACTTCAGGGTTTTTTTCTTTGGTCTCTACATCAGTTTGCACATCACCTCATCTTCCACACCAGGTGGACACAAACCTAAGTGGCAAGGCAAAAATTTTGCATGTGTAGAGATGAATTAAGGAAAGGTAAGAAAAATGAAAGATGGGTTACAGGTCACCCATGACCTTGCAGTATCTGCTGTGAAAGAAGGGGGGATTTGTAGGCAGCCTGAGCATGGGCTGCTTTGGAACAACATCACTTGAGCCACTGACATACTGAATGCGGATGCTCAGAGCAATGTTGGGCCATGCTCCCAGAGAAGAGCACTCATCTAAACTGGATTCACACAAGAAATATTATTTCTAAGCCAATATTCACAAACAAGTCATCACCTCATGCTATTTCTGGCAGGCTGTGGTTCTGTGTACGAGTGCTGCCATCACACCAATGTCTTAATGGCATGTGCTCCTCTAAAGCACTTCTGCAGCACTGCTGGTTGCTACAAACATACATATATTTTTGTTACTAACGTGTGACCTTAGAGAATTTATTAATGGAAAACGTTGCAGTTTGCAGAGGAAAGGAGTTTTAGCCTGAAGCAGGCTGTCATTGGATGACTGTTCCATTTCAGAGGTCACTGAGTAAAGCAGCATGAAGTTAGCTGAAGGTGACCTAGAAAAGAAGAGAAAAACCTTGGGATTTTTGCTCTGTATGGCTTCGTGATGGCACAAAAGAACTTCATGAAAGGCTTTTTTCTATTTTTGAAGGGGTGTATACCTGTGCAATTACTCATAGTACAAATCTAGGTATTAGATGTGGGTGTCCAGAACATTCTCAACATAAATAATGTCCCCCTAAATAATTTTAAGCATTTTATATAGTTAATCTAACAAGCATCTGGACCTCAGAGTTGACAGCTTACTATTTCATTATTGTTTTTTAACAACTAGATATTGTTAAAATTTCCAGTTCTAAAGCTGTAACACACAGACTACACAGAATTATTAAGGTTATACAAAGATATTAGTTTAGAAAGTGTCTGTGGCAACAGAACACAGCCTTTTCACAGTAAAGCGGCCATGATTTTTTGAAGGGGATTTGATAGTAAACATAAAATATTTAAGTTTGGTTTATTTGTGAGCCTGTAATTTCTCTGTATGTACTTTCTCCTGAATGGGTATCAGGCTTTCTGCCTGGCACCATGTTCAGTGGGGCTGAGGTATGATACTGGGCTATGACATAATTCCATGCATTAGGAAGTTCTTCAGGCCCCACAGATGGTTACATTTAGCCACTATTTCTGTCTCCTTCAGTAAAAAGACAAACTTGTACAGGCTGCAAAACATCAAGGAACAACACAGAAGACTTAATCGTAATAAAGAATGTGAAGGAAGATGGACAGGCCTGTTCCTAGCTTGGCTTTACTACCATTGACACTAATGACTTCAAGCAGCAAGTAAAACCCAAATCTAGCTTTCAAAAGTAGCACAAATTTGTAATCCATTTGAAGTTACAGAAACAATGTGTTAATACTAAGGGAAAGAACAACAATCAAAATATTCCCAAAGTAAAAATCAAGTATTCTGGAATTGTGAATAAATAAAAAGCAAAAAAGGAAGCTGCAAAAGTCATCTTAAAAATAGGACAAAGACCTTTGACAAACAACTGTTAAAATATGGAAAAGAAATAAATCTTGAGTGTGCCACATTCTGTGATCTAGAAGACTAAAATAAAATTTGGAGAGTCATGAATCAATACGAAATATTTCAGAATTGTTGGCTTTCCCCCAGGCATATCCCCAAAGACATATTGTGGGAACATTCTTTACACAAAGTATTCTAGCTGTGACACAGTTGGTAGCTTCCCATGAAGTTGTAGTTCCAAAATTACTGTAAATACAGTATGTTAAACAAAGATCCTTCAGTATGGTAAAAGATCCTTCAAAAACACAAAGAGAATACAATGTAAGAGTACTCAAATCCAGATGTCCCTGTTTTTTTGAGGTTTAAAATACCAGATGTTCAAATATACACATATACAATGGCACCTCCAGCTTGAATGAATATACAACTGCTACAGCCAGCATCAAATGCATTGACTTACACTTAACCATGTAATCTAGTGCTTTCTGGGGGGTAAGTGCCATTTAAGAGAAAGACTCTATGACCAGCAAACCACACTAACATGAGATGTTGTGTTTTATATTCCGTGAAATACATATTTTTTGATAGCTTCTCTCCTCCCTTTTTGTTTCAGCACACATCTCATATCTCCCACCCCACCCTATTTTTAAGCCTAGTTTTAGTTATTTCTCTCTAATCTTTCTCCTCCCCACTAACCACCCAATGCAGTATCCAAATCCACTACAGTGGATGCTTGTCAGGAATTCATCAGCATTGAATATTTAAAAGCAGGCAAAATTAGTAAGTCTGGAGCCAGAGGTCAGAAAAACAGTTGTGGGAGTAAACTCTATTCACAAAAATAGTCTAAAACGATGCAGAATAGTTTCTAGTCCAGCAAGGCAAAACATATGTTCCTGCTGCTTCTGTCCATCATTTCATGAGCGTGGCTGCCACTTTGGCTTATGCTCAGTAATACCTTACTCCCCAGGTAGTCCTATTGAAAACTGTGAGAGGTGGGGAACAGCATTCTCAGTGTTAGCAGCAGCATTGAGGCTGTCCCTTTATCAATCACCTATAATCTGTGCTTTTATTAAAAGTACTTTGAAGAGTTGATATCTGCACTGACAGTGTCCAGCCCCGGTGCAGCAAACCGTTCGGTTTTAAAGGGATTTAGTGCTCCGAATGCTGCAACAAATCATGTAACTGCCCAATTATCACTTGATGGCCACTACTCTCCGGCACCCTAGGGGCCCTGTCATTGAAGATAAACTCTGTTTATGTTAACTTAGTGTCAGGATGTAGAGCATATGTCTATGAAGCTGGATGAGTGCCCTTTTGCAGGATGTTGCGTACATTCACATTGTGCAGCCAAAAGCCCTGAAGGTGTTGAAAAAGAAAAAAAGGCCTTTCACAGAGCTTAATCCAATTAAAGCACATTAATGAAGGTTAGGATCATCTGTCACATTATCCAGACACATCCTTTCATGCATCATCGTCTGATTACAAAGTCTGATATTCTTTTAAGGCTTTTCATCTTCACAAGGAAAATGTGATGAGAAATTCAACACTTAAGATACTGGAGGCTTAGATGGGATTTCTGTTTCTTTCCCTTTTAATCCATTCTCTCTCTCTGAAAGAAAATATGTTTATTTTAAAACAGTGGTCTGTCTCATCAGGTGATACAAACTGGCATGTACTCAGTACAGCCTAGAGAGCCACCCCAAGTAACACCTCCTAACCTTTTTTTTTTTCCCCCCAGGGAATGTAAAATCTTATTACAGATAAGGAAAAAAAAAAGAAAAAGAAGGCAGGGAGACTGAAACACCACACAATACAAATGAATAAAGGATTTCAGACTCTGATGCTGCTAAAATGGTATCAAGCTAGATTTCCATGATAGCATTAAATGCTTTGAGCACTCATCCAAGAAAGATCTGCCATCCTTGATCAGAAAAGAGACAAAGGCACATTCTCATTTCCACACAACATTCTAGAAGCCACTTGAACGAGGCAGAGGTGATGAGAGGAAAGTTTACATAGCCAGGTGAGCATTTTTTCTCTGCAGGAGAGTCTGCAGGTAAAATGAAACTGCCCTACTCTTCTGCCTTGCTCTTCAGAGCAGACGGAGAGTACAAGTACCCCCGCTAAAAGGGCTAATGCTACAACTCAAGCAACAGGTGAATACATTAAAGATCAATGTGATGACCATTAGGCACAAGTATAACAGTTTGTCACTGTATCAGTCCCCATTTGGTTACTGCTACCTCCCTACAGAAAGCTACTGCTCTCATACCACAACTTGATAAGAAAATATCATTGTCCTCCTTATGCACATCAGTGCAAATACCAGTTACTTGTGTCACCTGGCAGTGAAGGCTGCTTACATTAACTTTGCTCAGTAGTCCTACAAGAATGCCCAAGCAGTCATCCTCAGGATAAGTCCCACTTGCTCACATTCCCTCTCAGTCAACTGAAAAATAGGGATTATTGTAACTATCCTACCGCTGTCCCTTAACATTTGGTCAGCCTTTGTGTTTTCTCAGAACTACTGTTTCAGGCTGCATGGAGACTCAGGCAGGCAGCATAGATGTATTTTTGCTTTTCCTCACAGCCAACAGGGCTAACATTTTAGTTTCTGAAGAAATCACAAAATGCTGTGTGATGTGTAGTGCCCAGTGTTGGCTCAGTCCAACTGCTGTCATCAGGCTCCAGGCACTTGAGCAGTCTGTACTCTGATATTTGCAATACGGGGTCCAACACAAAAAGGCAAGCAGCCAGACCTGCTGGGCCTCTTCGAAGAATTACTGAGGACCCTGCTGAGGACTACATGCATTTCTGAAAATTCAGTGCAGACTTTGACAGGTCATGCCTTATCTTTCATTGCTTTGCTATCTCTCGCACACTGAAATTAACGTTATTTAAAATCAAAGGCAAAACAACTTGTCTCAACCTTCCTCCGGGGAAGGGTGCAGGGACCTATATTCAATTTTAGAACTTAAAATACATGTGAGGACTTACAACTAGGAAGATACAGCAGTAGTTGATGGATAGCTAAAATGCAGTGAAAAGGCATAGAGTATATCGTGCTGTTTTCATCTTCTTCCTATTTCTCTATTTTTCAAGCTAGCACAGCCATAAGACCACTCCCCGTATATTTGTGCTTAGGACACTGCCAACATCATCTTGATGAAACCACTATCCATCAACCTACCAGGGACAGGCATTTCCTTGTAAGCAGATGCAACTACTAAAGCTCATTCAGCATCAGGGTCACTGTATGCAGCTTTACCCACTTTTCCTGAGCACCGTCTGCCTTCTTCTCCAAGCTTCACGCAATGTAAGAGATCAAAACCACTGTGAACTTAATCCCAAAGCTTTTAGGGATGGACAAAGTACAAATACTTTGCTGATCAAGGTCAGTCTAATCTAACATTCAATACTAAGTACATATGACAAACACCTGGGAATCTAAGAAACTTGTTCTATACATTCCATCTATTGGCTATATGTTGACAGTTGAAATCAATGGCAATTGCACAGCAATATCCTGTGAAGGAATTTCTTTATTAACAGTTACTTATTCTGCAGTGATTTATTTGTACTTTCTTATTGCCATCAGTGATAAGTTAGTGTCCTGATGCACAAGATTTCATTAGCATTCATTTAGCAAATACAGGTTTGGCACAAATGTTACACCATGAACGTGGAGATTCACATAGCCTTAAACTTCAGAGAAGTTTGCATCCCATTATAAGCCCTTCCTGGTTTTAACCTGTTGCCAGTTGTCACTGGTCACATTAATCATTGTATGAATGTAACTGTTAAATCAACGTTTTATGAAAGGAAAAGGGTGTTCTGTGACAGGCTTACATTTCTGTGTGCCCTGTTTTATATACCAGTAGTAGCAGACTAACAAAGAGTATGTGACCTGATTTCCCAGATGCCTGTAAATGTACTTGGCATTGAATTTTAAATCTGACTGAATTCAAAGCTCTTCATATAAAACACAACTCAAGTTAACTTTTATCTCTCTTTTTTCCTTTCTGTCTCTCAGCAGCTGTTCCTCTTTTATTATTTCATGTGCTATATTCAATATGCAAAGTTGCCTTGTTTGTTAGAGTGCATTACACTTTCTAATGCATCTGTCATGTTGGAAAACAGGAAAGTAGCATAAAGCCTCTCTTGTGATATCCCCCTCTCCCCCAAGTTAAAGGAAAGCTTAGTTAGAATTAAAAAAGAAAGGAAATTTGCCTCTGAGCATATAGAGAGCTTTAGAAAAGGGTTCTTCAGTTTTATGAAAGTTTAAAAATTAAAATACCAGTGAATTCAATGCTTAGAAATGACAAAACATGACTGGTCTTGGGATTTCTCCTTAAAAGGATGATGATTTTGGAGCCAAGACACAAGACAGATAGGAGACCTGGATTCTGCTCTACATCTACCAGCAGCTTTCTGGTTAACCTCTCAGGCTGTGTCAGTCCTGACGATATTTAGAAAAATAATCCACTTCCTCATCTGAACCAATGCAGCACACTATGGAAGTAGCTGTTTAGATAAAACAGACAGAACTGCTTTCACACTTACTTAAGTTAATTCTGTCAATATTGAGCCAAAGCTAAAGCTTCCCAGAATATAGGCCACTAGAGCCTTGTTGTTAAATTTATTTGGAGCAGACAGATCACCAGGGTTGGATCTGGGTATTTCTTTGCAGCAGTCAGGATTACTAAGAGAATCCTAGCCCAGGCAATGTTAAACTGTAACTTGGACTAATTCTTCCACCCTCAGTCCCAGCAGCAAGAGATTACTTCTGCAGAATTCTGGGTTGGACACTACATCCCTCCTTACCGTATCCTTCAGTATACCCACAGCACTCAGCAGAACTATGCCCACTACAGGGCATTCTCAGTAGTAAATAAAAATCAAGCAACATAATTAATGGACATTTAAATAAACATTAGGTATATCACTGGTTGCTGCAGAACGTATGAACTATGTCCATATATGAATATGAATGTATAACATGCATATATGAACCAGAAAAATGAACCCTACACTTTTATACATTTTTTTAAAAAGCTAGACTCAATATAACCAACCAATACTTTTTTTCCTTTCACAGCAGTGTTTTACAGAGTTAAATGTATTCTTTTTTGCTGTCACTCGCTTGGTAGGAGCAAAGTAACAGCAGAAGGCATAATTATTTGAAGCCAGAGAGCATGGAAAGCCAACTCACTTAAAAATATCCTAGCACTATCACTGGAATTAAACTAGAACATGTTAAAACTCGGTTCCAAGAGCACATCTGTGGCTGAAGTGCACTATAATTCCTAAAGCATGTGGTCACAAAAAAAACTGCACATCCCTGACCAATGTTTTGGCAGGTTTTGCTGGTTCCTTCTGGTTTAAATAAAGTTTCAGCAGGGCAAATTCCCTGCAGCTCCCTGTCTGGCACCCAAGTTAGAGGCTGGAGGGCATCCCCAGCACCAGGCCAGGCAGCGTGCTGAAAAGCACATACGTAGTCTTTCATGGTGAATTTTCAAAGACTGAAAGGTCATCATTTTGCAGCACAGCAGTATCAGATCTAACATTATCAGCTGTAAAACAGAATAATCTTTTTCCAACCACCACTTCCTCACCAAATATCCCAACCATTTTCCATATTATGTGTCGATTTTCCTCAGGTTTCTGGTCATCAACAACTAGTTACCAGGCAAGGTTACAATGCAGATGTTGTCTGAGTTCATTCAAAGTTTACTGTTGACAGTACCTAGGTACCCTGAGCAACTCACTACGACTCTAGAGAGCCTCTGCAGCCTGGTCTGACCTAGCAAATTCTAACCCTGTCCAAATTGGGTCAGCATGGGCTGTGTTGTAACCCACCCATGTGGCTCGCTTGATTTAAAAGCTCATATTATTTTCATCTCTGGACCCAGTCAGACCATGTTCCCTGGAGAACGTTCCAAAAGTTGAATGTTCTCACATAGGCCAAACGGAGGACACAGCCATTAAACACATAATAACAATAATGGCCAATAAAAATGGGAACTTGATACTCACCTTATAGATTCTTTGTGTCTTGATACAAGGCTGTTTGGTCTTTCCTAATGCTATCTTAACATTGTAAATACTACCTCCCAATCTATCTGCACACTAATGTTTTCAAACAATCTGAAGCCACAAGCTGAAAAGGTATCTAAATGCCTAAAATCCTTTAAAACTTCTAATTGCCTTTTAAATACAGGTCTGCATAACTGTGAACTAGAGCTACAATCAGGAATAAAGTGCTAAACATGTTCCTAATTTTAACTGTACAGCTGCCTAGCCAACATCACAACTTGTAGTCCTATGAAGCTATAGTTATGATCAGATTTCAGAGAGGAAACTGAGTTGGAAAATACCCATTTAAAATAATGCCTGGGAAATTTGGATGGACATATTAAAAAAAAAAAAAAGGAAAGGCTGAAATGATTGTCTCTGCTCTAAAGTGCAAAAAGTCTTGTTCTGTACTACAGAGAAAGTGCATATTCTCTTGGTAGAAAGACTCTTCATATGACTCTTCTCATTCAGATATATCATAAATATTAGACCTATGTAAAGTGGCCTGTCCTTAATCCAACAAATATTTAATTATTCATGTGAAAGAGTAATCATTTCAACAGAAGCGGTTTAGAAGCTCTAAGCTAATGGCCATGAATGGCCTGATACCCAAGTCACTCTAGACAAGGTGGGACCCCAAATCCCCCCAGAGTAGTCTAACCAGCTCTGCATAAAAGGGATGTTTTTTTTGTGTTGAGTCTCTGCACTCAGACACTATTAATACATCTAAATGCCTTCTGAACCAGGTCTGCCTTGGCGTGGTACTGGAGGTAGAACAAAATTACCTAAGCCAGACCACAGTCTTCTATCCAGGCCAGGCTAAACTAAGACTTAAGAGCTTTAAAGCATCATAATGATAACTCTTTACTTCTTCCTGCAGGTGCTTCTACCTCCCGTTACAGGAGTAGGTGATAGAGCAGATGGACAAAGTTGAGGCTGAAGCTTTTCTGAAAAGATCTCATTCTAGGCCAGCCCTGATGTGACTGCAAATCACAGTGTGGCTCTCTGTTCTGATCCCAGTGTTTTCCTTTTTGTTCCTAACCATGTAAGAGGGAAAAACCCAGTCTTCACTCCCTGTGATAGATCAGCACCAAGAGCACCAGAGTGTGGAGATGAGTACCCATACCATTACATTTCTGAGGCTGTTTAGGTTCTTGAAAAGCTGCAGTCAGTACTGTGCAAGCATTCAGTTTGCAGCTCATATCCTGCACTTCAGAGATTGTAATGGATCCACTAAAAATGATAGATCAGAGCACTGCCTGGTGCTCAGTTTCATAGGTTCTTCTGTATCTATTAGTTGCTAGTTATTTGGCAGGAGTAGTTTATCCCTGCTAATGCCCCAAACATAGCAGTTTGTATCTGATAAAAATTGGAAAGAGGAAAACAAAATGCAAGACTTTTAGTAAAACGGAAGAAAGCGTAAAAATTAAGCATTTTATAAGCATGTAGGGGAACAGAAATTCAAAGATTGGTGTGAAGAGCAGGAGGAAGGGCTGCAGGAGCAAAGAAGTAAGGAGGATACTTTAGAGGTAGGAGAGGGGGAGTATCTTATTTCAGGCATCTGTCTAGAAAGTGATCAGCAGATGGAAGGTTCGTAACATCTGGCATTTAAAGAAAACGTCAATATTTAACAGGATTTCCTCTGCCTTTCAAAATATTGATTTTTGAAAATAAACAGCCTCTAAAGAGCACGTACATACATAAGAAAACCCCTCAAAAGCAAGCTAGCTACAGTGCTGGGTCTTGGCACAACACACAGCTGTCTCTAATGTGGCTACCACCTGCCCCAAGGGTAGATTTAAACCTTAAAGACTAGAAATTGAGAAACAGTTGTCCTCAGCTGATCAGGTCATATGACTTCCATGATTCAATCTATCCCTTAAAGTCCATCTGTAATTCCCATGGGCCATGGGCAGAATATGCGTTACATGCATCAGAAAATCCAGTACGGGGCTTGTCTGTCAGGGCTACAAGCAGAAAGCAGCCTCTCACATTCTCCACTTTGGATTTTAACGCAGCTGAAATGAGCAGGATGTCCTACATTTGCATGCACCTGCTACAAACACATCATGCCTCCTGCTCCTGTCACAAGCAACAGGGCAGAAATGGAGCACATGCTGCTGCTGCTCCATAGCGCTCATGGGCCTGTATTTCCTGCCTTTCCCTGGTCAGGCAGAAAGGAGCAGAACTGCAAAAAGCTGTTTTGCTAAAAAAGACGTATTTAGTGTGGTCCATAGCTCACCTGTGCTTACACGAGCTCTCTAGGCTGGGTTGGTTACTCTCCTGAAACTATTATATACTTAGATACATAAAAATATTTATCAGATCAGGGACCAGAAAAAAAAATCCCAGCAGGGTATATTTATCTATTCTTATAGTAATTATATGTTTCTACATATGTTTCTACATGTACATGTTTCTCCGATCTCAGTGATTCTGTAATATAGAGAGATATTTTAGAAAAAAGTTGCACTCTTTTAGCAGAATACAACAACGAATCTGATCTCTCCAGTTTCCAAACAAGACAAAATCTCCATCCGCTCAAGCCTGTTAAATCAGTTATGACTATGACCAGAACTGGCACTTTATACCTAAAAACAAGGTTCTAACGATCTATGCTGCTATCTTGGAAATTAATCATAAATACCTTTTAAAACAGAGTACAGACATTTTAGTTATATTCTTTTTCCATAGCAACTTCTAAATCAAGTGTTGCTTCCACATGTTAAGTCAGTGTGGCCAAAACCACCACATGTGGATTAATGTGGATGTTAAAGAGAGAACAATATCTGAGGAAAATGCTTTCTCTTTCAGAAGGGGAATTTCTTTTTCTGTTCCTTTCATTAATCAGAAGTATATGCTTCTTCCAAATTGAAAAAACATGTGCATAGAAAAAATATAACAGGAAACTTGGAGGAAAGAGCCACAACAGGAGGTCATCATTAAAAAATTCTAAGTTTAGAGCTGTAGAAGGCCGGGAAGTGTCATTCACCCCTTAGGCCCTGGTAACAAAGCTACAGTTGGGCTGGAAAAATCTCAGTCATAAACAAATTTCTGTACATGCCTGAAGGGACAGTTAAATGAAATCTGTACCATGTAGCCAAAACTGTAAATTAAATTCTAAACAATCATGCCCCAAAAGAGTCAACAACCTTAGTCCAGAGAAAAGCCAGCTTATTCTATGCACTCTGAGAGCTACTCAGATGTCCCAAATTCCATCTAAGCCCCCGAGCCTAGTGTTTCCTTTTCACTAAATGTTTTTGAAAGCCTGAAGCTAGCCAAGAGAAAACACCAAGCACAAAGACTCATGTGCAATTCTGGCCACATTAATAAGCCCTAAATGAAAAGTCTTTTCCCTTCCAAATTTTTTCCCCCGAGTTTTTTTACCCAAAGCTTTACCAACAGGGGCTTTGATATCTCTGCCTAGAAATT
This sequence comes from Pezoporus wallicus, assembly GCF_028554395.1. Classification (NCBI taxonomy): domain Eukaryota; kingdom Metazoa; phylum Chordata; class Aves; order Psittaciformes; family Psittacidae; genus Pezoporus; species Pezoporus wallicus. The sequence continues at coordinate 605,517 of NW_026642757.1, read as the reverse complement.
AATTATTAAAAATTAAGAGATAGACACTGTCATCCCTCAAGGTCTTAGGCTTTCCTTGTAAGCAAAAAAAAAAAAAAAAAAGGAAACAAATCCTTGCAGAGTACAGTGTACAAAAGCCCCAGTAGTGTATAGTTCACTGGAGCAAGGGTAGTTTATTCACAGGTTGCAAGCTTGTATCCCCGGAAGAACGTGTGATGAGTAAATGAACATGGGCCAGCTGAACTGTTTCTTTCTACTTAGCAACTTATCTTCTATGTAATTTCTTTCATTTCAAAAATCTTTCTTTGAAAAGTGATGTGGAACTAACGCAGCAGCTGCAGAACACTGCTGCTGCATACCTGGTTGATTGCACGGGCAGCTCTAGAAAGCAACTGAGGAAGACCAGAGAGCCTGTCTCCTCTCCTAAAAAAAATTGCCAGAATATGTCTGAATGAATAGCTGACCACTAGGAATGGTTGAGCACTGGAGATCACTTTTGAAGATGATTTGAGTAATTTACAAAACCTCACTGCTGCAGCCAAACAAGCTATTTGTAAAAGGCTAGACAAAGAATTTCTTTTGGATTTCTTTCAAAGTTTCTCAGCAGCTGGCCATATACAGAGCTGCTTACACTGAAGATGTATGATTTCTTTCTATGCATTATCTAACACAGTTCTCTAAATTCCAATGTTAGGCAATTTATTCTAATTTATTATCTAATTTTACAGCATTAAAACCAACGACATCATCTTCAGGTTTATTAATTTGACTACATGTTCTGCTCTCCCCCTTCTCTCTTAATGACCTGGAGCTGTGAATAGGCTGTTGTTCTGCCACTACTGGCTATGAATGGCCTGTTAGCATTCAAAGTTAGTGCAGGCACTGGTTGTTTGGCATCCCTGAATTTATGCCCATCTGTCAAAGTGGTTTTGTTCCCACTCAAACAGTCATATGTCGGCTGCAAGAGAGTATGGGCACCAGGTGTAAGTTTAGAGTAGATGCAGCTAGAGTGTTAAAAAGAAAAAAAAAAAAGGAGCAAAAAAAAGTTTTGCTTTGCAAGAAGCCTCTTCTGATAGGAAGTAATCAAAACATATGGAGATTACAGACTCAGATTTGTTGACACTTTGAGGCATTATGCCACAAACAAACGCTTTTATCCTTAAAATGTTTCATTGCTTGAAATTTACATTTGAAAAGCCTAATTAAAGGACAATGTCGTCCCCCACAGAAAATAAGCAACCTCCACAAATTCAGTGGATATCCTTTGAAGTAAGCTGAAAAAGCTTACCCTTACATAAGACTTCATTTTGTTAGTGGTGGGCTGGTGTTTCTTGTTCCTTTAAGCGAGTTACAGGCATTCAAACAAGCAGAGGCTAGGGAAAGTTGTCCCATGAAGAAAAGAAAAAGCAAGTTCTGCTTTTTGGGAACACCATATTCTTTATTCTGATCACATTTTCTGTTCAGAAGAAGAAAAAAAAAAACGTTTACTCCTTTGACAATAAGCAAAGAGAGATTTCTCTAAAACCGTGGGCCACATTTAGAGATTAAGGGCATGGGCATATGTGGTTAGACACTCAGTATCTTGTTTAGTTCTAAGGATTTCTAGGAGATTAAACCTAATAGGAAGTACCCGAGTCTGAGCTCTGACAGAAAACTCTAAATTTTCTCCCTCTTTAGTTATTTCAATAGGAAAAACTTCCTTCCATATCCTACATTCAGGATACCCTCTAATAAGAGAAGGCTCACCTGTTAAACATGCTGAGAGAAGTTGGAAGAGAAACAGAAGGGCAATGGGACTTAGCTGAATAGGATGGGGGAAAAAAAACTGTGTAAGGGTAAGTGTAAGGGTAGCACCCTTCAGTTGTACCTTTGGTATGCAGAAAGGAGAAGGTCCTTTATTGTTCCAAAAGGACACAGGAGTTAAAAACATTACCAGGTAATTTAGCTCCAGCATCTGGACCCTTCATGATTGATAACGCCCTGAAGCATGAGAGTGATATCCTTCACAGTTCATATTATGTCCAGCAAACATTGGGTAGTGATAATTTAGGCAGCTGGCCTCACAACTGGTTTAATCTTTCTTCCCATCTGTGCTTACTGGAATCTCCAGTTTTCTCTTATTCTGTTACAGCAAGCGGCAGTGAAAATGATGTGAAGATGACAGCACCTCAATAGGTCAGGTGCTGTGCATCAGGCAGTTTGGAAGGTGATCAGGCTCCTCACTGAGCAGCCAGGCATGACACAGAAGTGTTAGAAAAGCCTCCTAAGACAACTCTGCACAGGTCTGTGAAACAGGTCTGGCACAAAGCTCCTATCTGGTGTGCAACATAGACATAACTCTAGGAGTCTGGGTGCACCCTTGGGGCTTACAGACCAAACAGAGCCTGGGTGTCTTCACCAAGACAGCCCTTAGGGACAATCTGTCTGATGTAGCATGTGTTACTTGGATAACATATGTCATGGTTCTTTGTCCTGCAATAAATTGATCTAGAACTCTGCCATTAAATATTGGAAAAGGGAAAGGAGTACTAAAGGAGTGCCCTCTTTGACTTCAGGGTGAAGAATGGGTGAAAGCATCACTGAGATACTGGACCATACTCCCATTAAGGCAGCAGATCCAGATACAAAACGTCAGATTTGCAAGACAGCTTTGTGTATAACTAGGTATCAAGCATAAAAAAAGGAATCTCAATAAAACCTTGTGGTAAAGCTGTAAGGAAAAATACAGCAAGCAAACATTTTTCTCCCCACATAGAGGTAACTTACAAGCTAACGAGCCAGAAACAGATGTTTGGTATCTTACTTTCAGAATCAGCAGCTCCCTAAAATGATTCCTGAGTTTTGTCATCTTTGGTGCTCTGCTCAAAGCCAACCATTTAGAGGCAGAAATAGTTCTGACAGTACTATGCTGGCTGGTGCTTCCAGCTATGCTCTCTTGCCTGCAATTAAAACACTATGCTTTATATCCTTGTGATAAACAGGAATAAAATTTTTTTTCTTGGCATCCAAACAGTTACTTGCTTCAGACTTTTATGAGAGTTTTAGATATTGCTTAAGAAAACAGGAAATGGAAAAAAGGTAAATAAAATAGAGGTGTTGGAACAATCCCATACTGTCCTCCTTTCATTCTCATGATGGTCAGCTGCCGAGGGGTGCCAAACACTTTCAGTTATGTTAATACAAATCAGAATCATATTAAGGTGCAATTCCCAACTGTAGCTCACACATTAAGATTCCTGAACAAAAACGTGGACAGATGACTCTGAAGTATGTTGGAAAAAGAGGGGGAGAGAGAGGGGCCAGAGAATGTAATTCTTTCACAGTAAGTGGAAGCATTTCTGGATGAAATAGTACTAGCAGTACTTATTAAATTTCATAACAGGATGTTCTCAGCTCAAATATCTTCCTTAGGTCTTGATTTTGTAACTGGCAGTGGCAGAGCAAAACCACTATGAGACCAGATAAATGTCAAAGTTTTACTTACTTTAAATTGCTTTTTCCCTCTAGCATTGCTGCCCCAGACTCTTCGTATTCCTGAGGTTCAGGCACACTCCTACATATCTCACCTCAAGTCACTTCTACTTGTCAGATTCCTGCGTTAGCAGTTCTTAAAATAGCCTTGCAATTTAAATGTAGTTATCTTGTGGGTGTCTGTCCATCTATCCTTGGTCCCTGCCCCTCCCCCGTGCAAAAAAAACCTCTTCCATCCTCTGAGTTTACAGAGAAGGTAGGAGAATCACCTCCACTTTGCACATCAATTAGCTCTAATAAACTGGCATACAATTCTCAGCTTTGTGATAAACCCTTCACAGACAGAGGTTCAGGGCTAGACCTTTTATCTTTTATTGACCAAATCCCCCTTTGAGACTACTCAGGTGCAAACACCAGATGGGTCCCCACCTTCTCTCCAGCACACACTAACCCAGTTAGGAAGGGTTGGAGCCTTCCTTTACTAAAGCAACAGAGCACTATTGCTTGCTTTGGATATGCTAATATTTCCTGGGCCTCCTCCAAACTGTCTCCCTGCCCAGACAGATTGTTAATGACTATTCCCAGAACTGCCTAAGCCTTTAACAGGTTGGTAACTCATTAGGAGGAACAATGTCCCTTTTCCAAGGCAAGGAATAGTTCCAACATCAAAGTTCTGCCTTTCCATACATTAATCCTTGTGTTTCATGCAATCTGTTTGTTGGTGATCACACTTATGCATACCTACATGACTAATGCATATGACTCACTGATGAACATTGATTAAGATCAGACAGAGAGATAGTCAGACATTTCAGAGTGATAAGGGGTTTGGAATGACAACTGCCTAAATAAGGGAACAGGATCAGATCATTAGTCTGCTACGATTTACAACAGATATTGTTGTGACCACCTGCAGCGTGCTATTAGATTTTAATAAGGGTTTTTTTCAGGTTTTTCTTTTTCCTGCATTATCAATCTTGCACCGAGGTAATGCTACCTTACTCTCATTTTGGTTATTTTTTGTAGAGAAGCTTTCCTCACATTTGTTAGATGCACCAAAATAAAACGAAACAAAAAAAAAAAAGAAAAAAAAAAAACACCAGAAAACATACAGTTTGATATTTAGCTTGAAAATTAGTAACACATATTAACATATGGGCACAAACAATATAAATATATGTCCAAACAAGTACACTTTACAATATATCCCATATGTGCATGTTTATACGTATACACACATGCAAAATCAAAGGCTGTTGTATTGTGAGAAGAAGTAAAGACCATCTTTTACATCTTTTACATCAATAAGTTGGCACAACTTGGAATACTATTTGTTAAGTGTCCAGCTTAAAGGGTATAACATTCTTCCCCTCTGCTCTGCTCTGGCGAGAGCCCACCTGGAATACTGCATCCAGCTCTGGAGTCCTCAGCATAGGAAAGGCATCAGCCTATTGGAGCAGGTGCAGAGGAGAGCCACAGAAATGATCAGAGGGATGGAACACCTCCGCTATGAGGAAAGGCTGAGAGAATTTGGGTTATTCAGCCTGGAGAAGGAAGGCTCTGGGGAGAACTTATTGTGGCATTTCAATACTTAAAGGGGGCTTATAGGAAAGATAGGGAGAGATATGCAGAAATAGTACAAGGGGTAATGGTTTTAACTAAAAGAGGATAGGTTCAGACTAGATACAAGAGGGAAGGTTTTAACAATGAGAGTGGTGAAACACTGGAACAGGTTGCCCAGAGAGATGATAGATGCCCCATCCTTGGAAATATTCCAGGTCAGGCTAAACAGCTCTCTGAACAACCTGATCCAGTGGAAGATGTCCACTGGACATCTGGTCATTGTAGGGTCTTTTTGGACTAGATGACCTATAAAAGTCCCTTGCAACCCAAACTATTCTATGATTCCATGATTCTGACACCGGGCCCTACTGGCTGTGGCAGTTTAGCTTCCTACACTCAGTGCCAGTTCATTGCTAAAACCTGGTAAGAAGGAAGAGCTGGAAGGAGTCTTAGTGCAGGCTCCTCTCTCCTCTCCTTGGAAGCAGCATTTAAGCTGAAGGTCTTGCCCTTTACCATTGTAAGTGGCTGGTCTTGCACCTCTTTAATCCTTGACCCTTGCCCAGTGACTTCACTTTCTGGCTTTTCCTGGGACCTACCTTATCACCACGGACTTGCTAAGCAATCACTGAACAGAGGCTGATCTGAGTCATCATCTCTGATCATGGCCCTGATAGTGCTGACTCAACTTCAGGCCCCTGATTGATGTAGTAATTGCTCCTCACCTGTCACCCTCAGCACCCAGCTCATCTGCCTTCATGGAGCTGCCAGCTGTCCTTGCTCCCCACACTATTCAGCCAAAACATTCATTTGTTTTTAAATAGCAGCTGCTCCCAGGATCTGTCCAGGATCCTAAGCATACAGAGCTCTGCATTACCACTGCCGGTAGCAATGGCATGCTGGACAATCCTACAATTAGTTGCCAAATTAGGATGTCTATTTGAGGACCTCTCTACCTCTGACTTGTTCTGTGCTCACTCCACCTATTGCTTTTCCTTGGGAAGATCAAAGATTACTACATGATTTGGAGCACAAGCAGAACCTTAATTGTATTCCTGGCTCCTCATAATATTAAAAGTTTAAAGAAGATGTTAATTCTACAGCCCTTGCATACATTAGCTGCAGAAGTTCCTTCAGTGCAATTACAGAGAAAGCAGGTGTTTGGTGGTGAGCAGTTTTTCTCTTGTGTCCACTCAAGAAGGTATAATGGCAGCACATATCAAGACTATTGATTGCAAATGCCAGCTACAGGCCTTACATGGAAACACATCTCAGCTCCCAACAGGTTAGGAGGAGCGTTATACAGCTGTAAGCCAACTGTGAGTCAAGTAGACTCATAGACAAGTAAAAGAGGCTTTGTTGTGTTTTTCTTCCCTTGAAACAGAATTACATTTCATGGATGGTGACATAGAGAAGAGCCTCTACAGAGCTCCTGTGGATGCCATCTACAGAATTCTAAGTTAAATCATTAATATTCATAGATCAGTGTTACTGCCAAAAGAAATAATTTTTACAACAAATTGAGCTTACTGCATGCTGAGCTGTCAAATCTCTACAGGATTTTGAAGCTCACAAGCTCCCTTTAAGCTCAAACTGAACCCAGAAAACAAAACTATCTTTTAACTTTAATGAACTTCCAGTGTTCTACCTTTTTTGCTCCTTTTCCAGACACACTAATCCTGTGGATTCAGCTTCTCAATTACTCTAGCTCACCATGAGTTTGAAGAGGATAGCCACTACTAAAACAATCAGGGACTATTCTGAAACAGTCCTTTCATATTTTCAGAGGTTTTAAACAGGTTTTTGGCAGACAGAAGACACAGAGATTACTTTGAGAATATACCGGTTTGTTCACTGCTCTTCATTTTTCATATTAAAAAAAAAAAGTCTTCTTGTTTTTTACTAGCAGAATTGTCTTGAACTAGGTAATCATTTCAGTAAAAAGACTTAAATCAGCTTTAGCCTAAGACAGCATGTATTTATTAAGTTTTACTTCAGTGAATTGCTTTTTGAGGCTTTGTTCTGTCCAGATGCAACTGTGATTTATTAGGCTGTTGTTCAAACCTGAGCAGTAAATGCTATAAAATATCACAGCATAAGTCACATGGTGGATTCCCTATATGTCAATTACCTGATCTTATCCAATAATACCAGAGCAATCCAGCTCTGAAGAAGCCATACTTCACTTTTCTCTAAGAAAGAGACGAACTGCAGAAATATGTTATTTGTTACACTGGAGGAAGAAGAATAACAAAAAGGGAGTAATTACCTATTACAGTTGATGTCTCAAATCAGGTTAGGTAAATTCTTTTTTCTTTCACCCAGAACTTTTTATTCTGCCTTTATACCTTAAAAATTAAGATTTTCCTTAGATGGAAATATTGTCATAGTCTCAAAGCTATGGCAAATTGCACTTCATGGTTATGGAAATCTGTGAAAACGTGCCTAAAATTCAATCCTTGCATGTGGATTTCTTTAGAACTACATTATAGGAAAGCTATTTTCTGAAAATATGAATATACTTCAAAGAAAAACTTCGATGCTAGTTCTCACACAGAAAATAATCTTTCAAAATAACCTGAGGTTCAAACACTTTGATGGATAAGACAGAATTTGAAGATGAACAATCTTTGAGCACAACAGTCCCCTGAAACCAGAGATCCTTTATTCATGTTCATCATCTGTATCAGACTTACTAGTGTGGGAGGGTAAGAATGTGGCCTTAAGTCAAAGCAGCTTCACTGACATGGCAACATTTTCATAATTGATCTGGCTGTGAAACTAAACTGGAATGCCACTGATCTATTTTCTTTGCAGGCTTACAAACCAGAGGGACAGGATTCCATGAAAGCTCACTGCCTAATTTGCTTTTGAACCAAATTGCAATTTGTAACAAAAGATTCTGGAGAACATCACAGGCATATTTGTGGCAGAGATTCATACTGTTGTAAATTAACGTGTTATTTGTTCTGCAAACCAAACATGAATCAAGTAGTGGTAGGTCACATTAATACTACTTTAAAAACAAATTGTGAATAGTCACCAAAAAACCTCCAAGTGTGTAGACCTGGATTTGTTCACTGCTTTATACCATCATTTCCAACAGCAGAGCAGCTCTCTGAAAGCTGCTATGACTCTCCATCAATAGCAGAGCTATGCTTTTCCTAGTCAAAACATACTAATTCTGTCTGCCTGGAATAAGTTTCTGCATCCTGCTGAGATCGACAGAGAAAAAGGTGTGTGGGATAAAGACATACTGCATATTTTTGTGCTTTGACTGCTTCTGTCTGATTCTCTTTTATGAATCAACCTCTGTGTGTATCCCACACCATTCCTCAGCACAGAGTGAGGAATTTGTGCTGCCCAGCACAGTTCGATATATTCCTGAGTATTAAAACAGGGCTACAGAACACATCTATTCAAGCACAGCACTGCATCCCCAAAAGAGTCATAATCTCAAGTAGTGCTATGCAGATTCAGATGTATTACCCCACAGGCTGGAGTATTGCCAGGCCTTGAGTGTACATCCCCTTCTGGATGTGACTGATAAAACCATGACCCCCCTAAAGCAGTCCCTGTTCCATGTCACACTGAAAGGACACTTATCAACAGTGTCCTTTCAATCAAAGTTGGATCTGTAATGCACACTGGTTAATTTATCAGGTTATTCTATCCTCTTTTTTCAATAGAAAATGGTTGTGAAGCACCACATCCAGCAAACCCTAAAGGGTGAAGGACAAGAGGGGGGAAAAAAAGGAAAGTAGCTAAGGCAGAAACATTTTCAGCTAACAGAGCTGTATCTGCAAGGGGGTACATGAGCTATAGCATGAGTCTCAGTAGAGTGGCTACATTGCATGATGCAGATATAGCTACATTACCTATTTTGTTACAATAAAATAAACTCCTGCATGCAAATATGCACATCTGTCTATATTATGTTCCCCAGGAATTAAATATTCTTTACTGTTCTTCATTATAATAGCACTGCATGTAAAAGCCAGGACTTCTACAAACAGAAAAATAATTGTCATTAATGATAATTTACCGGCTGGCCTGCATTCTCTTTCTGATTAGACCGAGAACTTTAATGTAAATGTCTATTTGTATTCTGCAAAGAATATTTTAATATTTGTGCTGTTTACAGCTAGGATAGGGAAACAGTTTATGGAGAGCAATTTGTTTAATTTAATTCTTCAGTTGCCCATGAATACACCACATTTGTCACTGAATTTATTTTGTGTTAAAAATCATTGCCGAAAAATATTAGACTATAAATTCATTTCCAAGCACTTGATTGCAGACAACTCAAATTCTACAGTCTAGAATTATGTACTGATCACATGGTATTACTTCTGAATATATTTCTACAGCTATTTATTACCAATCCAGAAGTTACACAAGCATTTTTCTGGACAAATGCACTTATCAGAACACATACGTAAAGTGAACTCAAGAACACTCAAACACAAACTTTTTAGAAAATATTCTCCTAAATGCACACATATTGACCAGTTCTCCTGAGAAAATCTTGCACCATTTCCTGCTGCACATTCAGTGATTTATTTTTACATATACTGCACACCGTCAAATGAAAAGGACAGACACAGGAATACATCGCTCAAGAGACTGGACAGAGATCAAGTTATGTTGAGTGGAAAAACTTATTTATGCATACTGTCACCCTTAATGAGAGCAGAAAGACTCCACTGATGTCTTTCAAAAAAAGAAAGTAAATGGCTCCACAAATAGAACAGTTTAGAGCCACTCTTCGGGATAATACAGAAGGGCAAGAGTTTACACAGTATTTGCTCAGTGCCTAATCTTTCCTTCTGCCCTCAAAGTGAAAGTGATTTCAAAAAACATGAGAGCTAGAATGATGCAGCTAACAAAGACCAAATTCCTAAAACCAAAAAAAACCATGCAGTATAACTGAAAATTTTTTCCATAGGCTAAAAAATGTTAATTAAAATAATAGACTAATCTTCCCATTAATGGGACTCACATGGGAGGATCTATCAGATCAGAAATCAGAAGCCTACATCTGAGATACTTTCCCTAAGGTTACATCATACTCTGTGGAGATAAGTAGACACTACAATGAGCTATGCATCTCACCCTAAAGTGAGATGCATGTATAACATATCAGATAATTTATGCCCATTAGATATGAGCACTTAGACTGTAGACATTGTAGATAAGATGAATTCTGCCCCATGTTAATAAGGAAAGTTGTGACTGCAAAAGCCCCACTATTAAGTACTCTTCAGCAAGTAGAAACACATTTCCTGGATCATTTTAAGGGGTTCTTTTTGCCTGCAAATGGAAACCTCCATGCCAGATAAAAGTAGATTCTTGTAAAATATTCAAATGGACTCAATAGGAAGAAGGCTTCTGATTTTTCTCAGAGTATAATCAACCTAATTAAAATTCAGAGGGACCTTTTTTAACTTCTTCTCTATGAAATGATACAAACTTCTCCATTTATGGAAGAAGAGTTAATCCTCTAATGTAAAAAATGTGAAACAAGATGGTTTGGCACACATCTAATTTTGCTTGCATGCATTTCTTAACTCTGTTTCATCAGGCTTCTATTCTTTGTATAAATACTCAAGTTGCTACATAAGCAAATCTTGCACAAATAATGACTGTCATTAAACTGCTCATTTAAACAGTTGATTCAAGTGAAATATCAGGGTTCTCTAGTCTGCTAGATAAGCACTTGGGAAGTATTGCACTGTTATTTGACATGTTTCCTTTTTTAAAAAATCCTAAAGAATTCCACGACTTGCATGATAAGCAGCTTTACATTTTAAACTGGATGAGCATAGATACTGAAGTAAAGAAGAAATCTGTCTTTGAAAGAATAAACAACTCTGTTGATGCTTCATTGTCAACAGGCTTTCTTGAACAGAATGAAAATATTTTCTTGCTCTGGGGCACAAACAGATTTAAAATCTCACAGCGGTCAAAGCACAAAAAGAATGCAAGTTCAAGAAGCATGGAGTACCTTTGTAAAAGGAAAATCTATGAAGAAAGAATACTGTCTCAAAGTATTATTGCAAAGGAAATGATAGACTTGCATTTTTATCCACATGAATTCCCATCTAAGTCAATCCATAAATACTTTCATTGCTTAATTAAATAAAAGGACACATAACACTCATCAGTTGACAATCAAGATCTTCTCCCTCGCTGGTAGTGTGACCATGGTACTTAGGCACCTCTCTTTTGAAAGATGTGGAGACTGCAAAGGACTGCCTGTGATTAAATATTACGAAGAAATTCTTCACTATGAGGGTGGTGAGGCACTGGCACAAGTTATCCAGAGAAGCTGTGGCTGCCCCATCCCTGACAGTGTTCAAGGCCAGGATGGATGGGTCTTGGAGCAATCTCCTCTAGTGGAAGGTGTCTCTGCCCATGGCAAGTGGTTGGAACTGGGTGAGCTTTAAGGTCCCTTCCAACCCCAAAAACCATTTTATGGTTCGATGATTTACTGAGGTCTCATCTAAAATGCATACACTGAACAGAACATAGCGTTTCTAAAGTCAAGCTCATAGGCCTAGAGCAGAGTTTATATGCTGCCTTTCTTGGCGGGCCTCTCCATGACTAGGCAAAACAAATTCTGATTGCTTTGCTGGTGGTCTGGACTCCAGCAGGATTTTCTCATCAGCTGGGAGACTTTGGCCTCATGCCAAAGGTATCTCCACCCTTCCTTGGCTATCCTTCAAAGTAATCACTACCCAGAGACTCCCTATGTGATAAAAAGTGTTAAATGACAGCAAAGTGGAGCTGGATGAAGACTTTATGAGCAAATGGTAGGTAACACTGTCTATTAAACAAGATGCTACCATTTATGTTTGGAGGACAGTGGTCTTCAGCATTTGTTTCAGCAATAGAAAAAGTGAGAATAAGCCTAAAGAGAAAGAAGTGTTTGCACGGGAACAGTATGAACTGAGAGAAGACTCCAAAAGGACAAACTTAAAAATCAATCTCAGATTTCGGTTACTTTTGTTCATTTGCACACTGCAGGGTCACTGTAACTTGTTATCCTTTGCATATGTTTACATCACCAAGCAAGAGCTAAATGAGAAAGATGCAAATTTCAGCTAATTCTTAGCATGGAATGATCTTACTCTCACCTTTCATTAATTTACACCTGCAAATTGAGACAGGAGTTGCCCAACAAAAATTGAAGGAACCAGCCATGACTGTAACACCAGGAGTCCTACAAAACACAAGCAAAAAACCACCTGTAATGGTTGAAATAGTTAACAAACAAACCTTGAAGGGAAGAGCTCTTGTAGCTGGAAGGGAGGATTTGTGACTCACTACACAAAAAAAAAAAACAAAACAAAAAGAGTGTTTCTCAGTCCTCCACAATCCCCATTGTGTCAATCACTGAACATTCTTTGTGAAAATAATTCCTCCCTCAAGTTTGTTGCAGACTTTCTCCGCAAGATATCAATGATTTGGAGCAAAATAGTGAGACACAAAACATTGTTTGAAAAATATTAGTTCTAAATTAAAAAGCAGCTTGTCTGCCTCTTTTTGCCATTTCTCCTTTACAATCTGGGCTTTATGGCTGTACAACTGGACCAAAGACAGTGACATAAAGGTAACAATCTCAGAGTCCTTATGTAGGCTTCAACTGCATTGTAAAGTAAAGAGTAACAGTACAAGTTATGATGAGGAAATACTGCCTGTGGTGAAGCCTTTAAAGTTTTTGTCTTGCAAAACTAAATTTTTTTCGTCATGTAGCAAGCAGCTTTGTTCAGAAGGAAAACAATACTGACCTTTAGATGTGCTTATAAGGTGATTATGCATGAAGGAGGTATGGAGGTATTATCAATGGGCGAGTAACAAACTTGTACACAGCTGTACTGCTGTGTAGGACTAAATATCTGTATTTTGTATCTGAAAAAAAAGAAAAAAAAAAGCTTATTGAACATATTGAAGATCCCTAAAACATTGTTCAGCTTGGGGAACTGGAGGAAAAAGAGTAGGAAGGACTTTATATATCCTTTATGCATAACTTTTATGTGCAAAGTAGGACAGATGAAAGGATTTCAAGGAACACCACGTGCTGAGCACTTACATACAGAGGTGGTGAAATGTAGCCATTATTCACCCTCCAAGTAAATCATGTTAAGTACTAGCTATAATCCAGTACTGGTATCATTTAAGCATCATGGAAAAGATTCATTATTCTTTCTTTGGGTTTCACTCATATAAATTTTAGAAGTCATTTGCTATATATAACCAACTCTAGTAAAGCATCTCCTGCAGAGGTAAGTAAGCTCATCGTTCAAAGCAGAAAAATTCCCAGGTTTCTTTGCATTTGAATGGAATAGCTTTTTAAGATTTACTTAAATTCATTCCCCACTTTCCTTCTTCCCCAGCAAGTAATTTCTCAGAATTTGGCTGACTTAATTGGTCTCACCCTTGATTCTAGAGAAGCTCTGTTCAAGAGCGTTTATCCAGCAGTTGCAATATATAGACCACGATCCAGGCTCCACCTGATAGCTAGCCCAACTTCTAAGAGGCCTCAGTTGATTTCTGTTTCAAAGCAGAGATCAAATATTGTGGTATAGCTTGAAGAAAATTTCTTGATTAAAGCTTGGGAAGTGCGTAATGCCAAGGAGGCCACAAAGGCATGATAAGATCAAAATCAAGTTTACACAAAGAAGAATTGCTAAAATTGCTGCAAACTAAAATTCAAAAGATGAAGTAGGTGTAAAACAATGTAAGTTCATATTTTGCTTCTTTGGAAGCATTTCTTTTAATGAATAAGTTCACACAGTGCAGTGTAAATTCAAACATTTCAAAACAGTAAAATGTCATTTTTATCACTGTGCATACACAATGCCAAACAAAAGTCACTTTACATATCCTTGAATGCTCTGTTCCGTTGTGTAAAATATTCAGGTTAAGGGAACACAGGTACTGGAAGTTCTCATTTTGTTACTAGATGAAGGTGTCAATATTTAGAAAAAATGGATTAAACAAAACGCATCTCTCTTTACCAGCAAAAAAAAACAATCTGTTCTGAAATTGGATAAATGCAGCATTTTAAAAATAAGAAAAATAAGTGAGAAGTCTCTTACACTAATCAAATAAGAACAGGGCTTTAATATTAAGGATTAATGTACATCCCTTTGTGTATGACTTACAGACAGTACAATTCAAGGCACAACTTTATTACAGTTAAATGGTAAAATAAATCTTGTTTATGAGAGTTTGTTGGAACCCTATTCTGAGTCATATATTGAGATATGCAAGTGCTTCCATGAAAGATTACCTTGCAGTAAGTATTCATCCTCCTGAAACATAAATTCTGCAAATTATTTTTAGATATGCTAAAATGTAGCTCATTCAGCAAAGAATGAGCAGTTTGAATAATGGAAAGGAGCGATGTGAAGAAAAAAAGTAGTGGGCCTTGCAAATTTGCAGATCATATAATTACAGTGAATCTGCCTGGTACTGTCTGTTCATACATTCTCTTGGCAAGACTATATCCTTGAAACACCACTTGTGAGCTTGAGGAGACAAGGCTGCATCTCCATGGCAGCTGCTAAAACAATGCTTCTACATAGAGAGACTATAGAACTTTTACTGGGTAAGTACATCCTTGACAATGATGGAAAGGTGTACCAATCAAAACCAAATAGTCAGTTTGTAACACGACACACAAAGTAGGAAGCTGCAACACCACTGGAGTTTTTATGAGAGTTCTCCAAACTGCAGTTTACTCCAAGTATCATTTGCAAACACTGAGCAAGGTACCATTCATAGCCAAGAAGGGTAGGCGGTTGCCCAGGGCTAATAATCTGTACTGATTTGGGCTAGGATAGGACTGATTTTCTTCATGGCAGCTTTTATGTGTTATCTGTTGGATTTGTGACCAAAACAATGAAGTTTTTGCTATTACTGAGCAGTACTTGCAGAGCATCAAGGCCTTTCCTGCTTCTCACTCTGCCCCACCAGCATTTGACTGGGGGTGCACAAGAAGTTGTGAAAAGATAAAACCAGGACAGCTGACTCCAGGGATATCCAACACCCTCTGATGTGCTGCTTGGCAATAAAAGCTATAAGGGAGAGGAGGAAGAAGGGGGAAACTTAGGATTTATGTAACCTGTTGCCCCAAGTAGCCCGAGGAGCCCTGCTTTCCTGGAAATGGCTAAAGCACCTGCCTGCCACTGGGAAGTACTGAATAAATTCCTTTTTTTGCTTACTTGCATGCATAACTTTTGCTTTACCTTTTGAACTGTCTTTATCTCAATCCACAGGTTTCCTCCGTTTTGCCTTTCCCATTCTTTTCCTCAACCCACTGTGTGGGGAGTTGAGCAAGCAGCTATCTGGGGCTTAGTTCCCCACCAGGGTTAAATCACATCATATAAGACTGAAGTCAATGAGATAACTGATAGTGGTTTTAAACAAAAGGGTAATACAATACAATCCTTTCAGTGCACCTCTTCTGGCATGCTTCAAAAAAATAAGCCCCTTGTAACAACTTTGATCAACAAGTATTGTTAGAGCATCCAAGCCAGAGCAACATGAATAGCAAACCATGTAAAACAGAAGGCAAAGGTACACTGATTACAACGGTCAAGGAGGAGGGAACAATAAAAATAAAAAGAAGTAGCTGTGACAGTAGTATGACATACAACCCAGAATTAGCTTTCATTGTACCGGCCTCTCTATAAACATTGCAGAAGAATTTTTCTACCTCATTTAAAATTGTCCAGTGACGAAGAGAAGAAACAAGCACAAGAGAAAGAAGCAAATAAATATTACAATTACATAGAAGCACAGAACATTTTTGTTATGCTAGTCAAGAAAGCCAAGCATGGAGATCAGGGTGGTAATTTCTAACTACTGAAAGGGAACGTATAGTGCCTCTCCTCAGAGTACCAGCACTACAACACCAATGTTAATGACTAGTCTGCAATTGCAAAGTAACAGTGTTTCAGTACCATGGCTGTTGCCACCTCCTATTTAAGAATTCCTGATAAACATGAGTTACAGCTGTACATTCCCACTCCTAACCACAGTTCTTGCCCGGAAGAGGCACCACTTCCAAATGTAAAGTGTCCGTAAATCAGAGATAATCCTTTTCAGACACAGGTATACCTTAACACCTAGGAGACAAATATACCAAGAACATAATATTAGAATGTGAACCCAAGCAACTTCTTTGGAAAGCCTTTAGCTTCCTATGAAACTTGTAGGAACTTCCTGACTTCTGCAGCCTTTGAGAGCCAGAGGATAAAACATGAAAGGAAATGGTACCTACATCTAATAGACTTTTTTAAGTTTCAATTATCTGCTTTGCCCCACTGTCAGGCCCCACTCCTCTGAAATGTAGGAGAGTAGTAGAATACTTCACAGCCATACTACTGAGCAGTTCTGGCTTCCAGAAGAAGGAGACTGAACACAGAAGTACTTAGAAGAAATTGTTCGTACCACAGGCTGACCATTAAACTCAACCAGGAGGATAGTAGCTGGCCTGATGCAAAACAACAGCAAAGACCATCTGAAAACCAGAGACAGCTGAGTGTCTGTGCCCATGAAAGTCCCTGAACATGCTGAGTTCACTGGTCACTAATCACGCTGTGTTTCAAGTCCGACTTGCCTGAGTGGTCATGGTGACCTTGAGATCTAAGTCCTGACATGGTTTCTACACTGCAGCGTCAGACAGTCTGTGCACATAGCTCCCTCACTAGTCAGGAAGAGCACAGATCTCAGCCCAGCAGGCCCCTACAAAGCATGGGAAGTCCCTGCAGTGTCTACTGTCATAGGCATCAATGCTAACACCTTAATCTACACTTCCCTTTCTCCAAAAAGACACTGGCAGAAAGTGAAGTTCCTACAAATGCCCTACAGCTCTCACTGCCCATTCACTGATAATTCCAGACACAGCAGAACATCATAGAATCATAGAATAGTTAGGGTCAGAAAGGACCTTAAGATCATCTAGTTCCAACCCCCCTGCCATGGGCAGAGACACCTCACACTAAACCGTGTCACCCAAGGCTCTGTCCAATCCTTTCTGTGTTTCCAAAGGGTTGTATGATTAGCGGCAATTCTGCAATCCTACATGTGGGACACAGTTTAGCCAACAAGCAGGAAATGTTGTAAAAGTAAGGTAAGAGAATTATAATCATTGGGGTCTACAGGGAAACAGAGGAACTGCTCCATTTGAAGGCGGAAGCCAACACAAAAAGTCTTGCAGCACAGTCAGCCAAACTTAGTGAGGTGAGCATGTGTTTTCCACACTCTTTCCTCAAAGTACATGGAGATCCTGCCAGTAAAGCTCTAAACTGGTGCTGCATTTAAATACTACTGCAGCCTTTACTTCACCATAAACTTACCTCATCAAAGCTTTTTATATTAATGGGAATAAAGCCAGGTTTTACTGATGCAAATCCAGAAAAAGCACCACCGAAACCTATAGATACGCTGTTTCTGTTTGCACATGTAAATCGCATACTTGGTTAATAATCACCTGCTTACTTAAATAAAGACTTTAAGTCCACACAAAAGGAGGGCCAATTAAAAACTCCTCATAAGGAAAAAGGGGAAAAGGTAACACCTACGTAAAATAAATTATATAGGAGCACTGCTATTAATTTGTAGAGTCAAACTAGAGTTAGGATTTAAATGCTCATTGAAATACATAGCCAAGATATTTTTTTGTGTCCCATGTGTACTATAAAGGACATAAAATTAGTATGACATTTGGGATTGCAGCTTTGCTCTTACAGCTTTTAAAATGTATAAGCAAAAGTACTTGCACAGCTATTTTAGTCATTCATTGGGGAAAATTATTTGAATTTTGAAGTCTGACAGCACATCTGCAATTATTTTGTGTTATTTAGAACACGTTTCATGAAACAATTTCAATAAAAGAGCTGCTATACATTTAAATTTGACCATTTGTATTCTTTTTTTAAAGGCTGAGTATGCGTTCAAGTTAAAATCATAGAAAATAAAAGGATTAAAATGTATTGAGTGTGGTATTATCATTGCAACTGGTTTCTGTTTCTACAGGAGTTTTTATTGTGGGATTGCAACAAGTTAATTAAGCTTCTGTTCAGAAGAGCCTTCATCTCCAGAAAGGCTTTTCAGCACATGCTTAGTGAGACTCATGCATAAGCTTAAATTTAAGCTTATTTTAATGTAACTTCCTGAAGAGCAATGTGGTTTTAGCACATAGGTAAGGGAGTTTTTTCTCTTTACAATTAACTAAATTTCGTACTATCCCTCAGGTCTTCTGAACCCACATAGTGTCTACTGTACTCCAGAAATATGAAACATAGACTGACTGAGATCCACAGTTTTCCAATCTGGTCCTTAATTTCAGGGAGATTTTCTTTTCCAGACCAGCCTAGAATAGTAGGGATTTTTCCAAAGATGAAGACCTAACTGTATAAAATGAAGAACCGAAACCCAGGCTACTCAGATTTACTGGTTCTTTCATATTTGGCTCTAAAATTGCATAAAATTAGCTTGTTACAGGAACATTAAATCTCTGGTCACCATTAATGTCAAGAGTCGTTAAAGAATGCAAAACATTTGAAGAACATGAAGAAAAGAAAAAATATGCTCACATTTGATCACTGTTACATGTGCTTCAAGAGTTTCTCTTTAGGATATATTTTATGAGTTCTGTGTAGAGTGATTTAAGCAAGTAGCATCTTGAAAACAGTCCCATTCCCAGCACTGGGAGCCCAGTAGACACAAACCTGATCTCCTCTAGAGACATGCAACCACATGAATGCAACAATGAACTCAAGTTAACTTCCTAAATCACATAAAGATGACATTTCCTGTTTCAAGTTGTAACATGAAGAATATTTAATGCACTGTAGGAAGGGTTAGAGAATGAGCAATGGGGATAAAACGTCCAGTTTCCATTAGCTCATAGGAAAGGTGAAACACACCTGACCCAGTCTCACCCACCCTGAACTGTCCTGGCACATTCAAGAAAGCAAGCAAGACCATATGACCAAGAGCAAACAGTTAATATATTGCATTCTTCTTGTATATGTGTACATAACATTTAATATTTTTCCTCTTTCTCTAGAGCAATCAGCTTTGTGGTGTGTAGCCCACTTGCCAAACCAAGTTGCATATTTGGTTTTGGTCATTGCTAAATCCCAGCAGTGCTCACCGGCCTCCTCTTGAAAACCAAACTTCAACTGCCAAGCTCAAATAAGCCTTTTGGTCTCCTTTACGCTATGTCTGGCCATCAGAGGTAGGAAATATAGCAACATTTTATGTGGCCCAGCTGAAGTTTTAACCTGCACCTGCTGTTTGTAGATGAGCTCCAGAAAGACAGGTGTTTTAATAAGGTGTTAATAATACATCTCTCAACTCTGTGGTCTTAAGCACACCTTTGGAAGTTATACTTAGCAGTACTTCAATACTGATGATCTTAAGTCCCTGCAGACATAAGTTCCTTTAGAATTTTATGCCAGTAAGATTTCTCAAAGGAAAATCCACTCTGAAAAATTCCTGCTGATCTCACAAATTAGGAATGTAATAGTAACTAACATAAGTTAAGTGCTTTGGAATAGGTATATTTATACATCCACTTCCCGAACACATAGGAAAAGTGGTCAACTTTGCTATTTACTCAGAGATTAACAAGCACTATGAGGTAGGAATCCTAAAACCAGGCTGAAGAGAAGAGAGGGATTTCTGATGAATTCTGCCAACAACTCTTTCCTACTGCAACCCCTGGGAGCTCCCAAGCAAGCACGGTGAAGCACTCGCTCAGTGCAACACATTATGCATAAGATTGCTGAAAAACACTGAAGGTTTTGTCATTTCAAACCGCAACATGTCCCAGAAACACCAAGCCTCTGTGTGAAGCAGAGAGCTAGCAGCACAGTGCAATGCTTATTAAACCAACAGCTGGATTCTGTCCTGACTTCAATCTCTAATTTCAGTTTAGCCTCAAGCAATGTGTCATTACTTGTCTCATACTGAAGTAACAGCAACACAGATAATCACAATAACACAATTTCTGCAGAAAATCTCATTTCCAAATGCAGAACACAAGACACCTTGCCTGGTCCCCGCTAACATTCGCTGTTTGAAGTTCCATCTGCCCTAGATATAAAAACATGGACTTTCTGTGTAGCTGGCATGCACTTTTCTCCACTCAAAAAGTTAACATGTTCTTGAACTCTAAGAGTTACTTTTTCTAAGTATGACTTTCAAAGGGGGTACTTCAGAGTTACTCGCAGTTTGGGCTTACAGTTCTGGTGCACCTGGAGTGAGAGGTAAACTAGAGACCAGCACTAACTCTGGTTTGTCACTAACATCTGTTAAATGATACAGATTTGATACTTCCCATGACCTGAGCACACAAGTCTACATGTTCTCAGAGATGGCAGCCTCTCTTCTTGAAGGTCTCAAACAGCTTTGGATCTGAAAGGAAAAGATACAGGATCATTCTCCTCTTTCAATGCTTTGAAAGACAGACCTACCAGGACAAGCTGGAGATCACTCCCAAATGACAACTGGAGAGACCTGTACACTGATGAAATTACTCTACTGAATATGGGCTTTTCTGGCTTTTATTTGTTTTCCAGGGGCCTAGTGTACTGCTTAAGTTCACTAAAAAACAGTCCAAATACACAGGCACCCCAAACTCATATGCTGTCATGCAACTCATGCTATGTTGCAGATAATTCAGCTGGCTACAGAAAGTCAGATGCTCTGATGTGTCATGCCAGCAAAACATTATTTTGCAATAAAGCTAATAATAGCATGATAAAAACATTATTACAACATTAATTATAATTATATTATTAATAGTAAAAGAATTAGCATTGCATGTTGTTTCTTATATCATTATCAATAACAATTTTTTTGCATTATAAAGCTGCACGCTGGCAAAGGCACTTTCTTAAATATTTATTCTGCTTGACATCAGAAGCGGGAAGCCTGAACTGTTTACCACCAAGAACGTCCTGGAAAACCTCTCTGGGATCTGCAACCCCCTCAGAAACACCACACACTTATATAAAACTCTTGGAAGAACATGAGGCTGACACAATGTGTGAGATCACACTTTCAGTCTGTCCCCCTTGCTCTTTTGTATGGCATTTGCCATCTTGCGGAGACATTTATTCCACCTTTCAGACCATAATTCTTAATAAGAAGATTTGTTTTATTTGTTTGAAGACTGTGATCAGCATCATTTTGCAGACTACACACTGATATCTTCAGATTTATGTTTATTGAAATGTATCAAGATACCGTAAACCAGTGGATGCTGCCCTCAGTGACCAGGAGCTTGTCCCAAGCACTGTAATCAAATATTAGGTCTGATTACAATGTTGCATGCATGCTTTTTTCTAAATTGGATTAGGTCTATTGAAATATTGGAATTTTCCCAAACCAACCCCAAAGACAAGAAGGCCCCTTAGCAGCAGAAAGATCCCCACGGAATTCTAGCAGACCACAAAAGGAAATGTGTTAAGGGCTAAATTAAATCCATCATTTACATGGGCAGAAAAGGGTAAAAAGAATACAATGATAGTACTTTCTTGCCATGCCCTGAGCACCACAAGCTGTAAACAGATGAGGGGAAGCAGCATTGTGCCATCTGGCACTGCGCTGGGAGCTAATTCAATCCCACTATCCCAAAAAGTGGTAGAGCCTGTTATGGAAACACCTCTTCTGAAGCAAGACATCTCTGAGCTGCACATTTCTGAAGGACTGGGGAGTATTCAGGGGAAATACTGCCACAAGTTCACTTTGGTGTTATTCTTCCTCCCCCTCCACAAATCTGCTACTGGCCACCTGCATGAGATGCAACACTAACTACGCAGACCTTTGGTCTGCTCTGGTGTGTCCATTCTTATGTTCAACCTCACACAACCTCAAACCATTTTTAGGAGGGATTTTGTTTTCCTGACACAAGTTTTTTTCCTCTTTTTGAATAGCAAGGCTCATCAGACCTGCCATGTCAGCTAACGTTTTTCTCTCTATGACCTATCAGCTCATATTCTCCTCCCAAAGCATTTCAAAATATCTGAAAGATATATCTAAGTTTCACAGGCATTTCATCTTTCAATTCTGGCTTCTGTATTGCCTATAGCTTTTGAAAAGCACAGCTACATCCTACTATTGTTTCTTCTGTTATTTCTTCATAGAGGCTGCTTCTGTTCAGCATGCTTTTGAAATCATGGTAATTACACAGTTATCCTCTGGCATATCTGCACAGATGTATGCATAAAGACCTCCCTAGAAGTTTTAAGATGTACTCACTCACCACTGATATTTCATCTGTTTCAGTATATGGTGGGCTATTCTGGAATGGAAACTAGGAAGATTGTTTCAGCCAGACACTGCTGCAGCAGAGAAGCTGCATCTCCTTCCTCAGGCAGCAGGGGCCCTAAATTGCTCCAGAAGTGAAAGGTAAGACCTTAAACTGTAGCAGCTAAAGCCATCCAGGCTTTAAGTCAGAGCCCTCCTTTAGGAAGTCTCGCTCTTAGATCCCTGAAAAGGTCAAGCATTTAAAGAGATATGAAGCAAAAATGTTGTTGCTGCCTAATTTTCAAGGCCATAAGCAAAAGGTTTCTCAGGAGCCTTGAAGCAAATGCCAAGGTACAGAGAATTTTTTTCATGAAAACCTTTGCTGCCCAAATGAAAGTTTACAACTCTCAACTTGCAGAGGAAACAAAGGAAAAAAAAAAAATGTACATACTATAACTGCCGCAAGGCAACAAAAATTCAGAAAGAAATAATTCACAGCAAGGTTAAAGAAACAGAAGAGAAGAATTACAATAATGTAACATAACAGGTGTAAGAAAGCAAAATGAATGTATTAGGTAGGGCTGGATCAACATAAGACACTAGCATGGCATGACCTTCAGAGCAAAGGTGTACAAAGAGTAAATTACTGTCAAAACCAATGTGTGATCTACTGCCAGCAGCAGCTAATTTGCTACAGTGTGAGAGGAGGGGTGACATGGGATTACAGCTGTCGTTTATGCATGGGAAAAAACAATGCAATGGAGGTTTGTGGGCACCACAGCGCTGGCCAAACTGAGCTGGCAGGTGACTTTCTGGTGCATTCCTCATCAGGATTCAGGGAAGTTTCAATGGCCCAGAGGATGTCTGAGGCATGTAAGAGAAAGGAAAATAAACCTAAAAGTTGCTGCACACAGATATGAATAAAAGAGACTGTGCTTGGAATGGTGCAAGCGTAATGACTGTGAAATGGTACAGACTAGGTGAGGTAAGTGGTTTTTGCATGCACAGTGTGTGTGGGCAAATTCCCATGGGAACAAGAAAAAGTTGAAACGTTCCATCCTTACTGTGTATGCTAAATATTCAACATTGGATAAAAGGCCAGAGAGCCTGATATCACATCTGAGAAGAGAAAGCTACCTATAACAATAAATTTAAAACCATTTTGGGTTGGACAGTGGATGGATGTAAAAGTGCCTGTCCTGTACAGAGAAACAGCAGATGATCCAAGGTCAGTAGATTGACAAAGACTTACTTCAGATATGTCTGCCAGAAGGTAATTTGGAAAGACAGCCATTATCTGCAGGTCATGCTAAAGGATTGTGCTGTGTCCCAAAGTGAAGAGAGCAAAGAGGACCCCTAAGGAGATCTCAAAGAGCATTCATGTTTGAGCTTTATTCATCTGGTCTGATGTCATAAATTTATGATCCCCATAAATGGATATCTCTCGCCAGTTGGTCTTTATAGCTGCCAACAAGGTAATACACTGACAGTACAGTTCAGTGTTCACATCACTGCCTTCTGAGACGGATGCAAATCATAAATATAAATTATATATTTGCATATGAGAAGGACCCTTACTCAAATTATCGTTTTAAACATTAGGAGACAGCCAATTTAAATATGGCTTTTCTTGTGTGTTTAACTTTTAATTAATTGTATTTCTCTATCATGAAGCTACTACAGTCAAACATATCGGAATGCCACCGTGCTCAGCAGAATAAGAATTCACTTCCCTAACAAGCTGACAAGCAAGTCCTCCTGCAAGTCAAGTTAGTCAAGAATAAATTTAGAACTTAT
Organism: Pezoporus wallicus; assembly: GCF_028554395.1. Taxonomy (NCBI): domain Eukaryota; kingdom Metazoa; phylum Chordata; class Aves; order Psittaciformes; family Psittacidae; genus Pezoporus; species Pezoporus wallicus. The sequence goes on along the minus strand of NW_026642757.1, from coordinate 581,436 downwards.
CAGATGCCATAAGAGTTTGCAGTTTTACTAGCAAGTAAGAAATCTCCTTGATTTTATGATCTTATGAACCTAATTGCAAACTGAATGAAATTATAAAACTGTATATTATAGAGTGGCATTAGATACTCTCCAGTTACATATCAACAACATTTCCATTACAATATTATTTCATTCTACCTTCTTGGGCTTTAAAATTGATTTTGGTTATAGCAGCCATATAATTTCTCTGCTACATTAAGATGTGAGACTCTAAACTGTGACATCCTATAAATAAATCTGGGAAAGACAAACTTCTGATATTTTGTTGTCACTTAATAAAGGAGGAGAAAAATGGACAGAGAAAAAAGAACTTCTTTTGGTGAGGTAATCTAGTTGACTTTCTAGTACAGAAGAATGAGACTAACAGATTATCTTTGACACTTGGGTCATTTTGTAATAAAGCAAGAACAAATGTCTTTAGAATCTGAATTCAGTACTTGTGAAAACCTGTTCCTCTGGTAGAAACAGTAAGATGAAATCACAGGTCCAGCAAATGCCCATCATCTTTCCTAGTATTTGTGCCAACAGTGGTTAATAGGATTCAAATATATTCTTACTGGGAGGTGTTTCAACACTGTATTTTCAAGGGATGGTACTTTCTGCTTTTAGATACCAAATTTTCCTCCTCTTTTATTTTTTTTCCGCGCAGAACTTAACTCCTTGTAGGATGATTTTTAACAAATGATGTTTGCTACCTAAAGCGGCTGGCAGAAGCATATCCTCCTCACAGCATGAAAGCACATTATACTGATGTGCTATAGAGAGCCAGGAGCTAAATTAAAATTTTCTCCCACAGCCTATGGAGTCTGACAATGATAATACTTTAATTACAAAACTGAAATTCAGGCTATGTTGGTTGAAAGGCTTCCCAGAGCTTACCAGTCATTCTGAGCTCATTTCTTTTTTGAAGGAGAAGCCACAGAAACCAGAAGAAACTTCTGAGGCTGTTCAGTTTTGACCCCATGCCAAGCGCAGCTTGAGGGCACAAGTTAGTTAGGGGTTTTAGTCTTGGTTTCCACTCAAATACCCCAGTACCAAGCAAAATTCAGACAAAATGGGAAGCCTCCCACCACTGTCGTATTCCATCTCAGCAATTCACTGGGAAAGCTCATTCTGTGACTCCTCTAAAACTGCACGATAAACCTCAAAGCAGCTAATTGACTGAAATATATCTCTGCATCTTTGCCTAACATGGCCACCCAAGATGCTGTGATATTACCAAATATGTAACAGAGAAGAAAGCAACTAAACTCAAGCCAGAAGCATGGTCATTACTGAAGATACAGGCTTCTCAGAAATGTTAGTTTACAGACAGAAGTGGAAAAATTATTTCAAAGTATGGAGAAATGGGACAAAAATTACAGTAGAGTATATATACTGCATAGCTTCAGGGAAGTTGTGTGTGGGAAAAGGAACTGCTCTGAACATGGGTCAACAGCAGAGAGGGGCAGCTTCTCTGCAGATCAAATTCACATCTGGAAAACCAATCCACTATGTCCTTGTGGGGCCCAGGCATATACTCCTCCTCCCCTCTGGGGGGGGGGGGGCAGCTGACTCCTAGGATCCGTAAATTCACTCACCTGAAGCTGTTGTACACATATTTTATCTTACTTCTTTTGCCTCCCTAGAAAACTAATGAGATTCTTTTCCAGGGTAATATTAACAGATTTTTCACAGTAATTTGCTTTCAGCTTCCTATAGTCAAAATAAGAAAGTTCTTAAGCACTGTTTAAACCTGAAATTAAGTTTATTGTTTTCTGCATGGCTTTGTAGTAGGTTCATAAAGCAAAAGAAGGTTTACACATAACAGAAACTAATGTCGTTTTGGCTTTTGGTCAGCTTTTATTAAAGAGATAGGGAACTTTGTCTATTCTGAGTGCTTGCTGCATGCCTAGGTTCATTCATGCCTATTCAGGTAAGCCAAAAAAAAAGTAAAAGAAACCTCTTCAGAACTGCAGTCAAAGGCAGAGTTAGAATATACATTAGAAGAGTGGAGGAGAGGAGAGACTGAGTCTCACTGATTCGCTGTGCTGGCCTTCTGCTGTTACTCGCCAGAAATTTGGAACAGATTTTCCTTTAGGTTCAAGCTCAGCTTAGTGTATGAGAATAGAGATTGGCACTAGTTATATGTTCCTGACTCTTACAGACAGTCTACACCTCTGACAAAGGCTTAATCCAGCAGAAGAAATTTATCAGAAAGTACATTCAAGAGCCAGAGACTACTGATCTTTCTAGCTCAAGCTGACCCCTATTCTGCAACAGTCTAAGGTGGCTTTGGCTCATGCAGATTACAAAATCTTCTGCCTTCTCTCTTGTTCCATTCTGAAACTCTTAGCTAAGCATACTATAGCTGAGAATCAAGGGCAGGCTGTAATTTATAAATTACAATGATAAATTATAATAATCACTGAGGTTTTTCGCAGCAGGATTTGCTAAAGCACATACACAGTTAACCAGTACAACCACTGAAAACTTCACTGTTTCTTTTGATTGTGATTTTGTAGTTTAATGCCATGAAAAACCATGGACTATTTTTTTTTTTTTACACAGTATGCTAGAGATTGGAAGGGACCTCAAAAGATCATCTGGTCCAATCCCCCTGCCAGAGCAGGAACACCTAGATAATGTTACACAGGAATGTGTCCAGGTAGGTTTTGAATGCCTCCAGGGAAGGAGACTCCACAACCTCCCTGGGCAGCCTGTTCCAGTGTTCCGTCACCCTCACTGAGAAGAAGTTTCTTCTCAAGTTTAAGTGGAACCTCTTGTGTTCCAGTTTGTACCCATTACCCCTTGTCCTATCATTGTTTGCCACTGAGTAGAGCCTGGCTCCATCCTCGTGACACTCCCCCTTTATATATTTATAGACACTAATAAGGTCACCCCTCAGTCTTCTCTAAACTGTAGAGACCCAGCTCCCTCAGTCTTTCCTCATAAGGGAGATGCTCCACTCCCTTAATCATCTTAGTTGCCCTGCGCTGGACTCTCTCCAGCAGCTCCCTGTCCTTCTTGAACTGAGGGGCCCAGAACTGGACACAATATTCCAGATGGGGTCTCACCAGGGCAGAGTAGAGGGGAAGGAGGACCTCTCTCGACCTACTAACCACCCCCCTTTTAATACACCCCAGGATGCCATTGGCCTTCTTGGCCACAAGGGCACAGTGTCGGCTCATGGTCATCCTGTCGTCCACTAGGACCCCCAGGTCCCTCTCCCCTACACTGCTCTCTAACAGGCCTTCCCAACCGATACTGGAACCTGGGGTTGTTCCTGCCCCAATGCAGGACTCTACACTTTCCCTTGTTATATTTCATCAAGTTATTCCCTGCCCAACTCTCCAGCCTGTCCAGGTCTCGCTGGATGGCAGCACAGCCTTCTGGTGTGTCAGCCACTCCTCCCAGCTTAGTGTCATCAGCAAACTTGCTGATAGTACACTCAATTCCCTCATCTAAATCATTGATGAATATATTAAATAATACTGGTCCCAGTACTGACCCTTGAGGCACTCCATTAGTTACAGGCCTCCAACTAGACTCCGCCCCATAGACTACAACTCTCTGGCTTCTCTCCTTCAGCCAGTTCACAGTCCACCTCACTACCTGATCATCCAGTCCACACTTCCTCAATTTAGCTGTGAGGATGCTGTGGGAGACTGTGTCAAATGCTTTGCTGAAGTCAAGGTAGACCACATCCACCGCTCTGCCATCATCTGTGTTATTTCCTCATAAAAGGCTAAGAGATTGGCCAAGCATGATTTCCCCTTGGTGAAGCCATGTTGACTGCCCCTCATAACCCTCTTATCCTTGATATGCCTTAAGATGGCACCAAGGATAAGGTGTTCCATCACTTTCCCAGGGATGGAGGTGAGGCTGACCGGTCTATAGTTACCCGGGTCCTCCTTCTTGCCCTTTTTGAAGACTGGAGTGACATTTGCTTTCCTCCAGTCCTCAGGCACCTCTCCCATTTCCCAAGACTTGGTAAAGATGATGGAGAGTGGTCTAGCAATGACTTCCGCCAGTTCCTTCAGCACCCGCGGGTGCATCCCATCTGGACCCATGGATTTATGGATGTTCAGATTGCTCAACTGATCTCTAACCCATTCCTCATCGACTAAGGCAAACCGCTCCGTTGACCTGACTTCATCTAAGGTCTCAGGGGTACAAGGCTCTTCAGGACTGCCTGCAGCAGAGTAGACAGAGACAAAGAAGGCATTCAGTAACTCTGCCATCTCTGTATATTCTGTCACCAGGGCACCCATCCCCTTCATCAGTGGGCCTACATTGCCTCTGGTGTTAGTTTTTGTCTGCCATGTATTTGAAAAAGCTCTTTTTGCTGTCCTTGACCCTTCTCGCCAGGTTTAATTCTAAGGAGGCCTTAGTCATCCTAGCTGCCTTCCTACATCCTCTAGCAGCAGCCTTATATTCCTCCCAAGTGGCCAGCCCCTCCTTCCATGACCTGTAAACTCTCCTCTTCCACTTGAGCATACCCAGCAATTCCCTATTTAGCCACGCAGGTCTCCTGGCCCTCTTCCTTGACTTCTTACCTGTCGGGATGCTCCGATCTTGAGCTCGGAAAAAGCAATCCTTGAATGCCAACCAACTATCTTGGGCCCCTTTACCTTCAAACAGCCTTGTCCATGGGATTTCCCCTAGCAATTGCTTGAAAAGGCCAAAGTTTGCCCTGCTAAAGTCCAGGGTTGCAATTCTACTTGCTATTCTACTAGTGCTACCACAGAAGATCCTGAACTCCACCATCTCGTGGTCGCTGTAACCAAGGCAGCCCTCAACCCTTACTGCTTCGACCAGATCCTCCTTGTTAGTGAGGATGAGATCCAGCAGCACTCCTCTCCTGGTTGGCTCATCCACCATTTGCATGAGGAAGTTATCATCCATACACTGGAGGAACCTCCTGGACTGTGGCTGGGTTGCTGAGTGGTCCTTCCAGCAAACATCAGGGAAGTTAAAATCCCCCACGACAACCACGGCCTGTGACTGTGAGGCCGCTCTCAGCTGCCTGTAGAAGGCCTCATCAACTTCCTCACCCTGATCTGGTGGCCTGTAACAGACACCCACAACGGTATCGCCTCTGCCAGCCTGCCCCTTAATTCTCACCCACAGACTCCCAACTCACTCGTCATCTGTCCCTGGACAGAACTCAGTGCATTGTAGTTGCTCCCGTACATAAAGAGCAACCCCACCACCCCTCCTGGCTGGCCTGTCTTTCCTGAAAAGGACATAGCCCTCCATGACTATATTCCAGTCATGTGAGCTGTCCCACCACGTCTCTGTAATTGCCACCAGATCATAGTCTCCTGACTTAACACAGGTTTCCAACTCCTCCTGCTTATTTCCCATGCTGCATGCATTGGTGTACAGACATTCCAGGGAGCGAGCTGAGCACACCGATTTCACCCTAGGATTATAGGAGGCCTCCCAGTCTTCATCAACTCTGGAGTGCTGCCCCACTGGGGCAAGCCCAGCTACAACCCCATCCACCTTCGAATCTAGTTTAAAGCTCTCCAAACGAGCCCTGCTAATTTGTGCCCCAGCATCCTTTTGCCTCTGTGAGATAAACCTTTCCCACTTGTCATTGTCCAGACTGGTGCCCTATAAAACCAGCTGTTATCAGAGAATCCAAAGCCCTGCCTGTAGCACCAGTCTCGAAGACAATCGTTTATGGACTGAATCTTCCCATTCCTTCCCACATCATCAGTGGAAGATGGAAGGAGTGAGGAGAAGATCACTTGAGCCCCAGACTCTTTCACCATCCGCCCCATTTCACCATCCCCCCAGACTCTTTCACCATCCTTTCCATTAAGGAGATTTGTAACGTTGCACATTGTTCTATTAGTGACTGAGGGACTGCTTTGTCAAAGAACCAATGGAAAGAAAGAGTTCAGAGATGAAAAGAATAAAAGGATGAACAAAGAATATGGTGACTTTTTAGGTGATGCGAATGTCTTTCTTAAGTGCTTTTGAGCTGAACTTCACACATGCCTGTTCCATTCTCCTTTCTAAGGCAACTCTAATGGCTCTTTTAGCATTGTGATGACACATGCATATGGATGGGAAGCTCTCCTGAGCTCCCTGAATGCTTTACAAGCCCAAGAGACTGCATTTTAAGTATTTAACCAGAGCACTTGCCTTCAATGTATATATTACCTTGCAAATTGCCAGTGCTACAGAATATTCATACCAGCTCATAGGGGACCGAAATTATACTAAACCTGACAGCAGCCACACTGCCATCACATATGTTCTTGGTCAAAGCCTCTGAACTACAACTGTATAGGCTTTCATGTAACCAATCCATCTTTTATTTTGTTTGTGGTACAGCGCTCAGACTTCCAAACCATGTCTAACTTTTCCTCCAATGTGATTACTTGCTGACATTGTGTCAAGTTCAGACTAATGGTTTTCGCGCATCATTAATCATAGAATCATAGAATCAACTAGATTGGAAAAGACATTTAGGATCACCAAGTCCAACAACTGAACATATTCAGAATGGGGATCCTACAACAGGTTTCAAAGTAACTTGAACAGATTTTGTTATTAAGTTTTTCCTAAATGGCCCACTTCTCAGCTTGTGTCTCTGTCCTCATAAACATTTAAAATATATAGTTAATACCTCCACTTCCCAGGAAGTGTCATATTAGCTCTTGAGTTTTTTTCAAGATGAAATTTATAAATCAAGTGCCTTGTAATGGCCTTCCAAATGAAATAAAGATCTCATTTTCTGCCTTCTATTAGTATTGTCTGGCTTACTTCTCCACAGTGGCCTGTTGTATGTGTTTATATAGGTCCATAGGGTTTTTTCATATGAAGGAAAATAACAGACCATTGCAATTCTGTATAAGCTGTCACTAAGGAATCAAAATGATGCTCTAGCCTTTTCTAGCCTTTCCTCGCCTGACCATTTCCTACTGCACAAAAGTGATAAAAAACTCTGTAATAAACATCTTTTACACAAGATCCCCATTATATGTATTTAGCAAAATAGCAGGGTTTAGTGGAGGGATGACATATACTCCAAAAGACAGACAGAAGCCTAGCATAAATAATGAGGCTATGACATATGTCTTTCCTATGATGACAAAATGAAAGCCTGTATTTTGACTAAGTCTTACTTGAAACTCTTAAGTCCAGATTCCACACACACAGCAATATATAAGCATCTTAAACCTGGAGTGGGCTAGTGAGCTGGTTGAAAGCGTGGTTCCTGCTCCAGTTCAGGCTCCAACCTTCCTACTGTTTGAGGGTTTAGGGGAAGAACCTGGGACTGAGAGAATAGGCTGGCTAATCTTTCCTTTCCAAAGTCCATTTATTAACATATGTTACATCTTTATTGCTCAGTTGTTTCCTAAGCACTTGAGTATAACAAAAGCTGAGAAACTAACATTTATGCACACCTTTGCTTTGAATCATTAATAAAGATTACTATTCGATTTTATTTTCTAGCTCAATGAAAGCTGTCATACTGGGTGGGAAGGAAGGAGTATATTTTTACTTCCTTTAGTGCATAAACCATGAAGATTAACATTTTTATATATATATATAACTGCATCCACATCTGAGAGCATTAAAGAAGGTAAACCTTCTTTTTAACCTATGCCAGAATAATCAAAAAGTTTTGAACCACATGGAGAGAAACTGTGAAAGCAGAGATAACTGGTAATAAGCTGTTTTCCATGGTTGTATTCTGCCTGGAACAAGTTTCCTCCTAATCTGAAATAGCCCAAGTCTACTAACTGACAGGGCACATTGCAAGGTGCCTGTATTCATGTAGAGTGTGGTAGAAGATAGCTATTGCATCTGTGTGGGAGAAGCATTTCTGTTTCTGGCAGAAGGCTGATTCCTGGTTGTTGCTAGGGTAAGCTGCTATTTAATTTCATGGTGAATTGTGTGAGAGATCTGTTTTTCTTTGCAGTATAAATCCTAGTAAATTGCCAAACACAATATGTGTTTGCTTTAAACAACCTATTCTTATTGTCCATTGATGGACAAAATTCTAACCTACTAAAATGAGAATAATCCACAAAAATCATTTTACCCTGTGGAGGCAGCTGCACATCAAAAGCTTATGTAAAGCATCAACCTCTCTCTTTCATAGTTAAATGGTCCAAGTTTCACATGAACTGACAATCTCTTTTTTTAACACACATATCCCCATAGAGCCCTGTCCAGCAGAGAACATATATAGTGACACTTATTTTAAAGATGAAAAACTCTGACACAGACAAGCTATGGGCCAAATAAACTGCACCTAATAGGATTTTCAAGAAGCCTGGCACGCCTCGTCAGAGGCTTCAAGCACTGTGACAACCTGGCTTCTTTCTGCTAAGTCACTCTTGTTTTGTCCTGCATGCATTTCACTGCCGTAGGTGGAGAGATCTGAAGTTTCCAGACAGTTTCCAGATTGAAAGTACACCTTACACTTCAGAAACAAGGTATTCTGTAAGAAACATCACCATACCAAGAACCAAGAAACATCACCATACCAAGAAAGTATACCAAGTCTTTAAGTCAAGTATAATTTATTGGTAGCTTGAGGTTATTAATTCAACCAAGTTATTTACCCAAGGAGAGATAATAGCAGACAGAAGTATCGTTATATAGAGATTACAAGAAGTCGAGATGCACAAAAAGGTGCCAAAGCTGTAAGAAAACTTCATCCCACTTGTCCTACCACAGGTGGATGCTGTATCTGCTGAGGCAGAGGAGGATGATCATTTATCAAAGTTTCTTCTTACTATGAGTTTTCCACTACACAAGCTGGTTTTCACAATACCATTTTTCCTATCAGCTGTAAAATTTCTCTTTAAAAATGTCTCTCTATATATTCCACTGACAAATAGTGGCATGTGAACATCTACTTAAGTGCTTAAAATGCGCCATGTTTGGTTATCCCAGCAGCGTGGACTAGGTGTTTCTGGTACTCTAGGGTCCATTATTGTTATTTATCAAATTTTAGAAATCATTTTGAAATGGGACAATGAGAACTACCTGCGTACCACAACTTTAAACAGTCACATAATACTGCTCTGCTTCACTCTCATTTCTACTGCTTGTTAGTCTTAAAATTGAGTTTGATATTTTGACCACCAAGCAGCACTTTTTCCTGTGAAATGCTTCATTAAAGGACCAGAAATATTTTCACAGGAAGGCTTCCTGACCTTAGGATTTATTTTTTTTTTTCATGTCTGTGGTTGCAACACCATGATAATTTTGGTGCTCCAAATCGAGGATGCCATAGTCCCACCCTTCATCTCCCTCCAGTCCCCTTTCACAGCATCCTGTGACAGCTCTAGTCCTTGTGCAAATGCAAAGTGAGCACTTCAGGACTTTTAGGATTGCTAGGGACCTTGAACCTTCCCCTTAGGGGCCAAGTGAGCACAACAAGTTGAGATTTGAAGGTGGAAATACATCCCTACATTGCCTGGCTTGGTACAAGACAGTGCTCTTCAGCCAAATCCAGTTCAGATTATAATGCTTCAACACTGAACTGACATTACTTTTTAAGACACAAAAAAAAAAAAAAAAAAAATCCAATAGAAGGACTTGATTCAGTGGTGTTTTGACTGAGCAGAAAATACATGACCTGTTAAAAAATTATAATTTCTTTCTAAAAGAAAAGATCCCTTCATCCTTTCCATTAGAGTACACAGCATTCACAGACATAGGTACCTCCTACATAAATTACTGATGGTCCAAACAACATATGGTTTAGTTTGAATATTTTATTCAGCTCTGTCATGGGATTTAACTTTAAGTGAACTCTTAATTCCATCTGAAAGGCCCCCAAGACTACTTCCCTAAAAACAAACCAAAATCAAAGAATGACTTGGACTGAATCCAGGCAAGCCATTATAATTCAGAATTCAAAAGGCAATGTCACAAGGAATGATCTAAAGTCACAGGAAAGGACAGAAATAGCACAAGAAAGCTTTCTCACACTCTGTCTAGTGTATTTCATTTGTGTGAGAAATTGTAATGGAAACAGTAGACATAGACAGGGAAACAACTTATACTGTTCTAGAGTATCCTCTTGAAAAATCTCTAGCAGGCTTTGTCTGCATTTAGGAAAATGAAACAACATATTGTCATTGTCCTCATCAGAAGATGTAGGAATGAACTTAAGTACTCCCTTAAGGTAGGCTGGAACTAAGAAACAGGATATGGAAAACTCATGTACCCATTAGCAAAGCATCTTTTGAAAATATCATACAAATAAGCAACACCTACGAAAGATTTCATCTGCATTTCAGCTCTTGCAGGGAACTTGCATGTATACAAATTCTGTGAAAGCCTGTCCATGTATCTCTCTGAAATGGTTAATAGGAAAACAAATTTATATGACGAATTTTACATTTTCATTGTACAGCTGCCATTCTGAAGATGCATGAAAGAATCCCACATTGTTGAGCTACCCGATTATCACCAAGTTTGACTGATCTTTCCATGTATCTTTATTTAGCTAACCTGGTTTTGTCTTGCTTAATGAAACCTGGATTAGCATTCAAGAAAGCGGTTAAGGACATGCCTAACTTGAAACACATGAGCCCTGACCTCTGGTCTCATTTAGAGTCATAGAATCACAGAACAGTTTGAGTTAGAAGGGATCTTAAAGATCATCTAGTTCCAACCCGTGCGCCTCGGGTAGGGACACCTTCCAATATACCAGGCTGCTCAAAGCCCCATCCAACCTGGACTTGAACATTTCTAGGGATGGGGCATCCATTGCTTCTCTGGACAACCTGTGCCAGTGTCTCACCAAATTCACACTGAAGAACTTCTTAATATCTAATCTAAATCTACCCTTTTTCACTTTAAAGCCGTTACTCCTTGTCCTATCAGATGCTTGTTCCACTAGCAACTCATTTTGCTGCTCTGCTACAGCAGCATAAGCGAGTCCTCAGGGAGCCTACAGCAACCCAAATGTGAGATTTATCATTGATTTCAGCCGGCTGAAGAAGGGATCCCATTTTTTTGGTTTTTGCTCACCTCAAACATCCATTTATAAACCTATAATAAAGGTTGCAGCTTTAGGTGCTGACCAAAACATCCTAAATCCCAATACTACAATTAAACTTCTTCTTCAAGATTTGTCTTGTATGCTAGCTGCTATGGCCTTTTTGATGTAATTTTTGTTGCCGCCACTTGTTAGGGGCCTACATTTGATTCTTTTCTTATCCATGTTGCCTAGCAGGGGAAAAAACATATAGGTGCCTAATAATGAACGCAAAATAAGATTCAAATCATCTAGGCTTCATTTTTAGCTCGGCAAAAACAGGGCCCCAGAGTATTCTAGTTTTGTCATTAATTTTGTTTTTGTAAATCCTACTCTGAGTGTAAAGGGATTATGAGAACTGCTGGGGACAAGGGAATAATAATCCTTACCAATATTTCCTTTGAAATGCAGACCTTGAGTTCCCTAACGGTAAATCATTCCAGTGGATTAGTCACAGAGACTCACTGCGAGAACGTATCTCTGCTAAAGTTAAAAGTCTCTTCTAAACATTTAAAGCCATTTATTTAATTTATAAACCAGCTATTTTTCAATTGATGTTCTGCTTACTGATTACTGCGAAAACTTACTAAATTTTCATTTAAGATGTTCAAGGTTAAAAAAGCTTTTCTTTCATTCATTCATGAACTATATACAGGAAAATGGCTTTTTCTACATATGTTTATACTGGAATAAATACTAAAATATTTCACTGTAAATAGCATTAGAGGAGAACTCAAGAAAGGTCTGATTTGGGGTGCTTTGCCTAAATTATATATATGAGAGAAGCAGAAGAGGATTCTTCAAACAATGAGAATCAGATATCATCAAACACTTGGTTTAGGTATGGTATTGACAGGCTAAAGGACAATGCCCTAATTAGAGGCAGAATATATATTCTCTCAGTGTCCGAAAGTCTGTTCTTAAAGGCAGTCTTTCTTGTAAGACTAAACCACAAGTAGTTCCTTTTTGCCACTAGTGTTTCAGTTAGCTGCCACCATCATGAATTAATAATATTTATTCATTTAACTGAAGTATAAATTTTTTATTTATGGAATTATTTCAGTCCAGTGCTGATGAGAAGTAAAACATTCACTTATGAAAAAGAAAACAAGTCCATTTTTTTAAAGGATGGCCTGAATCACATGGAAGAAGGTGCAGGAAACCCACCACACCTAAAAGGCATCTTCAGACCAAGACCACCCCCCCCCAACTGCTTATGAGAATGTGAGAAAGAGGAGATGTACTAGCGCTTGTTAAATCAAGCATGGCTGGAAAAAGAAAGGAATTACTCCCAAATACAGAAAATTCAGATACATCAATTGCAGTATTAAGAAACAAAAGAGAGGGTTAATCCCAACCATAATGTTCATGTTATTTTCATCAGCCCTTATAGCAAACTAAGTGGCATAAAATCCATTGTTCGGCAGCCAAATGTTGTCAAACCAACCTGACAGCAAATTGTAAAAGCACTTTAAAGATGCTTCCAGTGTGGAGACAGCCCAGAGAACACATGCAGTCAGAAAGGCTGAAATGTTATTACTATGCATAAACTGTACTATCACCACTCCTAGCTCTTGATTTTGTTGTATGTACATTGTTTTAATTTTATGAAAGCACCATCCTGTTCTTCCTTAATCTCACCTCTGTTTATACATACCACCAGTGAGCATCTTACTGAGACTTCTAATTTTTGTGAGATCTATCTCCCTCTCTTGCTTTCTCTCTGTCTCATTATTTTCAAATGAAATGGCATTAACATTACCCTTAATAAAAATATTATTCTCAGATGCAGCTTTTACAAGTCCTGCTCTAATACCTTCATGAAATTTATTTCTGAGCAAAGACATCATGGTAGCAATTTAAGGCTCAGAACGCTAACTGTGCTTGAATTCCTTCCAATCCAAGCACAGCTGGCTGAGAATTGATTTTCCATTGCAGTGTGATGTTGGCATGCTTGCACTGTAGAAACTAGGTTGCCTGCCAGCCTTACTACTGCCATGCAGGAGTAATAACATAATATTATATAGACTTACACATTTATTTCTTTGCAAGCTACGAGAAAAAGAACTCAAAGTTTTTTAGAGTAGGAGCTATATTGTTATTTGATTGACAGACCTTCCAAGGGAAGCTGAATCATTGTAAACCTCTGACTCTGAAATATAACTTTAATTGAGTACATAGTGGAGAAATTCTCCTACAGAGTTTCTCTAGTAGTCTGATCTAGGTTCTCCACAATGGTTTGTAAGGCAGTAGTGGTGCATTTGCTACCTGCTCATAAATCCCAGTCTGATACTGCTTGGTTTTAGTATTCTAAGACAAACACTGAAATTCTGCACTTGAAATCAGTGACTGTTTTCCCAACACAGTCTTATGGGTTATACACAGGGCAGGTGTTGATCCAAAGCAACAGTTTCAGGAGTACTTTAAGCAGGAACAAGGTAGGAATTTCCCTTAAAGACAGAGATTTGTACTCCACCGAGCTACCGGTCCCTCACCTACAACCAAAATGCTGCCTTTGTACCATTAAAAGTGATGGAGGTACAGCAAACAGGGTCAGAAAACCAATTGGGTCTAAAAGGGATTGATTAGCTTCCTGGATTCACTTCAGCTCCAAACTGCTCCACAGGATGACTCTACTGGCACAAACAAGGGATTGGGAAGAAAGAGAGGAAAAGACGGGTTGCTTCTTTTGATGATATGCCAGCAGAAAGCACTCGAATCTACCACCTAAGGGTCATTTTGGTGCTTTTGCTGCCCAGTGAGGCTGTGGTTCCACAGACATTTTTCATTTCACATTCATTCTTACTGCACCACCACCTTTTATAATCCCTGTGGTGGTACAGGTAAAAAATAGCGAGGAATGTATGTAAAAGAGCACTCTTGGGGTAAGGAAGTGAATATGTAACAAACATCATAACTTCTAGTGTACAGATGAATTTTAAGGGTGTAATTCAGGTCCCAGCCTGTCCAGAAGTTCAGTGGATTTTCTTATTCTTTTATTTTTTGATCCAAAGCCTTCCTCTCAACACAGCATTGAAGAGCAGATCTAGAAAACTAAAAGGGAAAAAGAGAGAGAGGGAAGAACAGGACAGAGAATAAAGCTCTATGGAGTCTGAGTATCAAAGTCCAAACTTGTAATTCTGAACTCTCTCATTCAATCCCCATCTAGCTCATAGTGTGGGAGAATCAATCCTGTATATCTTCTGTATGTCTGAATTCAGCTTTTCCTAACTGCCTAGAGATGTATCCTTGCTGAGCCCAGAACTGCGGAATATGTTGTCAACAAATCTGAGAATACGTGCTCCTAGTGAATACCCTTTACCTAAGTTACTCAAGGATTTGCAGACTTTCTCAGGGCATAACTGCACTTTGGGATTACTCTCAAGACTTTCTTGTATTTTACGGAAGTAGGTATGAAAAGCCATTCTATGAACTGTAGGCAGGTATAATAACAACACTGCTCTCTCACAAAGCAGAGAAATGGGAATTCACTCCTCTTCCCCACTGAGCTCCATAATCATTTAAATACCCTAGCCACTGGGCAATGATTATATAGTCACAGTCTTTCTTGTACTCTCTTTCTGACCACATGTTCCTAGGGGTGATCAAAGACTAACCAAACAGTATTATTTCCTGGTGTTATGGAACTATCTTGGGAGGAAGGAACTGAATTCATGTCCTGATCTCCTATGTCAGTGTTCTAAAATAATTAAACTACTACCTAATGAGAAAACACCTTGCAGATAGCTTTTAAAATAATAACTGATTCCTTAGATTATTGAGAAAAAAAAAAAAAGGTGGGGGGCACTTATCTTCCCCAGCTTAAAAGACACAAACAGAATTTAAGGCATATATATGGTCAGAAATATTTAAGTACATCCACAGTGGAACATCTACCTGCAACTGGATTTTGAACCACTTTGAGTGATTCCTTGCACAGGGTTCATTCTATTCTGGATTTCATTTTGAGGGGACAAATTTTCCTGTATCCACTCACAGCTGCAGAGTTAAAGAAATTTAGATTTCACTTGGGTATTGGGGGTGATACTCATAGTCTCTACCATAGTACCCAAACCAAACTTTCTGTGCACTTAAGGACTTCCAGGTTGTATGTGACGGGTAAATCTGAGCTATCAGAAGTTCATTCTTTGTTGCAGTATCTTGCAAAGTCACCAAAGACCCAAATTTCAAGCTGTATCATTCTCTCTTAAGCCTTGTGTTATAGCAATAGGAATCACTTTCTTATTTCTTATTTCTCTCAAATTTCAAGACCCAAAGTCACCAAGTCACCAAAGACCCAAATTTCAAGCTGTATCATTCTCTCTTAAGCCTTGTGTTATAGCAATAGGAATCACTTTCTTATTTAGAAATAAGAGCAGTTAAGTTGAATGAGGCCTAAAAACTTTAAAATGGAATTGAACACAGATCTAAGTACTAAACTTAAGTGACATAAAGGGAACTGCTTGTATGCTTAAAATTTTAGTGGATGCTAGAGTTATCTGTGGAAGTTATAGCTTAGTGTGGGTTTGCAGAATTAATCCTGATTTTCCTAATTTTAATAATTTTAAATATTTGTTTATTTTCAAGGATATCCCAAAACTTCCCATCACATATTTACTGAAAATAGGATCAAGGTAAAAAGAACTTATGTATTAGTAGTTTGCACAAAAATAATATAGTGCCCTCTTTCAACTTCATCAGCACATACCAAATAGTATCCTCAGAACTGTGCTAATACCATTCAAAGATGCTGCTGCAGGAAGATATTAAAGTCCTATTTAAATTGAAGCTGCTAAATAAAAACAGTCTTGCCTGGATTCTGTTACATTTAAGAGACAGGAAAACAAATCAGTGTCGCCAAATGGGAAAGAATGAGATCAATAGGGGAAGAAAGTACATTTCCAACGCATTAAAAATCTGAAAAGTAAAACTAAAAGTTTAAAAACTCTGAACAATTACCTGGTTACATCCTTTTAAATCAAAGTTTATGGCATTTATAGAATGCTAGACATAAGATAATACCTAGCATCTGAGAGCTTAGCATTGCAGTTTTCTGATAATGTACCTCTAAAGGCCTAGGCCTTAAACAGAGCTTTGTAATCATCAGCCATGATTTACGGAAGCAGTAATCCCCCTTCTCCCTATATTTCTTACTATTAAAAAGAAAGATTGGTTTGTCAGATGAAATTATTTTTCTTCAGGTAGAGTTAAAAAAACAGTAAAAACTATAGGTGACCCATATTTCAGCAAAGTTATTTTCTAAAGATTAACTACATTGCTACTGAATAAAAGCCCGAGTCTTCTTGAGCATTATTCACAACTCTTATTTTTCTGTGCAAACTTCCAAAAGGTACATGGAGCGATGCCACTGGAGCTGGAGGGAGGAAAGTATACCAAAGCTCTAGAAAGGCATACGGTTTTATAAAAAAAACCACATATTTCATAAAAAATATGGTTATTGGCATATAGCCCTGCTTTCCATTACACCACTGTATCACATCTTAGTCCATACATGGACCCCAAGTAAAATGAATCACAGAATCACAGGTTGAAAGGGCCCTCAAGGATCATCTGGTCCAACCTTTCTTAGCAAAAAATGGAAATGTTTGGGTGAAGAAGTAGTTTTTCTTATTTGTATAGAGACATAAATCACAGTTTCAGGATCTTCTTTCAAGTCCATTTTGGGTGATACACGTATAATTCTGTTTTCCTCTTAGTACGGGTAGCCACAGCACTAAATGCAATTGCAAAGCTTAACAGAGCTTCAGAGAAAACACATCTGCTAACGCTTAGAGCAGAAACTCACTCCCTGGCTCTCAAATGCCAGGCAGACATTTTCCATGCATCTTCATAAACATGTGAAAGTGCCTTTCTGCAACCACTAAAATTTGGGATGCCACTGAAGTTAATCCCTGCTCTCTTCAGAAGTTCTGTGCCACTTGACTTGAGGCAAAAACATCACATTCAAGCTTTGCTTACCCTCCCCATTTTCCATGTAAATCAGCATCTGATTTGTACTGCAGATGTGTGCAGCAGTTACGCATGTGTTCTGTTTCCTCCAGCTCTTTCCCACAGGCATGGTCAGCTGCTCAGCAGGAAGAGAGGAAGCCCTGAAAGATGAGGGCTCTAAGAGAAACATCCCAGTGATGCCAGTAGAAAAGTAGGGACTGGTTTTGCTGGGCTGCGAGCATACGCTGTCACCTTAACCTAGAAATGAGCTGGGTGGTTGAACATAACTTGGATATTTCTGCTTAAAATGATTTTGGTGTTTATACATAGATACAACTGGCACTCACAGGCTACACACCACCAATCACAAAAAGGCAGTGTAAGAACATACAAGAGCATGCCATATTTCTGTGTGTGGAGTCATTTTACACATCTTTATGTCTGCCACACCTCCCTGCTACAAGGTTATTTTCCTTGGATCACATATAGCAGTTTTGCCATTTTACTGAACAATTTCTACCAGCATATATTGGCTTTTGAGGATTTTATAATATGTAATGCACATCTACATTTATTTCAGTCTTGAGCTTTGGCCTTTAACTTCATATCAGCAAATTATAGCTATCACTCTTATTCAAACAGCTTGGTTATCTGAGTGAACATTAGGTCAGCGAGATGGGTGTTTCTATGGTGCTATTAACCTTAGCCTTTAATTTTTCGTTTATTTTGGAGCCTTGTCAGTACTAAACCTTTCACGCTATTCCTCTGAGTCATAAAGGAAGGAGAAACCTTTAATGACTGCCAACTAATTTCCAAATCAGAGCATGGTTCTTGCTAAGGAACTTGTAGATTTGTGAATGGAAGCAGAGGTAATGTTTTAGCAGCTGTGGACACTAGCACTAAACCTACAGAGTCTGTTAAAGCCAAAATCAACCATATGTTCTTATATACTGCTGTGTCAGTGAAGTCATTCAAATATTACATTAGATTTATTCAAAATTTTCCAATATAAAGGGAAGAAAGAAAAAAAGGCAGCCTGTCTAGACTGCATTGAGAGAATGTTTTTATTAGGTTTTGACAGAAGTCAAAAGCTGTCACTTTAGCAATATGGGAGAACAACAAATGATATTACAGCCATCAAGAGGCTGAATAGAAACATACAGCTGATCGATTGAGAGCTAAGACCCTTGAAGTTACTTGTTAACCAATGTCTGAAACAGCACTTCATTCTTCCTTTTTAATTACTTCATTTGTGCGTCACCCAGAGCCCTTTCTCCATAAAAAAACTAATTCTGGGAAATGGTTTCCGTGAATGTCTTCTGACTGTGCTCTATAGCCAGTAGACAGGGACGACCTAGTTACAACAGTCGATAAGCCACATTTCCTAACACCTTGAGACCAAGTCCTGTGGAAGCACCACCTACTTGGAAATGCCTGCTGAAGAGTTCATAGACTCTGAATTACTAGACACACAGGTACGTCACCTGCTCTAATGGCAGAGTTCTGCATTCACAGTCATTTAGATCTGATGGCAACATTAGAATTATCACCAGAAGCTAATCAGAGAACTTCTGTCAGGTAAGACTTAAGCAGCTTTGCAGAACCATTAAATACCTAAGGCAGTACTTCAGAGCATGTAAGAGAGGATTGTTTTTCTTTTAAAGGGTTTTAAATTGTGTTACTGTGGTTTTATACATTATTTAATGACTGCTAAAAGAGTAATACAATTCTCAGCCCTCCAGCTACACATCCCACCACTTCTTTGGTTTTTCAGTAATTGGTGGTAGAAAGTATCCTAAAAACCTTTTTAATCATGCAGTTAAAAATATAAACCACATTATTTCAAAGCCTAATGAACAAGTCTCCTTTGCTTTCGTTCATTCACCTATCCATTATCCAATCCACCTTTCTACAAAGTCTGGCAAGCTACCACAAAAGTAAGTGGAAAAGAAAGGGACAAACTTGGCTTGACTTTCAGAAGTTCCAGAGCCAGACAACAGACTGTTTTTCAGATTTCCTTGCACAAACCATCCACAGAGAAAACTCATTTTTTGCCTTTCCCACTGCAGTCTCCCAGCCCTGTACACCTGTGCCCTGTCACATTCATTCTCCATCATCACCTGCCATGTGAAAGTAATACTAAGTGCACCACATGCAATCAAAGGGGAGTTTTCATTACACAGCCATCCAGGTTTTTGTGGGTCACCACTTAATGTGCTAGAGACCCTGCAACAGGATTTCATAGCCCACAGGGGGCAAAGACCTGACAGAAACAAAGTTTGTGCATATCTCTTTCTGTAGGGAAAGGCACTCATCTCAACTCTAATTTAAGAGGCAGCAGTACCAAACTCCTAAGCATTACTGAGCTTCTCACTCAGCAGGAGCCATCTTCTCCCATTCCTAGAGTGAGGATTTTGCAGGAGCAAGCCTTTCCCATATCTTGGATCTTGCTGAACTCAGAGGTGTAACATTACTTCTCCTCCTTTCACTAAGTTATAGTAGTACATGCCAGGAAAAAAAAGGCCAGCAGGTATTAGCCTACTGATAATAATGCAGGGCATGTTAATAGGGTTGGAGAAAAGCTACCATAAAAGCCATCTAAAATGTATGTTCTAGACAGGTGGTCAGTTTTCTGCACCAAACACTTTCCTACACATTTCCAAGATAAAAAACTGCTCACTTCAGTTAAAAGTGCAGATTCTGTTTTCTGAGACATTGACAAATAATTTTGATAGAGCTAGACAATTTCACAGTCTCTGTAGAAGCCTGACAGTTTTATAGCATCTGTCCATCTTGCAAAGCTTACGGTATCATTGCATTGTTTTGAAAATGTTCAATATACATCAATAGACATAGATGTGTGCTCTCTTGCTCAGAGACCAGTTTTGTTCCTGTAGAAATCAGGCTTTTTGTCTTCAGATTATAAGAAGCAGTCAGGGCTGACTGACACTAATTTCCAAATACATAAAAATAAACTAAAAGAAATACAATAATGATTTTAAATTAGTAGCTACAAGGGAGGTATTCCATGAAATGAGAGGCAATATATGGGTTCACTAATTCTACGTACTATTGGCTTCAACAGATAAGATATTTTAGTCACATAACATCAGATGCAGGGCAGTAAGAAGAGGCATGTAATAAAACATACAGATTGGAAAGGACTTAAGAAAAACCCAGAAACCACAGATAAAGCAAATTTTGTGGTCTTTATGCAATCTGCCAACTTCAGCCTGTATACTTAAGTCTATATGGAGCCTTCACTTTCATTTTACAGCTAATTCCCTTTATACTTACTAGGGAGAGCCCCTTTACTAGGTAAGATTTGTGAAATTTTGTGCTGGGACATAGGTACACATGAAATTCCCTGTGACCTTCTTGCCTTAAGATTACTGTGCTTGAGACCTCACTTGGAGTACTGTGTACAGTACTGGTGTCCCCAGCATAAAAACGACATGGAGCAAGTCCAGAAGAGGGACATGAGGATGATAAAAGAGGGTGGAGCACCTCCCATATGAAGACAGGCTGAGAAACTTGGGGCTGTTCAGCCTAGAGGAGAGAAGGCTGCATGGAAACCTCATAGCAGCCTTCCAGTATCTGTAGGGGGCTTACAAGGATGCTGGGGAGGGCCTCTTCATTAGGCACTGTAGTGATAGGACAAGGGGTAATGGGTTTAAACTTAAACAGGGAAATTTAGGTTAGATATAAGGAAGAAATTATTTACTGTGAGAGTGGTGAGGCACTGGAATGGGCTACCCAAGGAAGTTGTGAATGCTCCATCACTGGCAGTGTTCAAAGCCAGGTTGGATGGAGTCTTGGATGACAGTTTAGTGTGAGGTATCCCTGCCCATGGCACAGGGGTTGGAACTTGATGATCTTAAGGTCCTTTCCAACCTTAACTATTCTATGATTCTATGATTATGGACAGAAAAAGTTTTATTGGTTAATCTTCACCAGTCTCAGTTATGCTATCCCAAACCAAAGAACTAGAGGCTCAACTTTTCTGAAAAGGCCCATGCCCAAAAAGCTATCAGAATGTCATCAGCTGGAAATTTGAGAGAATTGCCATTCACTTAGCTATGGGAAGGCAAGAAAGATGAGAACTAAAGTAGCATTTCTAAGAAGATCCTTTTGAAATATTTCTAATGAAGAACATTATAAATATTTTATTAGAAGAATAGATAGAAATTTCACTTGTCCCTTGAAGAGCTATTGTGCCAAATTTAGAGATTAAATTCAAATATTAAAGTATCAGATGAAGAGATTTTAGTCCTGCTTTTATTGGAAATCAAAATGCAATTTTAAATTGTGGCGCCCCTCGTGATGCCTCTATAATAGAAGCATTTTGGTGCTGGACTCGAATGCTTTATTCCACTCATCAAACTGACACTGAAGAGATTTAGTCTTGGAATAAAATAGTAATTTTTCCAGACAAAAAGATTGCTGGGAAGATTCCATTTTATTACAGATACAGAAGGGGGCAGCTGTTGTCTTTGATTATATTTACAAACTATGAATCAGTTTTAACATGCAAAGATAGCAAACCAGAATAAATTAATGCTCACCATGTGGGGACATATGCAGATGATAAGGATGATCACAGCTCCACATTTCGATTATAATTTCAGCATGTTGCTGCTACAAATATCTTCCAGGCTTAAGGAAACAATTTCAGACTATCATTAAAACCTTTACTTAGGAAGGGAGAAAAGAATCCAAGATGAAAATAAGAGGGCTTGTACACAAATAAATTGAAGGATGAATCAAATGCTCCATATCTGAATTCACACTATTTACCAAATGACACTTGGGCTTTCTCCTGACACTGAAAATCTCATGTAGTTAAATTTTTAATATGTGCAGCACAAAGAAACATTTTATCCCTTACAATGACAAATAACTACCGCAGTACTTAGGTCACAGCACCCAGACAGAGCATCCCAGTGCAACCTGTGCTGTGTATTAGTCAAGTGACCATTTTTCCAGATGCAGAAATGAGGCCACTAAATTGAACTATACATTTGGTTTAAGGCCATAGAGAATAAGTGTCTTTAAAGTTGCTACAAATAAGGAAAAAACTACTTCTCTCCAAGTTAAGCAATGCATGCAGATTGTTACAATATTCTAAAGATTACTGGTTGGATTGCGTTCATCCAGTTATTTGAAATGGTACCATAACTTTTAACCTCTCCCATGACAAAAAGTATAAACAGCAAACCAATGTTATTTCCAAATTTATCTATGATTTTGGATTAAGGCTTAATATAATAGAAGAGGAAGTTAGGAAGTGTTTTGTGCTGTATAGAAACTGAAGAGTTTGAATTTGTGTGAATAAGAAAAGACAAAGTTAAACACAGAATAAGTCTTTGACTTTCTGAATACATTCTGCAGGGTATAGACTTAGGTAATAAGAGAAATGTATATCTGACTACTTGTCTTTTCACTGTCTAGTTGAACATCATTGATACTCTAGAGACCATCACAGGAAATCCTACATAAGTCTATGAATTTCGTTACAAATTTGCAATACTGTGGTAAAGCCA
This sequence comes from Pezoporus wallicus, assembly GCF_028554395.1. NCBI lineage: Eukaryota > Metazoa > Chordata > Aves > Psittaciformes > Psittacidae > Pezoporus > Pezoporus wallicus. The sequence goes on along the minus strand of NW_026642757.1, from coordinate 558,900 downwards.
AATACTGTGAAGGAGGAAACAGTGATCTCTGAAGAGAACAGTTAGATGCCACATAAAAAATAATTTACCTATGAATTAGTAAATTGATCCACCTGGTTGCAAACTGATTTGCAACAAACTTAAGGATCTAGCCCTGCCTGTCCATGTGAAGAAGCAATGTTTTTTGAGAGTATATCTGGAAAGGAAAGACTGGCATTGTGTAAATCTGTCTGAATAACTCTACTCCCCTTTGTAGTAAACTGTGTATAAATACTGTATAGACATATACACACAAATACATGTAGCACGTACTTCCACTATACAATGTAATGCTTTCATTTGCCATATCAGTTACTACTAAATATGAAATTAAGACTGGTGTACTATCATCACACTCAGGTTTACTTTTGCAGTGATAAAAATATAATAGATAGTATTAAAGACACACTTTGTTAAAAGGATAGATCTCAAAACTATGTGGCAGAGTAATCTTTACTATATTGGCAAGTATCTATTGGAATGTCCTGGGAATGCAACAGCAGAATGGATAAGGGAAAGAGTCAGATGCAAGTTTTCCCTCAGATTGTCCCAGATAAGTATGTCAGTAATTCATTCAATAACTCATGTATGCATTGTGCGTTTAAATGGAGAAATCACTAACACACTCTACTCCTTTGGCTTAAAACAGCCTCCTCCCTGTTGTGCCTTACCTTCACACCCTCAGCATTTTGCCCAGTGTGTTGTAAGAAGTGTATGCTCATCCTCTTCTCCCTTCTTAACCTTCTGTTAAGACATTTTTCCTTTTCAACCCCCAGGTCACAGTCGCAGCATGCGACCAGGGTAAGCACAACACACTGCAGCCCCAGCTACATTATAATGCTCCTTCACACAGGTGAGGCCAGGAAGCCCTTTGTCTCCCTCCCTGGTTGTGACAGGTATATGCAGAAATCCTGCCAGACACTGTTGTGCAGAACACCCAAGGGTTCCCCAGGTTTGCGTTATTTTGGATCAATTTATTATCCTTGTCAGACCCTGAAACTCATCATCATTGGTCTTGACTTCTCTGGGGAATGTGGCCGGAGGCTGTCATTCAAAGAACAATTTCCTCCTTCCTCTCCAAGTGGATTTATTTTGGCAGCTATCTATAAGCAATCCATACTGGAGAGTATAACCTGATCATTTCAGAGGAAGATTTCATTCTATCAACGACTTCAGTTTCAATCTACCAAGGTGTCACTTTTATACAGTTTCTGTGCAGGGTATGCCAACATTTTCAGTTTAGATTTCTGCTACAGACCATTTTTGGAGAAAATGTGAAATAATAAAAGGGGCTCCTACCAATAGTGTATGAAGACTATGCACACATAACTGTTTCTAAGACAACTAATTTCTCTTTGCTACTGCATAGTTTAATTAAGGAGAAATAGTCTCATAGCAAAACAAAATTTATCATAAATTTGTATTAAAGCAGAGTGTGTATGGATTTCACATGTGGTTAAAATCAGAATAATTAACAATAACAATACTGCATGATAGCTCATTAACTAGAAGCAACTGTAAGCTCAGTACCAATAGTAAGTGCCATAGGCCAGCAAAGGTGATATTCATGTGAAAAACCATTAACATCAGGGCACGCAGCTCAAATACTGTTGATGGCAAGAGTGAAGCTTGGAGCATCTGGTTCTGTGTCACTACTCTGTAGCAGCAAGATTTGTCAGACATTGCTGAGTGTGAAGTTGTTCATAGGGCAATTAAACCACAGCCCTCAGGGACAAAAGCAATAGCAGTGGAAAAACAATTTTTTTCTGATGTACCCCTTGTTATGAGAACAACTGTGACATAGCATCGTACACACACTGAACACTTAAACAAGCATAGCAAAATACTAGATAAACCAGTCATGAAGCTTAGAAAATAAGGGGAGTGTCAAACCACACTGACATCCTGCTCTCCCTGGTTAGAAGAATAAAATCTTCACTTTGAATAGTCTTTTTTAAGCCCAGAGGCTATAAAATCACATAGTTAATCTCAGATTTATGTTTAAATATCTGCTAAAGTAAGGCATTTTGTACCCTGTGTTGATTGATTAAGAGTTATGTAGGTACATGGTTCAAAGCACTTCAACTATTCCAGCAGTAATCAAAATATATCCATTTGTATTTAATAATTTCTACTCTTATTCTTCTATATTACTGTAGTCACTATTAATAGCCATAATTTATCTTCTGATACAACCAAGCCATTAGGAAATATATCTATAGATTCATTTTTTAAATAACATTAGGACATTACTCTTATCCATTTGAGCTAATCAAAAAGATGATCCTAACCTCTGTGCTTAACGAAGAAAAGTATATTGCAGAAACATGACCACTGGTGCAAAGCCAGGGAAAACACAGACAAATGATCCTGTCTGTTAGACACATTACAAGAATTTCATTCCAGCAATACCAGAGCCAATGAATTTAGGAAGAAATATCCATTGAATCCAAAATCTTTTTTTAATTCAAGACTATATAATCAAAACAACATCTTTCCCCCTCAAAATTCTGAAACATATGGATATTCCAGTTCTTCACACTACCTGAATTTAAAGTTACTCTTGCAGATTGTCATCTGTAATGCTCCCAGAGTACCACAAAATTTCTAACACTGTCTTCCATGTTCTCTGGTATGGAAGTGTCTAAAGAAGTTTTTGTGATTTTGAATGTCAGTTTTAGTAAGTCTGGTTACCTCCCTGTGCAAGCATTTTAGATTTAACATTACTAGAGTGCCCATGACTTCCACTCCAGATACATTTCTTAGCACTGATTTTTATCCTAACTGAGCAGTCTAAGAAATAAGGCACTTCCAAGCCTGTGACAAAAGGGTTTGTAAATGTGATTCTGTGCTCTTCTGTGTTAGCTGTGATTTGAAATGGCATCTCCCTTTTGTTCTATCATGGCAAACCTTCTCTCTTGCGCTAGTCTTAGCTTGGCCCATTTACAATGCATAAATGCAGCAACTTTACACTTACTCATTTAAACTGAAGATAATCAGTACTTAAAATAATATAACATATCCACTAAAATATCCAGTACTGACCATACATTTTACAGCAAAAGCTACTAAGTCTTTAGGAGGTTTCCTCAACTTTCTTCTGTAGTCTTCGTCCAATCATTCACTATATCGTTGCTCGTTTTACTGGTAATTATTACATAGAATGGCAATAGTTTAGACCTGAGAGAGGTTGATTTAACATAATTTTGGAAAAAATTAATACTATAAGATGTTTTTGTGCTATCTGATTGGGAGAGTAAAGGAAAACTTCAAAGAGCTCAAACTTCCTTAGGGTTTACATGCTTTACAATAACAGTATCTTTGTATTGCCAAGGAGGAGAAGGGAGTGGGGTGGGAGTGGAATGGGGGAACCAATAGACCTTCAAATTAATATTACACTGGCAGCAGGTTTTTACAGACTACTTTCAGGGCTGTGTTCTGACTCCATCCCTTAATGAACAGTTTGATTTAGAACTTAAAATTATTAAGTGTTCTAAGTGTTCTACCAGAGTCATAAATAATGCAGTTTATAATATTCCTATTGAGCATATAAAACTACATTTGTCTTCCATTAACAACACACTTTTTTTAAGTAGCCTGACCTCTTCAGATATATGCGAACATGCAATTAGTGCAATTTGTCACAGGTCCTTTACATTTTAATAAGATGTAATTAATTGTCTGTTTAGCCTAATTAACTTAGAAACCTTGACAGTTCTTGTACTATGGTATAAAGCACAGCTCTTTATTTGAATTGCTAATATTGGACAGAGTACCTCTATACAACAATAAATTTAAATCTGTATACCTTTGCAGACTAAAAGACACTGGGCTAACCTACCAATATTTGCATTAACTTTTCCAAAGCTTTTTTTAGCAATCTGTGCCAATATTTGCGAGTCGATGATATGCAGAAGTCAACATGTTTATGAAACTGCTGGAGTTACCATATAGTACTATCGGAATTCTATTAATGACACCACAACTGAATAACTCTGTTTCAATCATACGACTCATGTTTCATACATGTTTTAACAAATGAGTTACAGACTCAGGCCAACAGAGATTTAAATCCTTTTCATTCTTTGAAGTTAACCTGCAGCTCATGAAGAATGTAGTGAGGCATTAAACAGATGACCCTGGAAACATGACATTTTCCTGATCAGAGAAGGGTATCAGCTGCATGGAAGTAACATTGAACAGAGTTAACTGTTCAGAGCTCTTGAACTCTGATTTCAGGCTTTTTTTTTTTTCCAGACGTATGAGATTATGACAATTTATCTTGATTATAATGCAAATCATTACTTTAAATATGACAGATTTATTTTATATTCTCTCCATGATGATTTGAAGTACTTAGAGGATTGAATTTGCAGATCAGTGACACTTAATTCAACTGAATAGTAAATAAAGGGCAGATTCAGGCATCTTGTCCTCTCCTGAATAAAATCATTCTATGTAAAAAATACAGCAAAAGTTAATGATCTTCAGAACCGTAGAAACAGGATAATGTGAGAATCTGCACAGAAAAAAAGCATATGGAGAACAGAAACCGTTCAATGAAGTGTTGATTTATGGTCAAAAAGAGCATATATTATACATTCAATGGAAGTTTTTGCAAGTTGATTCCCCCCACCCCAAATCCAGGAATAATTTCACAGTCTTGGGTTCTGTGCATGGCCCTTACAGAATGCTAAACAAGGGGATGTATAAATCTTGCCTGCTATAACGTATAGACACTGACAGGGACAGAATGAGCACCAAAGCAAATATGAGGTAGAAATGATTTTTTATTACTTTAGGTATTTCTAGATGTCAGATAAAAATGAGAGCATTGCTAAAAATTTTACAGAATGACAGCTGTACCTTATGGATAGCATTCTATAGTTTGATGTATGAGGCAGAAAATGTGAAAAATATTGTGAAGCACTACATTGACATGATGATGGAATGCCACAGGAAGCCAGCTAGCTCCAGAGGAATGTAATAGACTACTGTTAAATAAAAGAAGGAGACTTCAGGTCCAGCCAAAAAAAATAAAAGAAACATCAAATACTGCCTTTAGAAGAACAAAAGTTGCAAAACTTTGTTTCTTTTTTACACAGCTGCCCAAGTTCTGATGCTCTTTTTTGAGCAGGATTACCCCTCAGAATTTCCATAGGTACAGAAGATTTTGCAAACATTTATACTACACCTTTGACAAAATACCAGAGGATGCAGCACCTCCAGAATACAGAATTTACAGTATGGGCTATTACAAGAGATTATGTATTTTTTAAAAGTACTTAAATAGAGCACATGAAGTCTCAATAGGCAGTACTTATGTGGCTAAAGAAATTTAAACTGTTATATTTTCATTTTTTTAAAGTCTGCTCCAAGCCTGACTAAACATGGTTTAGCCAGGGGATGTTTAGGTTAGATATAAGGAGGAAGTTCTTTACTGTGAGGCTGTTAAGATACTGGACCAGGTTGCCAAAAGAAGTGGTAACGCTCCATCCCTGGCAGTGTTCAAGGTCAGGTTGGACAGAGCCTTGGGTGACATGGTCTAGTGTGAGGCATCCCTGCCCGTAGCAGGGGGTTGAAACTAGATGATCTTAAGGTCCTTTCCAACCCAGACCATTCTATGATTCTGTAAGTCAAAAATGAGTAAGTACCAAATCTACTTAACATCCACTTAAATGTCCACTTAAGATCACAGATACATACCATAGATGCATCTGTATGTTTCATACATTATATAGAGTATTATCCTGTTCTCTCACACTAAAGCAAGTGCTACATGTTAAACCTCGGTAGAGCAAGAATGGCAGGGTCTGCCCTGCAAGGTGTGTTCACATGCAAACCCCATTCCCTGTTTAACATCAGGCTTGGATGAAACCTGCATAAGCAGTTTTCACTTACCTGGATGACTTCAGGAGGAGACCAGGCCTGCAAGCAGAAAGGGGTGATGGATGGCATGGCAGGTCCCTGATGCAGCAGGTCTGGTCGGGGCTGCAGAGCCTGCCTCATGCTCTGTACTCACCCCGCAGTGATCCTAATTATAGAGCCCCATCCTCACCACAGAGCGCAGATGTGATACAACTGGTGGTGATTAATAACAGTATTAGTTAATAGCATCATCAAGCAATGTACATGAAGAAATGAAATGCATGAAAATAATGAAAACAGGTCAAGATACTACTATGCACAAGACTCCACCTACTGAATACTTAGACCCAACAAACCTCAGCCAAAATGTTGCATCTAGCATTGAGCACAACAATTTAATGAGTAAAGACTAATTAAAAGAAGCTTAGAGAGTACTGATAGGAATAAGGCCTCCAAAACCTGATCCAAGCAGGAAGGCAGAAGAAATCCATTTACTAACCTTGGAAAAAAGTTGTAATGCCAAGTCACATGACAACAGATTCCCAAATACATAAGATTTGCTCTAAACTGATAGTAATAGATCTCTACTGGGGAAGAAAGGAGTTATTACATATTTGGGAGGTGAGAAAAAATCCTTAGTTTAGACATTAGAAAACCTGATTTTTAACCCCAGTATTTCAAATACACCTGTCAGGGATGCTTTTGGTACATTTGTTTCAGTACACGTAAGCAAGTAAGTTTGTCTTTTGAGGTCCATTCTAGGCTCAACTTTTCAAATAGTTCTAAAAATAGAAAGAAAAAGTCATTCCTAATATGCAGCAACATTTGAATGGAAGCAAACTTGTATCAGTAGTGACTTACAGATATTCTTTAGTTTCATAGCATGCATCTGAGGAGAAATAATTTTTGTCTGCCTATGAAGAAAAATCACTGCATGAGTTCTTACATTAATATATTCTAAATTAATGTGTGCCAGAGGAGAAAATACACTGAAAAAGTTTAGCATTGTTGACAGTAGTTGACATGCAGGTATGATTGATGTCTGACTTCCCTGCAAGGATAAATGGGATGCTGGCAAATGCCACATATACATAATGCGGTGAATTTTAAGCCAAATTGGTTTTCAGACATCATGCTTGACATTTTCCCCTCATACTTCAAATTATTCTTTGGTACAAATTGCATGTTTATGTAATGTGCTTTGCTGTACAGTCTGGTTTGATCACATCTCCTTTAGGCTTTCTCCAGGCAGCTGCAGTTATAAATAGGCCAAAAGCACAGCTTGTAGTAGAGATGAAATAGAGATTACCCCTCTTCAAAAAAAAGCAAAGCCAGGGAAGAGCTGAGGCCTTTGTGTCGAGCGATTAACAAGTACACTGAGTTATTACATTGAATTCCACTTACCCTGAACTGCCATCCAGTCTACTGCATCTTGCTTCTATTAAGAGGTGGTAAAATTAAAAAGGGGAACTTTGGCCTCTCCGATATGTGTTATGAAGTTAAAATAGCAAAACCACAGAGAGGCATTTCAAAGGGCTCATTGGCATATGGAGCGTCCTGGTGTAGCGGTTTAATAAGGTTTCAGGGAAGATACAGTCTTGTGATCTCAGGAACACGGATCCAATCTCTGGACATAAAAGATGTCAGTGGAAGTTTTACCCAGTGTCTCCTATGACACTGCCACGCTGCTGACTCTGGTTTGTCATGCTCCATGCCTGCTACTGAATAAGATAACCTGATCTATGCTTGAGGGCTTCCTTCTGTTGCTGTTTCTGTTTCATCAAAATAGTGGGTGAAGCAGACTTTATAAGCTTACAGGTTATATATTTATTCTTGGAAGACATACACAAAACCTCAGGCAATAAATGCGTGAGTGGTATTTGCTATTACAGTTCAAGACTCCAACTGCAATTCTCAAGTGTCTGTGCTACAAGGACTTGGTGCGCTAAGGTCTAGCTATGGAGTAGAAAACTAGTAACTGCAGCAGTAGCTGGTGATCAGCAGACTGTTGTTTGCTTTAACACTTTTAAGCATAGCACATTGATTTGCACTCTGCCAATTTCACACATAACTAAAATAGACAAAATCCTGAGTAAAGAAGGTGGAACCCTGATACTGATCCCTAGACTCATATTGACAAGTGAAAGTTCAAATGTAAATATAAACAGCCCGAGTTTCACCTCGAGTTAAACCCCCAGGCATGCTGAGAAAATGTGAACTGTGAAGATTTGCCTACAGGCAAAACAGTTTGCTGAAACTGTAGCACTCCGGTTAGAGACAAGTATGTGTGAACAGCTGTAAACCACTCAGTTCAACAGGCCTTGGCCCTGCTTTTCTCCTCCAAAAACCCCACCGCCCATCTGCCCTCAAACCCCAAAAGGCAGCTATCTAGCTGTGTTAGGTTTGCATTTGCAATTCCTGCGCCCTTGAAGAATAAAACACCAAATCCAATCTGGAAATGCATACAGCTTCTTTCAAAATTTGGAGACAGAAAAATTAGTGCTGCACAAGTTATCCATTTTAAGATCAAGACAGCCTGCATCAACTTGTTTTATATTAATCCAGTTAAATATTATATTAGAGGTGAATGCTTCATGATCTACTCTAAAGTATTTAATTGAATCAAATGGCAATCTTTCTCCCTCACCATTTTTTGAAATTATATTCACTGCGCTCATCATGATGCAAACCGTCTACATCCTAGAGTTATGCTTTTGACATACATCCAGTTAACTCCCTATTAAGAATACAAAAGGAGAGATAATGAAGTTGCTAATTCCCAACTCTGGCAACTGTTCAAATGTATGCAAGTTGATCGATGCATTGAACTCCTATTTATTTTAGATCAATTCTGGTTGTGAAGTGCTGATAGGACTGCTCCCTATGCTACACTCTGCATGCTAACTATTCAATGTAAGAGGAAAAAAATGCCAAGGAGCACTCAGGGGATTGAAGTAGCATCATATCAGATAGTGTGAAACCAGTTGAAACAAACCTGCCCTAAGCTACTGTATCCAACCATTAAAGTTTCATCTATGTCAACATTGAATGCTATTAACTTTCATATCTATTTATCAATCTTTCATATCTCTTTAGCAAAGAAACATCCTGACGGAAAGAAGACACATAGTTTAGCTATTATTGTCATCTTATTTCTCAAAACTTAATGAAAGCTTTAAAGGTTGATCTCACTGGATACTTTCCATCTTCTGATATCATATCAAGCTTTCTAAAAGTACAGCAATGGAGCCTTGCTCAATATCTCAACTCAATGCACAATTAACACATACTAGACAGCACAAAATAGCCTGCATTTAGATTAAACAAATGCTGCATAATAATAATTTTAATAAATACGTACACTTGTGTCAGTTAAGCAGTAATTTGCCTCCTTGATTGCCATTGATTTCCCTGCATCACAAAATCCCTTAAACTTAGGTAGCAGGTTTTGATGTTGCCACTCAATGACCCTGCAACAACTGCATCCGCAGCCTAGGTCAGAAGTACGTCTCTCCCTCAGAGAAAGTACTTTCATGGTGTGTAGCCACATCAGATTTCAGTCTGAGTGAGTGTATCTACACAAATTCAAGGAAGTCTGTATAACCCTCTGTTCATCATTAGCTTATAATGAAACTCATCTTAATCTAGGACTCTCTTGTCACAGCAAGAGTTAGCTAGCAAAAAGTACTAATCAAACCAGCTATCAGAGGTCCTAAAAGAAACATCAGACAAAAGCACAAAACACAGGAAGCTCTTTAAATCTCTTGCTTTTTCTGCCACCAGATTTCTGGCAGATTTGCATTCAGACTTTGGAGAAGAAAAAGAAAATACACATCCTTTCCAAAACATTCAAATTCAAACCATCAATAACATCAGAAAGGTCAAGAAGAGAACTGCTGCTAACTGGTATCATAGACTATACAGCAATCATTCCTGCAATTCTAAAAAATTAAACCAGGTCAAACCGACATTGTCCTAAATTTGTTTAATAACCAAGTTCAAAATTGCTGCTCAACACTGACTCAGCGTCTGAAAGTGGTAGTATGCACGGTTCAGTTTATACTTACCAATAAAATGATTTAGAAAACACACATTTAAGACTTTGGATTTTGATTTTACAGCTTCTAAAAATAAGCAAAATAATAATTTTCTCTTATTGGAGCTATCGCTGGGTTATATGAGAATTTATTAGTTCATACATGAGTGAAATGTGTGATCCCCTCCCCCCCAAAAAAAGCATAGCCATTACAGAAATAAAAAGTACTATTAAAAACGTTTATCTGCATTTCTCAGGGGAGTTTTAATGGATCAGAGATAGATGGTTTTGGACTTATTTTGAATTACACACACTGAATTTTTAATATATGGAAATCTTAATATTTGCTCTCTGTGGAAAAGCTTGGCTGATCAGCAATCCAATAGTCATTTCCTTGCCCCAGAACAAAACCTAAGGCATTTATTTAGTTTTTATTTGTTCTTTATTTAGGCAGACTTGCTGACTTCAGTGGGAGTTTAGCAGAGCAAGAACTGGAAATAAAAATTGAATTAAGACATTAGCATCTGTTCACCTGGAAACAGTATGTGGGTTTTTCTTTGCTTACTTTATATACCTGCAGCTGAATAAAACAATAGCATAGCTCTTCACAAAATATTGTAAAATGGATAATTTTATATGATCCTCTAGAGACATTAAGGATAGGGGAGATACCCGATTTTTTTTCTGGACTATACATTGAAATTCCATCATCAGGCAGCAGCATCTAGCAGAACTTCAGCTCTGTCAAAGAAGACTACACAAACACTTCTGGCATACTCAAAAACCATTTTGGTATACTGCAGAGACACTCAGGTAAATAGAAACTATACCATGAAACTCATTATACATTGCTGAGTTCCCTACTAAAACAGTGTCTTGACAGTAACTTACAAGCACTGACTGTTTTGTGTGGACTGAGCGCACTGCTTATGCTCTCATTCCTCCTGTCTTCCTGTAATACTAAGAATTATATGTTTTGGCACTTCATCTCTTGTACTACATGTTTCATTTTTCTCTTCAGTTCTCAGGAGAGTACTTTGGACTTGTATTTTGCAGGGACATATGGTACAGAAGTTCCGTGGATCTTCTAGATTAAGTGTCTATTTATATCAGTTGTCTTTTGCATTAAATGAGTAGACTAAATGGCTTCTTGTCCTTGTTAATCTGTGTTACTTAGCAAAAACTTTTAGCTTTAATTGCTCCGCCTGTTGGTTTCTACTTTGCATGTTCCAATTTCTTCTCACTGCAATTCCTGTTGTTTCAGGAAAACTGCAACGACAGCAATGCATAAAATGTAATGTAGATGTCCTTTATGATGCAATTCTCAAAAAAAAAAATTAAACAAAACCATAAATTCAAACCTCTCCCAGAATTTCACTCTACACCAGAAGGTATCACACTGTCAGCTGCCTCAGATCTCCAAGTGGTACTCTTGTACTCCTGACTGACAGAAGCACTGACTGCCCACACAAGCTGAGTATACACAGCAAGTTGGCAGAAGGTTTCCAAATCTACATGAGCTCTAACGTCTGGATTTTGAAACACAAATGCATCACAAACCAGGGATCCTGTACCTTGGACTCTTGTCAGTAAGCCTATAGGTCTGAGATATTTCTGTATCTGCTTTTGTTTCTTGAATTGACCAGTTATCTCCATTATTTTGAAAGCATCAAGCATCTATGCAACAGAGCAATGGTTGCCTTTGCAACACAGAAATTGTGTTTCTTTTCTTCCCATTCCCATTATTGCTTTCTTGTTCATGCATGTGTTTTCTCCCATGCAAAAAACTCCACCATAATATAAAGCTTACTAGGTAATTTCAGTCAGCTTCTTTGTAACGTATTTATGTTTTATATCATGCTCCATCCACTGATTCTGTCCAGCAAGCCACAGATGACCAATTATTCATTTTCTCAACCATTAATTCTAGATCATGCATTAAGTCTCTTTGAGAGATCACCAAGCCCTTGAAATTTCAGAGTTTGGCAGTCTAAGCTTCCCATGTCAAATGGTTGCAAACACACTTCCGTGTCTCCATGGATTTTACAGCACCACTGCTGTGCATTCTTAATCTGAAATCGCTTTCTGCCTGAGGCTGGAATGCAAACCTATCTTCCAAACAGATGCAGAACCTAGTAGTTATCTAACTCACATTAAATGCCATTGAAGTTATATTATGTTTGCATCTCTCTGGAAATTAGCTTATAGTTAAGAAAAAACTGAAATAGTACATTTGGTCTATTTGGTTTAGCCAGGAATTTGGCCAATAAACAGAGATAAAAACCAGAATATCCCAACTGCTAATTGCTCAGGCTGCTAACAGAATCCAGTCCTTTATGATAATAATAACCCAATACATTCCCAGGACTACAAACTGTCCAAACAAAAAAAAGATAATCTGTCATGGATCAAGGAGAATATTTTATGCATTTCAGAGCTGTAAGGATGGAATATAATTGAAGTAAGACTCTAATGAATTCAAATTTAACTAAATGGAAGGGCATCTGTGGATGTAGGGAAGGAATTATAGAAAAACTGTGAAAATGTTTGATGTGCAGAATTTTCTGTAAATATGCCTAGCTATTTCTTCAAACTCTACATTAACTGTTTGCCAGTGTAAGCAAGCAGTTTGCCAGGGAGATTCAAGATTGACCCAAAAGGTACGGCAGCAGCTGGAAGAGACAACACTGAAGCTGCTACTTATGGTTACTCTTTACTCCCTGTGTTTGAGAACTGGTGCGTTTGCTGTAGTTCATGTTCTTTTACCAGTAGTAAGAATCATTTTTGAAAGAGATCATAAATTGCATTTCCATTACCATTTCAAGAGACAGAACTGAATTCCTCCTGATTGACCTGTGTCACACACGTAAACAGTATCTGCTATATATAATTGTAGAAAAAGAAGTCTGAAAGGGAACTCAAAAGGCCCTGTCATCCATCTCTACATACCTCTGATTGAATGAATCCTAATACAGTGAAGTACAGCAGGGTATTCTTGCTCCCTTTCTCTGAACTTTAAGAATATAAGCTAGATAAATCAAAGTATTAATTTATAGTCAAAATGGACATCTGTGCTCCAGCACTGAAAAGATAACAAGTGACAATGTTCTGTCCACAAAGCCAGGAGGGCTGTCTTTGCACAGCAATATAGCATTGCATGTCCTGTCCCTAACTTATGACAAACCTGAATTAAGAAAAACAGCCACCCTCCCACCCCCCCCCCCCCCCCCCCAAATCACAGAACCACAACTATTGCCTGTGCCAAGTTAATGCATTTGCCTGCTTCTGCCTAGATCTAGAAGAGAGCTTTTGTCCTTGTTGAACTGCATCCCTTATTTATCACTTGAATCTGTCAAATTCAGTCTAATTCCTTCCTCAATAGAGATGGAAGAACAGAGAGTAGTTTCCACCTGATCCATTTATTCATTTATTGACTTGGTAGAGAGGAGTTGATTTCAATCTTAAATTTCAAATTTCAAGTCAAGCTTTCCTCTCTTCAAAATACCTTTTAACAAACCTCAATATCATGAGCTTACCATGTGACATTTTGTCTACATGATAAAATAATGTCATATGATATACATGTAGCAGACCATGAAGCAGGGGTAGGAAGCTGCTACTTGGAGCACTGCACAGAAGTATGATGCCCTTACTTTAAAATTACTATTTGTCGTGGGAAAAATTTGAAACTCATTCACATGACTGCAGCAGAAATCCATGACCCTCCCAGGCCTAGTTTCTCACACTCTAGCCCCAGTGGAAATATTCACTACCAGTCTTGTTTTGCTTCAGCTTTTTACTTTCAAAGTTTTAAAATCCAATTGCAATAACCCATTGAGCCACTTGTGCACCTGGAGGGCCAGCCCCTCATCTTTCTTGTGATGTGTTCTTCCACTTCTGTATAACCCTGCTAAAGTCTGAAGTGAGAATCCATGTGATGACTGGATTCTAAGGATTTATCATCACTTCCTTCTTACAAATCACTGCCCTTTTGCCAATATATATAAAAATAGAAAAAGTACAAAGCTGAATTGCAATAGTGAGCTTAACTCAGAGTATAGGATGACAGTAACTGCTGGTTTATATTGTATAAGCTCCTAGTGCATCACTCACATGGAGTACACCTTGGGATGTAGGTGCATCCAAGAGAATAATGACCCCAGGAAATCTCAAGTTCTCAGCACTTCATCAAGGTGTTGCAGAATTAGATTCCAAAAAGTACTCAACCAATATTCAAATATTTATGCAGTCTTTTCCTTCAGTCTTTTAAACTACTTAGCAAATTAAGATCACATGTAAGAATTTAAGTATTATTATTATTAAAAATATAATGCATTTTATTGGTTTGATTTTTGCCAGAAAAGCAATTATGATACATTACCATTCCTGGCACTGTTACAGGAACTGAAAATGGAATATGCCAGAGTTATTTGATTTCTGCATTAGGCAGAGACACATTTTCAGTGCCAAGTGATTTCTGACATTTAATTTGAAACCCATGATACCTTAAACTTAACTATCTAGAAGTAATACTGATAAAGCACCAGAACATTCCATTTCTAGGAAGGGATTTTTCTGGTTGTTTTAAGTAAATGAAAATACATCTTATGGTCAGTACCTCATGCTTTGAAACTGTCTCTTTTTCAGCAAAGTATTCAGTCTGTTCAAGTACTGACTTTGGGTTGAACCCTCTGCGCATTCTGTTTTGGGTTGGGGTTTGATTTTGTTTAAGGGAGAGGTAGCTAAAATGTGAAGTTTTAGATACATGTTCCAGTTACTTTAGGGGACTGGATGGGGCAGGAGGAGAGCGGGTGTTGGTGGGTGAGGATTAGCAGTGGAAAAAGCCTTCCAAACAAAACTTTTCACAAAGTATTTTTCAAGCTAAAGTAATTTGTGACCTCGTGCAGAGTGTGACATGTGTCAGAGAAAACTCCAATCATGTTCAAGTTATATTTCTTGCCTTAATCTACCATTATACTGGGGGTTCATAGACTGAAATTTTTGCTGCTTTCTTCAAAAGTTATATTAAATAACTGAAGTTATTTAATTTCTTTAAATTCAGATTTCCCTTTTGGTTTTTTTTATGCTGGTCTGAACCCTACAGTATTTGTGGTACTTTAAATAAACAATTGGCAAAGAATCAACAAGAGTTGAAGCAAGACCACAGTCTAATTTAGACAGAATTATTTAAAGGCAGCAGTAATATGCGTACAGAGATGTGACATTATGTATGCACACCACTGTAGCAGCTCTTAAAGAATTAATTTTACATAAGTGTTGAAGCTTCTTTAATGACAGATTAGGCAACAATTTTGCATCTCACACGAAAAGTGTCATCATAGGAGCTACATTAGTACTGAGATCAGTTGCATGCACAAGAAAGTTCCTTTGTCTAAGAGAGGTCAAATGAAGAAGCTGAACACTTAGAATAAGAGAGGGATGTAAATTAACTGTGTAACATTTGCATGCAAGTCTCTTCAACCATAAAGGCAATATTTATAGTTTTAAAAGAAAATTTAATATCCATCCTATTTGACTATTTCTTCCATTAGTGTTTATTGAGGCCACAAAACAGATTAGATGAATTTAATGTTTTAGCAGCATAAGAACAATCAATTACAAGATATCTGTTTGCTGTATCTCACAAACAAGCAGTTCGCATCAGCACAGTTATTTCAGATGAAATTTGTTCCTCAAGCAGCTTGGAAGTTCACTAGGGCTGTGCAAGAAGGTCAATACAACATCTTTCACAGGCTTGCAAATACAAATTTAGGTTATCTCTTCTGTTAACAATAATCCATTTCTGACCCAGTCTGTGTTGCTTTCTCAGTCAACAGTTGTCGTCTTAATTAATCATTGCTTTTTCAGAGTTTTAGTTTGTTCTCTGCTTTCTCTTTACAAATCAGAGGTGGCATATAGTCTAACTAACCAAACCACTGAAGCATAGGCAAAAGGAAGCAACTATATGTGTTTATGTTAATCTCTTTAGAGACCAGGCTTATTTGGATTAAAAGGAGCAGCCATTCAAATAGTCTTTTCCTTACCCAGAGACAACTAATAATCTGACTAGAAATCCTAGAGCACTAAAAAGAAAGCCAAAACAACTCTTCACTAACAAAGAATGTGTTTCAACTGCATGAAATCCTTTCCCATGTGGAAAACAAATAATTTTATCAGTTTAGAGCAAGATTTAAAGTGTGAATAACAAATTAAAATACAGCAAATTAGGTCACATTTAAAATATACTTCATTTATCCAGTAAAAATTCTTGCTGCAAAAGAATTTCTAAGCAGGACAAACAAAAGCTGATGGAAAATGTGTCAACTAGAATGAGATCTGTCAAAACTGCAGTCAAATAATTTAAAATCTATCATCTGCAAAAATTATGTATATGTATGTCCAAGTATTCACAATTTTAAATTTTAAGTATTAAACAAAAGTGCTTTTCTTATTAATGAGTAGTTAAGTTTAAAAGTCTGAACTCCAGCAGAAACTAGAGCAATATAAACAGCTCCTAAATAGGCACATTACAATTACATTTCTGCTTCAAGTCCTAATAACCAGAGAGGGGTGGCATTTTTAAAAAGCTTCGTCATCCAAGTCAAGGTAATTTATGCTATTAATTTATGTTAAAAAGCGGTTATGAATTTCAGCAACTGCAGCATTTGACCCTCCCGTTTCTTCCCATTCATCCTTGGGTGCAGGAGTACATTCACTGAGGGCTACCACCTAACCAAAAACATAGTCTGAGTTGAGAATTTGCAGTCCATTTGAACTGGCAGCGAATGTGGAAGAAGTCAAAGTCAGTAGTCCTCCATAAAATATGTTGAAGACTTTTCCACAGATATGTGCCTCTTTTAAGCATAAAATCCAAGCATCTAAGCAAAGGGTGTTAGGTTTCTTGACAAGTCCATATTTTTTCACTGGAATGAGTTTTCAGCTAAACAAATAGCTAACATTGTATTTGCCTTTGAAAATCAGTTCTGATGAACATTCATTACTGTTATTTGAACCATTTCCATTCAGCTATCAGAGTAAACACCGGGTCTGGGTTTATTCCATGACCTGGCCACATATATACTTCCCAATTACAACTTTCAGGGCCTAATTCAAAATTTGGATCCAAAAATGAAGTATAATATGAAATTAGAAGGTATGAATCAAGCTAAGGTTTCACTGATTGTGATGAGTTTTTTTGTCATAACCCCCTAATTAACAAAAAGTCATAAGATATCCTGAGCTAGAAAGGACCCACGAGGGATTCTTTTCACAGCACCATAATCCTAAATCATACCGAAGCAGTTTTATTGCTGTACACTTCCAAGGTTGAGTAAAATGCAAGCTGCATACACAACTTGTGAAAATATTGATTCACACAAACAAACCTCAGCTTTTTGCATTTAAGAACCTAAATTTAATGTCTGGAGGTTTCTAGGGATTTATGTTGCTTTCTCTAGGGTTCAAATACCTATACTTACATATATCCACATACATGTATTTAGATAGGTAAAAGTAGAAGATAACTATTCAGTAGTTTACTTTCATACTGAACAATTCAATTTCTAACTATTATCAAAATTATGATCAAGCAGTATTTAACTGTAGCAAAACAAGAGAACAGGCACAAATTTGAAGGGGAAAAAACTAAGCCTAATACTATGCCTCACTGGAAATGGAATTTCATGTTATGCACAGAAGAAACTGGCAAAACAGTTGTCTGACTCAATTCAACATTTCACACTACAGTTTCCCAGTTTCTCCTTCATGAAAATGGGATTTTTCCAAATACCAATGGCAATTTCAAAATTAAATACTAAGATAGCAACTGTGACACTTCTTTTCAGGATCAAATTAGCCATTTCCGTAGCTTTTTTAATTTCCAATTATTTTTAGATGTTTTCTTATATATGAAACACCACATTTCTGTATTAAAACTGATGAAAGCCTGAGAAACATGTTTGCTTCCTGCCCAATGCATTTTATAACTGGTTCAGAACTACTCAGGCATAACAAGACCTTTAACTAGGGTTTGGAGGGAAAAACAGCTAGATGAGCTGAAGAAATGACTTCTTGTTGGGGGCAGGGAGTGAGAGGAGCTGCCTCTATACACATTACAAAGATTATAGAAAGCAAAATCATAGACAAGGGCAATTCCACTGATGAAATAAGAATAGTTTAGGGGTTCCTACTTATGGTAGATATAAATCAAATCAGTGAGAAGTACAGATAGTGCTATAGGAAACCATCAGAATTAGAAATACAGATAGTGATGTATGCCAAAAAATGTTAAGATATTGAATCATTAAAAATACATACATACCAGAGTTCCATTCAAATTAATGGCTATAATAGCCAGAGCACCTATCCAGCTGGGCAATACCCAATTGTTGACACAAGAAAACCAGCAAAAACATCACACAAGACAAACAAATCATGTAGAACTGTGCCTTGAGTAAATACCTACAAAATAAACCTCATACTATTAAAAACATCAGCATACTCTACAACTCTGGCATTTATTGTTGCATAGATAAAAAAAGAAATAGCAACAATAAGACAGAGGAAAATGTAGAAATATTTTCTTTGTTTGGAGTCTATTTAAAAGAACTGAAAATTCCAGATGCACTGAGGTATAATTTTAGTGGCTATAAATACATTTCTAGGAAAAGCGTTCCCTTTCTAAAGTCTTAATGCATTTAGCACTGAACACTTAGGAACTTTACTGTACACTTCTACAAGAGGCTGAAATCCCAACACAGAACTAACATGAGGTATGTATATCAACTATGGCTGATAGATAGTTCAAAACTTTTCAAGTTCACACTCTTCTCATAGTTATTCAGTGAGAAGACAAGAGGCAAGAGCTACAAGATGCAAAATGGAAAATTCCCTTTGAACACAAGGAAAAAGAAATCTTCACTGGAGTGGTCCAAACACTGGAGCAGATTACCAGGAGGACATGGGGAGATCCCAACCCTTGAAATTTTTGAAGTTTGGACTGCAAAAAGTTCCTTCCAACTGCAAGATTTCTCCAATTCTGAAATAGCAAATAGCATACAGCACATTCCAATCAGCTCTGAGAAAACAGGGCAATGACATTTCAAAAGTAAGAGAAAACAGTAAAAATCTCTTTCTCCAGCTGATGTGACTTAATTTGCCCTGGAGATCTTTGCTATCTGGTACAAGAGGCCCACCTTTTGCTTGACTTTATGGGAACTGCTGCAGCAGAACATCATCTTTCACCTTTCTCCTTTCTGTAACCAGCATATTTCTTACATGGAACAGATTGAGGCTAGGTTTTGCTGGGGATAGTAGGGACATGTAACAGTAGAACAAATCCACGGCAGGTTGAGCATGAGGCTACTGCCAAAGCATGTTTGGTTGGTACATGCATCTGCAATCACAGTAGTGATGTGGCACTCCCATACTACTGCAGCATTAACCTATCACAACTTCTGAACATCACATGGCGTGGTTCAGATTTCTCTAATTACTTGTCTCCACTACTTGCTACCTCACAGACCTTTAAGTCATCTGAAAATTCCACCACTAAGGATTTTACATCAATGTCTGGATCAATGATAAATATATAAAGTAGCCTTGGCCCCCAGGAGGCCATCACAAAAATGGAATTTTTTATTGATCTCTCCCCATTAGCAACTTTATTTTGATACCTGTCAGTGAGCCAGTTCTAATCCATCTGCTGTGTAGCCTGTTAATGCTACACAATGTGGTGTTTTTTAAACTGAAATGTTATGTGGTACTAAATTAAATGCCTCAGGGAAATCAAAATATCTAATATTGATATAACTGTCTATCAGCCAGACCTCAAACTCTGCTGAAGACAAAACAAATGCAGATTTGTCTGAGAAGCTCCATACTGAAAAGCCTAATTATATTTTTAGTTTCTAATTCTTACTTAACAGCCAGAGTAGCCATTTCATTATTCTACCTTGGGTTAAGCATCTGGCTAATGGTTTACAGTTCTACTGATTCATTCTTTTTAACCAGCAAGACTATCTTGCACATCCCTTACATCTTTTGTCAGCTTTCCAGGGAGCACAGATAAATACCAGGGCATGACTGCCCTCCTCAATTCCTCAAGAGTCCCACATGACTTATTCTTAACATTCACAACATGCTTTGCCAACATGCCGTTCTTGTGGCGTATGTTCACAGCTACGTAAAAAGTCATGTTTAATAGGGATGAGAAGGTTACCCACAACCCACAGGACTAAACAGAAGCAATCATTTGATATAACTTCTAAAGCCAATTCAAATAAATGGGGTAGAGCTGATTCTTCTACTCAGGAACTAGTTTCAAAGTGATGGACTGATTTCTCCTTGAGACTTGTCATCTGGGCGGCAGTAACAGCTCAAGTATGGAAAACCTGGAAAACTCTTTCTTCTAATCTCTGAGAAAGTCCTTTCAAACTCCCAGAGTATCCTGCCAAAACCAGTGCCAGACTTGATGTGTGGGTCTCCAAGGAGTTCCGGGGTTGGGGTTTTTTTTCTCCATTTTGTTCCAAGAGAACTAAGGTGTTCATTCCAAATTCTCTAAAAGAACGTCAAAACTTTAAAGTCCTTTACAAATGAAAATTACTATTCTCCTGACACTTCTAGAATAATTTCCAGTTTCTTTCTCACTTAGTTCCCTTTAATGTTTTAAAAACATTAAAGCTCTGCTCCCAACTTGTAAGTTATTTTGAAATTCAAATCCTGTGACTTCTGAAGTAGAATTGTTTCACAGCTGTCAGGAAACACAGAGAGGCAGAAGTCTTTTTCCCAAGTCACACAATGGCTTAGTATCTTACCAAGAATAAATATTTGTTTATAGGTCAGATCATGAAGTATTTATTCTTTCATACAGTTACAGACGTAAGCCGTTGTGTCTAATAGAAGGGGTGTTTAACCTGAAGAGGGACTACATAAAAATGGATTAAGTGCTTCAAAATCTGATCAACACTAAAAATATTCATATAATGCAGCTTCATAGACAGCAGTGTGGTATTCGTGCTTAAAGCTGATATTAGAGTAGAAATATCCCAATACTTTCTTTGCATCCTTTATTGCATCTCTTATGTATTTAAGATGCAGAAAGAGAGAAACTCAAGATGATGATGATGATGACAGAATTCAGACATTTATGCAAAAGGAAAAATTAAATTTCAGTTTCAGTTTGCCTCAGGTACACTTCAGGGAAACGTGTGACACATATGCACGTATTTGTTCAAATAGGCATAAACCCCACGCAATCATTTTACATTGCAGCTTTCATTTAAAAATGTGGAGAAGCAAGACAAATATCTCTTCTCCATTCCCTTTTTCTGTACCACCAGATATGGCATTTGCTTTTAAAAGTTATTGGACTCTCAAACAACTGCAATATCCTAATTTAACTATGCTGTGGAAGCCATCAAAATACTAATGTCATCAGCCAGCTTGGTAGCTTTACACCCTGCCTTATAGTGGCAAGAAGTTCAGGTCTCCACTGACTGACTGTGGCAGGTCTCTGCACTGCAGCTCCAGACACCTTTCTAAGCCCATCATGGCAAGAAACAAGGTCTGAGGTGAGAGCTTTCTCCTAATATAAAAAAAGAATACTCTGTAGTTAGCAGTGAAACTGCTTTATATAGTGGTGGAACCACACTGAGAAGGAGAGAACAGCATACAATTAGGTGGACATTTCTATTTTACATACAAACAGTAGTCAATTAGCCAAAGGAAGTTTTCAGTGGAGGAAAAGTCAGGTGGCACATGTCCATATAGCATGACACTGCTCCAGTGCAGGTTTACAGATTCCTTTTTTTCCCCATTAGGACATTATGCACCAAACTGGGTTCTGAAATCAGCCTTGCTTTACTGCACATCCAGTGGGAGCACAGACACTGGAGACATCTCTTTCAGACACCTAGGTGTGCTAAGCAGTAAGTTTGAGGACAATGGAATACTTCAGTCTAAACCTCAAATGTTTATTTAAGTGAGTCAAACAGTGAGACAATAGAGGTGTTAGAGGAATGGACTGTGAATAGTTAAATGATCTTTCTTGTAAGTAAAAATATATTTAACATACAAGTTTCAAGTTTTGAGAAACTAATTCAGTGTCTATTTTATAAGGGTTCAGGCTCACAAGATACTACATATTGCTGAAAGAAAATTTCTTTCTTTTTTTTAATCTTGCAAAGTATTTCTGAAGTGTATTCTGTGCCCAAAAAAAAAGAAGTGATTATCTTTAAAATTTTTGCTTCATCTATTGATAAAGATCCAGCACAGAAATGAATGAACCTCTAACAGTCATCTCTAAACAAGAGATACTGAAATCTACACATCCAGCACCTCAGTTTTAAGTCAATTTAATTAAGTCCCACCTGCTGGGGGAATAGTGGTTTTCTGATTGCAGTTTTACCTAAAATATCTGCTGAGCACCTCTCACAGAAGTCAGTATCTTACAGCAACTGCTGAGTAACTTATAAAATTAAATATGACACACACTATAAACTGAGCTTCTGTGCTTTCAACAAAACCACTGTTACTTCTGCCATGGGTATAATATCACCCTGAAGTTCAAACCATACATGGACTTGCCAGACCTTTCTCACCACTCAGATCAAATACAACCAAATAAAGCAAGCAAAGATACTTTCCTTCTGACATTTGAACTGAAACGCCTCACTTTCTTCTGTTCATTCAATTAAGAAAAACAACATTTATTAAAAAAGAAATCTTACCTCTAGGTTGAGGATTTTTTTATATATAATGCTGATTCTAAAAAATATATACCTGCAGTTGAAATATATGCTCTTAAATGTTTGAAAGCCTGTCTAAAAATCCACCAGCCTTGGAAGTAATGCTATAAGACCTTCAAACAATTTTCCATTATGTTCAGATCATATTTGAAATGCAAATGACATTTCTAGAAAGCTGGATGACTTTTTTTTTTTTTTACCTGATGTGTGCACAAAGCTCAAGAAAAGCCAATTAGGTGGTTTCTGAAAACTTCTGCTGGGTCCAGCATATCAGAAGCATTCTGAAGCCAGAATTTCAATGTATACATAGCTTCCATGAACATTTTTATTGAGAGTAAAACCCAACTTTACTGTGGGAAACAAAGGCAAGAAAAACCCCAACTCTTCCAACCTGCTTTTACCCCTTTAAATGTTAGGAGCTTGGCACAGATTTAGAATTGCATTTGAAGCTAATTAAAACCACTCAGTTTTTCCTGAAGGTAGCATTTAATAGAGCACTCCTCTGTGGTTATTTGTTATCTTCTGAAACAAGCAGCAGCTAGAAAATCAGTTCCACTAGGGACAGAAAGAGCCACCAGAAATGAAGCAGTATGTTTTGACTGTGAATTTAGGTCACACTAGTAAGTTCATCCTGCTATCATGACATATTTTTTGGAGTTATGCTACAAATAATTTTTCATAACATGTACAGCAGAGACTAAACTTTTTCTACTTTGCAAACAAATCTAATTACTTACATTCTCTGTATACAATGGCTTTCAATCACATCTTAAAACTTGTTATTCTTTCATAAGAGACAGGATAACATTTCAAATACCACATTTGTATACACTCTAGTTCGTTTCCTTACTATGTTATAAAGCTCCGGCTCCTGAATATCTCATCACACATCAGTGCACTGCTTTTAACAAGCCCTTCCCAACTATTGAGTCCAGTACCCTGCTACAACCATGTAGTTCAAAAAGAACAAAATCCACTAGCTCTGCAATTGGTCTAATTGATACACTAGATCATAACCCTCCCATATTCCACAATTGGATCCACATGTTCACTTACATCTGAGTCAGTAGAGCAGCATTACAGAGAAAGTTTTAGCTGTGAATTCAGAGACAGATGTAAGAGAATGGAAATACCATCATTTTCTACTACCTACTGATGATTTGGGATTCAGCTCTCAGGCTGCCTTATTCATCTGTAGGTCTGCACAAAGTTTCCCACACTCTCCAATGCAGGAAAGGGTGAAGGAACCCACAAGAGCACAGAGCATTCTGATTTCAAGCAGTTGCTCTTGCAGTCAGACACAAAAAGTAGTATGCTAATTTAACAGGTCATAGGAATAAATATTTTTACCAACTCATTCCCCACCATATATCCATTTGCTTGAAATTTCAAAAAAGATGTATCCTATTTAAAAGCTCTGATACCCAAACAATTCTACAAAAAACCCACTTGCCAACACAAGTGAAATTCACATCAGCTTCATGCTGGAATTTGGGCATTCCCTCAAAACATGTTAAATTATTGCAGAATTATACACTTCCAGAGGCCAACATTGTTCCAAGATACCGTTCTTAGAAATTGGTTTAAAAGGAAAAACGTGAAGTCTTAAAACTTTCCTGTAACGATAAAATGGTCTCACTGCCGCCTCCTCCCCTGGCCTTACTTAAATACACACATTATATTTTTTTTTTTCCTGATTTTAGCCGATTAATATTTTTTACTTTTGTCTAAGTCTCTAGGCAAACTCTATTGTGATTTATGAGCATTTAAAGGTTTCCAGCCTTCAGTCAAAAGAACTGATTCAATATATCTGACCTAAGCCTAAAGTAACTTAATCATTCAGAAGAATTTTATGAAGCTCCCTATACTTTCTTCAGTAACTTAGTTAACTACCATAATTTTGGATGGCATTATTTCTAAACTCCAGCTCTCTTCCAAAAGCTCTAACGTTCAGCTTTTCAGATACTGGAATTTCCTTTGTTCTCCAAAATACAATTTTTTTATATGTTATTTTAATCATCGAAAGGAAAATACTACTTTCAGTGTGCACTTCTGTTCCATTTTTACAACCATTCAAAACCAAGCAAACAAAAAAAAACCCCTAACCAAACAAAACAAACAAACAAACAGAAAAACAACAAAAAAAACATTTCCAAATTGTACTTAGTCACTACTAAATGTTGTAAAGGAGTAAGAAACTTGTTGTGAGACATCTTCTGCCCATGGAGTTCTAGAATCTGCTCTTATTCATACATCTATTTGTTTATATTACTTTTAAGGTTTCTTTTTCTGAAGACTCCTCAACTAACTGTATTCTAAACATACAGGATGTCAAGTATAATAGATAAGAACAGCAGTACAGGTTTCCTCCACATATCAGGACTGCCAGGACTACTATAAAAAGATCAAGCATTTATGCATGATGGTCAGAATGTTTATTTTTAAATTCTGGAAAAAAAAGACAAGAAATATTCTGATATGATTTTTCCTTTCTTTCTCTGAAGAGAGCTAATTTCTTCTGATGTCATTGTGCACCAGTTCTACTGATGATTTATAAAAGATGAAGTTCTTTAATACTTCTACAAGGAGCCACACAAATTCATATTTATTTGGACAATTCCAGAGATCAGGGAGACAACACACCTTAAAGGCAGATATGACAGTAAAGCCAAGATGTAGAATTAATGTTCAGGTCCAAAGTGTTGGCAGAATTAGTGCCATTAGATCCAGTAA
The DNA here is from genome assembly GCF_028554395.1 of Pezoporus wallicus. NCBI lineage: Eukaryota > Metazoa > Chordata > Aves > Psittaciformes > Psittacidae > Pezoporus > Pezoporus wallicus. Next base: position 533,499 of record NW_026642757.1, on the reverse strand, counting down.
AAAATATTTAGATTAATTGCTGGATGACCAACAAGCATTTGGATGACCAACAAGCATTTAGGGAATTGAAGATCTAAACGCAATGAGAATACAGAATCTTTCTAGGTAAAATTACTTCCTTCTCCACAATTCTCTGTTACATCTCCTGTTACACCACTTGCCATTCGCTCCTCTTAAAAAGAGTGAAGGCAGTTAAGTGGTGTCTAAGTTACTGAGTCATGCAGTAGCATTGCTCCTTCTCATGACAGCAACACAAGAGCAGGATAACTCAAGACCTAGGCATACATCCTCCTCTTAAAATCACATTCTGCCTTTTGTGGGAAGAAATCTGGCTATGCAGACTAACTAAGAAGCTGCTGGTCATTCCAGCAGAATAACTGAATGACAGGGAAAGCACACAGTGAGACATAAACTTGACGTATATTTCATATAAATGTTTACACAAATATCACTTCTGCACCAGGAAATAAATTCTCCTTGAATGCTTGAACATTTACAGGAACCTTGCAGATTGTTTTTTGCTCTGGCTAATCCCAATTTCATAACACAGCTTGTTAGCTGGCTGTGTTACGAAATGAAGTCAGCTAGCTAGCTGACTTTATTTACTAATTTCTTTAGTAAAAAAACCTAGTAGGCACAAACCCAAGATTTCCTTATGTTTCCCCAACCCCCAACACAAACTTTAATTGCCTGAAACAACTTTTTTTTTTTTACTACAAAGCAAAAGCAGTATGCTCCTGACTAATGTTTTTAACTTCACACTTCTTGCTGTGAAGATCTATTGGCTTTTCCTTCACTACATTAGTTTTTCTTCATAGTGATAATTTGGGGTAAGCTCTGGAAATCAGCAAGCTCTGGAAAGCTACAGATGCTGAAGAGTTTGAGAGATATCCTGTGCTTCCTGTGATAACTCATATTTATAGGGCTTGACATCCCCTTGGTTCTGGATACTCCTTTATGCCTTGTTGCACAGTAGTGTTTGTCAGCATTTCTCAGATGAGTATATTTTCCACTTTCACAGAGCAATGGGGGTGGACAGAGTCAGTGTAGACCTGATAGTAATTTACCTGATAAGGAACTGGGTGGTATTACATCTTGTCTGCCACTGGAGTCTACTATTATACTTGTTATGGATGCACAGTTCAACTCTGGCCTTTGCTTTCATTGCATGTTTTAAAAGCATATTTTAAAAGACACACTGTGGAACTCAGGCATATGTTGTGCAATTGCAGGCTTTTCTACAAAGTCTATGACCTTATGAATGTTGAAATGAATAGACACTTTCATATTTACTTCAGTCAGGTTTGTATTCAGGAGATGTTTAATAATTTCCTATATTTTTGATCAGTGTTTTCCAGCAAAGACTTCTCACCTGTGGAATTCTTACAGAGAAATTTGAAGGAAAAATAAAAGGACTTTCAGCTGGGCAAGTCAAGTAACTTTTCAATATTGTCTATATCTTTGACCATAACATTGTGTAAATTTCTATTATTTCTGTAAAAGCTCCTGATCTACAAATCCTATAGACACCACCTGAACCAATTTTGAGCTTTATCTACCTATATTGAAGATAGGCAAGTTAAAAAAGACACAACATTTCTGAAGACCTTGATGGAATCGACCTATCGGCTTTGTGCAAGTTCGCAAGAGAAGGAAAAGGCTGTGTTTTTTTGTTTTGGTTTTGATTGCCTTTACTCCATGGAGACATGTGAGTTCCCAAATTTTTTTTCCTATATTTTTCAAAGAGTGAAGGGCCGAAGCTACTCTACAGGTCAGGAGGCAAAGAACAGCCTTTGTTGAGTTAAAAGGGTAACAGTTTTGATTAGCCCTGAACTAGGGTATGAAAGGCGAGAAGCTCAGTCAGGCAGCCACAGGATTAGCAGAGATAAAAGTGTGTCTATAGCCCTACAACAGTTCCCTGAATCAACACACAAATTCTTCTCAAGTAAGAATTGCCATCAAATGAAAGAAATGTTAAATCTGTGAACAGTTAACAACATTGTGAGGATGGACGTCACTAACCATCTGCTACTTCTTCACAGTAAATAGGTTTATGCCATGTATTTGATACTAACTTTCTCATCCACCTGAAAGTAAACTCAGTATAAATCTGGTAAGGCAAACAAATGGCATATTTGAATCACATTTATTATCCTTATAAAAGTAGATCACAAATTCTACCCGCCCAACCTTTTGCTCAAATGTTTTAGTTTCCATCAAATCTGGGCAACATTTGTAGAAACACAGATGCAAGCATGCTTTTTTTCTTATTGACTGGCCCAAACTTGAACTTAGCAGACTTTAATTAAAAGTAAACCAAGACACTTTCTGTTATTGTGGCTTAAACCCTAGCTAAAGCAGTCATTTTGCTGACCCCGTAACTCCCAGGAATATCTGTCTGCCCTCACAATAAAAAAAAAAGAGAAGCCACCTGAAATATACGTGCTACATATATGTGTGTTGGGGGAGGGGGGCATCATTCCATTCCAACACAACCAGTCAGTTGCCAGAACCTATAATAAATGCTTGGAGCAATGTAGAGATATCCCAGCAGCTCCAGCCAATGAGCCGGCTTCAGCTGGAGCTCGGCTCAGATGCCTCTATACAAATGCCCGTAGCATGGGGAACAAACAAGAGGAATTAGAGATGTGTGCACGTCTGCGGGGGTATGATATAATAGGCATCACAGAAACATGGTGGGATGGCTCCTACGACTAGAGTGTTGGAATGGAAGGTTACAGGCTCTTTAGAAAAGAAAGACAGGCCCAGCAGGCAGGAAGGGGGAGTTGCCCTTTATGTTAGGGATAGGCTGGAGAGTATGGAACTCTGTCTGGGGACAGGTGAGCAGTCCACAGAGAGTTTGTGGGTCAGGGTTAAAGGGAATACAGCTATGGGAGACATTACTGTGGGGATCTGTTACAGACCACCTGATCAAGGAGAACCTGCTGATGAAGCACTCCATAGACAGATAGGAAAAGCCTCACGCTCGCAGGCCCTTGTTCTCATGGGCGACTTCAACCACCCTGACATTTGTTGGAAGGACGGTACGGCCCAGCACAAGCAATCCAGGAGGTTCCTCGATTGTGTAGAAGACAACTTCCTTCTGCAAGTACTAGAGGAGCCGACAAGGAGAGGTGCCATGCTTGACCTCGTGCTCACCAACAGGGAAGGGTTCATTGGAAATGTGACGCTCCAGGGCAGCCTTGGATGCAGCGATCATGAGATGCTGGAATTTGAGATCCTCAGGACAGTGAGAAGAGCGTGCAGCAAGCTCACTGCCCTGGACTTCAAGAGAGCAGACTTTGGCCTCTTCAGGAACCTGCTTCGGAAGGTTCCATGGGATACAGCCCTAGAGGGCAGAGGGGCCCAAGACTGTTGGTTGATATTCAAGGATCACCAGCTGCAAGCTCAGGGGTGTTGCATCCCAACCAGAAGGAAGTGCAGCAGGAGGGCCAGGAGACCTCCTTGGATGGATAAGGAGCTCCTGAGGAAAATTCAGTTGAAAAAAGAGGCTTATAATAAGTGGAAGCAAGGACAGATGACATGGGAAGAGTACAGGGATGTTGTCCGAGAAGCTAGGGACCAGGTTAGGAAAGCTAAGGCCCAGTTAGAATTAAACTTAGCTAGAGGTATTAAAGATAACAGGAAGGGATTCTACAGGCACATAGCAAATAAAAAACAGACTAGGGAGAATGTAGGCCCCCTCAGGAAGCTCTCGGGAGAACTGGCTACACAGGACTTGGAGAAGGCTGAGGTTCTGAATGACTTCTTTGCCTCGGTCTTCACTGGCAAAGGCTCTGACCAAACCACCCAAGTCTTGGAAGGCAGACGCAGGGACTGTGAGAATGAAGACCTTGGGCCCACTGTAGGAGAGGAACTGGTTCGAGACCATCTTAAAAATCTGAATGTGCACAAGTCCATGGGTCCTGATGAGATCCATCTACGGGTCCTGAAGGAGCTGGCAAATGAAGTTGCGAAGCTGCTGGCCATCATATTTGAGAAATCCTGGCAGTCAGGTGAAGTTCCCGATGACTGGAAAAGGGAAATATAACCCCCATTTTCAAGAAGGGGGAAATGGATGACCCAGGGAATTACAGACCAGTCAGTCTCACCTCTGTGCCTGGCAAAATCTTGGAGCAGATTCTCCTGGATGGCATGCTAAGGCACATGAAAAACAACGAGGTGCTTGGTGACAGCCAGCATGGCTTCACAAAGGGAAAATCCTGCCTGACCAATTTGGTGGCCTTCGATGATGGGGCTACAGAACGGATGGACAGGGGTAGAGCAGTTGATGTCATCTGCCTGGACTGGTGTAAAGCGTTCGACACTGTCCCACACAATATCCTTGTCTCTAAATTGGAGAGACATCAGTTTGATGGATGGACCACTCGGTGGATAAAGAACTGGCTGGATGGCCGCACGCAAAGAGTTGTGGTCAATGACTCAATGTCCGGCTGGAGACCAGTAACGAGTGGTGTCCCTCAGGGATCGGTGCTGGGACCGGTCTTGTTCAACATCTTTGTCGCTGACATGGACAGTGGGATTGAGTGCGCCCTCAGCAAGTTTGCCAATGACACCAAGCTGTGTGGTTCGGCTGATACGCTGGAGGGAAGGAATGCCATCCAGAGGGACCTCGACACGCTTGTGAGGTGGGCTGATGCCAACCTCATGAAGTTGAACCATGCCAAGTGCAAGGTCCTACACCTGGGTAGGAGCAATCCCAGGCACAGCTACAGGTTGGGCAGAGAAGAGATTCAGAGCAGCCCTGTGGAGAAGGACTTGGGGGTGTTGGTTGATGGGAAAATGAACATGAGCCGGCTTCAGTGTGCGCTTGCAGCCCAGAAAGCCAACCGTATCCTGGGCTGCATCAAAACGAGCGTGACCAGCAGGTTGAAGGAGGTGATCCTGCCCCTCTCCTCTGCTCTTGTGAGACCTTACCTGGAGTATTGTGTGCAGTTCTGGTGTCCTCAACATAAAAAGGACATGGAACTGTTGGAACAAGTCCAGAGGAGGACCACGAGGATGATCAGGGGACTGGAGCACCTCCCGTATGAAGAGAGGCTGAGGAAGTTGGGGCTGTTCAGCCTGGAGAAGAGAAGGCTGCGTGGAGACCTCATAGCAGCCTTCCAGTATCTGAAGGGGGCCTATAGGGATGCTGGAGAGGGACTCTTCATTAGGGACTGTAGTGACAGGACAAGGGGTAACGGGTTAAAACTTAAACAGGGAAAGTTTAGGTTGGATATAAGAAGGAAATTCATTCCTGTTAGGGTGGTGAGGCACTGGAATGGGTTTCCCAGGGAGGTTGTGAATGCTCCATCCCTGGCAGTGTTCAAGACCAGGTTGGACGAGGCCTTGGGTGACATGGTTTAGTGTGAGGTGTCCCTGCCCACAGCAGGGGGTTTGGAACTAGATGATCTTAATGTCCTTTCCAACCCTAATTATTCTATGATTCTATGATTCTATATATATATATGACCCAATGTAGAAATATGTGTGCAACTGTAAATTAGCTTCACAAAAAAATCCATGAGGAACTTAGTATTGAATATATATATATGTATGAACATGAAATGCCTTTTATTGCCTTGCATCAAGGAAAATAAAAATACTCCTAGGAAGCAGTTTTGCTACAGACAAGAAAAAACAGAGCAGTGCTTCCTATGATTAACAGCTTCCATTTCATTTTGAAACACTTTTACATTTTTATATAGCAAGTGCAAATAATACTTTGTAAGAAAGCGTACCCAAAAAAAACCTATATGGGTTAGTAAAACAGTATCTCTATATAGAGCATTATAAATATATATATATATAATTTTTAAAGACTAAAAGGTACAGAAATTCTAAACCCTAAGTTAGTGTAACTGCCACCTTCTCCTCACTATCTGGGTGTCTGTAGCTACATGTCTCGGTAACAATGCTAATTCTAAACCTTTTCCTAAAACACTTCAGTGAAGGATTTTCCCCAAAGGCAAGGTGCTCTAGAGCTTACACATCTGTACCAAAGAATGGCAAATGTCACAGCTGCTCATTAATTGCCAGTTTTCTGAGGATAGGATTATTAAATACCAAATTGAAGTGCTCCTGTGAAGTTACACTGGACCAAACTCATCCTATTGTTGTCAGATAAGACAGCAAGTAGCAACATTCTGAAACAGACTATAGCCTTTGTCCTACCACTGTGCCACTTATTTTTACCCACAGAAATTCTATGCAAGTGCATATGAACTCAGCTTGAAGCTGCCACTGGTCTTGTGCATGGCAAGATGCTTCACACCAGCCTGTTTTATGAGGAATTCTGCAAACTGCCCTTAAACATGCTAGGTCCAGTACACACACCATACTTGTTTTACTGAAGGTTATTTTTCCCTGCTACGAGTAAATATTATATAGTAAGTTAGTTCACAGAAAGCTGTGAAAATTAAGCCACTTATGGTTCTTGGAGATACAGTGTTTAAATTGCTGTGTAGATTGGATGTTCTCTGGTGGTATCTAAAGTTTCTTGCCCACTGAAATCCTTAAAATAGGATCAAAGTCCTCTAAACTGGTAATGATTTTCAAATGCCCAACAAATTGCTTTTTTTGATTAATGACTAATTTGAATACTCAGGGGTAAACTTTGCAAGCACTTTGTATTAAAGAAGAAAAACTGTATTCTCCATACAGTTCTGTAATTATGTAGTTTAGAAGTTTACCCCTCAGAATTCAGGGATATTCAGAATTTGGCTCAGAACCAGTGTGGAAGCTCTAATGACTTCCTACGATTTACTTTCCCAGGAAAAGTAGGGGAGTTTGTCTGTTTCAGGAAAAAATCCCAAACACGCCAAGTACTGAATTACTAAGGTTTACTTAGTCATGGACTCCAGATAAGTACCTACTGAACAGATTTATTGATTCTCAAGATATTTATTCATCACTCTGCTCTTTAGCAGAAAAAGATCAGAAAACATTACAGGATCGGTTAACAATGTCTGTACAGGAACACTCCTGGGGAATCTTCTTGTCTTTTTGGTGTACACATTGACATTTATTTAGATTATAGTAACAAAGTATCGGTCCAGCAAAACTTCCAGTGTCAAACATGTTTGTCCTGAATGTCCATCATATATGTGCCTGCTGGACACTTGGTCCTCTGGCTTACCCCCATACAATGTTTTAATTCACATGCTTTTCTTTTTCAAATCATGGTTCTAGGAGTATGCCTTTGATGCACAACCTCCTCCCACCAACCTCCCAGAGCTGAGACTGCTACCCAGCTGCCTCAGCTGCCAGTTGCACAGATTCAGTAACAGCAAGTTGAAAGCATCAGAAACAAGAACACAGGGTATATTCTGGTTCTCAACCTCCATTTCCACACCTGCTGCGCCACATTGCTGTTCCTAGGCTTTGTCCAAAGACAGTCTAAAACATGCTTTAAAAAAAGAGGCAACATTACCATGAGATTTAAAGTTCTTGGCTATATTATAACGAGTAATAGTGGCTGCAGCTGAAGACAAGCAGACTTTTTTCATTGTAATCTCAAGTAAAAGGACCTGGTTTTACATTATTTTCTGCCAAATGAAATCCTAAATTATCTAGGAAAATAATTTAGTAGCAAAAATAAGTTACCCAAAAGACCATAGGTTTGACTGAGCCCTCTCACCACATCAAATTTAGTGTAAATATCCTGGTTAGCTTGGCAACAGTAGACTGTGGTTTTCAAAAGAAACTGTCTAGGTTTAGAATTTAAGTCAACACTAATTCTATGCTGTTTGCTAATTTTGTTACACTATGCTTTAACACAAAATATTACTTTACTACTAATGCAGCCTATTTTATCCTTCTGTATATTTTCCATTCTGGTGTAACAGCATGGCATTCGTTATTTTCTCTTCCACGAAGTCTCCCATATGCCTAGTATGTCAGTGTAGTCTCATTAAGAGTTCAGCATTACAGCTTGCCAAGAAATGTTTTCAGAAGCTTCTCAAACTCTGAACAAAAATAATTTAATAGTATAAATTTCATGGGAAGATACTTTATTTGTGCTGATGTGCTTCCATCAGCTTTAACAGCTGGTCACCTAAATATTTTTGGCACTTTGAAAAACTTAGTTACCACAAAATTATAAGTCATATTTGTTTAATTGCCTCTTCTACTAAACTCAGACTACAAAGAAATGAGGACTTGTCCATAGCTTCCAGGAAAAAGGATGGTCTAATTTTGCCTCCTACCATCACATGCAAAATTCACTAGTCGCTGAACATGGAAAAACTAATTAAATAACAATTTATGATCCTGACTTTAGTTAGTTGCTTGTTTCTTTCATCATGTGAGTATTGAAAAACAAGTCTTCCCGACGTTTTCACACAAGCACCAACAGTTGATGGTTAGGTTCTCTCTCCAGGTTGGCAGATTTACTGTAAAAATGTAACAAGCTCAAACACCACTTTGTAGCTCTCCAGTAGCAACATGATTTTTAGGCTAAGCAAATAAGATTTATTGCTGTCTCTATACAATGGATTATAGAGGCTGGTTGAAATTCATTAACTATGAAAACATTAAATATACACAATTTTAGATACCAGACACTAACCCCAGAGATCCCAAATCACAAGCTCCGTAGTACATTAAGAAACAATCGATTTTATATTCTCAAGGTTTGTGAACTCAGCCATAAACATATAAGTCAGTGAACCATCAATACCATACCTATGGAAATGAACACAATGTACCATTTGTAACATTGTAGTTGAACTACTTCTCTTGTTTTTGTGATTGTTTACTTCATGCAGAGCTAAAAAAAAAAATTAAGTAGTTTAAAAATTTAAAAATTTAAAATAAATATTTTTTATTTAAATAAAAAATAAACTTTATTTAAATAAAAATTTAAAATAAGCATTTTATGTCATCTTCTTAGGTCTTAGGGTTTTATGAACTCCTGCAAGTATTAGCATCATAATCTATGCCCAGCAATGAAGCTGCCACAAAGGCAACCTGGTAAACACACTGACGGAGAAAGACATCCATGATAAGCTCACCATAAGCCTCTTTGATCAGGGGTAGCTGGCAGGACAAAGGAACTCTGATGGCTGCAAAGCAAAAACGACCTTGCCTGTCAGGAAAGCAAAAGTGAGCAACTGTTCTAGGAACTGATGTCTTACAAGAATTTAGGTACAATGAAAAGGCATGCAAAGGGATTAGCTACTTAGCCAGCATCAGCTTCTGTGCAAGAGCCTCTCTGCACAAGATCTCCCAGCCCAACCAGATCCTTGCCAGGGACACACGGCTGACTCCAGCCTGTGACAGATAATTTTTAAGTGAGACTTTTCAATCACGGATTAGCCCCACTCCTGTGAGCAGTTTTGGAAATTTTTTTTTTTTTTACCATTAGTATCTCAGAAATATACTTATCGGTGCACACAAGTAAATATTTATCAGTAAATACTTGCTGCCAAAATTAGAATGTTGTAATAACTTCTAATAGACATATCTGCTTTAGTCTTATGTTTACTTGCTTTCCTAGTGGTAATTTTTTAGTGACTTGAAATGTTTTTGTGCATGTACATATATAAATATTTATCTGTCTATATATATATAAAATGGTTTTACTAATAACAGTTTTATAGTAATTTATAATAGACAAATTATCAAAACCCCAAATCTCTGTCCTTGTGCATTGCGGAATCCTAAGAACACCGTGGTCATGATCTTCAAACATGCACATGCTGTGTAAGCCTCATAGGTCATTACTTTGACTGCTACACCCAGAGAAGAAAGTGCAGCTTGTGTCATGCGCCTAGACCTATGACCAGGATGACCCAGTCCAAGTAAATTGCCAGTTCACCACAGATCCTTTCTTACCACTGGAGCCAGGAGAAAAAAGCATTCCACAGTGCCACTGTATAGCTACCTCCTCAGAGACCAGAAACCCACAGTACCCAATGAAAATGCTACCAGCCTATAATATGCTTGCTTAATCCAAAAAATGGTTCTGGTCAGAAAAGTTTAGTGAAACACAGGAAACAGAAGAGTTGTGCCTGCCATAAAAATCCATCAAACTTGCTCATCACATAAAATGAGCCTGATGACTACAGTGTATCACCCACATTCTTGCCCAGTGTCCTCATTTTACAGAAACACCACCTATAAGAGTTAGGGCTCAATAACTGAGTCCTTTTTGGTCTTAGATTATACCCAGCTATTAGAACTTTGTCAACTACTACATACAAACAGCAGCTATTAAATGAAGCTAGAAGATTAAAGACCACAACCAAAATGAGCTCAAAGCTCTCTGCTTTAACAGTGCCTGCATTGTTCAGTCCTAGAGTTTTAAAATGCAAATGACCTTCAGTGGGCCTCTGCATGAACAAGAAGGGAAGACCTGGCCTTTATTTGACAATCTTCTTTTAATTAACCTTTAGATAGTTCAGAGTCATCCCTTTGCTTTTGCAGTCAAGTGTTGCAACCGAAAAAGCAACTTGCACTACCAAGAAAATGTCACCGTTACCTTTCAAGAGGAACAGAGTAGGTCTGAGATCTGTAACTCTATATTATCCATTTGATTCAGAGATCAGCCCAGTAGTTAACCTGCTCTACCTACTCCATGTGTGCTGCATTACCCTACACTGATTGGTGTGCTGTACACATAACCACAGCACATCCCACCTTAGTTACTGTGACTTAATAATATTAATTGCCAGGTTGGATGGGGCTTAGAGCAACTTGGTCTACTGGAAAATGTCCCTGCCTGTGACAGGGGGTCCCTTCCAACCCAAACCATTCAAAACATAGTTTCTTACTTGTGTAACTATATTCCAAGTCTCTTCTTACTGACATTTTGTAGGAAAAAAATTATAGTAGGAATTAATATTAAGAAGGAAAAACATCAAGGAAATAATGTAATGTTTTCCTGTTCTCTCTCCAGTAAATAAATAAATAAATTAATTAACTGAAGCAGTTGTTCACATCATGTTCTTCTCCAGAAGGAAATTGCCACAGAAACAATTACCGACATTGCACCTGGATGGGTGTTATTCCGAAGGAGGTAAAGAAAACACCTCCTCTCCCAGTTGAGGAAGCCACCCCAGGCCACACAGGGGCTCCACAACCACAGGGGTTTCCCCAGGCAGAATTGAGAGGTACAGACAAGGCCAGAGCTGCTGATGTGTGTGGCCACCCAGGACTCAGCCTGCCAGAGCCTCTTCCCAGTGCGTGGTGTGGAGAGGTTCCTCACAGACGTGCAAGGCAAGATCAGTTTAGCCCTGTGGCAGGAAGCAGACAGGATCAGAGCATGAGGGAGGCTGAGAAAGAGACCAGTGGAATCATACTCTGTCCTCCCTGAGGCAGAGATAGGGACAGACTTTTTAGTAAGGCCTACAGCTATAGGACGAGGGGTAATAGTTCTAATTAAGAGCACAGATGAAGATTGGATATATAAATTTTTTTTTAATGATGAAGATTTTGAGGCACTGAAGCAGATTGCCCAGAGAAGCTGTGCACGTTCCATCCCTGGAAACATTCAAGGCCAGGCTGGACGGGTCTCTGAGCAGCCTTACCTATTGAACATGTTCCCACTCATTGCGGGGGAGGGTTGGACTTGATGACCTTTAAAAGCCCCTTCCAACCCAAACCATTCTATGATTCTAACATGACCAAAACCAACTTTTTATTTTGCATAATTCAATTTATCACTCTCCTAACTTCATGTCAAATATTTCATCCAATACTAGCTCCGTGGAAAACTTCAGGTCAAACAATGACTTCAGCAGAAGAGCCCATCTGCTTCAGATTAGGTATGAAATAAATAGCTTGCAGAATCAAAGCCAAAGCAGCCACACAGGTAAGGTCCTTAAATATTGTTCTCATGGCCTGGGGCCCATTTACCAGCTTACTTTATAAAGCTAGGATACAAGTTATTGAGAATTAAGCATACATCTGTTATAAAATGACTTCTTTTTGAAGGAATGTAGGTCTCCAGTAACATATAACAAACATACAGAGTAGAGAGAGAAAACCAACTTCCACAGAGATCCTATGGCCAAAACTGACTCCAAGGGGCACAAAATTTCATCTGAATTCTTGGATATCAAATTGCTTTCCCAGGCTTGGAATAATTGACTCTGCTACTTCTACTTTTCTTCACTCATCTGAAAGACATTTCCTTCTGTGCTCATTCACTAATAGCATCTTGGAAATGCTCTTTACATGCACTTTTCTCCCAAGTACGTTTTTCATTTTTCAGTGCTTTTGCTCTGCATCTGTACTTCCATTGCTCTGGATTCACTGTTTATCTGATAAAGTTCCCAGAGTGACTTCAGAGTGCCTAAATTCAACTTCATCATCTCCCAGTATGTTCCCTTCCTTCAACATAAAGGACTTTTCACAACATCAACATCTGAAGCATTTCAGACAGAAAACGCTTTTACAGGAGAGGAACTGAAATGCAGGCACAAAATAGCATATATCAACAGAAGCTGAAGGTAGCACTTGTCTCACCTAATTGGAGTCATCTAGATCAGCATTTAGTAGATCTTTTGCAAAAGGTTTTAATCCACCTTCTGCTTAAGTAGGATCACTCTCAGAGATGTCACCAGCTGCTGTGACACCCCAAACTCAGTGTGGATTAGGGATCAAACCTTTCCATAGACAGCTGTTTTAATGTCAGTGCATGGCTAAATCTTTAGGGTCTGGACCACCTAGAGATGTGTGGGCAGACACAAGCTTCCTCTGTGTGCCATGTTCAGCAGCTGCTTGTGCACCAACTCCTCAGTGCCACAGTGAATTAATACACAAACAATGTCCCCAGCAGGAACAGAACCAGTGCCAAGTTTCTGTCTTTTATTTTCCATTTATTTTTCTATTTTAAACATTTACAAGGACATGTAGGGACAGGACAAGGGGGAATGGCTTTAAACTGAAACAGAAGAGAATTAGATTAGATATTAGGATGAAGTTCTTGCCTGTGAGGGTGTTGAGACACTGGCAGAGGTTGCCCAGAGAAGCTGTGCCTATCCCACCCCTGGCAGTGTTCAAGGCCAGGCTGGACAGGGCTTGGAGCAACCTGGTCAAGTGGAAGGTGTCCCTGACCATGGCAGTGGGTTGGAACTGCATGATCTTTAAGGTCCCTTCCAAACCAACACATTCTATGATGACTCTATGATATTCACTGTTCACGTTTAAAGTCCCAGGAAAAGAAAAAGTAAACACCATTGTGTTCTCCTTTAGCACTCTTCTGGCCAGCCATTTGTACAGGCACTACTTTTGTACCTTAAAATAAAAAAAATCCTAGGACATCTAAATTTAAGAGATTTTATGGGGTTTTCTGAACTGATGCTGACAATCTCTGTAGTTGCTAAGAAAATCACCAGAGTGAGTTATTCCTATGCATACTGCATTTGCAACACTGCATAGTATGCAAGTATGCATGACATGCAAAAAGCTTCCTCTCAGGAAGGAGATGGGAGAAAGTGATAATCCCCCTTTTTGTGGTGCTGGCATAGATGATATACAAGAAGACAACATGGCTTTCCTGCCGGCTTTTCCATTTCATTGTAACTTCATTTACACCCATTTCAGAAATTGAAATCACTCCAAAGACCAGAGCTGAAAATTAGTAATGTCCTGTCTGGAGCCTAAAGTAATGCATAAAGTAGGAGAAAACACACAAATGAAAAAAAGCCAGATTAGCCTTCTTACCATGACAGAAATAGCACAGTCTCCATCATATTTCCCATTGAAGATGAAAGAGACTAAATATGCACCAACATCTTGAATTTCTACTTCCGCCCCCATTCCAGCTTTCCCACTGGGAATTGTTAAAAGTTACTTTCTCAGTATGAAAATGAAGAACTGTTACTGAACACAAATCTATAGACCTGTAATATATAGATATATCTACTAGGCTCAGAAGAAAAGTCATAACATAAAGATGCTATTAAGAAGTGAGTTAGGGAGTCTTAGCATAAAAATATTCAGGCTGGTGATGTCAGCCTGAGTCAAGCTTGTTCCTGGTACTAGCAGGGTTTAGTCTGAGATGAGCCCTCAGATTCTTATTTTCGTTGCCTCACAATCTGTCCTCCCATCTAACTTAATACTTCAATAGTCCTAGAAGTTTTCTTTTGCTTCCTGCCACAGGCTACTACATCACTGCAGGCCAGGCTGACCTTCCATTGCCAACATCTTCAGAACACACACACCCCGAGAGCACTCTTACCTTCACCTATCCAGGGAACAGCCAACCTGCTGTTTTGCCACATGCTTTATTTTTTTTTCCTAGGGCTTCAGATCCCCAGTGAAACAGCAGCAACTCTTTTGGCTTTAAAGGGTGCCTTTTAAACAGACATTCACGCAGCCTTCAATTTCAAAGGCTAGCTGAAGAGCAGAAAGAAATACTTCAAGAGGGAAAGGGAATAAAAAAATTAGCATGTTCTATCAGTTAAAATTAAAAAATTAGTGCTTTAAAATACATGCCTGCTATATTTAAATGAATGCTAGCTTAGAGAATGGATAGGAAACATCAGCATTTGGAATGAGAAGAAATCAGTAGAGGTTTTATTGCTAAAAGGTCAACAACACTTACAAAGAGATTCAATCTTTAAAGCCTTGCAGAATTTCATTTAAAAAATAAAACACCACGGGGAAAGAAAAGCTCTGAAAACACGAATCTGCAAGTAGTTTTTCACTTTGTGACCCCATGTTGGAAATGCTGTTGCATAGCGAATGCCCACTGCCACCTACAGACAGTTAAGTGCACACAGATCTAGCGCAGGGAGTAGCTTTGCCTGAACCCAGAATGTTGCTATTTCCAAACATTAGCCACTCAGCACTCTTTGAGAAGTGTGCTAGCTCAGCTGTTGTGCTAGAAGGCTGATAAAGCTTTCAGAAACACTACACACATTCAAGATGGTCTGTGACAAGAGTAGCAAGGAAAACATAAAAGACAACAATAGCAGTGTACTTGATGCGTCTATTTGCAACAGAGTTGTACAGAAGAAAACCAGGTCCTCTTAAAATGACTTCTAAATGTGAAAAAAGCATTTCTTATATGCGCATGTACTGTAATCATGTTTATATTGGTGAAAACTGACTGATAGCAGCTTTTAAAACGTCACTGTGGGAAACAAAAACAAGGATTTTAAAAGGGGAGAGATGAAAAGAAAAAGAAGTCAACTGTGTTAACAGTAACATGTGATAGCAACGATACTTTTTCTACAAGCATGGTCTTTCCTTTCTACAAGATTAAATACAACTGCATGCAATGTAGCCAGTACACATATAGAATATTCCCATCATCTTCCATCAAAGCAACGCATTCAATAGCATGATCAAGTTCATGAAACTTACAAAATAAGTGTAAGAATTAAGAGTTTGATGAATTAAAGAAATCCTAAGAAAAAACAACACACAAGATACTGGTAGAAGAGTGCAATTTAGAATTCTGCCTCCAGATGAAAACAAAGGCTTTGAAAAGCAAAGGGAAGGCACAATTTCAAAAATCATTCAAGCATAAGTTTCCCCAGTTAAAAAAACCCAACAAAACAACAAAACTTGGGCTCAATTTTCACACAAACTTTTGTAGCGTTTTCACCAAGTATTTCAAACACTCTCTGCACTGTGCCTTTTTGTTTACTGGTATGCTGAAGTACTTCAAGGTTTTCTTCTTCCCCCAGCAAATGACAAGCAGTGCTTAAATTTTCATTTCATTAGGTTAAAATATGTCAATGTAATGAAATTTTGCAGGGATCAGAGAAATAAAGGCAGCAATATTAAATAGAAAGGTTAGAAATTTTAAGATACTGCAATTATTGTCAAGATCTTACAGCAAGAACATTTTCATGAATGTTTTTAGATTGAAAGAAATATGTACACACACCTTTTTATTTTAAGACTGGTGAAGCATTTACCTTATTTCTATTTGAAGGAAAGGTCACACATCTCTTAACAAAACAGCACTATTACAAATAAGTTGAAGATTATTTCCTTGGAAAATCAGATTTCTCAAATACAACTAAGACAACAGTCTTTTTAATTCATAATCAGCTTCACACAACTGAAAAAAATAGGTTACTGCATTATCAGCAGGACTGGTATGCCATGGAAATCCTCTAAGTCCTGATAGAACCCCTTGAAAGTGCTTGACGTTCTCAACACAAGATAAAAGTGCTGTTCTTGTGTAGAGATGGCATGTGAAAAACAGTGTCCAGATGTGGGTCTGCCACAGTTGTCCTTCCTAAACCATTTGTAAGTGCAACTTTGCATGCACTAATTAATGTAGCAATGCTGCATGTTGACCAACTCTCCCAAATTGCAACACTGGTAGCTACATTACTCATTAATACCACACCCAAATAAGTTAAGCTAGGTTTTATAACATCCCCCAAATAATAATTCAAGATAAATCACCTTCTGTGCTTTTGGCCCTGAATATGGAAAGGACCTCTCTCCCCCGAAGTGCATAGAATGGATGAACATATATAAATGAATTTGCAAGTTCAATCTGCACCATCTATGATGCATTGGACACCATTAAACTCATTTTTTTCTTGCAACAATTCCCATGGGCACAGATCAGGAAGAATCAGCATTGCAAGGTGCTTCAAGTCATCTGATTCCCAGACCATGTACTGGCCACACCTGAAGACATATACAGACATATAAAAGTTTCTGTTAGCTTGAGACGGGTAGCTTGCGCTTGAGACTGCAGGAAGTTTGAATGTCACAGCAGAGCCACTGCTCCATTTCCATTTGAGAAACCTATCCTATAGGAGTTGAATATCTAAATGCTCATGTTGATCAGGTCTACCCCTGGATTTCATCATGTTTCCTGTAGCCCATCTCTGCTCACAGTTAAAATGCAGGCTCATCTAGGCACTAATCCCTCTGGTATATCCCCTAGATCATAACTAAATAAACCTGAATCTAGGAGGATCAGTGCTTACCAGGTATGAATCTGTCCCATAAGCCAGGTCCTGCTCATATACAGGAGAAATAAATGCCAGGTAAATCTCAAACCACAAAACATGTAGTTAAGACAATTTCCCTGCAGGAAAAGGGCTCTAATAGATGTGATAGGAACAAGGGAGGAGAATGCACACTGAGGCTAACTGTCCATGCACTGGTTTCGAACTGAAATAAAACGTGGTGTTTTAGACCGATATCATTTGCTAGATTTTTGGGCATTCACAGAAATCTGACTGAGAGGTAAATACAAGTTTTCCATCCTCTTTCCACAAATTCTAGTGCATTAGTACACTTGTTATGTTAAACACAGAGGCATAAGCTCTGACTCATTCTTCCCAATTCCTATCCATAAGAAGGAACACACTAAATGCTATGGGAGTAGAGATAGGGACACCTGGCTAAAACCAGGTGGGAGGTACAATGGGCAAGAGATAGTGGAGACAGGCCCAGGATCAGTGAATAGCACAGCAAGCTTGCAAGTTGCACCAGAAGCTAAAGAAAACTCCAGAAAGCAAGCAGCATCTTAATGCATGCAGTCACAGCTTGCAGAGCACCCAGTTTAACAAACTAGAAAAAACAATCAGCTATAAGATAACCTTGTCCTGGGTAGAGGGGGCTGTATTTTATGGAAGAAGACTGGAAGCAGATCAGTCTTCTCTCACATGCTTCTAGCTACTGCCTTTACCGTGTAATAAAACTGTCAGGTTCTTTTGGCTATAGAGAATTCTCTGCCTCTCCTGTCAGCCACTATAACCTATAAATATTTCAAAATATACCTTATTTATTCTCTGCGCCTCTTCAAACTATGTAGGATTATGGAGAAGCACTTAGGAATCACATAATATTTTGTATTTTTAATGAGCTGCAGAACATCATAAGCGTATGCATACATGTCAACTTCATCAGCCTCATTAAGTCTTAAAAACATTTCTTTTCTTGAGAATTAAAAATGTCAAGTTCACTAATGAAAGACTTAAAATTGAAGCATGATAATTAGCCTGGAGGTCATGTCTTGCTAAACTAACAGTATAGCTCCTGGAATCTGAACCATTGTCTCCCAGTTACTGAACGCAGCTCTGTGCCACGAAGACTTAGCAGTTCAGCCCTGCATCTTTAATATTCCACTGACATGCCAATGTATGGCTTAAATAAAAATCAAAACTTTCACTTCCTAAAAAGATGATTGTCTTCATAATCATCTTACCATGATCAATAGAAATCAGGTGCACCACACACAAGAACAGAGGTGAGTGCTTCTGTTGCAAAGTACAGGATGATGCATTAACACAAGGGCAACGCTGCAAAGCTGTTTAGTTTCTCCACCCCCTGCTTCCGTTTGTCTGAAAAGCTTGGGGGCTTTTTTTTAACAAACAAACAAACAAACAAAAGAAAATTTGCTAAAACTCCCAACACATTGCCATTCTGGGAAAGCTCAATACACTACAAGCCAACCTTACCACTTTGTTAATGTCATTTTTGGCACTGAACTTGCTTTTTCTGCAGTCTTTCACAGAGGAACCTTCAAATCAAATTTCCTTTGTCACAAAAAGTATTTACTTTAGTCTTTTCTTTTCCAAGAGAGTCAAAAAAAAGATCATGTAGTATATTCTTTTTTTGAGGCTTAGGTTGGTTTTTTTTGGTCTTCGGTTAAGTCAAATAAGGACTGTGCTGAAATAAAGCTCATGAACCACCAAGTATGCTGCACACTGATACTTGAATAGAAAGACAACTCTGGCACATCTCCACTGCTTCTCAAGTGGTCTTGTAGTAAATAACATTCATTAAGTACTCCACATTTCACATAAAGAGGAATCCAGAATTCACAAAATAATATGACTTTTTTGTTCTTGCTGTATAACCATTTCCTTGAGAATTCCCTTTGCTCTTAGTTCATATTCCTTCCCCAAGTTTCTAGCTATAAATCATTAAATAGCTGATACTCTTCTAAAAACCTATTTCTCTGAGGTGCAAAATACAAAGTACTAAACTTTCTATTGCTAATGAAAGTTCATATTACTTAGCCATAAACTGAGATTAACAAATATCAGTTGTGAAAATCTTTTATTTATACACTACAATTATGTAATAGATGATTAAGTTAACATTGCATGGTTTTCTCATAGCCTAAAATCATTCCAATACCTTGGAATGAAAGCTGATTCATGACTACAAGTTCACATAGGGTAGAAGGAGCTCTAGCAAAATAAGCAAAATTTGCTAATTTTCTGTGAGAATAGGCCTACAACTGCAGGGCAAAAAAACAAGCTACGTATTAAAGGTAAAGATAAATGGCATTTCAAGTGCTTTATTTCTAGGGATTGGGCTAGAAAAAAAATTAATCAAGAAGTGGTAACACAGCACTGAATTCTGAAAGACCAAGTACAAACCACACATATGCATAACAAAAATCTATGTTATTTCTAATGGCTGATGAGCCTATTTCACAGAAAATGAACTGTGATCATTTATGTCAAAATAAGCGAAGTTTTACAAAAAACTCATTACTTCAAATATCTGAGAGGGCTCAGGTTGTCTTTCATGAGAATGACTCTTGTCATTATTAAAAGTCAAAGAATCTGGAGAAAACCAGTCACCTTCCCTTATTTAAAGTATCAGATTAAGATTTCCAGTATGTATTTTGCTGAGCAAAACAAAGTACCTATGTTTTGAGGTATGCAGAGGAAATTCATATATTGATTCCTTCTGTATCAAAGACATTCTGCACTGACTCTTTTGACACACAATAGGTTTTTTTATTCTATATTTGTGGATTCACTTCGAAAAGAGATAAGCTAGTTTTTTAAATACCCTTTGGTCTGCAAAAGACAAGCTAGTGTTTGCTCCATGAGAGTTTCTTTCATGCTCTATTTGGGACACGTGGTACCCTAAATTGTTTTATACAACGTGGTCACAAATCTTTAGCTGATATGCTCTGGATCAACTGCGAAAAACCTTCAAACCACAGCAGCCCTCACAGATGTTCTATCATGCTTCCAATGGAAAATAGCAGTTTTGATTAGACAGACACACAGATCCTTATCTGCAGTGTCTCTAAGGAGTACTGCTCCCTATTGTCAGTTATCACCTCACTGGTGTATTTTCCTCGGCTGCTTCTTCCAACCTGTTTATGGGACAAAACAAGCATTTAAAAAAATTATGCCATTTTGACCCTTGAGGAACAGAAGACCTTTTCAATATGGGATTTTAGAAGACATTAAAGGGAATGGGCAGCTTTTCATTCCATTTTTCAAAATAACAATACTTTCAAAACTTTAGTTTTCCTACAGAAGAACAAAGTTGTGCTGGCACCGCTTAGCTCTTTTTTAGATGTACAGTGGCAGGCTGCCTAATTTCTTGTTCTCTCTATATTTTTTTCCTGTCTCCTTGACTTTACCCCTTCCTTCTTATCTGATCACAGCAACTTGTGCCAAAAGCAGAAGATAGAACATCACTGTGATGCCAAGAAATTCAAGTTAGAGATTTGGATTCCTATGACCATGAAAACTTGACACCAGAGAAGACTGTCTATGATAGGAATAAATGTTGAACTTTGGACGCTTGGTAGTAAGGGGGAGAATACTGGAAATAGAAGGGACATGCTGAGAGATGTGCAGATGGAAAGATGAGTGAACAACAATCCCTTCCTTTCTATACTTTCTTGCTAGAAAATTTTTATCCTGACAGCTAATTTAAGTCCTTTTTATGAGGAGGGAACTTAGCAGTTGACTTTTCAACTTATCTGATTTTAAGGTTATTAAAAAAAGACTCAGTTGTGATGTACAAACTGCATGCTCTGCCCTTTTAGGGCCATATTAAATCCTACTCTTGGTCTCATTTGCACAGCCATTCAGAAACACAGCCAGTAAACTGAGACCAGCACAAGAAGTTTAAAAGTGGAGAGGTCAAGCTCATGACCTCCTCTGTCACTCAGGAAGCAAGAGCCCAGTCCACCTGCAGTTTTCCTCCAGGAGGTCCCAGCAACCACAAGCAGACTTCTTCAGGCCCTGGGGCATGGAGCAGAGAAAGTATGAAGGACTGCACTGCAGCTTGACATGTTTTCTGCATCATGGATGTTGACTTTGCTCCTTGATCCAAATAGACTAATGCAAGTTATTTGTTGTAACTCTCTTCATGGTTTGAACGGTTTGATTTAAAACTGAAAACACGAGTTCTTCAAAACACCCACAGTTTGCTTAGAAGATTTTTGGCAAATACTAGGGAGATAAAAGCCATACTGTAGCAAGGAGGTGATCGAGAAGAGTATGCATCACACAGGCTGGTGCTAAAGTCAAGGTGCAAATTTCATTGATGTCAATGGTATTTCACCTACCTGTCTAAACATATTGTGTCCATCTGAACAAATGGTTGTGCGAACTCCAGCTAAGTCCAGGACCTCAGAGTAATGAGCATGCAGAGAAAAGTTTTGCTTTACCAGGTAAAATGACAAGAAAAATCCCATTGACAACATGCATAGGTAGTTAGGAATAACCTGCCACATATATGTGCCCGCTTGCTTTTTCCTGTTCCCTATGTACCATGTCCTGCTGATTCCAGTGCTGGTTGAAAGGCCGGGGCTGTGGGGGGGAGGCAGGGAGACCAAGGCTCAAAGGATCAGGTACACTCAAAGAATAAAATCGGATTATAAAAGTAAGTTACTATGTGGTGTAACAGCCAATCTTACACATAAGTTTTGTGAGACTGACTCTATATAGAAACACTATAGCACTAGAATGTATATGGGAAAAATAGTAATGGGCCATGCTTTAGCTAGACAGCTGTATACTTTCCCTCGGTCTGGATTTTCCTATTGTCAGGTTGATTAATGGAATGTCTTCATGTTTATCTCCTTTTGGATATCTTAAATCTCAACAAGTCCATTTCATGTTCTTGCCACCAAGATTTCCAGTAGATTTCTTTCAGCATGTCAGAATGACATATAAGTTCCTGCAGCCAACCTTGTAGAGAGCTCATTATTGTTTCAGACTTGTGTACTCACCCTGGAGGTCCTCTGTACAAAGGCCTCCAGAGTTTTAGATCATTTTAAAATCTGTGTTGAGTAAAGGTGTCATTCGTCTACTAGAGAAAGCTTTGGAACAGAGTTCAAGACCATGTTCTGAATTTTACACTGTTTTATATCATTTCACAGAAATAACTGCAATAAACACGAAGTAATGCAATGCAGCACATGCTTGATCTATTTTATTTGTATAATTGCCTGCTCTATGTTGAAGTGCCATTAAGTTATTTATGAGATATAGTTTTATTGTTTTCTTCTGAAAGTTTCAAGCTCTCACTGGCAGCACAGCAAGATTATCAATGTCATTTTTAATTAATTTGTAAAATGTTGCTGGTTTGAAGCTAGCATACAGTAATTGCTTTCAATGCTTTAAGAGAGTTTTGAGAATGTACAACTAAAATCCCTTATGCTAATTCCAAATAAACCAATTCTTGCCTTCACTATGGATTTTTAGCTGCAATAGTGAACTTAATCAGGTTCTAATGTAACTGTATTAGTAATGGTGCTTCATTATGATCATCATTGATTTTGCATTGAATGAGTGAATTTAAGAGTGAACAATGAGGTGGAAGATTTATCAACCACGTGGGAGAGATCATACCCTACCTCTGCTCTACACTGCGCAATCATCTTTTCCACACAATTGCCCATACTATCTGCAAGGTGTTTTTAACATCACAACATAATCATTTGACATGATTAAAATCAGATATATATCTGTAATTGTTAATATCTTTAATTTATATCTTTCTGTTCACTCCTAACAGCCCCTTCCAACATTCTTTGAGTTGGATTTTAGTATTGCA
Organism: Pezoporus wallicus; assembly: GCF_028554395.1. NCBI lineage: Eukaryota > Metazoa > Chordata > Aves > Psittaciformes > Psittacidae > Pezoporus > Pezoporus wallicus. The sequence goes on along the minus strand of NW_026642757.1, from coordinate 510,738 downwards.
CCACAGCTCTGTACTAGAGAGATATTTGGCGTATTGCCCTGAGGTGGCTTAAAAGAAACTGTATTCATGACTCATCACATTCTGGAGAGTTGTGGGCTTGGAAATTTTTCCTTTCTAAGGAAAAGGAACATACAAGAACCTCATGGTTCATGTTGCAAATCTTATGATACTATCCTGCAAATTTTGCAGCAGGAAGAAGGAAGGAAGAGGATATTTGGGTTCTTTTGAGTTCTAGGTAATGAGATTGACCCTAAGCAGGAAGTTTCCCCATATTCTTTATTATTGTGACTTTCTCTGGATATGAAAACTTTCTTCCTCACTTTGAGGGCACAAGCTAGTTTTTCCAGTCTATTTAACTAGATCCTGCTATGGACAACAAATTTAAACTATGTAGAACTTCCAAGTAATCAGGTTACAAGTAATCACATCAAGGCAGAAGTACAAAATGGGGTCAAATAAGTAATTGTTAACAGAACTGATAGTAACAAGACACTTAAGGTAGCTCTACATGTGTCTAGAAATGACTACCACATTTAAATCCCATCTACGCCCCAAGATCCGCACAATGCAACTTAAGGCACCTATCAGTCACACACACAACTAATTCATTAGTATACAAGTGTAGTCATCAACTTTCTGTTTGTATTGAAATATATAAATTAATTTATTTGCAAAAATATTTCTCATTCTTCTCCCCATATTGGAAGGGTCATCTACTTTGCAAACTCTAGTTACCAGCCAGATATCAGAGATAGTTGTGAAAACTCTTCTTCCCTCTAGAGCAAGGGAAGGCTTTTCCCTCTGTTTAAGTGAGGAGCAGTTACCAGGCTGTTTCCCTGGAAGCATGGTTTTACAGTACAAATCTGATATTTCATACATAGTGAAGGGCACTTCTCTCCAGCTGATATCAGAAGAGCTTCTCAGAAGATCATCTGGTTCAAATCCCATCCTTTCCCCTGCCTGCTTTTCTGAACTGGTTTATGATCACCTGACAAATGCCTTCTAGCCCATACAATTATAATTCCTGATAAAATAGTAAGAATCCCAGAACATGCTTCTATGTTAATATATTAACATTTTCTGTCTATTTACTGAACACGTTAGTTCAACTTACTTCCTAAATCTGACTGTATGGTTTAACATGATTAACTGTTTACTTTAAGATAAACACTTTAACACTTAGATCTACCTTTCACTGGTAGACAAGCAGTTAGAAGTCTAATAATAATGATGCTATTTGTTAGTCAAGTCTTCTCCCTTTCCCCCCATATTATTTTTCTTAAACAGTTTTCTTTGTTGGCCTGAGTTGGCAACTAAGCTCACTTCCTCCTACACGCCATGGGATGCAGAGGACAATCAGAAAGAGAGGAAAGAATAAAGCCCGAGATAAACAAGTGATGCATAGTACAGTTGCTCACCACATGCTGACAAATACTCAGCTTGTGAGCAGCAATCAGTAGCTCCCAGCCAGCTTCCCCCCAGTTTCTCTACTGGGCACGATGTACTATGTTATGTAATATCCCTTTGGCTAGTTCAGGTCTGTCCTGTCTCTGTTCCCTCCCAGCTTCTTGTGCCCCTCCTCACTGGCAGAAGATGACTGAAGAGTCCTTGATAAGGGTGCTACTGAACAACAACCCAACCATTGGTGTGTTATCAGCATTGTTTCCAGACTAAAGTAAAAACACAGCACTGAACCAGCTACTAGGAAGAAAAATAACTCCATCCCAGCTGAAACTGGGACAACAGTAAAACGAAAGATACCCTGTAAAATTATAAAAGGAAAAAAAAAATTATATTAGAAACATAAAAGCCAGAAGCAAAAAGTGATACTAGTAAATCCCAGATGCTTCAACAGTTCTGTTTACATTGAAATCACTGTTGATGTGCCTAGCTCTTGTTCATTGATAGGTATTAACTTTAGTCTTTCATTGCTGTAAATAAATCCTTTAGTATTAGTTCACCATTTTACAATATTAACTCCTGAACACTGCCTTGAAAAATATCTCAGATGAAATCTTGAATTAAATCTAAATTTGGTATAATCTTGTTGCAAGCATTTCTTACTCAAGCTCTCCGGAAACTGAAAAAAAATATTTATAGAAGTTTAACCCCCAGATTAAAAACAAACAAACAAAACCTCAGAAAACAAAACAAACAAAAAAAACAAACACAACAATTTGCAATGATGGAGAAGAAAAAATACTTAATAGCCTTCATTCTGAAAAGTGGTTACCACTTTCCATAGTGACTTTTTCTCATCTAGTTGACAGGACACTGAATGCTTAAATGAGAACATCTGCAGCATTCTTTCAGCACTCTGGGGAAAGGCATGAAAAGCAATATGTTAGAGTATAAGCGACAGGGATTCTTTCTTTGCAACTCAGTCAAAAGATGCTGCATGTAGGCATCTTTAATTTTTAAAAATGAATTTATTTAGAAGTCTTAAAGAAACCAGCTGTTGTTATTGTATCACTGCTTCAAAATCCTCTGAGTTTAACATTTGGAAGCTGACATACTTATTCCATTAATTTAGATGTCTGTGAGCACTTCCCCTAGAATAATTGTGCTGCATAATGCATGACTGTTCATTCTCTGGTAGTGTGGCAATGTCATTTGAGAAAAGAATGAGAGAAGAGGAGAATGGGCAATTTCTTTATTTTTTTTTTTTTTCCCATCAGAGTCCAGAAATTAAACTTTATTGAGATTTTCAAAGTGCAGAAGTGTCATTGCTGCTTTCATAGGGCTGAAGTTAACATGGTCCTGCCTAGGTCAGTGTTTCCTTTTGGTATATATTAGCCCCAACATCCCATCTTTTGTATAGTCTGAGTCTGACTACTTCTGAACTTTAGATCTGTCTTGAAAAAGGACATGCAGCAAACTAGCATTCAAAATCACAGACCAGTTGTTGTTATTCAAAATCACAGACAGGTTGTTTTCTGCCTAACCATCATTTGCTTTCTCAGTGAATTCAGTTTCTAAAGTGATATCAAATCCAGAAAACACAGCTTGTTAAATTCACTTGGTTTTGGTACTTTTTAAAGCAGAAGAACATTTCATAGGTAGAAAACACCTCCTGAATGCTAATCTTGGCCTTTTTCTTGTTGTCCCCCAACTTCCCTTTTCAATCCATTGGAAGAAATAGCTTCCCTAGGATACTTCAAGACCCTGTACACTGGGATCACCAAAAGAGGTGGTCATTTGAAGAACCTACAATTTTCTCAGTTAAACCCAAGGCCAAGAGACTTCCAAACCCTTTACCCCTGCCCAGTTATGGCCACAAGCACTCAAACTAATCATATGCCAGCAAAACTCTTAAAATTGCTCTTCTTCCCTCATTTATCAGAATAGTTTCTCTTGGTGAAGTCCAACACAACCGTTGAGTGTAGAAGGGCTCACATTTTCATGTCATGCCATACATAACATAATAAAGAAATGTCAAGGCTTGTGAAAGGAGTAAGAACACTCCTTAGAACATACACAACAGAAGAAAAATCTACTGGCTCTTGTTTATATGCAGGTTTGTTGATTGTTTAAGCAGAGATTAAACGGCAAGGAAATTCTGAACAATTAGAGACCTATCAGCTTTCAGTCTGCACTCCACACCATTTCAAAGACAAAATAATTGGTCCAGTATGTGAGTAGCGATCAATGGGTAGAGACCTGAAAGTTGTCTTCCCATTAAGATTTTCAGCAATAAACCTCCATCATCAGTCTGCTACTGAAGACAAACATAATTCTACCACCATAAACAGTGTTTGGAAACTATAACAAAGATTCCCCTTTGTTGACAATAGTAACCACTAAGAATTTATACCTACAGCTATAGCCACTTTGCTCTTGATAATTGTATGTGAAAATGAACAGGCACCAAAACAGCTAAACTGAAGTCACAAACTAAGGTGACAGCAGGAATAAAATGACCACATTTTATAAAATAAAAATATATCAAGTGCTCAAGAACAAAACAAAAACATCCTACATCAAATATATGATGTAGTAGAGTTAATACAGAAACTCTACAGTGAAAGCAGGGTAGTGTAAACCACAAACAAATCATGTGGTCATCCCATGCAAAGGGAAGATCATTAAAGAGAGAAATTACTAGATGGGAGAACACAACACAGTGTTGTGTCTACAAAGAAGAGAAATTGAAAGTATCATATATGATAGTCTAGAGTGTATTCAAAGGAAATTGAAAATTACTTAAAAAATAGTTTAAATAAAACATTCCTGTGGAAAGAGGGTCTGCAGTTACATCATTTCATAAAGATTAACCTGCTGTAATTAGGAAGTGGAAATATTTCCCATTATTCAAGCACTTCAGCATTTCTCATTATTACCATTACACAAGTTTATACAGCATTGCTGATAATCTTCACAACTGTTCTGTGGATCACAGCGGTTTCAGTGACATTTGAATTTTCCCCTCTGTGCTTTGGACCCTTTTCTTTGAAGATTTTTTCATTTATTGAGTAACTATAAAGGAAGTTTCTTCTTAGGAATTACTCATTTTTATGCCAGCAAGTTCTTTTTTCCTGTGAAAGAAACAGTCACATATGGGCAAACATGTTTAATTTTTTTATTGATAGATCAAAGTTGCTTTAAGTATTGAACACTGAACTCTGCTTGAATGATATTTAATGATATTAAATTTTCATGTTTTACTCCATACGATATTTAATACCTGCCGCTTAGGTCTAGAATGCCCCAGATAGGTTTTTAATTTTATATTTTTTAAAAATCAACATTGGGATTATTCTCAGAGTTTCTTTGTTAAAACTGATCCACAGTCTGCCACTATGTTTATTACCAGACTGGCCACATTTACTGGAAAAATGGATTAACTACTCTCCAGTGTGAATTTGCTTTCCTTTTAAGATGTTGGTACCCATGATTAGAAACTCCTCAGTTTACTACTTGCATTCATCATTATGAATCATGTACCGTATAAATTTACTGCAAATGTAGAGATGAGCTTCAGTCAAAAAAGTCTTAATCAGGTGTCAGTGATTTTATTGCTGTTTTAAAGACCACTATAAAGAAAAAAAAAAAAGGCACAAATCTAATTTCAGGTGATTTCTAATTTCTAATCATCAGCCTGCCCACCTGACGTAGTTACATACTGGTTGATAAAAGATCCAAATATTTGATCTGCAAATTCTCCCCCCAAGGCCTACACACAAAGAAGCACCTCCACAGCAAAGACACAAATGCAGCCTCCCTTAATGCACACCACCATCGGGAAGGTCAGCAAGACTCCACCTTTGGGGATATATGCTCTCTTCCCATACAGACAGAGTCTGTGAGAATGAGATCATGAACTTCCGACACCACTTGAAGCAGACAGTGGCTCTGCTTTTAACTTCAGAGGGACTGCTCTTTAACCTGTGTCTCTCAGAAGTTTGGTTGTGTGTTAATCATAACTCTTTCAGCAGTTTTGGTATCAGTTTCAGAAAGGAGGCATGTTTGCTGCCTCCCTCTCCCACCCCCCCAAGATTGCTGTATTCTGCAGTTACTCAAAACTGATGTACAGCTAACATTCAGTTGACACTTGAAACATTAACTTGTTTAATATGGCCACTTAAATCATCAATAAAGATATATTTTAAATGCTATCAATTTCTCTGTGTCAACCCATTAGTGCTATATTCTGTGCACTGAAGCATAGTTTAAGACAGATTACACTTACACAGTAAGTGGATTCAATTAACTTTTGGCTAACAAATTCAGAGTGTAAGGACTAAAACATTTGGATTTTGGCAATTAGACCATGGCCACATGTGCAGTGTGAGCAGCACCTGAGATCTTGACCTGTCCATCAGCTGCTCCTGGTTTAGGCAGAGTTTTTTTCCTACTTATTAGCTACTATCCTGCCATGCAGTGGAGTTAACCCATGTATTTACTATTGCATGCACCACTTAGAGACCAAGGTCTACTGCAGCCTACTATGCTGCCTGTCCTTTGACCCTAGAGTTATAAAGAGTCTTGAAACCTTTGGTTAACAATCCCGTAGCTCAAGCTCAGGACACATTGCCAGATAAAACCTACTGCGCAGGACCAAACTCAGATCCAGGCTAAGTGCTCTGTGCCATGACAGTAAAGCAGTTTTGACCACGGCTTGGAACAGACACTTGCAGCTCTACCTGGAAGTGGAAATCAGTCCGTACTCTGCCTTTACACAAAACCCTTACACATCCTGTCCATGGAAGTGATTCCTGACTGAAACCAGGGAAGATTAAGAAATATCTCAATTAGGAAAATAATCAAGAAATAAACCTACCCCATTAGAACACTCATCAACAGGAACATATCTGAATTAATGATGTGAGTGGATACAGTATATCTTCAAGGATTTCTCATGTAGTTGCAGATAGAATTTGCACTTTTCAACAGTGATACTTCAGGGCATCTTTTTAAGTAGCCAAATTCAAATTTGAGCTGAAATACATACAGCAGTGAGGGGAGAAGGCCATGAAAGAGAGCAGCACATATGAGCAGATCTATAACTAGCTGACTGGCTACAGATCTGCCTCAACAGGACCAGCACAACAATTTTAAACCAGTGGTCTCCACAAGGTAAAAAAATTTAAAAAAAAAAATCCATCTTCTCACAGAATGAGAAAGCATGGAAAAGACACTGCTCAGTAAATTTTCTCACCAACATCACAGAATTACCCCTTTTTCATTGGCATTCACTCAGAGCACAAATACATGTAGATGATGGACATGACCTATGCAATTCTCTCAATTCTGGCTTTATCCTAGCAAAGGATGGCAGGCATTTGTTCCCAGATGCAAGGCAGCTCTAAGAGAATTGGACTGTCCTTTAAAAATAAAGGATAAAGCTGCTTTTTTTCCCCCCACTGGGGTGGAATAGGTGTTTCTTGACTCAGGGCTTCAAAAGGCCTTTTTGACCAGTGGGCCTTTCTGAACCTGAATTTAAATGCTTTTTGAGAGAGAGAAAAGTGATTTTAATAGACTTCCCACACTTCAGACTCTGCAGTCAAACCATGATAACCTTCAGAGGAATTTATTGAAAGATGTAGATACTGAAGTGGGGGTGACAAAAATGGGGACGAATGTTTTCTCCACAGTGCTATTGTCTGATTTTTCAATCAGAAGTCATGGCTATTAGCCTTTCCCATTTATAAGGAAATATTTCTAAATACTTCCTCTGAGCAGAATTTATTAGAAATCACATTCCATTTTCATAGCCTGAACAAAACATGCGAAGTTCAAATGACATATTAAAACACTGTTTTTGCAATATCAAAAAAGAAACCCAACATGAGTAATTAAGCTTCTGATTCTACCGTGACTTTGTAAAATACAAACACTGCAAATCCCTTACAATTTCCAAAGTAAGGAGTGTAGAACTTGATCTGCTATTAATAAAATTTCCCAGTGAGCACATACATCTAAGATACAAATGGCACTGAATGTAAAAATCTATAAATAATAATAAAAAGCCACTGTTTCTGCTCATCTCAGTTCTCTTACTGATACTCATAAAAAGTGTCAAGTATGCCAAATTTAATTCCCAGCTCTTTGTACGGGCAGTAAAGATTTAGATAACAGACCTAGTTTAAATCAGCAATATACAGGCACTCATCTACAGCCTCTCTATAAATCAAGCTCTGAGATTCAGCAAGTTAGTGTTATAAATCTAGGATAGAAATGCCAAATAGCAGATAAGCAATTCACTTTTACACAGTACAAGTGGGAGGCATAAAAGTTTTCTGTTTATGCAAATAGGCTTTTTTAAATTAAAAATAATGATTTGCAAATTATTTTTACTCAATTATAAGAGAAATGGGTTTTTCTGGAAGGAGGATGGTCCACATTTAAAGAAATTCAGTATTGGCGTACTCAGCACTGCAAAATCCTTCATGGTCTATAATATAGCTCTGAAGTGGAGCTGGTGACCAAGACCCTTTACACATTCTGCACTTCAGCTGAAATTATACATTTAATATACCTCCAGCATAAACCTCGTCTGGCTGTAGCAGCTGAGAAAACATTTATACCAACCACCCACATCTCAAAGTAAAATGAAAAGCAGCGAGAATATCTTCAAGATCACCCTGTGCCATTTGCAAGTGTTCATTTATTGGAGCCCAGAGTATTCTAACAAGGGTAGATAGGTTCTTCCTGGGTTGCTTCTTGCTGGTCAGGCTTCAAATACCAAAGAACTACTCCAGATTTCCAAGGGGAGTTTTTTGAAGCTCACATAAAGCTGCTTATTGTGATTGGCTATGTTTCACGTGCAGAATAATCACTACCTTAACCTTAAAATAACAGTTATGAGCTCAAAGCATTTTGCCTTACAAGGATGACAAGGTATTGAAACTACAGCAAAACTTAGTAGCAGACTGTTTAAGGTTAGAATATAAATAACTTTCTCCAGTAATTATTAAAGTGCAGATGACTTAAGGGAAGCACTTTAGGCTCCAACAGTATGACATGGAGATGATGTGTGTGGTATTTCCCTACTATACAAAACTTGAAACTAAATGGATTGCTACTCCACAGTTGACACAAATGCAAACATTGCAAAGCAGAAGCCCAGAAGATTTGCAGCATGGGAACCTAGAAAAGCATTTCTAATATTCCCCTGTTAGGATGCAGAAAAAAAAACCCACAAGAAAGCAGAAACAGAAAATTACAGAAGTGTATTTGGATAAGACTTTTCTACTTGCATGCTTTACACCACTAGCATCTAAAATTTTAACTTTGATGCTGTAGCGCTGCCATCTTTCACCTTCAAAGTTGTCAGTCTTAAATAATGGGCTTTGACTTTCTTATGTGCCAATTTTGAAGTCACAGAAGTTTATAATTTGTCAAGTATTTTTACCCCTGGCTCAAGGAATGTAGGATTAAGGCTTGCCAACACTAACTGTTAGGTAAAGATTAAAGTAACAGTGACAGGGCATATGCTTGCACCTTAGTTTAATATCAGCCATAAGCCTGGTCCCTTCCAAGATCTGCAGAGTTGAGAGTTAGGAATACATTCACTGCAGTGTCTAATTCATTTGGCTTATGAATCTGAAGCAACTTACTTTTCTGCCCCAGTGACATGAGCATAGGATAAACAATAATAAGCTATGAGCAGGCATAGCTGTGCATAAAACAAAAAAGAACAGCTTATCTACAAGTATTGTACCTGCAGCCTCCTAAATCAGTGTAGGAGGTACAAGAAACAAGACAACAGTTTGGGGTTTTGTTTGTTTTTTCTTTAAGAAAGCTTAAATAAGCAAGGAAGTTGAGGAATAAGAGCTATTTTGATGCCTGCTTTGAGACATGACATCACAAGCCTGAAATCAAGCATTCCAAATGAGAAGACAACTGGGTTAGAATCAAAATGACAGCTAGTCACAAAGTTACTGGATTAAAAGGTAAAATTAAGTAGTAGGTGCGGTCTTAACTTGTCTCAGCTATATTTCTATTGAAAAGCGTGTTAAAAGCTTGTTTGCATAGGTGCACTTTGCATTTCATTGCTTCACATTTCATTATGTATTGCGATTCTGTACTGCCAAAAATGGCTTTTTATAGTTGAGGGGAGTTTTTTAAACCTCTAATTTAAAAGAAACATACAGAAAGCTGAGTTAGCTCTAGCACTGGCTCATGATTTATTTTACAGGCAGTTTCACACAGCTCTTTACTAAACAGACATTCTTTGTGCTTTATTACAAGTTTGCTCCATTGAGTCATGCTCTCTGTGGGCTATTGCGTCTATATTTTATTTTACTCTAGCCATTAATTACCTCGTGGGTCTGTATCATGTGTCTTGGTCTCATTTATTATAACGGCGCCTGCTAGTGTTGCTGAAGTTAAGAGGCTGTCAGTATTTCCATTAGAAAACCCATCTCTCATGGGTTTATAAGTCAGCTGTAAAACTTTACTCCTGGCTGATGGTTGGCATACATGACTACAGCCAGAAGGGTTCTTTCTTTTCTCAACATTAAATTGAGCTGGAAAAAAACCTCAATGTTTTAAAGTCTTAGAATCAGACATGAGTTTTGACACCTTGTTTTTGAAACTTGGAAAGAGTTTAATTTCTTTAAACCAAGTTTTGTAGGCTACTTGCTGATAATTTAAGTCGGTTCTTGTGAGTATTTTCTAAAAAGGATTGAAGGAACCCTTCAAACTTCTTTTCCATCATTACATCCTTTACACCTTGCCTGCAGCTAGCAGGTCCAGGGTCTTCCCCTCTGTAGCTGCTGCTATCAGAAACTGCTTTAGAGCATTCATTTACATGTTTGCCCTTCCATTTAAGCTCACCAACAAAGATACTGAAATTTTCTGCCTATATCTCTACAAGCACTACGTTCAGTTGCACTTACTAACTTTATGTTGCCATTTTGAGCAGAACTGGGAGGAGACAACCCATGAGACTTCCATACACCAACACCTGATTTCTTCTCAGTTTAGGATCAAAAATGGGCATCCCAAAATCTTCTCTTTAAGGGCTTTTAGGCAAGCTAGTTTGACAGCTAGAGTTCTGAAAGTCCAAGTGGTCAAGGAGCCATCACAAGCCTCAGACAGTTTTTGCCAGTACCAGTAGTGGAGGTCTCAGCTAAGCCAGAACTCAGGGCGCTATAGCATGCAGATATCTAGCAAAATCTGATAGGATTCCACCACATCTTTACAGAAAATCAGACCTACAGAGCAGATTGACTATGACAATTCAATATGGATGAAAAACACTGTAACACAAAATTTAAAGCCAGCTATTCATGTTTTATTCCAATAAATAGATGATGGATTTTAGTGCCTGTCATTGAAAGTTTATGCTAACCAAAAAAAGACCTTACAAGGTAAGTTTTACAAGTAGACCTTTGCACAAAAAGAACAAGGCTCAGAAACTGAGATGTGTTTGAGCTCAGAGATCTCATCACGGGGAAGCATCTTTATAGCACAAGAAGGGTACATATCACAACTATATATTATGGTAGTACTAAACAATTGGAAGACTTACTGTGACCCGTTGTCTTAGCCATATTAAGAAGACTTAACCTAGATCACTTCTTCCCAAATAGCTTGCTGAACTTATACCACAACTGTTTTTCACATGCTACATAAAGGAGCTCATAAAAAATAAAGCTGAGGTATTTAGTACTGGCATACTGAAAGACAGAGACTACAACGTATTATTACATCTGATAAATTTTAAAGCATTCACATTCAAACAATGTTTACCTTTGCAAGTCATTTGTACTTCTAATGAAAAACCTCCAAGAAAGTCTCAACTTGACCAAAGCTGATAATTTCACTTGGAGTTTTAAAGAGACCACGATATTTGCATCTGCATCAGATGCCTAGGCAAAACACAAAAGGAATTCATCTCTATATTGTTGCTCTTTTTTAATCATCTAAACCAGCAGCAAGGAGATGCAGCACATCCTTAAGAATACCGTGAGCACACAAAGTTGTTAAAATTTCCACACGTGGATCAAATGTTCCTGCACTGCCCTTCCCTTCCAAAAATAGCAGGGGGGAATAAAGCAACCCCTTAAAACAATTGTAGAAAGAAAACAAGTTATGGAAGACTAGACAAAGTCTTGATTCATCTGCATTTTTATACACAGATTGATTAACTGCATTATGGTGGAAAATAAGCTAGCTATCAACCACAGACAGAAACATAAGAATTAAGTTACTGCATTTATGAGCTACAGGTAGGATGATAGTGAATGCTGTTTTAGTAAGTAATGAAACTGATAAAGACCTGAGCACCACTAAATCAACCAAAAAAATATCCAGTTAAATAGAATTACTACTCCTGCAAATCAGCAGCAGTTGTCATTAAGTTTCATTTGTCTTTACCTGGATGCATCCCAGGGAATTTATCCAAGAGCATGGAAATAAGTAACCTAGCTAGAAGTTTAAGTTAAGTGACACAACTTCTGAAATGTCATTACCCTCATTCTTTTATTTTAGTTGGTCAGAATATTCTGCTATATTTTTATTCTGCTATATTCTCTTATAAAGAGAACACAATTGCCAATCACTCAGTACTGCTTTATACAATTAGTAAGGAAGAATATAGATTGCATGGAATGGAAGATGAGGCACAGAGACAGGAGGACAATAAAACTATTAAAATAAAATCTGCTTTATCTAGTTGAAAGAACACAATTAGACCCAGGGAAAAGCAAAATATTACAAGGAAAAAAGGCACCCTTCAAATGCAAAGCTAGATTTTTGTCTCACAACATATGATCACATTAGGTTAGAAAGTTTATCTTAAAGGGTTAGAGCTAGTCTAACTAAATTAAGCCTTTGTGACCCCCTCCTCTATAAGCATTCTTTCCAGATGCTCCTAGGAGCAGTACAGCTATCCACAACCTCTTATTCAGAGAATTTTTTTTTCTCTCCAGTTAGAAGTGTAGAATGTTAAGATATTTTACATCACAACAAATCTGGGGCTTTTTCAGCTGCAGAATAGGAACTGACTGTCACAAAAACGGCCATAGGGTTGAAAGATAGCTCTAGAAGCTCTTGGCCTTCTCTGGTTTAGGACATGTTCTTTTAATTGCTGTTCTTGTGGATGGCCTGGGGATTGCCTTACAACATGCATGAGTAACTGAAAAAATCTTACCTTCCCAGGTAAGCAGCTGTACTGACTCAAGTACTGGGCTAGCTGTGGCACTTGCTCCAAGCCTAAATACATCATCAAAATTATATATACACAGAAAATGAATATTCCTTAATTTTTGCTCCAAGATACAAATTTAAAGTCATCATGCCTGAAACTAAATTACAGGTAATAAATGCTCCTAGCTCTGTAATACTTTGTTTCATAGACTCTAGCTGCTCTGGACATCCCTTGGACCTAAACCCAAAGAAGAGACTGAACGTCAGCTCAATACTGAATACTAAAATATTTACCTTACAAAATCTCCTCACTTTTTAGGCCCAATAGTTTGGTATTATCACATCAATTTTGCTTTCCAGAATTTTGAAGGAAACAACCTTGTATATAGCTGGAGTTGATGTTTTCCTCTATAGGGTGCTTGTTGGCATTTTTCTGTTCCAGGACAACATTTTTATTTCATGAACAATTTAAGTATTTCCAAAAATGCTTTTGTCCCAGTGAGTGACATGGTTTGGACTTTTTAGAAAGGAAAAAAAAAAAACAACCCATAGTTGTGTGTGAAGTAAGAGTACATTCACAGTAGACTGCTTCAAGTCAAAACAGGAAGGAAAGGTAAAACTTGCTCATCCATTTCCTCAGTGACTCTTCCCAAAGCTGAGAAACCCAAAGAAATTTTTGGCTGAGTGATAGATATTCTGGTTTAACAAGTTAGTCACTGGCAAAATCCTACAGGAGACACTGACAAAAAATCCCCAAGATGCTCTAACAACTGTTAGACACATAATACCTACACAGCCTAATACTGGAGTTCACGCCTTGAGAGTGAATCCTCTGACTTCATAGCTGTGTTGCACCCCTGAAACTCAAAAACAAAACAAACAAAAACAAAACCCACCACAAATAACCCCCCCCAAAAAAACAAACAACCACAATTGCAACAACAACAACAAATTGTTCATTTTTCATACAGATTTCAGGTTTTTCACTGTTGTCCTGAGTTCAGCAGTAGCAGTCATTTTTCTCCTTCTAGGTAGATGGTGCAGTGCTGTGTTTCTGACTTTCAGCCTGGGAACAGCACTGATAACACCGATGTTTTTAGTTGCTGCTCAGTAATGTTTACTCTGACCAAGGACTTTCTCAGTCTCATGTTCTGCCAGGGAGGAGGGGAAGACGGGAGGAAGCAGAGACAGAACACCTGACCCAAACTAGCCAAAGAGGTATTCCATACCACAGCACGTCATGACCAGTATAGAAACTAGGCACAGTCACCTGGAAGGGCTAGATCACTGCTTCTGTTGGGCTGGGTATCGGTTGGTGAGTGGTTGTATTCTCTTCCCTTGTTATTTCCCTTATCATTATTATTATTGGTGGTAGCAGCAGTGGTTTTGTGTTATACCCTAGTTACTGGACTGCTCTTATTTCAACCTGTGGGAGCTACACTCTTTCGATGATTCTCCTCCCCATCCCTCTGAGAGCAGGGGGAGGAAGTGGGGGAGAGTGAGTGAGCAGCTGCATGGTTCTGGGTTGCCAGCTGGGCTTAAACCACAACTGTGCTGATCTAAAAAAAAAAAAACAAAAAAACACAACAAACAAAAAAAAAAAAAAAAAACAAACAAAAAAAAAAAACCACCTAGTTAATGATCTACTCTTTCTGCATCTATTTGAATGTAAAGACAAAAATAATTCTTTACACAAGAACAATATAGGGCAAGAATGCAACCTTTGATCCCAACTTCTTCAGCTGCTTTTACATTTCTGTTCCTACCCCTTTCTTACTGGGATGAATAGTGTTTACTTATTTTTCTCTGCAAAGTTTACACAAGCATTAAAGATTCACTTCAAACAAGAAGTAGTAGCTCTTATTTAAGATCCGTGTTTGTATACAGTCCACAGCAAGCTCATAAATCAAACTGATATTTCTCCATAACTCCTCTCAAGCTATTCTGCTCTCTTTTTAATCCAAAGAGGAACTGTCAATCATGTTTATGGGTCAATTTTCAGTTTATTACTTTGGTTGACTAACAGGCTTCCTTGCTAGATCTGACCTATACTTGCCATTGTAAAATAATAAGAAGTGATGCCTCAAAGTATTTACTGCTGTGGGGTTATTAAAATGAAGTGTTGCTCACAGAAAGAAGCAACATGCTTCAGTGAGGAAAGGAGACTTCCCCAGCTACACATAGCTATGGGTTAGGGTCAGTTTTCTGCAATTTTTCACTATTAAATAATAAAAACAGTATGCAAAAATGACATAATACTGTTGTCCCTGTTCCCCCTCACTCCTGAAATCCAGAAGGCAAATTGACAAGTTATGTAAAGGTCTGCTATGCCAAAATTCAGGATCATATGCGCTACTAGGCCATTACTAGGACAACATACAACTCACAAACCATTGCTAGAAAAACACTTAATTACCAGCATGCCTTTATTTTGTGCACCTCACATCACTCTGCAAGCAGCTACAGAAAAGGTGGCAGCATGCTTTTCTCCCTAGTAGTGAAACCTATGAGAAAGTCTGCAAAACTCATTCAGCTTAAGTCTCCTAAATAAACTCTCTGTGTGATAGAAAAATAAGTGGAGGAGGCATCTTGAATGTTTTGGAAAAATAGTCTTAAATGGAAGATGTTGCAATGCACTTCTTTGAAAAGCCTGAGATAGTGAAAGATCTCAAACATGGAATTGCTTATCAGGAACACAGTTTAATAAAGAGCATATTAAACATAACAGAATCCTGTTTGTTTAGGTTTGTAATAATTTTGAAATGTGACATCATTTAGATGTATGAAAAGCTCATGAACCCACAGCAAACCTCAAGAACTTCAATAAGGAAAGCACATATTTATTGAAAGGAAAAATATTTGTGTGCCTGAGGCTTGCTTTAAAATATATTATAGAAGATTTATAAAATGCTACAAATTGGCTCTAGAGATAGATTCAGTTAGGTTGCATTAGATGGAGTTTGAGGTGGTTTTGACCTGGTTAGCAATGATTACAGAGCCATCTTTTGTATTGCTTTGTAATTTCACTGAGATGTATCACTTGGAAGCACAACTGTCATCTCTGAAGCGCTCTTTAGCATGGATATTGACAAATACGTACCTAAGCCAGTATTTGGCCTTTGCTAATAGATGAATGGGTAGTGCAGCGCTGGAAGTCAAATGAGGTAGGCTAGAAAGCCTAGACTTCTGCTACAGAAAAGACAAATTGACCAATTCAGAGGCGATAGGGTACCTAAAGATACTTAAAAACATTCAGAGCTATTTTTATTCCAATCTAATAGCAGACCCATAGCTTTTGGCTCAAAGGGTTTGACTCAAAATTTTAGACCTTTCATTTCACATGTATGTCAGAAATGATAGCAAGGTGCTGCTATTGGTCTCAGCAAAACGTGAAGGCAGCCTTCTAACATAGCACTAAGATATTTTCCATGGGGAGGAGAAATCAGCGCAGTATCATTTTGTAATCCTGCAAAGTTATACTCAGTTTAAGCCTGGAAGCAAGATGCAGACCTCTGCAAATGGTCATAAAAAGCTTCACCTTCCCATTTCAGGTGAAGGAACAGTCTTTATTGCCTATTCATAGTAAATTAAATTTGCTCTTACCGCATCCAGTAAACTGATTATACTTAAATGAATTTGGAGATAGCCACTAAGTGTATTTATAAATAATTAGTAACACCTGTATTGTACCATAGAGCCAAGTGCTGAAGTTGCTTCAGCAGTAACTCTTCCCAATATAAATGGAAGAAATGGTGTCTTTTAATAGGCTGATACCAAAGGCTAGACTTCTACAGATCTTGGGTACAACTGCCTGCCCAGGGGAGAAACTTGAAGAAACAAGAGCACTGTGTAGATGAACTGCTCTGGACTCAACTGTCATGGTCCAGCAGGTCTACCAGCTGTGCCACAACGGGCTGGCAGCAACCACAGAGGAACTCAGGACAGAAGTAGGCAACTTGAAGGGGAGAAAGGAGGGGGCTAGCTGTATTCACAGCTAAGGTTGTTTATACCAAACCTGTTTACACTGAAATACAATGCACCCAACATTCATGCCACCATCTTGCTGCTCTTAAGGATGGGAGTGGGTTACAGGGTCACACTAGCACCAAACAGCTAACTTGTCAAAGTTTAGAGATCAATTCCACTGAGAACATCAAAATATTTTCTGTTCATTCAATTCTTTTTGCCAGTACTAGAGAGCATGGGAAAGCGTAATCCTGCAGTGGATAATATCTGCAAGGTTCAATCCCACACACAAACTACTTCATGGGAGTAAATGGATTGAAGTGTGGAGCATTCAGCTGCTGAAATATGAGATTTCAGTAAGTGACTTCATGAACAAATTCTTCTCAAACAATTGCAGAAAGTGAACCAACATAGCTGAATAGTTGAATTAACTTCTCTAGAAAACCCCCACAAGCCTTACCCAGGGGTGTACATTACTCAAATAACATAAAAACACTATAAAATTTTTTGTTCTGATTTTAATACACAGATCAAATACACAGGGAGGAGGAATTCATTCTTTATTATTTTCAAAACCAGTACACTGCAACAAATACATAAATGTTTAATTACACAAATTTGCTTAATAAACAAATTACAATTCAAGCTGCAGACAAGCTGCTGCTTTTTAGGTACTGTATGGAATTCTGTCTTTGTTTTTTTTTTATTTTAAGTACACCACTATCCTCCAGCATAATATTTGATTTATGGTAGTGGTACTGTGGCAGTTTAAAGTTTTATCCCCACATATCTAAAAAGAAAAAAAAAAAAAATAAAGACAGAGCAAGCATTTAACTAGGAATGACACCGAATGTCAACATTCTAGCAATTTATATGAGAAACACTCTCATAAGGGTAGTGCTGCAGAGAACCAGGGAAAAGCAAAATAGATGAGTCATACGCAGGGTAAAAAGGCTACCTGGGGATGATTCTATAATATTATCTTTTTTGGTGGAACCTTAGTCACTCACACTCAGCTTTTATTCCCCCCAACCAAAATCAGCACGCCATTTCCCCCACTTGGATTTGACCTTGTTTACCAGCGCATAGCCTTCCTGATAAGCAATTCTAAGTCAACAATACAAGTTTCACCATTTCCTATATTTTTTCAGACAAGATTAATGTGGCTTATATCTATGCTCAAGACCCTTGTAAACTACAGTGATCTTTCTGTACAGGGAGGGACTCGGAGGTAAAGCAGTATGATTTGGGCTGTCAGAATTTACACAGCATGAGCCTGAACATCACAAAAGAGCAGACAGGTACAGCAATACTGTTATTTTAACCTTAGAGTTAATAACATGGTAAAGTCACTTGATAATTATTCAGTGGCCAAGAAACCTTGTCGGATTACTCAAAAAAGGCCTTTCTGGTGATGATGCTCCACCTAGTCACAGGTAAACAGAAGCCTGCTGTGCATGGGGAAGCAATCCTAGCAGACAAGATGCATACAACACTGCAAAACCCTCTGCACAAAATAACAAGTTTTGCATTTTAGCCCATCTGCTGTACACACACCACCACACAGTGTGCTAGTCACATCAGGAATGTCACAGCCCATAGTTACAAGGAAAATGAGCTCTTCTCTGAACTCTGTGCCATGCTTTCACATTTATAGATTAACACGGAGAAAACTGCATAGTCACCTCCACCGTAACTCCTAAGGGGACACCACACAATCTTTTTAGGAGGATCTCATTGCTGTTCAGGAAGATGTTAGACATTGGAGAGCAAATCTATTACATTGTCTGCTGATTTTACAACAGAGGACTATCTAGATGCTCTCTCTAAAGGGTAAGTTTAGGCCTTTTTGATAAAATATTTTTATTTGCAAGGAAATGCACAAAATTTTGATCTTCCAATCAATCTGACAGATAGTTTTTTTTCAGATTTGGATGTGAAGGAAAATAAAGCAGCAAAAATATAATATGGAAAGCTGATCAAAGCAAAAATACAATCTAACAGTATCCTATAAAATAAGTGAAACCTTGCCAGATTTTCCTTTTTTGAGATAGTCAAGAGGGAAAAACAAAAACAAACAAAAAAAAAAAAAAGCCCACACTACACTAGTGTTACAGTAACGTCATAAAATCCTGTATTGACATTTCCAGAACAATTGTCTCAATATTTCCCCCCAGAGTTTGCTTTGTTTTGGTTTGATTTTAAGTCATCTACTACTGTAGAAATAAATCAACATTAAAATTCATTCCGGGTCCAAAATTGGTTTTCCACTGGATTCGACTTGGAGAAGAACTTGGAACTCTGAGCTTATTTTAAAAGAAAATCAAGTGTCGTGTCCTTTGCAAGGCATTCAAATAATATGAATTTAAATAATACACCCTAGTAGCAGCCAAAAAGCAAACTAGCAGGATTAAAAAAAAAAGCAAACCCAAGGCAGTCACATTAAATTGCTCAGGACAGTTGCTCTGGTGTAAATGCCTGCCTAACAGAGGATGCCAACTGGAAGTCCCAGCACCCAGCCTGCTTACTAGAGATTGATTAGGATTAATCACCTTTACCAAGTACAACGATGCCCTCCCAGCAGATCTGCACAGCTCATGTACTTCTTCACTCCCCACACATATTCTAACACTTGAATTGTGTCCTCAGTTGGATCTTAACCAGTCTTCTGACTGTAGCAGACTTCTCAGCACAGTCCTAATCACTGCACAGTAACCTACGGGGCCAGGCAGGAGAGAGCTCATCTCTCTACTGGTCTGGCAGAGGAGAAGCTCATGGCATCTGCCACAACCACAACTAGCAAGTGGGACTAGAACAAATGATATTGGGTGCAGGGT
Source organism: Pezoporus wallicus (assembly GCF_028554395.1). Taxonomy (NCBI): domain Eukaryota; kingdom Metazoa; phylum Chordata; class Aves; order Psittaciformes; family Psittacidae; genus Pezoporus; species Pezoporus wallicus. The sequence continues at coordinate 491,338 of NW_026642757.1, read as the reverse complement.
GGCATCTGAAGGGGAGAAAAAGCCCCTTAAACACTAAATCGCTGGGAGAGGAAGCACTAAGTCGCTGGGAGAGGAAGCACTATAAACTGTTATTCTTTCCCTGTGGAAAAGTGAAGTTCACCCTTGCCACCACTATTTCTCCAAAGGCAAAACTCCATAGAAGAGAAGCTGACTAAACCTCCCACATTCAGTCTGTGGCTACAGGCAAGCTTTTTTGGGCTGGAATAAAAGTCTGAACACGTGGCTGTGATCAGAGGCCATGCAGAGGGAGTATCTGAGCCTCAGGCAGCTCAGTGTACTCCAGGTGAACAAAGGGCAGAGAAGCTTCTGTCTCTGTGCTTCAAATGGTGTAAAAATACATCCTCACTAATGCTAGTTGTTCTGGTCCTGGGGCTAATGGCAGAGATTGCCGTCTTTGCTCTTTCTGATCTTTGTAGTAGCTTGTGCCACTGAGGGCTTTAAGCCTTATGTTAAATTTACACAGAAATTGAGACTTAAAATCTGCATCAATAGGTACAGATTTTAGGTCACAGTGATTGGTCTGCTGTGACCAGAAAGAAAAACTGTATTTAATCTGAGTGCAAATAGTTTTATCAGTAACTCAGCTTAGTTATTCACTTTACTCCCCACTTTGAGATAACTCTTTAAAAAGTCGTTACAACTCATAACAGAAGTGTTGTTCTCTTATCCAGTTTTGAACCAAGGTGCCCACCTACCAGAAGAGGTCAGGAGGAGTTAACTGGGTCTGTTGAAAAAGGTGGATCAAAAGTGAGTCTCTGCCTGCTTGCATTACTGCTGTGTAAAAAATGCAGTATAATTAGGTTTCTATATACACAGATACCAAAAAGGGGTAATTACACCTGTTCTTCTCAAGAAGCCTTAGTACCATTCACTAGTTAATTATCCGTCTCTGCTTTCCTCAAAATAAAACAGTGGTTATAACAAGTATTCATCTGCAGCACTTGGCTGCTTGACGGGGATTATTCAGTACCTAAAATGCAAGTTGAAGTAAATTAGCAGTTGAACACCTTTTTTTAATTATTATTTTTAAAGGTGAAATGCCTGTCTTGAGTTGCAGGCTTTTTCAGAGTGGCCAGATGCTGTTTCTTTACACTACTTCAGGCTTGCAGTGAACTACTTGAGGGAACAAGAGTGAAGGAGGGAGAACTGCCCACACAGCTGAGGGATGAGCAATTTAACTTCTATTTGCAGGCACAAGCTTCTATATCCTCTGCTAAACACCAGCTTTTACTGTTGAGAGGCAGTGGGCCACATCTATTCTTAAAGGACTTGTTTTGTGGTGGGCAGATGCAAGCTTTAACTTTGAAGAGGGAGAAACTAATAAATATTTAAAAACACCCACGGGTAGCCTGTGAATAACAGTTAATGTCTGTTCAAGCTACAAAGGATGCTTCAGAGAAGGCCATAGGCAGTTTGCCCTTCACCACTTGCACAACTTTCACTTCAAACACAAGATGCTTCACTTATCTTTCCACAGTTGCAAACTGCCAATACAATTTGTCTGTTTGGAGTAGAGAAATGGCCCATCATCAATGCCTCATTAAGTATTAAAGGCTGAAGCTTCTGTCAAGAACCATTTGAAGTGCAATTTCTCCTACTCTGGCAATAAGATTTATATCTGCAAATTTGGTGTCTTAAAATTTCCCTTCTAATATTACACAGGAACATAGCCTAAGCAAGCCAAACCAAATCCTTTGACATATCCCAAGCAGCATCCCTTTTCAAGCTGACTTTATACCCCATCTGTATTCCATGCGATTGAGACAGAGTTAAACTTGGGTGAAAATGAGTGGGAGAGCACTGCATCAAGCACTCTTCAGAATCAGTTGGTTTAGTTCACTTATTTTTTTGAAGGCAAGAGAAACGGTATAAATTTATAGGACCTAGAAACTTAAGACTGAAATGACAGATTTTGATCTCCTCTTATGACTCTGGGAATCAATGCCTGACAATTGACAGTCTGCCAAGCATAGGTAAGCACCTAATACAATTTATCTCAGTTGAATTTGGTCACTTAAATATTTTGGCAATCTGAGTTAGAGATGAGGCTTTAACCTGGCCTTGTTCAAGACAGCAAGTAAGGCAAGAAATACTGAGAGCTTTCCCTGAAGTGCCACTAAGTTCTCAGAGATAAATGAATCTCTGAAATGAGAGGGAAGGGACACCCAGACAAGTTACAGAGGGAAGCTGTAATGGTTTCATCAGCTACTATAGCACTGCTGTCAAGTGGTAGTTTACAGCCCTGCCACACCGCCCACAGGCTTGTTTGCCTAATGCTCAGGACCCGAACCTCAAGACAACAGAAGCTAATCAGAGGGTGGATACTTGCTAGTGGACTCAACACCCCTGACTTTTGTAAGCTTTCCTGTAAGGTCACAGGCACAATTTTGGTTTGGCACAGACTTTAAACCATTGCTGATGAGCTTTATATATATGCAGTGGTCTTCCTCAGGGCTATTTAGAGAGCAGAGGAATTTATATGTGCAATTTGACCTCAGTAACATCCATAGAATAGAAGTATTTCTTTCTAGAGAGACTGAAGTGTGTATATATCCTCATACAAAGCTTAGATATAAAGGAGTCAGCTTACTAGGGTGGTTATGTATGACCTTGCTTCCAGATATTGCAAAGCACAAAGAACAATGCTTGAATCGGAATCCATAATGCCAGTCATTCACACAAGGAAAATGAAAGGCATTTCTGGTGAGAGAAGTTCCGATATGGCACATGCATGAAAAGCCAGCCAACAAGATACCTGCACTTCCTCATCAGGAGAGACTACAGACATACTGCAGGTTCCTCATGTTCTCCCTCAAAATCAATCTCCACCTGCTCCAACAGGTGTGCTTCTCCCTTATCAAGAACCCAATATGCACTCAAACCCCCAACTCCTCTTAAACGTACTTGGCACAAAGTCTACCAGTCCCAAACCAAATAAGCAAAACACTTCCAGGAGAAAAGTGGAGGGCACTTTGTGGAAGGAATTGCTGCAAGATGTTACTATGATGGACCACAAAACATACACCTTACCTGTTGCTTCAACAAGAGCTCCTGGCTATACCCCAAAATTTTCCCTGTGTTTGCAAGGCACTAGACATTTCAGAATGAAAACCCAAGCAATCTAAAAGACTTTAGGTGATGTAAAATATGGCACAGATTATGAGTCAGTGAAAAGCAAGCCTTACCTCTCAGTTACATTAAGTCATAGATCAGTCTTTTTTGCAGCCTAATAATAAAACATTGATACAGTCCTTAAAGTATAACATGAAACTACCATTATTCTGGTCACAACTCATACATATTGAAAAACTCTTTCTAAACATTGCCATGTTGCCTGTCAACTGCAAGAATCTGTGTTCCCAGTGAAGCATATTAAGACTGAGGGATACTCTGGAACCAGTTTTCACTCAAAATATGCCGATGTACATACCTAACGGATATACACTTCTGCTTGGAATAAAATAACTTCTGAATTATAGAATGTGTACTACTAAAAAAGCAGAAAGATGAAAATTCAGTGATTAACCAACTGCTTTATTCTTCCAAATCATCACAAGAGCACAGGAAACTATCCAATGAGTAAGTTTGTTTTTTAGTTAGAATCTCAAACTATCCTGTCATTGCAATGACTACACCCTATAGCACAGAAAGATGACCACGATGTCAGAAGAGACTGTGCTATGAGCACATTAGATGGATAATGTAGTTCTGAGCACTGTAAAGCAGAAGTCAACACAGTATTTTACAGAATATTTCTTTCTAGTCCATTGGAGGTTAAAGATAAATAAAGCAACAGTTAAAATGTTTGTCACCTGCATTTCATCATTTTTATGTGAAATGATAATGCAACATTTTCCTGAAATTTCAGACTGTGTGCAATAACTTGCTAGAATTATGTGGGAAGATACCTCTAAAGCTTTTTTCCCCAGGTTATTGTATTTCCTCTATTACATCAAATAAGTTTTAGAGTACTGATTGTGAGAAAATGGAGAGGGAGACAGGAGAAAAGAATAAGCAACTCTCTGATCACTGCCATTACCAAATGCAGAAAACTTCACCGTTTTTTAATCTAATGACAGCTCCCAGTGTAATTGTTGCTTCCACACTGACTACTCACCAAAATGACACTAAGAGATGTTGACACAAAATAGCAAGCCATGGCACAAAGCATCTGACGCACACAGAAAAAAGAAACCCTGGGAAAGGGTGTAATAATGACAGTTCATCATCTTATTTCTGAAACACCAGAGTTACTTGTGGATGGATGTCCATCCTTTCACCAAGCCACTCTGACTTTCCTAATTCATTTTAGTTCCCTTCCCTTTGATCTTACACTTATTATAAACAAAATGAAATACAGACTAAAGGGCTGAAGGTATTGTAAACTTTAAAGCTGCCAACGATATCTCAGACAGTTGCTGTAAATGGAAGGCTGCACAGCATCAGAGCTCTGCCAGGGATCCTACACACAGGTCAGGTGCAAATACAATGCAAGAGCCCAAGTTCAGGTCTTCAAAGGCATATAACTCCTAATGAAACCTCTGTGAGGCAGGACACCTGATTTTGAGGACCTGAACAGAAAGGTTTTCATCTGAAGTCAAAGCCCCTAAGTGACCTCTCAGCTATGATGAGGCCTTTAGTCATTTACCAAATAGAGGTACTATTTGCTGAAAAAAAGAAAAAAAAAACAAAAACCACAAAGTCACAGAACAAAATAAATTTGAGAATTTCACAAGAATGGGTATTTTCTTGATCTTTCTCCTGATACCAGAGGAAATTAAAAATACACTAAAACTGTGAAATACTGCACTCATAATAGCATCCTTTATCCCAAAGCACCTGAAAAGCTGCTTTGTGCAGGCTTCTTCATGAACACCACAGTTGGTTTTGCACTCCATAGCAATAAAAAAAAAAAAATAAGAGGAGAATTTTGGGTTTAGAATATCTTTTCTCAAAAACAACCAGTCCAGTCTTCAGTCTAGAGTTACATAATCCTCTAAAGCTAGAAGATAGCCAGTAATGACTGCAACAAATAAAGAACATTTATTTTGCCTTTTGCCTAAAATTGCATATCCCCTAGAGCAAAAAAGAAAAAAAAAATCCCTAATGCTGAAGGAGACTTGTTCAGAACTGTAAATCAGGGACTTCCAAGCCATCTAGCAACATTTGTTCTTATCCTCCACACCATCTTTGAAGTCTCCCACCCAAGCACAGATGTAGGCAAGCCATGATTACAATAGCTTGTGAAATCTGTCAGATCACAGAACAAGGTGGGAAGGAAGGCTGCAGATTTTCCTGACATTGAGGGCATTAAAGGACAGTTCGGGATTCCTAAGAACTCCCAACAAGTACAAAGAGAATCTACATAGAGGCTATAGCTCCGCATCTTCTGACAGTTAGGTAAGCCTAATAGAAAAATACAAACCTGATCAAAAAAAGAATCACCCCACACGCCTAAAACAAATCCAGCTCTAATTACATGCTTGCAGTAAAATTCAGCTGTACTCATACGCCAGCTGAAGAACTGGAAAAAATCAGGTGAAGACAAAGATGCAAGGTTTCCTCACCACTATAATCTCAGTATACCAAAATATAATTAAATGATTTAGACAAAAACTAAGCTCAATTTGTTCTTCTTTCTCAGCAGATTAGAGAAATTGCACTCAAAGCAGCTTGTTAAGCAGCAAGCAACATTTCAAGAAAAGCATTTAACAATCTGTTACTTACACAATGCCTTCCCAGCCAAATTGCACCTATAAAGTTATAACAGAGCTGCTTTGGAATCAAACGAACATGAGTTGCATATTTCTATTACATGTGAGGTGGCTAGAGTATTATAATACAATTAGTTCACATATACACTTTCTTTCACTGCACTGTATGAGCACTCCAGCAAAATCTTTTTATATGTTTACAAGACAAAATTACTTTTAAGTCCGGTACCTCCAGTGTCAAGAAGCTGTCATACACAGAATAATGAGTTTTGCTTATCACCACCCTGTGGACCTAATCTTCCCATGGGTTTCTAAACATCCCTTTTTTTAAGTTTCCTTTAAGCTTCAAGAGTCATTTTTTTACTGTGACAAGCTGGTGGTTTCCAAAGTGCTGTCACTAACCCAGTTCCCCCTTTCCAAGGACAGGCTGGGCTTTACAACAGCATCATCCACAAGCAAAAAGCACAAGGTCCCAGTGACCAACACAAAGAGGCACAAGGAACCACAGTTAGTTCTTCCACTCAAGCGGTACCTTTGGCCTAGAATGAGCAACAATGAACAGAGAAGCAAGGACTAGAACCACTCTGCTGCTCAGTTCCATGGTCAAGCACTTGCATTAGGGCTACCTTCAGATCAAAACTTTGCTCAAGGTATTCTGTTCTTTTAAAGTGGAGTATACTCAACCACAAAGTAAAGAACCCAATACTTCACATCACAAGTATTTCTTATAGTCAATGCCTTGTCAACATGATCTGTGTCTGGGATTTTCATTTACCCATGGGCAGCACTGAGGTACACTTTTGCATCATTTCATACTCAATAATTAACACTAAATATTGCTTGTTCTTTTTCTTTCATAAAGGGTCACTGGTACAATGCAGTGTAGAATCTTTTTGTCTCATGAATAATCAATCCAAAATCTGTTCTGCCCTTCTACAAAGTACATTAAGGATAAAAAAAAAAAAACAAACAAAACAAAACAATTCTTCCTCCCCCATGTGTGTTTTCAAGAAAACACCGGTGTTTTGATTAAACTTTCTACTGAAACCTGCATTCCAGTGGAAAACATATTCTATTTGTGTTTATGTGGACACATATTTGTGCTTACCCATGTCAAGTGGGTGGCTGAAGAATAACCAGAGAATAGGTCAGATGTATTAAAAGCAAAGTGATCTTTGCATTATTGAAGCTTGTTGTCAGGCATGTATTATCCAGCATAAATTATGGATTGCCATTTCTGAAGCATCAGGTCACTGTTATGTTCTCCGACATTAACTTGCAAAGTAGTCCTGGGTGATCTGAAGACATCAGACATGCTCTTCTCTATGGCCTTGTCCTTTCCTGTCACTCAGTATGTGATGGTGCTGCTGTTTTCAAAAGTTGGCTAGAAAGAACACATGGATGTGTGGGCAGAAGAAGCACAGGTACTGTCTTCCTGGACAAATATAACATATACTGAATTTCTTGCTTTTGGAACAGAAACAGAGTGGGGACCAGCAGCATTTTTTTCCCAAAATCAAAAGACTCAAAGTATTGAAAATATATGAGAAGAATGAAATGCTAGTCTTTTTCCATTAAATTTCAGATGTACTCTAAAGCAGAGAAAGTTTTTCTACTCATAAATTGCATTTGTAAAAGGCATAGGGAATTGCAGAGTATTCAGGATTACAAAATAGCCATATTAGTTCTCTTCATTTTAGTTAAGTCATTATTCAGCCCCCCTCACCATAGGAATATCAAGCCTGACAGGTGCTCCAGTCAGGGAGATATCTAGCTGTTGAAGACCAAAACATATATTCAACTTTAAGTGAATTGAGTCTAGGTCAAATTTAGTTTCCCAGGGTTGTTAGAGGCAAAATAATTTGAGGGGTCATTGTATTATTCACCTTGTTATTAACAAAATAAATAAAAACAGTTACAGCAGAAGTCCTAGAGACAGAATTTCACTATTCCCCCCTCAGTTCTGTGACAACTCATTGCAAGAACTCATATGGGTCAATTATTCCCCTGCTCCTTTTTTAAATTGTTCAGAAGAAGATGCAACACTAAGCACAGAGATTTCAGCCATTCTGCTTGAGTTTCACATCTGTAAAATGGTAAACATAGTAAATGTAATTAAATATCATTAGACATTTTGTTCAAGTAGTAACCAGTCATGTGCATACACCAAGTGAATTGCTAAGGCAGTATTATAAGATCGCAATTCATACATTTTATTGTTATAAAGTTACCAATCTTAGGACAGGCGATGTCTCCTGTACTAGCCTACTGTGCACGGTAGAAAGTCAGAATTTGGAGAGATCTCCCTAGGAGCATACTTCACATTCATCTATGCTGACACTGTTACAGACAAGCGTAAAGTTCAGAGAAATAGCAGCACAAGGGAGGAGGTAATTAGGGGTTTGTGAGGAACCAAGACTCTGTGCCCCAGAGGCATAGAAGTGTCTCAGGCAGATGCTTCCCTAGGACTGAAAACACGGAAAACATCTCCAACAAAACTTCTCCACTGGGATTCCCATTTCAGATTCCCTCTCCCTTACACCTTTGTATCTGAGGCTGGAAAAAAAAAAAAAAGTTTGTTAAGAGATAAGAAAACAGAGGATGCCCTTCCCTGATCTAGCAGTCATCTGCTAATCATTGTTTTAAACTGTTCCACCTGTAGAAAGCTTCCCCAATTTCACCACCTACAGGTCTGAGAATAGGCATTATACAAGAAAAATCAGAGATAATCATATATTTCTCTTGATTCAGAAAATAAGGATGTTGTTATGGAATATGTCAGTGGCCCCTCATTCTGCTGTTTGCCTTATAATAATGGCCATCACATCCATATGAAAAAACAACCTCAAATAAGAGATGAGAAAAACAGAATCTAAAGGAATACAAACATGTGTCTCAATAGTGTCATCTACTTGTTACTAGGCAACGTCGTAATTCATCTAGACAGAGTACATATTCGAGAACATCCCCAAGCATCTTAACAATTAAATACATACTTAAAATTTCAGTTGAAGATAATATAGATCCTATGTAGCACTTTTAAGATAAAACAGTATTACAATTCTACATTCAGAATTATTGTGATTCACACCTATAGCCTTATACTAACATCTTCCAAACACTGCCAGTTTTTATCCTCCAAAAGATTTCTGTCACAATCCTCCTAAGGTTGAAAAAAGGCAAAGGTTATCTACAGATTAATTAACACTGTTTTGTGAATGTCTATACTAAATCTGAGATAAGGGTAGTTCAACAGAACACAGCTACCTAAGTGAACACCAGTTTTGTTTTAAATCAATGCTCAATTAAATATTTCCCACAGTCTTAACCATTAATTGCTTCACGGTAGAACAAATAACATTTTACTGCCTGTAGGCTGGTAAAGAATCCATTTCTTCCTTGCTCCTGTCCAAACACATTCCAAGAGTGAAGGGATGATATGATAATGTACATACAGAGGCAAAAAATGCATCTTTTGGCCACAAAAAAAAAAAAAAAAAAGTAGAAATATTGGGATAAATAATAGCGAGGACATGCTAACTCTGATCAAAACCCACTAACAGTCTCTAATGGTTTTTTGTTCTTTACCTGTGAAAGCATCCCAAACTCCTTTTCGAATTTAGAATGTTACCCAGTTTTCATAACCAGAAGACTTTTTTAGAATATTTAAGCTTCTTTTTATATACTTTGTAATTACACTAAGATGATATCAGTAATATTAATTTCCAAATATTAAAAAGAGGGAGTAACAAACATCTATCATAAACCAGAAAGTAAATATTATGTATCCAACTTTTCCAATGCCCAAATCAGGAGAGAAGTTGCTTGTTGTCATTAATCCTGCAGCTCACAGAACAGGAAAAGTCAAAAAACAATGCTGGACTTCATTCACAACATATGAAAAGGATTAAAACATCTGCTCTGCTTAAAATGAAAGGACTCATTTTTAATTTAGAAACTTCATGCCTTCCCTGTGTCATAACATCACCAGTACAAACCCCTGCTACTACTTCATTTCTGCAGAAAAACCTCATGTGCATGCTTTAATTTCCTCCTTCCCAGAGCAGTGAAATACCCTCCTCTATCACTTTCTCTTATTCCAGCATGCTGCTCAGGCTTCAGAAACACACAGGCTGAAAGGCTACAGCACCTCCCACCTTCAAACAGCGCCATTGCCCCCTTGTTTGTTGAGATTAGTTTGCTCACAGGTTGCAAAGCCTGAATTGCACCAGGCTTCTGTAGCTTGGATCCTTTACCTACCTCACCCCATGCCTCTCAGAAAATCTGCATTCATGGCTTCCTGCAGCCTTTATCTATAATAGACTCTCCTCAACACTTAATTACATCAATAATAGAGTTGCAAACTACACATTGCTGCTGCTCCTTATCTTATGTAGCCCGTAAAATGTTACAGGAGATAAATGATTAGAAGTGATGGCACGATTCTAAATAGCAAAAGGTAACTAACCCTGATAATACAGGGTACAGTATGCTTTTTAAATAACTTTTATTTTTTAATTTTTATTAAAAACAATGATAAACAGTGAAAATAACTCATGCAACAAATCTAATGCTCAAGACGAGGACTTCAACAGGTAAACTGTGACTGATATTACCAGTGAGTCCCAATGAAGACTGAGAACTCTGAAAACACAGCTTATTCTATTTTATCAATTAAAAATTTGTCACACTGTTGCAAGGGCAAGCTGCAGCACATGTGAAACCCTTGTCTCCAAGCACTCCTAATTAGGATGTTGTAAGGTTTCCCCACAACTGGCAGTCTTAAAAATACAAGTTCCACATATTTCCAAAATATTATTCTGTTAGTAACCACCAAGTAATTTTTTCCACACAAACATCTAATGAGATGTCACCAAGACTGATCCCAGTGGGCTGAGCTAACATAACTTTTCCCAGACTGACACATTTTAATTTGCTTAAACCAATTTTTTTGCTGTTACCTACTTCAGCACTGTGCTCTGCCTCAACCCCAATTACATTAAAGATGAGAAAGGAAAATTTCAAAGCAAAACACACTTGTTGGGAAAACAAAACACTTTCAGTAACAGGAGAAATTAGAATTCAAATTTTAATTGGAACCTCAGACTTTCTCACACTTTTCAAGGCCATACACAAGCATTCTCTTTTTACAATCAGAACTGCAAAATACAGGTAACTCCTCATAACTCCTAGCTTCAGGTAGCTCTAAAAACACCTACACAGAACAGAAGTTTTCTAGAATCTCTTGAGCCGTTTCAGAGAATGGAAAAATCTGTTTTTCATAGATTCACAGAATGGTTTTGGTTGGAGGGACTTTAAAGCTCATCCAGTTCCACCCCCCTGCCACAGGCAGGGACACCTTCCACTAGACCAGGCTGCTCAAAGCTCTATTCAACCTGGTCTTGAACACTGTCAGGGATGGGGCAGCCACAGCTTCTCTGGACAACCTGTGCCAGGGCCTCATCACCCTCACAATGAAGGGCTTAACGTATAGTCACAGGCAGTCCTTTGCTGTGTCCACATCTTTTATGACAGAGAAACAGTAAGAAAAAAATAGGACAGATTTGGAATCAACACCAAGGTAAGAAGAAAGAGCATAAAATCTTCCTATGACGAAACTAGAGTTGAAGGTTTAAAAATCAGCAATGCTTACACATAAGGTAAGGATTTCCACCTAAGTAACTGTCGTGGTTTAAACCCAGTCAGGTAACTCGTTCACTCACTTCCCCCCACTTCTTTCCCTCCCCCTGCTCCCGGAGGGACGGAAAGGAGAGTCAAAAAGAATGCAACTCCCACGGGTTGAGATAAGAACAGTTTAGTAACTAAGGTATAACACAAATCACTACTGCTACCACCAATGATAATAATGATAAAGGAAATAACAAGGGAAGAGAATACAACACCTCACCACCAGCCGACCGATAACTCACCCCCCAGGCCCGACCAAGCACTGACTGATACCTCCTCCAACCCCGCAGTCTCCCAGCCCTTCCGGCTAACTCTCAGTTACATCCTGGGCATGACGTGCTGTGGTATGGAATACCTCTTTGGTCAGTTTGGGTCAGGTGTCCTGTCTCTGCTTCCTCCTGGCTTCCCCTCCTCCCTGGCAGAGCATGAGGCTCACAAAGTCCTTGGCCAAACCAAAACATCATTGTTATTAGCTCTGTTCCCAAGCCGAAAGTCAAAACACTGCACTGCACCAGCTACCAAGAAGGAGAAACATGACTGCTACTGCTGAACCCAGGACAGTAGCCATTAGACCAATTATCTCTTCAAAGAGATCAGTTGTCACTCCAATTTCAAAAGCCACAGTGTGTTCCTATGGCATCAATTTATACAACATGCTACTCACCGAGATAAACTCATTACAGACAAAAACCTCCAGTAGCTTTCTGGAGGGTTCTACAAGGGACAGCAGTCACACTGCATCAATACAGAGTATGTCCATGAAGCACAAGCAGCACCATGCATAAGACTTGACCTAAGAAAGCCAAGCATACTTAGAGGTCAGCTTTCTAGCTGTCTGTGCACTGACAGCTCTTAAAAGTCCTTCCCTCAGACCAGACAATTCTGCCACATGTGGAATACTATAAACCTCAAAGCCTGCCATCCAGAATCAGCTTTGACTCTGGACACTGTAGAATAAGTTGACTAGATCAAATGAAGTCATATTCACATCTAAAATTCACACAACAGAAATAGATAAATCCTATGTTACATAGCATATTAAGCAATTGAATTCAGTGAGGACACAAACTTTAAAATCTTGCCCAAGCTTGATAAAAAGTCCAGACTTAATGCAAAACCAGTGGCTACATTTCTAACTGTCAGGCTGTAAGGGCTTTTTAGCTGTAATCACTCTGAGCACCAGCAGCTGTTACTTTACATGGCCCAAGTTCAACACCTTACCTCGTTACCTTTCCAGAACTTGGGAACACCCTCCCTGAAGTTTTTTCTTAGCTAAGCCAATGGTACAACCTAATAAACAGCCCAGTGATCCTCTAATCCCCTTCCTGCATACAACAGCGGTGAAATATACCCCATAACATTATCCTCCTCTCACCATTGCCTTGCCACATGACCGGGAAATGAGAAGCTACAGCTCTCTGATGTTATTGCTTCTATCTAGAAGAGGCACACACTACCCAAGTGGATAAGCTACCCCTGAAACTTTGTTAACTCTTACGTTTACATCCACAGCCAGGAACCACCAGCCCAATTTACTGACCATTTCATCTAGCCAATTCAAAAGCAGAGAACATCTACCCTTTTAATTACTTAAAGCTGTAGAGGTGCACCAGGCCAGTGGATTCAGTCCTCACTTCAGCCATGGGGAGGGGGGAAATTAGTCTGCAGCTGATCAGGAGAGTCCATCACTGCTGCTAGAGTGCACACAGGAGTCATTCATTTGGTTTGATTATGCAAGAGTCTTACCCCTGATGGAGAGCTTTTAATGAAACTTAAATTAAAAAGAAAAAATAAAGGGAAAAGAGAGATTTCCACACTCTGTCTGAACTTCTGAAGTCAGCTGTGTTCCTGCTTTTCAAACAGCAAAATTCAACCAAAGTGTTAAAACTCAAAATCCCTAATTCCAGTCTTCTATGTCACTGTTTATCCTTACACCTCCATAAAGTTCTAATCAAAACCTTAGAGAAAAACAGTGTTTAGCCTGCAGCTTGTCCTAGGAAGGGACATACAGAGGAATGGACCTCCTAGACTGCCCTTACAGTCATTACCCCCTAAAGCTCACAGGTTTCAGAACATATTAGCTCCTTCTGGAGCGACAGACAAGCTCTGTCAGGCTGTTGACACCTTGATGTTGCCCACAAACACCCCAGGTTCCGGCTGTCAGTGCTTATTTGTTAGAGCTGGCAGTCATCCTGCAGTTGTTTGGATGGGGTGCTCTGTTTTGATGCTCTTCTAAGTAACCTCTCACCAGTACATTCACAATTACTTCTTAAGAACAGTGGCATCTGCTTCTCACAGAAAGAAAGGGTAGACTGAGGAATGGTATAAATGCTCAGCAATTTTTTCTTCACCAGTTGCTAAAAAGTTTTGTTTTCAAAGATAATTTAAAGATAAGGGGAACAAGAATAGCTTAGAATTGTGGGCACGGAACCAGTTTGGAAATTCCCTCTTTTCTCTCCTTTCTTCCACTGCTTTAAAGTTCATTGGTTTCACAGTTTTATGGAAACTCAAATTAGGAAACATATTCCTAGATGATCTTTAAGTTCTCTTCCAATGCGAACCATTCTATGTTTCTATGATTCTATGTCCCTTAAGATTCAACTTTTCCACTAACATGGATTTCTTATACAGTTAAATTTCAGGTTAACTTGGCAGTGTTAGGTTTATGGTTGGACTCAATGATCTTAAAGGTCTTTTTCATTCTAAATAATTCTTATTCTATGATTCCGTAAAATGTTCTCTCCACCATGATGGCCATTGCTATATAATGGTAAAATAACAAGTTAGTTATTCATTCCTATGAAGGGCTAATATTAAAGCTGGCAAATAAACCCTAAAATCCCTCAGATGGGAAAGATTTGGAAACTGTCCAGTGTTCTTTGTTTTTTTTAAATAATTTCCTCAAAAATCCCTATTGTAATACAGCTTGTGGTAAATTAATACAACTAACATAGCCTTAGGACTCCAGTAGTTTCATAACTGACCATGTCGTGCCAGATCACCTGCAGAAAGAGCAAATAAATCATCACAATTTTCTTTTTAAAATAAGCCCTTATTCTTCAACAACAAAACCAGCAAAAAGCTTGTTATCCCATATTTGGGGGAAAGACTAGATGTTGGTGCTCTGACTTCTGCCAAGAACTCGCTCCTGCACAAACATTTACTCTGACTTAAATGTGACTATGCAAATCCTTGAATCAACAGGCAAACTTGAACTGTGGCATGTAAAGAAACCCCCCTCAAGTCAATTGCCATTCTTTAAGATAAGCGTAGGAATAAATTGCTTATTTAATTTTGCTTCAGATCATAGTCAGGTCTGAAGAAATTTATTAGAATTTTATTTTGAAGACTAACCAGCCAGAAGGAAACAAATCCTATTATATAACTGTGTTTAAAATGAATAATTTGGTATCCAAAGACAATGCACCTGTGTCTGGTTATGGCAAAATGCTATAATATAGATATGAATCTCTCTTAACTATATCTTTCAAAAATATCACTGTGGTTTCAAGTTTAAATAGTTTCACAAAGTTCTGCAACTTCTGCAATAATTCTTCTCATAAGGATATAATTCTGGAGGGGAAAACTGTAAAATAAAAAGTTATGGTGATTTCCAAAGACTCTTAGTGTAAGTAACACAATGTGAGCAATGCTTTGTTCATGATATATAATTACACAAAACTCAGGAAAAGTACATGAAAGTATACACAGTCTTTGTCTCAAAGGCTATTGAACATGCAAACTAAAAACCATATAATTTGGTATTAGCACTATTTCCCTGTGCTCCAGATTTCCTTACAAATGTAGCACAGTTTATAACTAGTATATTTATGGAGAACGGAATGAAGCAAGTGCATCCTCCCTTTCAGACAGGGGCAGTAGAGGGGTACCCCCAACACAGCAACCTTCAGGCCACTGCAGAATGAGCAGGTAGCCTTGACACATAGTCTCCTGACTGACCTCAGGCTGAAGGAGCCAGTCTGAAAACATTTTCAAGGTGTGTGGGTCTGCATTTGTAAAAAACAGAAAGGATATCACAACAGGCAACAATAGTTAATCTTTTTATAAGCCAATGGTATTTCAATGGCATAATTATTTTTATTTTTTCTAGGAAAACACTCACCTTTTTGCCACTCAGCATGCTTAATAAGTCTAGTTTCTCTCAAAAGCCCCACAAGCCCAAGTCTTTCTTGCCTTGCTCAGAGCAGAAAAGCCCATACCTATGCCAAATGCTGCCACAGGGGATGCCACAGTGGAATCACAGGCTCGGTGACTACTTGCAGTGTCCCAGGGTACTGCAAGATATGAGGCAGAAGAAACTCAGCCTCTGAATCCCTGGTTAAGTCCCAAAAGAGGCACTTCCAACTACTGCAACTTTTAAAATGAGGTTATCCCATCTTCTGGCCTTGAGACCTAATCCAGTGGTTTTCCCTTCTCTGCAGTCAGAACATCCCTGCTTCTTCTCACCTTACTGCCTTAAATGCTTCCCCAGAAACCAGCATATACCAAAGGGTCCTTGATTTCCACGGTGCCTGTAATAGCAGCAATACCAGAACCAAAGATGATAGCATATGTACTTTGTTTCTGAGTCACATGCTATTTCTTTCTCTGAGTTTTGACCTTCAAGCTCTGCATTAAAATTATTGCTTTTGGCAGAAGCAGAAGTTTTGACCACAAACTAAGGACGAGGAGGACGGAGAGGAGGGAGCAGTGATGAAATGGAAAAAAATTAAGCATCTGACTAGAATCCAGACTGTTGGAAGAATAACATTTCCAAGTAATTATTCCCATCAGAAATAAGGGAAAGAAAGATTATGATAGTTTTTGAAACTGTGGATGGAATGGTGGAATTCGGGGCAAAAAATAATTAAAACAGTGGTACTCATATTTCATACAATGCTCTCTAAACTTTGTACAAAAAGGAGAAGTGTTATCATTCCTTTGGGGATACTGAATGGATGAAGTGATATCATGAAACAAGTCTGCAAGGCAACTTTCCTTTATGCCTTCCCCTTCCCCTCTTCATCCTGCCACCCACCTCCTGTTCTGGCTGCAACTAGGTGCAACAGCAAAGAGCCAACCCAGATCCCTAGTCACCAGGTTTCCCCCAGCAGGAGGTCCTTGTCTGCAACTAAAATACGTAGCTCCAGGTAATGCCTAATTCCACCCTTGTCATTTTCTGCCTGCATCTGATTCAATGACAGGAGACTCAAGGATGACCTTGTAAAGATTGTGTTTTACTTATCATGGCCCAAATACAAAGGGGGATATCAGTCAGCATCTTCTTGTTATAGTCTAATGAGTTTGTATCTCAGAGGAAAAATGTCAGGAAAAATCAAGGGAGGAGAGAATTAAAGAGTGATTTTAAAAGATTGCTGGTTTACTGTAGTAGTCATTAGCCTGTTTTGCTAACCTCATTTGACTGCTGCTGCTGTGGTCTTACAGGCAGTTCATTTCTGCTCATGCCCTCTAGCACGCTCCCACTGCTTGGGAAGCGGTACATGTGTGTTCAAGTTGTGTATGCATGTTTTTGTGCATGTGTGTGTATGCACATAGCTTCATCCTTTGCACCATCATGGCAGGAGTCTGTTTTGCATTTTCAAGTGGTGTGGGGCTGGGATGCTTAGCAAAAAAAAAAAAACACAACAAACCCCAAAGAGCTACCAGTTGAGGAGGAGCATCAGAAAGAGCAGTTTTGGAAGGGAGCAGGCCCTGCACTTCTTTGAGTCTGAAACTGCCTGAAGTTAACAGCTCACGTAAGAAGAATAAACTGGTGGCGCTGTAATTGAAATTTTATGGAAATAAACAGGTGGCAGATTTACTATGGCTGCGGGAATAGCAGGGGGTGAAATGCTGCAGCCACATTAACCTGTTTAATTTAATAGCCTCTCTACTCCAAGAGAGAGACGAAAAAAGACACTGAGCAGTTAGTTCAGTCAGCTGGATGCCAAATGTAAATAACTACAATTACCCTACTATGCCCATGTGCTGGATGGGAAAGGGGCTTCGTGCCAACTCTCACTTAGTTGTCATGTTTATTAATTAAGCTCCAGGAAGTTTAAAAACTCAAAAGTTTTCATGAAAAACCAAGACACACAGGAGGAGCATGCATATGGCAGCAAGTGCAGGGTTTACCTGGAGCGGCTGACACTTAAATCCAGCCCTGCTGCCTCACTGTCCAAAAGATGGGACTGAGCCAGTAGCTTTGTGCCAGCCTACCACCCCCTGGGCTACTGAAAGCTGGTCAGAATTTAATAGCAACCTTTAATGCTCACAGGGAACCTGCATCAAATTAGCACAGGGAATCTAAACCTATTATGTATTTATAATCAAGGTAATTGTATGGGGAGGGCTAAAAATATTAGATTTAGCTTCTTTCCCCTTAACTGCTGATGCAAAACAAAAATAGGCTGAGGCATTAGTAGTGCTTTATTTGCATCCTGGCATGTTTAGAGGTTTATGAAAGAAATGCTGCAGTAATATTCAAAGAGGGCTCCAGGGCAGCCCTATAAAATTACACATTAAGGGAATGGGGAAACTGCACAGATAGGCAGCCACCAGCCAAAAATGGGTTCCAGGGCTCTGCCCCTTATGCATATGGATGATGATACAGTCTTTAAGTACATGATCAGTGTTTAATGGTGAAATATAATAACAACACATTTCCTGGTGCACTCTCTCAGTTAATTTGTGTAACCCCATACACCGGTGGGTAAGTAGCCATTAAAAATACTTTATACATAGTACTTCTTTTAATTCAAGCAAATGAATGTACTTCTCCAGAAAATTGATCTGTTCGAGAAAGTGAGTCACATTCTCTGCTAGTGTATCCTGGCATTGCCTTTAATAAAATTACAGCAATTTATATGCATTGAAGATCTGGTCCAAGTGATCATGTAATTAAAGACTGCAGTGTGATTGCATCTCATTAGTATGGCTGAGGTAACGCTTTAATTTTGTCACTACCTGTTTTCTGAGCAAAATATCTGGGGTTTTAACATACTCTCGGTGTTAGTCTTTATGTAATTTCCATGCTAACTTAAGAAGAGTATGATGGAAAACAAGATCCCATAATTTGAAACACTTCAGCAAGACATGACTGGAAAAATGCACATTGACCCATGTCTCATTCACTATGCTCTGTGAAATACACAGAGTGCACATACAAGAATCCTTCCTTATTCCTCACTAATCTTCAGTAAATTATTGCCTTTTCTCATTTATTTATGGACAAAAAACACCTGCTTTCCCCTCCGAACATTTCACAGTTGCTACTCAACTTACTAAATATCTTCAACCCTCTTCTCATCATATTGATTTGCTTTACCTGCCACTCTAAATGACCTGAAAGGATTAAGAGGACAGCAAAAACAGAAGAGTTTTTAAGGAAAGATGTCTTTTAAAACACAGCAGATAACATTTGGCTTGGGAAATGAAATCCCATTTTTCTGTTGCTCTAGGTATTCTCTGAATCCAGCCCCAAAAATACGAAACAGGAGCTTGCACTCCTGGCTCCATTTTAAAACTGTACCTTCTGAAAGAATACTGAGTTTGAGTACTTAGAGTGATAAAAATATAAAACAAATGCAGAACAAGGGCCAGGTTTTTCTGTCCCAAATAATGCATCTAAGCAGGCAGTAAATTTGAACACTAGTAAGGATAGCATGTTGTAAGCTGCAACAGCTAAAATATAGCTCCTTCTGAGACATAATTAATGACCCTCCTCTTATCTGTAATCTATCTTAAAGATTGCAGTGCACAAGTAGGGTATGCAAAAGATACAACGTAGTGAATCTGTAAGCTGAGGGTAAAAACCAAAATAATCTGTTAGATCATTTTTATCTCCTTCTCTCAACAGTCTTCATTCAGGCTAATCTTCATGAAGTCACTTGCGGGTGCATCCCTACTCCTGGCAGTCAGTTCACCTCTTAATAAAAGCTACTATCACCTTTCATTGGGAGAGCCCCCCTCTCCAAAAGCAGCACGAAGTACGGCAGAACAGAGAGAGCACCGTTTTCTTGTACAAAAAGGCAAATCACCATCGCGGCGACATGTTGAAGGCACACCCCCCGATGCCTGTATTAGCTGGGGTTTTCGGCTGAGTTGATGCTACCACCTAGTGGGTATTGCTGAGAGAAGGCAACCACAGCAGCTCGAGTCCAGCTCATCAGGAAGCCATCAAAACCGTCTAATAAGCCTTCAATTTGACTGAAAGTACAGTGAGAAATGTAAAAAAAATAAACTGGCTACAGATTAGCAGTCTCCTGGTGTTTGCTTGTTCTCAGGAAGGTCTCCAAGCCAGCAGTGAGGCTTGCTGGAAAAGGTTTACTTTGAGCAAACAGCAAATCAAGACACTTAAAGGCAGTCAGTTTTATGTCATCGGCTGGTAGTAAAGGATGAGCTCTGTGCCTTTGAACTATGAGAAACAGCCCTGAGTGTGCAAACTGAAAACTCAGCATTTCTTAGTATTGAAGCTCCCACTGAAATTCTGAAAAACTATCACTACTATTGCAAACAAAAACAATACAAACTCACATTAATGACATAAATTCTGATTCTTTTAAATAAGTAAATAAAGAAAAAGAATGTTTCTCTTCTTCCTCCCCCCCCCCCCCCCCTAAGTTCTGGTAAATTTTAGGAGGGTTCCTGTTCTGCAAGAAATACCTTCAAGCTCCTCGATCCCCCACAACACTAGAATTTAGCACACAAGAAGACATTTTGGCTCAGTGTCCAGCTGGAGACCAGTAACGAGTGGCGTCCCTCAGGGATCGGTGTTGGGACCGGTCTTGTTTAACATCTCTGTCGCTGACAGGGACAGTGGGATTGAGTGCGCCCTCAGCAAGTTTGCCGATGACACCAAGCTGTGTGGTTTGGTTGATACCCTGGAGGGAAGGAATGCCATCCAGAGGGACCTTGACATGCTTGTGAGGTGGGCTGATGCCAACCTGATGAGGTTTAACCATAACAAATGCAAGGTCCTACACCTGGGTAGGAGCAATCCCAGGCCCATCTAAAGGCTGGGCAGAGAAGAGATTCAGAGCAGCCCTGCAGAGAAGGACTTGGGGGTGTTGGTTGATGGGAAAATGAACATGAGCCGGCTTCAGTGTGCGCTCTCAGCTCAGAAAGCCAACCGTATCCTGGACTGCGTCAAAAGGAGCATGACCAGCAGGTCGAAGGAGGTGATCCTGCCCCTCTCCTCTGCTCTTGTGAGACCTCACTTGGAGTATTGTGTGCAGTTCTGGTGTCCTCAACATAAAAAGGACGTGGAACTGTTGGAACAAGTGCAGGGAAGGGCCACGAGGATGATCAGGGGACTGGAGCATCTCCTGTATGAAGAGAGGCTGAGAAAGTTGGGGCTGTTCAGGCTGGAGAAGAGAAGGCTGCGTGGAGACCTCATAGCAGCCTTCCAGTATCTGAAGGGGGCTATAAGGATGCTGGGGAGAGACTCTTCATTAGGGACTGTAGTGATAGGACAAGGGGTAATGGGTTTAAACTTAAACAGGGGAAGTTCAGATTAGATATTAGGAAGAAGTTCTTTATTGTGAAGGTGGTGAGGCTCTGGAAGTGCCTGCCCAAAGAAGTGGTGAATGCTCCATTCCTGGCAGTGTTCAAGGCTATGTTCAACAGAGCCTTGGGTGACATGGTTTAGTGTGAGGTGTCCCTGCCCATGGCAGGGGGGTTGGAACTAGATGATCTTAAGGTCCTTTCCAACCCAAATCATTCAATAATTCTATCATTTTTCTGTGCAAATTATACAAAATATTGCACTTATGGGGATGTTCTTCATGAGAAACCTGTGTCTGAACTGACCAGTAGAAGCCATAATTGCAGAAAAATTATATTGCTCCTCACAGTGGTATAGGGTAATGAAAGTGTTGAAACTAGAAAAATATCATACAGGTATATAAGTGTCCTGGGAGTCTGAATATATCATAAAACACTCATGCTTTTCTCTTTTTACTATCAGAAACCTATAATGTCTACATAGTGTTTTATCACTAGTTTTTCCTCAGTTGGTTCTTTATATGTAATGGATACAAATAACTCTTATAGGTAGTGGTGTAGTATTCAGTTATGTAGTACTGGTAACTAAACACTTAGATTTTATTTCTTCTTCACGTAAACTGTTTCTTCAATCCATGTTACTCTTTGGTACATGTGCACAAGAAATTAATACGCCTTTGAATGAACAAAAAAAAAAAAATCAAATAGCTACTAAATAACATTGGAAAGATTTCTCCCTAACAGCATGATAAATATTCCAAGGAACCCAGTTCTACATGTGTGCAGGTATTTTACAACTGTTCCGATATGCATTTAACTGTGGTAAAAACCACTGCAAAAAAAAAATGCCATATCTGTGCCTATCTGCTTATGAAATTCCCAAAAATCTTTTTGCATCTTTTGTGCTGTTGTCCCATCTTTTTCTGGCTGCTTTTTGTTTGTTTGTTTGTTTGTTTGCTTGTTTTGGGTTTGTTTCTGTTGTTGCAGTTGTCATTTCTGTATTTGGATATTGTCATTGAAGCATCCCATGTTTATTTCCCAGAGCAGTATTTTATGTCTAGAATAATATATGCAACTTATTTTTAGATCTTATGGTACTGATACTTACTTTGGGGTTTTGGGGTTTATTTTGCTACTTCCACAATGGCTTCTTTACAGTGTTATGCTTCAAAACCTGACGCCATCTCAATTTTAGAAATACATCATCTTGTTTACATTTTATGAGTGCATGAGCTCCATCAAATATTATTCTTTTTTTTTATTACATGAGTGCTAAAAAGACTGTGGTTTTGATTTCACAGAGTTTTGGTTTTATTTCATATAGTTTTATGTAAAATATTCCTTCAACTCTAATCTGAATGAGTGTGACATCCTTTAACTTTACTGTTCCTTAGCACATAAGGGCTTTGACCCAAATGAAATTCTATCTGAACTTGATTTTAATCTGAATTCACATCACCTCATCCAAACTCCTCTTTTTTTTTTTTTTTCAGATATAGTACTCTAAGTTTTAAACGAAGTTCAACTCAGCTCACATCCAAACTACCATCAGTGCACAGTCATGAAATATTTGGGAAGCTCTGATAATGGTGAAACTAGCACAACTTCACTTATAAACCGTATGATAACATGAATAGCAGGCCAGACTAAGTTGAATGGCTCTAAAACTTATTTAATTGTCCAGGTCTAAACTACCACAATTGAAGCACTGCTACAATTTGCATGTTTCCATTTGTTTGCAAATATATCACATTACTTTTCTATTAAACCAAACCAGGTGTGTGAGCACAGACATGTTAACTCAAAGGACCCAGAATCCCTGCTTATGAAAATCAGTTGATGTTAGTAGAATTGGTTGATTTCCACCGTTTAACCATCTGGCCCTCCGACATTTTCTATAAAATACAGCCAGAATAACAGCTGAGTAGCTAAGCATAAACTAACAGATAGCGAACGTATGCAAAACAGTGGTACATTTTGTAACTGGAAAGTAAGAAATAGATGTTCCAGATGAGACTTAGCTCTCCATCTGGTACTGAAAGTGCCTTCACCTGGAATTTAGATGCTGCAAATACTGAGCTATAATCTGCTTTAGCACACAGAACTATGGCAGGCTGGGAGCACACACACTTACTCAGCATCTGTGCCATAGCAAATGCCCTGGGGCATTCACCAGCAGACATTTCCCTCACCATCTAGGGACATGCTGAATTCCCCCTGCTGAAGTGTCTCCTCTTGTGAAAACTGATTCAATATTAAATCAATGAGGAACCCAGCCCTATGCTGAGAGGCAGTTAGCATCTCTCTTTCTGAAGGTAGTGGTAGAAACCAAAATCCCCCCAAGCCCTCAGACAGCTTGGAGTGACTGGGCTCCAAGCCCACCATTCATTTGAATTTTCTGTTCAGTTGCTTGTTTGGAGTGGGAGACATTGGCCAGCCTTCACTCACCTCCTAGCCAGCCTTCATAGCTGTGCACCCTGAAAATAGAGAGACCTTTCCATACCTCATTGCTGAGAAAGGCATCTAAACCCTTCTTTTCCTTTCCTCTAGTCAGGCTAAGCAGCTCCCCACTCAATGTGCAGGCTTTTACAAACCCAGGTCTTAGCCTTTAAGATATATATATCTACAAAGTTGGGCAGTTGTATTTAAGTGAGCAGGAATATCAGAAAGGCCCCAGCTATGTTAGCACAGCTTCCATCGATAACCAGGCTGGGCTGTATGCCCAGGAGGGTTGTTGATCTAACATGGCCATGCTCCCTTCAGTGCTCCATCCAGCTATCTGAGCAACGCAAACCACCTGTCCCTCTGCCCCTGCCCTGGGCCTGCAATTTTCATATTGCAGCACTAAACCCACTTGGGAATCTAATCTTCGTTTTTTCCATGACTAGAATAGGCTTATTTGCCTATTGACATGGCAATATATAAAAAACCTGGAATATTTGTTCTCTTTTGGGGATCTGAATCCAGCTCTAAAACCTTTCCTCATACTCCTATCACTCCCTAAAATCCATTCCACATGTCTGCAGAAGCTTTTTGTCTCTGCTTCAACAATCACAGCAAAATAATAGTCGTTACCCAAATGCCAGATGCTGCCATCTTCTCAGTACAAAAAAAAAAGGTTCTTCGATCTGAGCTCATTATTCATCCTGCCCCACACCTACTACTACTGTTAAAAAACATAACACACTGAAGGGAGATTGTGTTATATTTCATGAACGTTCATTGCTGGCACTAAGGGACATACCCATCTGTTATTTGCTCTCAGCTTTGCTTACTGACAAAACAGGAAAGACAGCTTGCTGATGGGGTCTTTGAAGCAAAAGGCTCCTCTCCTTTTTACAATTAAGGTCTATAAATTATTTTTTCAGTAGACAGTTGCAGCCTACCTCAAATCAAAACTGTTTCTACTAAATTAGAATTAAATATTCTGGACATTTTTTTATATCACATGACTTTGAGTAATAGAACCTTACAGCTGCATGACTCGTTTGAAAATATATTGAATGGGATTTTTCTCCCAGCACGATCTGGCTTTCTGTTATCTGGGTTTCAAACATACATTCTAGTGTGTTTTCCAGCTATGCTGTCATATAAAAATACATGAAGGAGCTAGTGCATTCTGGCTCAGGGACCCAAGGGGAAATTAAGGGCAGAGGGCAGGCAGGAGGATGTAGCTGCCTGTAGGATGGAGGCTATGGCCTTTCCAGGTTTCTTTCTGCTCATTCTCATGGCCATCACAGGTCCCAGTAACATCCCAGTACTGAAGACAGCCTGTTGCCATGCTGGGAGTGACATTAGCCATCCAACGCACCACACAAATGCTCCCCAGCGGTGACTCCATCCACCAGAACATCTGGAAGTCATCGTCTACTTTGTGCTCTCGCAATGCAACTAGGGGCACTGCAATAGAGTCCTGTCACAGCAGGCCCATGCAGGGACCTGGGTATTGCCATGATGAGCAGGCACTCTTATCTTCATTTCTAGGCATCTTGCTGACCTTTCCCATGCCAAGTTTCTGCTTGACAAGTGGAGATCTCTATTGTGCAAAGGACAAACATAAAGGCATAAGATTGGTGCCACGAATAAAACTTCCCCCCCCCCTCAATGTGAAAAACACCCTTGTTTTTGTTGTGCTTCTACTCTGCACATGCTCAGACAATTCAGTTATCATCTCGCACTTTTTCAACAAGGCAATATCTGAAGATTGCAGCATCTAAACAGGGATGGTTTTCACCTCCAGGGACATGTAATTAGAGATAAAACACAGCTATGCATGTGGGAATTGTGTTCTCAGAGTATGAATGAGTTCCTCCTTTTTGTTAGTCAGTAATCACTGCATTTCCAACCACCATCAATCAGTGCATCAGCTCAGATTTAATACCAAAAGAATATTAAAAGTCCCCTAGAAAGCTTCCAGTTCTGCCAAATGTGTAACCTGGCAGCTACCCATCTAACATGTGGCTCCTGTGCCACCCTTCAAGCTCCATCAGTGGACTGCTGGCCAGGCACTGAGTTCATCTTCATTTAGTGCAGGAACATTCAGCAGTGACAGTTCTGAGTCAATGGGAGTCTACTCCATGGAAAAGGAACACCAGTGACAGATGATATATGGTTTCTTTTGATATATAGTTCAAAGTGACGTTTAAAGCTTTGTGACGGAAAGTTAATTTCCTGCCTGCTGGTATGATACAACCTGGAAGCACAAGAAGTGATCCTCCATGATTCACAGTCAACAGATTCTGAGCTTTCCAGATTTAACAGTTAACAGCATACTCTGTGCATTTCTCAAGATATTTGGGAACAAATAATTGTTCTGACAAGGTCATTTCTACTGCTTGGATCAGTTAAAACTCTTGAAGAGAAAAAAAATACATTGCCTGTTAGCACAGGAAATTCAGCTGTAGATTCAAGGTATTTCAAAGTGCCTTCATAGTTCAGAAAATATAACCTTATAACATTGGAACAAATTCTCTAACACAGACACCTCTGCACAAACAGCTTGATTTTGTTAAATGTGATCAATATACAGAGTTCTCATAATGGGTGTGTGACCCCAACATGAGATATCCAAATAACCAGATGAGCAATCTTTCCATATTCTTCTTCCCACGTATCTCCTTACTGTCCACATTTGCATGTCCTTATTGGCAGCCCAGGAGAAAAATCTGAGGAGTGTGGACTGATGGATTCCTATCACTTTGGGAGGCTGGAGGGCTGTGTGAGCTGAGTCACTGTGCCACAGATGTTGTCTTAAAATAACCTAGGAAAATATTCAGGGAAGAATAGCAGTGTTCTCCGGTTGTATCGTTATGCTAACTTTCCTATACTGACAAGCCCTCAGAGAAGGCTGGTGAGAACTACCTTACTCACACCAGCTGAGTATGTTGAGATTCTTGATGAAAAACATTGCTGAGGTACAAGTCTCATAAGCAGTGAGAGGTCTGAGATGCTGGCAGCTGGCCACCAGAGCAGCTGAGCGAGTGCAGCCTCATAGCAGAGCTGGGGTGGCTGGAGTCTTCTGAGGAGCTTTGCCCTGCTTTGTGGAA
Organism: Pezoporus wallicus; assembly: GCF_028554395.1. Classification (NCBI taxonomy): domain Eukaryota; kingdom Metazoa; phylum Chordata; class Aves; order Psittaciformes; family Psittacidae; genus Pezoporus; species Pezoporus wallicus. The sequence continues at coordinate 464,865 of NW_026642757.1, read as the reverse complement.
GGGCAGGTGTCGTAGCTGTAGTCTGCAGGTTCGCATGGTTTATGTTTACAAGGTGATTTAAGATGGAAAGCAAATGCAGGCAAAAGCCACAGAAAGTGCAGTCACCCCTTATGTGCCTCTGGCTACAGCAATTGGTTTGCCTGAAGCACACTGCACTGGTGGGTCACAAGGTCTCAGCTGGTCATTGGGGTACAAATGTACAAAGTCAGGGTAATCTCACAGTGCAAAAATCTCCACTGTATTACTGCTTTGCCTGCAGCAATCACTGTTATCTCTTCTGTAAGCATAGCTGTTATTGTTGCAGCTGAACATAATTACATTAGTAATTTGTCTATGCTTTGAAAAAAATGTGTAGTTTGCAATGGTGTGAGCCACTGTCACAAACTGTCTTGACTCTGCTGCTCTCTTTCACATAGCATGTTTGCCAAATTTGCTTTGTTTTTCTGTTTTTTTTTCCCCTCTTGGTCACAATAAACAAAAAAAAACCCACATAACAAAAACCTCCACCAGTCCCGAGGCCCTTAATCTTTACTCTAAGGCAAACATGCTATTAAAGTCAAGCTGATAGCTGTCTCCATTCAGAGGGACTGGCTCCAAAAGGGCAGGTCTGGTTTCTCCTTGTAAACTTCCCCATCCAGACAAGCCCTGGCCCTGGGCACTGGCCTTTACCTGGTAGTGCTGGAAGAACAGTACAGGTACGGTCTTTTGTTGTAAAGACTTTCACCACTGACCAGAAGGTCTCTCTTCCTGCTCAAAGCAATGGAGAACCCTCCGCTGAAGACTTTTTGAGGCCAAACTACATAGTTCCTCTCCCCAGAAGCAGAAAGGGCCATCTCTCTCTTGCAGTCCAGCAGCATTTCCAAGGCACCAGAATAGAAAAGGGGCTTACATAGCATCAGTTCATGAAACCTTATGTCATGTGGAAAGGGTCATCTCCTATGCCCTTTTCCTTGCTTAAGAAAATTAAAGAAAGAAAAGAAGGAAAGACACTCTGATGCACAATAAAGTGAAAAAATGTAGACAAAAAGTAGGCAGAAATACCTATGTTTGTGTGTTATTTATGAGTGATTAACAGATGTTTTTCATCTCTGGTTATATAATACATCCAATCCTTGAAATATACCTGTATGTGTGGATATATGTCTTTTTTTTTTCCCTCTGGTATAATTAGTTCATTTGTTAGCTTAGTGTCATGCTGTCAAAAGCCTTCTGGGAAAAATAATCAGGATTTCATGGTTATTCTGAACTTTTCATTCCTTCCTTTCAAACAAGGTCTATGGATTTCTTATCTGCTCCCTTCAAGTGTGAACACATTCTGTCATACATTATTACATGAACCTCCTTAGGGACTATATAATGCAATTAGATCCCCTTCTGTCACCTTCTTTCTAGGCCTAGAGATACTGTACTTTTCAAGCCTCTTTTCATACATAACATACTCATTTAATTCCCCACAGTACACTTTTTGCCCTTCTCTGCACTTTCTGCAGTATTTAAGTACCATTTTCAAACTCTTGTTATGAGACCATCCAACGAAACAGCACACAGAAATTAGTCCAATTTCTGGAGACACTGTAAAGATGTTTTCTTTGACTCATAAAAAAGCTCTTGCTGGTCTTCTGGCAGCTCAATCCTTTGAGAAAAGGAGCCTCAGAAGCAAGTTATTTTGAAAAGAGAGCTACAGCTTTTTGCTTTCTCTGGTACACTTCAGTCATTTTCAGGGCTTTACTGAGTGTCCTGGGTTATACAATTTCCTTTTGCTGAAGCGTGTCATCAGCACCTAGATTCTGTTTTGGTAGTGTTACAGTCAGCATACAAACAGTGCAAGGGATGAATTTCAAAATAGATCTGCTGGGAGCTAAAGGGCATTTCCTTAGTTTTCAAAGTGTTGTCACAAAACTCTAAAACCTTGAATAGCTATCAGACAGAATGAAACGTTTGCTTAGGAAAGGAAGGTTATAATTTGTAACAGGAAGAGTTTCTATTCTAAAAAGCTAAAATAAAGCTAAGGGAACAAAGTATCAATCCCTTATCAAGCAGCCCTCTAGAGAAATCAGCTATCTCCTTACTAGCAATGCCACTTATGAGTGAAGTATTCTCCACTTTTCTTCCCAAATGAATTTTGTACTCAATAAAAGCATGAATGCATGATTACATAACGCTTCTTACAGTTGCCACTGCCTAAGTGTATTTAGTCCACTTCTAAACCCTGTCAGGTTTACATTTTCCCTAATGTTAAATAGACTATTTTGTGGAGTTCGCTTCTTCTGCACAATAATGAGCAGACTGGTACGTGTCGCTCTTGCACTGTCATTAGCAGCATTCTGGAAAGAGGCCATGCCTTGCTGGAGCAAAGCCAGACTAGAGAATTGTCTTAATAAATGCCAAAGCTTGTCCAAGAGAATACCTCATATAAAGCAAGCCAAAAAATTTCCATCAAAATAAGTTTTTGTTGAAATGCATCAGGTTTCTCAAGCACAAAATATTAAATACAAACATGCTGATTATGGTGATAGGGGCCATGAGAAGTATGACTAGTTTCCAGCCAGGTGAAGCAATCCTCAGAAACTGTCCAGGTCTGTACTGGAAGCATCTTTTCTGTCGAGAGCCCAGCAGTTATTCCATGACTCATGGCCCAGGAGCAGATCCCACTTGCAGGCTGGCACAGGTAAAGGGCTCTGTGAACTACTATGGAGGGATATTTCCCCAAAGTTTTCCCCAGCTTTTCACTGGAAGTTTCACATACATACTTTTTCAAACCCCCCCCCCCCCCCCTTTTTTTTTTAAGTAAAAGTACCCAAAGCCCCAGGGCTTCTGGGTATCTCAAAACTGAAAAGAAATCTCTGCTTTCCACTACCTCTGTTTTCAAATATTGACTTCTTCAGAGAGCTCATAGTAAATTTGATACGCAGGTCTACACAATGCAACACTTGGGGTAAGTATATGCTTTAACATGTAATTGCTTTGGTTTCCCTACAGGTAGAGGAAAAACGCAGTAATAATGATGCAGTGTTGCCCGCTCTTAAGTGTTTCTTGTATTTCTTTCCTTTTTTTGGTGAAATACAGTATATTTCGAATTTTTCAGTGGAACCATCAGCACTATGCAGCCTTATAGTACAGGAAGTATACTCCTTGAAGCTTGGATTTAATAGTAGGTTTAATGGTCCAGATAGTGTGCTCCTCTGCCTCATCTGAGTATCATTACAACTAGCCTGTGTAAAATGACATGAAGATCCAAACCAGATGAATCGGTATTACATCTGCAAAATGAGAATAGCATTGAACTCTGGTCTTCCCACTAGTGTAGTGCAGCACAACTGTAGAGATGACTTATGAGGCAATTCCTCTACATTAATTTAGATGACATGCTCTCCCCTTCAAAAATAACTTAGGCATTCTTCTGCCAGCAAGTACATTGTGCTGAGTCAGCCTCTAGCTAGCTCTTTATTTCAATGCCATAAATTTCAACAACTGGTAATAAAATATATACTTTTTCTTCGTTAGGAGAACCAGAAGTTTGAGGTCTACATTTCTTTAACCATGGAGCTGGGTTTGGTCATTGCAGTGGTGCCTGTGGGTAAAAGTAATTAATTGTTCCTGACCAATACTCTTCCTCAAAAACAAGTCATCATTTGTATGAACAGACATATGTGTCTGTGTTAGGAAAAAAAGCTCTTGAAAAAAGCTAAAAATTCAAGAGATGTGAAAATTTGCCTTATAGTTGGGGCAGGGGTAGTGATGCTGTAAATTATATTTACAAATGAAATTATGCTCTCTTTTGGTTTTAAGATCCAAACTTGCCTTAACTATTCCATCAGCAGTAGCACCTGGGTATTTTATAAGAGGATACTTATACATGCCAAATCCTAGAAGAAAGATTTTATTTCACTATTATCTTGAGTCTGATAGGGACCTGGATTGCTATTTCTGTGATTTTAATCCTCTTATTTTCTGGCCTCATTTACCTGGCATGTGTGGTTCTATGTCATGCAGCGGGAGAGGTTTGCTTTCCCCTGGAGTGTTGCAAACACTGTCTAAAGGTTTACAGACTCTTAGTGGTAATAATGTCTAATGTCCCCAATTCCCTGTTCTACTCACACACTCAGTATCAGCCTGTAAGCCAGATTTAACGTCTAGACGGATTTTATATCCTATTGGCTTGGCAAGGACAAAAATATGGCAGCTTTAGCTCTCCATTGTGTGGAGTGCAAAGGGATCCCTAGGCTTAGATGGGCATTCTACCCTACAAAATGCTGTGCCATAGGGGCACGAGACACTGGTCTTTACGTACATATGCATGCAAAAGACTTAATCTCAGTTTTTCTCTGCTTTTTTTTCTGGCCTCTCTCCAGTGCTGCTTCCTGTGGTTCATTATTTTTTTTTTGCCTTTGAATCACTTACTACAAATCTTATGTTGATTATTGGGTATCAGAGTGATTTGCAACCGCTGCAGGCTGGTGACAAGTAGAGTAGATGTTTTGTAGACCCTTCTAACCCAGACATCAATAGTACAGTTGTCTGTGATAGTCAGATGATCCCATATTTCTAACATATTTGAGCAAATGTTAAATGCATCCTGTCCCTTCCTTCTCTCTGTTTTTCCTCTTAAAATGTCATTTGTAAAGTTAGACTTGTAAGACAGAAAAATATCTGAAGATACCTGATTTAAGGCTAAATTTCCCTTGGTTCATGAATATCTGCCCTGAAGAAGAAAGGACTATAGCACCTTGAAGGAAACACTGCAGTGCCTTGGAGGAAAGACTGAGAATCAAAACGCACATTTTGAAGAAAACAGATACCCAGTTTCACGTATAATATCTGAAGGCGTGGGTTGGTATGCTGAATCTTACATTTAACTTCACAGTGAGAGGTTATCTTTGTTTTATCTGTAAATATAATGAAGAACTGAGCCCAAGGGCACTGATTCAGCTCCCAGGTTGCAAATGTCCCTTCTGCATCATATCTCAGGCTCTGTAGGCGGGGTTGCTTGCTTGTTCTGAGCCCCACTTCTACACATTAAGCATAGAAGTCTATAATTAGTGTCTAAAGTAAATCTTTATGACTATTCCAAGGTTTCTGCCTAAAGCAGAAGCTTCAAACAATTGCAGACAACTGAAACGGGGATGCTGTACTGCAAACCATTCCTTTGTTCAGCATTTTATTTATTCCTCACTAGTAGTTCCAACTTAATTTATCTCTTAAATATTCACTTCTCTTCACTATGATCTTATAGTGTTGAAGGTTGACCACAAGCTGGGCTGTACTGGTAAGACTGGAGGCAGCAACTCAATAAAATTATTATGCTCCTCTTTTTAGCACTTCTGAGACCACGTTTGGAGTAGCATTCCCAGTTTTGGGCTCCCTGATACCATCAGGACACGGACATACTGAAGCAAGTCCAGCAAAAGGCCATGAAACTGGCTGGGGATCTGTGAGAAGATGCCAAGGGAGACACTCAGTGTAAAAAAGTAAGTCCTCAGCTGTCCAGTAACAGGTTTTATGGAAGAGCCAGATGCTTCCTGGAGGAGTAACAGTGAAAGGACATGAGGCAAAGGACACCAGATATGCCAAGGAGCAGAGTTTCCCACAAGGGTGGTCCAACACTGGAGGAGATTGCCCAGGAAGGCTGTGCCATCTGCATCCTTAGAGGCATGCAAAACTCCACTGCGCCTGGCCCTGAACAGCCTAGTCCAGTGTAGAAGTTGCTCATCTTAGATAAGGAGGCTGGACCAAACAAGCTGTAGAGGTCCCTTCCAACCCATTTTTTCCTCTCTGCAAATTTAAAACCCCTATAATGAAATTGAGCAATGTGTAAATCAATAGGCAGAGGTGCAGAGAAATGCAGGAAATCAGAACAATTTTAATCCTGACCTGAATTTCTCTGTCCTTTGAGACTGTAAATTATTTCATAAACATAACTAGGGAAATGTCCAGTTCCTGAGGCACATTTATAAAATGCGTTGACATTGAAACAAGTCTTCCAGAGCAACATCTTTCCCCCTCTCACAAAATGTGTTTTTTGATGACATTTCACAGAGGGACAGCCAGCCGTGAGAGAGCGGATTAATTCCACTCCCTGTTCACTGGGGGTAGTTTAAAAGCTGAAATGCAGGCATCTAGCCTAGCAATACTAATTATAGTAGTAAGATGACTAATGAGATGAGTAATGGAGGATATTATGGCTTAAAATTTCACCTTTCCCAGGGATGAAAGGTTGACGGACATAGTTGCATTTACACACTAATTCCTCCCATGGAGGGACCAGATGGTTTTTAGAATTGATTCCATTGATTTTTTTTTTTTTTTTTTTTATTTGACATTCCAGCAAGAGAGCTCTTCTTTCACAGCAGCTGTGGGACTTATCTTTTCATAGTTCTACAACAGTTCTTTCTTCCCTTTCCTTTTCCTGATCTGTGCAGGTTTTGATAACCAAAAAGCCAATTTTGCAAAGTTTAAATGGAGCAGGAGTGCAAGATGGAAACATTATTCTTTTGCTTAGCATGGTTTGTCTCTTATGCTAAACAAAAATTCAGCCCTCAGAAAAAAATTTACATGCAAGAGAGATAAATGGTGGCTTACTCTAAAGCATGTTAAAATGTTTTGCCTTCTACTAGGCTCACACTGCCCAATACTGTGTTAAAGTCACACCTGAAAAAGCACTTAAGCACATACCTATTTACAGGTGGCAGAAGTATTTTGCAAACCAGGAATGGACTACTCAGCTGGGGACCACATTTGCAAATTGCACACTTATCAGCAATCTAAGTATTGTAAAAGGAACTGCCTGAATAGCACACACATGGTGCAGAAATTACCATACTCCCAGAAAGAAAATATATGGAGTGGTAATGATAATTACTATTACTAGTATTGTATAGAAATGATGAGTAACCGGTAATGATGTATCCCAGTGTTTAGATTTGAAAGTTTTTTTCTGAGATTAGGAGTTTCACAAAAGTTTGCACTATAAAGGGCAATATTTCACAAAGCAATGCAAGCTTAATGCCATGTTTTAAAGAGCTCTGAATATCAGGATGTTTCAACAACAGAGGCTCATTCAAGCATTGTTTTGCAGGGCCTTACAAGCAGGCATTGCTAGGTGCCACACAAGAGGATCTTCTGCTCCCTGTGAATCAGTATCTGTTCCTTGCAGCAGTACTGACTGTGCTCGGGTCTGCTACCAAGGGTCTCTCCAAGTGGACTGAGGGTGTTGGAAAAGCAAGATGTTGCATGCTCTGACTTAGCATCTTCATCTCTTGACAGCTGCTGAGGTGAATAAGTAGCTTCAGCATCAGGTTCTGAAAAAGGAGGTTTCCGTACAAGTTTTGCATCAGAGGCTGCGGACATAAACAAGTTTGTTTCACAAGGAAACTCTGGCCTTTATATCCCCAACTTCCCTCTGATGAGAAGACAGGTTGCAAGACTGTAACATCTGCTGCCTCTTAGAAACAGGACAATGATATTAACTCAGCCTAATTGCACAGGCTGGATACTTGCATCCACATAAATGTGGAGATCTGCCCACAGGGAGCACACTGACTTCCCAAGTCACTTAGAAATTTTTTGAGAGTCTTATACATCAGATCAGATTCACCACCAGTCTTCTTTTGCCTCAGAGGAAACCATGACAAATATGTTCACAGTTTTTACTTCACAAAGCGAGACAGTGTATGCATAGTGCCAGTTGTCTTTGCTAGATGACTCAGAGTTTTCAGTTCTCTGTTCAAGAGGTCTATCTCTCAATTTGGAAAGACTTTTTATGTTTCAATTTATTACCCCGAGTTTGTTTCAGTTGAATGGGAGATACTCAGTTTAATAATTTGAATTTATATGCCTTCCGCTAATAACTTCATCTGACTGTGAAGTGTGAACAATGGTAAAGACACAGAGTAGTCTTATAGCAAAATAGCTTTTGAAAAATTGAAGTTGGATTTATGCTAATACAGCTATAAATAAACAGGACTAGTCTATGACATCTCTACAGAGAAAAATAAAGCAGCAGGAGTAGTTCTTATGGCCTTTCTCACACTTCCTTTTTTGATTTTCCATTTCAACTTCATGCACTTCAGGGATGAAGCGCAGCAACACCTAGTTACCATGGCAGTACTGAAAAACTCTTTCAAATTCACCGTGAGTGTAGCCTTTTGCTTGTACAATTTGCCTGGTATTGGCAGCCACAAGAGGCACAGTCCTGGATCCCTGAATTGCTGATGGGAAATGGGGAGGGGAGTATTTACCCCGTATAATTGCAAGACATGAATCCTCATGTAAGCCAGGGTCTTGGGTCTTGCCTTTATTGCTCACCTCAAGGAGCCTTTTCTGTTTTCCCTGATGTACAGTAGACCAAAAACCACTAGCAGATACTTTAGAGAAAGGGGCTTTTCTCACAGCCCTTTCCTCCCTGTTCCAATTCACTTATGGGCATTGCCTAACGTACCTGATAAAAATCATAGAATCATAGAACAGTTTGAGTTGGAGGGCACCTTTAAAGATCATCTAGTTCCAGCCTCCCCTGCAATGACCAGGGGCACCTTCAGCTACAGCAGATTGCTCAGAACTCCATCCAGCCTGACCCTGACTGTTTCTAGGGATGAGACATTCACCACCTCTCTGGGCAACCTGCTCCAGTTTTGCTAAAAGGTCTCCCCAGAGCTTTCTCTTCTCCAGGCTGAACAACTCCAGCTCTCTCAGCCTTTCCTTATAGGAGCATTCCATCCTTCTGATCATTTTTTTATAGAAATAGGAAAGCATCCTCCTTCCCCAAAGCAATGACTTTATTTGCAGTTGATATTTATCCAAGGTTTAGGCATCACACCTATCTGTTGCCTTCTTCAGCCACACTCCACCCTCTTTTTGAAACATGAAACCTTTCACTTGTACTGCCCTTTCTGACTTGCAGATGGAGCTTTGATTGCAGATGAACTTAGAAAAGTCTCTGTTACCCATTAACTTTTTCTTTCTATAGCTATATTGCAGCTCAGCCACTGAAGGCTGATCCAACTACAGTAACAGGAACTGAAGAAGCAAGAGGACAAACTCAAAGCAATGTACAGACAGCCCTGATATATAAATGTGTATCTTTGTGTGTGTCTGTGTGTGCACGTGAGATAGGTAGTGCATGCTCATCCCCCCACACACACGCAAAATTGCTAGATTACATTTTTTTTAATAACTTCAGTCTGAGACAAATTAAATCACCCCTCCAAAAATAATGAAAGCCAAATTGATCTCCTAAGTGGATCAATAGAAGCTTAACTGAAATAGATAGGGGAGTTTATCAGACCCGATGTAGTAAAACACTAATAAGATCGCTTCCAATTCACACATATAGGACTAAATTTTAAGCACAAATTGATCTCATTGCCAAGGATGAATGAGAACCTTTAGTAATGGATTAGGGCTGTAAAGCATTCTTTTTCTATGCAAAGAGTAGATTTTCCTCTTATCCTTACTGATTGCATATTTTTAATGCTGCCTTCTGCACAAACCAGTAGATTTCCCTCTGAAGTGCTTATTTGTTTCAGAAAACAAATTATCAGTTCATCACCTGCACCCTTTTACACTGAATGGTACCTGAAACAAAGAATCTGGAGTAAAATCGTTTATTGTCATGAGTGTAAGAGCACTCCTCTCACAGCCCTCCTTGCTATCCCTGCCTTCATTGTCCAAATAGTGAGGTTGGGTAAAGTGGAACAACCTCAGGAGAAGGGATGGAGAGTCCCCAGCAGCACTGAAGAAGAGGGGAGAGCTGAAACGGAGGCTCCCATGGCTGGTGCTGACCACTGGGTATTTGGCACCTTTTGCCTTAAAATTTCAATTTTGAGATTTTCTACACTACTTTTACCCTAGCTCCTTGATTATGAAATCTGCAAAAGGCACGTCACTCCTTCTGCTGCAGCAACAGGCATAAAGCCATCTTTTCCAGTGAAGCACCTCCTTCTCCTCATTCTCCCCAGCTAATGAGTTGCTCTCCTCCCTCAGCCCGTTATCCTGGCTGTTCACACAAGCATCCATACTGCTAGCTGGATGGATAATCCCATTGGGTTTATCGCTACTACTTCAAAGAGTGGGATTTACGTCATCTATTTTCAACTGCCCAAAAGTCCAATGTGTTTGTTCTTATATAGTTCCATGGGCAGTGGGTAAAACCAGACTACCCCAGAGGGAGTGATGAGAAAACCCACCATACTCAAATGGCTGTGAGCTGAGATGTGTAAGAGGCAGCAAAGTCCAACAGTACTGGAGAGATGAGAAAGTACAACTTCACTAAAAACAGAAGGCAGGCAGATAGAAATCATCCTGCGTACAGCAGAATGGCTCATATCGCCTCCTGGAAGGACGAGTTTTTTTCCAGTGACTAGAGATCTTCAACACTTGCACTGACTAAATGCTTAGTTTTCAGATGGTTAGAGGCAAGTGAATCAAATACACCTTTGAAGATCCAGCAACCACAACTGTGAAGTTACCTCTTAATTTGATTCAATTTTTTTCTGGAAGGCTGTTCATGCAGCTGGAATATAACTTGTTTACTGCAGGTCGATCCATTTAAAGGAGGAAAAAAAAAAAGGGACAAGAGAAAACACTTGTCTTCCCATTTTTTGTTACATACATGTAAATAAATGTGTTCAGAAAGGAGACAGCCCTTGCACAGCTTTACCTTTCTCTGTCTGACTCCTAAAATGAAAATTAGAGGAATTGCCAAGAGGAATCTTTCTTGTGCTATAGGACATGAAAAAAAAAAGGGAAAGAGACACAATAAAGTATATAGATAAAAAACAAACAAGAATTTTGACTATGTGAAGTTTTGGTAATGTTAAGAGGTACTCCCTGTAGCAGCATTTCTGACCCATTGGGTATAGGATACAGAGTTTTGTTGTAACCCTTTCTGAGTCTAATATACCTTCTGTGAAGTGATACAAATTGTTTTGATGCAGAGATATTCAGTAAGGAGTTTAGTATGCTCTGGGATTAAAGGATCCAGAAGACTTTCAGTGCCAGAGATGAAAGATGGCTAAATATTTTTATCCCAAGGTTTAAATTTCCTGTAAATTTATAATAATTTACAGGAAAAATAAGGACGAAATTATAGCACAGCATAGTAACATGCCTTTCCTAGTGGTTTGAAGTTTTTGTTTTGTTGTTTTTTTGGGGGGTTGGGGTTTTTTTTGGTTTGGGGATTTGTTTGATTTTTTTTTTTAATATAAAGGGATATTTAACAGGATCATTCTTTCTTTTTAATTGTAGGACCAGCTATATATCATTAAGAAAATGGACTTCATCGATAAATACATTTATGAAAGGCAATAACTGCTTTGTAAAGAAACCCTGTAGCAATATACAAGAGCAATACAGACGATACACTATGAAGGAAACCGGAATGATACTGAAGATTTCTGACAGCAAAACAACAGGATACCAATTGCAGGTATGCATTTGATACCAAATGAGAGGACTCTCAGCATTACCTATTACTACAGATAAACTTACTGAAAACCACACAGGACTGAAGAAAGATAATATGTCCTGGACCAGAACTTCTGAACATGAATTATTGTCTGAAACAAGCATGTTGAATATGGCATATTATAATAGATGACAAAACCAACTAAAGTGGAGTTACAATCAATTTTTGAAACAACAGAAACATAAATAAGAGAGCAACAGTATCATGATACCCATCAGACCTGAATTTTGTTAATGAGAAATAAAGGATTTCTGCAAAATTGGCTGTTAATGTAAAATCCATAACTCTGCCTAGGCTTCAGATAGCTGTCTCTGGAATGATAGCTCCTGATGTGCCAAGAATACAAGAATGTAAACTGTATGCAGAGTGCAGACAATTTTTTTTTTTTTTTAGTGAACAAAATCTTCTGGTAATGGACTTGAATTACAGGCTTTGCAGGCAAAAATTCTGAAGCACTTTTGGAACACAATAAGCGATATGCACACTGTTCAGAGATTAAAAAGAATAAATTTACTGCTCCAAATAGAGTCCCCAGCTTCTAATTTAAGGTTCTAAAAGTCTGAAAATTAAACTCAAAGTATAACAAACTAGATGCTCTGAAACACAGAAAACCAAAATCTGTTGCTCTATGTCAATGTATTTTTTTCTTACTTAAAAGACAATTGGAACTGAAGCCCTTTGTGCATGTCCTTTCCATTATCATTTGAACTGAATGTTTGGAATAGGTGCCCTAGATGAACAGAAACAATATTGTGTGTCTGTCTGAACCAATCACAATTGGTTTATGGCTATAATTCCTCAATTGTAGACTAAAGAATTCAAAACTATTTCTCGAATATGTTTGAATGTCAAGTGACTCTCAGGGAACCACAATTTGTTAGTTGATATAACAGTATCAGAAAAAGGAGATGCAACTGGCAAAAACCTAAAAATGCATTGTCCGTGTATTAGTAAGAAACGAAATCAAGAGATAAATTTCTATTAGATGCACAGACATTGTTGGGGAGCCACAAACCTCACCAGAATAAATTTTCATGGTGAAGAAAAGCAGGACATAAGAAACGACAAATAAACGGTGCTGCAGGGACACTTACCCCCCCGGGTAGGCAGTGCACATTCACAAGTGAAGAGAGAGGTTATTGTGTACCACTTCAGAAGCACCCGCGTAGAAATAGGAGGGGTGCCTGACCGACAAACAGCCTATCCTGGGCCATGTGTCCTCTGATTTGTGTGAGCACCTGCTGAAGGTTCAAGTCCACTTATTGGGTGTTTTTTCTTTCTTCATCTCTTGCTGAACCTTTCACAAGATGAAGTGACTCTGATCATGGCTGCAGGCAGGGGGGACCTGATGTGACAAGAATTTCGTGAAGTTTGGCACAGCATTTTGGAGTCTGAAGAGGACTATTTTGGTGCTAATGTTTCAGTGGGAACTCACTAATGCTCAGTTATTTCTTTACAGAGCTTTGTATACAGCACAGCTCTCTGTTAGGTGTCTCTCCCTTAACCAGGACCAAAATATCATGTGTTACACAACTCATTAAAAGCGTTATTGCTGTCATGAACCTTGGAAATATGTGATTTGTTCTAACGATTAGTTCTGACCTGGAAGAAAATTAAAGAAAACAAAATGGAAAAAAATTCCAACCCAAAACCCCAAACTACTATTCTTTAAACTGCACATAGCTATCCTCCTTCCTATATTCCTTCCCAGATAGGCTCAAAAGGAGTGAGAGCACGTTTTTTGATGATGTGCTTCTCACAGCTGTTAAATGCCCTAGTCCAGATGCAGTCACTGGCACAGAAAGTCCTTTGTCCCCTGGGTTGCTGGGAAGCAAGCCAGAGAAGCTATGTCTCTCCCTCTTTCTGATAGTTTTTGTTCTCAGAAGAAAAGCCACTGGCAGGGACAGGACACTAGATTACATGGACCTTTGCTCTCAGCCAGTTCAGCAACTTTTATATACATAGATCTGTTTCAAACATTTACATTATTTTAAAAAAAAAAAAAGTTAGATTGTACAGAATACAAAGAAACTCCTTGGTCTCAATTTCCTGCTTGTTTCAGTCCCATCTGGTGGCTGGAAGGTCTTGGGACACACACACACACAGCTGAATCAGGGCTTGCTGTGGAAGTTGCCCAAACTCATGCATTTGTTGCCTGAATGTAAATATGGAAAAAAAAATAGGGAAGACAATTCAGACAACTTGAAAGGTTTATATAAATGTTGCTTCTGTATTCATACGAATGGAGGCCACAACAGTTTCGATCTTTTTCAGCTCAGTCCTAGTCAATATAACTTGTCCAAGGAATCTCTTGTCTGCCCTCAGGTTTCATACATCAGCCATCAGTTTCCTCTGGCTGGGAGAGATAGGTCTGCCTCTCTAGCACTCTTCTTTGAGTCTTTTAAGCCTGCAGTTACCTCTTTGAGTCACCTTGACTTGAAATTCATGGCAACAAAACTCTGCCCATTCATTCTTGCTGATGATGACTCTGTGTATTGCCCTGATCCTCAATTTGGTCTGTCTCCCTTTAACTTCCCTCTTTTCTCCAGCTACCTAAAATAAGAAATAATCCAGCTTTTGCAACTGCCCTCAGAAAATTAGGCTTTTTTTTTTTTTTCTGTAAGATATGCTTGTTTGTCCAGCATGTTCAGTTAATTATCTCCTATGGACACAGAAGCACAGGAATACACACAACACTGACAGCACTGATATGGTTGGGTTTGGGGTCTATTTCTTTTATACAGTCTATTGTATGCTGGTATAAAAGACTTTATTGCAAACTTCACATAGCTTGCATTTGTCACAAATACTAGGTTTTGGATGGGCTCTCAAAAGCCAGCTGTTTTCCCCAGGCTCTCATTAAATACAACATTCCCCCTGGGTATGGCGAGACCAGGAACCAAGTGGCATAGGTCATGGGTTGCCTCTCCATGAAGGCTAATGGCTTTTCCCAGGTGCTTGCTTCTGCTAATGCTCTGTAGCTCATGCCTCCCATTTCCAGGAAAACAACACTCCAGCCAAATTTCTCCATGGTGTCAGCACCTGAAAAGCTGGCATTGAAAGTGCTTGGGAGGAGAGATGGGAATATCAGAGGGGCATCCCAGATATGCAGCAGCACAATGCTCCCACTACTGGACTTGCTCCTTCCCTGCAGCTGGTGCCTGACAGCTCAGTGTTGGTACACAGAGCACTGCTCTTACGTGCTGCTTCAACCAGTAATGTTTTATTCGTCATCTCCCACACACAGCTATCCAACTTTTATTAGAGCAAAAATGTTTTATATAAGTCTGGAGGACTGGGGTTTATTTTTAAAATGCTTGCAGTAGTACTTCTGAAGCATCCCTATCATCTGGCAAAAAAGGGAATTTAATGCAAACCCATATTTCAGTCACTCTCCTAACACTGCTTCTTCCCCTACAGAAATTGTTTTATTGAATCTGAGTTTTTTTAAATGAATTTGGTATTCATGAAAGAGCTCAGATTGATAGCTTGGAAAGTGATGGCCAGATTTCCATGCAGAAGCCAGGTAGCAAAACTTATTTCAGACCTGCTGCAATAGCTGCTTGAAGAAGTTCAGTTTTTAGAGAGGTTCATCTGGGCTTTTGGTTCTAATCTGCAGAAAAACATTTCCCCCATGTGCACAATGTCATGCAAGGCAATGTTGCCACTGACACCCAGACTTCTTCCCAGGCTTATTGTAAAGATTTTTTTGCCTGGATGGAGCTCTATTGGAGGTCCAGCTCTGCATTTGGTGCCTTTGGGAGGCAGCATAAAGACAGACAGTGACCAATAATATGGTCAAACAGTGATTCAAACAACTGATCCAACAACAAAAAGCTGATTTATTACCTGACAGATTCAATATTCTCTTTCATCAGTATAGTTAGAAAGAAAGGAACTGGTTGCATTTTAAAAGCAATGTTGAAAAATATGGTACAGATGAAATACGAAATAAAAAACCTTTTCTTTCTTTGGGCATCAGAAGAGACTACCCAAAACCTTACAATAGTGGCTACATCCTCCAAAAAAACATCAAAGGTTGCATCAGCCTTTGTATCTAAGAGTTATCTTCACATGACCTGATAAACACAGCCACTTTGATATGAGTAAACACAGTTTCAGATTTGCATCAATCAAAAGAAAAAAAAAAAACACAAAACCAAAAACTGTGTTAAGTTTATCCAGCAACTCCCTTTTATTCTATTTTCCATTTCTATCCAGCTTTGTTCGAAGTTCAAAATAACAAGCCTTTACTTCATGCACAGTTTTAGCATTTGGCAAACTGGGGGCTGATATGATACCTTACCAATAAAGATGTTACATGCATAAGGAAAAGAGGGACCATCTCATTTTATCTCATATATATAGGGGAAAAATAGATTCTGAAGTACTGCAGAATTATTACAGAGAGCTTGAAAGAACCTCCTAATTATTATTCACTGCTTTATACATCATTGTTAAAAGTGTTAATTTCAATATCTAAATGTTTTTCTGGCTTGTATGTCATTTGCAATAAAATTACCAGGGCCAGATTTACTGGTGTACACCATTTGCTGCATGCAATTCCAGCCTTGGGTTTACGACTGCTTTGTGTTGCTGGAGTGGTGTACTGAGCTTTCTAATGAATCTGGCTTATTGTCTTTTCCCTACACATTCTGTATCAATTTATTATTCCATGGTGGATGGTTATATGCTTTCTGCAATTTACTTTAGAAATAATATTAAAAATGAAGTTGACATGCATTAAATAGTACTTTTTTTTTTCTTACTTTTTTCTTAAACTTGAAACACAGGAATGCACCTCTGTAACACTAGTCCTAAATCATATATATACACATATATGCATACACAGAAAACCACATGTATAATAGAGAAAACCAGATGAAAGCCATATAAATTGAGCATAAGTATATCTCAAATAACATATTGAAAAATTGTGAGGGAAAATATCCCCAAAATTGTACTGCATGAGCCTGTGCTTTGTATGAAGGCACATTCATAACATGAATGAAATACCATTTCTCCATAAGCATCGCTTCCAAATGAGCCACACTGTTACAGTGGCTACACAAGCTGCTCGCTCACTAGCAAGCCCAGGAAGGGGAGACAGCCACATGCTGCTCCCCTCATGCCTCTGCCCAGGGAAGCTATTGGGTTTCAGACCATATTTCAAGCACAGAGTTTCGGTGCAGGCATCCATCAGCAAGAGCCAAACAGCAACAAATGAAACCCAGATCTGTAGCAGTAGATGGTTTTTGATACCCGATTAGCCACTTTTTTTCTAAAGCAGAAATGAGAGCAATATTTGGGTGACCACCTAACCTTCTGACTAACACGCAATGATTTAATTTCTAAAAGAGGCAACTCTAAGTGAGCTTGGAGGCGAGGTATTTTATTACCCACATGTGCCTGCTTTAGATAATATCTTTACATTTCCATTTTGGAAAGGATTTTGAAAACAATTTTTATTTAAAATATGGGTAAAGGAATAAAAATAGGTCAAGGTGGATTCAACATAAGAGATAATTATTAGCATGAGCTACAGCGTGAAGCATTTTAGTGTACACATGCCGCTAGATAAATATGACACTGGCTCAGCACTGTATGCTATCTTCTAAGCTAGCGTGCTTTTCATCATCCAGATGCGTTTGTATGATCTGAAGTAAGGCTGCATGAAACTTGTAGTCAAATGCAGTGCTGTCAAAAAGGTATGATCAATCATCTCTGCCAAGCTGACAGTACAGAATCTGATTTATCCTGCCTCTGACTCACATATTTGTTATAAAATCAAAGGTTGCCAAGGTTTAGCACCAGTACATAGTGCTGGAGTTTTGTTCAATAGTGAGCTGTTGCATGTGGAACAAGCATCAAATCTCCTGGCATTTAATGATTCATTTTAAATATATCTGGCACATGAATTAGCGGAGCTGTGGAATACTAACAGCAGCCAGAAGTAATTTATGAATATCAAATTGCACTGTGCAGTATGTCATGTAAAAGTACAGAAAGAATTCTTTTAAAAGATTCTTTACATGTCCCAGCTTTCTGGTAATCAGAACACCTGAGCAAGCTGCACTGAATGTAATGTTCTAAATCTCCAAATTTAAGAAAAAATAAAAAAAGAAATGGATAGCAGATATTTTTTTAATGAAGATGTTGGTAACTGAAAATATGCAAGTAATTAAGTATATATAGATAGCTAATCACAAGACTCACTGTCGTTCACATAGCCTTTCAGTTTGTCCAAATCTATCAACATCCCCACAGAATTTTCATAACCTCTAGCAGGGTTTGTCACGTATCCAAAATTTCTAACGCAAGTTGGCTGTGTCAGGACCTTTAATAAGGTGTTGGAACACAAGGATTCTATTAAACCACTGCAGCACATCTGAGATACCCTCGAGGAGCTGAGTATTTGAAGTGATAAAGCCTTAAGATCCTCCAGTTGCAATCTGCAAACAAAACTATATGAGGCTGTGAGGAAGGAGCTGCTTGGAAAGGCTTTAGAGCCTTATGTGACCATAACTCGTGATCATGTTACTTCTTAAAAGTACTGTTACAGCCTGGAAAACAGGTTTTCTATGACATGACAGTTTTCAGATGAAGAAAAATATGAGGCTTAAAAAAAATCAAAACTGTATGGGCAAGAATAGCAACCAGCTTAAAATTAAATACAGATATTTCAAAAAGCTAGCTTGCAGAGGAGACACTGAAAGGAAATGCTTTCAGTGAAAAGTTATTTGTAACATTCAATCAGGGTGCATGTAGGAGAAAGTACTAGGGGAATGGTAAGAGCCATCATCTGCCGAGGAGTTCCTATTTATACCTCTAAGATTTTCCTCATTGCCTCCACAAAGTGCAGCAGAATGCACACGTGTATGCAATCTAAAACACCTCAGGCTTTGCGCACACTTTGTCCTGGGCTGTGTCACAAGCCCTTTTAAAAGCCCTCATCCACTTCAAACCAGAGATCCTGCCTCAATGCTTTTAAACAGCTTGATAAGCAGGTACTGTGAAAACTCAAGTTCTTGTGCAGATTTACTCATTCATCTGTGTCCGTCTACTATGCTATGCATATTCATTGATTAGTATCCTTTAGAAATCAGCTGGATGTCATAATTAAGACAAGCCAGCATTGCTAGCAGCAAATTATACACATACTTTAGATCCAATTACATTGTAATGACTGTGTGGCAAAGAGATATTGGCAGCTAAAGCTGAACCAAATGACTTTCTTGAGGCAGAGCCAACAGTATGGGGTAAAATTAGAAAACTGTCCCGTAACATTTAGACTTCTCATAACAAACAGGGAGGAGAAACAAAAACCCAACCAAAATAACAACTTTGTAAAACATTGTAAGTACATGTGTGAGTGCTGATGGAAAAGCCAGCTACTTTAATAAAACCCAGGACTCTAGTTTCTCTTGAAGAGAGCAAGCTTTGGGCTCAGCAAGGTACCTGTCTGCAGCTAAAGCTCACTTGTTAACAGCCAGCGCTGTGAGCCAGGTGGTGAGGCGTACCCCAAAGGAAAGGATATTTCTCTTTCAAAGGGGATCTAGCCAAATTCCAGGGAGCAGAAAGAGGCCTTCAGGAAAGCTTAGCAGTGGGAAAGTTTTGTAGCTTGCCTTGTGAGAAGAGCACGAGCTACAGAAGCAGAAACCTGACTGTAACCACAGTGCTTTTATAACCATGTCGGATCATCATCAATATGATATTTAGAAAACATCAAAGCTGTGGTTTAGATCACAATGCTGTAGACATTCCTGTAACAGGGAAGGTAAAGAGCATCCAAACTCTCTCTTGATAAAGTCAAGCCTTTTTTGAAAAACATGTTTTATCCATTTGGGTCTTTGCATTTCAAGGAAAAAAAAAAATTATTTGAAATGTTTCTTTGAATAAAAAGGAAACAAGAAAGCAAATGTAAACAGAATTGTTGTGTCAATTGTAGACATGCTTCCCAGTATTTCCTTGGCAAAAAAAAAAACACAATAACAGAAATCAAATTAAACATGGACTAACATGCAAGAAAAATACAGAGACTTCTGAAGGCAAGCAGAAACATCAGTTTGCCAAGTCTCAGCAAGTCACCAGTAGGTGTTTAACACAAGGAGACTTTCCTGAGTCACTCCAGACTCCCCACCACAGAGAAATGGATAAAAGAGTGCAGGGGGTGGGGTGGGAAATGTACAAGGGGAAAGAAATCCAACTGCCGTCTTCTGCAAACAAGAGCTCCTTTCTTAGGATGCTTGTCCTCACCACTGTTACAACGCTTGCACAGAAAACACCTTTACAGACTATATATAGAGCCTGAGTAGGCTTAAGAGTGCAAGTTCAAATGCTTGAAGGTCCAGTGATGTTCCTGAACTGGCATTTGGCACTGGCCTTTTATGTGCCAGCAGTCACACAGACATTGCAGCCACTACAAAAAAGACTCTGGTCTTTGGAAGCAGCCCTATAACAGGGCTCAAAATACCAGTTTTTGTCCTTCTCATCCTTCCCAGACATGAACACCCTTTCAGCACTGCATTTCAGCATGTTCCCTGCTACAGGGTCTGCTGTATGAGCCATCTGTGCTCTGATGGTCATTAAACACAATGTTTGATAGGTATGTTGCAAAAATCAAATGTCTACTTTCTCCTGAAGAAAAATTAACATCCATTTTTCTAAGACCTGTACTGATTATAATCTGCCTGGATTCTGATGTATGTCTAAAGCTTGAACCAAAAGTTCTGGAGGTACTGAAAGTTATGAAAAGTCCTTCTCATCTTGTTCCATCAATACAATTAGCTACCTACCTTGTGAACATAGGTAACATCTATCTTTTTCTGTAGAAGAATGTTTGAGAAATATTCTTAAATCGAAAGCTGATTTTCCTCTGAAAATCAAAAAGCAGGAGCATACACGTTCAGCCAAAAATTATATCTACATAGTCAAAGGCAGATGAACTTCTTACAAGCCAAGTGTTGGAAAATCTAGAAAACGGAGTGTGTTCTACTCAAAGAAACCTCTATGGCAATCTGAACTTAATATAAATAATTCTTAGGGGGTAACTGTAATCCTCAGTACCACTTTAGAAAATAAGGGGTTTTAGTAATTATATTACACCAGCTGCAGTAATTTAGGGTTCATTTCACTCCTGCTCACCTGACGTGATAAGCATGCCTAAACTAGTCTTCCCACCTCCTCCTCTAAGAAAAACAGAGCTATGAGCAATTCCAGAGATCAGTTCATGTAATTTACCTTGAATACCTGTCTTAGCATGGGATGCATCACATCCTCAGGCAGCTTAGTTTTCTCAGGCTTGTCTTTCACTAGGCCAGCATGGCCGTTGGTTTATGATACCAATCTGATACATATTTATATCAAATCAGATTAAATGTCTTTGTTACTGTACACTAGTATTAAAAGACTATTTTTGAAATGCATAAGTGAGAATAACAATAAGCAACAATTTCTGTATAAAGTTAAAAATGCACAAAAAAAAAAAAGCATGAAAGTTATGATACTGTTTCATTTTTAATGGCTTTTCCAAAAGTACTTGGAAGTTTTTTCACAAAAACATAGCTTGAACACGTTATGGCAATATATACAAATATGTACATATACACATGCTCCTAAAACACCATGATCGATAGTGCAGTAATTTTAAGGCAGACCAAAATCCTTGCAGATTGACTGAAAGTACTACACAGCAAACTGCAGCAGCCTGGGAGCTGATTGACAGGGTGAGGAGCTGGAAACAAACATTGAGCTAAAAGCATCTTTGCTCCTTGGCCACATCTGGAGGCCCTGGTGTCCCTGGAAAGGTGTTGCCTGTCATCAGCATGTTGGCACTACTTCTTCACAAACAGCATGCCATCAGAACAAAAAGCACCCCTAAAACATTGCAGCTGCCAGTCACATTAAAGACCTCAATGTATTTTGTCCTGTACCGAAAATGTTCATGTACAACAACGTAAAAAGGGCACTACGAAAAGCTCTATAGAGTGGATCTGGAAGCATCTCACACAACAAGTACAGTTCAGATTTTATCAGATGACAGGCACCTCGTTTAAAAAATGAGATTCTCTCTTACCTGCTTTGATTCCTGTGTATAAAGGAGATTACCTGGAGTAGCAGCAACAAAGCATTAAAATTAGGTCCAGAAAAGGATGTATTGCCGAGGAAGAGAGGACCCTCTAGCTCCCATCCGATAGCCCCTCAAAAGCCATAGGACACCTGGGCTGGGAAGGGATGGCAGAGACAGACTTGCAGCACGTGACACCATAGAAAAGGTCAGCCACACTGTGCCCATGCAGAGCTGGGAGCAGCCTTCAGAAATCAAAACATGCCCCTCTGATTAAATTATGCCTTAGGCAACATCACAGTTGAGATCAGGAGGTGCAAAGATAGATTAGCTTCTTTGGAGGCTTCAGATGCTGAACTGCTTCTCTAAGAGGTGCTGTACCAAACCTCATCAGTATTTGCTGCTCACAAAAAAAAACCTGTACATTTCTGCTGCCTTTGGTGACACTTCTGCACTTACCCCAAAAGAGCAACAAATTCAAAGGAGAAAAACAGCAGCACAAATCTAAACAAAAAGAAAGACATATTTTGACAGAGTCCAGTTAATGAAAACATGCAAAGTGCAAGGACAAATAATGAAAAAATTAGGGATCATTCAATCCCTACAGAAGCAGTCTCATTGGCCTGACCACCTTAGACCCAAATTAAAAAATTACATATTAAGTTTATCTTTTATTCTAGAAGAATTTGCTTCATGACTCTGAAGACAATACTTTCTTGAAAGTCCTGAAAAAATTAACTAATGCTTTAAAAAATATCTGTCTTTCCTCCGTTTGTGATGATATGCTTCACTTCCAGATATAATAAAGTCCTTAATACTGGCTTTTATAACACAGTGGAAACCCAGCTACAATATTTTGTATTGTGATTCTGTGTGCTAAAGAAACTATACCTGGAGTTAGAATCCCTGTGCATATCAAAGTCAACAAGCCTTAGGATTTTCCTTACATGAAATAAGCCTTGTAAAATTGTGGTCATTGAATCAGGTTTCAGAAGCATTTCTAAACTTTAATGTCCACGACAGGAAAATAAAGCAACACCCAGTTATATCTACAGAGCCCATTTATTTCCATAAGTTAACATTGCCTCCATTTAAGTTTTCAAGTAATGTGGCACAACAGGAATGAATACTTGGAATTATACAGTTGGTACTGAAAACCTGGCACCCACAGTAGCAGTGTTCAGGTGTTTTCGCTTTGGACTAGCTCTGGTGGGATCCTGTGCACTCAGCATCCATCAGCAGAGGAGTGTGTTAGTTGCAGTCCTGGAGGGCATCATGTAGTTTATTTTTATCAGAGAGAAGTGCAGTCTGTATACTTTGAAGATGCTCCACGATGACACAGGCTAAACTCTGGAGAACTTGGATGGCAGAAGGTGGCATCAAAAGTAGTATTTTACCCAAACATAAATACTAATGAAACACATGCACTGCCAATATAAAAATCTCTCTCAAAATGTTTGCTTAAAAAAGTTTCAAATAACATTTTAAGTTACTGTAAACAGAAAACATTTTAAGAAAAAAGTGTTTGCAAGATGTTTTCTGTGTCTTAAATTACCACTTTTCTACAGAATTAATTACTCACATTTCTCTACTTCTATGAAATTCCACCATAGAAATACAAGAAAGAAAAACATGTATAAATTTAAGGCATTTTCCTGTACACCCTTAAAACAGTTGATATTTTGGATATATACAACATATATACAATACACAGTCTCCCTCTACTGTAGTGGTATGGCTACTAGTCGTACTTTTCTCCCAATTTAGGAAGTTTAATGTTGCTTAGTTCCATAAAATTTTCCTTGAAACATATGACTTACTGACAGCATACAGCTCAAAAAGTAGTGCATTAAATATTTAAGCATTATATTCTTGATAGAGTGATAACAAACCTTAATCTTAAGGTTGAGTAGTCTGACTAACAATATAAAACTGAATTTCTAAGCATTATAAATCTTTTCATCTACAACTGTTTTTAAAAAAGAGTAAAATGAGCTCACATTTGAGCCAAATTTCAGCTTGAACATCATTCTGAAGATGAATTTCATTTGAGTTTATCAGTTTTCATGGCCTTTCTCTGTTTCTGCTGAGATAAAACTGCAAAGAAGACATTGGCAGAGCACCTTTTCCTTGGTGTTTCAGAGCCCAGTTAATTGGAGTGTGCTCGAATCTCAAGCCCACAGATTAGGCAAATATCCTACTCAAATCAACAGATCTGTTGTAGCTTGCCTATACCTTATTCATAAAAAGGTATTTCATTTATTGCCTTGTCTATACAGTATTCTTAGTAGTAACTATTACTTATTTCTGCCCACTGACAATGATATAAAACTTTAAAATCAGTTTTGCCTGACTGATAACTGAAGGTCCACAAGCTTCCCGACAGAAAATACTCATATAGCAACGGAGGCTGCATCTAAATGTTTTCACTCATTTGGAGGTGATTACTCATTTTCTGTATTTCCTATACATACGTACACAGAGAAACCTTGGCTAAACCAGTCACCAATTCCAGACTGGTAGTAACTTTAACATGTATAAAATCAGTCCCCAGGCTAAAATCTTCCTGCTTCACTGTCAGGAATACTAATTCTCAGATGTTCCTATCAGGTATAGCAGAACAACCCTGGAATGAAGAAACCTTGTCACCACAAAGGTGTGGAAACAGTTGTGCTTCTGCATCAGCGTGCTGGTGCTCCGAGTGAGCCAGAAGTTGCCAAATCGGGCTACCAAGTGGAGTGATGGGAAGAACACTAGTAAGTGAAACTCAGCAGCTTTATCTCATCCTTTCTCTGAGGAGAGTCAGGCTCTTCAGGGACAGCAAGCCGGATACATTCTTCACAGTACACGACTACTACTTACACATTACTTAAACCTATTTTCAGTGACAATGCATCTCAAAATCCTAGTCTGAAGAACCTAAGGTTTGTTAAAATATGACACTGTAACAAAAGAAATAGTGAAGAGATTAGCTCCCTCGTAGCACAAGTTCTTGCTTTCTACACATAAACCAATCATATTAAAACAAAAATTTGCAACATCATAAAATATAGGCCTGGTAATTGACTCGCTAGGTATCCATCTCAGCTGTGTCTTGTCCCTCCAGTTTGCAGAAGAAGATAAGGTGAGGGGATAAATCCCCCTACCCTCTTCCTCAGGTAGAAATGAAACACCAAGTCAAAAGCTGTACATGAAGATCATGATTTCTGGTCTTCCTCTGATGGGACAACTTCCAAGAGGATTTGCAATGTCACAGTTAGCTTGTCTGCAAAGATAAAAGCATACACATGGGAAATTGGGGTGGGGATGGAGAAGGCAGAAGCAGACAGGAAAATTATCTTAGCTGCTCTATAGCCTGCTTGCACATGTGGTTCACAGTTGTTACATATACCAAGTGCATATATCATTTAAAAGTCTGGTTTGATTTTTTCTTCTCTTTAACTATGGGGGTTTTTTGCCTCTGGTCCAAGCCTACACATGTACTATAATAATGGAAGAGTATAGATGCATAAACTTGTTCAAAAAAGGTCTTCATGTATTCAAAACCTTTCTTAAAGCCTAACTAGTCTGCACAACTGCTTAGCTTTAACAAAGTTGCAGTGTTGAAATAAAAGTCTGGAAGAGTTCAAACAAGTTAATTCAGGTGTACCAAAATCTGCCTCAGAAAAAAAAAGGAAGAAAGAAAGAAAAATAATGCAGAAAACACTGATTACAAAGCTTCCCAGGCCTAACAATGTCACACATCCAAAGCCACTTCACACTGTCTTTTTGTCGCTGTGAACATTTATTTCCTTCTGGTGGTTTTGGTGGAGGGTTTTTAGGGCACTGATTCATAAATGGCACAGTTAATTTATCTACAGAATAGTAAACCAGCATTGTCTTACCACTGCTTTCACTTACCACTTTTATCTTAGTAACTCATTTTAAACAAGCAGGAATTATTGTAAGACAAAGTTCTGATATTCCTTGTCTAGCTCGTCATCAGTGTAAAGCAAGGAGGATAACACAGTGCAACTCACAGAACATATGAACTGAAACTACTTTCCTGATCTCCTGTCTAAGGCATACTCTACCACCTTTTGCTCTTCTCTCTGAAGGTCACCAGTTCAGTGCAAAGCCAGGTTGCCCTTAAACTATAAACTGATGGGGTCAGGGAGGCTGAGAGTCAACAGGGACTGCATTTTCCTCCCATCTCCCTCCCCTACCTACAGCGGGGACTTTGGAGCTGGGCTGAGCATGGCCGGGGTGAAGGGCAGGAGGAAAGCCAGCTGCAGGAGTCCAGCAGGGCTTCCACCCAGCCATCCCACCCCTGCCAGGTTTGAGCCTGAGCAAGGGAAGAAGAAAAACAGACTTTCCATCAAGCTGAGCTGTGCTGTAACAGCTCTTGGAAAAGGGCACGGCAGCAGAGGAGAAGCCTGGGCATCTCAAGAGCTGTCTGGGATTTTAAAATCCTGTTTGACAAAATGGACAGAGCCAACTGCAGCAAGACCTTGCCCTTGCTGTAGCGGGAGGTGGCTGCCATTCTTCCACTGATGCACAGAAGCTTTGCTCTGTGCTGGGATTAAGCCATGGAGCAGCAATCAGACAACTTGTGGGGGGCTGCAGTGCTTGTTTGGTGTTTCATTAGGTTGCAACATACTCAGGATAAGACAGTATAAGGAGTATTTCACCCAAAAAAATGTTCTGATCTGTACCCAGTCAGTGTATCTATATCGTGTGCTTTGAGCAGTACATAGGTTTAAGGGACTAGTTTCACATTTGTAACAAGACAACTTAACATACCATAACAGTAACTACAACTTCCCATCTCCCCGACCTGTAAACCTTAATTTTCCCTTTCAAGAAGAGAATTCACAGTAAATGGGTCCCAGAGGACAGCCTCTAGAAAAAAAATAGACCTGGTATCTGCATAAGCACCCCATAAAACTTGGGTGGGGAAAGAAAGCAGTAATTTACTGCATCTGCATAAGCTAGACATGAAATCTGCAACAGCAAAACCCTGAGATGATTTCCTGTAGAACCCAACATAATAAACTTGACAAATATAAGCAAACCAAGCTTATAACACTATGTCCTGAGGGAGCAAGTGTCATCTCTTGGCGTTTGTAAATAACCCTGAAAGAGACATTTTGTTGCATAAACAGATCTCTTTTCCAGTATGGGCTCAAGCTATGAAGAAAGCAGGATTCAACTTTTAAGCTCCTTGCAATTCAATCCACTGTAAAGAAATAGATGTTTTAAATATAAGTCTAAGGTTGGGTTTTCAAAGGAGAAAGACCAAATAGAATCATTCTCATGCTGGTGCTTCATCCTTTTACACACTGATCTGCTTTGTAGGATTTGCTAAGCTTGACTTTCTTTTCATTTTTGCATTAGTTCTACAAAAAGCGAGAAAGTGGAGGTCAAATGAAGCCTGTACTAGCTGGAAATTATTTGTCCCAGCACATCTGGTGCTACAGTGATTTTTTTTTTGGAAGAGGACAGAACAAAATGTTATTCTCACTGCAAAATACCACCCAAACCCTATTAAGCCCACAAACTGTGATGTTACCTTTTGTTCAATACAGTAATTTGGTAAGGGGAATGGGCAACATAACTGCCATTAAGGGCAGTCAAAATGAAAGATGTTCAGCCTGGGAGAGGATTTTGTGGGTAATCCATTTGAGGGCTACTGTAACCAGCCTGAAACCCCTTTCACAAATATACTCATCTTCAGGCTGGGTCTTTTATCCCACTACTCATTCTGGCTGTCCAACATCCCTTTCCTCTGATCCTAGTAAAACCTCTTCTGAATATCCCATGTAATCTTATGTGGGGCTGGTCTGTACCCATGCGTCCTTGCACCAGCGTTGTCCTTTACTTAAATAGCACATGTTCCACGTGAGGTTTATGAGCAGCAGTCATTTCTTGTACCCATATCTGGGTAGCTGAACTAATCAAGTTCCCTACAAGGCGACTTTGCAGATGGGTAGAGAGCCCCATAGTGCTCTGTTCATGCACTGAGCTGCACAGATGAAGCAATTTGGGAATAGTCTTGTTAGCACAGCGTCATGTTCAGACAAACAGGCTTTGAATCTCCTCATGGTACTACACAAAATGCTTTGTTGAAATCTAAGTAGATTGGATCTATCACATTCTCCTTTGTCTAGAAAAATCAGTTATCTTCTTAAAGAAAGTTACCCAGTTCATCTGACAAAAATCTACCTCTTAAATTACAATCCCACTCTTTCCTGCTGTCCTTTACCTCATGTCTGGCCTTACTCTTTCATGCTTATATACACCTAATGCATATTGTTTCAAGGTTAGAATATTAAGCTTGCAGCTGCCCAATGGCTTTTCTATATCTCACAGGAGTACCTTAAGTGAATTTATCCTCACTCAATGCCTTTGAAAAATGCTCTCAGGCTATACAATGGAGCTCCCTTAACACTCACAAAATAATGCCAGTTTAATGACACCACACAGAAGGTTTATTGTTTCTTCTGAGGAAATAAAAAAAAATCTTTATATTTAACAAGTAAATATCTGTTCTGCACCACCTCAAAATTGTCAGCATCAGTTTTCAGTCATTACTGTTGTTATTTTGGGAATAATAATTGCAAAGCAAACAAGCTGTTTCACCCACTGACTGGCATCCACTGCTTTCCCCTCTGAGCCAGTAAACTGTGTCCCTTCATACGTATTACACAGGCAACAGGCCTTCTTTCTAGGAGGGGAATTTTGTGTTATCTGAAAAGCTAGAAGATTCACCTTCTGCGTCACAGCTGGCAGAAAAAGCTTCACATCTACCCAGTCTACCTTAAAGAGAATATTTTTTCCATCACCCATGTAATGTAGTTCAACACTGGCATCCTGTGGCCAGAGATTCAAGCAACGATTCAAAACCTCTCAGACTTCACAGAAAATGCCAGAAATCTCCTGGGTTTGATAAGGGAAAATTTCCTAAATGTCAGGGCTGAGAAATTATAAACAGACAAAATCCCAACTATTTAATGCAATGTCCTTTTGCATATAACTGTTTTCCTTTGCACTGGAGCTTTCCACCCATTCCCAGGACATTGGAAGAATTTTATAACCCTATGGATAAAAAAATTAAGATGACCAGATTGTGCTAGCCTTAAGATAACATCTTTTTCTGTAAATACTTTCTGCCCTATTGTCTATGGAGTTCCCAGCATGACTTCAGAGGAAAATTCATAGATCCTGCAATAGATAGATAGCACATAACTATGCAGCCTATAGTTATAGACAGAAAATACATACAAAAGGTTATAGTATGATAACATACATATAAAAAACCCATTCTTTTATTCTGAGCAGCTCATTTTAAATCATCCTTTAAGACAGAAGCACAGAAGACAATATGCATTTCTGATCTGGCACCTATACAAGAAACAATTTTTAGTTGAAAACTTTCATGGCTTGAGTTTTTCTTTTGCATCAAAAGAGATTTTCTTTCAGTTTGGTTTAATAAATTATCCAACATTTCTGAAATATTTTGTCTATATTCTTGTTTCATGTTTTGAAAATTACCTCTACTTTGAAAACCTATCATACTGAGCAACAAAAACCAGAATAACAGGGAACTGTAATAAATGATATTGACTTCTTTCTAATGTAAATGCTCCAAATAACTTTTCTCTAATACAGCAGAACTGCTACAAATGCTTTCAAAAACATTCAGAAATGGTACAAGGATTATTCTTAGGGTGATTCAGATGTGAAATACTACAGCCAAGCTACACAAAAGCTGTTTTTCATTAAGCACAGAAACAATTTTCCACAGAGGTGTATCAAACCCAGTAGTATCTTTTGTTATTATTTTGTCAGGACCCACTGCTAAGGACAGTGTCCTCATAGCAAGCCCGCCTGCACCTGTCCCATTCCAAATACTCCACAGGTGCTTCGTCTCAGTAGCGCACACCAAGCCTATCCTGTCACTCCCAACTGTGATTTTTAAGTTTCCAAACTGATTCTCCTGAGAGTGTAATACTGTCTCTACTAGCATAGGCCAACAACCAGGGGATGGAGATGAGTGATTTAAAAAGAATTGGATGTTTGTAAGAGAGCGAGAGAAGAATAGGACAGAGGGAGAGGCATCTAGTCTTTTAAAGTCAATCACCAGGTGAAGAATAGTCTTGCTGTAGATGTATCTCATTAGTTAGTGAACACTGATTGTAACCAGCAGTGCAATGCTACAGCATGCGCCAAAAAGAAACTTGCATTTTCACCACTGCTAAGAGCAGCTGAGAGGGTTGATCGGGAAGTATTTCACAACACAGGGAGCCCTGAGAAATTCCTGGAGGCAGTATGAAGAAGAGGAGTCCACCGGGGCTTACCTAGGAGGTTTTTGAACCACTTTGGCTTATTGTCCCATACAATAAAGAAGTAGTAGGCAGGAACTCCAGTCAGGGTTATTGCAAATCCAATCCCTGTATTCACTGGATCAGAGTAAAGTGACAGTGCAACCATGAAGAGGCAGGTGAAGGAAAACAACGCTGGAATAAATAGAGGTACCTGAAACATAACCACACAAAGAACCATTACTTTACATTGACCTTGCTACTGAATGACTGTGGCATTTAATGTTCCATTAAATGTAAATTGGATAAAACCCAGCAGTACAGGATAGTTCTGGAGAAATACAGGCATCCAGAACATGGACACAAAATGTCAGTGACTGAAGAAACCAAGCTATGCTGAGTGTTATGCAGTAAGTACCACAGAAGTCTTTTAATTACACACTAAAACACTGCAGTGTTTTACACCCTCGAAAATGTAAGGGCTGTAAATAAGTTACTTTGCAAAAGTCCTTTCTCTAATCCCCCAGTAGATAAGTAAGCAGGTCTAACCTCAGTAAAGATATCCTCTTTGATAATTACCTATTAGAAAACACTTTAAAACACAACCAGGAGCTCAAGTCACCTTTTAAAACTATTAAGAACATATTGATTTTCTTCCTAAGGTAAAAATTAAAATCTAGAAAGAAGAGAGCAAATTAGACACTAATTTGACCAGTGATAAAGATTTTTGATAACATTATGCAAGTGGTAGCTACTGAAAAAAGCACTTTCTGACTGTATGACTGGTAGTATTGCCAGTGTTGAAAGTAGAAAAAAATAAAAATATCAGATTAATTCTTTCAATTTTCAAGAACATCACTACAATCACTATGGTAGCACCTCTCTGAAGGAAACACCTGGAGGCATGGCTGAGATGTTTGGTATAATGGAGAGCTGGAGAATTCCTTGGAGAGTACTCTCCTCATTTCATGCCTTGAAGCATTACTGTTCCTCTTTTGTGGACTGTCAAAACCTTTTTTTTTTATTTTTAATCAAAGTAAAACAGCTAGTGCTTTTGACCTTATTTACAGATATACATACAGGAATGCAACACTGCAGATTCCTAGTTCTTCACAAAACAAGCATCTTGACAATACATAAACAGGGATAGATTCCTCCATTTTTTTCATGATAGACATTATCTTTCCAAATACATACAGGACAACTTACTTTGTAAGATGTTACTTCAAATAAGCAAGAAAAATGGCAGAACCAAAGCTAAAACAGCTACTGTTCAATGGGCCAGACTATTAGCACTTCCAGGGTTCACAATAACTGTGTTTGCAAATCCATTGCAAGTCCCAGACATCATATTAATAGCATTAACAACTCATTTGTGCATCAAATTGGCATATTGGATAGGCAATGAAATAAATGTTTACTATTAATGCTTATGCTTAACATGAATTCTGGTGGCAAAATTATTCAGGCCTTTATCAAAGAAGAGATTAGAGAACTGGCTGAAAATCAAGGTGGCACATGTAACCCCAAGATTTGCAGTTTGAATGCTATGGACTACACAGGACTAGAGGCATTTTCAAACAGCCTGAATCACACTGACTCAGTGCAGGAGATAGGCAAAACTAAGCAATTCCCTTTGGAACAGCAGCTTCAGTTGCTGCCACCGAAGCACCACGCAATAGACAAGAATTATCTTTCAGAAGTGAACATAGCTGAAGAAGCACTGGGGAGCTTGCAGGAAAACACTCAGAGACCTTTCAGTGCAAAAGACTATTTTCTATTGACTCTACTTTTCTCAAAAAAAGAGCTTAGCTTTCTACATCATAAAATTCTCCTTTACTGTCTGGCCACACAATGGATAAGAGGGAGAAGGATTCATGTAAAACAGTAGAGAGTAGAGGTTACCTTGAAAGGACGAGGCATATCAGGACGTTTATATCTGAGATAAATCAACCCAGCAACTACCAGTCCAATAAAAAGCCACCTGGCAAAACTGAGGAAATTCAGGAGGCTGTAGAGATCACCGGTGAATAACATTATCATTGTGAGAGGATGCTGCAAAAGAAATTCAGAGCATAAGAGGGGGTTAGTGTATTGTTCTCTATTATTTTACAGCCACGACGTCAATTTTTTCCACAGGGACAAGTAGCACAGCCTTGTGCAGAGACACCTGAGGGCCACAGATGTGGGGCCTTCCTTTGTCATACAATCAGGTGTGTAATCAATCCAGCTGTCCCCTGAGATCACATCTGATAAATATATCTGTCTCATGTGGCCACATATCTGTGACCAATACATGTCTGTCCATTGTGTCCCAGAAAAACACATGCAGGCACACAGCCCACTGCATCACCAAAATGCTTGAGCATCCTAAGCACTGTTCTTGTGGGACCTGACAAATATATTAGCCCACTGTTTTACTTGCCCGCCACTGACACAGATGACAAGAGGAGATGAGTCTTGGTCACATCTGATTAAATGAAAGCAGAGGTTTCCAGGTGTCTTGTGGAAGGACAAAGTCTTAAAGTCCTGCAAGGTGTAACGGGAAATCTGCAAAGAGGGCACGGTAAGTGATAGCTACACACTACAGGATGACAGCTGGGCACACTGGTTTGCCACCAGCTTGTACTTTCACTGTGCCTTTCAAGCCTGGAGGGTGGACTGACTACACATCAGAAATGCAAACATTTCTAAGCAGGGAAAAGCATTAAGTTGTCACTCAGGCAACTACTGAAGAACAAGAAAGAGAGGGGACACTAGAATAAATGCATTTCCTCATTATAGAGCTGTTCTGAGAGACAAGGTCTCTGTGAGGCAGGTAAAAGCTCACATATAAACTAGTGCTGTGCCTTGGGTTAGATTATTAGCATAGGCTACAGGGATCTATTTTAGGGTAATGTCTTGAAAAAAGCGTAATTTTTGTATCTTGGATTAACTCTGGAGGGTAATCTGCACTTCCCATGAGACAGCCTATGCCCACAACAACACAGTCCTCGGATTTGGGGATGAAGGAATGAATCAAATCCAACACAGCCCTTATTATTCAGCAAGAGGGATGATCCCGGCAGCCACAGCCTCTCCAGGTATGTAATGAGGCAACAGGTGAAATCAACTGCAGATGCAGTAAAACACTGGGCTAAATCTTAATGTAAGGAAAACTAACTTTTATTAATTATCTAGATTCACAGTCTCTTTGTCTCTCTCTCTCTGCCTTTTAAGCAGTGAAGACAGCAAGGATTTTGGACCAAAAGGATCAATATTTCAAATGTGGGTCTCTGGATTCCAGCCTCTAATGACTTACAAAGTTCTTGGTCCTTTATGTTGATATTAAGCAAACTCCTCTGTAAAGGTCAAAGGAAATTTTACCACTGCATTATATCGGGCAAGATTTCTTCTATATAGACTCAACCCCCAAAAGTTTAAAACCTCAGTTATAGGCACAATAAAGCTAGAAAAGGCCACAGACAATGAAGAAGAGATATCAAGAAATAAAAAATAACTGTGATTGCATGATTTCTTGGAGCTGTTTCACACACATCTATCAAATACCAGAACATACATACATGAACGGATCTCTTAATTACTAAGAATGGGTTTTTTATTTAGCAAGCCTCAAACACTGAACATGCTCATTTTCTGTTTATCCTCAAGAGTTTTCTTTTCTTACAGTGTGGAGACCTTGGTAGAAGAAATAAACCAGGAAAATGTTAAAATGCAGACTATTGATGCAGAATATGTTCTGCTACTACTCTATTTGCAATAAGGCAAGAAAAAAAAATTATTATCTCTGAAGGAAAGACATCTTAATATGGGAATATGACTTTTTCAAAGGAAATCAATGCATAGGTGTAACAGAACCAGATGCAATAGCAGAAAATGTATTTCAGAAAAAAAAAATTAAGTATTTCATTCTCCAGAAAACAATGCCTTTACGTGAAAGATATTGCTACTCCCCCAAAGCAATAAGATGCAAAGTAAATGCTTATGTAAAATGAATTCCATAAAACTTTTCACCATAATCACATTGCCTAATATTCAAAATGTGGAAGCCTTCAGTTGTACGTGCAAATGTAAAATTCAACACTTTAGCTGGCACTTCGGAAGCAAGCTTATAAGCATGTAGCTCAAAAACTGATTTAAATTCCAGTATAAGCATCTGATCTTACTACCACAGACTCACAAGGGCACATGTGTCTTCTGCCATGGCTAGATCTCCTCACAGATGCAGAGTTTCTGTCCAGATACATTACAGTCATTAGTCCCAAAAGAAGGGCTAAACACCCATGGTTACAAAGACTGCAAGTTAAGTGAAAATCTTCAAAGCACTTTGCAAACTGAGGTTTGAGGTCAGTATTTTGACATTTTGTCCTAACATTTTACCATACAAATTAGTCTGCAATGCAAACACATGGCCAACATTTAGTTCTGCTGCTATTTTAGAACTCAGTAATAGGATTTCCACTATAATGCTGGTGTTTTTCCTTAGACAATTCACAGACTATTGCCCAGGCACACTCCTCTCATTTTTTTAATCACTGCTACACTGCACTGCTGAGGGTTCCCCTTCCATTATCTTAGCGCATAATTGTTTACACTTTTCACTATAAGGTAATGTAATGAGCCTTTAGGGTGCTCCCAGATGCTGGTGTTTAGCTGCATTTTCAGTTAAATTGAATCCCTTTTTTGTTTGTTTGTTTAAGTGGAATTTGTTCCTCTGAAAGGGGACTAGCACATCACTAGCAGGTCCTTAGAAACAAAGCACAATAAGACATGAATGAGGTTGTGGAGATAAGCAGACAAGTGCTACCAACAAGATTGCAAGAAGGAGATGATAGAATAAGAACAACTCCCAAACCTCATTCCTCTCTTTACTGTCCTCTGCCCTGCCCAAAGCCCACGTACACATTAATAAATGAGACTCAAGCAGTGCCCAAATTCTGTTTGAATCCTCCAGAGCAAGGCTGTAATATGAATTCTTGTGCAGGAACATTTGTTTGTATGATTTACCAAAACAATGACAGCTGGCAGAGGAGTGTGCTTGCGGACATGAATCATGGAGAGAATTTCCGGAAGGTGACCCTCACGGGATGCAACGAAGAACATCCTGGTGGGAAACAAATGTGGACAGACTTTAAATGTGCTCATTACTGCGACTAGGCAAAGCAGCTCATGAAAGTCACAGAACACAGCAGCACTTCTTAGGCTTGTTTGAGGCATTCTGAATGAAAAGACTAGCAGGAGAAGCCTATAAGCAGAAATCAAAGTCATTTCTGAAGGTGTCCCCTCCTTACTTTACGCTATGATCAGTGTTTGGAATTAGTTAACATTTTTCCTCCGATTTCCCTCCTTCACACGAAACAAAGCAGCCATTAAGTGCTATGCTCAGAGGGATCTACTTCCAAACATTTCAAAGGGTTTTAACTATAAGAGTCAAACTCAGCAGGAACAAAGATGAGAAATAGACCCACATCTGGTAACCACTGTAGTCATTTTTCACTTCCTACTAAAGAAATGAATCCTACTGTCCTATCCTCTTACTTCCTTGCTTCAAGTGTATATCCTGTGCCCTTTACCTCCAGTAATATTAGCTAATGCTTACCTGGAGACTGCAAAAATGCCACCATTCATAGATCCAAAGCAGGAGAGAGCAACAAATACTGGTACAGCTAAAGAAAAGTTTCCCATCAGTCGTTCAGCAAAGGTCTGTTAGAGGAGAGAAACACAGTGATTTTTCCTAAAACATGAGAGTAATTTTTATCTATTAGCTAATCACTAATAAGTATGATAAGTTCTAGTCATACACCTTTTCTATATCCCTCACTGGAAGTTGCACTGTGCCTTTGTTACCTCTTATTTTATGTTGCGAACACTACTGTGGATGAGGTCTCCCACCCTTACTCCTGACTGTGTGTAGAAAATAGTCAGTTGAGACAATGCTGTGGTGGTCCTTTTTTTTGTCAGTTTAGACCATTATGACTCAAAAAAACGAAGACCTAATCTGAATGGATCATGGCCTGATCTGCTTACCTAATAATTTTGTCCTACAGTCTTCACTCAGGTGATACTACCAAGTGGTACTGTCCATCCATTCATGGTTGGTTTTTTTTTGTTCTAGATTACCAGAAGAGCCTTAATTGGAGTTTGAGGCACCACAGGAGACATGCACAAATTTCTTCAGGTTTGCAAAATGTTTTCTTTCTAAATCTCTCATGAGCTACAGAATTTGGTCATTTTAAATGCCACGTCGATTGAAATAGCCACAGACAGTACCACTACTGGAAAGTAAATGGAAATTTTTATTTCCTCATTGTGAGTCAGATACTGTAAATATGAAAATCAGTGTCATCACCACAATTCAGCAAGAACAATCAAAGCAATAGTGCCAAGCCAGGTTGTTTTGCAACTCCTTCCCAAATGAACTTCAGTGTTCACAGCAACCCCCTTCCTAAGTACTCCAGATGCACAGTTGCAGAGACTTACAAGAAGCAAGACAGCTTCTTGCTACAAAAAACAGTTCAGAACTCCCACTTCCACAGGTATCTGTGTTTCCTGCTTCCCATTAGTTTGGCCTACAGTTTAGCACAGAATTATTCAAGCATTCACTTGACGACAAAATTTAAGTCCTATTGACTTTGTTTTATCAGGTAAATAAATATGGTCTAACATTACTATGAATGCTAACTATGGCCTTAAGTGCAATCCCACTCAACCAAAAATCAGAGTAATTTCACCAGGATGCTATTATACGGTGTAAAAGAGGAGCCACAGAAAAGCCTGATTGTATGTGTCCCCCCGATTTTTTTTTCCCCAAGAAATAAGAATACATCAACAAACACAACTGCAGCAGGGATATAGCTTTGTATTTTTCTTCTGTAACTTACCACTGCTACAGCTTTTGAAAGGAGCAATTCCCCAGCACTGATTGTAGTGAAATAAGCCACGTTTGTTAACACATAGCCAACTGTGACGATAATCATTGAAATGCATATTGCGAGGGGTATGTTTCTGAAATACACAAGGTAGCTCATTATTTTGCAATCTTGTTGCTATTCCCTGAACATGAAACAAATAACATGAGAAGAAGCCACTAATGATGGTGAATGCACATTTGGTGATCCTGAAATACCATAATTGAAAAGTACCAGTAAAAACATAACATCTAAACAAAACCATCTATATAGAGCAAATAGGTTTATAATGAAGAGGTGAGAAACCATTTGAGGAAGGAGTCCTTTGGGGACACCAAGAGGTTGTGGTCCCCATACTTCCCATGCAAGAAGTATTGCCGATTTGAACTGCCTACCCATATAGACTTTCAAGCTGAGCCCAATGGGAAGGCATCAGGCATCAGTGCTTGAACCAACAATAAAGCAGATGACAGACACAGGTGATCCAGCTCTCTATCAGGAGAGCAATCACAATAACATCTACAAAAACCTACTACCACTGAGTGCCCAGCTGGAGGTGGTTCAACACCCTGCCCTGGATGCCAAAACGTCTAACATTTGGAATTCTGCTCTTTCCTCTTCTGTGCAATTCCACCCTTGCACACCTTATCATAATCCCAGATATCTCTATACTTTTTATGGATACATGAGGGCAGAATATGACACAGAAATAGGAAAAGCATAAATTTGTACTGTTAGTACACCAGAAACATTACCGAAGAGCACAAACCTAACATTTTAGCTAAAAAACAATAATAAATAAGAATGTTGAACTTGTATAGAGCACATCCTCCCAGTCAGCAAAGCAGAAAAGCAGATTTCTATTTTCAAAAAGAGGAACAGAGACACAGTGAACTCGTCCGAAGCCACACTGCCAGCAAACGTTTGAGTTAGGGGAAAAAAAAAACAGATGCTTCAAGGCTTACACTAGTCTGTTTTCCCTTGATATCATTGCTTGATATCATTGATACCTGCATTGTACCAAGAAGAGACTCAGAGCTGAAACCAATGTTCAGTCCTTTAATTCCAAGGCTGAGAGATGCAGTTGGAAAGACACTGCATGTGTACTCCCTCTGAGGAGAGCTGATCGCTCCTGCTTCACAGCTTGTTCCCTCTGGCTATCTACATTAAGACAGCTTTTGAAGAGATGGAGAGGTTGCCATATGTAAAGAACCTTATTGTGAAGGTCACCCCATCAGGTGGGAGGAGAGACAGAATGAGGAATTCTGGTGTCCCAGAAGAGACTGCAAGCACAGTCCTAAAGGACTATTGCAATTAACTCAAAGGAAAAAGTGTTTTGAAATCCAACCAGAGATGTGTTATTTTCTGGTATTTTTCTCAAAGAAACACAGCTAGGTCTGAATTTAAGGATTCTCTTGGCTATCAGTCATTTCTCAGCAAAATTCCAATTATGCCTGTACAGAGCTGAAAAGCAGTGCTAAATGGAGACTAAAATAAATAAAGCGGGACAGTAATGCTGTCGCACACCTTGCCTATGAAACCATGATGGCAAATACTGTCACTAACCCAGACCCACAGGTAGGTAAGAGGATCATACCGTATTGCAGCACTAAATCTGGGTAGACAGAATGATTCTGCATTAACCCATTGCTACCTCACACAGTCTTAGATGAAGAAGCTGGAAGGAGGGAAGCCAGTCAGCTTGTAGGATGTGCTCGTTGATGAAAAAGACAACAGCAAGGACCACAGCAAACAGCCCAGAACACAAGTGCTGTATTTCTAGGAAAACCACAGAGTTGCTGACTCAAGCAACATTGCAGAACTGCATGTTGATATATCTGCAGAAAAAGTTTTTGTAGGTCAGTTGCCAGATATTTTGCAACTAGTTTGGTTAAGCTCATTACTTGACCTGGGTGTAAATTAAATTCAATCCACTTGGCATGTGATTCAAGGTATGGATACATGGTTTTAAAGCCTCTCAGAACAGAGATTTTAATTATATCTTGTGCATCATAGCTTCAGCCATGAAGCTATTGGATAAATCAGCACTTACTAAAACCTTAAAAAAATATTTCCAGTCAAAGATATCAAACTTGTACTATTTTCACAAATACTGTTTAATGACTGAAACCACACTGTTGAATTTAACAAAATTTTTCTATTCTGACTGTTACCTAACAGCTGCTTGTACTGGAATAAAACCTGTAATGCTATTACCAATAAAGATTACCTCCTTTCCTTGGAGAACCACTGTACCAATTTTTTTGTATTTTAGATATTCTCCTAAACTTTCAAATCTTTTCTCCAAATCAGGAAAAATCATACCTAACTTCTATTCTCCATTAAACTGTCTCTATCGATGCAGATTTAACCTTTTCACTTCTGTATCCTATAAGCCATCCCATAAGCCATGTTTCTGATATAATGTAAATTTACAACTGCCACACAGCTAGACAGGAGATGTTATGGAGAACAGCATTACTCTGTGCAACTGGTACCTTTCTAGGTCTGAAGTTTTAGCCTAGAATGTATTTGTGCTAATTTGGTTTTTAGGAAAGCCTGCTGGAAAGGGTATTGAAAGCATTTGAGAGGTGGTGTGGTTTAATCCTGGCCAGCAACTAAGGACCATGTAGCTGCTTGCTCATGCTAACTCCTTCCTGGTGAGATGGGTAGGAGAACTGGAAAAAAAGAAAAGTAAAATTTGTGGACTGAAATTGATTAACAATCAAAATAAGCCAAAGTAAAATATAATAATAATACAAATAGTACTACTGCTAATAATAATAATAATGAATAATAAGAAAAGAGGAATAAAACCCAAGCACAATACAGTTGCTCAACACCCACTGATGCATATCCAGCCCCACCTGAGCAATGATCAGTCCCTTCTGTGTGACTCCCCCCAGTTTATATCCTGGGCATGACGTGCTGTGGTGTGGAATACCCTTTTGGCTAGTTTGGGTCAGGTGTCCTGTCTCTGCTTCCTCCTGGCTTCCTGTGCCCCTCCTCACTGGCAGAGCATGAGACCTAAAAGTCCTTGATCAGGGTTAAGTGCTACAGAGCAACAACTAAACCATTGGTGTGTTACCAGCACTGTTCCCAGACTAAAGCCAAAACACAGCACTGCACCAGCTACTAGGAAGAAAATTAACTCTATCCCAGCTGAAACCAGGACAAGAAGTTAATAAAAGCTACTGCCCTTCCTAACATGCTTTTTAACACAGTTTGACCCTTTAAAGTCAGCTGGTCATAGAAGACCCGTTTTATGAACTGTAAGCAATTATATTCCAAACCAGTGAAGTCAAACACCAGGAAGAAACCAAGTAATTAGGCACTGTGGAATCTTTTCTTCTCTTCCTAGGTGACAGAAAGCAAGAAGGTTTCTAAATACAGACTGTGCGTGATTCTTCACTCTATTATCCCAGTGCCGTGCTGCTGGGTGTCTGCAGATGTCAGAGGTACAGAACCAATGCATTGAAACAGAGAAGGGAGCCCTTTTTAATGCTCACTGCGGCAGTAACATTCATGGAGTGTGTGGTGGCATAAATGACAGTGCAGCTTAATAGCTAGCCTTCCTTTTTTTTTTTTTTTTTCTTCATTTTTCCCTGGAAAATCACCATCAGAAGAAGATGAAGCAAAGTCATGTAATTTAATAGTGTCTGAGCTGCAAGCCCACAAGTGGCAGCTCTGTCCAGAACATGAGGTTTGAACATACTGGGGGGCAGAGGAAGGGGGAAGCAGTGATCTAATGAGGAGAACTTTTGCTGCAATAAACAAATAATAATTGCTCATTTTTGAAGTCAGCCATTGCTGAGACCTGTATTAGCATTTACAAATACATGGAATCAAGAGGTGCTGTAATGAATTCTACCCTTTTTGCCTCTATTTCTGACTTTGATTCTGTCATGGCAGGTGGCCAAGTTTTGAATCCTCCTTTTAGCAGATAGGCTAGATTGTAATTTTTTCACCTGTTGACATGGTGAGAACCATTTGATCCCTTCAGTATAATGGGCTATGCCGTATGCTGCTTTTTACATGGAAAACATGCATTCCATATAAGTAAATTTATATCAAAACATATTGCTTTGCTCTCCAGGTTTCAGGATTGTTACAGCTCACAGAGTGACTAGCTAGGAAGGGTGAGAGATGTAGGTCAGGCTCTGGAATGCAGCACTTACTAAGCCAAGCCTATACATCTTCTGTCCTCGCAATGAGGTCCTAGTAATATTAAATTACCAGGTCTCTCTTGCTGCTTTCTGTATTGTATTTGTTTGTTGTTTTTTTTTTTTTCCAGTGTCAGGTTATTTGGATAAATTTGCACTTGTGAATTCTTCTGCCCAGCATTTGCCCTATGGGCAGTGCAGTGGATGAATGGATTTTTTTAAGAGTGACAAATCTGGAAGGAGTTCCCTTTGAAAACTGTTTAACAGATTGCAAATGGTGAATAAATTATCACAGAAGGGAACTTTTGAAAAGAATCTTAAAATTCCTTTGGTGGTAAATTTTCAGCTAAAGAAATATAGCATATACAGATCCATGCTCACAAAAAAGCAAGCAAATCCCTGCCAGGAAACCATGTGAAGTAATTAGGACTTTTTCTCCCTCTCCTTTTTTTTTTTCTTTAATTTTAATTATAACAAAGTATCTTTCACAATTTCCATATCACAGTAAAGATGTGGCTTATCTCACTTAATGTTACCAGTAATTAATTGATTTGTTTAGACCTTCTTACTTACGTTTCCCATCTGGGTCCCACTGACACAGCTTTTTCCAGGACAGTTAACTCAGACTAAATATTTGTAAAACCTGTCTTTGAAGTGGATGCAAGGAAATTATTTTGGCACAGCCTCTAAACAACAAAGGATGCAGTGACAATATGTTTCATCCTTGTGAACTCAGTGGGGCATATTTGACTGTGTGCTTGTCGTTTCACAGAAAGAACAGCCCACAGTGGTCACAGCTCTTAGAGATCACTGTTGTTATAAAAGCTGTCATTAAGCTGGGATATGAGCTGTAGACATCTGGAACGTTCCTCAGCTGATTTATTGGCATTGTTGTTCTTATTCCCAGGTTCTCACTCTGGCTTGCTTGCTTTCTTCCTTCCTGCCCTCCCCCATCCCTTGGTCTGCTTTGTTTTTTCTCTCAAAAATGTCTGTAGGAGGTAGATCAGTCTCAGAGCAGATTATCAGAAGACCTATGATTCTGAAACACCAAAGGTCAAATCCAAAACCCAGTGGATTATCCTGATTAACTGAACCCTGTGCCCTAGCTCTGGGGCAGGCTCTAGAAGAAGGAAATTTGCTTTAAAGCTGTATACAGCAGAGCTTGGCAGTGCATTTCATCCCTGTATAGCCATGGGATGTGCTAGCTGTGTTCCTAATGATGAGTTTCTTTGTGATGGTAGACACCTCAGTGATTCTTTCAGAGAAGCAGAAGGTAGGTGTGCTCTTTCTGTAAGCTGTTGCAGTTCTTCATTACAATTGCTTTGTATTAGGGCAGAAGGGGAATATTTGGTTTCGAATTGTAGTTAAATCTTAAAAAGCATGGAGATTCAATTATGATCAACATTCAGAGGTTTATAACCTACCCTAGCTGTCTCTCATCTGATTTTATTAAGACTTTTAAATTGCATTGCTATTTTCCTGATTCAGGCTACCTCAGTTATTTTTTTTCCATTTTGATTCTGATTTTCTTCAAAGTTCTGGGAGAAAGATGAATATTGCAAGAGGCATCCATAGAAGTGGCTTCCCCTTCTACACAAGGAGCAGCCTGCTTGAATATCATCTTGGCAGTAATGCATGAGACAATCACAAATCATTGTACAATATTGGGTCTAATATCAGCACCTCAAAATTTACTCAAAACCAACTGATTTGAAAAGAGTTTTCTCAATTTTGAAATCTGTTGAGATTACATTCCAAGAAGAAATGCAAAAGGAAAGAACTGCCCTGCAGTAACCAGTGGCCACTTCAATGAAGTTCAAGTCCTGGGCCTTATTTAAGTAAATAAAATATTGCAATCTCCGATACCAAAAAAAATAAAAATAAAAATGTATTGGAACACATATAATGCTATGGATTTTAAGCAATTGGCCATTCTGAAGGCTTTACCAGTTGGACAAGATTTACGTCTTGATTCTAAAATTTTTTTCCTAAGAAATGCCACACTGAAATGGGTCAAGCTTTTCATCAGAAGTTTTAACTTCAGTGAATAAAAATCTTAGAGTAAATTTCTTGCATTTTCTGATTACCTCTAGTCTAAAACTTTCTCCTTCTAGGCAAATCCTCCCAGCTGAAGTCTCAAGCAGAAGTAGTTCTGTCAACAGCTTTGAGAGACTGAGAATAATTGTTATGCTCACAAGGTGCAATT
The DNA here is from genome assembly GCF_028554395.1 of Pezoporus wallicus. Classification (NCBI taxonomy): domain Eukaryota; kingdom Metazoa; phylum Chordata; class Aves; order Psittaciformes; family Psittacidae; genus Pezoporus; species Pezoporus wallicus. The sequence goes on along the minus strand of NW_026642757.1, from coordinate 421,755 downwards.
TTCTTTAATTTAATAGAGATTTAAACCTGGTTGCATTCACATCGTGTACCAAGTCAAGTTGGCAAGACAGATCTCCCCAGTGCCGTATCATTTACGTCATAGCCCAAGCCCCAACTTGTGAAGCCAATGCTTTTTCTGAAACACCTTTCTTCAAAGAGCAGGATGGATTCCTCTGAAACTTGGACTACCAGCTAGAGAGATCTCTTATGTTCAAGCAGGATCCTGAATCTTTTCACATGGAGTGCAGAGCATTCCTGGCTTTCCCAAGGAAAACTAAGCCAACAGAACAAACACTAAAGATGGTAGCTAAATCCACAAAGGATTTTCAAGGTCACAACACTGTGTTACTCACTCTGTCTCTGCTTGACCATGCATATTTCTTGTACAGCAAGCATGTGAGCACTGTTAGGAACCAGAGAGCGAGCACAAGAGGCAACACACATAGCTGCTGGAAAAATATGAAATGCAAATTAAATGGGGGCCTAATTTTTAAAAATAGCTCTTTAAAAAAGAAATAGAACACAGACTTGAATCATAAGATATAAATTATCCCCTGTGACTTCTCAGTCAAGTCTTTGATAAACCACTTCCATATGTCCATCAAGTGCCAATATTCAACATTACCTCACTTCAAAATAATTGTACAAAGTTTATGACCATTACCCAAAGACATATAATCAAACCTGGCTTTAATTTTGCACTGTAATTTGTCCCCAAGCCACATTCCTCCCCAGGACCTAAAGGTCCCAAGGACCTAAGCTGGCTTTCCTTTCCCATGGAAATAGTCAAGCCTAGCCACCCCTGCCTGCAGCTGAGCTTGCCCCGGGGAGCTCCAGTATGCTTATTATCAGACAGTTTAAGAGGTTTAACTGGGGAACAGCCAGGTGCCTGGAAATATAGGCAGCAGCTGAGCAGGATCTGTAGCAAAAGATCTGCGTTTAGCACTTCAGAACCTGAATTGACAGTAAAGATGTTCAGATAAAGATGCTCATTTGTGTAGGGCATTGCAATAAAGGTGTGGTTTAGGCTGGACCAGTAACTTAAAAAGTGTCTGCCACATTCTTTAACAAAAGCTTGCTTTTAAAATGCAGCACAATCTAAATTCAGAGGATTCAAATGCAAATCTATTGTCACTCCTGGGTCTGAAGAATAACTTGCATGCTTTTACCCAACATCAGCCTTTTGACATCCTCCCTTTATTTATTTGCTATTTTTGCCTATATGGCTAAGCGACACTTTTGAGTAATGCAAGAGATCAGGCTGGAGAGGCTGCTATCATTCCAAAAACGAGCTGCTCAACTTTGGAGCCTGGGAACAAGAAGCGTGAATACAGAACACCTCACTCAGCTCTGGTGGAGGGCACAGGAGGGTACAGCCCCACAGCTGAACTTCTTAGGAAGCACTGCTGGTAGCATATTAATGATTCTTTACGGTATCAAGAGAAGACATATTCTTAGGTGCATAAAGGGATGAAGGCAGGAGCCTGTGTCTCTGTGTGTGTGCATGAAAGGAGTCGGGTTTCTTATACTTGTTAAATTCCTTGACATTTAATTTTGAACAAGAGAATTTCCACAATGCAAAGGATCATAAAGGAACAATTTGTTGCTGTATGTTATCACTGATATTTCAGCGTGAATGAAAATTGCACCATTCGGTGATGAAAAGAGCAGCTACTTATAATAAGGAGCTCCATGGAAACTGAAATATCATTTACTAAGAAAGACTCTTCTTCTGAAGGAATTCAGAATGAGAAAAATGGTAATGGTGGTTGCCTCGAAGCATTAGTATTTTAAAATATATAAAAGGCTTTAAATGAAATTAAAAGGAGATGTCTTAACAATACTGCACTGCCATGAAGAGGGCTGTCTGGCAGAAAAAGAGTTCTCAGCAGAAACCTTGGAAATAAGGCTTTTGCTAAGGACAGCCTAGCAGTCTGGCTACAGCTGTGGAACAACCCATATAGCACACAGAAATAACTCTGGAAGAAATGACTAGGTTCTGACACAGAAATCTAGAAAACTCCAAGTTTGAGCTGAAATATGCCTTTGTAGCATGTCATAACCAGAGGCACTTGAATGGAGCTCAAATGGGAACTTTTCCCCTTTTATTACCTTCAGTGCTTTGAGAAAGGAAATATCAGTGAGCTGAAATCTGCTTGCTAAAACTTCGTAATGCTTGAACTACCATCACATGCATAAAGGACCATATCCAATTTCAGGGGGGGTTGTGCTTTTGGTTTCTGGTTTCTTTTAGGGAGTGTTGAAGTAAAGTCATGAAAAGAACTATACAAAGTCTTCAAAATTTTAATTTTTTTTTTTTTTAAAGGCTGGTGGTTTTGTGTCCAACCTGAAAAATCCTAAATATAACCCTTAGAGAACTAGTACTGAAACCCTTCTGCAAGTCAAGCTCCTGCTAGTTTGGATAGTGACATGAAATAGCCAGAATTATTCATCTTTTTCAAGAATCTTGGACAAGATGGTCAATGAGACTTGGGATTTTAAGGATGACTTATCTTTGCAATGGCACACCGCTCAGTGTACCCTCTGTCCACGTTGCACTACTCTTCCATGCTGCAATCATAAAATGAAAGTGATAATCATGGTTTACACAAAATTTACTGCATCATCTCTTATTCTGACTCAAAATCAACACATTAAAACCCATATACTGGTGCTATTGAAAAGCCCTACATTCTGGCACTCTATAGCACACAGTCCAGTACCACCCTCCCTGACATCTGCATTTGAAAGCAAGCCTAGAGAAAACACAAGCTCTGTAGAACAGGACAAGTTTATGTGTTAGTTTAGCAAAAGCAAGCTTGCAAGGGCTTGTTTCAGTAACCAGAATAAGCACAAAGCAGATGGCAGGATTTGGGCCACTGTGGGAAAAATTACTTTCTTAAGAGTAATAAAAATATGGAATTCATTGAACTCCAGGGTAGCTACTCTAGGACAGCATCCCGACTATGACAACGGTCAACATCATGCCCAGGTGGACTAGAGCTGGGACCCACTTGTGTCTGGGATAATCTGCAACTAAGAAAAAAACTCTCCTCATGACCTTCACAAGCACCAATCAAGACTCCTAAAGGGATTCTGCTTATTTTTCATATCTATAGAAATATTTTTTCCTTAGAACCATAAGAAGCTCATCATCTAATGGTGTTTTGCCCAATTAAAAGGAATTGCATGGTCTTCTATGCTCTTTTTGGATGAATATTTATTTTCTTCTGTTTTTTTCTTAGCAGCAGGTTTTTTGCTGTAATAAAAAGATATGAAAATCAGAAGCACCTGTCATTCCTTCACTGTAGGATGAATCTAATTTTTCTTTTCTCTAAAATAACCCGCACAGAAGCTAAACTTCTTGTCATACTAGGTTGCTCTTATTCTCTGTTCATTCTCATGATCTATGGAGGAGGTCTCTCCATCACTGTTAGAACTCTTAAAATGATGATATCGAAACTAGACTTCTAAGGGAAATTTCATTCCACCATACTTCAAAAAAATTAAATAGTGTTATTATATAGTCAATTTTTTTACCATGAACTAAACATAATGACAGGGTGAAGATGCAAATAACAGTACTTGCTCACAAACAACTGTTACATGTGAATGAGGATTGACATAATAGACCTCAGCAGTGCAACTTGTAAAATGCAGATTATTCACTTCACAACTCCTCTGGAGCCATTATAATCATATATAAATCCCCTTAGTTTACAGTTTATGAATGTAGGCTGTACTGTAATTTAAATGATTGAAAACCCTTATAGGTTGTTAGTTAAAAATATTATTTTCTTAAATAAAGTATCACTGTCACTGTGCATTTAAAATTCCAACATACTCACAGCCAAATATCAAAGTATAAGTAGCACTGTAAGAGACCTGCTTGCAGAACACCAGTACACCATTAAGCACACACATAAAACAGCTACACGTAAGGAACGAGTGTGCAGGGGAATAGGAATCTGAGCACTCACTGACTACAAACAACCTAGAGCCTCCTCTGATGGCAATTCTGTGATCACACAGAAAGGGGTATGTCATCCACAGGAAAGATACACAAAGCTGAATTGTCTTGTTTTGATACAACTATTACATATCTTAAATACAAGCCAGCTTTTTCACTACTTATTGAAGTGGAACAATCAAAGATGACAACCCCATTGAATGTCCCATCCACCAAGACCATATCAAAGTTAAGTAAGTTATTCTGCTACCTGAACCAGGTGGATTATATTCCTTTTATTGCATATGATAATACCATTGCTACTGATATTTTGATGATGCTGTTCTAAAGGATAAGTACTCTTGATGACATGGCACATGTCAATAACTGTGCAGTTGTAAAACTCCAGTCTGATGCACGTAAGTACAACAAAGAACATACCACCCTTGCAATTTTAGTATTTCATTCCTTTGGTTTATGCTCACATCTGTTTTTTATACCAGTAAAAGAAGCTATCTTACTTTCTCTGTCAGTTAGTTGCCAGCATCAGCCTATAGTACATTTAGATGATGCTCTAATAAAAGAGTTACTGCTAATGACATGCAAGATGTTGCTATAGTTTCCAGTATAACACCACTCTCACCTAATACCGGCTTAGCACCCTAACAGTTTTGAGACTCATCATTAAATGGGAAATGAAACAAAAGGGGCACAAAGAAGCTCATCCTCTTCTGCCACCAGGATGCACCACTGTACAGATCAGAACATCGTGCTGTGAATTAAACTAGCAGTCCCTGCCATAGGTAGCTACCCATAGGGAGTGTGTTGGCTTGCTTTTACAATTAACAGGAATAACAGCTGAAAGACTCCCCTTTTTTCTATGCAGAGGATGTAACTGACACTGAAAGTACCCATGAGCAGACTGCTCTACACCTGTGCAATTTCATGAGGAATTTGCAACTGGTGGGTTTTACAGTGAGATTTCAGTGTTATCAGGTCAGAGATTTTTCAGTTCTTTGAAACGCAGATTTAAACCTCAGACAAAAACATTAAGGCGAGTACTCAGATTGTCTCCCCAGTGGCCAACGCAATTGGTAAATAAGAACGACAGCATCAGAGGAAACCAGGCTTCCATTTTATAGTGGGAAGGGGAAAACCCAGGAGAGGTTTGCCTCCACTGCAGACCAAGATCAACACCAAAAATCATATAAATCACACTTGCTTTCTTTCACACAAGGCCCAAGATGATAAATGTGGAGGCCATGGAGGAGCCACAGGGACTGTGCTCTGTGTCAAAAGCCAAGCTCTGACCAACCTCACTTTGACATACACTTTGCCACATTACCCAGTTGTTAACCCAAAGCACTCTGATAGTGGTTATCAGCCAGCACAATCAGAGGTTTTAGGTATTTCGTTAGCATACAAAAAGGCAATATGTCATAGTTAAACGAAAAAACCCTTCTTGATCCAGTAATTCTTATGTAGACAAAATGTTTGCTGACTTGGCCAGGTATGTTTGGCACAAAGGACTCAGCGCTGTGGCTGACGTTAAGTGCATAGATACAGCTTTATCCGATCCCTATTTGGACAATTCGATTTTTTTTTTTTTTTCCTCATCTAGTTCTAATTGATTTAGTAAGTTCAGTCACTTTTCTACCTGCCACCAATGCTCTGCTGCCTCACCGCCTTTCCAGTAAATTCAGTCAAGTGACCTGCTTACGGACCACCAAAAAGAATGAAAAAATCTGAGAGCCTGGGACCTTCACTGCAGACAAGAGAAGAGCTAGCTTAGCCCTGGGAGACCCATGATCTCTCCAGTAAAATGCAGCATGATTTGCAGCTCTGGAGCATTAGCTGTACATCAGTCTTGCAAGAGACTTTTATTCCTGCAGTGGATGTTCTGTTGAGCAGCTCAGGGTTCCCTTAAAGGCTAAGAAAATTTGGGCTGTTCAGCCTTGAGAAGGCTGCATGCAGACCTCATAGCAGCCTTCCAATATCTGAAGGGGGCCTACAAGGATGCTGGAGAAGAACTCTTCATCAGGGACTGCAGTGATAGGACAAGAGGCAATGGGATCAAACTTAAACAGGGGAGACTTAGGTTAGATATAAGAAGTTCTTTACTGTGAGAGTGCTGAGGCACTGGCACAGGTTGCCCAGAGAAGCTGTGGCTGCCCCATCCTTGGCAGTGTTCAAGTCCAGGTTAGACAGAGCTTTGAGCAACCTGGTTTAGTGTGAGGTGTCCCTGCCCATGGCAGCAGGGTTGGAACTGAATTATCTTAAGGTCTTTCCAACCTTAACCATTCTGTGGTTCTGTGACTCTATAAAGAGGATACTGTCATCCTTCTGCACAGGTGCTGCTATGTCACTTTATGTGAGAGAAAAGGATGTTAAAATAGTCTGGCATGTATTTATGGAGGTGAAGATGAAGGAAAACACAGGGCAGTGGAAACTCCGAAGGTTACATAGTTTTGTCGTTACATTACATTAGCCTGCTGGTAAAACAGATTAGGATTTTGCCAGCTACCCCAGGGACACTGTGAATAAACGTTTGTTCTACTTCTTTAGCAGGGCTGATGCAGAGTAACAATGATTCATATAAACAAACAAAAAAGAAAAGGAAAAAGAAGCAAACAAAGCAAACACACCTTGCACTCAGCAGGTTATCACATCAGCAAGCACACAGGTCACAAAGGCTGGAGAGGAGAGACCTGCTCTCTAGCGACGGTGGCACAACACAAATTAAACATCCACCACAGCGACAGCCAGAGCCAGCATGTGGCTTATCACATCCTTACACCTCAGAGTCACCAAAGCTCCATGAAACTCTGAGCCAGAGGTACTGCAAGGCAGCCAGCCAGCTCCTGCAAACCTGGAGCACTTGAGGCACTCTGGGGAGACACCTCCGCCAGTGTGGAGGAGGAAGGGCAGGAAGCTCCAGTTGAGTTCCCTGAACTTTGCTTCCTCGAAAGAGGTGCCACAGTGTTGGCAGAGGATGAAAAACCTGATTGAGGGTTTGACTCTCAAGTGTCCACTTCCGTGTAGATATTTGCCTCTTCTGTGTATGTTCCACACAACAGCTTTACCCCCACCCAGTCACAACACCCTACATCATCTGTGTCAAATTAACAAAGGCAGTCACTTGTAAAAATCAAAGTATTAAAATATGCTCATCCCCTGAAGAAGCGATTAGCCTGGGCTCCTTTCTCCAGTACTCTTGGATCAGAAAAAATAAGCTTACACATCATGGCAGCCCAGGCACTTGCTTGTCCACTCATCCCATCAGGCAGCACACAGGAACCTCTCCCATCCAGCAGACACCTCTCCTTTGGTGGGAGCCCACCCAGATGATGTTTTCGAAACTATAAATAATCCTCAAAAAGTTTCAAGTGTCTCCAGAATTGACAGATTTAGTGCACTCATTTTCATTTCAGGTTGGGCTTTTTATCTTAAACCACAGGGTCTACATAAACAGAAACAAACATATCAAAGCAATGGCTTCTGAAGTATTGCCTTAATGTAGGTGCTGCCTCAGCAGGGAGACCATCTCACATTCTGCCTCACCCTCCTAAGAGCACACATACGAACACTGTTACACAGGAACAGAACCACTACTAACCCTGTGTCCTGACATATCAGTGTGGCATTATGGCCTTTGCCTTTACAATTTATCTTTTCCCTTTCTTTCTCCTTCCATTCTCCAGCTATGCTGAATACCTTTGATTTTTCAGGTGGGTGAGTATTTTCCTGATTTCTGTACTAACGTTTCTGCAATATCTTTATTACATTCTTGAGAAATAAAAGGAATTGAAATCAGATCCTATATCAGACAATTAGGGGAAAAAGAATAACAATAGCAGTATTTATTTTAATACACATATCCATAGCTAAAACCCAGCACAGTGATACTGATTTAACCCTGCATCTACAGCATTCATTTCTGTTCTTCCATTTTTCTGATAACTCTTCCTGAACACCCAAACCACATGTGCTATAAGTTAACTTTAACTGTATGAAATAGTAAATCATACTACAATATCAAAATCAAACAGAGATTAGACAGAAAAATACAACTACACTTTTGATGGGTTTGGTGTTTTTTTTTTTTACCTTAAAGCTTAGGTATGAAGTCTGCATTTCCTAGTCCTAAATGTTTCCATGGCCATCAGCTCAAGTTTTGTGCCAGTAGAAGCATTTTATAAATGAATATAAATGTTCTAAAAGGTAATTAAACAAGTGACCTTGCCTTTCTTCATTATTAGTCTCCTCAACTGTAATTTTATGAGGCATCCTTATTGTCTTAATTAATGATCAAGGTACATCTTTGAAACCTTTACAGACTCTATAGATTACACCAGCCTCTTTTCTAATTTATACATATTGACTGGCATATCAGTTTAAACATGTAGCTCTTCACTTCAATCAATTGCTAAACAGAACAATCACTGGTTTTTTCTTTTTTCTTTTTTTTTTTTTACATTAAAATAGAAGGATTATAAAGTGGAGTAGGAGACAGGAAGATTGGAGGTCAGCTGAACCAATTCAAATGCTAACTTGATGTTTAGAAAGCAGCTGCCAATGACAAGGTTCTGCTGTCTGAAAGCTGCACCAGAGGGTCATCTCTCTGTCTCTCCTGGTGTGGAATTGCTCCACAGGACTCGGCACTGTTATAAACACCAAAAAAACATGGGGTGTAGATAAAGCAAAAACTAAACATGAAACTGCGCAAGAGAAAAGGAAAAAGTAATAATAGCATATGTTGAATGCATGCCGTGTACACATTCCTGAACATATAGACTGTAAAGGTATCTGTTAGGTCAGTCCCTAATTACATGCTTAAGGAAAGCATGCAAGCTCTGGAAAGCAGTACGCACACACAACAATACAGCCACTATCTCTGACTGACTGCAGAGGTAAGGAAGACAAGGAGTGCCCAACGAAATCTGCAGCCTTTTAGTTATCCCTGCAGTGAAGCCTTTGCTCTCTGAGATCCCCATTCCAGATGACAGGTGAATTCATGCAGCAAGTCATCTTCCCAGCCCCTCTGCTGTCTGCATATATTGCTCTGGTGAATTCAAAGCACTGCTTAGACATGAAATGCATGTGTCAAAGGCAAGGCAGGGGATTTAGGTTTACAGAGTGTCTTTCTGCATACATCTGGATCATTCCAGACTCAGACTACATGGTACACCATGTTTTACAGCTGTGCTCTCTGTTTCCTCCCTCTTATGACACAGCACTGCTTTTGAGGAGGGCACACTGCACCCACAGGGCAAGGGACTTCCCGGTTTGGTAGGATAAACAGCCTGTAACAGGAAAAACAAGAACTCAAGGAATGAATCTGCATCCTCAGGTAATTGTGAGATACTATGTATGGTAGCTAGTATGCTGGAACTCTCAAAAATTGCAGGTCCAAATCCAGCTACCTGGATTTTAATTTAAGTTACTGATTCAAATTCAACCCTATTATTTTCCCTGTTTTAACTCAAGCTGCTAACCCTGTTAAAATTGCAGTTTCTTTTCTTCACTCCAGCTGGTTGCAAATCTTTTGTCGATTCAGTGACTCTCACCAAATCCTACCACAGACAGGCCCCAAGTATGGCTCACAAGTAAGTTGCAGCCCCTGAAACATTTGCATGTCTCACATCTTAAACAGATTGTCAAGGTTAGAGCATTTATAGCATTTACAGCATGTCTCATGGGGGGTGGAATGAAAAGGGGAGAAAGAAAGAGAACTGGACTTGCCTCAGTGCCTGCTGCTCCAGCACAGACTTTTCCTTCAAGATCATTTTACCTGTGTCTCTAAAAGGTCCAGTCACTGACATGCAGGACAGTGCAGCAGCAAAAGCAATATGCCCTGGAGGAAGTCTGTTGGCTTTATATAAAAGCATATTATCCCTTATGGATTGACCAGCATCTCCAGTAGGAATTAAGAGGCATTGCAAGAAAATCTGACTGCAGTACTATTGTGTCCAAGATAAGATCATACTTTTATTTTCAATACTTCTCCCCAGCTTTGTAATTGGTTTTGAATCCAAGTTGACTCAAACTATCACCAAAAATTAGCTGAGGTCAGGTGCAAGATAAAGTAATAATTATTATTTCCTACCAACAAGTTATATCTAGGAAGCGTATCATGTCACAGCTAATGCCTGTGCTGCCTCCCACATAATACTCCATCAAGCAATTCTGACCCTGATTTTGTACTCATGGTCTTCAAGTGACACAGTCTGGGAGACCCCTGTATACCGAACTATAGGATGATTAAAGTCTCCCAAACTAGGAGTTTTAGTGAAATATATATATATATATAAGAGCAAAGCAACTCAGAATATTTTTATCCCACTCATAAGAGAGTGTTTAGCTTGCAACACGAGAAGAAGCAACATCCTTTAATTAAAATAAACAAATAATTCATGAAGAGCAAAATATCAGTTTCTATACTGAGATTTCAGAAATCTGAGCCCACCAAAAGCATGCATTCAAGACTGAAATGCTTCGTTTCAGAAATTATCATTTATAGAAAACTATAATGAATGTGTTGACCATGTGGGGCATTTAAGCAGTAAGTAGTTAACAAGGTTAGTGAGAAAGCAAAAGTAAAGGCAAGTTCATTTTATCAAGAACAGTTTCATTCTGGTGAGCCATCTCCCCTATGAGCTACTAATTGTTTCTCCCTCTCAAACACACACAAATACTACTGAATTACATTCTTAATTAAATGCTTTTTCATACACTTTACAAACAGCAAAACCCATGTTTGGTTTTATTAAATATATTTGGCCTAGTAAATTAATTAGTTTTCTCTATTTAACAGATTCATCTCCATATGAAAGGATTTTATAGTTCTGAAGACATGATTGTGAATCTATTGCTTTACCTCTTACACAGGGTGCAATTAAATTGTGGGAAGTGATGTTGGATTCACCAGTGTCTGGACACCTTACCTTCCGGGATGCTTAGCAGATAACTGAGGGGAATTTAGGTAGCCTGTTATGCTGTTAGATAGAATAAAATTTAGAGAGAATAAGATTGACTGAAGTGACACATAAAAATAGTTGGAGGGAGGCTAATTACAACATCCTTATTCTATCATGGAGAATAAGTACTCAAATAGAATAATAACCCAAGACACAAATAATATCCTGAAGAAAAAAAAAGCAGATGCTCACCTAACTGTCCTGGCTTTCCCTTTAAGGTAATCTGATGAATTTGCATGAGCAAATGGGTTTTACAAAATATTTGACAGATTAGCATTTGTCGTTTTATATTGTATTCAGATAAAATATCACTACATTATCCTGTAGCTTCTGCACTTAATATTTGGCACCGTAGCCTGACATGAAGAAAATGGAGTCAAATGTATCTTTTACAGGTACGTGAAACAGAATAATGTAAGAAAGATTTCAAACTCCAGGTACCAAACATATTTTGCTTACATCTAGGTGGGACACCTGCATCCAGTGTTACACTTGAAAGGAAGAAACTGTACTTATGCCCACCTTTTTTGTAAGAAAAGCTTGTCCAAAGTTTATTTAAAAACTAGACTACAATCCCATGGGGAACACCCCCAGGTGCTAGTTACTTGTGTAGGCACCTACACACGCTTCCTTGTTCCACTGATACCATACGAGACTTTACAGGACCTACAGAACCTACACCTAGGGTTTGATAAATCTGCTAAAGGCTACAGTTTAAGTAATAGTTGTGTAGATTTTTAAATCCAAATAAACTCCTTTTTGGTTCCCCATAGCCCATGGCTTGCCCCTGACCTTAGAAGGACATAAATACCTCAAAAGGGAAGCCAGGAGGTGACACCTCCCACTCCATAAAGTGAACAGACAAAAGAAGGGGAGCAGAGAAAGGGAAACACAAGGAGAAAAGATGAAGTAATCTGCCCTCCATTTTCACAGCAAGTTTGTGCCTGAGCCAGTTTTCCCGAGTCCCTGTTCATTGCTTCAACTACATCATCTGTCTTTCCTGAATAAAAAGCAGTGATGAGGTGTGTTTGAAATGATTGACAGCATCACTGCAGGGAGATAAACTTCTGACTTTATTCCTTTTCTGATGCCTAAGATAATAAATATCAACATTAATGTTCCTCTTTAGAATAGTTTGCTATTAAATTCTAAAATAACAAAAAAATAACAAGGAGGCAGAAAAGGCAGAAAAGGCAAAGGCTTCCATTCTCCTAATTAGCATAAAAAATATTTTTCATTGTTATGATTACTGGGAATGAGTAGGGTCTAGACTGGTAAGTGAGAAACAGTGCAATACAACTTTCTGATTGATACTGGAAGGGAGTGGAGGGATGCATCCTAATGTGAAGTGCCAAAATCGTATAATCTTAAACAGCTAGGGAGCTGGAAGAGTTTTAGTGTCTTAGCCACCATTCCCCTCCCATCTATCTGCACCACTATAATGCATAAAAACCTTAAAAAAAAAAAAGTCACTAATACCATATTTCTCTCAGTCCTCATAGATGCCAAGTGTGACTTTAAACTTTAATTAATACAAATGGGTGGTACACATTAGATTAATTAGACAGGACACTCACATTATTTAAGCCCAATATAAAATCAGTTTCTGTCAAACATTTTGATATCCTGATTTTACAAAAAGTCCGATGACATCAAGCTTTGGTGACATGCTATACATCTACTGTTTCTCAGTTCCATACAAAAGAAGGAATAAATGAAGTGAGAAGAACACTGGAAAAATTTAATAGACAAACTGACTAATCTCAGACCCCAAGGTCATAGCAAAGCAATTCATTTCGTGGCTTTTCAACAGCACAAGACATGATTTATCAATCTGAGACCAGGCTTATAAACATTATACATCTCAATAATACGTTCTTTGCACTGTGTAACTTTTTAAACAATGATAGATTGCCTGGGCTGAACCAAAGTTATTTTACAAACAGAAACAGAATATATATGAATGAAATGAACCAATAAGGGAAGGGAAAGAAAAAGAAGGAAAAATAAAAAAAGGAGGAAAGGATTATGCCAAATAACAGTTATACTGCTATGCAACTGTAAAGGAATCTTAACTTTTTGCTGTAAAATATATTCAGAAAACATGCCCTTTAATTATCTCCTATCTATCATTTTGTAGAACTGAAATGGAAGACCACTAAAGGAAAAATATTTCCTAAGTTCAGCAACACTAACAAAAATTTGCACTGCCAAAGAAATAATATGACTGAGTTAAAGGACTGTGAATCAATACACCTAGCTGCCCACTTGATCACAGACTGCCGTGATGTCATTATTGAGTTCAAGTCTTAGTCTCCTTTCCCTTAAAGTGAAATAATATTTTCTTTCTCTTCCAACAAGAGCCTAATCTTTAGGTGAAATGTTTGGGTTCATCATCTGCTCATCCTGAGGATGAGGAACATAGTTTTTTTAAAGTAGGATTCCTTTTGGCCAGCATCCAAGGCAGTCTGGCCCTAATTTTGACAAGGCTCTGAAGACATTGCTGTAATGTAAAAACATTCCTGTGTTATTTTCTCATATGGAGTCCACTGAAATTCCTGACAAACTTGAGCACTGATCCTAGGCTCTGCTCTGCTTTTCCTGGGAAAGGAGGAGGGAAGTACTGTTTGGGCATGAGCTGCTTTTAGCATCTTTATTGAAAAAACATTGTCTTGAGAGTACAGAGTGGATGCTTGAGAATACAGATGAGCTCAAATACTATGTATAAGAAATGAGTTTGAAAGTTCAACATGCTTGATTTTCAGTCCACTAAATTTACTGCTCCAGGCAACACAGCTCCTGTCAATTTTCAGGTGACAAATTCTCTCTCAGAGACCCATCAGTTCCTTCATTCACTTATTTAGACAATAAAATACAACCTCAGTTTAAGTAGGGCTGATCCTTATAATGTAAGAAAAATCAAAAAGATCAAAGCTGCATGTGATGTAGCTGTATGAGGTTATTTTGGTGAAATTTTGCTTCAAGGATTTTTCATGGAATCATAGAATGGTTAGGTCTGGAAAGGACCTCAAGAAATATTTCAAACAGCAATCACTAATGACCCAGCATACATGCACAAAGCATAATTTTCAAAAGTAAAAGAAATTTGTTGCACTTCAACTTTGTTCCACATATTCTTAATACTAAAATCATTTCAGACTCTTTTTCAAAAAGATTGTACTTTAAAGCACCTGAGCACTGCAACCACAGCTCCTTGTAAAACAAACACCAACACTGTGTTGCTTCAGGTCCTAATAATGCTGTATGAAGGAAGCACTTTCACAAAGAGGAATAAAGAGAATGAGTCCAGGTTTAAAAATGAGACATCAAAAGGGAGTTTAGCAGGAGACCGAAGCAGCTTTTACGTCTTATGATAATTGAGGTCATAATAATGTCCCTTTTTTTTTTTTTATACAAAAGAAGGGACTGTGATGTTTCCAAAGTGAGAATTCAGCACTAGTCCCAAAAATCTGTTAAAAAAATAATGGCATTCTCTTTCAGATTCCGCCCTCCCCCCACCCCTTTTTCCATTCTCCCTTCTATAATTTAAAGGGCTCTTCCTCTTCACTTGGCTCATTTTCACTCTCAGCTCTGTCTCTCCAGGATTTCATATCACCTAGCTATCTCAGTGCCTCAGGCCCATAGTATTCATCTTATTTATAGACCTAAATCTGCAATTTGTTGCACCTGGACAGACTGCTGCACCTACACAGACTCCCACAGCTTTCAGGATCCATTTCTGCCAGTACAAACAGCAGCTCTGCTGGAACACAAAGGCAGCTTTCAGCTGGGCAAGGTCGTGAGCATCTCTCCACCCCTCCCCTGCTTCTCTCCTACGTTTCCAATGGCATTCACCGTACTCTAGCAAGCTCTCTTGGTGCTGAACACACAAGAGCAAACAAAGCAATCCCTATCTGAAAAACTTTAATATCTAAAAGTGTATGTTTTCACCTTCCTGTGCATTAAAGGATATATCCTAGGGCCCTGACCCATCTCTCTCTCACCCTCCACAGTACCACAAAAGTGGAGAGGGAGTCGAGGATTCACCACATAAAGAGGGGCTTAAAGCCAGGTCTACACAAATGCAGGTCCTTGGCAGCTCTGCTGTAACTCCTCTCTCTGCTAGAGCATTTCTCCATTCCCCTATTGCAACCATGTTATTCAAGGCCAGGCTGGATGGGGCTTTGAGCAACCTGGGCTAGTGGAAGGGGTTAGAACTAGATTAGATGATATTTCAGGTCCCTTCCAACCCAACCATTTTATGGTTCCAAGAATCTATCCTCCCCACAACTCTTGCAATACACTGCATTATGTGTTTGTGTCATGGTTTAAGCCCAGCCGGTAACTCAGAACCACACAGCCTTTTGCTCACTCCCACCCTTCTTCCTCCCCATGTTCCTGGAGAGATAGGGAGGAGAATCGAAAGAATGTAACTAACTCCCACAGGTTGAGATAAGAACAGCCCAGTAACTAAGGTATAACACAAATCACTGCTGCTACCACCAATAATAATAATGATAAGGGAAATAACAAGGGAAGAGAATGCAACCGCTCACCACCCGCCAACCGATACCCAACCCAACCTGAGCAGTGATCTAGCCCTTCCGGGTAACCGCCCCAGTTTGTGTACTGGGCATGACGTGCTGTGGTATGGAATACCTCTTTGGCTAGTTTGGATCAGGTGTCCTGTCTCTGGTTCCTCCCGGCTTCCCCTCCTCCCTGGCAGAGCATGAGACTCGGAAAGTCCTTGGTCAGAGTAAACATTACTGAGCAACAATTAAAAACATTGGTGTTATCAGCGTTGTTCACAGGCTGAAAGTCTGTGAACACAGCACTGCACCAGCTACTAAGAAGGACAAAAATGACTGCTACTGCTGAACCCAGGACAGTTTGCTGCAGGATGGTTAATGTGGGGACGATGCTGATCATTCATCTCGGTACCAGCTGTCAGTTACTCCAAAAGCTTCCACACATCTGGAAATACACAACTGTGACTGATTCTCAGAAAAACATTTACATTGGCACACTCAGTACAGAAGGCATTACCGTGCTCACCTCGGTCACTGTAATTTGTGTCTCTAACCACTAACAAACATTACAAATTGCACACCTGGAGCTGTTACAGACTCTATGTAGTTCAAGCTTATACTTCCTTCTTCCCTTTTAAAAACAGCTACATAATAGCTCTGCAGCACTATATGCAACCTTTAACATAAAGCATACAACAGGAATGAAAGACAGGAAATTGCCTCAAGCTGCACCAGGGGAGGTTGAGATTGGCCATTAGGAAAGATTTCTTCACCAAAAGGGTTATGAAGTATTGCAGGCTGCCCAGTGAAGTAGCTGAGTCACCAACCATAGAGGTATTTAAAAGACATGTAGATCTGGCACTTGGGGACATGGTTTAGTGGTGGTCTTGGCAGTGCTGGGTTAATATTTAGAGCCAATGATCTTAAAGGTCTTTTTCAGCATAAACAATCCTAAAATTCTATGATCTTTGGTAAAAATATGAATAAAAAATAAATTAAAAAATGAAAAAGCAGTTGAGTTCTAATGAATGCCTACAATAGCAGAACAATAGGGGCTCAGCTAACGTCTGCGCTGTTTGGCAGGAACTGAAGCAGTTGTCCCTGGGATTAGTCTACAATATTCCCTTGCCCTGGATGCTTAGGAATGATGGTGGAACAGGTCTCTATTCAGCAGGAAGTCTTTCCAAGAGAGCCATTCACAGCTGGCAACTGGATAAAAACAATATTCTAACTGTTCAGTTTAATTGCTTGG
This sequence comes from Pezoporus wallicus, assembly GCF_028554395.1. Lineage (NCBI taxonomy): Eukaryota > Metazoa > Chordata > Aves > Psittaciformes > Psittacidae > Pezoporus > Pezoporus wallicus. The sequence goes on along the minus strand of NW_026642757.1, from coordinate 405,049 downwards.
TTTGGGTTAATAGAGTCCACAATTCCTATTCACAGGCGATGCAAAAGTCTCCACCAGCCCAGCTGGTAGCAATCCAGTTGCCCTGCTATCAGCGGCTACTTATTTAGCAATGTTTGAAATCTCAACTTCTTCTACTATATATTTATGCCTTTACTTGGATTGTGATCCCAGGCACGCTGCTGTAAAACCTGGGCATCTTCCCTTATCATCTCAAATTGCAACCCCGGGACAAAGAGTGATGAAGTGAAGCTATAATAGCTTTGCCACAACACTGCACAAGTAACATTGAGGGTTTTTTTCCAGAGCCATCCTGGAATACCCTGAACCCGACAGGCTATGTGGCTTGTAGTCCTGCATCCTCACTAGCAACATAATTAACTTCAGCAGCAATCTAAGGTAACCGGGAGAGCAGAGAAGCTCTCCCTAGATGGTAGGCAGAAAAGACAGTGTCTTCCTACTTCACATCCCAGATGCAATGAAGAAAACCCCAAAATCTAATCCATATCACTTTTCTTAGCTGTGATACAACATGCTTCAGTGGGTGCTTAGTTAAAAACATACAAAAAGAGGAACTATGCCTCTTTGTCCTACACAGCAGAGGGCACAAAACATTCAAAAATACAACTTAAACCGCAAGACAAAAAGTCAGCATAAACCACAATAGCTGTAATAAATATTACCAATAATTTCACTTAATTGTCATACAGTTAAGGGGACTGCAGAGACACATCAGTGTATGAAAAGTCCCAAGGGGTGGTAGGCATGTGCACATTTAATAATATTACATAGTATTAATGGTAACCACATGATAATTTACAAATTATATTGCTTCTAGCAAATACTTTTGATCACATCACCAAGTCTTTGGCTCCTAGCCCATCTCTGCAGAATTTCCTGAAGCAGTAGAAGACTTGGACCAGAATCACTTAACTCCTTTACTTATTTTCATATTTCCTTCTAAGTCCATTTACCATACAAAGATTTCTTAAAAGAAAAAATAAAATAAAATAAAATAAATAAAATAAAATAAAATAAAATAAAATAAAATAAAATAAAATAAAAAGTCCCAGGCCTAGGAAGCATTAGCCAGCTGCTCACCACTGAGGCAAATTACTTGTGTTTTACTAAAGCACAGCTCCTAAAAAGGTGTTCTTTCTGAAGATTACCAACAAAAATCTCAACTGTACACAGGTATCTGTGTTAATGATTACCAAACACAGTGTTAAATATTAATGTCGTATCTACCTCCATTTGTCTGGTTTCAGCTTCCAGTCATAAATACCTTTGTATACATATCCTGATCACATTAAAGAGCATGTTAACACCCAAGCCCTCTCAAAGGCAATGAAACAATAGCAATCTGCCAGTCTTTCTGCCATCCACATGTTTAATCACCAATGTCTTTATAATTATTTTCAGGTCTCTGAAGAAAACACCGAACAGCACTGGGCTTGGTTCAGACTTTGAAGAAACCAGCTAAAAAACTTCTGCATGCTCCCTATTTTTCTTTAGATGTCTCAGATACGTAGCTTCATATTCTCTGCATGTACAGTGCTTGGGTGTTTTTAAACAGTAAGTTCTTTGGTACCCAGTCAGGCATCTTATTTTAAACACCTAAGAAAATGTCGTCTACCCATTAATTTTTAATCAAGTACATTGTTAATTTCCTCAAAGAACATAATTTGACTTGACAAAGAGTATTTTATATAATTTCTAGAGAAGGTTAATATTATTACTGGCTCTCTGTATGAAAACATATCTACTAAAATAGATCTGCTAAATCTAACTCTCCCTAACAGGACAGCTTTTCTTGCCATATTTTACAGACAGACACTGGGAGTGTATTTGTCCCTGCTTTGAAACAAACTCCCACCAATATTCCCTCTTCGCTTAATTGGATTAGATGCTGTGCTACATGTATTCAAGATCCTGCAACTCTGAGACACTTAAAACAAGTAGAGCTAAGTATTTGATTAATATTTAAACATAGCAAAACTGCCAAATATTGCAGGAGATAAGTTTCTTGAGCAAGATTTCCCTGACAGGATACCAGTAACTTCCACTGAAAGGAGCCACTGATAGTTACTTGTATCCTGAGGGGGTGAATCAGAGCCCTGGAGATCTACTTAGTTTTCTGCTTTCTGTGCACATAAAAGCAGAATACATAACAAGGTCATGACAGGCCGAAAATAGCAAATCTTCAAGCAGTTGCAATTCAAATGGATAGCAGATCTGCTGGAAATCAAGCAACTTGACCAGAATGCAGAATTTCTGAAGATCAGTGATTTCATAAGCATTTTAAATTTACAACCATTTCTCAAAAGTCAAGAAAAACATTAGGTACATACTTCTCAGGGTTTTCCACTTCTTCAGTAACAAAATTGAGGTAAAACCTAGAAAAGAATTATAAAAGCTATTAGAAGGGCTTGGTAGATTTGATTCTGTATTTCTTTCCCAAAGAATCAAGAAGATGCCTCTAGTTAAACACCACTGTCAATTATAGACGACTTTGCAGACCCATGATTTGGGTTAAGGGGAGTGTGAGATTTCACGTTCCCTCAGCCCCATGCCCAGGAAGGGAATTCTTAGAAAAGATAACAAAGTAGAAAAAAAGACAAAAGCTCTCCAGTGTCAGTGTGGAATTATTTTTTTCCCCTGGCATACTAGGCATATTACGGTTTACCCTAATCTTATACACAAATGCACACACATACCCTAAAGCATCATATTCCATTTGTGGTTGTAGCCTTGTACAGTTTCAGGTTGTATTGGCAAAAATTCTCAGCAAGGTACTCAGCAAGGACTTATTTACAATAAAAACAAATGAGGCCTCAAAAAAACCCTCCTAAAACCAGTATTTTGACACTACTGTGTCATACGCGATCACAAACCCAGGCTGCTAATCCTGTGTGCTCTCACACAGCCTCCTGTACAAGTTGCTCTCTGGTCATATTCCAGCAGCATACAAGAGATAGCTATGTATGGGAATTCATAGGAGCTATTCAATGGGCACAGCCTTGCATACAAAGCAACTGTAAGCCTCGAGGTCACTGAACCCTCTGTTCTGCATTTATTAGCACTAGGTCTGCTCATCACTGGATCATACAGATGTGCCTGGCTCAGATGTGGGCACAAAGTCACATCCTGGCTAATTAAACAGAGCAGTCAATACAGTGCTTATGCTGGCTTTCTGCTTTTATGCAGGAAGGCAAATGATATCTGACCCAAGAGTGCTACAGTGAATAAACAGATGGTACCTGAGCTGGCAGAAAGTCTGTGGATCTTTTCTCCATCACAGGTCTTGGAGCAGATCTGGGTTAGCGGAACAATTTCATGCTGGCTTGTGGTTTTGATAAAATATGATTTTGTGACTGAGCACCAAATGCTGTAAAAACTAGATTTGCCATTTATAGAACCACCCCCAGTACTTGTTTCTAAACTTGATATTGCACAGAGCACAAAAAAAAAAAAAGAGGTTAGGGTAGTTCAAAGGAGAAATGGTTTTCAAAGAGTAAGACATTCAGCTACTTTTTTTTCTAGCCTTAGTCCTGTTCTAGACAGAAGTAACCTGACAGCCTGGCATCAGTGATGCAGAGACATGCTTCCTTGCATTCTTTTCTCTACTTGTCCTTTTTCACCTAGCATTTTATATATCAGATAGTCTACACTCACTCTTCACATGGATGAGCCCACACATACATAAGAGATAACACCTTTGGTTTGTTCTTTAAAGCTGTGTCATTAAAAGTTAATAGCCTCATAGGCTATGCATAAAACTTTGCCTACATCCTCAGACATAACCCCAACACTTGTAACACTCCTTCACATTCAGCTTATTGGATTGATTTAGCCCCATGAAACTGTTAGTGCAAGGGTATTGACACTCCACTTAATGGTCTGCTCTCCTATGCTCTCAGGCAATCAATTTGAGCTGGTGACAAAGACAAATAGGCAGCTGGGAAGAACCACTAGCCAAATTAGCTCTTTTCCTGCTAATTTCTTTTATAAGTAGCAAATAAGAACCTTGAAATAAAAGTCAGATGGTGCAAAGGAAAAACAGAGATTATTTTTATTGTACGGATTTGGAACGTTTGGTGGAAAATGAAAAGAAATGGGAAAGAAGAAACAGAATAACAGTATTTTTAATGTAGCATCTTACAGCAAATAAACTATAACTCAGCGATGAACAATATAAAAGTGCTTTTAGAATTCCCTTCATACAAAAATGTACAGTTAGGTTAAAGTTTTAAAAGTGAGAAACCATCACATGTATGGATGTGAGAAACAAAGGCAGTTATATGAGAGAGAGGGAAGAAGGTAGAGACTGTCTGCATAATGAGTTCAATTTCCTTGAGGCTTCAAAATACCAGGCTTTCATATATATATAGGTAATATATTTATATCTCACAGATAAAGGGTTTAGACTCTCTTGGATTCCCCCACCATCACCATTTAACATAAAAGCTCTGTTCAGTATTTCAGCATGCATGTTTATAATACTCCTGCAATCTGGGAGTTACCGACAGACAGAGAACTCAAATGCTCAGTCCCTTGTCCCTCCAAATTAAATATATAAATCCCTTATCTCTCTGCCCTCACCTTTTTATGCAAGATGAAGGGACTTGGCTGCCTGTGAAGCTATGGAAAGGAAAGGGAAGACCTGCAGACAAAGCTGCCTCAGAATAAGCCCACTCCGTTCACTGTAGTTGTCTTTTTTCCCCACACACTGCTGCTGCAAAAGTATGCTGGCGCTGTGTAGTGTGGAGCCCTCACTAAGCATGAATAAATCGTAAGGCAGATTCAAAGCAGCAGTATCTTTCAAACCAGCTGCTGTGTACTTTGGTGGGGAGAGGGAAAGAACTTGAAATAAAGTTCTGAGTAGGGTACTTGAAGACAGATTCTCATATATTTGCTTACAGTCAATAGCACTTGACTTCCGCAGAAGCCAGTTGCTTTTCTTATAAAGTGAGGTTCAATTCTCCCAGAGCAAAAGGCATAAGAATCTGTCATTTTATCTTGTTTTGTGGTCTATACTGATGTTATCATGGTTCTCATTCTTCAAATACTGCTTTTACAAAGCAAAGGCTGAGGTCCACACAACTTTGTAACAGTCCCTAGAATTATTTTTCATGTAATTACATTCTTGCTCAACAAAAATTAAAGCTTCATTATCTCTTTTATCCTTTTATCCAGTTACTTGATGAAAATTTAGAAACATCCCTTTCTTGTTGCCTTTATTCCTGGTCTTAAGAACAGAAATAAAAGTCTGAGGGTTTGTTTTTCATTTTTTTTAATGTTCAGAGCATGTTTACTTACTGCACACTGGAGAAGAAAAATCTTTCCCTCGCAGAGCTGCTTGCAGAATAACTACTGAGCATATGGAACAGTGGTGAGATCCACCCTTACTACATGATGCAGTTCGAATATGTTGCTCATTTCTTCATATAAATAAATCTCCTCATTAGAGCATATATAGTGTTTATTTTCACGATAAATACTCACAAGTTTCAACAACTTACCAGCCTGAATAGGCATACATTCCGGAGTAGAAAGCAAGTGGCAATCCCATAACACTGGCATCATTCCCCGCAAAGGCATTTTTAAAGTGCTGTGTTTCTCCTGTAACATCAACAAGAACCATATTGAAAAATAAGCTCTTTTGTCATCTCCTACTTTATAACAAATAAATATATCACACCATGCAACATTCAATCACCCAGCAGTTCATTAACTTCCAGCTCTGCCCTTGACCCTAATTCTGACCCAACCCTTGCAGCTGTAAGCTGACACTGACTGTAAAGGTTTTGTGGTGTCACTAAGTCATGCAATAGCAGAATTTGACCTATTAGTCTGTTTTCAAAGCATTCTGAGCTTCATGACACTCACTTCACTGTCATCTCCAGCAGTGACTTATACCAACACGGAAGAGCAGAATGAGCTCTGTCTTTTTATGCTGTGGAAAATCTCGCTTGTTTAACATTTTAATCAGAAGGAAACGCTGCTAATATTTCACTCAAAAAAGAGCATTTTTAAGGTAAATAAACCCAGTATCTCTACCGCTGAAAGATTAGCAATTCCCTTTATAATTAGTATTGTGTTAATATTACGCTAAGAATTACAGACCTATAAATGCAAACATTTAAGAGTTACATTGTGCTTTTACTCATTTACAAGGTCCGGTATGGTTTCTAAGACCTCCCTACAATATCCCAGATTTCATGAGAAGCAATGATCCTCCAGTGAAAAGGAGCAGGAAGAAACAGAATTCATTCAGACTTAAATTAACAATAGGTCAAATCCTCTAACCTTTACTCAGTTTTTACTGAACCCTCAGTCTAAATTCCCACCAAAGAAGGGGCTTTTTGGGTAAGGGAAGAGCTGCAGCCAGAGGTAGGACCCCAGTGGGGAGTCAGGAACACTATCCAAGCTACTTAAGGGTAGCAAACCTCATCCAAGCCTGGGTCTGGCCTACTTCAAAGGTCTAGGAAAAATGGGGCAGATGGGAACAGAGGGGCATTTTGCACATGAAAGGAGGTAAGGCAAGAGGCATTGCAGCTGCCAGAAAGGAAGTGAAAAACACGAAAACAGAAACAGTGACTCAGTAGAGTGCTACACAGGAAAAGTTTTATTTCAGAGTCTATTGCTAACCACAGAGAGCCGCCTGTCCCCGAGCAGCTGAGCTCACCGCAGAACCTAGCGCTGCCCTGTTGACTCAGGCAGGAGGGTTTGCACAGCATCACAGAAGAGCATCCCAGGGACACAGCCAACAGCCATGATAATTTTTTGTTAGATGAAATCTGCCACCAATTAATTAAAAAGTGCTCCCCGTTCTGGCCTTCTGTGCTGAATAGCTTCTTGGGCTCCCTGTAGTTACTTTCTAGCGTTATTGTAACGACAGCGAGCTAGGGCCTCTCACCATTTCACAGCTGCTGCTGACAGGGATCTAATGGAAAAGCCTTTTCAGGTAGCTGAGCGTAAAACACTGAGAAGAGTTTTTCTGCAGGCATGGCTTTACCCAAACACCTTCCAGAGAGCCAAAGGAAGGCCTCCACGGCTGTGTTCGTGCTGGGTGCTGCTGGGGAGAACAAAGGTGTGTTTTCACACTCCTTGCTTATACAGCAACACTGATAAAGTCTGTAGAGTCATTCTGTCCTTCCAAACACTTCTGATCTCCTTTCCTACGCTTGGGTTAGCCCCAGACTATTGCGTTTAGCTGTATGCTTTTTTTTTTTTTTCACTTGGAAGAAGTAAAGTGTGCCTGCAGCATGAGCATCCGGTATTTGTAAGCAGGAAGCCCATGAAAGCACTCTCTGACTACAGTTTCTCTTGCCGGTACAGCACCTTTAACTTCACAATTTACATCACCAAAGTGATAGAACCTCATCCATGATACTGTTTCTTTCATATATTCCCCAGTACTGAGCCTCCTGAAGTACCAAGCAGACTAGGCACTAGACCAGTTAAAGGAGACATACTCTGCTCAAATAGGAGTGTGCTCTGGGGAGGGATATACCCATCTGTCATTAAAACCCATCCTGCCCCTGCCACAAAGTTTACACCAAAGGCAAATTACAGAGAAGAGCAATCCTGTTGCTTATTTAAAACATGACTGCGATCTGAATAGACTCATTGGCATGCTGAAGGAAATACCAGTTCATCCCAGTGTAGTTCCACTTCAAATCAATTACACGACAGTACAAAGCTTCAGTTTAAGCAAGCACAGACTAATTAAGAGATTTTGCTGCTATAAGCATTATTTGGTGGAGGCAGGTGGGGAAAGACTGAGGAGGGTAAAGATAAAAGCACTTTAAAAGCGTTTACTTTTCATTTCATACCTCTAATTAGCTGGATAACTCCAGGGACTATAATTATCAGAATTGCTACAAGCTTGCAAAAGGTAAGGAATATCTGTATGCGGGCACTCCAGCTGACACTTGTGCTATTCAGGACCATCACCAGCGCTGCAAGGGGAAAAAGCAAAATCAGAAAGAAATAGTCATGCTCCTGAAATCGTCACAAAATTCTTCACCAGCAGCGAGGCCGTACACCCCCTAGATCCTGATGCATTAAAGGCAACACACCCTGATAACCTTCAGCTTCAGCTGGCTCCCTCCACACAAAATTACAGCTTCATTTACCCAGAATTGTTACCTGCTGGCAAACAGCTGGCTGGCAGGGGCCTGCCTTGAATAAAAGAAACTAATTGCCCAACCCTTGTCACTCCAGATTTCTGTACCAGTGCCACTTTGAGTGGAGATCTGCATTTTCAGAAAACAGTAACAATTAATGATCATATTAAACTCTCACACCCACATTTAGCCCCCACATAAATCGGTCACTCACTCACTACCTTATTTACCTCTGCTCCTCTTTTCCACGCTTTCCCCTCTCTTACTGCTATACCATCAGATATACAGGAAGGCAAGAGTGCAAGTAGCACGCCCATCCTTGCTGGGAATTGGTGAAGAAATAGAGAGTTTTAACTTTTGAAAACAAAGCCCAGGTCTGCAACATGTAGAGAGATAAGTGAGAAGGACTTTTACGTCCTGTCTGCTTGGCTGACATCTCCTTCCGGGTCAGGGAGGGCATCTTCTGGCCTTTACTACAGCACTGACTGACAGGAGGACTGTAAGTCTTATCATTTGAGTGCCAGTTATTCTAGCTTATTTAAACTATTAGCCTGGAAAAACATAATCAGTAAAGGAGTTTACATTATGGGTTTTTTTTAAAGTACCTAAAGAATGGAAAATGTGAGTCACTTCACTAGATAAAAAGTCCTGTTCCCTCTCTGCTGCTGGGAAAGGGGAACATAGTCAAACAAGTCTGGTGACTTATCTCCTCTTTCCTGCCATCATATGGAGCTAATGAATTAGCTCCTCACCAGAGTTCTCCCATACTTCAACCTCTTTCAAGAGCACCGATTCATCTATATCATGAGCCATATCAACACATCCTGGGGCACATAAAAACTCAAGCTGCTATCTCCTGCCAGAGTCTGGGAGCTAGTTTGAACGAGCTGGCATTGTAAATCTGGCATGGTACAAACTTTCTGGCAGCAAACCACACTGATTTATCCCAAGTCTTTTGTACAGATTCTGTTCGCCAGCAAGGCCAAAACATACATATCAGAAAAAATTCTCAGTTTAAACAAAAGTTTAATGGAAAAGGAAGAAAATTCCAAGTAATCTGTATTGCAATGTATTTTTTAGATACTTTTAATCAAATAAAAATTCCAGGAAAAAAATATGAAAGTGTTTCCTGGAATTTTTATCTGGGAGGAGATGCCCCCACTCTCAAATGTGCAATTTACAAAAGTCCATATATATTTGCAACATCACTTAATGCAAATTTTTCACCAAAAGAAGATCTTAAAGGTCAAAATGTTTTTCCAGTTCCATATTTCACCATATTTTGGAACCAAGGCATTCTTACCTAAGTCATGAAGTAATCAGTTAAACTTCTGCAAAGTTCCACTTGAGATAGAAACACTTATTTTTTGCTTTATTACTTCCCTGCATACCTATACTTGCCAGGAAACAGAAAATCCCAGGGGCCTGATTCATTACTCTGTTGTCCCTGACGTACCTTCACTTTTAAATGCTGAAAGATCTCTTTTGGTTGCTGCTGAATATTAGCACTGATTGAGGCTCCTCCTTTTTTCCCAGGGCTTGATTACCAGGTAGGTTAACAATTGTCATTTAAGCAAAACATATTCAAAATATTCACTAGACCAACAGCGTTTCTTTATGAAGGACTTATAACGACAATCCAATGCCATAAACAAGCACTGGCTTATTTCAAATTTCTTAGAAAGTTCAGGATATCATACCTCTTTCCCAGAAGACGAAGCCCAGTCAGAGACCAGGCCACAAGAAAATATCAAGGAAGAGTTTAATGTGTAAGAAAATATCAAGATATTGACATCCAGCTTATTCAGAGTTCAAGCTGACTGCAGCTGTCTGTTACTTTACACAGGTCAGAATAGGTAGCATGAGCAGCCTCCCTGCAGAGAGCCCCCCTCAAGGTTTTCTAATGCATCCGTTTCACCTTTCTGATACACATACAAGAATGTCACTGCATAGCAAACTAGTATAAACACTAAGGTCAACTCACACAGAAACTCAGAACCTTCCTTGCTGGCAATCACAGCCCCAGATCTGTTGGAGAGCTACACTAGCTTGAAAATAACAAATGCAGGCTGGTTCCGATCACAAGCAGTGTTAAAACTTCTCCATTCCCAACTGTGAGCTCAAGCCAGCCAAATATTTCATCTGAGGCTTTCTAATGAAATAGTGAAAGCAAAATGGATACCGCAAGGACCTTCATTTAATTGGGAAGCTGAAGGGACCCTACACCTGCACAGTCCAGTGCACATGCCATTAGTTTTGATGGTCCTCTGTCAGAGTAAGTCCTTTGGACAACTACACAAATATTTGTTCAGGTTCAGGTTGCAGGGCCGGGACTCAAGTTCTTATAAGAGTTAAGACTGATTTGGTATTTTGGGGAATTTCATTTTATTGGACTTAATAGACTACAGGAATTTACAGCCTACTTATTTAGTCTTAGCAGCTGTATGCGCACAACAGACATACAAGGATATAGGGCTTATATTGTTACCATGTATCAGCGCCATACTGGTTGTATTAGCAACTGGATAGCAAAAGGAAACAGAAGAGTCATGAAGAAAGCTGCTAAAGACCAGGAAAAGAATATGACAGCTGTGCCAGGATTCAAGAAGGAAACTGTATCTTGGGACTGTAGTCATTATTGAGCACATCACTTCTATGAATAGGGCCTTATGGAGATACTTCAAGAAACTGATTGCAGACACTGTGATACAGAATCACATCAAAGATCAGAAGGAAGCAGAAACTCCCCAGACAAAAGGACAGTGAAAGGAGGACTCATGTCTAACTTTGCTAACTAGAAGTCAAGCATCTAGCATGACTGCACCCCCAATGAGGATACAGTTACCTCCAGAGGATGAATAACAACTCTTCCAGATGCCCATCTCAGATAAGACGAGTTGTCTTCAGGAAGCATCTCTTCCCCTCTTTCTCCACTATGGGGAGCATAGACAATTACCTTAAACTAAACACCTAACTAAAAGCAAAATGAATCCTGACCGATCAGAATATAAAGGGAAAATAAAATGGAGTTCATGAACAATCAAACACAATAGTAACAAGAAACGTATTGCTTTTCATAATCCCTTTTCTCCACACAGCCACAGCTATAGCTGGATAAAAAAAAAAATCTAATGGGAGAACTAACAGTAGGCATTACATTCTGGCCTACTTTTCAAGACTATACGTACCACTGCCTCAGCAGGAAACCAAGGTAACTGCCCTCCCCTCACTTGTCAGGCTTTTAGGATCTAGACATTCACACATAGCAAAAAAAAAAATACCCTCAATTTGCAGATCCTAATGTGTCAATTAAAACAGTCACAGGAGGCACAAGAGCACCCACCAGAGCAGGTTTTGCTATCCCTGCAAGCCAAGAGATGTCTTAATTTGAACTGCTTGTCTGAAAACTGTCAGCAGTAGAGAACAACATTGGCCATGACAGGGACAAAAAAAAGCAACTAACTATAGACTCACGTACACACCAAATTTATGCCAATAAAGCTTTGGGCTGGAGTATTTGCCAGCAAGCACTGATAGATGTATACAGCTGACCTTTGTTTTCAAGCATAACACTGCCTCTAACAGCCATAGTTTTTAACAGCCTTATATTTGAGGGGTTTTGGCAGACCTCAAAAAAAAAAAAAAAGGGGGGGGGGGGTGTATTTTATATTGTTGTAGTGTAAAATGCCCAGAATACACATGAATGTTAAAACCTTAAAAACACGTGCAAGTTGTCTCAAATTTTAAGAGCTGAAACCTGTTTATCTGCTTTCTGATATAGAGAAAAGATTAGAATAGTTAAGATTGCTTATCTATTCAGGTTACATATTGATAGTACAGTTCAATACCTTTGCACAGTATAATTTATCCCTTCCTGTTACCAATATATTTAAGTTTGCCATTAGCAGAAGAATTGAAAGATATAGATAAAGCAATATACGAATAGGGAGGTTTTGCACTGTCTACCACCATGCTTTGCAATCATGATAGGATGTTTCTTCATTGTAAGAAACAATAACTATGCAATCTAGCAGTTTTCACATAAACAGAAAAATGAATTTTTAACTCTTTCTTCTAAACAGACCATCTTCAGCATCAGAACAAACGTGGACATTATCCCTTCTGCTTTGTGTTCTGGGGCTGTTGTGTCCAACTCAAGCAAAGCTGGCATTTAAAAGGTCTCTCCTCCCGCTTGTATTTTCTTCAGCTGTCCTTCCTTACAACTGGGGACATCCAGGTTCTCTCTCTTCTACCTGGCCACTTATTTTCATAAAAATTGTAGTAATTAGATATCTCTGAGCTGTCTGCTCTTCTCTCCAGTACTGACCAAGATATTCATACCCAGCATTTGCCTAGGCTTTTTTCCTTCCAGAGATACACTTGAGAAATACCAAGTGAATAAAAGCAATTTCTAAGTTTGAAAAAAACAGGCAGCCTTTGCTTCAGAGATTCAGAAAGCTGGGGTATCTGCAGAGAACCTCCACACAAGCATCCTTCTCTCTACCAAGCCCCTGAAATGCCTGGACTGTTTGCTTGGTTGGTTTAATAATTATATTTAAAAAAAAACCACCACAAAACAAAACCCCAAGCATCATACTGTGGAACAAAGATTGTTTGAAATTCCTCAGAACAGAGATGATTTTGAGGAGAGCTTTGTGCCCAGTGCATACTTTTTTTCCTATAAATACAAAACCAAGAACGAGGGGGTTTTTAAAGGTTACCCTCTCCAGAAGTTCCATTTTAGGTCTCATCTGAGCTACGTCTTCTCTGCAGCACCATTGTTCCTTTTGCACCACAGAGACACTGAGGTGGAGTGGTGGGGATCAGAACAGGCTGTAGCCCCTCCATGAGAAGTACTTGTTTGCAGCTTGCAGAGGAGCAACAGCATTTGCCATTCTCCATCACAATTCTGGTTGCATCCATCTTGGGTAACCTTTTAGTAATAGGATTAAATTGCAGAAAAGGAAGGGGCGGGGGGAAAGATGTCTTGTGACAAGGACAGAAAAAAAAAAAAAAAAATCAAGCCACAATATTAGATGAGGTTTTAGAAACATCCGTGCTGGAGGTTTTAAGACCAGGTTAAACAAAGATCTCTCAGAAATCTTTTAGATACACTGATTGTGTTGGGGGGGCAGGAGATCACCTGGAGATTTTTCAGAATCTCTTCATGCCCTTTCTAGTATGATCAGAAATGACAAGGTAAAAACTACAGAACAAAGTCTCACACAAGGACAGAGTTTAATGTTGCTTCCCGCTACCTTTCCCTCATGCAATAAAGACAGATATGCAATGAACATTCTGTCATGAGGTACAAGAGGGAAAAGGGACCAGGAGATGATAAGAAGACAAAAGGCAGTTCACTTCCTGATTAACTTAAAATTCTCAATGGAAGCAAAGACTACCTTTGGCACCATTAAACTGGATTATTCAGGGCTCCAATGTGTCTGCTCAGCTCAACACCACCTTAATTAAAGAAAGTTCTTTACTGTAAGGGTGGTGAGGCACTGGAGTGGGGTGCCCAGGGAGGCTGTGAATGCTCCACCCCTGGAGGTGTTCAAGGCCAGGTTGGACAGAGCCTTGGGTGCCATGGTTTAGTGTGAGGTGTCCCTGCCCATGGCAGGGGGGCTGGAACTAGATGATCTTAAGGTCCTTTCCAACCTTAACTATTCTATGATTCTATGATTACCACCACAGCAACTAATTCTTACCCTATGAGAGTAACAGTCATGTGTTCTGGGATCCCTGAGCTTGAGTGTAGCATATAATCAAAAACTACTACAAATGAAAGTCCACTGTAGAGCATACTGCAAATAAAGATCAAGCCTCTGACATGCCACTTTCTTCCTGAGTGCTGTCCCATTCATTGCTACAAACTTTGTATAAAGAATCCCTTCTTTCAGTGACATGACACCTCATCCTACCTGCGCTATGCAGACCTGCGCTCACCATAGAAGCACTCTGCCGTAAACTCCTCTCTCCCTTTATGCTCTAATTATTTCAGTATAACTCCATCCTCCCCGGCACTGCCGCCCAGCCACCCCCTCCCCACCCAGTGCTACTTCTTTGTTTAATTACTTTGCAATGCCCTGGCTCATCACACAGATTTTCAATTAAATTAAAAGCAATAAAAACCTATTTTGAATTGTTCACTTATTGTGCTTGAATCACATGCACTTAACAAAATGCTTTGACGGAGTCCTCACTTAAAATTCCTTCTGTCTCAGTGATCTTGAAGTTACTGAACATCTGTTTCACCCTTATCTTGCACTGAAATATTTTAGACAGATGTAGCTATAAAAAGTCATTGACCTCAAAATTTAAGCTCTTAATTCAATTATTCCTATGAAACCTATAGTGTGTGCATAATTAAGTTAGAAAGAAATGTGGTCACATAATGATTTTTTAACACTCTGGGCAGAAGGGAACTCTTGTCAAGAGAGTGCCTACAAAAAAAAACACCGTAACCTGGAGACTGGAAATTTCAATGTCAATTGAACTCCCTACCCCAAAGAAAGAAAAAGGCATCTGAACCTATTATTGTGGAAAACTGAAGGGGTCTCCTGTGTGCCTTTGATCATTTTGCATGTCTTAATTCCTTTTTCCGGTCCTTTCGTTTCTGAGATGTGCACTGACCAAATTGAAAGAAACAATCCCTTACTAGTTACTCAGGTCTACTCATCACTCTTCTCCCAACACAGTTGAATACAAATGTGTGCACACTTGTGCAAGGAGCATCATAACCAGGGACCAGACAGAACATGAAAAAAGCCTCTAGTGCTAAAGACAAAGTGCTGCAGAGTCCCATTTGCATCATGATTTGTGCTTTCTTGTTTCATACCCACACCAGCCCAGGTACACTGTAAAGTTCCTGGTCTCAGGGTAGCCTGCATCCTTCCACTGGAAATTATTGATTGTCTCTAGCCCTACAGAGTCCTTTTCACACTAATTTCAAAGTCAGCAAGAGTAAGATGAGCTGCTTGTAACAGATATGCATTTTCACCAATCTTCACACCCTTCTCCCAAAGTCATCAGTTGGGTTTCTGCTTTCCAAACTGCAAGTGCCCCAATAAGTTTTATTGCTGTGAAGGACAGAGTGGCACTAGGGATGATGATCTCCTGTTGCCTGTGCTCCACTCCAGAGAACTACATTTCTTCATTGGCATTATACTTGGCACTCAATTGCCTCCTAAAGCAGAGGTAGAGCAAAGCACTTAAAATCAGGCAGTCATTCTTCCACATCTCTGGCACTGGCTCACCATCTCTTAGGGACTGAAATTGCTTACACAAAAGTAATGAGAGTTCTGCCATTAATTCAAGTGGCAACAGGACCAGCCTTGGCGATAGATTTTGCCTGCCATTAATAAAGGCTGCTATTCTCTTTACGACTGTGCATGTTCACAAACACACATACCCAGGCAAAAAGTCACACCAATGCCCTTGACATTGGACGCACAACACTTCTGTAATGATTCATACAAAACAAGTAACTGTTCAGTGTTCAATTACTTCCCTCTCCCCCAGTTTATATCTTCTTTACCCTTCCCTTAAACTAAAATTAGATACTTACTGATGCCAACAGCTGTAATAAGTTTAATTGCAAGTTCTGGGATTTCACACTGCATAAAGAAAGGTTCTAAAATGTAACGTCCAAAGGCCAACGATATCACTGCTGTGGCAGCAGGGCTAGTGTAACAACAACAAAAAAAATCACAAAGTTAATCCACAATAGATAATATCCTTATGGGATCATGCTTTATTATCACAGAGCTGTGAATCATACTTAATATTGGTGGGTGCTAGTAACCTGCTGTCATGTACTGTGATCTCTGAATGTATCAGGGAACCATAAGCAATTTAGTTTTGCTCAGCTGTTCTGATCTTGACAGCAGCACTTCTTACCAGGATTATTCTTGCAAATTCCATGCTGTAAAGCAGCCATAAACAGAAAAGAAAGGTATCAATAGAAATCTTCATTCACTTGCTCAAAGTGAACAAGGCCAAAATTAGATTACATGGGCAAAACTCCAAGTAAAAGTCATTGAGGAGTGAATTTTAGTGGCCAGTTATATCTCACCACCCCTCAGACACAAGCAAATTAATTTCAATCAAGCTGAGAATTCTGCTATATTGAAATAAGTATCTCAAACCTACTCAAAGCTGTTATTAAAATCTGAGACCATGCAACAAATGAATGAAAATGGTATTTCCTAAAATGCAAACAGAATTTGTTTCTTTTATTGACTGACAACTTCCTAGCACTGCAAGTGAAATCAAAATTCCTTGAAGCACAGAAGGCACCTACCATGAAAGAGAGAAATGTGAAGGCATGCAGTTGTTGCCTTTACCAATTTGAAATACACAATGTTCATACAGCCTTTCTCTTTGAGATGCGCTAAAGGTCTGCCAGAAGCCTTAGCACTGGCACAATTAACAACAAATTATCCTGTGTCTCAGATCAGGCATTGTCTGCATATAACAGTTCCAGTGACCTATTCACGTTTGGTTTGGGAGGACACTTTCACCCTTCTCACAACAGCTGGTGGCTTCTGTGCTTCATCACCCACACAATAAGGACAAAAGGCAATACGATTCTGCCTTAAAGGATTTTTGTGTTAAACAAGAGTCCATGCAAATCGATTGTGGAAAAAAAAGATCCAGAGCATTTAATAAAGTAATGCCTCACCTTAAAGAATTAGAATAGAAATACCATTGCTAAATATGCTATGAAACAGTGTAAAAATTCTGCAGAGAAGTTATTATTCTCCATCAGACAATAAAGGAATTTTCCACAGAAGAGTTTTGCCCTTGAAACAGAACCGACTTTCTTAGTGTTATGACTCAACCAAAATGTCACACATTGCATTGAACCAAACTGCAGAGCAGTAAAAACCAGAAGTTTCTTCCTCTGAAAGTTTCTGTATGGACAAATCAGGGCTGTGGCTTGTGCATCCCCCACGCATGAGGACGTCTCCTCTCACTGGCCAGCAGCTGGCTTAGCAATTTTTGCCTTTGCTCAGGGACCAAATGTCCTCTGTGTTGGATTTACACAGACATTTTATGACTTTACCTGGGTGCAATATTTTTAATTTACGTAAGATCACCAGGCTTACTTCCAGCTTTTCAACACTTCAGGCTGCCAAAAGTAGTTTGAAGAGTCCTAGATCAGATGAAAGATCAGATCTTTGGAGCTTTCCCAGGCTTTTTTCCCCTCAGTCCCAGCTCTTCTTTCCAGAAATTGGATTTTTCCTTCTCATCTTAAGACAGGCCTTTTTAAAGAGGCAGTCGCTGTTATCCACACCACTATGTTTTTAAAAACATAGTTCCTAAATTATACTTCGCATAGCTGTGTCTCTCGCATTCACATGTTTGAGGGGAGATGTTGCTGGCAGCTTAGTCAGCCAGTGGAGGTGGAAGTTGAAGGAATGGGACATTTTCCTTTTGATCACAATCCTACGGACAGACTAGCAGCCCCCTCATTACTGTGAGTTCAGGAGTGGACAGGAAGGACAACAGCAGCTTTCTTTGAAAGGCAAGGAGCACAAAAAACATCAGCTAAGGAGCAGGCATAGTGCCCCAGCACATACCACAGGTGAGTCAGTCGCTTGGCAGCTTCCTCTACCCAGCCTATATGTAGCAACTACTATAGTTAATCACTACAGCCAATGCATTCACATAGTCTTATTCACTTGTTTGAAAGCTAGCCTCTTATTTTTTTATTTTTTATTTGTTTTTTTTTTAGGCACGTAATATACCTGCAACTTGACTTTTGGGGAGAAAAAATTTCCTACTTGTACTGGATGAGGAGCACAGTATAAGGTACACCTAAACTGCAGGTAATTCTGGCACAGTTTAATCAGTGTGTGAGCAGAGTTTAAGTGCGTCCTAGACTGTAAATAGTGGCTGAAAAGATATATGAGAGCAGGATATGCTGAGTCTGGTTGGGGCTTCTTTGCCAGCCTGTGGGTGTGATAATCCTGTGATCTTTCAGAGGAAAAAACAGCTTAGCTGAGAAGTGTCTGTGCAACTTCATCTATTGAAAAAAAAAACCTAGATACGTATTAGTCCTTAACTTCTTTGATAGTAGCAGCCAATTAGTTTACCAATGCAGGAGTCAGATATTAAACCCTACACAGAGCATCAGCAGCGCTGCTCTGATCATCACAAGTTTTAACAAGTCCACCTCGCTTGCTACCTCTCACATTTGATGATTAAAGAATTCAGTGACATTCCTTCCAATGCAAGATGATTATTTACTGGGTGTGGGGCAGATCATGGTGACTAAGAGTGTTTTTGTGACATTCCTGGGACACTGTAATATGTAAAAAAGCAATAATTTTGCAAGGAGAGGAATTTATGAAACCTGGTTTCTTGTTGGTGTTTGTGCCTACGTTCATAAGGTCTGCCTGCCTAGCAAGGTGCAGGTTAAGAGGGGGATATTTCAGACTCTTTTCTTGATCCTGGGATGTGTAATGATATAGATACGATCACAGCACTGTGATTCTCACAGTTTAAAAACAGATCTGCTCCCTGTCTGGTTTTCCTTTTGTCAAGAAGTTAATAGGGTTAAGACATCTGCTCTTTCATCACATTTGATGGAAGTTACAGAGTTAATGCGAAGTTTACTTTTGGGGGTGAGGATGTAAGGGACCATCTGACATACAAGATTACTTCCTCCGGAAACAAGATAAAGATCCTTGGATTCATAATGACTCAGCACTGTCAGTGCTTTTAAACTCAAATCTATGCTAGAACTTGTTGATATTATGTAAACATAGTCGTGATTTGAAATGAGGCGTGCACTTCTGTGACTAATTTGCTGATTGCGGAAGAGAGGGGAAAGGAGTGCTAACTAGCCTGAGGCAGGACTGGAGCATTCCCAAAGTTGTTTTATAAGTGAGTTGCCCCTGTTCTACCTGTAACAAGCCCTCCAGCTTCAGTGATACCATAAAAAAAAAAAAAAAAAAAGGGGCATATTTGAGTTTGCTGCAAAGATCCATTTAAATTACAAAAATATATTTGACATGATTTGGCATCTTCATATTGTAATTCACCTATACAGTGTCAAGAGCTGCAGGAGTCACAGGCCTTCATACCAAAACAATACTTTGAACATTCTAGATATGTAAAGAATTAACACTGCTTTATCTGGCCAGTTAGTGCTTTTCATAGTCATCAGGATTTAAGCTTTCCAACATCCCACAAAACCAAAAAAATGGGGACCTGAACTGACATATGAAGAACACGTGGCGCCCCAAATCTGAAAACTACTGGGCAATAGCTTCACCAGGAGTTATTCCTGTATCCACAGACAAAAGCAACTGCTCCAAAAGCCAGTGGCAAGACTGAGAAAACATAAAGGTGACTTCCCTCTTCCACTATAAGACATATAGACACAGACATTGGCATTACTTTTGACATTAATGGATACAGTAAGCTTAGAAAAATTAATGCAAGTAGCTGAATTTGTGTGGCAGGCATTTTTTTCTCCCCCATACATGCACGTCTCCTTGACTGTTTCAATCCTGACAAGCAAAATAGTGTTGTTGTGTTATCTGAAGTAACCATACTAAAAGAACACAGCTCACTGATCAAGGTATATTTGACTTGTTTTGCCCACCACAGAGTGGAGTTTTTTCTTTATGATTGAAAAGTGTGTTGCTGTCAGAAAAAAAAAAAAAAAAAAAAAAAAAACCACAGAAAAAACACAATAAACTTACCGAATGATGAGTAACTCAACCCAGACTCTCACAAAAGCAGGTAAGGGGCCAAAGGCCTCCAGGATATAAGTATAGTGACCACCAGATTTCTTAATGCACGTTCCTAATTCAGCATAGCAGAGGGCACCTGTGAGAATTAAACTTTGGCATCACAAGAGGTATCCAGAAATGCCTTTCAAAACTTTTATAAACAAAACAACAGAGCTGCTGTGGTATCACAACTACTTTAAATATATTTTAATAACTGTTTTCAGGCAATTAGGTAAGTTTTAATTCATTCAGCTAGGCTTGCAGTTAACCAAACAGTACATGTATCTAGTTACACTTGGGTGAAAAGCCACTGGAGGAACTGTTTGCTATCAAGACATTTCATTACTCACACACATCTCATGAAGAGGGACAATAAAATGCTGTGTCATGCCAGCTACCCCAGCTCCCCACCCAGCCACCGCTAAGTGAAAGCCTTCTAACACATTTGCTTGTTATCAAATAATGATCAACAGGTTACACTGCACATTGTACAATACATTTAACATGTGACCTACGGGTTCTAAACTCAGTCAGGTGGGCTTAGCTCGCAAACAGCCCATGTTTCTTTTAAGATCAGAGCCAATTTACACAGGGCGGCATTTGCATGTTCTAGCTATTGAGCAGACACATGTTAGCCAGTCTTTGCCCTCTTTACCTCCTGCCAGAAAACAAGTCATTTACGTTTTAAATAAAGCAAATATTCCTGCTAGTTCTTCAGCCTCTTTAAGATTAGCTCATTAAGTAGGTCAGCGAACCCCTCTGTCCCACTGAGTCAAAGGTGCGGTTTACCACTCTGAATGGAGGCTTTGTGTACAGAACAAATAAACTGGCATTCTTCAGAATTTAACACTCTTCAAAAGTACACAAAATTAGTAAAAATACGATAACTGCTGGCCTGTCACGGTACGCAGGCCAGCAAAAAAAACTTGCATTACAAATTTGTTTCCATTATGTTGTTTTTTGCAGCTCAAATTGTCAAAGCAACATCACGAGGAAGGACTGAAGTAAAGACTGGCAAGAGGGGTTATTAGTGTTATTACTATTTTGTTCCTTTGTATGCCTATACAGCTTAGTTCCAGAGGGAATTATTCCCCTCAGACCTTGCTCTAGCCTCCAGGGAGCTAAATTTAGATGGCTAAAACATTCACGTGGTGTTGGAGTGGAGTGACCCCCATCCCCAGCTGCTGGGGGCCATCCATAAAAAAACTCAGTATACATACATCATGATGCATGGCATAAACTGGACATTTACTTTTCCTGTTCCTTTAGGGACCCCTAATCAAGTATTTATGCTTCCAACTTGACTGACCAGGCACTGGTGGGACAGCAGTTACATACCTCTGCGCCCTCCACACAACCTATCACACAGCAAAAAGCCTTCTGTAGCCCTATTGGTTCTTAAGCTCCACTCTGTACCTTGACATCCAATGACAAAATCAGACAAATAATAGCAATAATCCACCAGCTCCCCTCTGGACTAATTAGAAACTTTTAAGGAACTTACCGAAGAGCGAGAGGATACCACACACTGTCCAGACAGTCAAGGACATGCCCACACTGCCCGTGTTCTTCAGGATGCCTTTGGGAGAGATGAAGATGCCAGCTCCAATGATAGTGCCAATTATGATGGATATCCCTCTCAAAAGTGTCACTTTCTTCTTCAGCACAACTTTTCCCTCCTGGGCTGGCTGTTCGCTGTCCATAGAGGGCAACCTGCCATTAGCTTGCCCCTGAAAGTAGCGTCCATTAGAGACCGTGGTTACAGCAGCCTTCCTATACATGCTACAGTGCCACCAGCACACGGACAGCAAGCACAGAGAAAAAAGTTTTCAGCAGAAACTCAAGACTTTTCCCCCCCCTCCCCTCTGTGTAGCCAACCACTTGGTCTCTTCCTCTGCCCTCTCTTATCTTTCCAGCTGCTCCTACACACAGGTAGAGAGCTCCTGAAGTGTATTTGAGCTTTTACTGCAATCAGAGCACTGCTCAGGAACACCTGCACTTTCACACTGCGAGCTGGTACTGCCCTATCATTGGGAACCAGCTCAGCTTCCGCATGGACTTGTATTTAAGCTCTTGTCATACCAAGTTACTCCAGCTGAATGATGATGTAAATTCTCCAGGTTTGCATCAGCCATTTGAGAAACCTCTGGCATTACTCAGCATTTCTCTTTTTTTTTTTTTTCCTTTTTTCTTTTTGAGCAGCAGGGGCATGTTGCACAACTGACCTGAGGGTGGTGGGAAGAACAAAGCACTCCCAAGCAAGCCGCGCCAATCAAGCTAAGCACATCACCCTTAACACCCCGAGACACACTCCCAAATGTTTTTAAAGCAACTCGGAGCCAGAAACAAAAGCCTGCCTAAACACAAAGCTGGTCAGAGTGCAAGGAGAAAAGAAATCAAACAGGGTACGTCATCTCTGGGTCTAATCCAATTTCTTCCTTGGAAAAACTCCTCTTGAAAGTTAAGTTTGTAGGGCTTAACTTCTGGTGTGGCAGCTGATCAGCTTCTCCCACGGCTCTGTTACTTACCTGGAAATCTCTACAGAGACCTGTACCTACCAAAAGAATACATAAAATCCCCCTTGTTGCCCCGAGTTGCCTAGCAACACACCCAAATCAGCCTAATGAACACCCGGGGTTATTTCCGTGGTACAGTAATTTCCACGCATGCTGTGTGTTTCTAGGATGTCAGTAAGCAATGCCTCTATGACACTTCCCCTTCAGAAATATTCATGTTTACAGCCACCTCTTGAGTGTGACCTGGCAGGAGGAGGAGGAGAATACCCCAGAGCTCAGGATCTCCTGCAGCTCAGGAATCAGAAAGTGGGTTTTGTGTTAGACCTAGTTCTTCTCTGACCAGATAAACAGGTAATCAGATGCATAAATACTTTTATCACATGACTTGATCAATCAAATTCAAACCTGAGAAATTAAAAAGGAGAGTTCTCATAAAACAGAGTAAAAATCAATAGCCTTCAAGCACTTGTAACTGAATCAAGGGACAGCCTGTGCAATATATGCCAAAGGGGAAAAATCCTTCGTAGCATAAATACTGCAGCTGCTCGTGACTTCAGATTAGATCAGTGCAAAGAGAAATTATTACTGCAGTTACTGCTGTTACTGCTTAATTGGGACCTAGGATTAAGGTGGGGGGAATCACAGTTAAAACATTTTATCATTTCAAAAGCAGGCACCAAGCTCAGAGCACTACAGTGCTTTCAAACTTATGTGAGAAAGAGATCCTGGAATATCAACACTCTGCAGCTGTAAACCTTCAGTGTTTTTAAAGCCTCCTATTTGCAGTCATAATTCACCCTTAGTAATTTGCACTGAGATAAAAGAAGGCATAAAAAAAAAAAAGCTTATCTGGTTTAAATGCACACAAGTAGAAACCAAAGTGATTACAGGTTTTGACTGCATACAGGTAGCGCTTGTCTATTTTCTGAGTACATCCTACTTCTCCCTCTATCTGCTGGTCCCTCACTTCTCTGCATACCTCACACCCCCATTGTCGCTGCCCCATGTGCCCAACCTTTTGGGGAAGCAATTGCCCCTCCAGCAGGTGCTGCAGGTGACTAACCATGGGCAGGACCTCCTCTGGTCACCCCAGAGTCCAAACCAAGCCAGTTTTCACAGCAGCAGTTACATGAAAACCCACAAGTAGGTGGTGTGCTATGAAGAATTGTTTTCCCCTGGTAGTACATTTCATAGGCTGCCCCCCAATAAGATTATAAATGCCTGAAGGGAATAACTAGATGAAATCACAACAGGAAAAAAACATTAACCACAGAACTCTGTTTGGGCTGACGACTTCTGTTTTAATTTTCAAAGGCTGTTTAATGAAGAAACACATGACATCTTACAATATCTAATACTTTAATCATTCTTATCTAATGCTTACACTATTTACATAGGAAGATGGGTCCAAGATCAAACCAAAAGCTAAGTAACCTCCCAGATGATCCTGAGGCAGCTCCCAGTAATTCAGCTATTCAGTACAAACACTGGACAGTATAATGGTTTTCAAATTTCATTTGATCACTCACCAGAAGAATGTATGTTTGCCATTGGACATAGCTATTAATGCTCTCCCATGAAAGGAAAAGGGTGCTTGCTTCTTCTGTGGTATAGGGATAACACACATGCAAAGCTTAGGACCATGTGAAAATCCCAGTGAAATTTCTAAGTTGGGAACTAAGGAAAGCTGGATGCAGAAAGCTCTTTTTCCTAAATACTGGCAGCTTGCCAGCGGTCACGCTATTTGCAGCCTTCCTGGTGAGTACTGTTACACTGCTTCTCAACACTAACCCCTAAGAATAAAGAAAGAAAGAAAGGCACTTTTTTTCCTTTGAGTTCCAGCCTTACTTCCACCCAGGATAGGGAATACTTCTTGGTGTTGGGGGATTATTTGTTTTATTCTGGAAATTTATAGAATTCTCTATCAGTTGAATCTATTCCTGAGGAGGGCACAAAACTGGAAAAGGGCCACCACTGTTTGCTGTCCCCCATTATACAGAATACTCACAAAATCTGTTCCGTTTTTTTGCAGTGCAACAGCCGCTTTCATTTGAATTATTCATCACAAAGCAAGGACTGTTTATCACTATGCAACAGTAACATAAAATGCTCTGTGACTTTTCAGAGAGCTCCTCTGAAAGCAAAGGGCTTAACCTGTCCAAGACTCAGCACAGTCCTGTTCTTCCATAAAAATCCACTCTGAAAACACACCAAAAAGATATAAGGAGCAATTTTCTCTAGATTGATGAAATTATTTGAAACAATGAAGAGAAACATCCAGCCTTTAATGGCAGCTAGCATTGTGCACAACTTTTTATTGTTTCTCTCTAGCTGCTGGGGTTTTCTTTTCCAAATCCATAGACATTTTCTCCCAAACATTTTAAAACATAACTGAGATCATAACTGTGAAATGGTTCCATTTTGAATCTCACCATCCACTGAACCATCCACTATCTGTTTCAAACTGAAATTCTCATTAGCTTCTAAGTCCTCCTACTCTCATACTGTTAGCAAACAGCTAAACCACTAGCTGAAGGGGTCAGCTCCCCGTCAACCAGGACTGGCTGCATTGCTGGGACCTTTCACAGTGCGTATAATTTTTTGGAACCTGCACTGCACTACTCCAGCAAATGAAATACTCAAGCATCACAGGGAAACAACAATACTACAGTGTTTCACAGGATGAACATACTTGACATGGGGGCACCCCTGTTTTTCATATTAGTAGAGATTGTGCCACATACCTGGGACACAGCTGAACCTCTGATTCCAAAGAAGATACAGTTTTGATATTTCCCCTGGGGAGTGCTACAAAACACACACACACAGCATTCCCCTTTATGGGAACACTACAACACACACAGAGCAAAGTGAAGCACCTGAAATTCAAGCCTGGACTTGAGTTTCCACTTCTCAAGCCCACAAAAACTCCATAATTTCTAGGTGTAGTGAGCATACCTTAACAATCCTTCCAGGCATTTGTGTATCAGCTTATTGAATCGAGCAAATCCAAAGAGTCACAAGCCAAGCCTCCAGGCCACACATTGCCACACTGACTGGAGACTCGGGAATAAAAAAGGAAGTGTATCAACACTGAAGAGGCGAGGAAAGCCCCAAACTCTCTTGTGTGGGTAGCATGGCATGAAAATGTTGTTTGAGAAACTGAGCTGAGTCTTCTCTGTATAATGCCGAGCTGTTCGTGAGACTCAGAAAGCAGCCCTGTAAGAAGCCAGTAGTCTGGTTTCAAATGTCAAAGAAGGGCAAAAATACCTAAAAGTATTTGACTCATGTAGACAATCTAACACTGAAAAGTTCTGACTGGGAATTTTCTGCTCCTTTTGTAGTGTTAAGAAAGAGTTTAAATAGCATTGAGGGGGGGAAAATAAATCTGTAAGCAATTTAAGAATTAAGGTGTCATCAAGAATTAAGTGTGAATAGTAACATCATGAAGTTTACAAAAACCTCTAGATTGAGACTAGGTTTTGAAGTTATAATGCAAACCTAGAACTTTAAGAAGATTAAAACAAGTTGTTATTGTCTCTACGACAGGCCAAAACTTTAGTTAAAAATGGAATCACTGAGAACGTTGAGGGGGGAGTATTATTTTGTAGTCAGAGATTCACAACTTACTTGCTTAATTATTTTGCATTCTACTTTGTGCAGGATACAAAGAAGATATTTAGAAGAAAAACAACCAAAAAAAAAAAAGAAAAAGAAAAAAGAAAGAAAAAGGAATGAAATACACATCCAGCTCAGAGGCTTTCAAAATAAAACAAAATCCTATAAGAAAATCCAAAAGCAATTCAAACATTAGTTTTTTGTATTTTCAGTGAAAAGGTTCCTACAAAATGCCTATGCAGTCAGCAAATAGAAATCTGGTTCCAAGAAGACTGCAGGCAATGACAGCAGTTTAGAAGGCAAATATTTCTGACAGTTTCCCTGTCTCCATTTGCTGATAGCTGCCAGTCAATTTTCAGCTGGGAAAAAAAAAAAAAAAATTCAGAAATAGCTCCTCTTTTTCTTATTATTAGAGCTTTATTCCAAAAGGTACTAGGATTTCTATTGAATGCTGTGACATTTTAATTACTTTTAAGTGGACAACAATCATCGGTACCACGCAAGAAAGTTCCACATGTAAGAAGCCAATACTTACTGAAGCCCTGTGTATGTGAAAACATGACTGTTCTTTATACCACCTCATTTTTCTTATTGAGAATATATGCAACTATAATCTAAGCAATGCTGCACATAAATATTATTCTTGAGTTTTCTGTGTTTGCATTTCTCATCAGCAGAATGAGACAACAAATTCCAGAGTCACTATGTTATTCTTCCTCAGCTTTTGGATGCAAACACTGAGGTACCCCACAGCTTTCAAGAAATCAAGTCCTCAGGGTAAATTTCCATCAAAACTGCATGTGCCAGATACCTGGCACAATGGCAAGATTGCTGTTGGCTTCAGGGAATCAGGATTTTACTTGAGCTCTCTCAGGCTAGGCTAGGCATGTGAACAGAATTAATCAGCACATTGGAAAAAAAATTAGGATTTCTAATTTAAAAAAAGAAAAGATAGAGACAGAATTAGCACCAAGAATATTTTCTTTCATAGCTCCCTTCTCAATTTTCCTGATGAGAATTCTTCACACTAGATAAAAAGCTGGTAATGTGAAGAAATCATTCAACAGCAGCCTAGATTATCAAATTTAGGTCCTGTTATTTAGTTACTCCTTACTCACTTTTATTGTATTTCTCATAAAATTTACACAATATCATGTGTACAAGAAACAGGATCCTGGAGCATTTGCCTTACTTCTCTATTTGTCCAGGTACTGTACTTTATGCGAAATCAAATATTTCTTTTTTAAAGAGGCTTACTGATACTTATCCCAAATCTGTGTGACAGACAGATTCAGCCACTGACTTCATTTACTGAAAGTTTACTGAAATAATCTATCCAAAATCTTAGAAAAGAGAATTTCAAGAACTTAAAGGATTAATTTACTGGCCACTTCATGGGGAAACCTTTCAGATCTCTTGTCTTAGTCTGAACTCCAGTTCCTTATTGCCACCCTTAACAGAGGTCAGCCTTCTTTCCTGTCAGATTTAGCAAGCTCATTCCCCTCCTCTTGCATATAACAGACTAGATGGAGCACACACTCAAAGTTATTTGATTTTTCTGAAACAGAAAACTACGCTTGTACCCAAGAATAATTGTAATGGGATTTTTAGTTCCCATTTAGTTCTCATTCCTCTCTCAATTGCCAGATGCAGCAAAAGTTTCATCTGTGAATTTCTCTTTTGGTTCATTTAATGTAGTTTTTTGTCTGGAGACCAAACATTTCTTGGCTGTGGCCTCTTGCAGGTCACGAATGCAACTAGGTCAGGCTCCAGTCAATAAACTGCCGGTGGTTAGGGATGCTTTAGCATCAGCGGTGATGGCACAACATGTGCATTGAGACAGATGGAAAGAAGCATCTCAATTAGGGGTTGAAGTGGTGACAGAGTTTACCACAAGAAGGAATTAAATTGCAGAAAAGCAAAAGCACGTGTGTGCAGAAATGCTTCAGTAGTGATTGGTGGTCAATCATTTCACACTGTCATTGTAATTTAGCATTGAAATGCAGCCTATGGGTCCCGCAGGGAATCATTTTATTGGCATCTAAAAGCAGAAAGTATGTCTTCTTGAAGTATTAAAAACTCCATCAGAAAGGGCATTCATTTGGAGCATCGCCAAGGTGCTTCAGCAGTTTGTACTAATGCAACTCCATATATTATTCCCACATTTCAGTAGAGAGAAGCATCTTAGTGCTGAGGTCAGCCTCTCTTTCTTCTTTGAAAGCAAAGTCCCTCTTTTCCATTTTTACAATAGATTCTTCAGAGACGCTGCTTATTCAGGCACAGTAATTTTATAATGGTTTTGTGACTTTTGGTAAGAAGATTATGAAGCCAACATACAGCAGACGTGTGCAGCGTGTGGGCATGATGCATTTCTGCCTTGTCTACCCTAGAATTTGTACTGTACAAAACCATCATGTCAGAAATCTGCCTTCTTCCCCCTTACTACCTTTGCAAGGGGGTAGAGGTTATCCAGATCATCAAATGTCAAGTCTCCGAGACAACAAAAAGTAGTGGCATGGATTTCTAAGTACATTTTAAATTCATGTTTCACATATAAGCTTACAGCTAACAGCTCAACCCCTTCTGTGTATAATGCACCAGTTCTAGCCTTTTTCTATCCCTCCCATGTTTCATCTAGTCCAAAGGTTAAGAGAGAAAGCTTTTTTACCAAATACCTCCACTTTTATCATAGGCTCTTTTACAACAAAATGGACACCATCTGGAGTGTTTTATTCTTCTTTGTTAGTATCTTGCTGGCACATCAAGGAGGAGAGTTGAGACAACCCTATAAGAGCACACTTTCATGACTCCAGCCTTAAAATAAATTGATATAGTCAGTGCTCACACTTTTTCAGAGATTCCAGGCCACTGTAGGGAGGGTGGCAGAGACGGGTTCAGCAGGACAAAAGACTCCCACACTCCTCTCTCACTTGCACACTGCTGAAATCTGGAGCCAATACATACAGTGGAAAATGTATACAGTCAGCCACCTTTACAGCAAAAGCAAATCCTACCCACTGCATAACATGTCCCACACAGGAGGAATCTTCCCCGGACCCTATTGATATCTCCATTACTTGATGAGTACCCCATCAGCTCTATTGAAAGTATGAACTTGAGTGAAAACAGTACCTAAAGTAACTATGGTCATTTTCAAGTAGCACGACACCTCCCTGTAAAAGGTACCCATTTTTCATGCAGCAGGCTCGAAGAGGGAGTACAGAAAGATGCTGCACTGTAAAACTTGTGAGCACTTACAGCAGAATAGCTCAAAAGTAACACAGAAATTTAAATCAGGGAAAACTTAGCCTGTATCAATTTCTAGTCAGGTTATACAATGCATGCTTTTATTTATTCTTAATTTAAACAAAAAATTGGAATCTGGACAGGAGTATACTCCAAGAAGAGAGATCATACTTATCATTTCAGTATACTTTTTATTATCAATTAATTAACTCAATTTATTAAAACCTTTCAGAGAAACTAAGGAACATATCCCAAACTGGCTTTCTCTGAAAACAATGCCAATTTAAAGGTACCTCCTCAAATGGTACATGAGAGACATGTTGCTATTAGTTATTGGTTTAATTTTCCATCTTTATTTTTCACTTTTTCTCCAATTTAAAGCACACTCTGTAAATTCTACACCGAAGTAGGAGATATTCAGAATTTCTTCTTATTTTCCATGCCCCTTTCCAGAAGGAAATGGGTGACCAGTCTCAGTGAATCTCCAGGAATAATATAGAATTTACTCTTTGATCCAGGTACCTACCATTATCCCAGATGTCTCAGGTAAGCCCCCAACAAGCCAAGCAGTTTAATCCAGAGGTTTTTGCCATCCTGCCTGCCCCTCAGGCTGTGCTAACCTTACAAACTAGAGGAGGATTTAACCAGTCAGCTGAGCCAGCCTTGTGCACACTAGGGCACAACCCAGCAGAAACCTTAGTGAGGAAACAGCAGTTACCAGATTATCTTTTGGCATTTGCAATTTCTTAAGCTAGTCTGGGGTCTGCCACATCCGCTTCCATTCAGTGCAGAGTCAACTCTACTCAGCATACAAAGACAGGAATGTCTGGTTTTCTCTAGACAACACAGAAAGAACAAGCAGTATCATTAAAATAGGAACTACTCTATTATAGGTCATTTGGGAATAATTCCACTAGTCCTCGCCTTCCAAATGGGAAAGGCTTCATTGCTCCTTTATCATCAAGGAAGAACAGAATAGGTGCTAACAGTCAGAATACTAAAGAATACCAACAGATCCTGTAGGCAGAGCAGAGATTTTTTTTTTTAATAGGCCCTCCTCTTCATATGGACAGCCTTGCTAATCTTCAGAATGGAGGATATCACCATGAAGTACAGTGCAAAGTCTTGAAAGGTCAAAGTAGTAAAGAATTTTATGTTACAGAATGTATTTCATATTATATTTCTAATATCGCTTCTCCTGACAAAAGCTATTCTGAGCTCCTGACAGAAGCTATTTTGTCTCTGCGACAAAACAGAAATTCAACCTCCTGACAATTATTCCATCAGAGAACTGGAAATGAGGAAAAAATGCTCTGAGCCACAGTTCATCTTCCTAACTTTACCGTCATCATCCCATAAAGGGTATGAAGTCCAGTTTTCCTGGAAGAGTTCCCTTTCCTCTTGTCTTCTGCATGGCAAGCACATGCAAACATGTATTGGGGAACCTTTGCACCAGCAAAGCCAAGCCACAGTGACAGGCAATTTTCTCCAAGGGTTGGGAGACCTTTTTACGTGCTCTGTTTTAATTTTGTCTTGTGAGCTTATTCTATGCCAGCCTTAACTATCCAGAGACACAAAAACCACCCCTGTAAGCTTCAGGATCAACTAGTAAGTGAATTCATCTTGTTCAATTTGAAAATGAAGTAATCTTCCCACTCCAAACAGTCCAATGTACAATCTGCTTCATACATTCTCTTTTGATTTAAACAAAAAATACAAAAGCAATTTTCGATCTCTTAAGCTAAAAAACTGAAGCAAGAACTCCTCACTTCACATACACCAGGGACAGAACTTCTTCCATCACCTCTCATGCTATGCTGAGCATAATAAACTCAAATGACATGAAATCACAGTATGTCTTGTTGGAAAGCAATCTGCAACTCCTTAGGGTAAAATACCCGTGCATTTTTATTTCCTCTTGCATGGCCTTGCATTTACTTCTTCTCCACTTCTGATAATTAGTGACTTGGGAAAGCAGAGAGCAGAGAGACAGGTGGGCAGAAAAGCCAAGGGTTGTGTCAAGCTCTGTTTTGAAAAAGTTGCTTTCTTCACTATTTTGGCAGTAAAATTTTGCATTAGTTTTCTTGCATTCCATAATTGTAGCTATCACTGACTTAGTTTACAAGGGGAAACTGTCAGAGCATGCAAAAGTCATTCCAAAGCTAAAACGCAGGAATGCTTCAGCCTCTGTATTCTGGATTTTCATATATCAGTTGGCAGTTTCTGTAATTGAAGCAGCAGATTCAAAACTCAGAACCACCAAATATGTAATGAGGTGCAACGGTACAAAAGTTTACTGGGTTAAAAGGAAACCTGCAACTATTTTGTACAGCAAATAAAGCCTGAAAGTAAAAATAAATAAATAAATAAATAAATTCTGGGAACAAACCCAAACATGCATCAGTTTGTTTCTTTCCTTGAACAAATAAATGCCCAGGTGTTAAGCTATCACCCAGAAAGTGAACATTTTGGCACACCAGGGAGTATGCAAGCATGAACAAAGGGATTTCTGGCTCCTTTCTCTGCAACCAGTTGACAGGCTACTCTCTGTATGTATTTTAACAGAGCCTAGGGATTACATGACCTTGTCACTGTTAGGTATGAAAAGAGCCAAACATATCTGAGGCATTGCTGTAAACACTGCAAGACAACAAACAGCAGCCAAAATGGCAGGTGAGCACCAGGACCACTCCAGCATAATCAGTGCAGAAATGTAGTCATCTTGTAATGTAGTTTGTCAACTTCAGGTTCAGAATCTGCCCTTGCATACACACTGACCTTTTGACAACATCTATAAGCATCGAGAAAGGGATGCTTCCTTTCTCCAGACAAAACAGATGTGAAATTTAAACCTCTGGTTTTTACCAAAATCTCCTTCCTACCTAGCTGTTAGCTAAACTAGTTAGATTTGCACGATAACCTGGTAGCATGAAGTGCAGTACGACATCTCTGGTATTTAAGATTCTGTTTACAGGTATGCTCAGTACTTAACTTCATCTGCATGGCTGTTCTGCTTCCATACTCCTCTTCTGACTTAAAAGTACAGAAATTTATTTGCATTCAGGGCTCCTCAATATATACTTTTTGGTTCTTTTTGTGTTCATCAGAAGGATATTTTTATCTTCTAGAATCTGACACCCATCTTGAAGAGCAAAACATAGTAAATAGATTATAAGCAGTGTGCATTCAAATTAATTACATGTTTAAATGTGTCAGTTAAATTATAATGCTCAATTAGACAGTTAATTATGTTGAAAATGCAGTTGTGTGCATAAATTGATGGCCACTCCCCCAGCCTGCCTGGCTGTTTCCATTCATATATTGTTACTTTTTAGTTTTATTTTTCAAATATCACCTAGCAGAAATTTTATCTAGGCGCAGGCATACATTGTTTTACTATTATTTCATAAAAAAAAAAAAATTTTAAATACAATTCAATAGTCACACTGAATTTTACTACCTGCCACTGGAATTTTCGTGGCAGTAGGATTTGTGAATCAGGGTCCCAGACTCCTCAGGATCACATTCCCAGAAGGCTTTCCCTCTGTTTATGACGTCTTACTTTCCCGGATGCTTCTTAATCACTCTCACTGCATCATTTTATGAAGAAAAAATTAATTTCTTTTAAATTTACATGCACATGTGACTTTTACAGATGGCTTTATGAGGTAATGAAGAAGCTGTGCAGGAAATCATAACTGACACACTTACATTTATATAACATAGTACTAAAATTGCCATTGCACTCATTAATACCAGCTAGGACCTGGAAATCAGGTAGGAGAAGAGTCTGTCAGCATCAATTAATCAAAATTTGATTTAAGGATAATGCCTTGCTATGATAAATTACATCCTTGAACATATTCATGACATCTCATCCTACGATCATAATGCAAAACAGAACCTTTCAGAAATATTCTCCATGTTTCACCATTCGTTCAGTTTCTATAGTTTACAGTGTTTATGTGCAACCAATCTAACTGAAGCACCTACAGCAAAATCCAAGCTCTTGTAAATGATTAAATCTGTGAAGAGTGAAATAATGACTTGTTTTGTGTTTCCAGGCAGTTACATATCTCATTTCTTACAATATGAAAAGAATCAGCAGTAAGTTCAACAGTATCGCTGTGTTAAAAATTTAGGCAAAATAAAGACAGTATGATGCCACCAAAGAGAGAAACTCCACTTGAGCTCAGCATACAGTAGCATTTCAGGCAGTCAGCTCTTCTTTTCAGTTCTTATGCTTCGGTATGAAGACAGGCTGAGGAAGTTGGGGCTGTTCAGCCTGGAGAAGAGAAGGCTGTGTGGAGACCTCATAGCAGCCTTCCAGTATCTGAAGGGGGCTATAGGGATGCTGGGGAGGGACTCTTCATTAGGGACTGTAGTGACAGGACAAGGGGTAACAGGTTAAAACTTAAACAAGGGAAGTTTAGGTTGGATATAAGAAGGAAATTCTTTCCTGTTAAGGTGGTGAGGCACTGGAATGGGTTGCCCAGGGAGGTTGTGAATGCTCCATCCCTGGCAGTGTTCAAGACCAGGTTGGACGAGGCCTTGGGTGATATTATTTAGTGTGAGGTGTCCCTGCCCATGGCAGGGGGGGTGGAACTAGATCATCTTAAGGTCCTTTCCAACCCTAACTATTCTATGATTCTATGATAATACAGAAAAAAATATGGTGTCGAAAAAAAAGACAACCAACAAACAATCAAGCCTGATAACTCGCTATCCCTTCCAGCTTTTTGGCCTTTCTTCCAAATTGTCAAAGGTAAGAGTTTCATTTTTAACTCTAAAACCACTGTCATACAGTTTCTCCATACTGTCAGGTCATACATTGTTTGTGGAAGCCATAATTATTTGTGGAAGTGTTCTCAGTTAGCCCATATTTCCTGATCATCTATTTAAGATACCTCCCAGTAAAGGAAAAAAAAAACTGAAATAATCACATGTCTGCATCTCTGGGCATATATGGCAATAAAATCCAGCTCCTTGAGACCTCCAAAATTAATCTGGATAAGTACCACAAATGAAAACATATAAAGCTACTTCAACTTTGACAAGAGAGAAAATGATCTATTGCACTACATCTTTTTTTTTCTTATTGCCTCTATGGTCATTCAAGAGGGAAATCTTCATACTTATGCTATGCTTTGTTCTTCTGGGACTTGTGCTCTGAACTATCTCAACTACAGAAATCTGGGAATTCCAGAGTATGATTTTATGACACACACTACAAATTATTAAATTCCACTTTGAAACTAAAAGTTCTGTTTAAGTCTCTTTTTTCAAAAATGGCATTAAAGTCCACACATCAATTTCTGACATGTCATTTTGAACCACTACTCATGGTACAAACTATTTTAAATATATAGAAACAGCAATAGTGTTTATCATTTGGTCTTACATCTCTAAGCAGTGCCAGTCTGCCAGCCTACAGAGTGACACTGAGAGGGGCTACAAACTGCTTAGAGATTTCTAAAGATTCTTATGACTGTCACTAAGCTCGCTGCACCACAACAGATTGAAAAATGAGAGAGGTTTTCCAGCTGAAGTCACGTGTGTGTTAAAGAGGATTAACATGAACAGCCAACTAGCAAATGCCAGTTTCTTTCTTTCCAATTTTTAATCCGCCTTTCTTTCTCTCCTACAATAAACTACCCTCTCTTCCCCCTTCCCCCCCTCCAATTCTATATATTTTCCCCTTTTTGGAATAACCCACAAAGGAAGCAGGAAGTCATTTAACACATGCATCTAGCAGAATGAAATTCTGTGCTACAGACTGATGATACAGACTGTGTAGTAAATTTCACTCAAAGCAGAGAGTATTAAATCAGAGAACCCCTGGAACAACTGAGGGTCACAACTGCTCATTTACACAATTCAGTTACTGCATGCTTATCTCTGCCTTCTCTCCTGTCCCCCGTGTATATATCAACAAAACCTGTTCAATCAGAAAAACACCTTTGGGTTAGCATCTAAAGCCATTGCAGACAGAAATAAAATAAAAATGCTTTGGGTGAATCCCACTAAGAACACATCCAATACGGCTTTTGGATGCTGCACAGCCTCACCCCATCATCTGGCCAGCTTTCACCTTCATCTAAGCCTCCGAAACATTCATGATATCACAGTTTGGCCCAGTTCTAGAATTACTATTCACACACAGTAGGTTGGTTGAGTATGGAAAGAAAATTGGAGAAACAAACATTGTAACTAACAGATCTCATCATTTTCCTAGGTTTGAATAGTTTAATCAATTAGCTGTATACTTCTTCACGTTGAAGTGTTGCCATGATGAACGGATGTGTTCCCTTGATGTGCTCTCAACTAAATCTTAAGGGAAAGAAAAGATACTAAGGTTAGTTGGTTTTGTTTTTTTTTTCTAGTGGAAAAAAGGTGAGTCCAGAGGGCTGTGGCTGATACTGAGCCAATGTTATTCACCTTTCTCTTTTAGGAACATTCCTTTTCACAACAAAGAAGTAATTTCTGGTTACCTCAGTAACTGCTGTATACTGGCTCAATGCCACCACCACAGCAGTTCTTCAAGGCCTGGTAAACCAGGTTTCCCAACAAACACCGTCCATCTGCAGGCCACAAAGAGTTGACTGCAGCTGCAGTTCCAATACCTCTTGACACAAAAGTTGCACCTGAATTACAACTATTTTAATTGTCAGGATACACCTCCAGCATGAATTTGCACAAGTTTTTCAGACAATTCAAGTCTGGAGAAGCAATAAAAACAAACAAGCAAGCAAACAAACACCCAACATTTTCTTTAATTTTGTTTGAAAGTTTTTCTTTTCTTTTAGACCATCGACTCATACAAATAAAAAAATAACATAAAAAAAACCCAAACAAACAAATTACCACACCAATAAAACCCCCAACAGACTGTGCTCTAAATTTTTTGCTTTAGAAGGCAGTTTTCTAAGATGTATTTTTCAGCAACTTTCAGGAAACATGTAAAAAAATCCCCAAACCAACAAATCCTAATCTTCACTAATTTCTCTCATAGGATTTTTTATTTTCCCAGTTTACATCGTTGAACATCATTCACAAAGCAATTTGACATCTGTAGGAACTTCAACTATAAACATCTCAACATTTCTCTTTTAAATTCCTTGGGAAGTAGTGGTCAGATTTAAATGCCAGAGATGAGGAAGGTAGATTTCTGCATGGGATCTCCAAGAGATAGACTATAGCACATTGTATCTATTACATTAAGCTATCTCCTGGTGGAAAAAAAAAAGCCAAAGGTAAAAGAGACCCCTGGGTCTCTCACACTATTCATTTAGGTCAGAAACCTTTGTAGTGCCTCAATATTTCAAACTAATTCCCCTAGAAAACCTCAAACAAGTAGTATTTCACTTTTTTTAGTAAAACCTGAAGTACCAAGTTGGCTGAGCTTCACATAAGAAATGGCACATTACTACAATGAGAGACTGATTTCACTGTACTTACAAACCAACAGAGTATTGCTTTAGTGTAATATCTTCTTCTCGTGCCCTTTTGCAAATGAACTTGATTTGAGCCAACACTGTTCTCAGATATGGGTGCAAAGGATGGGGTAATTTAGATGTCAAAATAAAATCAGTGGGGTTTCTTCCCACCATAATTGTTTCATTTCTTATAATTCATATATTCTTGGTTCAATTACCTGTCACCAGAGAGTAAATCTATGTTTCAGACCTGAATGAGAACATAATACCCTTCAAGATACACCTGTTTGCTGTGTTTAAGGCATTAACTATTTAAATGTTATTCAGTTCTCACAGAGATCTTAAACCCCTTATTGAGATAGTTTTCTAAGCATAAAAATCACCACTCTAGCATGAAATTTTGCAATGTATATCCAACAGCAATTTTTTAAAAAAAAAAAAAGAAAGAAAAGGCATTTGGACAAAATAAAAAACCACAAAAACAGGCATTTGGACAGATTTCATGGTTTAAAGTTTGCAGATCCTCATTTTGAGGCAAATAACATTTGTACATTGCCCTGGCTTTGCCTGGGAGCAGTGCTGTGTTTTGGCTTTAGTCTGAGAACAGTCCTGATAACGCACCGATGTTTTTAGTTGTTGCTCAGTAGTGTTTACCCTGATCAAGGACTTTTCAGTCTCTCATGCTCTGCAAGTGAGGAGGGGCACAGGAAACCAGGAGAGAGGCAAGACAGGACACCTGACCTAAAGTAGCCAAAGGGGTATTCAGTACCACAGCACATCATGATAAGCATAGAAACTGGGGAAAGTTGTAGGAGTAGTTGGCCAGGAACCACTGATCACTACTCAGGGACAGGCTGGGCATTGGTCAGTGGGTAGTGAAAAACTGTGCTGTGCATCGCCTGTCTTTGTTTGGGGGGTTATTTCTCTCTATTTCATCATCTTTATTATTATCAGCATTATTATAATAATTATTATTATTTTACTTTATGTCAATTATTAAATTGTTCTTATCTCAACCCACAGGTCTTACCTTTTTTCCATTCTCCTCCCCATCCCACCAGGTGCATGGGGTTGGGAGTGAGCGAGTGGCTGCACAGTCCTTAGTCGCCAGCTGGTGTTGGACCAGTCCAACACTAACACTGGTAACTTTATTACTCTTGGTACTTATGTCACCCTTGAAAACCAAAGAAACCAAATTAAAAGGAAGAAAAAAATTAGCTTCATGTTCTCTTGGAAAGAGATGGAGGTGACAGTCCACGTGCAACTTCTTGTATGCAGTTGTTCAAAGAATTGTGCATTGGCTGCACAAAAACCTGTCATGAACCATCAAGAAAATGCTGAACCTTAAAATAAACCCCCTCCACCGCAAAAGTAACTCTTCCAGCTGCAGTAGTAGTCAAGAACACAGTAAATTTATTTATCATACTACACAAGCTGCATGAAAGAAAAGGGAAGCACAGCAGTGCAGAAAGAAATACATGGCTGAATCTATGTGATTTGATTACACTTATTCCAGAATCATGACCAATGAAATAATCATCAACTAATCTCAGCACGTAACTACAGAGATCCTGATGGTAATGATCACTTTATTTTTACATGGTTATCAGGCAATTTGTTTTGTTTTAAATAAAAAGCAGTCCACTCTCCTTTTTCTGTTAGTTTCAGTATTCATTATTAATATGTAATTTGCTTTTATTGCTTTTTTCATAACTTTCATCAAAATCTTATGCTTATGGTATCACTGTTTGCTGTGAAAATCTTTACAGAGTAGTGAATTATAAACAGCAAAGTCAGCTTATTTTAGAGTACATCAGTTTTTCTAACATAAAATTTTGGTAATTTTCTCAAAAATTCCCCCATGCGAGTAACAAAACGGAATTTTTCACTCTGCTTTTAAAATGAGGAAAATATATAGCCTCCGAGTGACTGTGGGCCATGGGAGAATAGTGTGACTTCTGCTTTTCCCACCTGCCACCTCCACTTTCTTGTATTCACAACTAACATCACAAGTCCCACTGCCTGCCAGTGACTCCCATACATTTCAGTAGGATTTAGGCTGCAAACCCTTTAAGGCAGGGATTAGGTTTTAATTTACAAATGTGAACCAACTGTCCTGAGTTCAGCAGTAGCAGTCATTTTTCGCCTTCTTAGTAGCTGGTGCAGTGCTGCGGTTTTGACTTTCAGCCTGAGAACAGCACTGATAACACCGATGTTTTTAGTTGCTGCTCAGTAATGTTTACTCTGACCAAGGACTTTGTGAGTCTCATGCTCTGCCAGGGAGGAGGGGAAGCCGGGAGGAAGCAGAGACAGGACACCTGAGCCAAACTAACCAAAGAGGTATTCCATACCACAGCACGTCATGCCCAGTATATAAACTGGGGGCGGTTACCTGGAAGTAACACAGAACAGAATGACTGCATAAGAGAAGTTCCTCAGATCACTCTGTACATGGGCACTTGCAGGTATCTTCTCATTCCAGGTATTCATGCTGCTGTGGTTTACTGCAGTGCCACTCTCTGTCCACACCAGTCCATTGACATGGAAGGCATCTTTTGCAGCTGTAATATAAACACATCAAGACGAGTCAGTTCTTGAAACCCAGCTGGACCCAGTGCTATGGAAAATAAAGCCACATGGCACAACATGTTTTCTTACCCACCTCTACTGATGGACATGAAGCAAAGACTTCCTCATAACATGAGAAACCTCTGTCCCCCAATTTAGAAGTACAAAACCAGCCTTTCAGTCTGCTGCAATTCCTATACTTTTGAGAGCGATTCCTGTTCTTCTAAGAGGACACTGTCTATACAAGGTTTGCCATCACAACTACACCCACTGGCAGGGGAAAGGAGAATAAAACACTTTGTCAACCCAAATAAAAATAGCAAAATCCCTGGTGTAGAAACAGATTCACTAACTGCTGAGTACTATTGCAGGCTTAGGTTATGTCATTTGTCATTTTTTGTACTATGCAAATACTCTGCAGCTCTGCTAGACAGTGCCTCCACCTTCACCATGTTAACATTGTGGCATGTTACTAAAGCCTTTCCAGTGCTGGCAAGGTCAGGACAAATGCTCAGCAACTCCAACATTTTTTTTCTATCTTTTCTATGAGGAATAGAAACCCTGCCTGGAGAACGTGGATTCATTGCAAGACTTCTCCTTGTCTTCTTTCAGTTTTGGGTCATCAGAGGCAGACAGAGGTTAGATTGGGCTCATAAAAAGACACAGAAAATGCAGACTTCTGCAAGAATCCCAGAACCATCTCATTTTCCTCCCTTCCCTAAGTTCATATGAAAACTATGCGTGATTAATTTTTTAAAATTGGGAAAGTTGATGCCTAAGGCAGCTCTAATCAACTTGCTGGCAAGGTACATACGACTGCTGCAATCCTGCATGGCAAATAAGCTACATAGAATTTTAATACAGAAATTACAGCTTGCCACTTCAAGATAATGACTACCTACGAACCCATTTAAGACGTGTGTGTATGTGCATCAACAAGAGGGATAAATTGCAAGTTCCTTCAGAAGAGGAGGTGACAAAATGAGGTTTTTACCAGATGAACTATCCCATAACACTCAAGAACGGTAAAAGGAGTCGTCTAGGCAAAGTAAGCTCACAGAGTACCTCTTCTTTACAATTCTCCAGGGTCAGATAATGGCAGCATAACGACAACAAGAAGTAAGACCACCCATCAACATAACACCCAGCATTAAAGCCAGTAGTCTACCAAATATACTGGCACAGCCATATTTTTGGACAGAGAAAATGTTGATAACTGAGGAAACAACACTAGGAGAAAAAGAGGGTTTGGAGGGCACACCTATCTACTATAAAGAAAAGAACCACCTGAAAATATTGCATCATTTCCCACCACTGTGCTTGTCCTTCTGACCTGTCCCTGAGCATCTCTGCTTTTCAGACACATCCATATAATCCTTCTGGGCTACAAAAGGCCCTCACAACAAAAGGTGGTGTACTTCCTCTGCTTATCTAGCATTACCCAGCCCAGCTATAATTCGGGTGCAGCCAGACAGAGATTCAGAGGTCACTGGTTATTTTGAAGCTCCATCTCTCTAAGAGAAGCTTTTCTCATGGATGTTACCTATCAGTTGAAGTAATTGTGTGCACTCTAGAATACATCGAGACAATATTATGCTAAACCCAAATCTAC
This sequence comes from Pezoporus wallicus, assembly GCF_028554395.1. Lineage (NCBI taxonomy): Eukaryota > Metazoa > Chordata > Aves > Psittaciformes > Psittacidae > Pezoporus > Pezoporus wallicus. The sequence continues at coordinate 364,177 of NW_026642757.1, read as the reverse complement.
AGCAAACTTCTCTCTAGCTACACAGAACCAACATTATATATTATTATGACACAGTGATGGACAAAATTTGGCAGAAAATGTTAAGATATAAAAATGCAAGAAGTTGCCCAAGAAGGAAAAAAAAAAAATAAATAAAAATTAAAATATCAGGACCCAAATAAGCATGGCTAGGAACAATTTTCTCATACTTGGGACTAGCAGACCCTGGGAACACAAAAAAATTACAAGAAGAAACAACCTATTGCTGCCTGACTGCCATAGTCAAGCAGGGAAACAGCTAGCTTCAGAAAACAGCCCAGCTTTCTAGTTAGTTTCACAATAGTGCATGAATGTATTCAGAACACAAGAGGTGACAATGAGAAATACTGTAATGGATAAGAAAACTGTAGGGTCTTTACCACTGTGGGTAGATCCTGAGAGAATAGATTCATTGCAGTTAGTCTTCTCTGTGTTTTAGAGTATAAACCCAACATGTGCACAAAATTCCTAAATGTTTGATTCTTGGTACTTTATATAGGATATATAAGTATAAACGCACAACTCTACACTGCTTCATATCAGTAGGATGACAACCATTTGACCTGTAGACAGTGTGAAGATGCACATACAACAACATTTGATAGAAATTTTTGAGCACGAGATGTCATCCTCCTGTAGACAACTGCAAGGAATTCCCAAAAGAGAAACAGAAGCTGGAAGGTGGATTTAGCATTTCAAAAAGACTTTTACAGATTTTTTGCATTCAGTGCAATAAAGTAAGTTAAGTAACTTAGAAAAATAAAGTTCAGTTACAGATTAAAAAACTTAAGGGTAGTGGGGTTTAAGGCAAAAGATCATTGAGTTACAGTATACTTAAGGGAATTGTAATAACATTAATGCTCTTTGCTGTGTTTACTGATGAAATGGGAAATGAAGCAAAAAGGGGGAAAAAATTAATGATGGCACAGAAGTAGTAAGAATTCTGAGAAATAAATTCTGAAGTCATAGTAATATTTAAGTATGGAACAACATAGAATTGAATCTAGGCAAAGACCATCTGTTAACAGAGATGTCTTCTGAATTACCGCAGTTACTGAGGAAGAGCAATAGTCAAGAACTGTCGATGCATGAAAAAAGTCAGAGGAAGAATACTCAATTACAAACTTTAGAATACCCTTTCTGAACATCTCCAGAATACACTCTTTATTATCATTTCCAGCTTTAGGAAGAACTGGAGGTCCATTTCTACTTTACATCTAATATTTTGATCTTGTTTATGCAATCCAGCAATGCCAGCTCCCAGTTTTGCAAAGAGTTCTTGGCTTTGTTTCTTTTAGCAGTTCTGTTCTCCCCAGCCATTGCCCTCAAAGAAAGCCACCAATTACATCAGAAGTCAATGATGAGCCCCAAAGTCATCACTGACTTTGGAGGACTTAAGAGAATGCACATAGCATCTGAGACAACAGTGGTAGGTGGACAGCCAGCAGCACTTAGTTAAACAAACTTGTTGACTACTTGACCATACAACATAGCACATCTTCCAGAGTCATGTCACTTATTCAGGGCTAGCAGGATTTTATGTTAAAAATGCTGACTGATTTTTTCCTCTAAGGACATATGACTCCAAATACCTAACAGAAGCTGAGACAACTCTAGCACCTTATTACTCAGGTTTTTACAGAATTTCTTTGCAGGCTAGCTCTTCTGCTTAAAGCTTGTCTCTTTCTGTGTTTAAGGTCTACTTTAACAACAACACATAAAATAGGCCAGAAGATGCTTTCCACTGAAAGCCTACATTACAATGCATAGCTTCTGTACTCCTCCTCTGCTGAAAACTCTGTGTGAATAAGTGTGGGAGATGGACATTTTATAAGGTTAGAGCATAACACGATACATGTCTACATTCCTCACTTTCCCCTGACAGCTGCCTCATACTCTGGTTTTCTTTCTGGAAATTGCATATCACTGTATGTCAAGTCAAAAATATTTGAGGTCCATGAGGAAGCATTTCTACCTGTTCCAACTTTGCTGTTCGCACTTCTTTGTCCATCAAACTCTCAGCATATTTCAAATCCAGATGAAGATGTTACAGAATTCTACATCATCCTTATAGGTAGTTAAATAATACTGTACTTTTTTGTTTGTTTGTTTTACCTCCACTTCATGTTAACGTTAGTTTTCCATATACATGTCCTCACTAATCTATAGCATAGCAGGAGGAGATCTTAAGAACATTTAATTGTCGTAGTCATGTTCCCAGCTCTTTATCTTTTGGTACTTAAAATCAGACTAGAATGCAAAGAAAGAGGATTAGCTTAGGCTGTAACTGAGCTAAAAAGGTTTTGCAACTCTAAAATCATAAAAAGAGATGGAAAAAAACATCATGCAAGGGAATATTTAGTCACATATGAACCAGAGCAAAAAGCTAAGCTGTGCAATTGCTTTGCTTCTGTGGCAAGGGATGTTAATGCTAGAGTTTTTGCTGAAGAGGAAACTGCTAAAACTCAGTCTTTGTGATGAGGACATGGCAGTAAGTACTTCTGATCTTGTATCCTGTGGACAGCTTTTGGCAATGAAGTCTCTAATACACTTGGCTGCACTTTTTTTGTTTGTTTTTTAATTATTGTTATTTTTACTATGACATACAGTGATTTTTTTGTGTGTTAACAGTGGTATCAGGCTACAATGGCATCAGCACTTCTAGCTGCGGGGCTACAGAAGACTGCAAAGCCGTCTACGTTCTTCTTCAATGTAGCACTGAGATCAGTGCTAGTTGACACCAGTAGGAGCTTCATGAAAGCCAAGTAGTTATACAGTTAGCTTTCCTTTAAAATACATTCCATAGCTGCTATAACCTGCTAATAACTTTCTGCAATGTATGAAGTATCTCTGAAAGTCACACGCTAGGCAAAATATGCCTGATCTCTCTTAAATCCCACTGATAAGTTTCCAGAATGATGCTACTGTTCAATTACATTATTCTTCGGGTAATACAACAGGAGATGAGGGTGGGTACTGAGTCATTACTCAAGTCTGCAGTTGAAACATGCTTTTTCAGCACTGATGAAAGGGAAACATGATGTCACTTTGAAATTCCAACAGAGGAAGATGGAAAAATTCCAATTAATCCCAAATGCTCAAAAATAGAGAAGGCTGTACAGGCCTGAAGTTTCCATTAGAAGGCTTATGAGATGACAAAAATGTAAAAAAGCATAAAATTGAATTTATGCGAGTAAAAACCCCTGCATAAATACAACAAAAGCCCTGTGGAGAATAAAAATTTTCCTAAAACAAAGATATCTCACTGGCCCTACATGGATGTGCTAGTCTCTTAGCTGCAGAAAAAAAAGAAGCGACCTCCATATATTGAAGGCTTGATTTAACAAGTGAATCCCTTAGAGTTTTTATGGTGCCCATAGATGGTAATTTGGATCCAGCAAGGCTGTTGTTCTTACCACAAAGATGAAAGCCTGTTGAAGATGAACAAGTGCATATGCCTTCTTTCATTTTGCAAGGTTGCAAACATGCTGATTGCAACACAGGAGCAATTTTTGAAAAACAACTACCTGCATACCTGAAAGATGTGATGAGCCAAAAGATAACCTTCCAGTGTTCCTCTAACCTGTTGTAGAGTTACCAGCAACATCTCTGCACTATCACAGAGGCAGTTTTCTAGCATGAAAATAAAAGAAAGGATGATATCTTATTAAGAGAGAAAACTGAAGCCATCTATTGTCGGTACAAACGACCCAGAATGATCATATGTTTTAGGAGCATTTCCCCATCCCAAAGCCGCCACCTAGGATTATTCCAAAACACACATGATAGTCATTACACAAAATAGCTGGTCTTTCAAAGCAATGGTAAATTCAGAGCCCAGTGAGGGTCAAGAAAGGTCAGGTAGGAACTTTATAAAATCAATTGTGTCAGTGAGAGCATCCTAATTAAATTTCTGCTTGGGTCAATGACCAGCAGCTCCTGTGGTGCCCCTGATCCCATCCCTTCCCACCTTCTCCATTTCCTTGTGAAACTTGTCAATACAATCGCACACTCTTAAGAGACTATCTGCGTTTCAGGGGTAGTCAAAGTTAAATTTGTATAGCTCAGTCTTCACATGTGATGTGGAAACTCAGTAAGATAAAATAAGCACACCAATATGAAGTTTTTCTCTCAGAAGACACCATAAACACTTGGAGGAATGACTTTGTTACCTTTACACAGCCCTGGGGACAACTTTTCTCTTTCTTAACTCAAAACTTTTCAATAAAAATAGAAAAATCCCCAATAGGATAACTTGCAGCAAATTTTACTGTATATTTTCCGTAACATTGCCTATCTTATTTTACAAATAGCCTTTTTTGGGCTCCAGGCAGAAGAGCTTAAATTCCAGTGGGCTTCACAGATTATCCATGTCTATACACCCCCCTCCTATCTAGCAACTAAATGTCACCATGGACATGCTAAAGAGAGGTACATAAAATGAAAAACTTTAATTGTAGCACCTAAAATCCAGGCTCACTGTTATTTTGCTGTTCTGCAGAGACTTTCTTTCAACTACTGCTTTATTTGTATTATATTTGTTTTGGTCTACACAAGAAGCAAAAGTCCTTCCCTACATCAAAGTTATTTTGAAATAAATCCACGGAAACCTGTGTGGACATAGCACCTCCTGATCTGCAATCAGAATTCGGCCTAAAGTCAGGATTTATAAACCTGGCAGTAAAATTTATGGCAGCACTTAAAAATGACACAGTTTAATTAAAATGAGAGATGCTAGGATAGATTTTTTTCTTTCTCGTTTTTATAGTTTCGTGGCCAGACTGCTGTGGTAATTGAAGACTCATTATTATGATCTTCATCATAATTATTTTTCTTTGTTTAATGTTCAAACAAAGTTTTGTTTCTATCTTCCATTTCATTTTACAGATTTTGATCTTACTAGCAGCCTGGAGAGCCTTGTTTAATTCTCCTACATGTTAGGACCAAAGAAGAGGACTAATTAAAAAGAAAAACTGGGAAGGACAAAGAAGGTTCAGGGCAAGGTGGGGGGGAGCATCATAACAACAATTGCCGATAAATGCACACATAATCAGCAAAAGGAATTATCAAGGTAGTATTCCAAGTAGTAGTCTCCTACCTGAGTTCCGCCTTTCCTCACTAGGTGTGGAAGCAAGTTTCTGCTTGTATTTTCATGAGGCCCTCAAACATCAAAATTTCTCAAACATCTAAATGTTTTCTTATTTATTTATTTCCATTCATCTTATGAAAAAAAATAGGATAATTTTAAAGATCATATAGCCCCTCTTTGTGAACTGAAAACCAATGCAACATGAAAATCTATTTATTACAGAAATCATGAGTTCCAAGTATTAATCGTGCTACAGTTAAAATGTGTCAACCCAACTATCATTCCCTTATAATGATTATAGCCAAAATGTTATCCTCAAATTTGGCCTAGCTGACTTTCTAAAACAAGTGCTAGAAGACATAAAATATTACTCTGCCAGTAAGGGAAGAGTAGAACAGAACCTGTCATACTAAGGAGCTTAATAAAGCAGAAGGACCAGGAGGTCACTGTTGAATTCTCACAGCTTTAAGAGGAATTCACATGCATAGACACTGTCTTATTCATTTGAAATGCCTTCAGGTATCTTTCTGCCTCAGCTGACATTCCACCTGGGCATGGGTATCCCATAGATCCTGTATCACAATAGCCAACCATACAGAGGTTGTATCAGCAGTTATAGGTGTCTATCACAGTTAAGCACCTGAATCACTTTTATCTTTCACTGCCTGCAAACTGTAAGCTTGTAAAAAACACTCCTTGTAGCAGTACTACTCCTTGTAGTACTCCTGATACAGCATTGTCCAACACAATCCATTGACACTGGGATATTCAACATTTCATTTTATAAAAAGGTCATATTCCTTCTTCTTCTTGCATTGGTATAATACGAGATACCGAAAAGGCATGCAGGATTTAAACAGGTAGAAGTTAGACTGCCCTTGAGATCAAGTATATTTAGTTATCAAATTTATGTATCAGACTGGGACAGATTGCATTGCAAGATGCTTCAGAACAAGGCATACTTTTAAGAATCAAATTGCAGCTTCCATGTTCATGGTCCAACTGCATCCCAACTCCACCAAAAAGGAAATCTAGGCACCCAGACTAGACAGAAGCTTTGGCAAGTTCTCCCAGCCATCTTGCAAGGGGATCCATGACTCCAGGGAATGCTGTAGAGCTCCTCTGCAATTATGTAGATGTCACTGTTTGCAACATTCAACGTCCATTTCCTCTCTAAAATTAACCCTGAATCCCATATTCAGAAGGAATAAGAAAGATTAGCATTTAGAAAACAAACATAATTATTCTCCTTAACTATTGGGGTTTCAGGGGACTCTGGCAGAAATTACCAGCAAAGGCACTTGCTTTGAATTACAAAGAGCAACAGGGAGACAGACTTGTTAAGCTTTCAAAATTGCTTTCATTCCATTTACACCAAAGAAATCACACAGTGCTCAACACTTCTAATTTTCAATCACAGCTAGCCAACCTTGATCCCATGGTCTCTTATTAATTTTTCCTTCTCGCACTCTCAAGCAGCTATATTAGTTCTCCATTTTAATGTGCTTTCATCCTGTGTGATTTAGATTCCAATGGTCAAACTGAGAACTTCTATTACAGGTATCACTTGAATTGGATGAAGGGCTTCAGACTGCTTCTGTTAACAGAGAACAGTTGATTGTTTATTAGTGATATGTTTTTAGCTTGTTTTTGAGACACTGCTGCTGTTTTGCATCTAAGAGGCAATTCAGCACTTTTAACATTGCCCAGACCCAAAAGGTCAATTCAAGAGAGCTGCATTATAATGCGAATAATACACAGATGCAAATTTTATTCTATAGACACATCCTGAAACAGAATACCCCTCAGGCTTTTTCTTTAGGGGGAGCTATTTAGGACAAATTCCATACATACATTTTCAAAGAAAGGGAAGGGAAAGAAGTACCAAGTACTATATTTACTTACTCTGCATTCAGAAATAGCTATTGAAGTAATTAGTATCCTATTTTCTTGGATGTATAGACAGTAACACACATCAAAAACAGGATTAATACCTCAGGTATTGTATCAAGTTATCTTTAAAGGCCAGTGCAAAGAGAGTAAGACTTGTCATACCTTGATGGTGTACTTCTTATATGACAGTGGCTTTAGGCATGGTTTACTTTATGGAGAGCATAAAATCATTTGTAATTAAAAATCAGTATTATTATACTTTATAAGATGGTAACTGAGAAAGGCCAACATTTTCAAGCAAGCCTTGACCTCCAGTAGGTGAAAATTTACAGATTTATGCTCCTTCAGGCTACTACTACTCCTGGGTTTATGATTAGTCTGAATTTCCCCAAAACATATATTTAACTGCCAACATTTAGGTTCAGATGACTAAACTTTAATGGGTCACGTAAGGTGTGCTTCATAACATTCAACTATAGATTGCACCATAGGCTCTGTTAATAACAAAGAAAGGCATTTTTAGGGCCCCAGGATCATTCATCCTTGTTCTATTCCCTGCAAATTGAGTTTAGCAGTTTCCTCAGATGGAGACACACCATAAAGGTCTACATTTGAGCAAATGAATCCCCCTCAAAGAGGCAAAGGGCAAGTTCCCACTTTGCAGAGGTGGGCTGAGTGAAGATCCCTGAGCTAGTGGTGACGTATAGAGCTGGCATATGGACAGACAGCAGCAGAGAGCCACATAGCAAAATTAGTCGGGAATCCGGGAGCAGCAGATGCTGCACTCAGAGCACTAAGTTTGCTTTCCAGACAGCTCTGCTTGCAATGCCACATTCACAAAGAATGCTCCTCTATATCAGGAAATAGTATCTTAATTTTATTTGCTGAGTATAAACAGTTGGATACTATTCAGCTTCAAGTGAGGCCCACTAATGCACTATTTACAATGACCGCTTGCTCTCAGAATGCTTTCAGACATATATTCAAGGTTCATTTATATTTTACATGTCTGGAAAAAAGGTATTATTCATAATACTAAAAAATATGTGACAAGGAAAAGTAAATAAACACCACTGGTACTGCAGAATTGGACTTTTAAACTGGTGCAAAACCTGTATTTCAATACCTCTGGATATTCAAGGGCAAACAACAACTTATTTTTTTTAAAATGCCTAATGCTTGACAGAGTGTTAACTTCACAGTTATAGATCATTATACCTCACTTCTACGACACAGGTCTGTTTACGTATCTGTCTACGTATCTCTTCATGAAAACACAGGTTAGTTTACAAGACCCCACATTTAAAGTTTTCTGGAAGTGAATTAAAAAAAAAATCCTACCAAAAAAAACCAACAACTAAAAACTTTCCTGCAATGAAAATCCCTATAAACACTGGATAACAGTAAATCACCCTCCAACAGTATACAATTAAATAAAGTCTTTCAAATAAAAAGATTACTTAATCTACTGAGAAAGAAACTGCTGTTACGCTTGGATGGACTTTAAAAAGGAAACGTTTTGTAACTGGTGACTTCAACAGTAAAGGTTTTCCTAATCTTCTTTCTCTGTCACTTAGAAGATTCATTTCTATCTGCTTTCAGTGCTAATGAGAGTATGAACAATAGTTATTAAGACGGACTTACTTGAGGATCTTTATTGGAGCAGCATGTGTTTTTCTCTTTCAAATGAAGTTAAAATTATTAATAAATAGTAAAAAATGTCTCTTCTCTATATTTGTTTCCTCTAAGTTAGTGTGTCCATTTTTGGGGAATATGTTTTGGATGTGACATCATGTAAAATCTAGAGGGCATTTCTCTTAGGAATGTCTCCAACCTGTGACAAATCCATTGCAAGTTAAAATCTCCAGCAGTTATGTTGAGACTTCACACAAAAAATTAACTTCAGAAACTGTTGAGGTAGAGATCCATGTCAGCAGTTTCCAGAGCAAATCTGATCACTCCACAAACAACACTACATCTATAGCAACTGTCAGTCCTACCTATAAATTTAGGCTTTGGCATTAGAACAGAAACATGAAAGTCATGTACTTTGTTCCCAGCACAACACTAAGATAGGACTGCCTGTGCCCATTTTCTCCTGAGGAAGAACAGAATGATACTCCCACTTTATACCCTCAAGGTCTGACACCACATTTTAGTAAATAATGCTTTACCCTTCAGATGTCCACTAGGATTAACTACCTGTATGTGTAAGGATTAAATTTCAAGAAGTAACGTGAAACAAGGCTGAGAATAACAGGATAAAATAGAGAACAGAAAAATACACTATATTTCCTGCCCACAGCTCATGTGTTCAAGGGATGCTGCTTGACTTCTTTGTTTTGCCAGGTTTCTCCTGCTTTCACAGTTACAGACTCGAATGGCCTTGAGAAGCTTGAACCCTTAAGATATTAAATACCATAAGAAAGTACAACGTCTCTCTGGAAAACAACCCTCACCTGGCAGGAGGAGTTAATTTTAATGCTTTATATACCTCTTAAACTTATAATTACCAGAGCTACAGAAAGTAACGCATGACCTACAACGTTAGTTACCCAACATGTCAGTGCTCAGTGAAACACTTTGGCCAGGAACATTATAAACAAATAAACACATAGTTCTATAGCAGCTTTATCTCTGTTACTTTAGAATTAATCAGAAATCAGTAATTTGTTTTGATGACTACCCAGTCCTGGCTTTCTCACAACCAAGCAATACAATTTTGCCTCCATTTCTATGAGCAACACCAGGACAGGAATTTGAACAATACTTTCTATGCAAAACTTAAGCTGACTTAAACTTTTCTTTTTTTTTTCTTTTTTTTTTTTTTTTTTTGGGTAGGAAATTTCACTGCATTGCAACTGGTTCACAGTTGGGGTTTTCTTTCTCATACGAACAATGTATGATAGAATAGTTCCCCTAAAAATTAATAAATCAATCTCTCTTGCCCATATTTCTACACACTTCTTCATTGCTTTGATATACGTATGATCAGCCTAGGATGTAGCTCAAAATGTACAACATACGGACATACCTTATACATACCTTATACATACCTTATGTATGATCTCTTCAATCCAAGTAAAACTACTTTTTTTAAAAAAAGATAGCAAAAATTGATCTCGTTTTGTTTCTTCTATCTTAATTTCCTGAACTTGCCCTTGAAGACTTCTGTATCTAAAAGGTGAACAGTCAGAAAATACAGCAGGTGACAAGTGGAATTTTTCATTATTATAATAGGATATATACCACAGCACATCAAGCATTAAGCACTCCCTAGATTTTCTTTTTCCCTGGGGAATACCTTGCCCTGGAATAACAAAGTATTTTGGTTTGCTTTTATTTAAAATGAACAATGAATTCTGCTGTTTGGATCACTGGTGACATATTACTGAATTTGATGATTTTGTTTAGCTATCTGTTATTTGTCCACCAGTATCTTCAAGCAAAGAAAGTTTAAAGAAGTTCACATTTTATCTTAACAGACGGGGGGGAAAGGTGGTTGCCCAATCAGGACTAAGCAGCTACAACCTTCTCAGTGAAACAAATCTCCCAGTTTCCAAAAAAAAAGGTTAATGTAGTTTGAAGGGTGATCAGTTTTGACATATTTCTCCTTTAACTGATCTGACCATAATAAGGCACATATCAAGACTGCCACGTGAACAACACTTTTTTGAGCTGGGCGTGATATCCGCATGCACAGAAAGCTCTCAGTCGCTGAGTGACAGCAGCTATTGCAGGTACTCATCCTTAAAGAAAACATATTTTCTCTTAATACCCGCAAGTGTTCTGCTAACAGGAATTTCCAAAATCTGGATTATCATGGCTTCAACATGCTTTACTGATCTCTTTTATTTCTTTATTGGAGCGTGGCTATAAGCAAGATGATCCGTTTCATATAATATCCTGACCTTCCCCTAAGCTTGGCAAAAAACCTCAGGCATAGCTGAAAGTATGGATGTCATGTAAAAAAATAGATTTTGAAAAGGCTTTTAAAAAATCATTCTCCAGATAAAGGTCACTGAACACTAGTTAAATTATATAAGGAGACTGGGAATTAAGATTATGCACCTTTGGCTGTTTTCCTGCTTTATAGAATGTGAGAACAATTAATAATGGAAAGAGCTTACAGTATTTAATGATTCAGTGCACTTAGCAGAATTACGCATGCTATTTCCAAGACACCACAACAAAGACTGAATCGTCTGAAAGAGGTATGCTCTTCTGCCTGTACAGGCTATCATCTTGTTCCTTCATGATTTTTGAAAGCTCTACCCCATTCACAACTTCTTTCCTGAAGAAGACAAGACAAACACAATCCAGATTCCTTTTTCATAACTGATTTAGAATCATAGAATAGTTTTAGAGTTGGAAGGGAGCTTTAAAGATCATCTAGTTCCAACTCCCCTGCAATGACCAGGGACATCTTCAACTAGATCAGGCTGCTTAGAACTCTGTCCTGCCTGACCTTGAAGGTTCACAGGGATGGGGTTTCCACCACCTCTGGGCAACCTGTTCCAGTGTTTCGCCACCCTCACAGTAAAAAACTTCTTCCTAATATCTAGTCTAAATCTCCCCTCTTTTGGTTTAAACCCTTGCCCTTTGTCCTATCATTATTGGCCCTACTAAAAAGTCTGTCCTCATCTTTCCTATAAGCCTTAAAAGGTCACAATAAGGTCCCCCCGGAGCGTTGTCTTTTCCAAAGTGAGCAATCCCAACTCTCTCAGCCCTCAGTTCTCTTTAAGTTCCTCCTCTGGACCCGAAGGTTTACCTTCAATTACACCTGAACTTCCAGTTAACTCCAAACAAAACAAAAAAATACAAAAATACCTGGGAGAGAGCAAAGACCCCTTCCTAGATTAATAACCACTTAAAAGAAAGGGCCATTTTTTGCAGCAGAGGGAGACTACCAGCAGGGTCTGTATTACACTCTATTCTGCATCCCAAGAATCTGCATAAATCAGAAATCTGAGAACAGAGAAGACAGCAAAGTGAAACATTTTCTGTTTCAAACAGAATATGTTTGAAACCAGGAATTATTAGGAAGGAACTGAAAGCGTGATGGAAACAGACTACCAAGACCAGAGGTAAGGCAGAGGTGTGTAGGTAGCCATGAGGCTCTGCCTGCACCCTGGGCATTTCTGAGTGCAAGAGTCAGAGCAAGGCAGAGTCTGAGAGCAGGCTCTAGCAGACAAAAGTCTAGGAGTTGAACCCAGCTCAACAACCATCACTGTGATGGCTCCATGCACCCTGTGTTGGTCTCAAACCTGCATAAATGTTTGTTAGAGAAAGAAGAGAGGCAGGAGCTGCAGAAGTCAATATGTTATTTTAATGTTTCCTGAGGCATGTGCTTAGATTAAGAGATTTGAAAGAAAAATTATAGAGGGTAAGAAACAGCAAAACTTCAAAGATGATAATGAAAACGGTTGACAACTTCATTTACATCCCCTCCATATCAGTTTTCACAGTGGAAGCTGAAAATACACAGAGCTGAACGCAAGAAAACAGGAGTTGGAGAACACTGCCTAGGAGGATATGATTCAGAAACACAGGGTACTTTGGGACTGGCAACACTTTCCCTCTTCCCTAGTCTGTTTCTGGGGCAGGTCATAGTTGTGGTTTTTAATCCCATGTTATACTGCAAGTAGACACTTTGGGACATACTGTGTAGCAAAGCAAAGAGGTCTGAGGGAGTCTGCTAAAGATCTAATGCAAGTCTTTCTGTGGCTGTAATCCGCTTTCCACCCTAAACTGTACGCAAGCCCACAGGAGACAGCATCTGCTTTGGTTTTCTTCGTCCACTAATCTGAGGCAGAACAAGAGAGACACACTGATTGGAAGGAAAGGAGTAAGGAAAGCAATAGAAGGGGCAAGAACACACCCAACCCTGTACCTGATCAATGCAACACTAGCACTCACTTCAGAGAAACAGAAAACAGACTAAATAACTATCTTTATTCACCATCTTTTGTATTAAAAGAAAATAAATCTAAAATAGTATTTGGCACAAACCCATGCCAACTCCCACATTAAACACATACTTTCCTCAGCTATATATATTTACCTGATCAAATCTTTCTTACTCACTCCCGACCAGAGTGAGTCAATAAACTTGGGATAATGAAATAATTTAGTTAATAGTTTTAATTAACAGAAAACAAACAATCCCACATTCATTTAGGGGGTCTGAAAAAGGAGAAAAAAAAAAAAGAAAGAGAACAAATGAAAATATGGATGAGGAACATTTTATTTCAGAGAGCTAGCAACTTCTTTCAGGAGTTTTGCACAGACTTTTTCCTACAGCGAAAGCGTATGTAGCGTATAACTAATCTGAATCCAGACCTGTACTTCTACAAAGCCAAGTCAATTTTGGCTCATTATCATCAAACTAAAAAAGGAGTGAAGGGACACATCATTCCTAATATTTTCCTGTTCTAAGGTATATATCTGATTTGGTACCTTAGAAGAATAACAATCTCATAACTGTAAAATAATGGGCTATGAACTGGCTATAGGAAAAGCATGGGAATTTTGATAGAACAAAGTTTTTGCGAGTATACGGTGAGTTTTACTGGGACTACAGAACTACAGATTTTTAATTTTTTTAATTTTTTTTCTACCTGTTCTGGGCATCTGTATTTTTATTTCTCCAGCTCTGAGAGTGAATGGGAGTTGAAAGCAGCTCCACTGCAGGTTTTGCACTTTTGCACAGGCTGAGTACCAGCAGTACTACTCCTGTGTTTCCCACTAATACACATATATAAGAGGCATTTCTTTGTTTATTAGAAAACAATAAACAAAAAATATTAAAAGAACCCAGGAGAATAAATCCAGTTTCTAATGAAAGCTTTCATGACATGGCTTGTCCCACTCACCCATACATCCTCTGCTTTCTGATGTTCTCCCTCCTTATTCATCTCTGCTAAGTACTGCCAGAAGATCCTACAGTGAGGTTATTTCTTTCAGCACTGCTTCCAGTGCTTCCAGAAACTGCAACTAGTTTCTTCTGCATAAAAGATAAGAACAAGTGTCTTTCATTTCTTTTTCATGGATTTCATGCCAGAAAGAAAAGCAGGACTATTTAGCAACACTATTTTTGTCATCATAAGCAGAAACAGAAGAGATTTGAGCTACATCTATACTACCAAGCTTGGCATGCACTCCAAAGCATGAGTTCTGCATCTCCGTGCGTCCCAAGCCACTCCTGAAATATAGCTTCTTTACTAAGGGCACCTGTATACCCCATAATTGACCCCAGTCTAGGTGTAGTTCATGTAAAGTCCTTTAATATACCACAAGATTAATTTAATCAAACAAATCAGCTTCTTCCATCTTACTTGAATTTGGGAGGCTGGTCAAAAAAATACAAGACTAATTGACAACTTTCAGCAGTTTCTGCTTTACTAATAAAGACTTTGTCTATGACTGAAATTTCTCAGAGGCTGTCAAGACTTTTCAGATGGTCAGCAGAGCTCAGCCTGCAAGAGATCAGGAAATCATTCATAAATGGGATTATCATTTTTAATAAAACCATATAGAGGTTCCTGCAGATAAAAGCAAGCCACCAAGCAAATCAGAAAACAAACAAACAAACAAAGACAAACAACAAATTACACCCAAATTTTTAAAGTTAACTATTTTGCCTACAATGTCCAGGACTGACCATGTTTTTTTGTCCATAACAGGTAGTCCTTAGATTGAGAACAACTGGGGTATCCTAAAAGAAAGCACTCGGTTGCCCATGCTAACCCTATGGTATTTGCATGGCTAACTGTTCACTGCAGCTGACTTTAAGGTCTGAATAGAGAAAAAGATTTACTAAAACATGTTAGCAAAATGTAGTGCAACGTAAACAGAGAAAATTACTGAGATTTGCAAAATTAAGTGCAGGTTTTGACAAATCTAGTAAGCTAGAGAAGATGTCGGAAAAACTGAAGAAGCAGAAGGAAAAGGCAGCTGCTGGAGTTTCAAACTACAGTCTTCCCTATCCTCATGCTGAGGGCTGGAGAAAGCATCACACAGCCCTGGCTCATATGGTCAGAAGAGTTTGCTTTTGCAATAGGCTTGTGGCCATATGTCAAGAAAAGCCAGAACTTTTGATCCTGTAAATCTCAATCCCATTGAGAACAAGGAGCAGCATAGCTCAGGCTGGGAAGGACATTTTAATCAAGGGCAACTTGTGACCGCAGGGCTCTGATGGACATGCAGCAGCAGATGAAAATTGGACAGCTGAAGCCAATACCACTCCCTGCCTTCCTCCCCACCTGCCTAACAGATGTTGCTGCCCCCAAGGCAGGGATGTCTGATCCACTCATGAATCAACTCCTAACTCACACCGCTTTTCAGCTCGGCATTCTGAGTTAACCTGACATCAAAGTGGGTTTACCACCAGCGGGGTGGAGCAGACAGCTATGGGCAGTAACAGCTTTAGCTGTCTGATGCTAATTCACAGCCATGCTCTTAACAAAGCTGCTGGCCCTACTGAGTGGCCAGCTGTGCAAGAGAACCAGAATGGCAGTGGTCCCCTCTGGAAGCAAGCTCAGCAGAGGAGGGCATTTTGGCTTTCTCTGCCTAAGAACCAATTTGTGCCTAATCAGTAAATCTCTCCAGGCTCCGAAAAGGACAGTGATTTGAGAAAGAATTCACAGGGGCAGGGAGATTTAAACTCTACAGTGATGCTGAGCCCTTGCTTTAAGCACACACTTGACTCAAAACACATGTCCTTTTATGCTATAATTCAGTGTTATGGTGAGTTTTTAAGAAGAACAAGGAGAAATAATAAACTTAATATTTTATTATTATATTATTATATAATTATATAATAATATTATATATTATTATATATAAATAATATATTAATATCTGTATCTACATATCAATTGAAGCCCAAAAACCATCTGAGCAGTACAGAAATCACAACCTACCCATTTATTTCAACAGCTGCATGCTTAGCAGGAAAAGGCCTGACTTCCATATAATATCCCAGGCACTGTATCCGTGCTTAGCCCTAAAAGGAATATCCTGAAGGCGTTGTTTTGTTTTTAGCTATACCTACCTGAACTAAGGGCAAAGTAGTAACCCTGGAAAAAACAGCCATCCCAGAAAAAAGAAAGTTAATTTTTTTAGGGAAAAAAACCCAAACACAATAAGGATATGGAAGTTTGCAGAACTTAGAGGTACTGAAAACCTGAGCACATTGAACTCCAATCTCCTACTTAAAGAGTTCCTGATCTGTTTGCTTGGGGACACAATACTAAGGACAAGATTATTTATAACATGTAATAAAAGTGCAACTTTAGGTCCTTTTAAAAAGTTAGTGATATTGATCTTAGGTTCTTTATACAAGACAATATCTGTTACTTTCCTAAATTGCAGCTAAGTTTATTTTTTCATATAAAATGAAAGTGTGTCTGGCACAATTTACTTTTTTTTATAATGCTATATTAAATCAGTCCAGAGACATTGACAACAGAGCAGTAAATATTTAAGATTACATCTTCTTTCCTACAACATTATTCTTTTCCTTCTCTATCAGATCTACTGTCAAATAATTCAGTTCCTCCTTTTATTCTTACTCTTCAAATACTCTCAGCCTCTCTGCTACTCTAAGGTCATCAGATTTTACTGGAAAGATGAGCAGACGTTGAAAGCCTGAGAGAGCACTTAGGTCATGATCCAGAGCTACTGGAGTCAAGATGAAACAGTGTTTTCTGGATCAGCTCAACATTAAGCTCCAGATATTTATTGCCACTTCTTGTGATCATATGCCTAAATCTTTTATAATATTACAATGAAGTGTTTATTGGAAAATGGCAACAGTAAATGATTGAAAATATGTCCAGGTAGAAAACTTGATGTTCGTAACCCTTCTCCTATCAAGGGATTCCTGAAAGAGCAAAACAAGTATTTCTTTTTGATTTCTAGGGAAAAGATTCACAAAAGACTTCAAACAAATCTCAGGGAAGTGTAGGAAAGTAACGCAGTCCAGGAGAGCTGGGATAATCCTGCAAGTATTATTCTGAACTGGAATTCCCAGCAGGTGAACAGCTACCTTGCAAGAAACACAGGTGACCATCAGGCAATCACACACTTCCTGTGGACAAAAAAAGCAAACCTCAATCAACCAGTTATGCTTATATACGATGATACAAGACAAATGCTAGCTACCATCCACAAACATTTCTCCAAAGAAAGCTTTTGCATTTGCATGTCTCTGAAAACGAGTTGGGTCAAGTGAGGGTTTTTATTGGTCAGTTGTTTTGTTGGTTATGGGCTCCTGCTGCTGTTTTGTTTCTCCTACATGACAGACTTGCCTTGTTTTAAATTGTGATGCAAACCACAGCACTCAGGCAAAACTCACCATTTCAGAGGTCTGCCTTTAGCCATAATTACCTCACCTTTGTGCTCTGCACTTTTGAGGATGGCAGTTGCTATATATTACCACAGCTAGGAAAAAAACCTCAAAAAACAACAAAAGCATTCTTGAAGGGACACCAAAAAAGCTACAAGTTTGTCCACTGACATTTTCCTCCTGGATAACTCAGGCCAGGAGGTCAAAACAATAGCTGACTAACAAGACAGCCTGTAGGGAAAAGGTTACCATTAATAATGCAACAGAAAAGCACTGTGTGCACAAGTAATGGTGGAAAAACATACCAAGAAGACCAGTAGGATACAGGGGTCAAGCATGAAATGACTACACACTAGTCAGAGAAGTGATTGTCTGAAAATGATGCAATGTTATTAGCTAAACATCCTTCCAGGTGGTCAGAAACTTATGCTCCCTATGCATTTCCTGCAGAAAATACAGACCTACTAACATTCTCACTTTATTATTAACACAAGTCAGTGTTTTGATGATCTTTCTAGGAGGCTTTCCTGAAGGACCCCTGATCTGTGCAGTCAAAACAGGCAACTCAAGAAAAAGAAAGAGAGAAAAAGAAGGAGAGAATGTGAATGATGCTGTTCTGCCAGATCTGGAGTAGAAGATTCCTTGCTCATGGCAACGACTGCACAAATGGTGGCAGGTCAGCCAGATGATGCCACTAAACTCACACAGTCACCCCTAACAGTCTACACACTAATTCAATCTTTGGTCCAACAGATATTGATAATACCAAAAAGATTCATGAGGGATTTCTCAAGGAATCTAATGTCCATTAACCAAGTCAGCTTAGTAGCAGCTGAGAAAAGACTCCATATCCCACCATTCCCAGACCTGTGAAGAACTGAGTACTGTACAAAACACAGGCAATTTCATAGCAGCATTCATAAAAGCAATATCAGCACATAACACATTTGCATTTAATTTGGATAAAGTCTGCACATCTTTTTCCTTTCTATGGACATCAGGATGCAAACCTTGTTAGTGGAAATCCAAAAGCTCCAACCATAAGCAGTACAGGCTGAGAAAATAAATACTCTTCTTCAGACATCATTGCACTTCAAATCAAAGGTGGGAGACTTGGAAGCTTACTATTTGAATGGTGTGGATTCTTGATTTAAAAAAAAAATTCCACTAGCAGCATTCTGACAGGAAAAAACACCTTCTTATAACACACATGTAATTTTAAGGTTTTAGGAATGCATAATGCTGGGTATTAGGGAACAGCAAACCTGTTCCATTTTCTTAAAGTTAAGTATTCTCTATCTCTTATCTTACAGTACTGTAAACCTGGAATAACTTAAGTGAATTCCTGTGAGTTACAGCAGTCGAAGTGGGAAGAGAATCATGCTGTCTATGCTCCATAAACTATAAGCAGGCAGAAGAGTCTACATAATGGGTTTATAAGCAAAAGCCCTTCGTATTTATACTCCATGACCAGTAAATGAATCTGTCCTGCATAAAAAAGTGGGCCCACCTTACAACCCCTCATATGAATAATAAACGTGAGATACAAGCGAGTGATTGATATGAAGGAATTAC
The DNA here is from genome assembly GCF_028554395.1 of Pezoporus wallicus. Lineage (NCBI taxonomy): Eukaryota > Metazoa > Chordata > Aves > Psittaciformes > Psittacidae > Pezoporus > Pezoporus wallicus. The sequence continues at coordinate 345,251 of NW_026642757.1, read as the reverse complement.
AGATAAATCACTAACAGTTTTCCTTGTATACAGGAGCTTCGGAAGGGGTTTTGAAGTTTATTAGTATGAAAACTGGTCTTCTGTACAAGATGGCATGTGTGTAAGAGTATGTAATTGTAGTGAGAAGACGAAGACAGTGCGTGAGTTGCACATTTAGTAATCTTTATTTTCAGAGTCTTTGCATTGTCTTTCGCCTGCTTAACACAATGTACTTGCAAAGAGGCTTTTAATCACTGTCTTCAGGTACAACACAATAAAAATGATTTCAGAGCTGCTTTTGGTGAGGTAGTAGGAAAACAAGCCTCAGCAAGGTAGCTTTCCCTTCTGAGCTCTGCACAAGCGAGGGAAGTAACAAAAGTTTCAGTTTCCTAATACTCTTTCTAATTCTGATCCCAGTCTTGTGATTTCAGCCAGTCGTTATTGCAGGCTGTTGAAATAAAGACTTAATGGGACTATGAGTGAGGCTTACTAAAAACAGCTAAGAGTTACCTATTTCATCAAGAACATATGTTGTACATATATATATATCGGACAGGTCAGAAGCCTATCCTGTCTATAACTGATCGTATTTGGAAGAACAAACCAAGTTTTTTCATTGCAGCATGTCTGTGGTGTCAGTATAAAAGCTAGAGAGGAACTGATCACAGCTTTTAAAAAATAAACTGATTAGAAACAACTATACTTATTTTAAGGATAACACCACCTAAAAATTATAACAAATTCACATGAATCTGACAACATGCACAAATCAGTTAATTGTGTTGCTGGCTTGTCCCAGTTGACATAAAGAACAAACTTTCTTGCATTTCTAGTTACTTCTCTGAAACGTCAAATATTCTCCTCAGAAGCACAAGGACTACAGATATTGATGAGAAGAAATATTCACACTCCTATCCCAACTGATTCATTTTCAGAAAAATTAAACCATATCCTGAGACCTTTGGGACCTCCAACCATCTATATGCCTCACTGGTTTTAAACATGCCCTAAAAAACTATGTTAAGCCACAAAATCAAAATTATCTGGACTAAGTGTCCTCAGCCAGTGATGTTTCCCCCTGAACTCCCTCTTTTGACAGTGAAATATCAAGGAGAAAAGATGAAGAAAAAGAGAGTGCCAGCCAAGGAACTAGACAACACTAATCCACCACCCTTCAAGGGGAAGGAATAGTTTTGCACAGAGCTGAGCCTTTTTTCTAATCATGTGGATATCTAATCTCTATATCAGAGACATACTAATGAGAACAAATGAAGCTACAAAGACAAAGAGTTTTGCTAGACTTTGAGTATATGAGCTCCAGCTACTCGGGGTTAAACATCCAAAGCAATGCGGAAGCCAAGGTGTGCTCAAGTAAAAGTGGTTTACCTGCAACTTAAACACTCCCTGAAAAGCATAGAGACACAGAGGCATCAGAGCATCCAAGTCACTGCAAACATGACAATCTGATTTTGGACTGGCACACACTTTTCATCCTTTATTTAATGAACCAGTGAATTCAACCTAGTGTTAAAGCGTACTATTCGTGTCTCAAGTGTTTTGTTACACTGTCAGATTTTATTCACCCTGTCTGACAGAAAGTTTATCTGGGCATAAACAAGGAAATGATACAGTGCCAATTTGTGTGGCAATTCTAATGGGGCCAGATGTCTATTTCATCTTCTCATATAAGCTGATACCCTTCAAAAAGCAAGAAAAGGAGATGCAGAGAGAACAAGCCAGTGAATGAATACTGAAGCACCTACCTTTAAAGAACCTGACCCAAACAGAGAGTGGATAGGGTATGAAGAAGGCCTGCACTCCATCACAAGCACACACCTGTGCAAGCCAATGTGATACCTGTTCTGTACTGGCTTATTAGGGAGTTGTGGGAGTAATTGGGGAAGGATTTGGTTCAGAGGGCAGTAGCCACTAGGGCTCTTCAAGAAGGAGGAGAGCAGGCCAGGAACAGCTTCAGCTGCCATTGTGACATGCATCTATATGAGAATTAAGTCTCCACGTGGACTAAAGTAAAAAGCTATCAGCATCAACTTCTCTAAAACTTCTGGCAGTGCCAGCATCAGCCGACGGTGCCTGGGCAACCTGCACAGCCAGCAGTGCTGCAATTCTGCCAGCCCAGTCCTCCCTCCCCAGCATGACAGATCATTTCCTCTTCTCTGTCCACCAACAACCAAACTGAATCAAAACTGTTGTAAAATGATGGACATGATGAGAAGGGGACAATTAAATTGACAAGATGAGTTCAAAGGAAACAAATGTCTGTTACAGAGTTATCTTCTCCCCATTTGTCAAAGGGGAGAAGATATTGCTCATTTTGCAGTCGCATTTAGGACAAACAGGCACTGAAGAAAATCCAGCTCCGATCCTTTCCAGTCAACTCCTCCCTGTTCACACATTTCTGCTCAAGTTATACAAACTGGTATAGGAGGTAAGAGGGTCAGAAGAGACTGTAGTCATGGCCAAAATTATTTTACACAATAGCCAACCCTGAATTAGCCAAGACTCCTGCAAACCTCATACCTTGTACTTCATCAAGAACTTTATTTGAAAGGGAATTAAAGTAACTTTACACAAGCAACTGATAAAAGAGGCACAACAAGTTATTGGTCATATGACACCTCCTTCTGTTAAGGCGACCTCTAAATGATATGTTGGTCTAAAACTGAGAGATCAGAACACCCAGCACACTGCTAAGCATCAAGTAATTCAAACTCTAAATGCATCTATATAATATCTGAGAGATTACCTTTCTTTATAACACATAAACAATTGGAGGATCAGTGTAATTGTTTTGCAAGCACAGGCACTTTTCTCTCCTGCTGTAATCCACTAACCTGGAAGTACATCCAACCTGCAAAACAAACAGAGGAGATTAAATTGTTAGCTGTCACACACAAGATAAAAGGCAGAAGTCCTTTCTGTGTCTCCGGTTGTACAGGCTGAACTCGGTTCCAGAACATAGGCAGCCTTGCCAATTCTAGGCATTATAAGTTCATCAGTCAGCCTTTACTCCTTCTGAAAAAAAAACCTTCCTCAAATGCCTTTTAAAAACATCTTTCTCATGATGGATCCTTTGTCTTGTGGTGTCTGGACACTGAGGAGGAATTATGCTCTTATTTTCAGGCTTTTCCCTGAAGAACAGCTGAGCCAAGAGATCTAACACACGCTCTCCTCTTTTTCTAATAAAAAATTAGTGTTTCTCCTCCAGAAGTCAGAGCTTCCAGAAAACTGCAAAAGTCCCTGGTGAAATATTGTCACTAGTTAATAGCTCACGTACTTCTCTGACATCGTGGAGAGAAACCAGTGGTGAAACTAATTTTGACACAAAAGTGTCATGATGAATGACATTTACAATAGGCATTCAATTATCTTGCAGTTTTATAAAATTTTTATATGAATCCACGATACAACTAAAACACAAGAAATTTATTTTTATATGTGACAGAAGTGGAGAATTGTGGAGAACAGCATCTTTAAGAGACTGCCATAAGCCAGTCAGAACCAGTCACAAGAGATTTTTGTAACAAAGCAGCTGTCTCTAATTCAAGCATAAATTATTAGGCTCACTCTAAGCACAAAGGGTAAATCTCTGCAGCCTGAAATATCAGTTTTCTAAATACAAAAATACTGATTAATGGTCTCCATTAAGACTAGCTCAGGAGGTTCCAGCACTGAGGCAGTATTTCAGCAAAGTTGTCCGATTTATGTTTTTATAAATTTAAGATAATTCTATAGCTCAAAAATTAACAGACAAGGAATTTTTAATTATCCTTAATTGAAACTAAAAGTACAGACCATCCCTGTCCATCTCCACTCACTAGAAGACTTCAGTCATCTGTAATCCCAACTCAGTCGCCTGTTTTGTGGCTATAGTCTACACTTGTAGGGTACCTTGAACTTCTGTACTTCTCTGAACCTGTATTTTGCACCTGAGCAAACCCAAAAGAATTTAGAAAATCTGGCCCCCACAAACACATAGGAAAGAAAGTTGTAGGACAAATTTGTAGGATTTCATTTGGGCCTAAGCCATTTATTATGCATTAAAAACCTTGTACATGTGCACAAAAAAGCATCACAAGCTGAGGTAGGTGTGTTTGAAAACTTTAATTTCACATTAAATTCTAGGGGAAGGGGAAATTATTTGTTTACCTACCTATTTAGATGATCTCGTTTCCTACAAAATTGGTGTTAAAGGATCCCTCGCCTTCTCCTCTGCTATCCTCTATTAGTGACAGTAGTACACATAGACAACACGGCTTAAAAATGTAAATTACCATACAGAAACATGTCATCCCTCTGGCAAGTGGGATATACCTACATGTGCTATCCTATACCATCCTGGACTTCCATTACAGTCAATAGAAAGAAAATGTGCACAGGTCAGAAGGAACTGAAAAGTGGTTGGGGGAATCACATCACAAAAATACACGTTTCTCTCTTTTAAATCCATAGGGATTTTAGGGTGACAGCCTCTGATGCAGGTGTTGACCCCTGTCAGAGACACCTGAAGTCAGGTAAGATGAATCCCAGCACCTGCAAGCACTCCTCAAGCAGGGACCTCTTCTGACTGAGAGGAGGCACGGGTAAGCAGCTGAAGGAGAGCCTTGCCAGAAGGTGTTGCAGCACAGAAGTCTCGGATTCCATCAATCTTAAATATACACATGGAGAATATGAAACAGAAGGAAAAACTTAGAATAAGAGTCTTACTGAGAGGTCCTAGCCTTGTCAGATACCATATGGCTCAGAAGATCTCTCCCATATTTTTCCACAAATGTTGTATCTTATTTACACTCCATTTGGATTTTGAACAGACATACTCTATTATTAATCAAATTTGTTTCACCTGTTCTCCAGCTAAAATATCTTTCTTCCATAAATCTATGTTTATTATTCATCTCCATTTTTCAATGCAAAGTCGGTCCAAACACATAATTGAAATTCCATTCCTCACTTTAAATGAAGGAAATGTTTCATGTGTATATATATTTATAATTTTTAATGAGATTTATACTAAACTGTGTCTACAGAAGATTCTCACATAACTAAATATTCAACTAGCAATCTGGAAGACATCTTAAATGGCCTCTCTGAAAAAGAACTTGAAACTCAGAAGTGTATATAGTTCATAAACTGTTAGTAGCTACTAAACTGTTATGCAAACATGTGCAGGATGAGAACTTTTAAACTATAAAGAAAGAGACCAGTGATGCTATTCTTCTAGGGATTTGTTAAAAAAAATAAAATAAAAAAAAAAAAAAGAAACCCCCCAAAAATCCACATATATAATTAGATAGTATTCAAGAATAACATATTATTCTAACCTATTCAGAATCCAAGTTTCTAGGATAATACAGGAAACTTCACATTTGTATCAATCACTACTACAGATTTTACTTGTTAATAATTTGCTATGAAGAAAAGGAAAGTAATTAAAGGCAACCATTAATACTGGGACAAAAGAGAAGAGGAGAAAATTTAACCAAAGATTAGTGTTCTGAATGAGCACTAAAAGTGGAAGAAGAAACTTTTCTTCTATTTTAATTTAATTAGAAATTTTTTGCTTTCTTCTTAAAAAAGTGAAAGAAAAGAAAAATACTTTGGAAATTTATTATTTTATCTAGTTATAATTAAAAGCCATCCAAAATCACAATGTAATATTTAGCAAATTGTTTTTCAGGTAGTGACTGTTCAGTTGGAGGTTTATCATACATAAAATTACACACACACACACCCCCCCCCCCCAAACTGACAATAGATTGCATTTTACTGACTTGTTTAGAGTAAATGATCAGTTATTAGTTCCAGCCCAGACTTTACCGTGACACCATTGTAAATTCCTGCAAGAAAAACATATATCCTTTTTTTTCTTGCTGAAAGCGCTATTCCCTGCCTTCAGGCATCCATCTCTGGTTGCTGCTACTGCTGTTATATACTGGAATGGTTTTCACACAGTTAGTGCATGTATTAGCATTCACAGGTCTGGCAGAATTTTGACATGGGTAGGTATTTCCTATACCTTTCCTTCTTCATTATGAAAGATTTGTAATAAGTTTGTTCCCATATTATTAATTATGTGATCTAGAAATCCAAGGAGTATAATTATAGATTTGGGATAGTCCTAAATCACTCTTTAAAAGAAAATCTCTATTTTACAAGGCTACTCATGGGACAGTGCAGCTTCCTATTTGAATCTCATGAAATGTCCGTCTCATTCTCATGCTCCAGGCTGTACCCCCTCACTGCATCACACATCCATTTTCTTCCTCCTGAAATGGGAGGCTGTATGAGTCTAATCTTAGCACATTAAATCTTCCAGCTATTTTGTCTTCACCAGAACTTGAATCTATTTTCAGTCATTCAAAGAACATTTTCCCTAATGAAGGTACAGCTTTCTGGGAAATGAGACCCAAATTTGCCCATCACAACTGTCATTCACTTAGGTACTCAGCACATGCCATCACCTGAGACAAGTCCAGGTCATGAAGGAGAAGTACAGAGAGCAACCTGTGAGTGCCAATTAGTGTTCAGGTTCAAGCTGACTCAGCTTCAGTGGCAAGACACAATCCAAATTTTGTGTGTACCAGCAATTTTCTGCTTCCTTGTGCCTATGCTCTGGCTATTACCAAGCTTCACTATTAAGATATTTTTTCTTCCTTATGTCCAAATATAACTGCTGTTTCCTTAGGCTTCTGCCTTTTCTTCCTTTTTGTATTACAGGCTTACAGGCTAACGATCTGTCAAGTAATATTAAATTATTTGCCCTCCTAATTGCCTTTTTTCAAATAATAGATTGTGGAGTAAAGTGACTACCTTAGTAATTTTCATGAATATTTCAAAAGAAGAATGTATACATTAGAAATAAAAAGCTCAAACACGGAGAAAACTCTAGTCCTAGTTATTATTCACAGAAATATTTCATCCACAATATCAAAATATTTTACAAAAATTCTGTAGTATTTATTTTTTCATCCTCTTCCAGTATCAGTTACTCTGAATCCAAGGTCTCATTTTCAGGTTATGAGATAACTCCAAGGTTATCTCATTTTGAGATCAAACATTCCAAGTCTCCTGAAAATTTAATACTGCCATAATGTTGTATTTTAAAACAAACATATAAAACCCACACAATTGAACCTACTGACATATTTCCACATTTTAAAAATTCTTCCTGCATAACAACTTAAAGAAAATCCACAGACAACTGACCAGGTTACCAGTTTGAGATCAGTTCATAGAATCATAGGATGGTTTGGGTTGGAAGAGAAGCCCCTGCCAAGGGACACCTCCTACAAGAGGGTTGCTCAATGTCCCATCCAACCTGGCATTGAGCACTGCCAGGAATTGGCATTCAAAACTTCTTTGATCAATCTGTTCCAGTGCCTCACCACCCTCACAGCAAAGAATTTCGTCCTTATATCTAACCTAAATCTCCCCTGTTTAAATTTGAACCCATTACTCCTTGTCCTATCACTACAGTCCCTGATGATGAGCCCCTCTTCAGTATCCTTGTAGGCCCCCTTCAGATATTGGAAGGCTGCTATGAGGTCTGCATGCAGCATGACACAGGGGCTACACAAGTAATTCAGAACTCAAACTTTCTAAAAGTTAAAGAGCTGATGAGGATCTCCCTTTATAGCGGGGAAAACACAGAAAGCAGATGTGCCAACGGGATGCACACATACAGGAAACAGGGTTTCCTACCTGTTTCCTCTAAATCCTGTAATTATTTTTTTTTAATGGATTTTTGCTTTATTTTCTTCAACTCCTTCTGGGCTTGACAACAAATCAGTTATACCAGCAGAGCACTCTGGTTGCCCTGAAACTCTGAACAGGCTGAAGGTGTAAAAAGACGAAAAAACACTGACTAAAGACCTCCTGGCAACTCAATAGAGACACATTGGAGGAAGCCAAATAGACCTCCTCTATTTCAGACCTTTCAGATTCACAAAACAAATTTGCTCTAACACTCCACTGAGAGCTTCATCCTTGTTTCACAAACATGCTGCAGTTTGACAAAAAAGAACTTATGGGGTTGGAGAACAGAAAAAATGAAACATTTCATCATCACAGGGCACTTGGAGAGGCAATGAGAAAATGATATAACATCAGCTATAACAAAGCTGTGGCATTAAAACCATTCACAACCGTATTCCTTCCTTTTTGCTTAGCCTTTATCTCCAAACTCATGTGCTTTATCAAGCTACCTCAGAGATAGCTTACAGAGAAGAAAAATCAACATTGTGTGACACTGCTGTATCTTCTTATGACATTGCACTGGTACTATCAGATTATCTTTTGCCACTGTGGTCTCCAGTGGTGGTCATCTGTCACTCTTATGGGTTCAAGGACAAAATGGCTGGTTCATGTCAGTGTTTCTCCATCATCTCTTGTTTATGTTACTAGGTTAGAGATGAAGTATCTTGTAATTAAGTTTTTGAGAAGTTATATTCAGTTACTGTTTTAACAGATGCAGATAATTTGTTAGTAATTAACTACTTTTTGAAAGGAAATTTAAAGTTAACTTAAAGTTATCTGTTTTAATGTGACGGTTATTTTAGCTTTTTTTTTTTTTTTTTCATTAAAGGATTTAGGATACCTGCACTGGCTTAAGGCCTAGCTGGTTATTTTGTGTTTTAATTTTCTGCCTATCTAAACATTAAGTATAGTTGAAGTTTTCTTAAGTTTTCTGTGTTTAATGTCAAACGTTAAAAACTTAGACACACAATCTCCTTGCTGTGACCATCTAATGCCCGGTCAGGGTTTGTCATCTGCAAAGAAAGGGAATGCCTCTGTTGGCCTTTCATAAACATTTCATTTCCATGATATTTTTCTTTTGTGGGTTTTTTTCTTTTTCTTTTTTCCTGTTTTTTTTTACATGCTTATAATCAAGAATATTTAGATCTGACTGTAGCTGCTAACAGCACTGTCAGCCTCATTACATATAGTTTGTGAGACGACAAGTCAACAATAAATATCCATTGCTACATGCTTGCATTCCCCATACAGGATTTTCTCAACCAAGCAAAGTGACCTACAGTCATACCTAGTATTTTCAGCCTGAATCATGGCCTTATGGCTCTTCGATACTGAGTGAAACTGTAAGTGAAAAATAAGCTCATATTATTAGGCAATGCCTTGCTCACATGCTTAAATTCACATTTTCTAAGTGACTACATTAAAACCAATGTAGACCTTAACATTAAGATTTAAAACGCTACGTATTAAACTGAGAAAAGCACCTCCCATTCTGCTGGAAACTCCAAGTCACAGGGAGGCCACAAAATCAGAAATGCCAAGGGGAAAGTAGGATCCCTGTCCATCTCCTCCAGCTCCCTTACTTTTGGTTTCTTCATAGACCTTTTCCCTCCACACAAGCATTCTAGTCCACATTCTAGAGTTTTGGGGGATCACCCTCTTAGAACACATTTATTTTTAAGAAGGATAGAGTTTGAAAATACAGTTCTTCAAAACAGAGGCAGATACTGCACAAAGGCAATAGATAAAAATGATTTAAAACCTGGCTCCAGTCCATCCTCAGCAAATGGAGTTAGAATTTCAATAAGAATTAGAGTGGCTCCAGTAAAAATTTGAGGTTTTGTGTTATTTGTAAAATGAGATGCCCGTTATCCTTGGCCCTGTCATTAACAAAACTCCAAGCAAAAATCAGTTCTCTTTTCCATCTCATTGTGGGAACAGGGGAGAAAACTTTCTGCATGGTTCATTATGTCTGACTGCAATTAACAGCAACACCTTCAGGAATTTCAAACAGCTCTGAGATGTCTGAGTACCTGCACAACAACCTGTGCCAAAGGAGACAAGCTGTGCTGCAAGGCCACTGGCCACTGGGCAGGGTCAAGATCTGGCTGAGCAGATCAGCCACCTTCTTATCAAAAGTGCTGGGCAGAGTGTCAGGTAATCATGAAAAGCAGTAGGCCATCACTCTCTGCCCCTATATTTTTTGCAACAGTTTTTCAAGTCACTTCATCTTTTCCCCGCAAGCCAAAGCCAGATGTAACACTGTTTTTACTGCCATGGAGAATAATAAAAGAGACGCCATTAGTCTTTAATTTAAGGTTTACGACACAGAAAATTTTAATGGGAGTTAAATTAACTATTGACATTTATCACAATAATTTGTTCTGCAGCCTCTGACCTGCAAGACAATAGCAGGATAATAAAGGCTTCACGGTATGACCGAACAGGGAGAAGAAATCGTCAGTTATCAGATATAAGTGAGCAGCCTGTCAAATGTGAGACCTTCTTGTTTTGCAGACAGAGGAAATTCAGTAGTGACTATTTTATCTTTGATATATACTCTCATACATGCAATCACATCAATTTTCACACCCATTCATTTCACAAGTCTATACAAAATTAGGTCCTGAAAAGTCTTTTTAGAGGTAGAAAGCTAAATTGCTACTGACCGTCATGGGATACAAAACAGCCAGCATGACATCCTCACGAGAAAAATGCTTTGAAAACTTAAAAGAGGATTTAAATATGCAAGATCAGCTTCAAAAACACTTCTGATATAAACCAACTATGTTTTAAAAAGTTTTAGACAGGGTAATAGAAAGGAGACCTGAGACAATAAGGGACAGAATCTTTTTTATTTAACGGTTTGTTCCAAGAACACTGCAAAAAACTGGAATATTGTGGATTTCCTCTCAAAATAATTTAAATATTTCAAATAATTTTTAACACCAGCTATTACTAACACATTACAGGTAGATCTATATTCCTCCAGTGTAATTTCACTGGATTTTACATCTTGGGTAGGTAAAGGTAGGGGGGTTTTAAATGAATAAAAGCATAATACTACAGCATATACCTGCTAAAAGCCTTCATTCTGGAATTCTCTAATTAAAATGTTGGTATCATATCAACATGACAGAACTTGTGTAGCCCAGGAGCAAAAATATTCTAATAAATATTCTCCTCCTACCTTACAACCCCTGTGGCTTTGCATTCTTGCAGGAAGCCTCAACTATTAGCATGACTCTACACAGGTCTTTATGCCCAGATCCTTGCCTAAAACTGTTCTGTAAAAGTATGGCCCAATCGAAGCTATTAGTGCAAGCTGGCTTTAACATCACAGGGCAGGATAAGTATGGTATGTTAAGACAAGCATTAGCTGACTTTTTCACAATAACATTTTCCTAAACAATGGAAGCTAAACAGACAGATGTTAGCATTAAATACTGTGTTTAGGCACCAAGTGGTATTTATTTAAATATACTTTTTCCTAATTATACAATCATGTGGAGAGGGCAGAATGATGAAGCCAATCACAAAGGCCTTAATTGGACCAAATTCTACTGAATTTAAGAGAATTTCTTCCTTTTTAAGAACTCAAGGCTCAGATATTTCATCCTGCACCCAGCAGTTGATCATTATTTTTCCCTTGAAGCCAGATTAATTGCTCATATAATGTAACTTTTTTCCTGGCTTGTGTAACTGAACTCCTTTTCTTGTGTGTCTCGTCATTTTTTATTACCTAAATAAGCTATTGGCAACAGTGTCCTCCTGCCTCAGCAATTTCTATGGATTAAATAAATGTTGCATGAAAATTTGTTCCTTTATCTGTTTTAAATTTGTTGCCTTTTTATTTCAATATTCCTTTGTACTTTTGTTATGTGAAAAAGCTAAGCATTTGATTGAGCTTCTCCATACCAGTTCATATTTTATACACTCCTAACATGTTTTACTGTGTCCTCCTTCCTTAACTAGGTCAGGCAAGCCTTATAAAATACCTGTTTGCTTAGTAGCCCCTCTGCCTCTAATAATTCCCATTGCCTTCTGAATCACTTCTATTTCTGCCATATCCTTCTGCTGTAATGCAACTAATTCAAGGTTAGGAGAAAGATATGTTTCTGTTTAGATAACACAAATTAAATATTTACTGTGTTATTGTCTGAGATATCCCACTACTTCACTTGCTCTGATTGCTACTGCAAAATCTGTCCGCCCCTACCGAACTGACCCTAGGTGCCTCATAACCCTATGTCATACTTCCAAAAGCCAACATTTTTTAGTGAATTCAATTGAGAGATGAAAACTTAACAACAAAACACTCCAGCTCAGACTGCTTTCTACAGCTCATGTTTTCTCACCCACAGAGAGCCCATGGCTCTGGCTGTGGTCCTTGTGCATCACCATACAAATACTGTCAAACACTTGACCCCAGAAGCACTGGAAACCCAGACACTGCCTAAGTAAGTGCTTCTACACATACATGTTCACAAGAATTAAGTTAAACAAGTATCCAGAAGCCTGAGGGTAGTAATTATTTCTATTCCATAATTTAGAACTACCCGTTCCTATGCTCAGTATTTAGCATCAGACCTATTTGCATCACTTCCTGAGGTACTGGTTGTTTCTGTCATGTGGGTGCCCATTTCTCTTAACACAGAGGTTACCTTTTTTACACTAACAAGGCAAAAATGTTACCTGTGATTACAGCTTCTTTGCCATAAATTATTTATTGCTCTCAAAAGCCTGTTTGCTTTGGGGGTAGGGAGAAAGGGTTGTTTACCTTAATGAGGAAGCAGCCTATAACTGTGTTGGTAGTTTTCAACACATGATTTATATAAAAAAAAAACAAAATCCAATACCGTAACAGTATTGAAAAATGCAGAAGTATCTACAGTTTTATTTAGGAGTGATTAATTTTGGGTTAGATACTGCTTTCCCAAGGTGCTTGAATTTTTATTTATTTTTGATCCATATTTCACTTCCCAAAGCGTGGGTAGATAAATGCAGAAATACATATAGTGTGTTATGTTTAACTCCTCTGCTGCCCTCTGCTAAACATGTTATGATAATACTGTTCACATTCAGCCCTTAAACCACCACTGCCCTTAAACCTCCAGTTTCAGACACAGACTAAAGGGTCAGTAAGGCCTATCTCATATTGACCTCTAGCAGTGAGCCCAGCGCTAAACTCGAGGGTGGAAATGGTGTCAGCAGTAGCAGCTGCCCCCCCCCCCCCCCCCCCGCCTGCCCAGTGGATTCATGGCTGGTCTTTTCTGGTACATGTGGATTTGAAACTCCTTGACACTGTCCAGTTCTCAAAATGCCAGAAGATTTCCTAAGCAATATTATAATACAACTGTAACATATGGGTATGTACTTTACAATTTTAATTTTTTTTTTCTTTTTATTCCTCTTTAACTCCTCTCTTTAGGAGGGCATCTGGGGGATCTGAGAGGGGCTGGGGTTACTCTGATATTATTGCTCATCAATAACACAAAAGCGGTTAATCCATTGCTTTTCAGACACACCATCATACATCTTGGAGAACCCACAACTGGAGAGGGTCATTTGTTCATGATCTGATAACATCATTTACAAACCCAAGAAATTAGATACGGAGCGATCTGCCAAGGGAGATCACACTTAGCTCTGTTGTACTTAATTCTCAGAGACCAAAATCCACATATTATTTTTGAGGGAACCTTCCATAGAAATAACAAGCTGAATATAACAAGGAAAAAAAAAGAGAAAAGGAAGGACAAAGTAATTGACCTCATTCATTCTTACCTCTCATGGCCCCTCTTCACATCTAGTTTTGTAAGGCATTTCAAATGTTTCAGTGAGAAATTCTTCTGAAATATCATAGACTAGATTATATTGGTAGTATATGATGAAAAATGAAAGGTAGATACCTAAAGAGAAGAAAATGCAATTAGACACAGATGGCTGGCAGTTGTCTGAGGACTGAGGGCATTTATAATTGAGACAGTAGACAGCAAGAGAACATCTAAACCCCTCCATCAGGATAAGATGTGAATAGCTTACTGTACCAAAGAGACACTTTTCTGATCTCCTACACCCTCACTTTGCTCAGGTTTCAGGGACAGTAAACCAAGGCACTTGGATTAGGAATGAGTAGTGGCACTCCCTGGCTAGACTGGCGATGCACATGGTCAAGAAAGAGAAAGGGATTTCAGAGTGCGCTGGAAATCCACCATTTATGGATTTTCACCCTCCTCCCTTAGATTACTTACAATTCTGTTTTAGCCTAAGGTACTTGGAGGGTACAGTTAGGTATGCCTCTGAGGCTATAAATCTCTAACAGTAAAAGATGAACAATCCCATTAGAAGCAGCTCAGTGAGCAATGACCAGGATAAAGAGGAACCCAAGAAACAGCAAGCAGGTATATTTAGGGCTACTTTCTTTACAGAAAAAGAACCACACTGGAAAGCAGAATTTCTGGCCTTTTTCAAAAATCCAAAAGAAAGAGTGAAGCTAAATCATTAAAAAAGAAATGGTAAAATTCTTAATTTTTGATTGTTTAATTAACTTGTATTGTTTTTATGCAGAACTTTTCCAATATCTGTTCTGGAAAAAAAAGGTGTTGACCAAAAAAGAAAAAAACAAGCAAAAAAACCCCACAGAAGTCTTTTTGTGTTTCTTTACCGGCTGACTGTGGCTGGTTTTCTTTCATAAATATTCAAAATCCTTTAAAGTCCTCTTGTAGATCTAAGAGAGGAATTCCGGGGTTTGTGTGTGAAAAAAATAGATTTGGATACTCCTGAGAACAGAAGAAGCCTACCAGAAGTGCTGTCTATGGCAGCTGTCATCTTCTTTTTTGTTGCTGGAAAAGAAAAAAAAAAAAAAAAAAAGACCTTTACCTTTTGTGGAAATAAACATACATTTGCACCTAGAAACAACAGCTATCAAAGTGATGAAACCCAGCTTTCTGGGGCAAATTCACACTGCATTGAATCTCATACTTGTGAGACCCCACTTGGAGTGTTGTGTGCAGTTCTGGTGTTCTCAATGTAAAAAGGACGTGGAACTGTTGGAACAAGTCCAGAGGAGGGCCACGAGGATGATCAGGGGACTGAACCACCTCCTGTATGAGAATAGGCTGAGGAAGTTGGGGCTGTTCAGCCTGGAGAAGGGAAGGCTGCGTGGAGACCTCATAGCAGCCTTCCAGTATCTGAAGGGGGCCTATAAGGATGCTGGGGAGGGACTCTTCATCAGGGGCTGTAGGGATAGGACAAGGGGTTAAAACTTAAACAGGGGAAATTTAGGTCAGATATAGGAAGAAATTCTTTACTGTGAGGGTGGAGAGACACTGGAACACACTGCCCAAGGAAGCTGTGGGTGCCCATCCCTGGCAGTGTTCAAAGGCCAGGCTCAACAAGGCTTTGAGCAACATTCTTGTGGGAGCCAGTTTATGCCAATACTTGCAGCTTTTAATCAGTCCACTGTACAAACACAAACATTTAGGGCCGAACACTCTCAGCATAAGCAAAAAAATTTAAAAAAAAACAGATGATGGAAAGGACAACCCCAACTCAGTGAGCCTGCAGGTAGCTACAGCCAGGCAGGACATTTGTTTGAACAAACAATTGCAGTAATTTAAAAGATAAGATTTCATGTTGGCTGTCAGGAAGGTAATCTCATTTATACAGCAGGCACTCTCCAGATTGTTTTATTCACCATCAAGAAAAGGAAGTTCATACCCTGTCTCTGGGCCAGTTGCCATGTAAGAGGTGCTGGGCAAGATGACCAGAAACTCTAAGGCAAGATACACACATGAATAAGAAAGCAAAAATTAGAGAGAAAGCCAGCTTAGGAATCCAGAAGAAACAAAGTCCACTAAACTTCCTCTGATCCTTGAATATCACAAAAACATACCACCTAAAGAGATAAGATGATAGTCTTTTTCTTAACACAACCTTATGGAGGAGATAGCCTGATTTGCTGAATGACACAATGGAAATGAAGAGTCTTAGGTCCTCTACCTTTACAAACCCAAATCAATCAATGTTATAGCTCAAAGAGAATACAAATAGTAATAGTGCGGTAATCACTTCTGCACAAACACCCCCATAACTATATGGGTAAATCTATATTATTCATTTTAACTAACAGAAATAAAGAGTATCTTACAACCTTGTTGTAAGAAAACACTGTCATACAATCAATTTCCCCCTGCTTTGCAATCAATAACTTTGCTTTGCTTTGGTTTCTCTAAACTGGCAGGAGATCGTTGCCTTGTAACAGCATTCTTCCATTCATACCTCAACTCTAAAGAAACTGTAGAAACACTCCATTGGCCAGAATTTACCAGTAAATATTTACTTAAGATGAAAAAATGAAGTCCCAATAGCCATCATCATTTAAGCCGTCTAACTTGAGCAGAAGCATACTTCTTGAAAGAGACTTATTTTAATGAAGAACAGTACGACAGGAAAAAAAAAAAAAATCTCTTGTAGAGTTAAAGCGTGCTTGCTGCTAAACAGCCTCTTTGTATAATTAGGATTTGCAAAGTGGCAAAACACAATCCAATTAAGTGAGTTAGGTTCATGTGATTAACATTAGACAGGCAGTATTGCTCTCATCGTTCATCAGTAGCTTCACTAATTAGGACATTGCTAAGCAGAGACGTCTGACCTTGCCTCAGCCAGTTCAGATTATGGTTTACCCTTCTGAAGCCTGCATCAGCCTCACCGCTTGCTTCTTTCCTCTTGCCCTTTATTGGTGGACAATTTCCTGTGATATTCTGTTCCTTTTGAAAGTTGTCCTACCAGTCATCAACCACCATCAAATAATTAGTGCCTCTCTGCTCACTGACTGAAGAACAAAAAAACCAAAAAATAAAAGACCTTTCCAGAGGGATATTTTTCTGCTCATACTCTGAACTCATTACAGTATTAAAATCAGTTCAGGCTAAGTAGAAAAGCAGCCAGGAAGCAATTTTAAGTTTCAAGTAGCAAAAAAATGAAATAATCTTTGCCTGCTAAATAGTAATCACGTAAGTCGAAACAGCGTCACAAATGTTGCTCAACAGCAGCTCCCTGGTAGAACAGAGAGGTTACTGAAAGGGAAACAGTATCTGTGGTTCCAAGTCTTGACAGCATCCCTGACCCATCACAAAAGGACAAACTGTAGTTACCGATTCCTTTGCTTTGTCTCCTGCTGCAGGCAGCTTTCCTTCCTGCACTGCTGTGTGTCTACAGCCCTTGTTATCAAAGGCCAATTATTTCTGCTAAGTAAAAAGAAAAAAAAAAAAAAGGGAAAGAAGAGTTTCTAAATACTCTTACATGTTATAGCTTTGTGGCTAAGTGCCTCTAAAGTGACAAAGTGACAACCAACAGAATAAAAGAGCTTGGAAAGTACACTCAACTTTGTACTAGTCATGAATCAGTCACTGGTAAACATAATATAGAAGCTGTAAGTATCAAGAGCAAATATTATACATTTTAATTTTCGCCAAAGCAATTCAGCAAATCATAAATAAAATTGCTTCCTAATGTAGAGAACTTATAGAGCACAAAGAACTCCTATTTGAATCAGGTTTTCCATTTGACACCAGAATGCTTTTCTATATATTTCCTAGGAATGACTGCTACGCTGCAGAAATAAAAATACTGATTAAAAATCAGCTGCAGGTCTTCCAGGATAAACCCCAGCAGACTAATGCCCATTACAACTGTGTCTATGAAATTAAAAGTAGGGACAGGTTAAATTAAAGTTAGGGACAGGGATGAATTAGGCAAGTTAGTGGAAAAATGAAACCTCTAAATAGAAAAGAACACTAAATATGGGATTAGGAAAGATTAAGTGACAGAGCTGGTGATGACAGGAAATTTTGCTCAATAGCTCTTGAGATCCCTTTTGTCCTGTATTTCCAATCTTTCCAGGAAAGATTCAAGCAAATTTCACTGCTGCACAGATCTCTCAGCAGTCTGTTCAGTTTCTCACCTAACCAAACTAATTTACAGTTGATGTAAATAATTTTTCAAAGAAAGCACAAGCAGTGTATCATGCTCTCCACTCCATTCCTTCCTCTGCTTTTCCCTGCTCTGCTCCCTCTTCTGTGCCTTTTCAGCCATTAGAAACACAAATGCCAAAGATGCTAAATTTCTCATGGACCTTGTAAATTAGTTCCTGGCTTGTTTCCTAGAGCAAGGCACATTTTCAGACACTATGGCAGTGCCTCAAAATATTACTGCAGTAGTAAAGCTTCTCAGAAATCCTATGTGTAGATCTCCACAGGAAAGAGAGGGTTTGGTTTTGTTTTGTATGTGTGCCCACATACACAAATATATACCCGCAAAATAAATCTTGTGATGATATTGAAAGGAAAATTAATTTCAGGCTGCAGAACAGATGAAGAGATAGACATGATAACATGATATACAAAACTACTTGCTATTTAATGTACGGGTTTTTTAAACATGTTAATTGATGCATATACCAGTTTGTGCTTATTGTCCTGAATGCTGGCAGATGATACTGTTTGGGTGAGTGAAATGATCCCAGAAGCTTCACTTTCCAGAGAGAACCATGCACAGGGTTTACAGGGTGATTGTTTGATCGTGCATCTTTGCTTGCAAGTTCTTTAAAGCATCACAGCACTTGCTGTATGACAAGCAGATTGTGGCTATTTCTGTTGCCACCAAGGAGCAGAATTAAGGTTGTGTGGATCCATTTGCAGTGTGTTTCAACCTTGGATTTAATTTGAGTTATATAATTTAAGCTTCTATCTGTATGATTTATAATGGATTGCATTTGGGATGATTAAAGAAGTTTGGTGGAAACAGCTCCTTTTTTCCCTACTGTCACACTGCCATCTGTGACAGTTTCCATGACTGACCACCTCCTACCTCCATCTTCGCCCTCACGCCAGGTCCATAGAGAGCTTTGGTAGATGGAGAGTGATGGGTGGCCTGGTATGTGACATAGCCTGGGAACACTGGTCAGAATTGCCATTTCCAACAATGGGTGTATGAAACCCAGCATTGATTCACCTGAGACAGGGAGCTTAAAGAACTGAAGGAACAATATGTGAGGACTGGACTTCACAAAGGTAAAAAGAAAAGGTTGGAAAATTGAGATTACCCTGTCAATCAGGTTATAATGCAGAGTTTACTCAGTACAGAGCTCTCTTACTCCTCTCCTTGTTCCCCAACATGCCTCTCAAACCAGACCTCCCAAAGGTACTTTCTGCTCAGTATATTCCACATACACAACAGCAGCCTTCTGCTGACACTCTCATCCTCATGTTGGGCACCACAGCCTAACAAGCCTGAAAGCTTTCTGGCTCTCTCTGCAGAAGCTCTAGTTTGGTTCTTTCCTTTGGCAAGAACTGTGAAATACCCATTTGTGAAGCACCAAATCTCCCATAAATCTGCCTGAACACAGCTCCAGAAAAAGTGGGCATGGCCAGGAAAAAAAAAAAAAAGAACTGATAGCAACCCTAACCATATACAATTTCTTACCATGGGTGATGAAGGTTTGCTATATGAAGATTTGCTTCTGAAAAGGAACTGTTC
This sequence comes from Pezoporus wallicus, assembly GCF_028554395.1. Taxonomy (NCBI): domain Eukaryota; kingdom Metazoa; phylum Chordata; class Aves; order Psittaciformes; family Psittacidae; genus Pezoporus; species Pezoporus wallicus. Next base: position 325,958 of record NW_026642757.1, on the reverse strand, counting down.
AACTAAATTCCATAAAACGCCATCTCTAGTGCAGACAACACCGACCTATCACCTGGGTCTTAACTTCACAGAGAAATATTTCTTTGACACTACATCTTCAGATAACCACCAAAATCTCATATTTTCTTGTTATATTTCTACTTGAAATTTTCTGCCCACAAATGCAACTCATATCTATAGAACTTGTGGGAAGTGAACAAACGCACCTTTATTGCATTTGTCAGAAAACAGCCATTTAAAGCTGCGCTAAAAGCTAAGTGGTTTATATGGATAGCAAGAAATAAATCACCGTATTCCTCAAATTCAGAGGACCTCGCCAAAAATCTTACCTTAATGAAAATCAGCTCACTGAAAACACTGTAAGAGAAGATGGTAGTGTAGAATAAATCTTTACCCTAATTTTATATAGTGACACTGCATTACTTCATGCATTCCACTGCATGCATGTAAATTTAATCTATGCTACTTTACACTATGTGTACATGATACTCTTGCAAATTATCTCCAGGCACTTCCTGTTATTATGGAACACAAATTTCATTGTAATCGATGATATATAAATCAGTAATTACAGGGTAAGGCATTAAAATTAGTTTAACTTTGCTTGGCTTATACTGATTTTTCTGAAAAAAAGTACAGTTTGCTTTTCTCCTTTTTTTTTCCTTTCTTTTTTCTTTTTTTTTTTTCCTTTCCACAAGAGCAAATAATAATTAAGGAGGTTAGCTAAGATGATCATAATGGTCCCTTTTGGTCCTAAATTATATCCCAGCTATGAATAAAACATTCCTATCTTTGATTACATTTTGTAAGGACAGAATTTTAACGTTAGCATAAGTCCACTTAAGAATTACACCTGGAAAGCAAAAACAGTCTATTCCCTCTACCCATCAAATACATTCTTGAAACCTTCACAAGGAAAACAAGAAGAAATCTAGGAGGGCACCTTACAGCACAAGCTTGTCCTCACAATTATTCCATCTTGCCAAAATCATTTCTTTTGCTTCCAGAGCCTTAGCCTTTGTAAAGAGCAAATACAGCAAAGGAACCCAAAATGGGACTTAAGAAATGGAACACACAAAATTCATCTTCTCTGCACATTTACCTAATGTCCCCATCTCAGCATACTTCTATCAATGCTGAAGTGACCTAGAGTAGGGGAATAGCACACTGCATTTATACAACACCTAGAAGAATGTCTTCTTAATCCTACTCCTAATGAGTAGGTTTGGCTCCATACAAAATGAGGTTTTGCATACAAAAGATTCAGGATGCTCCCAAATGGAAGAATGGTGAAGATAGCTCATCCTCCATACATTCAGGTGAATGATCATTTCTAGAGAATGTGTATGATAAAGATCCCTGTCCTAACCCTGTGAGCAAGAACAAAATCTCAAAGCAGCTCAGCAGGAAAGGAAAAATATTAGCTCTACAGCTAAGACTTTTATCACAGGCTCAACCTGGTACTAAGGGTATCCAGTGACTCTCAGGAGGATGTGCCAGCCAATATGACAGGGTTTAGGGTTTTTTTTTCCCCCACTCTTCCTTTCTCTCATCACTCTTGAAATTATGGCTGGAACAGTTTCCTCAAGTCAAATACCCAGAAGACTTCTTCTAATTTCCTAACCTTATCACAGAAAGATTTTGTGCCAAGAGTAAGTTTTAGCCCGTCCCCAGCACAGCAGATCTCCCACGTCTTTAGTAATTACTTCAGCTGCTAACCCCCACTGTTAGGGTGAGGCATATTCTCACTGCTCCCTTGTCTGTGTACTAAAATAGCCAAGGCTATGTTTGGATAGGCACTGATGTGTTTGATCTGCCTAACAGATCAAACTGAACAGATCAAATATCCTCAAGGAGACAGGTCTTAGACACGAGCTGCCAAAAAGCAATAGAAATAAAGTGCTTTTAGGTATATGTACAAACAGACCATAGCCAGCTGGGAAATCCTAGTGCAGTCATAAGTCATGTGGGCTGCAGGGATCTACCCCAGACAGTCATAGACTGGAGCTGCACACAGGTTTTTCAAGCTCACACATCTGGATGTAACTGACCTGTAGCTAAGACTTCCTTAACCAACCTCCTCTCCATCCCCCATAAATAACTACCCATGATAGTAAAAGTGTTCATACGTATTTTTCATACCATTTCTGATTCCTGACTTAACATTTTAGCATGCAGAGTGGGGAGCTTGTCTAAACCAGAAGAAAAGTAATGCAGAGGAAAATTCAAAAGCAGACATGTACAGGATTAGCTGGGGGAAATCAAGGCAATGTGAATTACCACTCTGAAATTTTCCCTCATTCCAGCTGATGACCAGAACATCTTCAGCTGTCTCATCAGCATCATTCTAGCCTTGCAAAGATTGAGATCACTTACAAAATACCACAGGTTTTCTGAGTGCATTTATCACTTATGTTAAATCATCAGGGATACAATACTAATCCCCAGGAAACAATAAACTGAGCTATCCTGTCAAGTTTTTATTTAGGCAGCCAGCAGTACTACGCCACAAGATCTTAACAGGATTTGAAAGTGTCCTCTCAGCAGGCTGCCATAAACATTTTGTTTCACTTGGAGAAAGCTGACGGGTATAGTTTATACTAGGTAAGTCACATCAGCCCATTCAAGGACACTTTTGTGGACTGGATGCTAGAGAGGAGTATAGGCTCTGGAACTGGAGTTTTGCCAATTAGAATACTATTAAAAAGAAAACAAACAAACAAACAAAAGCAACCAAAAACTAACCACTTTACCTTCTTCTTTCAAGTGCTGAGTTAGTGCTTGCAATGATTCTTTTGATCAGTGACCCAAAACGTACAATAAAAGCCAAGCAGTAGCTAAAAAGTACAGCAAATGGGCAGAGGCCTTGGAAGCATTAGACAAATATATTTCCATACAAAACACAGTTTTCCACAGAAATGAAAGGATGTGATCTGAAAAGAAATGCTATTATCGGCGTAACACATCTGTCTATTTGTTAAGTCTCAAAGAGCAGCATCAGCACTCCAGCCCAAAAAAGTAAAATGAAAACACCATCATCCAGTTCTACAGAAAAAGATCAAATTGGGGAGGGGGGAGTGTGGTGGTAGGGGGTGAGGAGAGAAGGACAGATACAATAACTTTCACAAATAACGGAAAAGATTAATAGCCATCTTCAGCTTTCCAAGCTCTCTAGCTTCTAAGAACAAGCACTAGAAAGAAAAATATTTTGCTGCTTAATTGCTGGGTAACATAAAAACCAGAGTCAATGGAATTGTGTTTTCCTAATTAACAATAAGACAAAGAGAGGTTCTTGCAAGGCAACATTAGCATCTTGATATGTATGGCAAAACAAACAACATACTTGTACGCAGACATTAGAAAGCTTGATAATTACTACAAGGAGCATAAGAGAGAAAACCTGGAGGCCACTGAAGCTTCTTTGTTAAAACTTTGATAGCAGCAGCAAACATTTATTTATATGATCTTTCACCAGCCTAATTTTCACAGCTTGACACTGACCAAGCTCCAGTCTCAAGTCCAATCTTGAAGAACCGCCTGATTTATAAGATAGAAAACAACCCAGTTTTGTTCAAACATTTAACCGTGACATTGAAACTGTACAAAAAGAAAATACAGTAAGTCCCAGTTTTGGTACCCATTATCATTCAACTGTATTTTCCACCATGCTGCATCAGTACAGGGTCCATTTGAACAGGAAGGCAGTACCAAGCAGGAAAGGGAGTGGTTGAAAGGACCCCAACCAAAAGACCTAACTTCAGCCATTGCCAGCCCACTGACCTTATGTGATGCTGCATATGCATGAAGTATTTAACCTTTTAACATCTTGTGAAGGAATTTACTATATTAATGAGTTTCTAAACATTTCTCTCCTCATACATTTTATTCAGCACACAGTCATTGCTGACAGACTGTTTTGTGGCTTAATTTTGGTTTAAGCATGAAAAAACTTCGTAAGAAATGGAACATGCTAGAGGTGCTACGAGTGACAATCCCTTAACTTTTTTAATTCCATATTGCATCACTTATATCCTTCAATTCAGTACTCCGCTTAAACACTCATTAATGCTTTTCTGCATTCTATTTCATTTATTTTGAGAAGGATAAAGAAGCTTCCAGCAAACTCATAATTTTGAGCATCTCTACAAGCAAACCTTATTAAGCAACTTTCCCCCTTGAAGTTGCTCTTTAAAGTCAGAAAGACCATATAGCCTATTAGAATATAAAGTAAGGAGTAAGCTGAATAGTGTAACTGCCAGCTAAAGTATTCCAGGAATTAAATAAGATGAAAATGTCTTTTTGTGAAATCCTTTCAAGTTAATAACATGCAGCAGAAAAAAATCAAAATAGAATGCATTTGTTGAAAATTCTGCTAGCTGTCATCAAACAAGTCTGTAAATCTTTATAAATTTGCCAGTTAAAAGGAATGTGCAGTTTATACTTGATGCTGGCAGAGTTCCAGGTACTATTAACCAGGCAATCCATAATACTTGGGGAAAACAAACAAACAAAACCCCAATAAATTACGCCCAGATTCAGACTGCTTAAAAGAAGATTTAAGTAGGGTTTGTATGCACAAGTACAATCTGATCTGGTTTGCATAGTGTAACATTATAACAGTTGCTGTACAATAGCTACTAAATCTGTTCATTTCTCCTACGTTTCAGCCTCCACATAGAAACCAGTGTCCCCTGATCCTTCCACTAAAAGATAAGAATTTCATTAGATGACACTTATGGAAAAATTTTGGACTGGCCAGTTTGGCTGCTTTCGGTGGAATCTGTAATAATCAATATTCTGCTCCCCCAGGTCACCACCAACATATACCTACCTGCAAGGCAGATCCCACATGATGAGTGTTCAGCCTTTCCTTTCTGAAGCTTGTGGGGCTTACACTGCTCCCCACCTACAGAGAGAAGTCATATCACATAACATTGCACACAAAATACTAATGAAGACACCGAGATGCATCTCTGGAAAGCAGAAGTGCCTAAATAGCATGCTGCAAAAATGCTACTTGTAGAAGTCTGACACAGTGTCAAATGCCATCAAACAGCTGTTTCAGAGACTGCTGACAAGCTGATCGGAAGGTGCTCTTGTCAGGCTATGCAGGAGTAGCATAACCCTCAGAAACCAGGATCGGTTAGCTTCACAACATCCCTGTTCTTAGCATCCTTCATTTTTAGGGGGCAGTTGCAGCAGATGTGCAGCTCCAAAAATGCACCCAAAGATGAAATAGGAATTTTCAATAGGAATTTCTCCTTCTCCTTCTCTTTCTAAAGTATACCCATGACTATGAACCACCATGCACTCATGATTCCACACTGTCACTGTACAACCATGTGTGCTGCCAAGCATGCTTGTACATATTTCAGACAGAACCCTGAGTTATTACACCAAACTAAAGAGAACCTTGACTGATAAAGCAGAAACAGTTTGGCAGGAGGCAGAAGAGGAAGGGTAGTGAACATTCCATTCCACCACCCTCCATAGCATATTATGACTGCATCTGTCCCTGTGATGTATATGAAAATATGACATCTCCTTCCAAACTGATTTTGCCTTGCTATTCTACTATACCTGGTCTGAAAACAGAAATTTCTCTATTACATTCTTTAATATACATTTATTCTGGAATAAACAACCATTGTCTTATATTTCAAATATTTAAAGGTGAGGGAAGTTAGAAAAAGGTAGCTAAACTTTAGGGGAAGACACTTAAAAGGAAAGCGACTGCATACCACTAACTATGGCTGTTAACGTTAATAACCATTCACGTGGGGGGATGTCTGTGCATCCATAGTTCTTCATATAAAGTGACAGTAATAATAACCTAGAAAACTTTACATTCTCTTTTAAGGACACGTTTTTTTTCCATCATTAAATCTGAATGTCAGTGGGGCAAGTTTTCAATATTTTTCCCCTTCAAAATATCATAATTCCAACAGATCTCAAATGTTTCTCAATTTTTAAGGTAAGTGGATAATTCAAGCCCATCTCAGCTTTTACTTATCCCCTGTTTAATAACAGTTTTGTGAGCATAAAACACTTTCTCATTTGTTCCCAGCAATAAAATGATGAAAATAAGTGACTGTTATTTTCTATGGTCAAGCGGCATCTCTTGAAAGCAATACAAAGCACAGAGCTGGAAATGCATTACAGGAGTCTGTGGTGCTCTCAAGCAATAGATCTCAAGGTCACATTTGGCCCTGTGCCTCAGGAAGCTAAACAAGAAAGGCTGAGAAGATTGTCTTAGAAGTGTATAATTAAGCGATAACATCATTGCCCCTGTGTTCTGCAAAGCAGTAGTCCAATTCAGCTGTGATAAACTACTTATTCTCCAGCCTCATAACTCAGCCACTGAACATTCAATTATTCTATCATAAAATAAATGTGCAGTGGTATTATTGTTGTAATTCTTAGACTCAAAAAAAGTTAAACTTGCTAAGTAAAAACAACCAATTACCCCTCAACTCATGTTAAAATGGTAGCAGGTGAATAAGTCATTTCAGTCAAGTACCTTGGAAACAGATGGCAAAACATACCTTGGTACAGGAAATAAGTGTGTAAATTACAGGAAATAATAAAAATCACCACATTTCAAGGCTTTCTTGACCTTTCTCCCAGTAGAAATTGAGCCACTCGGGAGACAATACCCCCACATGAGCTTTTCTGCATCCCTAGAAGAACCTCATTTAAACGGGTCTGAGCAAAACTGCAGAACCAATGCTTGAGATTATGGCTATATTGCCTCAACTTTGCCTTCTAAATAAAATGCAACACATCTTGAGGCAACATATCATGACACAACTTGCAGCAGGGTCACAATAATAACGTTTTATCTGGAACAGAGAGAAAAGGCAAATCTCCTTCAAGACAACGCCATCTGACCTTTGTTCCCATACTGTCTAAGGTTCTTTTGTAAGAAGGACATGCGTGATTCCCATACATATATGATGTAATTTCTTTAGTACTTCTAGGTATTTGTCAGTCTGGTGGTACTTAATTTCTCAATGTATGAAATACAAAATTATGCACAAATTAATAACACTGATGGTACCATCAGCTCAGCAGTCTTGTCTCAGTATCCCAAGCTGTGTGATATGCATAAATTTTGTGTGTCCTGAGAAGAGGGATTTGAGTAGTCTCCTATGAAAGCTAGGAAAAAGGGTGGCGGTCCACTGTCACAGCATGGTCCAGCTTCCAGCAAAGAATTAAATCTTTGAGTTTCATTCTCAGCCCCTACTTGTGAGATTGGGTTATTTGGGGAGTAAGAGGTAAAGCAGAGCATAGAGAAACTCCCAGAACCCATCCAAAACAACAGACTGGATATTATTGGTAAAGTGTGTATGGTCTCATTGTGATACTTGCTAGTACCACAGCCTGCTCTCTATATCCGTATCATGCAAAAGCACACCCAGAGTCCTAGAAAAGCCCATCTCATTTTCTCAAGTTCAACATGTGAGCCAACCTAAACTGTCACAGATCCAAAACTATATGCAGATACTGAATTTTCTCTCATAACTCCAAAATTGCTCTGATCAACTGCAATGTGAAGCTGGGGTATGAAATCTTCCTTACATGAGCCAGCAGTCTGAAGCCTATAAAATCCCAAAATACTCTTGATGACAAAAACTGACATTGCCTTCTTTCCTCTATGTAAAACAAGAAGAACAATTTCCACAGTAGCTTACCCCAAGAATTACGAGGACAATATTCAACCCCATAAAAATGCACAACAGCATCCACTGAACTGTGAGGACACAGTTTGCCTTCCATGGTGGCAATGTGGGCTGTGAAGAAGTCCTGACCCCCAGCTGGCATTCCTGCTGCTCACCCCATGCAAAGGCCCTCCCCTTAGTCATGCCACCCCTTATAACTCTTTGGTGGATCATGCAGTAACCTGAATCACTAATCTCAGCTTTTTGGGTATCATTACCTTGGGTTTTGGACAGTTTTCTGGTCGGTATCTCCTACAGGTAGTCTCACAAACTATTGCATTTGTGCACAAGTGGTGAGGGATCCCAGATAGGAAAACTAAGAGAAGTAAGAAATGCAGTTGAGAAAAACGTATATAAATGATTACTTCTTTAGAGAAGCTAAGCATTACATACCGGCTTTTCAACACAACTCTGATCTCATCTAATCTGAGACAATCTCAGTGAAATCTAAGCAAATATTTAGCACAATTCTTATCAAGTTCTAAACATTTAAAACAAAGTTCTAAATTTGGAATCTTAATGGTTAGAAATATTCCTCAGAGTAAAATTTTATACAGTCACAAAAGTGCCTAAGAGGATGGCACCAGAATCTGATGCCAAAAAGTAGTTACTGGCCCATTATAGTGGCATTTACTCTAAAATCTCATGAAGTGGATAATTATTTTGGTCAGAAAACCCTACCAAGATGAGACAACATAGCTTTAAAAGATATTCTTCCTGCCAGTTTGAGATTTTGTGTTTGTTGTAAAGTTTGAATGCAAAGCATTAACACAGGGAAAAAAACACCCCACGCTTCTGCTTGTAACATCACACCGAATTTGTGGAACATTATAAACATTACCTTACGTTCTTGTTGCAAGCAGAGATCTAAAAGTAACTAATGCTTTCACGTGTTTTACTAACCGAGGAATATTTACATGAAGTACAGGCTGTGAATGAAGATGAAAAAGAGCACATGACAATAAGAGGGTTTAGACAATTTTTTTTTATCGTGTTGATAGCTGGAAACAGAACAAGAATTGCTGCACGTGCTTCATGAACATGTGTGGAAAAGCATACCAAGCACCTAAGCTCAGCACTTCCTTGATGATATTTAAAAAATGAGTCATTGTTATGACTGATAAAGGTCACAGCATACCCATTTCAAACATTTCAGCTCTAGCTTATGGGCACAAAGCTTCACAGACTAACACAGGTTTTATCAGAGATTTATGCGTGGACAGTCACAAATTCAGATCAAGCCAGCAAAACTACATTTTATATATTTTAAATCAGCAATATCATCTCCCTAGAAGCCACCAGCCCTCAGCTAACAGGTAGCTATCATCAAAACCCCACTGCAGTCACTACTGCTTGTACTGAGAAGCGGATGCAATCTGCAGCAGGCTCTGTAGTACTGCTTTGCCTGTCATGGGAGCAACTGGAATCACTGGATATGATTGGAGTGTGCCATGACTCCTTGTCTGCCAACTAACCCACATTTCATTCCCAAGGAAACCACAGCGCAGGGAGGGGGACCCAGACAAGGCATACATCAGGTGCAGGTGTTTGAAAACAGCACTCTGGCCCCACATTTCAGCCATAGGCTCTTTTTTTCTGCCAAAGGCCAGCTGCCCCCAGGTTTAATCCCACAACACCCACACTTTCACACTGTCATGACTTCAAGCTCTGCTGCCTAGGTCTTCAGCGATGGGGGTAAGGCGCAGGGCTCCTTCTGGATCATAGCAAGAAGGTCCAGCAATAAATGGCTTAATAAAATAACTGGTTTAATAAGATTGAGCAAAAAGATATAGATATAGATAGCAAGTATGTCTTGTGACTCTTAAGACTCTGAGAACCCCACATTCATGCAGCATCAGACAGATCCTGGGTGGATTTTCCCATGCTATAGATACCATCCATATGGTTGAGAGAGGTTCCTCCTTTCTGGTTATTTAGCTATTATATAATTTCCTTAAAAGAAAATAAACCTCTTCATCATTTCTGGCATCAAACAAGAAGGATGTTGGCTTGAGAACTCATTGTTGCATAGTTAAAGGCAAGGCTAGGCCTGGCAGGTGGTTCTGAGTGGGAGGTACTCATAGGCTTCTTCACTGCCATGAGCAGACTGAGGTGATCCTGTTTCCAATGGGTCTGTGCAGCACTGCACAGCCTGAAGGCCAGGTTGGGCAAGCAGTCTAATAGCACAGCACAAGCTTGTGCCTACCAAAGGCAGCTGTTATGTGGGTCACCAGCTCCTGGACATACAATGGTCCCCTGGTGAGGATCACTGCAATAGGTCAGCATGACCAGCAGCCTTGTGCTGCTGTCCTGCCTGCCACCTCTGCAGCTCCTGCACAGCGCCAAACCCTCAGGGTGATTTTAAATAAGTCATAGGATCATTCAGGTTAGAAAAGGCCCTTGAGATCAAGTCCAGCTGTAAAGCTAACACTGCCAAGTACACCAATGTTCCATTCAAAATAAAAATACCTCCTATGTTTTGTCCTCTTACCTGGAGAAGAGAAAGAAAAGAAATCCAAGAGGGTCTCAGCATGGGAAGGGGATTAGAGGTAGGCAAAGACAGCTCAAGTCTAGCTGCAGGGAGGAAAGGGATGGGAACACTTCTGAAGATATCTCAGAGAGGGCTGTGGGCCATGGACAATCAGGGGGTTCCAAGTGAAGGTCTCTGAAGATAGATTACCACAAGACAAGGTCACACAACAAAACATTAGGACCCAGCCCAGCTATTTGCCTTTTTATATTGGCGGGGGGAAGGGGGAGGGGAAGGGAAACTTCACACACTGCTCCATACCACTAATACCTCATGTGAACTGGACAATGTGCACTTTCAAGTACACAGCAAGGGAGAGGATGAGATGCCAAGGGTGATGTCAACCCACCTGAGAACAGCCAGAGCTCCTGCAGGACTGCAATCACACAAGTCACAAGGAGCAGTCAAGGAGAAGACTGATTTGGAGGTGCTAATTTTTATTCACTTTCATGCCTCTTCTTATTTAAAAATTGCAACTGTCCCTAATTTGTGATTTTTTTTTCATTTTCATTTCACAAACGCAACATGACATAGTATTAGATATACCTGGAACCACGAGGTATAATTATAATTCTGGGCTGCAAAAAACACTGAATAGAAAAGGCAAAACATGCCTTTATATGTTTACATACTTGGTCTTCATAATTTTTTCATGCTAAATTTCAGTATTGACAATACACTGAGTGTCCTATGATGTATTCCACCAAAGCATGGAAAGGAGGCATTTGCTGATTCTACCCAGTGACTACATCAGCTTCAAGTGCTACAACAATTGGCTTTGAGGTGGTATGTAATCAACATTAGTACCCTGATGTCACTATGTCCTCAGAGCACGTGTGTTAGCGGTTACTCGGTAAGAAAACAGCAACACAATTTTGCAGTTCAGATCTACGTCTGCTGAGCAATCCTAATGATGTAAAGAGGAATATACTCAGCACAAGTGAGCATGCAGCATAAAATATAGCATAAATAATAACTGGAAGTCACATTAATCATAGAAAATTTTCAAGTACAGTGTCAAAAACCAGCATGGTTTGCCTCCTGAAAAAAGTTTACAGGAAACCATCCACATTTCTGTTTGTGCATGTAAGCGATGCATCCTCATTTTCTACTAGAGAAAAACAAAATTCAAATCATGCAGTCACTTAGAAGCACCCTGGTTCCTATGTCCTCTCTTTTTGAAGCTTCCTTCTGCAGGGGCATCAGAGGATGGGACTTTGTTGTTGCAGCAGATCTAACAAACTGTTCTTCTGAAAGATTTTAACAGATCCACAAAAGGTCATAATAGTATGTGAAAGAGCTGGCTGGAAGAGAAACATCACCTGGGTTGCCGCAACATCTTCATGTGAGGCAGGATGGGCCTCTGGAAGGGACATGGCATTGGTTATTTAGCACTGTAAAGACTGGGACGGTCTTAAACATGGTTGCAGGATGAAGGACTCTGTAGACATTTACAGGAAATGCAAGTTTGGTGGAGACTGTACCAGAGGGCTTGAAACCAGGGGAAGCCTCAAAGATACGGGGCTGGTGTATTTCTCTTGCAAAGCAGGAGCTATTTGCCAGCTTTGGCTCCTGTTCACAGTGCTGCCACTGGGACTGGAATATTAATACTCAGGGAAAGGTCAGAATCTGTTTTTTTTTTTGTTCTTATCTTTTGTAGACAAGAAAAAAAAAAAAGGCAAGCAATAGCAAAGATTTTGCACCAGTTTCTTGAGAGCTTTTATAGGCTCACAGTCAAAAATTACGCTTAGGAGGATAGTTTTATTACCAGCTAGAATCATCAGCTTGGGTGGCCACGTCTGCGAATGACATATGCCAAAGATACAGCCTGAGATTTTATGGATTTTTTTTTTCTCCATATTTTTCAAAATAAAGCAATGCAGTAAAAAGCTGGCTACATACCTCTGTGCTAGACTCACTCTGTTAGACTCCTAAATATATTGTCTGATGACATGACTCTAAAAAGAAGTCTCTTAATACATCTAAATACATCTAAATTTCTGATTACAATCTGATTATTTCATCTTGTTAACAGAGCCCGAGCCATCATGTTGATAGTGGTTTAAATGAGTCATTTTTGTTCATATAAGCAAAGCCTATTAAATATCATGACAAGTTTTCTCTGAGGATTTGAAACTGACCCCTGTATTACAGCTGGAAGGAAAAGTGTGGTGATCCATGCTGCACCCAGCCTGACAAAGTCATCACGCCCCACTTTTAACAAGAGTCATACTAATTGCCTGTGCAGGTCAAAACAAACAGGGATTTAAAAAAAACCCAAACAATACAAAGTAGGAAAGGCAGACTACAGGCTCAGACTTGAGGTGGAATCCAAGCTCTTGCTCTGACAACATTAAGTATTACACCTCTAGGGCTAAGTAAAACCACAAATAACAATCACCCTAACATCAGATATTTAAAACATCTATAAAAGGCACCTACCTTTGAAATATATTTATAGCCCCAGCACAAGAGAATGGTTTCCCTCACCCCTCTCCCAATTTTTCTCAGAATGATGTCCATTAAGTTCTGAGGAAAACAAAACACCCCATATTAAGGGATCTGTTTCACCTGAAACATATCAGATGTCAGTTTCTTCAGTCTATTCAATACATTGGAAAGCACTGCGTACCCTCCAGCCTGTTGTGGAATATGAAGATTTTGGTGGGTCCTGTGCAATGAAATAAAGTTCAGCCAGCAAAAGCAGAGTAGTCCCATTCCTCTCACTCATGGGAGCCATGTATTTTAAGTAAGCTAAGGACTTCACCAGGAGAGCCTGCACTGCATTAAACCCCCCAGTAGAAGTCTGCCACTCCTCTGAGACCAAAAGGTAGCAAGAAACTACTGAAAATCCAGAGTTCCTCATTTGTGGAAGATCTAGGTTAGAAAAAACATGTTGACTCCTGAGTATGGAAAAACACTTTTTAAATGGCTGTTACAGACATATTAAACCAGAAAGCTGGTTTCCCTCCAAACATCTCTTTCCTGCCTCCCATATTTAGATATCCAACAAATTTCTTGCTATTTCCACAAGATTCTGATCACCCTAAATTCATATGGCACCACACATTTTCTCCTAGAGCTTCCCCAGCCTTGAGTCTTTGCCTTTGGACTAAGAGGGAATGGAAAGCAGACAGCGAGAGGGACAAGAGGACTTCTTCAAATTCTCTCCTTGACCTGCGATGCTGACATGGCTCCCTGTGCTGTCTGAGTTACCTCGACATGGCTGTGCCAGAAACAACTGCAGCCCAGGAGTCCCCAAAAAACAGGTCCTGAAAGCTACTGAGAAGTCATAGGGCCACAAACAGCAGCTTACACAAGAGTTTTCCCCAGAAATTACAGCATAACTTTAAAACAAATCTAACGGGATCTCCCAGCTTCTTTAAGGGATGGAAAATTCCAGCCACTGCTGGAGTGAGCTCCACTTTAGCATCATCTAGCCTGTTTATTTGAATAAATCACAGCATTTTGTTTGAATACCTGTCACACTGGGGGCTGTTGGAGGCTGTTTACCGGTTGGATGTCTTATCCTTGGGCCAGGTCTCAATATTTTGGCCTGCAAGTCACTTTCCTGAGTTGCTACACAGACCAGCAACAAACCAGAGAGCAGCAATACAACAGCACAGAAAGGAGAGAGGTAAATATTTACAGCAAGGAACAGAAGTGTCCCTGATGGAATGAAGTAGATTTATGAGGGTGTAGATTTTGTCTCCAGTTACCTGTGCTCTTTCTTCTTTCTCCCACTTCTGTATTTGTGGGAAAGAGAAGCTTGTCCCCGTGATTTTGGCATATCCCAGCTCTTTACATTTGCCCTCATCTCACTTCAAGCCTCCAGCCCCTTCCATGAGTTATCCCTGCCCCAGGAGGAAAATGCAAATGGTACACACTAGAGTCACTGAAAGTGGTGGACAGCAGATAGACATTGAGCTAGTCATACATGTCCTCACTGGTCTCAAAATCCACTTTCCTATTGCTTTGCAGGTGACAGACTTCTCTGAGAGCATAATTACAACTACTAGAAAGTACCGCCACTCCACCGTGTCCAAACCTGATCCTGCTGCTTGTAAGCCAAACAGTTATTACTAAAGAAGCTTGCTTTGGAGTTGTGTCTGTATCAGGCAAACGGTCACTGGAATCAGGAATGGAAATCTGTACATTTAATGGGCTATACGAAAACTGTGCTAGCTCGGACTGCCCCACAAAAAAATTCCCATACCTTTTGTTTGCAGCTGGAGGAATAAAAGATAAAGGATTCACTTTGAAGAACCTGAAGCTAAAAAATTAACAAGAATAACAAAGAAAAAAAAAGAAGATAAGATGCCAGTTGGCTAGGTTAAAAAGAGTCCTCGTTGAAGCACACCGAGAGTAGAATCTGAAGCATATTCTATATATGTGCCATGTAAACAAATTTCCTTGCTTGGTGTAAGCAGGGTGTGCTATCACTGCACTAGAAAGTGCAGAAGTATTCTAGTATCTTCTGTTCAGGGAGTGACAAATAGACTGGTCTTGATGGAGAATGTAAAAGCGTAACAGTTTGTAATACACACTGATGAATTGCTTGCTCTCCAATTCCCAACACAGCACAGCCATTTGCCTTAAACAAAGGTTACAAAAAGTAAGACAACTTTTTTGCCATTTGGATTTCAAATATGATAGAGTCAGATGGCAGAAATTAGTAATACACATTTTACAGCACGCTAATTGCATCAGAAGCTCTTCAATGTCTTTTCAGGTCTGTTTTTTTCCCTCTCACATCCAAGTGCCTTTCCTCACCCTCATGTTCACCAGCATTTCTTCTGGATTTTATTCCATATTTTTAAAATTAATCGTCCCTCTTCCCTCTTTATCTCTCTCCTTCCTAATTCCTGGCTTTGGTTGTCCATCCATACAGCTGGATGGATAACTGTCAATTGGATTTTGTTTCTCCTCTCTGAGAAAAAGACCTTGTTTTCTTTGCTTTTCCTGATATTTCTTCTCTAACAGCAAATGCCAAAGCCATTGCACAGTCTAAAGTACAGACTTACTATGAACACCTCTCAAATATATTTTCATGCGTATTTCTTCTATCAGTGCATTTAAATCATGCTACACTTTCACTTTTCCATCAGTTATTTTATCTGATTTTCCCTTTGAGTTTGAGCAGATTTGAAGGCCACACACAAACACTACACTGGGGAAAGAAGAGGGCCTGTTAAGACTGGGTGTGCCTGCCTGAATTAATACAGACTCAGGAAAAGGAGGCTTAGAAACCAATGTTCATCAAGTTGTTGGATGTTCAAGGCCTATCTTTAATGTTTATGTTTAATGCCACACCAGAAAAGGCTTAAAAGAGAAAATACTATCGTGAATCTAGATTCTTCACACAGACATGATCCTAATCCAACCCTCCATCATCTTCAAGGGAATAGCATGTTTGACTCTGGAAGTTCAGACACTCACCCACATATACTCATTGTTTGTTAGCACCCACAATTTTAACTATTTTTTTCACCTACAGCAACACCTGAGCACAATACACAAATATATGTTGTTTCCTGATAAAAAGTAGGCAGATATCATTAACAACAGCTTTCACTGGTTCCAGTGTTGTTTCAATCACTGCAAACACCACCTCAGTTTTCCTTCTTTCATAGGAATTCTGATAGCCTGGAGCTGCTCCAGATTTAGAAATTCAGATGAGACAATCACTCTTTTAGAAAAGGAAGTAGTCTCGGTTCCTGCTATGAAACCACAAAGTCACCCTGTCATTCTCTGAATCATCACACACTACAGTGGAAGCTGGCCCTAGATTTCGTAAACTCAAGAAACAGCCAATGATACTCAACATCAGTTTTCAAAAATCATCACACACTCCTGTTGTGCTTAAGGTACCTCAACATGGTCACAGACATTTCAGTGAAGGCAGGATACGGATAAGTTAACTGCACAACCTGATTTAATGAAGCAAGTCATAAGACTAAAACTTGAAATGGGGAAGCGATGAAAAAGAATAATTCTCTCGCTCTTGGGCACACCCGCACCAATTCAGGACTGAATTTCAAAGGCACTTATGACTAACTTCAGAAGAAGAGGCAAAGGGGGCTGTGACACCTCAACAAAAGTCATGGGACATGCCTCACAGCACCCACTCTCTCCAGATAGCCCATTTCTCAATCTAACAAACACTGTAGCTTTACCCAGTGCCAACACCCAATCAACCCACTAAGATGGGCATGTACTAATTGTGCACTTTAAAGTTACTGAAGCAAATAAAAGTACATTTAAATACTTTAGAAAAAACTGTGACTACCTAGAGTATTTTAGGATGAGAAGGGAAAGAGTTACCAACAGAAAATACTGTGGTGTAATACTTCATGTAGCCACGATGTAATTATCCAAACATCAGAGTTAGTAAACTTCCTGCTATGAAAAATATTAATGAATTTTCAGTGACAACAGGTGATCAGGATCATGGGTGAAGTTTCACACTACAGTAGCTCAGAGATCTTTGCTTCAAGAATGCTGTCAGCACAGTGATGAAAACAGTTGTTAGAAGCTCAAACAGCTTTTACTGATGCACATTTTAATGCTCACACAGAGAAGCCAAGGTATCTCTGTACTGAAGTATCAGTACCATTGTAGGATTAGGAGTTTATATCTGTGGAATGTACCCATTTCAAGGAGAAAACAATTTAAAATATAAATTCAGAAGCACCATCTTGACATAACCCTGTGCTAGGTTTTTATGCACATAAACCAACCCTGCTTTTTCTCTGAAAAGTCCTGCAGAACAGGACACGTGCAATTTCAGGTGAGTTGTCCTGTTGACTCCAAGTTTAAATTACATTCAAGCCAATAACTGCATCAGGTTTAGGGCCTAAAAAAAGTCTCTTCAGACTAGCAGTTGTACTTTTTCATTTCACAGTCTATTTTGCCACTATGGAGGGACACAGGAATTCCCCATGTTGCCTTCCATTTTATGTATTACAGAAGGTACTGTCTAAACAGTATTACATATTCCAGAAATTTTAAATGAAGGCAGAAGTGCTCATATAACTGTAAGGAATTCATGAGCAGATATTTAAAAGCACATATCCTCCTGTGAAGAGCTGCAAAGCCAGCACACACCTCTTGGCCACACATCTCAGCAGCAGCCCTCCCACTCTCCTCACCTCAGCAGCACTTGGGGAAAGAGATAAATGGCGACAGCCTGGGCCTGCTCTGCGTTCCCAGTCGGCTGTGCAAACTGTGGAGAAATCCTACTAAGAACAATGTTTTAATCTTGTTCCAATACCCTTTCTCCCAACCCCATGCAGGCAGGCAAGCCAACCCATATCCTGCGTGCCTCTGCTAAGCCTCAGAAGTCCTTTGTTGTGCTTCCGACTGTGTTGCCTGTAGCCCAGTGTTTTTCCTTTGAAGACTTGCATCATAATTCCTCACTTTATGGCTTTAGTGTTTCGGTAAAGAGTTCTCTTTGTCTTAAGTAAGTGTTTTTACAAACCAAAAAGTATGCTTTTAAGAAGCATCTTTCCACTTTGCCACCCAGCACACTGTGATGAGACATTCAGTCCATGAGAGCTAGTGATACTGAAGGAGGAAAACAGTCTCCACACATTATCAGAATACTCTTCTCACTGCTTTTCTCTGTTTCTAAATCTGTTTACTAAGAAAAAAAAAAAAGAAAAAAAAAACCAAGCCCTTTTAATTTTACAGTTGTTTCATGATGTATCACTACAAAATCAAAATAACATTTGCCACAAAATGCAGATATTTATAGTCAGAAACATAAGGACTTAACAACTGATTGACACCTGGATGTACATAAGAATAACAGGAAAACTTATATTTTAAATGTTGAGTCTTTGTCTTACTGTAGCTTTGTCTTTCAGCAGCTCTCAACAGAAATGGCTTTGCACAACTTCGTGACCCACAGCCACACAAAACACAATGAAAACAAAGCAGCTCAAAATTCAGAAATACATATTTCTCTCCCTCCCACTCTGTGTTGCTGGCATTTGCTCTTTTTGCACCAAAAAGGAGAAAAGTTTTATGTGCAAAATGGGGTTGAGAGCATTCGTAGTTCAGTAAACTGCGGCTGAACATTGTCTAGGTCACCAAGCACAAAACCAAGTTTCAGCCATATAATCTCTGTGCACCTCACCTTAGTGAAGCTCAACCATCACAGATATGGTTCTCTTACTGCTACATACATTCTGGCACATTTTTTGTCAACAGGATAAAGGAAAAGCATCACAGAACTACCAGAACTGCATAGGGCTCATCTACATTATGGGATTTCCCCCAGAGCAACAAGTGGGTATTATCACTACTATTGAGGTAGTTAATTCATAAATGCTGACCTTACACCCAGGCCTTCATGCCAGGCTGACAGTGAAGGTAATGCTCAGCTGTCAACAACCAAGAGACAAGTGCTTACTAGCATAGTGCAGGACTTGGAGAGCCCTGTTCCCCCTCAGGCAAAAGGTGACCCTGCCCTATGAGACGCCTACACTTGAAACTCAGTTTATATAGTGACTAGGAAAGTCCTGAACCTCCTTCAGCATCAGTGCTGCCCTGCACAGAGCTTTTGGCTGTTATGATGTAGCAAAGGAATGGAGGGGGTAGCAGGGAGAAAACATACATGATTTGTGTTTTTTAATACAGTGCCTACTTCTGCTGCAAGTAACACAGGTAAAGCAGTTCACAGAGAACGTGTGAACTGGTTTGGGATTAATACGTAAAAAGACCTTCAAGAGTTACATTTCTGCTAAAGCTTTTTTTTAGAATATGAAATTTTTTTAAAAGCCATTTATGAAAAGTGACTGGGATTTACTGATACACAAATTTGTGCAAGAC
Organism: Pezoporus wallicus; assembly: GCF_028554395.1. NCBI lineage: Eukaryota > Metazoa > Chordata > Aves > Psittaciformes > Psittacidae > Pezoporus > Pezoporus wallicus. Next base: position 306,872 of record NW_026642757.1, on the reverse strand, counting down.
CTTGGAGAGCAGCCTTACCAAACTTGTACCTATTAATATCCCTCCCTATCATGCAGCAGATGCTATGGACGGCTCATACAAGGTTTTCTGCCCAGTAAGAGACATCTTTGTTAAGGAAGTCTTCTTCTGAGCCTATGACTGTTAGGATGCCGGCTAATAAAGTCAGATGGAGAAATGTGACAGAGATGCAAAGTGAAATGGTGACAAAATAGTACTTTAGGATCCAGCAAAGGAATAAGATGGGCAGAAAAATGGAAAAGCTGAAATTCTGTGCATATATTTGATGAAGCTGTTACATGGAGGAAACTGAGCTGAGTCTAAACTCTCATTGTTCACATTTCCCCAAGATGATGACAACCAATCCCAGGAACAAAACCACACATTAACTCTAAGCACCCCCTAACAGCCAGCACAAGCAGACTTACTGCTTGCTCTAGAGGACTGCTGGAAGCTTCACCATGAAGGCCTGAGGCCCCAGGACCCTGCTCTGGCTGCCAACCACAGCACAGCTCCAGGCAATCAGGCAGAGTCATCTTTCCTATTCATGTTACTTTTTTCCAGGCTATCTTCATGCTGGTCCAGACAAGAAGCTCAGTGCAGAGGTTCATGCCAAAATCCTGTCCCCTCCCTCCACAATTCTGGAACAGTGCTGAAGGTGTCATTTCAGTTTATGATCTATTACTCCCATCTGCTGTCTTGCTGTAGCCCTGCAAGCAACCTCACTTGAGACCCCACAAAAGGGAGATCAGTTTCTTGATCCCCATAACTGTTCCTCATCCTTATAGGATGAGATGGTGTATAATCTTTGGAGAAGCACATGCCTAAATATAAACCATCAGTACAGCAATAGGTTTCCTAGTCAAAACGACATACATTCTTGAGGTATCATGAAACCACCCATTTAATGAAAGCAGGGTCGAGGCTGTCTGGATATGAGGTGAAGACTCCACAAAATGCAAGTTGCAAAGAGAAGCTTTTTTGTGTGAAAGATGAGGCAAGCATCACGTTGTCTTCACACTCTTCCTTTCTTTCTGGCCAATTTCCCATAGATATGCCACAGACCAAGGGCCTCAGACCAGACCTTTCCTTCTAGAACAAGAAAAAATCTGAAGTCCCAAAACCCTGACATTCTGCAACCAGCAAGAATGCAGGACCATAGGGGCTTAGGCAAATCCAGAAAGGTAGTTCTGGCTTTTACCCAAACAGGTAGAAGTCCAACCTACATGTAGTTCAAGGGCAACCTAACCACGCTGGTACCTCACAGATGTCTCAATTCTGGTCATGGGAGATGGAGCACAGTCACAGTGCACCCCTATAGCAGACTTTTCCTTAAAATCACACTAGCGTATCATCAGACCATCAAATTACTTCAGTACAAAGGGACATACAAGTAAAAACAGCTATGTTGTAAGGCAAAATTATACCCACTTCAAAGAGGAACAAAATTTCCAAATATACATTTGACTCTGTGCCACAGCAAGGGAGCTGCATTCTGCAGGCTTAGGGTTTTCCACATCAAAGCAAGGTAGTTTAAAAAGATACTCAACCCCATGCTTTTTGATACATAGGGCAAGAGGAAGATACAACCACAAACAAATGCCCAGTAGCATCCTGTTGCCCTGAACCACCCAAGAGAGGAGAATGAAGACTTCCAGTGCAGAACATGTTGGTACATCTGGTCATTCAAATGAGATACATCCAACACGTTAACACAGGAGAGGTTTTTGTATCTAGCACAAAAAAATCTATGTAAAGTGATAAGCAATAAGCAATAAAGCAGATGAGAAAACATGGTCTGAGTAAGAGGTCTGATTGTCCCAGAGACTCTCCACAATCTCTTCCCATGGTCTTCCAAGCTTCATTTAAACCATATGTTTTACCACAGCCCTGAGTGCTCAACGCTCTGGAAAAATTGCACTAGTAAATTAGAGGACTGTTTTATGTCTACTTGTACAGAAATCCTTCCTGTGCTGGCTAAAGTAATGAATGAGTGAAGCTTTCATTTGCTGCAGTGTTGCTAACTATTTCCCTAATGCATTGCTGCTTAGAGTTTGTAGAAAGAGCAGTCCTTGGTGAGACAGAAACTTTCCTAAACAAATACTTACAGACCCTTTTTGGAAAAGGTTTTGTCTAGCTTCATTCCCTCTATTTAAGCTCAAGAAGAAGTGCGAGCCCCAAATCCGCCAATACACCTCTATTAATATTTGGAGAATTAGCTGTTTTATTAGAGAAAAAGTCCAGGCAGTCAGGAAGAGATTTTGTGAGCTCAGACTAAAAATAGTAGTGAGCATTTATTCATCTGTAAGTCTGTTTATCTTGGATAGTTTTTCATTGATTTTACTGGGGCTCTTCCAGGTCTATAAGCTTGAAAAGCTTTTAACAAATAAAGGTACTACACTTTGTCAGATGAGCTGTTTCCAGGCTTTCAAAGCAAACAGCTCCCTTTAACCTTTGTGGCAAGCTGATCAATAAAAGGGATGATCAAAGAGGGCAAAATTCTACCCCTAGCAGTACAGATCTGTATAATTACACATCCCCAATGAGTGCAGGCTCTTTTTCCTCAACACACATGCAATAGCCAAATAATCAAATGGAAAGCAGGACCCAAACAGTCTCTATACACAACCATAAGTGTTCCGGTTGGATTGTTTGTGATACAGGCTGCAGCTTAAGTTTCCCATGCACAATACACTGTAAAAGTAGCTTAAGATAGAGCTTAATACATAAGCTAAAGCACTTCCAAAGATTAAGAGCTACCTCTGCTTGTGATTTAAAGCAGGTTAGGGTGTCATCACAAAATCTATATCCCATTTAGATACATTAATATCCCTATTAAACAAAGGATTATCCATTGAGTGTCAATGGAAATAAACTGGGTTGTTTGAAGAAAATCCGTTTAAACGCAACTTGTCTATTACTCATTTCCAAAACTAAATGGAGTGTATTGTATTACACAAACAAAGGATGTTGCTAATTAACATCCCCATGGAATCTTCAACCTACTTTACTTAAAAGTTTAAAGGCCACAGTTTTGAAGAACAACAAGTAATATGAGTGCTGTCCTGTACAGGTACAAAACCTGAGAGGGTTGAAAAAGAACTGCTTTTCAGAGCACATCAAACTCCTTATTTTTGAGAATTGGCATTCAATGCCCAGCCCACTGAAGTCAATGAAAAACATTTTGTTCAATCTAGTCAGGGGAAGATTTCACATCCCCACCTTTTAACTTTGTTATAGGAAGAGCAACTGAAAGTAGACGAAGAAGGCTGGATCTGAAATAAATAACTAAAAGTAATTACTTGGTAGAGTTTGTTTGAACTTAATTTGCAAAAAAATCTAAAGTGAGCATTTCAGAATGTCCTCTAATCTCCTAGATTTGCCTTCTTCAGCAAGTATCAGCTAAGACAAATGCATATCTCTATATTAATGGTCTTTTATATAAGCAATTGTGTCTTGTGCTAGCTCTAAAATAAATTCAGACCATGACTACTTGGTGACTATTACTAAAATGAAAAGTACATAAACCCCTATCAAATCAGACCTAATATTCCTTTGTCTTCACAAAGCAACAGAAAATGTACATAAGTAGTCATGAACTTCAACTTCACTTGTATTCTCAGTTTTTCACTTTAAATTTCATATCCTAGTACAGTCTTTTTCTTGTCAAGTTAGCCCTAATGTCTCTATTTTAGCATTTGAGTACAGATCAGAAGTGTGTTTTCAAAACAAGTCTCCCAATCACCTTCCCTTTCAGTAAACTCAAAATTTCAAAGATGAAGTCATAGTAATTGTTTCTTATTTCTCCCTACTGCTTTGCTTTTCCTTCCGTTCCCCCTCCCCCAGGGGAGTCTCCCAGGAACTTTTGTTCCTTGCTGTTTACATCTCAACCACTCAGTGTATCTGCTCCACTTTGAATTTGGAACCCACATTCCATTGCTGCTGTGAGCAGCAATTCATTGCTGCTTCAGAGGGGGTTTAAATGGCAGTTGATACAATTATAAACAAATAGAGATGCTATAATAATACCTACTGAAAGATTTCATGTCCAAAAACCCTACATGTTAAGGTTGTTAAAGTACAGAATGTGGAGTGCCATTCTGTCTTCAGTGTATTTAAACATATCATAGATACACAGAGTTGACCTCATTTCATAAAATTACATAAATTGGGGAAAAAAAATTTCTTACTGTAGGGTTAGGTCTCCCAAACAACGTAAGCCAGTGCATACCTCAGAGTCGGGGCCCTTGAGAGTACCAGCAGGATTGAAGCACTTAATGGCCCCCACCAACCTCACCTGGGAACTCCACTCATACCACAGTGCTTAACTTACAGGTTGCAAACACACACGAACAAATACACAAATACTCATATATGCATAGATTTCTTGAAGGTCTTGTTTTCCTGTGTAGAGCCTCATGGTTTCACTTACTGCAAGCACTGCCATAGGACAACCTCTGTAAATTTATTCAATACTCTAGCATGATTTATCCAAAATACCGAGAACAGCAATACATGGCACTCACCTTTTTGGGACTTGTGACTACGGAAAAAAAAATAAAATTAACTTTTAAAAATCCCATAACCTACTCTAAGTTGATGGCTATAAGGCAGCCCCATCTACTCCCTGTATATCAACCAGCACAATTAAGAAAAGGCAATGGGTGTAGTAGCAGCTGACTCTGCTCTAAGAGATGTGCCTAGTGGCTCTCTAGAGAAGTGTGCTGCTCACTGGGGTCTCATATCAGGAGTGCCACTAAGAGACTATCAAGCTTCATACAGCCCAATGACTTACCTGCTGCTGTTGTTTCATGTGGGCATCAGTGATACAGCCAGAAGCAGTCTGAGGAGTATCAAGAAGGATGACAGAGCCCTGGGAGCAGCAGTAAGAGACTCTAGAGGGAAGACAGCTTTTCTATCAATCCACCTAGTCCAAAGGAAGGGGTTTTAAAAAGCCTGGCTGAATCTGGTGAATCTGGGGTTTGGCTGCTTAGAGCATGGTACTCACTTTGAGAAACCTCGGCTGATGGGACCCATCTGTCAGAGAAGGGGAAGAGCATAAGTCTTCATAAGCATTCAGTCATAAGCTTGCCCTGCTGGTGAAGGGGGCATTAAGCTGAAGTTGCTGGGAGAGGGAAACCTCAATCCATGCCACTCCTGAGTCTGATGCCAGTGACAGCTGTCCAGAGCCTGCAATGCACAATAAATTAAAGCCACTGTTTGGACCAGGAAGGAATTAATGTAAGTGAACTTTTCATTCAGGAGGGTCTCAGCTATTTCAGAGAGTGTGGCAGAGAGGTGGTGTACTGATTTGTCAGCTGCTATAACCAATATCCCCAAAGTGTTATGTGAGACTTTTAAGTGTGCCAGAACTCATGTCTAGTTCCAATACTTCCCTTGCAAACTGGTGTGTGGAAAAAGTTCAAATGACCATTCTTTCTAGAATGAAAACTCTTTTATCATCTCTCTCTCTCTTTTTTTAAAAACAGAAAACATAGGGGAAGTCTTTCCAGGCTATCCCCTTGTGTACTGGTCATGGCTTAAACCTGCTAAGTTTAGTGGCAGGAAAGTAGGAAAAAAGTCACCCTGCAAAAAGCTCTTAGTGATTCTTGAACCTTTCCTGACATCTTCCTTTTGTCTGTACCTTCAGAAATATTTCCACACTATCCTCTCCTATTTCATGATTTCTCTGATCATAAAACTGGCATAAGACATCCTTTCCCTAGGACAGGGATCAGAGTTCACCACTCAGAGTTGCCCCCATATTACAAGGTAAAGCTCCCCGAGTTTTTCCCATTTAATTGTGTTTCATACCCCAAAGCACAAATTCCCACTCCACTCACTTTTCTCAGGAATTTTAGACTTTTAATCTGATGGTTTCATGGATATGGTACATATCTCCAACAATCAAGTGAAGACAATTTCATTCTGATGGAGGGTATGTACAGGTTTTAACAGTTCACAGTAAAGAGGTCTGGCTTTCAGAGGCCCTGTGTTTCATTTATGTTTTTATTCTGAGTAGGTACAAAGCAATTTAAGGAAAAAGTTCACCCAAGACTAGCGAGGGTGAGCCTTGTATAAAGTTTGAATGAAAGAAAACATGGCCTAGTAATGAAAATATGACTGGAAATCCAGAGACTTGAATTATGGGTTTCATTTCTCATCTGACTGGGCAAGTTGTGTTAAATTCTATGAGTTCCAAGTGAAAGCATTTTCTCATTGCTCATCAATACTTACAGTCCTCCGAGACTCCCAGATGAAAGACATCATGCAAGCTACAAAGGTCACCCAGTCATATGTTTTTCTATCTTACTTTACTGGGTTAACTTGTGATAAATGCTCATTGATTCTTCTGTATGATATAACTGCAGGCATTAAACCTGTACTGCTGTGACATGTGTTGCAGTTCGTGGCTCTGAACCTCTTGCCTTTAAATTGTAGGTGAGTTTACTTTTCCATTATATAACGCACCAAGTATTTTCTGAAATGCACTCAGGATCAGTACTGACTTGTTAAGCTTTCTTATTTCCTAAGTAGACTAAATTCATCCTTTTTTTTTGATTCTGCAGCATACTGAACTCAGACGCAATCAAAGCCATGTAGCACGCAAGGGGGAAAAGTATATACACAGCCTGGGTCTCCTAACGACCGACAATAAAATGTGTATAGTGAGGATACTGAAATCCAGGTTATCAAAAAGATTTTTCTACAAAAAGACATGGAGGAAAAAAAAGAAAAAAAAAAGAAATGGCACTTAAAAGGACTTGAGTAACAAAACAACTGAAAAGTTTTAACAGGTCTCTAAGGCTGAACAATTTGTTCCCACCAGGAGATTTCTCTGTGGATGGCCATCTTATACTACAAGTGACAAAACACCAACAGAGCAAGTAATAAGCGTCTCTGAAATCAATCAAATGCAATTATTTTATTGCAGCTACTTTTTTTATTGTCATTTCTAAAGATTACAATATTTTATTGGTGCTGCTACCACTATAAACTTATTTTATGCTACAATTTTGCTTCACAAAGATTCAACGATTTAGTTTTTGGTCTTCTATTCTATTGTTGTTTTGTGGTTTACATTTTTGCTGCGTTACAGAATCACTGCAGCAGGCACTGAATGAAGCCACTTTGTTAATCCATTTTAGCCTTCTGAATCACAGAAGATATGTCACTAAATTCTCCTCAATAATCTCAATTAATCTTTTCAAGTTCTTTTAATTTCAGATTTATGCAGAGGAGTAGAAAAAGTACTTTGTAGCAAGAAACAGCAGGAAAACAGCCTCTTCCTGCATTAGCACTATACTGTCAATTCTTACAAAACCAGATCAGAAGTCCAGCACATCTAATGTGTGAGAAGCTCCCACACCGGGGACAGATCATGCATACAGAATGGGTAAATCTCATTATAAGAGCTGAATATTTTTCCATTGGGTGAGATTTGTTCCCATTCCCATTACTCCTCCTACAGAAGCAGCGTTTTTTGAGAAGTCTGTGGATTATAAAGGAATAATTGATTTTCTTCCATGCACACCAGTATCACCTCCTGCCACACTAGTGAAATTTGTTTTCTTTCCACATGTTTACTCTTAGGCAACACCTATTTCTCAACCTCATCAACATTCACCTGCCCTTTCATGAGTGACAAATAAGCAAGAAAGGAAGTAAGGCAATATTTCAGGGAAGTTTGAAGTTAGTTGTTAACGAACCTGTGAAAATTGGCAGGAATGCATCTACCAGTGGGTTCACAGATGACCTTTCCCGAAAGCTAAGTAACAAGCTAAGCAAAAAAAGCTACTGGCTCTCCACACCTGACTACTCAGCCAGTAAACCATGTTCCTTTAGTTTCTCTAGCTGATGGAGAAAACCAAAGCTGCTGGTGAGAGCCCCAGGGCTCCAGCACCCAGTCTTTGATTCACTACCTGACAGCTATAAATCAAGAACAGTCAAAATAGAAGAGAAAAAGAGAAAACTAGGCCCAGGTACATCTAAAGAGGCCTGAAAAAGCTTGTCTTCTGCACAAGGCTGTTTTCAGCTGGAGGTCAATTGCTACAGACTAATTGCAGTTTTATTTCATGAGCATTAACTACCTACCAATCACTATGCAGCAGCACCAATGAACTGTAAGTATTTTGGGCTGACCTTCTAATCACTTCTCATCACTCATCATTAGGTGCCAGCTTCACTGAAAATTTAATCATCCATCCTGGATGATAAGCACATGCTTCTGGGCTACCAGCACAGGATACCAAAGCAGCAAAAATCTTTGTTTCCCTGAACCAAGAAAAAGAGAAAGCATTGTAACTGTCATCTTTTTCTCAAACCCTTTCACTCAATCCTCTGCAGTTTTTCTAGCACATTCATTTATGCTAAATTGAACACTCTGAATGACTTTGCTAAGCTTTATTTAACTGATCACAAAGAAAAACTACACACATTGGAAAATACTTTGGCATATATCTAAGTTCAGGCAAACTTTAATAAAAACATGAAACGCTACTTCATCAAACATGTTTCCTTTATTCTTCTGTAATTTCTACTTAATGTTTTTTAAGGGAAAAAAGTACCCCAGACTTCCATCTCCAAGAAGAAAAGGCAAACTAAACTAGTTTGATTACTTTCAATAATTATTTAGGACCATGTCCTCAAAGTGAAGAAGTCTTACTTGCTTCTATCCCCAGCTATATTCACTCTTACACCTACCAGCTGGTTCAATTCTGTCCAGAAAAATGCTATTTTTTCTGTTTGAGTCAATTCTGAATTTGTAAAAAATGAACTTCAATATCTAGCTTGGGAAGCAGATAATCACCTTTTTTAGTTGTGCGTGATTAGAACAATTCAATTTGTTGACAGGTAATTTATTCTCTTGACTTCCATTCTGTTTCACTAATCCTCTCAGTGTGCATAGAAAAGACCCCATCATGGGGTCCTAGATACTAAACTAAATCAGAATGTAATAACAGATATTTAAATATAACATCTGAATTTTATAATCCCTTACCTTTATGTTAGGTCCCTACAGATGCTTTCTTCACAGCCCTCTAAACTTCCATAATCCCTTTTCTCGTACATAAATCCTTCCACTCTGTTTGTCATGTAGATGCTCTAGGACACATGCTCTACAATTTTATTACATCTTTCTTCAAAATAGAGTGAACTAAGTTGGGCAATAAATGTCAGATGAAGACAAAATGAGTTTTAAAAAGTGACAGCGTAACACTCCTAGACTTACAGCCCACTTTATGCAAGACAACATCTTATTAAACTTTATTACTGCTGCTCACTGGTCAAGGAATTTCAATAACGTGTGTATTAATGCACCTCGATCGATTTTTTTTAGGCATGTATGAACATATTTGAAAATCTGTGAATTCAAGCCACAGATGAACCGTCACATTATCCTTTCAAGAGCTGGCTGCATCATCATACAACTGTGCAATGCAGCAACAAAAGACAAACGTTTGCGTGGATACAGAACTATTTCAAACAACAACAAAAGGAGCACAATTAACTACTGTTGATTCCCCTCTGTTACGTATAATTATTCCCTCTCCTTACCAGCTTTCTTTGGTGAAAAATCTACTTATTTTATGCTTCTGAACATGTATTCAGAAGGGTAAGGAAAGGACAACTTTGGGAAATTACAAGATCTTTGTTCTGCATGACAGAATTATGACAGAGTGTGAATTTGCATAAAGTTCAGTTTCCTTCAGAGAAATTTAATTTCTCTGCAGAGGTTTATACGCCTTAGGAATTCAGAGACTGGATTTGTTTGGCTTTGTGCAACAGTCACCATCTGGCTTCCTGTGTCCCTTCCATACAAAAGTTTACTTTCCTGTCAATTCTGTGTATTTGAGATGTTTTTAATTTTTCTTTTGAGATCTTAGAAATGGCTCCACAGAGTCTAGCACGTAGCGGCATTTAGAGAACTTTGCTGAGCAAAAATTAGTCATTTATTGTGCCGTGTGCCAGCTGTACTTTTGCCTGTTGTGTCTGTTTTCCTAACTGCAGAGAGGCCATTGAATAAAAGAACACAAGCATGAAAAACCCTTCTGTTCTTCACACATTGTGGACTAAGAATGTGCTTAGAGACTCACCAGGAACTTGCTTTCTACTATCTATTGAAAGGATAAGGTGAGTCTTAAATACACAGAGTTGCTAAGATGTTATTTGCATTTTTGCCAGTACATCTACAAACACCAAGAAAAATCCCCAAATTTAAAATGTTCAAAATGTCTGCCTCCCTGGGATGGCAACTTCTTATCTAGCTTGTAGTCTATTTCACCATAGTGGAGAGGAAATACTTCTTCCCCATCTAGCTGTTATTCACTCCACACTGAAATCCAGTTTCCAACCATTTCGGGGTATCTTCTGTTCCCTTTTCTAACCAAATCTCTCTTTCTGCTTCCTCAGCCTTTAATTCCACAGCCTCCCTGTTAGCAAATATATTCTTCACTTCCTTCAAGTTCATTTGCAATGGGAATAACTTTTCACTTTGTTTCACTTCAAAAATAAAACACAAAGACGAAAAGTAAGAAAGAAGATGAAATATGAAAAAAAACAGAGGAGACTGTTAGAAATACACCCGTCTAAGGACAATGAGGAAGTAGGAGCAAAACTGGCAGCAGAATAGCAAGGAAGTCAATGTGGCAACCCTTTTGGTAGAGAAAGGAAAACAGCACTGCCGGATGGGACACAGGTCTGAAACCATGCACTACATTCAGCAGTTGCAGGTTTCAGTTTTCCTTCACTGCCTTAAAAGTCATCCTTTCTCTTCCACTGACAAATGAAAAACATCTCACATAAAAAAAAAAAAACAGAAGTCCTGTGAAACACTGACACTATGCACTGTCCTTGGAGCGTATGGCTGTTTAACTTGGGAAGAGCATCATGTTTACCTGCAGATAGAGAGTACCTACAGCTCTACAGGCTCCCCATGTGCAGCCATGCAACAGAGAGAGTGGCAGCAAGAGGCAAGGCCCTGCCAGAGTCACGCAATCTCTAAACAAGCTGTTTAATAGACCTGGAGAAGCAGGCAACCTGCTTAAGGTTCCTGATCACAAGTGACTCAAGTCTGTAGGTTGTATATGCATTTACAAGCATTTGTATATGAAACCCTGCCTTTGTGCAGGCAGAAATAAAAGATTAACAAACACTAGCTGAGGTAATGGCCTCTGACTCACACAGAGGGAATACAGAGCTGCTTTTGTGTGAAGCAGGTTACCACAGTGTCTGAAATCTGAAGCTGTCCTTGTTTATTTGTTTACCAGCAGACCCTAAGTTTGAGTTCATCCTCATTTCCATGCAAACTGAGGTGCTGCAACGGTGTGAATCAGCACTGAGAAACCTGCTTTTGCATGTTTGCATGGCACACCACGCTCTCCAGTCCCATGTCCTGTCTTCAGTACAGGATGTTTTATTCTCTATAAGCACAATAAGACAGAAGACATTCAATGAAAATAAGAAACTTTTGACATCCATAGTTACATGTAGCACAACCCCATGCAACCTGGGACACAGGCATAGGACTGAGCTGGGCCATGTAAGGTCCCAAGTGTTCTCATTACTAAAAAAAAACAGCAAATGACCATTAACTAAAATGTTGAGGAGAGTCGAGAAATGCACAGTGCAATACTCTACAAACAGGACAAAAAAAAAATGGGTGCAAAGGGGGGTTTAAACTTGTAGTGCTTTATACCCATCTATGCAATCTCAGTTGTGTCCACATATGCCAGCTTGGCAGACAGAAGTTGCCATCTGAGGAGTACTCTGCCCCAAGAGCCCAAATCCAGTAAGTTTCTCAGGTGTCCCCAGGAAAGTCTTTGTTAGCATTACCTGTTACAAACTTCTGTCTCTTCTGGTGTCTTTCCGGTTTTCACAAATTGAGAATAATTCCTCAAATAACCTACCTTTTTGGGGGAAAAAAAAACCACCCCAAAAACATTTGCAGGGCCTAGCTTGGCAAAGCAGAAAATATTGACATTGATGCCCAGTACAGGGGAAGCTCCCAGGAAAAACAACAGTATTCAGTGAGTTTCAGAGAGAAGTCTGCAGAGGTTTAAGATAAGTGTTCAAAGCAAGACAATGTTCATCAGCCTACCCTGATACCACTCTTTTTTTAACAATGAAACAACACAAATTTTTAGGTAAAGCTCGCTTTCTGAGTGACATTTGGAGTTTTTTCATAAGTTCCTGAACTGTCTGTCACCAACACTGCCTCCACTACAGCAAAGCATTCAAGTAGGCACAAGTGACATGGTCTACACAGCACTGGAAAGGCACTTTTTACAAGGGCATGTAGTGACAGGACAAGAGGGAATGGCTTTACCTGACAGAGGGGAGATTCAGATTAGGCATTAGGAAGACATTCTTCACTATGAGGGTGGCGAGACACTGGCACAGGTTTCCCAGAGCATCTGTGGCTGCCCCATCCCTGGCAGTGTTTAAGGCCAGGTTGGATGGGTCTTGGAGCACCCTGGTCTAGTGGAAAGTGTCCCTGCCCATGGCAGGGGATTGGAACTGGATGATCCGTAAAGTCCCTTTCAACCAAAACAATTCTGTGATTCTATGGGTTAGAAAATAAGTGTAGCTTTTCCGGCTTCAGTGAAAACACAAACTATTTCAACCATAATTTTATACTTGGTTTATAGTATATTGATATTTATCACCTGCAAACCAGCACACTTTCTTTGCTCAAAACACCATATTGTCATTATTATTTCAAAGCTACTTTCACAAGGTTATCCCAGATAACAGGATATCAAACTAATCATCAAAAGCACTAAGGAATATGAATATTCATAGCAAAATCTGGTCTATACCCCAAACTGGGACCATACGATCACTGAACCGGAAGTTGTCAGGAGGCCAGTCAAAATACAGGTTCCCTACACTTAGGAGCCCTCTTGTACAAATCAGTTCCACAAACCTGGAAAATAAAATGCCCTTTCTATGCATGCAGTGTACAGAAGGGATTCCTTGTTCAGATGTATGCCAAAGCCTCATATAGGTCTATTTTAAGGAAAACCAAAACCAAACAGAATGAAACAAAAACAAACAAACCAAACAGATCCCACAAAAAAAAAAACAACCACCCACTAATAAAAGGAAAGTTCTGCTGACAGTGTAAAGTCCTCCTGTCCTTCTTTCAGCACCTTTGCCCATCTGACTCACTTTCCAAGCAGTGATGTGAGTGTCTCTTCAATAGCTCTTGCACAACTACATCCTACCAAAATCTGCTGGTGCCTGGACAAGAAACACAGTGTTTGTTCATGTTGGTCTGCCATCCTAAAAGGAATTTTACTTCAGTTTAATGATGCAGTTATCACAAAAGTTTTCTGCTCTCCCCATGTACTCTTTCTTCCACGAAAATACCCAATATGGTTTTCATCCCCTTCTTCACCTTGCTCCTAGGGAGGAAGGGGAAATCAAGGCACCCCAAAACTTCTCTCTCACTGACTGTACTTAGTACCTTTCTGGCAACTGCCCAACCATGAATACAGATGCGTGTTAAATAGCATACATAGAGCAAACACCCTAGGGTAAAACCTGCTAATTTCACCAGCAGATGGAGCGGACAGCTCCTGCATGCAGGACGTGCCACACCGCCCTGAAAACGCCCGATCTCATCTGACCAAGGACTTTCTGAGTCTCCTGCTCTGCCAGGAAGAAGGGGAAGCCGGGAGAGAACAGAGTCAGAATGCTGACGAGGTGGCCAAGGGGTGAAGGTGATGGATTGCTAATCCGTTTTGCTCTGCACGCGTGGGTTCGAATCCCATCCTTGTTGGTCAGCTCGGTGTGTGTCCCAGATAAGAATTTGTTTTGGGATGACCATGATGACTTGCAGGGAGATAACACAAAGCTTTGGTAAACCTAGGAGTGAGACTTTCTGCGTGTCTAAGGAAGGCTGGAGGAGGTAGGTGTTGGGCACCTAGAAAGAAGGCTTCCATAGCATGTTACCACTGCTCAGAGCATACAGTGGACAGCTATCATATAATCTGCTCCTGGTCACTGTGAGAAGAAAGGTTTATCCTAGTCTCTGGAGGCATCCAAACATTGGATGAAGATATTTTGTACAGGAAGATGGGAGATAATTTCCACGGGCTCTAATTTGTCTGCACCTGTGTTTTGATGTATCTATATAACCATCTCAGAATCAAAATTGAACCTCTGAGTTCAATGCCTTACCTAAGAGGGTGGTTTTCATTGCTTCACTGAGAACTTTGTGTCCTCTGCATTTAACACCACATACCAATTTCTTTTCATACAGGTTTCTTGCTTGAGTCCTATGCCTGATAAAACTTAGTTCTCTATTCACACACTTCTACAGCTGATGTGCACTGGCATGTACTCTAAACAGCTGCACAAATATATGTATGCAACATTGGTGGCTATATGGATAATTAACACTTGCAATTATGCTGCATTTTATGCTATGGGAGCATATAGAGAACAAGGGCATGGACCTGACCTGTCACTGGCATGCATTAAAGCAAGAGTAGGACAAACAGGGCTCTTGGCTTCAGGAAGGGTGGACAGCCAGGTTGTCAGCGCTTCTGAAAATTACATCTTTAAATAGGAGCTAGGGCAGTATTCACAACGCCAAACCTTGAATACCTAATTTCTGCTTCCAAGCTCAACAGCTTTCCTTACTGTGTTACCATTGAATAGAAACAGCTCCTGAATAGGGAGGTTCAGACATTAGAAACATTTACATTATATAATATGAACATGTTCCCTTCTTTTCATATTCCATCTCTACCCTTCCAAAAAGTGTAACTTGAAGTCCCTATTAAAAACACAGTGCTAGATGGATGTATTTTGTATATGGGTTTACAAATGCTGTACATATACTTGTATATGCCCTTATAAAAGGCAGGGAAACAATTGTCTGTAATTCGCCACTGCTTTGTTTAGACCTGGGAACCAAAGCAACAGATAAAACTACCCTGGAATCCCCCAGATACCACTGATCAGAGAAATGTGATGTATATCCCCAATGGGCTGTGCTATTTCTGCATTTTTGAGGTATATTCAGTCTGCTCTCTCTCTCAGACAAATCAAGCATGGAGAATATAAATTACAAGCTCCTGCATATTACCTGCTCCTTTTCCACTTAATCCCTTTTTGGGTTTGTGAGCTTCAAGTAATTGCAAGAAGGTGGTGGTGCTTTTGTGGGGAGCAATAACCATTATGCAGACCTAAACTTCTCTAACAAGGTCCTTGTTTAAATTCCACTCTCAATACAGGCTTCAACAACATCTGGACACACAGAGGGATGTTTCATATTTAAATTCTGAGGAGAATTAGCTAGTTCCAGACATCACAGCTCTTAATAGGTATAATCCAGTTGTAGCCTTATTTTCTTGCAGTTATGTTAAGCCTTACACAAATCAACAATATTACTTGATAGATATTTCTTACATTCTGCACCCCAGACAGTTTCTTCTCCCCTACTTCTCTTTATGGAAAAATCCTACAGAAAATAAACTGTTGATCTTCTTATGCAACACAGTAGAATTTAACTGAAAATTGTATTCCTTTTACAAAGAAATCTGTAGAACTGCTGTCAGTTAAGACAGTGCAGGTTGTTGTTTCCTTTAGATTTTATACCTGGGGTTATGGAATAACAGTATATTTCTATATAAATAATATTCATTTTGTCTTTATTAAATTCATGGAAATCTGGCTCTGAATTTTTGTGGGTTTATGTCTTTATGTAACTTATCTTAATAGTTGTGAAAATGCACCTGTCACTCTATTTGCCTGCAAAAGCTAGACAGCAAAACAATCCAAGTGCTGTATCCCTGATAAAGATAACATGCTCAAGTAGACACTTCTATTCCTGCATACCAATTTTCCCTGTGCCAAAACAACCAACAGCACTGAACCCTTCTGAGGGCTGGGACGTGTGTTTGGCCACCTGGACTGCAGTAAGATCAGCTATTCTGTGTATCAAAGAACTATATTTTGCTCGGCAACTGAAACAACATCTTGGGGACAAATGAATCTATTGACTAAGGACTTGACTAATGAAATGGGAGCAAAACTGAAGGGAAAAAAACCAACCCCCTACACTGTTTAAATGAATCCTTTCCATTTTTCAAACTAGATTCCCAAGCTTCTAAGGTTAGATTTGCAAACACATTAAAAAACAAGCCTCCACAGCCAACAGCTTTCCTTTCCCAGCTCAACCAGTCCCCTCACTGCTAATTCCAGGCAGGGATCTGACACTCAAAAAGAATTGAGAAAAAATTTTCCTCACCTCACCAGACACCCATGCAGTTGGATTAGATGATCATTGTAGGTTCTTTCCAACTGGAACTATTCTATTCTATATCTTAATTTCCAGCTAAAATAACATTTTCTTCATAGACTACAGAACTTAGAAGAATAATAATGTGGATTGTAATTGTCTATAAACACCTTAGCATAAATTCCGGCACAACTACAGGCAACAAATAACTATCCAAGTATGATTTAAAATCTTGGACCATTCTAAGTTCCCAAACAGAGTTTGACAAATGAGTCCATGAACAAAAAACATAAATGCCAATGTCTGGGCACTCCAAATATCTCCTCACTTCTTTGAGCTGTACAATAAAAGGCAGACTAGCACAGTCCTTTAATGCCTCCAGCAATATGAAATGACATTTTAAATAGAGTAACACCTTTTTATCCATCTCTTCATTACACAGGTGAGTCCTATGGCTACTGCGTTAACTTCACAAATGCCTAGAATGCTCACAGCTTACAGAGATTTTTGTCTTTAACCAGCCTTCATCAATACAGTCTTTAGTGATTGGCATCCTACTTTGATGTAAGCTTACCTTTCCATCCTAGCTAAAGGGAAGAGAGATAGAGCTAGGCATTACTGGTTCCTCCAGGGGTCTTGGGGTTAGTCCTTAACTGTCTCTAGCTCAGAGACCACCTGCATAGCTGATGGTTTTTTTTTCTGAACATAGCATATTGAGCAGAGAAGGCAAAAAAGAGGAGAATTTGACAGCAAGCACCTCTTTACTTGAACCTCAGTATTTTAAACAATGACTGATGTTATTAAGTCTCCACACACATGCTTATTCTATAAGCAGATAAATTATTTTTGATCTTTATACACAGCCACATAGGAAAAATAATAAAAAGGGAACCATATCTTGTTTTTTCTTTTCATATCAATGAAACATAATGCATCAATATGACTTATGTTTTAGTCTGTTAATAAAAACCACTTGAGAAACCTAAGGAAAACTTACTTAAAATTATAATTTT
Source organism: Pezoporus wallicus (assembly GCF_028554395.1). NCBI lineage: Eukaryota > Metazoa > Chordata > Aves > Psittaciformes > Psittacidae > Pezoporus > Pezoporus wallicus. The sequence continues at coordinate 289,607 of NW_026642757.1, read as the reverse complement.
TCATTTTCAAAAAGCTTTTTTTTTTCCCCTCTGATAAATGGTAATATTAAAGCCTGTCATAAAATCTACTTGAGAATTCTTCAGGAACCTCAAATGTTTCCTAACTTAGGTTTGTACTTAAAAACCCATTAGAAGCAGCAACACCACACCATTGCAGTGTTCACCAAGGTACATGATTTATTCCAGAAATAGTATAGAAATAGAAGTGCATGATGGAACTGAGCTGAACTCCAATATGCCATGTCTACCACACCCACTTAGGATACAAACCTATCCACACAAACAAATTATCATTAAAGACTTTGTAACAGAATAAATATAAGCACTCTTTGTAAATATATGGTATGTTTCACAGGAAAACACTGTAGCAAACTCATGAGAAGATACTATATACATATATTCTTTCAGATACAAAACCTTTTTCATTTTCACATTTATTTCTAAGCTATACAGAGTTCCATATTCAATAAACGGACTTCCAAAACCAGCTGCAGGCACAAAGTTCTTCCAAAAAAGCTATTAAAACCTGCTGCTGGTCTGTGCTTAATAAAGGCTTGTTAGCCTTATTTATTGTATGCAGTACTAGCATGCAGCCTGCAGGGTCTGCCATGCCACTAACCTACCTACCTACTCTGGGAGGCAGGATCAAGACATAGAACGCAGGTGTGGAGGTCCACCCCATCAGGGAAATTGTTCTCTTGACATCTGTGGCCACCTATACTGTAAGGCAGTACACTTATTTCACAGCAGTACAGGCTATAGTAGCACTGGCTGTAGTTCAAGTACAGTTGAAATCTGCGGCCAACTATTTTTAAAATGAAAGGCAACTTATGCAAACTCAAACATTTGTATTAGCAACCGCACTTCTGAGTACAAGTTCCACTTCTGTTGGACTTGAGACTCCAAGCTATGGACTCCCTAGTGAATTCACCACAACTTCTCTCCTTATTGCAACAACCCATTTTTGTCTCACAGCCTTGGGTCGGAACTCATCTGGATAAAGCAGCAAAAACAAGCACCAAAACCCCAACAAAGCAACAACAACAAAAAATAGTTTCTACGTCATTATATGTAAACTATCACCAGTTATTTCATCACGTGTCCAGTGAGACACCAAGGAAGCCACCAGTTTAGTGCAAATGGCTGTCACATGAAGCATAAAGGCATGTTTAGTGCACAAATGACAAAAAAAACCCCTCTCTACTTCTGCTATCATAGCCTGCGAAACAAGTTTGCAGATGGAAAACGTAGCGGTCTCTCCTTCCCTGAGCCAGTCACTGCTGCGCTATTAGAAGTCCTCTAATCAGATTTTGTCATATTCTTTCCAGGACTGCTGAGTCGTGTCAGCAAAAAGTGTTCAGAAAATGCTAACATGCAGCATTTTGCAGTCAATTTTGTGTTTTCATTTGAACTACCTCCTGCAACCCATGTACCTCCTTCCAGAATGTGGAAATGAAAAAAAAACCTAATCACTAACCTTGAAAATAAGCTTGTGAAACTTTAAAAACACATAAGAACTCCTGAGGCTGGGAACCAGAAACAAGTTCTTAAATATTTTGGCCTTACAGATAGAAACAGACATCTGCCTTATATATTAAGGAACAACAAGGAAAGCAAAGGCTGGAGAATTTGGGCACAGATGCTCAGGAGGAGTCAAGCACCTGCTCAGGTGGACCAGGCAGGTTCTTCAGGGGCATCACATGGATGCCTCAGTGACAAGGACACTCCAGCTAAGCAAATTGTTATGAGAAAATAAAGGGAGGGGAAGAGGTAGTTGTTCAAGGCATTTTGAGCTAAACATGACATGTTAAACAAAATAAGAGAGGTAAAAAAGTCCTGTGGTTCTCTCCTTCCACCCTGGGTTCTTTATGAACCTTATCATTAGCCTTTTAAGATAATGATCATTAAGGACAAAATATTGTAGGAGCAAACTTGTAGTAGCTAGAGATGGTTGTTTCTTTGTCAAGATATATAGAAACACGTACACTGAGGCCCGTTTCTATAAAAAGGGACATTATATACTCATTTAGTAGAAATATAAATGCCAATGTCCTAATAACCCCCATCTTATTTTTATCAAATAGTTGCCTAATCTCTGTCATTTTGTTTTTCAGTTAGCTACATCAAAAAACATCATTTCTTCTTTTTTGTGCTACTTAATACTGAAAGATAAGAAAAATACTTTTTCTGCTGTATAATGTGATAAAAAAAGGATATTTTTTTCCATTTATTACTAACTCTTACCATCTCAGAGGTATGCTCTTCCTCTCTTAACACAATATGCTATTGATGTTGCATGCAGTTCACAACATCAGAAAGGTGCTGCAGGGTTTAAAAGTTCTTATCAATGTATGTTTTTGTGGCATCAGTCTCTAATCCTTGGAGTTTTTACTACCCCCAGAATAATACTTCTACAAGCACAGGCATGCATTATTATCTAAATCACAGCAATATCAATGAACAACAGGAAACACCACTTCTGCCATGAGGAAGTTCTAAAAACATTTCAGGAAATTAAAATATCTCATTTCATTCAACCCAGAAAAAGCCTTTCAATAAATAAAAGACAGGTTTCATTTACAAAAACAAGTTCCTACTATATAACTTCCAGAATTTCTCAAATATGATGGCAAAAATACACAGAGCCTGTGGGTTCCTTTCCACTACTTTCTGCTATTTCCTCAACTCTTTACACTGCATGTGCTGGAGCACAAACTGTTCAGCTGCTACCTACATTTGGATCAACTATATGGTAGCAAGAATTCCCATACCATTCTCTCTTTTCCCTTTCTCCACTTTGCACAGGTTTCTTATGCTCAAAGTATCATTAATATCTAGGGTAGTTGCTAATCTCCTGTCAAGCAACTTCTGGGAATGACTTGATAGTTACAAGGATGAGGAGTTGTAAAGAGCTGCTTGTCTTCCACTCTCCTTTTGATCCAGGCTGATTCCCTACAGCACGTTACACCTACCAGACCACCTAATTGGAAAGTCTTTCCAAATACAACATAATGTAATACAGTATAATACAATTTAATATAGTAATAGTAACTGGCAGCAAGTTAAATTAACTGCCCATTTGGCAGAGTACCCGCTTGTCCCATGAGCTGCTCAACACAGAGGAAGACTTTCAGCTGCTTTGACAGCATTGCTGCCGAGTGCGATGTGGTCCAAGTGGTCTTGCACCACTTACAAATGCTGTACATATACATGTATAAAATCGAGGGCCCATTCCCTACAGGGAGTAGGAAAACACACCAATGATCAGCAAGACAGGTTAAACAAAGTTCCACAACAACAAAGCCTTTGAACTTGGTTGTGTTAGGGAATAATATTTGCAAGATGAACACAGCCATGCACAGTATCAGCTGCTAAAGGCCAGCAACAGGACAGCTTCAGTCATTTCCTGATAAGAGAATATCTGCAGAAATTAAATGTTAAAAACAAATAACATTGGGAAATTAACCTAGATTCATTACAAAGCATAGAAGTAGCCTAATTGTTTTTGCATGAAAAAGCTCCTCATCCATCCCCAGAAAAGGAATGGGTAAGTTTGACTGATTTATTCATTTCCCAGGGATCATTTTTAAAAGTGCTGTAAAACCACAGCAAAGCCAATGCCACTGGTTAACTGTGTCTACGCAGACATTAGGAGATAAAATGATTCCAACATCAATTTCTTTTTCCAGTTTCTTGCTGCAAACACAGCAATAAATTGCAGACAGTTCACCGCAAGGCTAAGATGTAATGCTGTAAAAACTTCTTTAAAGCTTCACTACCAAATTTAACTCCAGTGATAGACTGTATCACAAGGTCCTCATGCTGTGGCAGGAGATGGCTTTTCTAAACAGTAGCAGCAAATCAATTAAAAGTTGCAGTAAATAGCTCAATCCCTTAAAAGCGTTCACAGTACAAACATGGTAATGCTCACTGTTATATTTAGGAATAGCATACAAATAACATTGCATTTACAATGCTTCAAGCTTTGCTTAAAGATGAACATAACCATAGTAATTATAGCTGAGGAGCTTTAAAGAAGTTTCACAGAAGCTTTGTTAGAAATGCATCTAAAATACAGACTAGCTGCACGATTGCAATATTAAAACTCTCTGCTATTCTGTGTGAAACTCTTAACACTAACAAAACCCCATGCTTTGGTACATGCTGAAATTTCACCTCTCTGTCCAGTAGTCCATGTCCCCTGCGAATGAGGGGCTCTGTTTAATAGAAGGAGCTTCACAGGGATGTCTGCATGCCAGAGGCTCTGAGGGGGCAGGTACAAGTTGAGGAGCACAAGTGGAAGATGTACATGTGCAACCAGGGCCAGCTCATGGCTCCAGCACATCAACAAAGAGCCACATCGTTTCCTAGAACAGCTTCAGCTGTTGCTTCAGCTACCCTGGATTGTGACTCCAAAACATGCCAGTACTAACCCGCATGGACTGGATAACTTGGAGCTACTATATATTTATATGATATTTTCCAAGTAAAGGCAAGGTATAAGCATAGGTGATATTTGCAGTTGGGACATTAAAGAACTATTATCTTATTAAAGAAGATGCTTTATAAGCCTCGGTAAACAAAATCAATGAGACAAAGAGATCTCAGCACATTCAGAGACAGGTCTTTGAGTTGCAGGTAGTTACATACAGCTGAACATTAACAAAACCCAAACTAAACCCCTATGAACACTCCCAAAAAAACAATTCACACTTTACAACCCACACTAATACAGGAATACAGCTAGTAGCTAATGAAAGTATGCCATTTGCCCTAGAGTCTACCACAAAGGAGCCTGACTGAAAAGATGAAAAGAAGTCAGGATAAAGTTTCATTATCTCTCATCTAGATTTACAAAATTATGACCAGGTAATAACCATGGAATGAATCATATTCCCCTTTAGCAGATGGCCTCTTCTACAAGTAAAGAAGAAATAGTAACTGCTACTGGCAATGTTGCCTGTCCAGCACAGAGCCCTACACAGGTCCGCCTGTCCTCATTTCTACTGACAGAAACTAAGTTCTTGTGTGTACTGAAGATCTCTCCTATGCAGGACCAGCTACAAGTATATTAAGAGCTATGGCAACTTACCTGCTGATTTATCTCTTACTGAATAACTTAAAAAAACAACAACATATACTTCCCCCTTTCTCATGAGTATCAGCCCCACTGGAGCATAACACGCTCATCTTTTCATGCACTAGGAAGTACTTCAGGAGAACGGATGTGGACAATGCAGAATTAAACAGAAAGGGGAAAATAAGGAGAAAAATTACTACAGGCTAAAAGCACATGTGAGCATGATAATGTGAGCATTAACATGTATATACTTTATAACCTCAGTACGTCATACCTTGACAATTACTCAGTCAAGGATTTAGCAGCATAAATGGCAGTTACAATAACCATTATTTTCCTACTGGATTAATTTTTGAATTCAATCTATCTTTTGTACAGGGACATGGACAATTTGAAGATAAAGTTCCAGCACACAGCAATAGAAACCATTTTTTGTGTCCACCTATGCAACACCAGAAGAGCCCCAAGAACAACTGGACTTTTTGGGTACAGCTACAGTAGACTATATACGTACCCATTTTAGGTGATTTTTTCCATGACAGAAAATTAGGTTGTAGGCTTACCTATTTTAGATTAGCAGCTTCTTTTCAGCTCCTTACCTAACTAACAAGGATATTCTCAAAGGGCACCATGTTCAAGATTATGCTGCTTTGAAGGATTTTAGTGTAGAGGCTAATTCATTAAAATTGAGATCTCCTATCTGTGCTTCTAAAAAGGCCATCTCATATAATGCCATGTATTAAAAATATGCTCTGGCATCAGCAAGCAGAGAATTAAAAGTAGCGAAACAGGTAGACAAGGAAGACTGAGGAAGGTTAGTAAGCCATTAGCTTTTTTTTCTTTTTTTCTTTAAAGAAACAAGCAAGACAAGAAATAGAGATTACTTATTTGTGAAGATTTTGTTGAGCAAAACCCTATGCAACAGTGAGACATACCATTGCAAGGACATCATCTTTCTCATCCTTAGGAAATATATGTTAGATACACTCAACTCACATGATAATTATGTTTGCCACTGTAAATTGCCCTGTTACCCGTATGTTTGCTTCCTAATCCTCAATACAATTGCAGCTGTTATTCGCTTCTTTGTTGCTCAGACTTGCATTTGGCATCACATCTTCAGTAATGAAATCAACCCTTGGACACCTTTGACCATGGGTTTCCAAAGCACCTATAACACTCCCCCAAAGTTCACACCAGCACTTCTCACATCAAGAGCAACAAAGGACTCAAAACAAACCACATAGAGAAGAAAAGGACATCTGCATGAACAGCACTAGTGTAAACCCCTAGCATTATAGCAAATGCCAAAAAATATTTTACAGCCAATAAAATTATATCTCTCTTTATGTAAAGGCATTCCACGAACAGATGAGACAATAAACAGAAAAAAACTGAACACATTGCATTCTGCTTTGAACTTTGTGCGAGTTTCTTGTAGAAACAGACACTCTATGCAATTCCAAAACCTTATAAAATATTAATTGAGCAAAAATTAAATACATCAGCTGAGGACATGAATGGCCATGTATTCTGTGCACAAACTAGCATGAGCGCATCCATATTATGTCAAACCCTTTGTACTTTAGTCATTAAGGTAATTTCTATACGTAATTATCAAATTCGTCATGTTAAATATGTTGTAATTACCATTTCATCTAAACTGTATCATAAAAGCCATATTTATGTCACAATGTAAAATTATACAGGTTACTTTTTTCTTTTTTTTTGCATTTCATTCTGGAAATAAATTGAGGTTCTACAGCTAGGTGATTTAATGCAACAGACTTTTTCACATCTTTAAAGTGTCATAGTTTAAAGAGATCAGAATTCTAGAGGTAAACCTTTCACAGGCATTTACAATTATTAGCTTATCACTTTTTAATAATTAATTATTAGCTTATCACTTTTTAGGACCTCCAAATTCATACTTGTCACAAATGCACTTTGAAACAAAAGCTGTACCCTCTCTTTCCTTTCCTGGAGCTGAAGTGATGCTTCAAAAAAATCCCTTTTGTTTTGCTTAAAAAGAAAACAAAGTAAATAAGGAGAATTTTGTAGGTCTTGCACTGGACTGTTATCAGGACTTAATTTGCAATTTGATGAATTGCCACAGTTAGGCTATAAAGTGAAGAAAATGTCCGTGGTGTACAGTAGGAGTTCTGGAGTTTCCAAGTTCCCATTACCACTTACTTTGAATCTTCAGAGTCAGCAGCAACTTCTGTGCCCGAAAACTAACACTCACATTTTTGGTTTTTTTTATAGTCAAAGGAGGAAACAAAACAAATGTTATTAGACAAGGACACTTTTCTTTCCATCCAAACTTCCTAAAAAAACCAAGGACAAATTATATTTTCCGTATAATTCTAAAAAAAAACCAAGATCCCAGCCCTTCTTGTAACCATATAATTCCAGACAACTATACTATCTGAAGTCTTAAATGTATGCCTATTTTCAGGGTCAGGATCCCAAAAATATAAAACATGATGTTTATTTTGGTATTCTAACACTTTTAAGACTGCAAGAAATGGGTGATTCCTTGAGTTAATGTCATGTTGACAACTTTACATATTTTCAGTAATTTACCCAAATAACTAAAGAAGATCCAGATCAGTCAAAAATTTACTCCCAAAATATCCAGGGACCTCAACTTCTGCTATTCTCCTTTTTCCCCCCAGACAATTTTCTAAACAGCTCTGATTCACATCTGCATTGAGAACAAATATTTGACCACTTATCTATAGGTAGTTAATTGATAATAAAAGTGAAGCATATTGCTCCTTTCTTTTATTTTCTTTGATCATCACCAGAACCCATCCAGCTTTAATTTGATCTTCTTGAAAAGAATACCTTGGGGAAAAAGTCTCATAGAATCCACCTCTACGCTGTGGAGTAAACAGAGTGGGCCTGCTTTTACTTCTGTTCTTTTCCCCTGACAGCTGTGTAGTGCAATAGTGCTTACTACCTGTCGCTACCATCAGCAATGCTCAAAAACTATGAGCACAATTTTTTCTGCATGCAAATATACTTTAGACACCCTACCTCAGAATCACAGAAGTAATCTTGTTAGTAATCTACAAACAACCAAAACTGCAGAATTATTTGCATTGCCTAGAGGTGAAATTCCCCATTACTGTCTCCTTCATGAAACAAATTGAGATTCAGAGATTAAGTATTACAAAATTCATGTCCTGTAGGGAAACCGGAGCGTACCTATCACACACCGACTGCATGACACAACTGTACAGACTGTCAATCAACTATGTCAAAGGTTGTGCCTGACTCTCCCAAGAAAGATTAGAGCTGGGGTTCAGTGCTCTTCCTGAGCTCAAGAGTGTCCTGGGATTTGCTGTCAAAGATAACAAGTAATGGGCACCTGAAAACAGGAGAAAAAGGAGAAGCATAAATCTGTCTCTAGAAAAAATTAAGGTCATAAGACTTAATATTTTTTCCAACAAGTGACAATTTGCACATTGGTAATACAATGGTGCAGATATTGAGCCACATTAAGAATGGGCCTTCAGGGCACCTCTTTTCTGCCTGTCTTCTGATGGAAATCAATGTGATATATACATGTTGCACAAGTTGAATTGCATCCTCCATTTTGTGAGGTAAACGATCAGTAGCAAATACGTTCCTCATCGATTGCATCTCTTCTTCACTTTTTCATTTGTTAGAAAACAAGGGCAGTTGCATGTTCCAGCCCCAGAGAACATTATGCTGCCACAAAGATATAAAAACTGGGTATAAGCAGCCTGAATCTTTAGACATCCAGAGCCTGCTTTCTGCTTTAGTAAAGAGAAACAAGCAAAGTAAGATTGAACTGCATTATCTTCTGTGTGGCACATACAGTGATGCAAGATTATCGCTTCAGAACCCTATTTCTGTCAGCTTTATCTGAACTCTTGTATTATTTGATTATACACTGGATTCTACTACATACAGTGTTTGAGGGTGACTGCGTGAAAAGTGGTTTAATGTGCAAGCATTATTAATAGTATCTGGAGGAGGTTTTTTTTGCCTTAAAGAGTAGTTAAATGTGTGTTGGACTCTTTGGGGAATTCCGATCTTAATCCAGCAAAGCAATTTAAGAGGTTGAAGCCTCTCATATGCTTACAAACTGAGCATATGCGAAAATGTTTTGCCAGGGTGCAGCTTTTAATAGCTCCACATATGCTTATAATTAATGATCTGTGGCTATTTTCATTGGATTTTTGTGAAAACTGCGGGAGACTTGACAGACCTGTTATAATCCACAGTCACTCAACAAAAAATGAGGCAGCCCACATTAGTGACATTTAAGACCACCTGAGTCTGGCAACAACAGAAATCCAAGCAGTAAAGGAGACAATTTTATGGTGCCTGCTTAACAAAACAACATATAGTCCTGGTGGTGACCAGAGTAGCTCACTACAGCAGGAGAGTCACCTTGCTAAACAGCTGGATGCTAACCAGTACTAAAACTGACACAACTTTCACTTCCTTACTTAGCTACCTATAACCGAAGGGATTTGTCCTTTAAAGGTTCTTGCAAGTTTGACTTCAAGTGCTACTTACAGATGCCCTGGAAGAGTAGCCTAGATAGGACAAGTAGTATGGGCTCCTGCTTCCCTGAATGAGGGGGATTTGACTGGACAGACACTGGTTCCCACACATCAGAAACTAATTTGTAAATATTTCAATTAAGTAAATGTTGACTGCTTTTTCTTAAAGAGCAAGAGCAATACCTGCCACACCATCATGTGAGGGGGAAGATGAGATTTGCTGTGGCTGTATATATACACTGCAGCTGGGAAAGGGACTGCAGCACCCATAGGAATACCTGCCCTCCACTCAACCTTCCAAGCCAAGGCAGGAACTAGGCAGATAGGAAGCAAAGGACCTGGGCACAACATTACAAAGAGTATGTCCCCAGAAGTTGCCGGCACCCAGGCCACACCACCTCTGTTACAGTAGCTAGCCACGCCGAACATGGCATAACCATGGTCAGTGTTCTGTCGCTTTTAAAGAGCTTCCTCCAGATTCACAGCAGGTGCCTGTTTGTGTCCCTGAAGGGCAGACACCTTCTGAACCCCTTCAAGGCCTTGGGAAACACCTTCTGCCAAACAAGACCCCACTTTGCCATTGCCCCACGATTACCTTCCAGGGGCAGCACCAGCAGCTGGGTCAGGGCTGTGACACAGGGTACATAACTGGGACCACACAATGACACTGAGTTTGCCACCTTCACTGCAAGCAATTGCCATGAAAGCATGCTTGCACCTTCTGTTTTACACTGTACACTGGAAACGTCTATCCGCATCTTATACACATGCAGGCAATACTGCTTCTATTCAAAGCAGTTTCCATTACCAAAATTATTCCAGGTTTGTCCAGCTACCCAGGAAGAGGGGTCACTAGAGGTGGAAAAACGGTGGAAGTGCATGTTAAGGTAAGGCTGTGAAGGGAAAGCTTTTGAGGGAAAAGGGCCCTCTATCCCCATCTCTTGATCAGCTTGGAGAGAGACATAAGAAAGGCATGCAGCAAACACTTTACTAGCCTTCCAATGAGAAGGAAAGTTTAACTTCTAGTTCCTTCTAGGAATAATGGAATCTCATCCTAATTGAATATGAAGAGATCCACGCAGAATCCTGTGTTGGGAGTCACCATGCTGCAACTGAAAAGGCAGCAAATTGGAACCAGGATCATATTAAAACCGGAGGGGAAAGGAGGACCCAAGGCCGAGATAAAGACACCAGGTCTGCTGGAGGTTTCTGTGTATGCTGCGTGCCTTCCACAGTGTGATCCAGTAATGAACCCAAAATTACTATGCCACTGAAATCAAATTATGTGACTTCATTACCTGGATAACAACCTTAGTGAAGTCAGGTGTAGATCAGTTTCCACAAGTTTATCTGTCAGATGGTATTTCCAACTCAAGAACTCTTACCCTCTGCAAATGCACTGAGAAAAGACACTGGCTCCAAAACTACAGCACATGCCAAAAAAATATTTAGTTGGCCCAGTGTTTTGATTCCATGTCATTACTCATGACAGCTTATAGTGAGAGAGACAAGATTGTGGAAAACGATGAGTGTGTATGCACTTTTCTGACAGAGCTGAGCAGAAATTAGTGCTTTACTGCACACAAAACACAGGGAATGTCCAAATGTAACAAGAGATGCACATCTCATACCTCACTGCTCAAAGCCCCCTCAGAAACACGGACAAATGCTGAGGTACAGTGCCCCAAGGGACAAAAGATGCCTATTCAGTCTGTGGGGCTTCGCTTTCACAAACACAGAGTTCAAAATTTCAGTTTGTAGAGCCAAGACAGAAGAAGAAACAGTACCAGGGTGGGATGCTAATTGTCTTTGAGTGGAATGAGCTTATTTTCAAGTTCTCTGGTACATGTAGACACTAAGGAATCAAAGAAAGTCAGAATAATCCCAGTCTGGCTGAAAAACTAAACCAAAAGCTTTGGATACATGAGAAAAATATATTTAACAGATAGATAAACATTTAAGTTATGTGGTCACACATAAACCTCTCCAAGGCCCCGTTTCATCTTTTGGTCCTCATACGTCTTTTAGCAGGGCTCCAATCCCACATTAACAGAGAATCTAACAACTTTGTTGTTTTAAAAACAGCTTCTTGGTGCCAACCAGCTAGAGCTGTCCAGTTCTCTGAGGAAAAAGACATCTCAATAATCAGTCAACTCTGATCTCCCTCTTATTGACATGCAGAAAAAGAAACTCTTGCTTTTAATAATAGAACTTCCTTTCATGCAAAGATAGTGGAAGCTTTCAAAGGATAAATAATTCATCGTCTTCCAAGCTCTGAGAATAAGTTTGTTCTTTTTCTGTTCTACTTTCCTTCAAGATATGACATCTTCAGAAAGCAGGGGGAAGGAGGCTGCTCTTTGCTTCTAAGGATATAAACACACTCAATGTTTCATTTCCCACTGCAACAGAACTATAAGATCAATAGACAAGCACTGAAAACCTTTTCCCACCAGGCAGAAACTCTGCCATCTAAATAGTCTCTCAAAAGATACGATCTCACAAGCAGCAACAACAAAAAAACATCCAACACATAGCTGGGGAACATGCTCAGAATAATCTCACATGGGGACAACTCCACAATAAGACATCAAATTAATTAAGCTTGATCATATCAGTGACTGGTGACCTATAGTTCTGTTTCTATTCTTTTAAGTTGTATCTAAACTCTAAGGGGATATGGGAAAGTTGTTTTACTTATTGTGACATTTTTATAAACAAGGAAAAAAAAATAATCAGTAGACCAGGTTGGATAAAAAAAAAAAAAAAAAATGAAGAAAGCAATATACCCTATCTGGCAAGCTGGGCTGCATTTATATAGGTCTAAAGCAGCAAAAAAACTGAACAGAACAATCACAATTTTTCACCAGTGACTGATAACACCAGCAGGCTGAGTTTGTGCCTAAAATTCAGGGGGTATGCTCTCATGCACTGGAGTAACTCAGTTCTCAGCCCAATTGCATTTGGCAAAGGCTCCAAAAATCAGCTTGGAGATGATTCTCATGGCTCCTGTTTGTAGCACAGCAGGAATCACCTTGTATGAGGTTCATTCACAAACCACAAAAAGTAGATACAAAAACACTGCTGCCATCTGGTCATTTCAAAGCCAAATCCATCCTGCAAAAGCATTTCTCACAAGCAAGGAAGTGATCCCCAAGGGTGGTGCATGAGCTGGAACGCAAGAATGAGTTTTCTCGTCCATCCTACAGGATAATTCCCTAATACATGCTTAACTAATCTTTGTCTGGGCACAGTCTGCATTTATTAAAGAACGCAGCTTTTCAGTACTTACTTCTAAACACTCTCCCAGCATTATGCAGACAGGTCATTTCCAGCAGCCACAGGATACCAAATGTAAACACTGTTCTGCAGATGACAGGGTAATATCTCCTAATGATAATTCTAAACAATGTATCCCTCTTCAGGAGGCTGAAAGTGCATTAATATGAATGATTTGTTGACCAAAGAGGGAGTAGCACAATTTGAAACTTACAGCTGTCTAGTACAAAGTAATGTCGGCAAGGGTGGATGATAAAAATCACTATATAAGTAATAAGTCCTTAATTCATACCTAAGCACTGTGGATTAATTATTTCCAGCAATACTGACAAGAGAAGCCATAAAAAAGTCACTGCCAGAATCCTTTTTAATGACTGTTATGGTCGTCACTACTAGTCCAGTTAAAAGCCCACTAAACTGACTCAGGAAATGCAAGACAAGGCTTCCACAAATACAGTCTACCTTATGAAAGTTTGCTGCTTCAAGCTCAGTTCCATCAGTGCTGGTATTCATGAAAATCCAGCTTTTACAAACAAAGTGTTAAGAAACAGGAAAAAGGAAAAAAGAAGATCAAAGGGTTGATTGCAAATATTTTGCATAGCAGCTACTGACATGCTGCTGAGAGGTGGCGAAGTCTGCGGAAAAAGTAAAGATCATTTATTGCGACAACACTTATTGTTGTGGATGTCATTCTGTCTGAAAGTTCTAGGAACAGAGAACTGTTCAGAACCATTATTGAAGTAGTACTGAAAAATGCACCCAATGCTTCCCTTCACAGGAACTGCAGTCCCAAAATATTGAGGGTTTGCTACTTCTAAGGACTTATTTTCACCACGTGTGTACTTGGGCAGAGGAAGAAGAGGTAGATGTCTTTCCCTACTACGCCCTATTTATTCCTTGTGTCTCCTGTTGGTTTTGCTCCCACCAGAGTATCAAGAACCCAGCAACGCTGAATTGAGTTCTTTAGCTCAGCACATGCTACATGTCATTGATGGCATGGTATCACGCTGAGCATTCAACACCATCCACTTCACTATACATAGATATAAAAAGATAGAGAAACAACATTTCCACTGTTCCTTTTTCAATCTTCTCTTTATGTCCTGATAAAAAAATAAACACTATCACATTCATATTTAGGACAAACATATCGGAGAAAAAAACATCTGGCCCATTTCAACATCAACCATAAAGGAGCACTTGAAGAACTGCTACACACTATGTTATGAGTAAAAAGAACTGGTACAAACAGCACAATCCCAGTAAAGATTTCCTCCTTTGGCACTGTTATGCCCTAAGGAGAAAAGAGGCTATCAGGGACAAAAACAGTCTGTGCACCCCGTACGCACTTGCTCCAGGGAGGGAGGGAAGGAGCCTGGGTTTTGGTCCTGATAACCAGTGATGCAGCTGGTGAAAATCTCATTTCTGCCAGCTCCACACTGCTAGGACTAGAATACAACTACACGAATGTTAAAATTAGTTCAGGTCATTCTATCCCTACAATATCCATTAAAATGCATGTATACTCTCTGCCTAAAAGATACTGGGTTTTCAAAGCCTCAGTGATACAGTCAAACAGCCTAAGCCTATATATTTTGCATATATCTATATGTATGTATTTCTTAGCCAGTATATGTTTTAAAGCAATTTGGCACATAAATTTAATTAAAATGCAAAGGGATTACAATTCAAAGAAATTTAACCCCCTTAGCTTTCCTACCACAAGCAAGCTGGCATAATCCCCCTGTAGTGACAGTTACCCAGTGCAGTGCTGACCCTGCAGCCTTTCACCTTCACCTTCCCCAGCACAGTTTTCATGTACATGCTAAAATACAAGGGCATAGGGGAGCAAGTGTAATTCTCAGGCTGAAACTGAAATCCACTCTTAAACCTGAGCTGTACAACCGAATGAGCCACATTACTGTGCACACAGTTTTCCAGCACAATTTTCCAGGCCAAGCCTTCTCCCCCCACTTTTGACAGTGTATCTATGTCAGCCAGATCTGGAGCCAAAAGATCAGTATCAGGAAAAGCTGTCGAGAGGATACAAGCTACAGGAAAACTTCACCAAAGTTTATTTACTTTAAAGAAAAGGAGTAAGGTTGAGAGAAACACAGTTTAACCATACGCTTGCAATGTATAAGACGGGCCATTATAAACTGAACTCTGTTACAGATGTGACCCGAGCAGAGAAGTGAAGAAATTCATGAGAAATTAATTCCACCAGATGACTGGAAAGACCTTTTGCTTCCCAAGGCAAGTGCACTTCGTTAGGTCGCTAGGGTTCAGCTAATTAGAGCAGTTTCCTGCTCTTCCAAACCTGAGCATATCAAATAAAACTGGTTAGAAGAAAGTTTTCACACAGATGTTAGTTTCAGTCTCTCAACATGAATTTGTCCCACATTCAAATGGCTCTGAAAAAAACACTGGGAAAACTCGGAACACTGGTAATAAAGTCTGCAGGGGTCAGTCCTGGATACTCTGCATATGCTGATTTACTATTTACTATTAGTTCAGTGCATTTTTCAAGATTTTTGATGTGTAACATCTCAGTCCACACCCAGACAAATGGCCACTGTCATCTGTGCAGTGAGTGTGACACATCCTGGACTTTCACTGCCTGCACTACAGGGTCTGGCTACATGGCCACTGTAGTTCCCACAGACTTATCACTTCAGCTTCTTCCACAAGTGCAACGCATACACAGTGCATTTGGCCTACTGACACAGTGATTTCATTGCACATGATCCCAAGTTTTTGCCCAGGATTTCTCAAAAGAAGCTATGGACAATTCCTGTGTTGAGAATGAAGACCTTGCACCCACTGTAGGAGAGGAACTGGTTCGAGACCATCTTAAAAATCTGAATGTGCACAAGTCCATGGGTCCTGATGAGATCCATCTGCAGGTCCTGAAGGAGCTGGCAAATGAAGTTGCGAAGCCACTGGCCATCATATTTGAGAAATCATGGCAGTCAGGTGAAGTTCCTGATGACTGGAAAAAAAGGAAATATAACCCCCATTTTCAAGAAGGGGAAAATGGATGACCCAGGGAATCACAGACTAGTCAGTCTCACCTCTGTGCCTGGCAAAATCTTGGAGCAGATTCTCCTGGATGGCATGCTAAGGCACATGAAAAACAACAAGGTGCTTGGTGACAGCCAGCATGGCTTCACTAAGGGGAAATCCTGCCTGACCAATTTGGTGGCCTTTATGATGGGGCTACAGAACTGAGGGACAGGGGTAGAGCAGTTGATGTCATCTACCTGGACCTGTGCAAAGTGTTCAACACTGTCCCCCATGACATCCTTGTCTCTAAACTGGGGAGACATCAATTTGATAGGAGGACCACTCGGTGGATAAAGAACTGGCTGGATGGCCGCACGCAAAGAGTTGTTGTCAATGGATCAATGTCCAGCTGGAGACCAGTAACGACTGGCATCCCTCAGGGATCGGTGTTGGGACCGGTCTTGTTCAACATCTTTGTCGGTGACATGGACAGTGGGATTGAGTGCGCCCTCAGCAAGTTTGCTGATGACACCAAGCTGTGTGGTTCGGTTGATACCCTGGAGGGAAGGAATGCCATCCAGAGGGACCTTGACATGCTTGTGAGGTGGGCTGATGCCAACCTCATGAAGTTGAACCATGCCAAGTGCAAGGTCCTACACCTGGGTAGGAGCAATCCCAGGCACAGCTACAGGTTGGGCAGAGAAGAGATTCAGAGCAGCCCTGCGGAGAAGGACTTGGGGGTGTTGGTTGATGAGAAAATGAACATGAGCCGGCTTCAGTGTGCGCTTGCAGCCCAGAAAGCCAACCGTATCCTGGGCTGCATCAAAAGGAGCGTGACCAGCAGGTCAAAGTAGGTGATCCTGCCCCTCTACTCTGCTCTTGTGAGACCTCACCTGGAGTATTGTGTGCAGTTCTGGTGTCCTCAACATAAAAAGGACATGCAACTGTTGGAACAAGTCCAGGGAAGGGCCACAAGGATGATCAGGGGACTGGAGCAGCTCCCGTATGAAGACAGGCTGAGGAAGTTGGGGCTGTTCAGCCTGGAGAAGAGAAGGCTGCATGGAGACCACATAGCAGCCTTCCAGTATCTGAAGGAGGCCTATAGGGATGCTGGAGAGGGACTCTTCATTAGGGACTGTAGTGACAGGACAAGGGGTAACAGGTTAAAACTTAAACAGGGGAAGTTTAGGTTGGATATAAGAAGGAAATTCTTTCCTGTTAGGGTGGTGAGGCACTGGAATGGGCTGCCCAGGGAGGTTGGGAATGCTCCATCCCTGGCACTGTTCAAGACCAGGCTGGACAAGGCCCTGGGTGATATGGTTTAGCGTAAGGTGTCCCTGCCCATGGCAGGGGGGTTGGAACTTGATGATCTTAAGGTCCTTTCCAACCCTAATTATTCTATTATATTCTATTCTATGAATAGTCACTCCCCAGAATCCTTATAGGACCCCTTCAGATACTGGAAGGCTGCTATGAGGTCTCCACGCAGCCTCATAGCATGACTGATTCCTTATGTACTAGAGTAATGAAATAAGAAGAATCAAGGACTTTCTGAACAGCCTGAGGGGACTTGGAGCCCTTTCCCTGAAACTAGATTAAATATAGTTCTGAAAATAAAAAGAAAAAAAATAAAAAAGAAGAGTCTAGAGCTCTTCCCACAAACAATCTATAGGAGGCAGTTATTGTTTGCCTTTAATATAATCAGTTGAACAACAAAAGTAAGAGTCTGGACTAACTGCAATAGAATTATAGTGAATTATTTTTTCATTATTCTCAGATTTATTGTTCTTTTACTGTTAATTATCTGCTCTCGTGTTTCATTAAAAAATTCACTGGAACAGAAGAGCAAAAGTAAAACCTTTATAAGTAGCTTAACTAGTTCTTATCTTTTAGGGTTTTAATTCTGCTAGCTTGTAGGGTGCACAAGCAGATCTAAAAATAAACATGCTGCAAAATCATTCTTCATATTCAGACTGATTCCTCAACCTTAATGAAAATTTTGGATGTACAAGAAACTCACACTTGATTCTCCCATGGATACTCTTTAGAAGTATCTGTAATTAAAAGAGGGAGGGAAGCAGCTTTACATGCTTATGGTTGAAACACGCCATTACAACATTTCAGGGAGAACAGACAGAATCCATGCCCTCGAGCAAAAAATACAAACAAAACAAGGATTATTTAATGGCTGAGGGTTTATTTCAGTTTCCTTCTAACACAGGAATTTTGCATTGTGGTTATTGTCTGGACAGCAGCACCTTGTCATTAGATGTTACTGCAGGCTCTAGGCTGGTTTCCAAAATACACCTCAGCTGGGTAAAAAGTGCACTCTTGATTTATAGGCTGTAAATGCAACTAGAAAATGGGTAGCTTGGTTTTGATGATGCTACTAATAGCAGAAGATAAGTGTCACCAGCTAACCTCTGACGTACTTGCACAAGATACTATAATCACTTGTTGAACACCACACAAAAGGCCTGAGGACATTTCAAAAGAGTCTAACTTGCCTCAGAAAGAACATGGCAGCACACTAACTAATGGACCAGCACAACTTCAGCACTCCTGCACACTGCAACTTCTACATGCTCAGGCATTGTGCCCGCTGCAGACCTGTGCCTCAAAAATAAGAACTTTCAGCCACAAGTTCACTGTGGCATTGCTTTAGACATGGCTGCTCCAAAGAAGTTGCATTTTGGATGTCTCCCACGGTAGACAATGCCAGGAAGAAGTAAATTACATAGATTTTTTTTTTCTTCCAAATACGACCACTCCTGTAGCTTCACCCAAGCCTTTGATATAATTAACCTAGGCAGGACCATACACACAGCAACACGGGGTATTACTAGCACTGTAAAAAGCACATGTAGACCAATACACACCACAGATGACAGAAAAACATGCTTCTCATCATTTAAAGCATCTAAAGCATCAAAACATAATTTAAAAAACCAAACAAACATGCGGTCCAAATAACTTAGTGCATGCTCATTTAGTAGACTTTCCCCTGGGAATATTACTGGAAACAAGAAGTGGTTTAGCCATCCATTTTTCTGAATTCTCTACCTCATTCACAACAAGCATGGAAATAGTAAAGGTATGTCCTGCTGACACCCTGCAAAGGGACAAATTCCTACACATCTTCTCTCATTTCTCCAGTGCTGCTGTACTCCCTCCTGATTTGTCAGCAACCCAGGGAATCCCCATCCCTGCCAGCATCAGGCTTTCAAGCCTGTATCTCCAGTATAAGTGAGTTCAGTATTCCCACAGCTTAAGATGAGGACATCAAAGTGGGCCACTTTTAGATGCTGGCTTCCAGACCTTTCTCCAGAAAAAGCCTTGAATCTGGATAAAACTTGTACAGTTTCATATTTGGAGCAGTTTCATTCAACACAAAGGACAAGACCAGCCAAAAGAGAGAGACACTGATCTATTTACATGGGTTCAAAGCACTCCGAGATGGCACTGATGAAAATACACTGAGAATCAATGCATACTCAGAATAAACGTGGAATGTCAACAGTAGATATAAATATACAAGATCCTTACACTGCTTTGTGTGACGGTGAAATTCAGTCTTTCAAAGATGCAAATTTGTGATAATAGGCAAGCAGATTTCTCTAGAGATTCCTGGTACATCACAAGCATAACTGGTTATTGGTAGCTTGTATAAATGCCTTCGTTCTAATGCCTGATGACAGATATTGTAAATTGAATAAGAATTTCAAAGATAGCAGGGGGGTGTTTTATTTTTCTGTTAGAGAAGATTCTACAAACCACAACAGGGACTTCGCTTACTGCATAGCACAAACCAAGTTATATAAGACACATCTTTATAGCAATTACTAGCGTATCAATTGCTACTTAAAATGAAAAACACAGAAAGGCTCGCTTTAACTGAAGCTGGAATTGTTTGCCCAAAATCTTTCCATTTACAAAAAATGCAGCACAATTGTAACAGCATACAGGTTTCTAAACGAGCTGTTAGTATATCTATAGAGATTGCATGATGATTGATTATTAATTAATTTCCTACGTGACTGATTCAATATTCAAAGTCTAAACTTAAAGACCCCTGTTAATTATGCAGGAAGATGAATGATCTTATAGGTTAGCTTTGTCAAAGGCAGTTGGACCATCTGTCGGAGATTAATTAGGAAAAGATTTATAAGCCCAAATGAATTTGTCACATTTACTAAAGAAAAATTACTTGCCTGATCAAAATTCTTTTCCAATGAATATAAATAACAAATATGACTGTAACCTCTTGAACTAGACATGAAGCTTCAATTAAAAGTAAGGGAAGAGACAGTAGAATGAGCTCAGAGCTCTGGTTGATTTTCCATGTATGCCACATCAGGAAAGCATTCTAAAGATTATTCTTGAAACTTAAACTTGCCTATTATTTTTTCCAGTTAGGTTGATGATTCCTCCAGGTCCTTTCCACAAAGGTTCTTGCAAACTACTCAGACCATTTCAAACCTAGCAGTAACTGATCACTCTATAGTTATTTGCATGTGTACAAAAAATAAAATGATTTTAAAAAGAAAACAGAGGAACCATTCAGAGAGAGGGTGAGTAACAAACATAAAATTTTGCTTGGACTCTTTAAAATAAATGCAGGTACCACTCAGAAACCAAGGACAGACTTTTGCACTGAGCTACATGTAAAAATAATCAGGCTGTTCTTTCTCAAACAGGATTTTAAATTTTCCTTTATTTTTTTGATGTAGTTATTAATTATTACTTACAATTTATATTGCATTAGTCCCTAGCAGATTTGTCTGCTCTTACACAGAACTGTTTAGATCAATTCAATGATAAAGGTTTTTCTAACAATCACATAAAGAACCTTAAATTACATTCTCAATTTCATACAAATTTATCTTCCGACTTCTAATTTTCCACTGGTTTAATCTTACAGTGTTTACCTTACAGAATAAAGCATTCTGAAATCTTACATTTCATACTGCTTTAAAGCCTTAACAAAAGAAGAAAAAAACAACCAAAAAACACCATCTCCAACCTGTTCCCAGTTTGTGTTCTATTTTCTTCAGAAAATACAGTTCAAGTTGTGTATTGTGCTGAATGCCTCCTAGGGCAACAGCTTGGGAGGTGCATCAGCACTGACTGCTCTTGGTGCTTTGAAGAGCTGAACTACAAGTAGGTAATAAATGTGACTAGGAACAGATACTGCAGAAGATGCGTTGATAAGGCCATCACACCTGACTCTTGCTGCAGATTTGAGCATCCAACATGGACAGATCCCTGAAGTCCTGGCAACCTGAAGGTGCATCAGGGTCACTCTTGGAGCAGTAAGTGACATTATTTCTTTAAAGATACTGAATATATATATATATAATTTTTAAAGTTGCCTTTTCCAAATTATTCATTTTCATCGTATGCTTCTCTTTATGCATCATTTGGACAGTGGTACCTGACACACTGTAAATAGTTGTGCTTAATGGCAGTGCACAAGACCTGCCATGCAGCACAGCAAAGTGTAAACTGCTTTTCCACACCATCCTCTTTAATTAGCAGTGCTGTTGCTGTTCAGCAGTCATAAGATGAGCAGTATCAACAGAAAAAGCAGCCTCTGTACAAACACATAAACAGTGGGATGGCCAGAAACCACATGATTCAGAGGTAACTCAAGTGGGAAGAATAGAAACAAATTAAGATAAGGCGGAAGACAAATAGAACACAAGGCTCTCTTGTAGGAAGGGAAAGAAAAAAGTTTGGTTTGGTCATGTAATGATGAATTTTTGATGCACTCTGAGGCAAATGTTAACGGTGAAGCCTGTAACAGGCAACTTGGGCCAGCTGAGGCAGCATGAAAAAGAAGATGAGATACTTTCTTGTCATCCTCAGAAGAACCACACTGCTCTCAGCCTCAGCAGCCATTTACAGCAACATTGGTAATAAGGTATAAATTGTCATCCTGTCGGCACTACAGCCAGTACTTGAGTTAATGAAAGCCTAAACAACAGGAGGACCCTAAGTGGTGTTAACGACAGCATGTTGGCTCTCTCTCACAAAGAGGTGATGTTCATTACTGCTCTTGATCTGGGGGGTGGACTTGGAAAACACTGTGCATTAGCAAGCAGGAGAACAGATGGGCAAGAAGAGAAAAAGAAATTGCTTGTGGCTGCCTACATGTTATACTGGCTCCATCCTCAGCACAGTTTAGGGCAGCTTCAGGGGTTGTAATACAGTGAAGAATCTGACTTTTTTCCAAGTGCAGAAAAAAATTAGAAACAAGGCTCTACTTCATGCAAACAAGAGAATTTGCTCTTTTCCTTCTGCCCAGCTATTTTATGCAGCAATCCACTCTATTTCTATTTTAAAAATAATCAACCACCACCATTCCACTCCCCAAGAAACAGAACTAATGAGGTCTGGCTCTTGATTCATCTGTATCCTCTGGCTCCTGGCACCCCTCTGTTTTCTACCATTTCCATACGTTTCAGCTTTCTCCTGACACTTCCATCAGACTGAGACCAGTCTGAAGTTGCCCATGGGACGGGCCAGCCAGCAAATTATCTCTTCCTCAGCAGAAGCACTCACATACATCTCTCCATGTAAGTACATCTATTGCAGATTTGGAAATTAAACTAAAAAAATAAGATTCTTACTAATTTCTAATTAAGTTGCAATTGGCCCCCATTCAAAATTTATGAGGGGAATGGAGGAAACTTACAGACAAACTGCACCATCATATAAAGTCTTATTTCCCAGGGAAACTTGCTTAAAAATACTTACATGTAACAGATTCGCATACCAGTGCGGACACTGGCTGCTGTCTCTCAGCTTTATCTCATCTTCTGCTTTTAAAGTAGACTTGAAAAACTTCATCAAACAAATAACATCAGACCGTATGTTAGAGTTAACAGAAATCTGTTGGATTTCTTTGACACCACAACTCAGGATCTGGTTCATGAACAATGAGCAGCATAGGTAAGTTCAAATCTTAGTGGTAGGATAGCAAGAAGGTCATTGGTAACTTTTGTACTGAGGTTTTAAACACTGATCAGTCTGACCTTTCAGATCAGTTCACAGTGGCCTGTAAGATGTAGAGTTTAATATGAAACTCATCAAAACAAGTCAGGGGCCTGTAAGATGTAGAGTTTAACCTGAAAATCATCAAAACAAGTAAAAGCCTTGAAATATCTTGATAATCCATTGAGAAAAAGATAAACAAAACCAAAACATAAAACAACAAAATAAAAAAAAAACCTTTGTGTTTTTTCAGAAAACAAATTAAGCTTAATTCAAGAATCCACCCAAAGAAATAATTTGCAGAGTCCTCTTTTTTCCTGTCCTACCTTAAATAAAAAAATATGTCTGAGACTTAAAATTACTTTTGGTATCATGTTTTGCTTATAATTTAGGGTCACATGTATGGACTTAACTTTACATTTGTGAAAGTGGTAATTTAAGAGGACTACTTACCTGAATAAAGCTAAGTACAGCCATTAAAGCAGGGTTCATGCCTCGTGACTTATCTCATGCCTTATGCTCCTCTGGAAGATATTAAAAGTCTTTGTCTTTCATGTTAATCCTTAAATATGAGACTCTGCCTTTAGTTGTGTAACTACTATGCATGCGTTTTTACAGCAGGAATCTAGTGCACTTTCCCTGCCCACTAAGATCAGCTTAGACACATAGCATAAAACTAGGATTGCACCATCACAGAACATATATCTTTACTATGAGTAAAATTTGCACCAGTTGCCAGCCAGATGCAAGCCACATATGTGCAGGGGGACCTAGCAGCCACATGGCAAGCAGAGCACTCCAGACTGTACCTTGCTGCACCACTTCAGCTTTGGTTCGACCATGTGTACCAGCAGTGTGCTCAAGTGCCCATTATAACACAAATTCAGACCAAAAAACACTAGATTGGTGAAGTAAGCAACACTGAGTGAAACTGAGACAAAT
Source organism: Pezoporus wallicus (assembly GCF_028554395.1). NCBI lineage: Eukaryota > Metazoa > Chordata > Aves > Psittaciformes > Psittacidae > Pezoporus > Pezoporus wallicus. The sequence goes on along the minus strand of NW_026642757.1, from coordinate 265,763 downwards.
AAGCAAAAAATAATCTTGTTAAAATCTTAAATTTTGTAAGAAATAGGCAGGACTGCCAATTGTTTGTAAAATCTGTGAGTTTCTAGAACAATCCAAACCAAAACTTAACCAAAGAAGTCAGACTAAAACTCTGTGAATCCATTAACTTCCTGTTGTATGAGAAAAATGCTATTCCCCAAGCAGAGATAGCAATGCATGAGATTAACAGATCTTGTTGGTTTCCTTTCTTTCTGCTGTCTTTCCAGTTTATGAGACCATGTTTTCTTTGTCTGTTACAACTCGGCTTAAGAGTACCCACTGATAGGACCCCATGGAAAGCAAAGGAAATATTTGCTCCATCTGCTTTGGAAGAGGAAAAAAAAGGAAGTTTCAGCCCTTTCAGAAAAGCGCTATCTTTTCTTCATCATCATCTGTGTGTAAAGACTCCTTTGAGAAACCTAAAAGCTTATGGAGTCCTTCAAGAAACAAAACAATGACTCCGCTGGGATTAGGGGTCCTGACTTCAAGAAAGATAGGTATTTTGAAGTTGAACTGAGGGCATTTATCTTTCTCCAAGTAACATACACACACATTCCCCTTTTTCATTCTGTTCTGCTACTTCTAATTTAATGGAGAGAATTAAGCAGTAATTTCAGCCAGGTCCTGCTGTTCTGTTCAAACCTATTTTCATTAGATTATCACTTCCAGCAGCGATAGAAATATTAATGATTTTTTAAAGGGAGTTTTGCATTTAAATATTTCAAAACTATTGGTTTTTTTGTGTCAATGAGAAGGAAACATATTGACTGGAAGCTGCAGCTAATGCTGCCTTTTATAAATCTCCTGTCAGGCAAAGATTGGCTCTCCATAGATTCCAATATGATGTAGAGCTCTAAAGCAAATACTCCAATTGCCAACAGGCTCAAAGGGAACTGCCACCACAATATCATAGGCTGAATAGTGGGATTGTAGTTTATCTTCCCCACCAGAGAAGCTGAGCAAAAAGAGGAGATGGCTCAGAATGCTTCAAGTAGAAAGTTGATTTGATTTACTGAAATGCCAAAACCTGTAGATAAGCAAAACCACTATGCTGAAGTTTACAGGTGATTTCATTAGATGACAGCACAACAGAGACAATGCATTTGAAGCCTGCTCCTATCAGGAGGACTCTTACTTCAATGTAGAATTGTACATACCTTTGCACATGTTGCATGGAAATCTACAAGCTATACAGCATTCTGGCTTCAGTGTTTGTGAAGACTACAAGTACCCTTTCAGCTACCCAGTGCAAAAACATATAAGGATCATAGCTACATGTAAACATAAGAAAAAGATACTTTAGTGTGATCTAAGCATTCCCAGCTACATAGTAGGTAAAGCAAAGAGATGTATCAGCAACACTCGATAACTATTTTAATCTCTTATGATTTGTTCAGATTATGGGTTCTATGGGTTTTACATCTATTTGCGCAAGTTCAGCAGACATATTGGGAACTACGTATCTTAACAGACTTCTTTTTTTTTTTATTCTGACTTACAAGTCATTGTGGTATCGAGTCTTTCAAGAACCAGCAGAAACAGGTTAGAGAAAGCCATGCCCTCTGCCCAAGAACAGCCTTGTTGCTTACAAGATGTTTATATAGGGTTTATGCAACCATGGAGATGGCAGTGGTTTGGTTTTCTGCCATCACCTGCAAGATATGATACTACTGGGTGCCCTGGTCATGTATAATCTACAAGATGTAGTGCTTCTAGTAACAGGGAAAAACTGCTCATCTCGCATGGTTTAAATCAAATCAGGATTGAAGTGGTTTATTGATTTATTAATGACACATAATTAACCAGCAATCAGTGAACTATACATTCACGATCAGTATCAGCAACACAAAGGACAAACCACAGCACTGGACTACATCAAAATCTTAGTAAGTATGAGCAAGTTTCTAGCTACCTTTCTACAAGCAGGTCTTAGCAAGTCCCTACCCATATCCACAAACACATGCAGGTGAACACTCACTCTGGTGAGCATGGTTTCCTCAGGATCCTCAGCCTTGCCACACACAGTGGATACATAATCACATACCCATCCCAAGAGCTGATGCCATCCAGGCTGTTTTACCAGGGGTGAGACATGATAGGTACTCATGCTACCTTTTTTTCTGCATTCACAGTTTGAAGAGTTCAAGTTTTAAATTTCTGACCTTAATTAATCAGAAAAAGTTGCTTCTCAGGATTTCAGACCACTAGGATCAGCAAAGTCTCCCTCTCCACCCACCATTTGAACAGCAGAAGAAACAGAGCATCTTGAGATGGTAAAAGCTCAGTCAGGAGGCACATTGCTTTTGTAACAAGCAAAAAACACTGCAGCAAGAGGTATACCTCAGGTAGCCTCCCCGCTGACCAGGCATCAGAGCACCATCTCCCACAGACCCATCACAGAGACACTGTAAGGGGCTAAAGCTTGGAGCTGAGCTCCGATATAAGTGTTAATATCAAGCACCTTCTAAGAGATACCTGCGTATCATTTCACAAAACAAACTGGAGATGGGATTTGGAAAACATTGCAGTCATTTTCAAAATTACTAGGCAGTGAATCTGCAGTTGTTCTTTGTGCAGATTTCCCCATGTTTTTGCTCTTATTCATAAAAGCACCTGCAAAACTACTGCAAATATACACGTGCCCTGCGCTTACTAATTATTACAAAAAAAATCCTGCAATCTTTTAAGCAATTTTTTAATGGAGTTTATTCACAGTGAACTAATGGATTCGATGAACAAAATTCTGTTCACAGCTCTCCAGGAGCAATTGTTCTGATTACAAATTAAAGTAATTTGGTCACTTTGTATTCCCCAAGTTCCTTTCCCATGCAATCTTCAAAACACATTTTTTAAATACATCTTGCCACTCTGGTGAATGCTTCCATTTCCTGTGCCAAAACCCCACAGGAAGCAAAGGAATAATAATTAAAATATATACTTGTCTGAATTTTTAATTAATAACATGCTCTGTTTATTCCTTTTGCATTACTGACAAATATTTCAAGTACATACATTAAAAGGTTCAACAAATTTGGTAACAGATATATTACACACATCTGTTGTTCCCTGAGGATATACCCCCTACCAGTCATACAGAATTCCTTATCTCTGGTTTATGTGCCACCTACCATCTTGTTTGCTGTTGAGCAAGCTGACATGGAGAAAAGACTGGTGTCGAATTTAAGCTGCAGAAAGTCAGAAATCCCCGGGAACTAGGGAGTTTCCTTTCAGAAAAATCTCTGTACCATCTGAGCTCAAAGTATAACATAGCAAAACAGATTCAGAAATCAAAAAAGACTTAGGTTTTAAAGAAGCATCACATTTAAAAAAGGGCATGCCACTCAAATAATAAGCTGGTTTCTGGTTAAAGTTTTCAGAAGAATATCTTCTCAGCTGCTAGACACTCTCTGGAGAAGATTAAAATAAACCTTCATGGTCTGCTACAGGCTCTGGTTACCAGTTTCTGATTTATTATCCATTTATTTGGAGCAGAGGAATTGCCTCTAGTCCTCTTATTCTCATCCCAGCTGCCTACCTTCTCTATATATGTGGATGGCAGAAATGGCTCCATGTTCTTTCAGATGGGGCAATCTTTTTAACCTTGATGGGTTTAAGTGACAGGAGGGAAGCACTGCTGCAGCAGAGAACAGTTTCTTTCTTGCCTTTATTGCTTTCCAGGACTGTAAATCTACCAACGTCTAACCTAGTTTCCCCAACTTCTGGTTCAAAAAAACCTTGTATTCAGTTTCAGACTACACTTTGACCTGGCAAAAAGAAACACATGCTACTCCAGGCAAACAAACCTGTTCATTATCTACACAAACAAGAATTCAGTTTTCAATTCAGTTGTGTTTTATGTGGGCAGAGCTGTACACCTGAATATAACCTTGCTCTGGACGCAAAGGCACAAAACATTTAGCTCTTCGAAGTGGAGCAAACCATTGTAGAATGTTTCACTCAAGGGCTTGTGGAAGCAGAAAGTAATGCATTATAATAGAGGGAATCTCTAAAAGCCTGCAGCCCAAAAACACCAGTGTATCTTCCAGTGTAGTTTGCCCCCCGGCATAAAAACTGCAGGGAAGCAGCTCTCCACCAGCTGGCATCTGCAGTAAAAAGAGCAAAGTTCCCCCCTCAGGAAGTGAGCAGAGCTTGTCCTGTGTGTTTGCTATCTACCTTTCGAGATGCGTCTCTTCATTAAAAACATGTTTAAGCTCCTGCTCCTTGCTACATAGTGGAACAGAACTGTACTTTATTTCCCTGAGGTGAGACACCTTCTGAGGAAAACCTATTCCCAACAGTTTTGCAACAGCACATATCTCACATGAGGAAAGAGTGCTGCTGTTTTGCAGAGACAAGAATCTTGATGGCCCCAGCTATCCACCACCTGCCCAATCCCCCCATTCCAACAGTGGAAGGGAAGCAGGGAATCTGACACCTTGGCCAGAGATGGGTTAAGGTTGAGTTCAGGAGCTGCAGAAGATGGCAATGGAGCTGAGAGTGTTCATGTGATGATCTCCCTTTTCTACTGCCCCGGTAGCTGAAAGGAAAAAGCTGGAAGAGCACTGTCATCAAAATACAGCATCACAGACTACACTCCTGGGCTTGCAGGCAGTAGGGTAAGGACACAGAGGCTATCTCACCATTGGAGGCACCAACACAACACAACCAAGCACTGAAGCAACCTTCACAGTAGCCAAGCAAAAGTTACCCTTGGCATCTGGAGTTGGACTTGCCAGATGCATCTGGGGTTTCACTATCAACTGGTAATAAGCAGCAAGTGAAGCTAACCAGGAAGGTGGGAAAGTGCTATGCCAAAAGACACAACACGGCCTTTTCAGCATGGGATATCACAAGCCTCATGCTGCGACAAAATTAATGATCTGTATCCATTCCTAGCCTAGGAGTGAAATCCCATCTGCCTGGTAAATGCCATGTCAGCATGCCCAAAGCACCTGTGGGCCACTAGACATCTGACCCAGAGTAACCCTGAAATTACAGGGAGAAGGAGAAGGTGTTACTTACTGCAGCCAATATATAGTGCTACTTTATTGCTGTTAACTCCCTGTGGCTTTCCCTCTGGAAGAACATTTTGTTTGCCTTCCCACAGCATCAGTACTCATGAGAAAAGAATATTTGTTTAGAGCTTTAGGGGACTGACGGGATGAACAAGGTCTCCGGGCAGACACCAACCAGTTTGCTTTGAGAGGAACCCTGGAGGTACCTGAACATTACTATTGCTTCCAACACCATCTGGTGGGAATTTTACAAGCATGACAGACTGCTTATTGTCCCAGCAACCTGAATTTCTACTGACAATAATAGTTATTATACTTGAATGTGTGCTTCATATTTTCACTTGTGTCCACTGTAAAAGGATAATTTTAGGTACCAGTTGCCAATAGCTGGTCAATATCTCACTTGAGGAAATGCTGTATTCATTTGTAAAATAATTCTGCCTTGCATACTGGACTAGAATCCTGAGAAAAACTGCAATGTTGAAGCAATACACTAAGTCCTCGTAATGAAGTGCATTTTTCGAAACCTTAGGTCACATACTATCAATACGCATTGCCACTTAACCAAAGATGCCATTTCCCTGGAAGTTGGATAAAACACGATCAATAAGATCTGCGGCAACAATATCCCTTGTGCTGATGAAATGAGAAAGTTTATTTTAAAGGTAAGTTGTAAATAGAAACCCAATTATTAAGCAGAGAAACCAAATTTTGCCTTGTTCGACTGATATAACCCTGCAGCCATCAACATACAGTGCAAGCTTGATGAATGAACATTGCCATGTAAGTCAAGATGCAATAAATATTACTAATACGCTGTCACAGAAATTGGATTGCTTCACTCCCCTCTTGTTCCTGACTCACAAACAGCCAGCAAATCTCTAGATTGCTTCTGTCTAAGTTATGAAGGCAGCTAAGGAACCAATAAAACTCTGCATACAGCACTACTATTATTTCATGAGATGGTGGGAGATAGCACCCAAAGTTCAAACCCTGCACCATAAAAGCAGTCAGGAAAAGAAGAACCAGTTTGAGTTAGGTATGATCAGCTAGGAGGCACAATGACATGCAGGCAGACTAATCAGAAAAACAAAACAGAAATCAGCTCTTGTCACCAAAGAGGAGCAAGGTGTGCCTAACAGAGGTGCAACCACACAAAGTATTTCAAACCATCTGCTATGCATTGACACAACAGCAACTACAGCAGAATGCTTTTCCTCTACTGCTTGAATAGTGCTCAGTGAGCTAAGCCAGCATAGTTCTGGTAATCAACAGTTGAGCATTTTCCATAGTAGAGTCACATATTAAGAACTTGGCTTGAAACCACTCTAACACCAGATAATTATTTACAGGTACATAAACCAACATTTTGAAATGTGAGCTGCAAAGCTGCACAAAAGTTAGTACATTATCTGTTATTATTACGTGAAAATGAGAGTTGTACGGTGCCATCATATATCATCAAATGAATCTCAGTAGCCCTTAGGATTTGTGATGGCAGCACTAGTACCAGACCAAGTGGTTGTACAGCCAAGAGGCAAGAGAATACACAGCATCCTTTCCTTAGGAAAACAAGAAAGTAAACTAGGCTTGTCACCAGGCAGTCCACTAAAGCAAAGCAACATCCCTTGCAATGAATTACACATCTGAAAATGCTGCCCGCTACTAAACATCTGCCTGATAGATACCCTGCAGGCTGATCAAAGCCAATGGGAAGTTCTCTGTGACTTCAGTACCTTCTGACCGTAATTCGTTCTGGGTTTAAAAGAATGCTTGTAGCCCTTTCAATGCAACCTTGGCATAGACTTGGAGTAGAAGGAAACAGGTCTTATTTAATACTTGAGTCAAAATACAAGAAAACTTCTTGTCCTAAGAGGAAAATGTCTATCGAAGGAAGAGACACTGAAAGCCACACAAGGTTTTTATACAGCTCTTATAAAGCAGACCTTGAAAGCTTCTAGACTCTTCTGGAATATGAGTGAATGAACAATTACAACAACTGCCAAAGCCTTCAATATATCACAGCACTCCATCAATCATAACAAGTGTAGTCCATCAGTTAAAACTGACATGAGACATACAAAAGGCACAAGGATAAACCGTCACTCCAAAAAATAAATTTTAATCCCTTTTCCTATTCAAACAGGGGCAGGAAGGTTAGGTACAAGAAGTCACATAAATTAAACATGGGAGTGTGTGGAAGGGAACAAAATCACTACATTTCTGGCCTCGAAAGCTAAAGGCAGCACTATGATTAAATAATTAAACCATCTCACCTTGTGCAGTCAAGCTAAATTTCAACAGGAGCAATTAATCTTCATGTGGTCTTTTGTATCCTGCCCTATCTGTACTTTCAGCCAGAGTAAAACATTTCCTCATGTTGCCTCTTTCTTTCCGAAAGGTATAAATATATGAGAAAAGAATAATTTCTCATTTAAATTAAATCAATGTCATTTACAAGGCTGCTATTCAAACATAAAGTTTTGTCCTCGTGAGAGTTTTCACGTACATTTGTGGAGCTTAATGCAGGATGAGAAATAGTTTGCTCTTCCTGAAAAAGCATTGAAAATTTCAAATGATTTCCTGTACATCAGGACAAGTCTTAACCTCTGGATTTTTATTTTTTTCCTCCATAAACAAAAACAGGAGACTATCAACAGTCCAGAGCTCACGATCTCACCTGTCATGTGGGATACCAGATCCAAGTCCCCTTGCTGAATTGGGAAGACCATGGACTCCGACCATGGCCTCCAACCGTGGTCTCAGTCAAGATATTTTCTTCTCATGTGTCATTTCCAGCCTGAGAAATTTGTCTCAGTGTAAGGCATTCTGAAAAAAGCTTTGGTTCTCTAGACTTCAAGTCTGGTTTGTACTGCTGCCATTCCCACAGTGCCAGCAAGCCCTGCATTAAGCTCAAACACTCATGCATAAGGCAAACAAGATACGGACATGAAACGGCATGAGGCAAACTATCAGTTCAAAATCACTTACTAATGGAAGGGTATCACATGGGAATGGAACTGTACTGAACCTAAGTTGCAATATACCAAGGCAAACTGTGCAAAAGTAGGTTTGAGCATCAGTATCAGTATTTACACCCGACTCTCAAATACAAACACCTTGATCACCTCTTTGCAAAGTGCCACAGCTTTGTGTGGCATAAGTCCACTTGCAAAAAGTCTGAGAACATTTTTTGGACCATAGGTGGCCCTAATAGAAAGCAAATAAGAAAGAACCTGTAGGAAAAGGTGGCACACATATTACACCGCCCAGCAGCTACAAGCTACCATGCTCTCACCTATCTAACCCAGCATTGAGGCTGCATGTTTACTTTCCCTGGCTGAAGGTACAATTCAGATTTGAATGAGGTCAACTATGAATGGCATCAACATAAAAGATGGGGGGAAGCAAAGAGAAGAAAAGAAGGGCTTTCAGCCTCATCCTCCCTGCAGCCTTGAATCATTGCTTACACAGCTCTCATTAAGCACAGCTGGACTTACAGGGTTCTTAGGCTGCTTTAAGAGGCAACTTGCAGGCAAAGTGTGCTTCCAATTTAATCTTTTAGCAGTTGTTTTAAATGAATACTCCAGGTGGCTATTTAGAATCAGAAAAGGTGAGGAAGAGATAGCTAAGCAACGAATAACATGAGATCATGGGAAAGAGGAGGAAAAAAAAAATAGTAGTTTTCCATTTCAGGAGTTTATTAGTTATCCAGTACAGCATATCCTGGAATATCTCAATGCTTTAGAACTGTACTTTACCCACTGTGACAAATACACAACGTAAAAAACACCACACCTTTTTTTTTCCTCCTCCCTTTCCCTTCCCCTCCAAACCCCAAGTATTTTGTGTTAATGTTTGCCTTTTTTCTTTGTTTTTCTCTCATAGTTTGATTTTTGTTTGTTTTTTTTTATTATTTTCCCTGTACCCCTGCCCCCTTCACATACCTTTTTATTTTCGTTTACTCACTTTTTCACTTTTCACATTAATGGAGTGGAGAGCAAGTCTCCTCTCATTCAAAGTGCAATGCTGCCCTCCAGAGCTGTCAGGAAGAAAATTACTTCAGGAAGCATGAAGCCATCTCAGAATAAAGTGCAGTCGTTCAGATGAGATTGCTGAATCTAGTCTCATATTTATTCTCTGGATTGAAAACCAGTCTGTACGGACACGTTATTTGGCTTAGCCTGGTTCACTGACAATCATTTTTCCAGCTCATCCACATATACAATCTCTGCACTGACTGCAAAACAAACAAGGGACTTTTCTCCTGTGTAAGACTGGAAAAATTCCAACTAATAAATTAAGTCATCGCTTCTTAAAGTCCCTCAAAATAAGGAATGATCTGAAACCTTTAAAATCCTGATTGGAGCATTTATTCAGAAGATATTTACTGAGAAGCCAAGCTCCAGAAGAATGAGTGTTTGGGTCTGACAGGAATTCAGGTACCAAAAAAAAAGTATTTGATTTTAGTTTGTTCTTTAATCTTAGCCCTGGGCATAAATGCTTCTACCAACACCCGTAGAAATGATGGTGTTGGTGTTGTATCACAGCATATCGGGCATCTGTTTTCTACAGAAGATAAAATTTTAGCTATAATTGGAGAATAAAATTACTCCAATGATTTATAATGGGGAAAAAAAAAAAAAAAAAAGCACAACTGGAACAATATTGTTAAAGTTCTGCCTGGAAGAGCTGCCTAGCTGCCTTGTTTATCACCTGCAAAACCATAATGTACAACTTGAGAAGAGCTTTCAATTTCTGTAACACCAGGTTCCCAGTCAGCAATTTTCACTAACTTAAAAAATGCATCACCACAAAAAGCAGACCTCCCTCTTTTTATTAATATAGCTTCCTAATAGCTTCTAGGAAGTAAAAGGTAACAGCAACAACAAATAACACGATTTTCAAACAGTTTTCTCTCACTTCTGAAGTCTGATGGAAAAAAACAAGTCTAGAGAGGAGCTTAAATGTTAATATACAGACATGGATTTCAACCCCCCACAGAAAAGTCTGAGCGTGATGGTATGCAGCCGTTACATCTTAGGCTGCTACATCAAAATTTATTGTTGTGATTTATCTGAACTCTTACAAAGCTCAGGATTATTCCAGTGCAGGAAGACAAGAAGAAAGCAAGGGGAAGGCTGCTTCAGGACTACCACATAGGGAAAGAAAACAGAAAACAAACTCTAAAAATTTCATAAAGCTGGTTCATATTTATTCTTCATTCTGACTGAATATGATAAAATAGCTGCCTTCATCATTGTGACACCACCAACTCCAGAGCTCATTGTTTAGTTCTCTCATCAATGTTCAGACATTCTTAACTCCTTCACACTCAAGCTGAGATGGGTCAGATCCTCTCTGGTATAGACCAGCTCTCTTCAACAGAAACACAACAGAGTTTTATGACAGATGAGAATACAGCCCCCTTTTATTTTGCCAAAGAAATCTGCAGTGCCGAGCAAGCACAGCTCCTTCGTGTTTTGAACTAAGTGCATCTAGGCCATTTTTGCCACTCCCAGCGAGAGTATTCAACCCTTTCAAACATGCAACTCTTCAAATATAAGGACCAAAGAGGCAAGGCGGGATGCCTCAGAGGTCAAACATCATGACACCTGGATGCTATGGATCCTAAGGGATTATTTGATCTTCCCTGAAGCAGCTGCCTTAGAAACAAACCCAAGGTCAGATTTACAGGTTGAGTCCAGCATAAGCATTTTATGATTGACACTTTTACTGCTAAATTTAAATGCTAAGCAGGGCAAGTGAGAAGCCCAGCAAGTGCCCCAGTTCACCGGCCACAGGAAGAGGAGACCTTCCTCCACCCAGCAGCATGCCAGCAAGCTGAGTATGGCACTGGGAGCAGCCCCTTTCCAATTGCTGCACTACCTGGTGACCCAGGGTTAATTGCTCTACTCTTTGCAGCTCCATTTTCCAGGCTTTGAAAACTGAGAAAAATGTTTATTATAACTTACACAGGCTCTGCTATGTGCTGAGATGATGCCTGAAAGAAAACCATTAAATAAGCGGAACTGGAAGACAAACAGAAAGAACAGCAGGATGTGTCTTGATTGTTGATTATCTATTGAAGAACACAAAGTTTCTGCTAAATTTTAATTCAGATACCAAATTGCCAAGCTCTAAGGGTTTGCTAAACTACCATTTACCTCCCTCATACCATTCAATCACTTACGCCTCGCATCATAGACTAGATATTTCATCCCATGTATCTGCATATTTTTCAGGTGCTATAGCCAATTACGATCTAGAAACACACACAATCAATTTTAATACAGAGATTTCAATTAATGTTATAGGAATATATTTTATCTACAACTTTTGGCAATGTGACAAAACTGATACATCTGTGAATATCTTTTTTTGTAACTGCAGTACTGAAGCTTGCACAGCAACATTTTTTTCTCATCGTACTTTTTTCCATTTTTACCTAATTTAGATTTTTTTGCTTAGCATGATTTTTTACATCTCTCTTGCCCCATTTCAGGCATTTCTGATAGCTATAAAACCTTATGCAGAAATGCTGTGTGTCCAAATTTGCTTTCTGTAAAACCACAAATCATGAACATGCACCATACTTGGTGCAAAGGGACAAGGATTCAATTAAAGTATTTGCCATATTCCAACCTAGACTCTACAGAGAACAACAGTTGGAGCTGAAAAATGGATGACAGCTTTTTTAATTATTATTATCTGTTTTAAAGACCAATTTTCCAGATTGTCTCCAGATGGTGGAATTTTAAAGCCAATTTACCTCTTCCCTTCACTGAGAGTTTTGCAGTGGTTTTCTTCAGAAAGCTCTAGTATTTGTAAAATTATAAACTGCTTCCAATAGGAATAATCCAGTCAAAAGAAATGCTTATGTGTTTAAATTGGGATTATGTTAGATAATTATGGTCCAATCTTGTAACCCTCTCTGCTTTAATGGATTCTGAAATGTTGCTAGCAGTGCTTGGGCCTCATCCAGCTCTCTTTTTGGCTCTTCATTTCACATAAAATGTAATATTAGCAGTGATTTTGCTGGCCTTTTTTTATACAAGGACTTTTTTTAAAATTATTTAATAAAATAAATGCCACTTTTTCACACAAAATTGCAATAGTACCCTAAAGCCATCCAGAAAACTAATATCTTTATGAAAAGAACACATTTCAAAAATGAAGCTGTGGCTACTCTTTAAAAACAACTCTTCTATGAGACACATCTAGCTTTCCAATAACACATCAAGTTGCAACTTGTAGTCCCTCAGATTATTCTGGTGAGTTCACCAGAATATAATCCAAGCAGAAATCTGTGAAGAGCTGGAGAATCTATAGTTAGAAAATCAAAATTGTCTGGAGGATGATACAACAACTGAATTAGCAAGACATCTATCAGTACAGTTTCCTCTTCCTTAGCAGCATGTTACAGGTGACTCTTAATGATTCTTAGGTAAATGATTACCACCCATAGCTCTTTAAAACCCCAAATGCCTGAAGCTCCAGAATCAATGGTTGTACCAATTTTCTGGACACTTCTGGAAATTTCAAGAGAATACAGGCACCAATGCCATACGTAACTAGGAAGACAAAAGGATACTCTTTCAGAGGGTATTTACAGGGACCAAATCAGATGAAACAGTAGATCTATGACAAATAGCTAACAGGAGCAGAAGATCCCAGTACCATGGGGGGTTGGAAGGTTTGGCCAGGTATCCTCAGTCACAGCCCTGTCATGAGCAGGTCTGGTCATTCAGCACAGTGACCAGCCATGCTCTGGCAATCTGAAAGGATGGAGGTTACCCGGGCTCCTGGACCAACCCATGCCACCACTAAGCCACCTTAACAGAGGTGGAGATTTCTTCCTCACGTCCTGTCACAATCTCCCTGTCTGCAGCACATGACCACTGCCTCTTGTCCATCCACTCCACGCCCGGAGAGAGAGCCTGACCCCTCTTGTCTATAAACCATGCCAGGTATTGTAGGAGTACAGTGAGATCACCTTAGGACTTTGAGCCAAGCACAGTTGGGTCCCATAGCTTGGCAGCAGTACTGGGTCCATGGCTCATCCCAGCTCACATACTGTGTGAGCTGTAAGCACATACTGCAGCCAGAAAAAAACAGAGAGGCAGGATAGACCATGGCAACAGTTTTGCACTGCTGGTACATGTTTATTTGGAGTTTTGATATTCACCTCTTATAGCAGAGCAACAATGGCAGACAACTATTCTGGAGCAGTATCACCTCCAGAAATAATGTTGGTGACCATATCTGAAGGACCACCATGGAGGAGAAATTACCAAGGATTAAAATAGCACAGTGAAAGGATAATTAGACACCTTCACAATGACTAAAAGTGATGAATGTGGTATGAAGTGATCAAGTGGAGTTAACCATTAACAAGTTTCTCCTTCTTTCTCAAAGTCTTGGTAAACCAGCAGCGGCAGGGGCAGGTGGGAGTCTGCTTTTGCAAGGCATGACAAACACAGAATGAGAAAAACAACATAAAAGAACCGAGGTGTCAGCCTGAAATGATGTGGGATCGCTGTGTTTATAAAGCATAAAGATTTTTATTGCCAGGCTTTCAAGATTCAGCGTTTCTAGCATCCATAAATGACAGCAATGCACACAGAAGCCAAGCAGGGTTGCAAGTGGCAAAACAAAGCATGGCCCCAGCTGGAGCAATGTGACAGTGCAGCGAAGGGGATCCCTTTCACCCAGGCATTTCCTGCTGGAGAAACAAAACAAAACACCTTGTGTCTTAGGAAGACACCACCTCATCCTGTTCCTGATAAAATCCTACCAATGCTCAAGCACAGTCTTTTGATCTGAAATCTGCAAAACGTTCATGAGAATTAATGCAGTCTATTCAGAAACTTTCTCATCTAAGAGAACTTTTATTTGCAACACACTTTAGTTTTATCTTACCAGTGAGATGCGTAAGCTGAAGAAGGTCTGTAAGGATGGGCACAGAGAAGAAAATGGGGCTGGGTGAGAGAGAGTGAAATGAATAGGAAGCAATATTATAAACAAATCATCCATCTTTTTGTCTCTGCTGTGCCAGCAGCAATAATGCAATGCAAAAGCCTTATGTCCTGTACAACCTGCCAAGTACAAAATCAGCACAGCACATCCTCTCTGTCACTGAGATGCAGAAAGAGATAAATTTCTTGAATCTATCTGAACAATAAGTAGATGACGTAGTGTCAATCCCATTAGGAATAAGTGAAAGAAATCATTCAGAGTCATCTCTCACAAGCTGCCAAAGCCAAATGGAGGGGGGGTGGGGGAGGAATATTTTTTTTCTTCTAAAGAATAAAGTGCATTCTTCATGAACGCAATAGAAAAGGAAAAAAAAAAGTGTTTCTTACACTGGAGGCCTGTTGATCATTAGCAGTCTGAGGCCAGCCCAAATCTGCTGGCTTTGGAATAAAAATGGTTTAGCAGACCCTTGTCCTGGCTTGAGCTGAGTGTGTAACTCCAGGGTTTGAGACAAACAGCAGAGGCTGTCTCTGTGGAAGAAGAGAAGCACTAATTCCGAGGCAGACAAGGCCAGCACAGAGAAGTGAGAAGTTTACAGCAACAAAAACAGATTAGAAGAAAAACCACCCTGCACTACATGAGCTTGTTTGTCCCCTGAGAGCATAAAAGGAATATTCTATACCACGGTGGGGGGGGGGGGGAGGCACAGCCTAAGTATCTCATCTAAAATGAAATTGTATCCCCATTTCTGGATGCTCACTGCAGCCCTACACTCCCTGCTGCTGCAGCTGGCACCACTGCAGAGTGCTAAACTCCTCTGTCTTTCCACCTTTTCCCCTTCAAAGGCATTTAAGCACACCCACAGCTGCCCAGATCCGTGCTGGGAACCAGTGCTCAATCTCAGTCAGTCCTTTCAGGCAACCAGTGGTGACATTTCAGTGGGGAACACATCATCCCTCCTCAGCAGAAACAAACATTGCCCTGACACCACCAGAGCCTGCAAGTCTGTGGGTGGAAATGGGAAGAGAGAGGAGATCTAATCAGGCCTCTTGGGGCAAGTGCAGCCTGAATAAAATCCAGTTTAAAAGCCAGGTGTTTGGAGCAGCACTCCAAAAATCTCTTTTTTTTTTTTTTTTTTAATTTAAAGAGAAAAGAGCCCATTTTTTTTTTTCAAAATCCTTCCCCTTATCTGAAGAAAAATTTCAGACTAATGGAAAAAAAAATTAAAAAATAAATAAATATTTTCACCCTTATCATCCAAGCGAAAGTCATTAGGAGTTTCAATTAACAAGTGTCATTTCATTACAGGCAGAAGTTCCTTGGAACAGAAAGATGATTATTTATCTAAATCCCGTAAAAGCACCCTCCTCTGTAGAACAAATTGCCTATGACCAAAGTAATTGGCTCAGACGTGAGAGGTTTCCATTACATGTGGCACACAGCTTGTGGCAGCTAGGAGTATTGGCAGAATCAATACACACATGATAAATAGCATTCGAGAAGAAGCCCTCCCTGATGTACCCACATGGGTTGAACATCTCTAACTCCATACATCTGGCACATGTCTGCCTCACCTAGGAGGAGTGTGGGGATAAGCACAACCCCTGGACCCCTACAACCCTCCAGCTTGGGCCCGTAGAGGCAAGAGAACCATGTCTCTGTCCACAATGCTCCAATTCTGTGGAGGTGAGGCTAGCAATTCAAGCATTCACACAAAGAAATTGTGTTATGTGGTACCAAAGTTATCCACATCTTTATTCCCCTTTGTTTCTTCCCTCCACCTATCCTATCTCCACTTATTTTTAGAGTTTAAGCAAGGTTTTGGTTTATGTCAGCTCTTTTAGAAACACATACACCTTTTTTTTTTTCTTTCATCTTGAAGTCTTGAGCCAAAGCCAGTTGAAGTCAATTGAAAGACAACCAATGATTTCAATAGGTTTTGGCTTCAGCCCTGAATGCACACCACATGCCAGACATGATGACTGGTTCTATATCTGTCTCTAGGAAGCACTTAAAAATTGAAATGAGGAAAGGGAAGAAGAGAGCAAGTCTGTGTATATCACACACTATATGTTCAATTGGCTTCAATAAATTTCAGAAGCAGCACACA
Organism: Pezoporus wallicus; assembly: GCF_028554395.1. NCBI lineage: Eukaryota > Metazoa > Chordata > Aves > Psittaciformes > Psittacidae > Pezoporus > Pezoporus wallicus. Next base: position 249,644 of record NW_026642757.1, on the reverse strand, counting down.
TGCTGGGAGTTGCTTTCAATCAATAAATAACACAGAGCTTGAACTGTTCACCTGCCACCCCATTACTGCCCCCCAGCAGAGGTGGAATTATCTTTTAGCCTCAAGGTTGCTTGCAAACTAAAAGTTACATTTACAGAAACATCTATTCGCCAGCCTTTTATTTTTTTCCTTTGTTTCCATTACAGGCAGCAGCAGTATTTGACACCCACAAGGACCCTTCTCAGCAAGACATTATATATCACTCCATGATAATACATAAATGACAAAATCTCTCTGATAGCGTTGTGTCTCTGCTGACCTGCTCAAGGTTTAAAGACAGCTGGCAATTAAATGCCATGGCTACAGACCTGCTGAAGGCTTAGGCAGAGTTGTATTTATATTAAGCAAAGGGAATTGTACCTAATGGTATTTTTTAGATATATTTCACAAATGAATTTGAGTAGTATTCATTCTTTCGCTTCTCTTACTGAAATTATTTCTCATGTATTATTGCTTAACAAGCTGAATTCCAACTTGCACCGGCAATTGCCTGGTCTAAAGCAAGAATGTAGCTTCCCTCCCCCACTTCCCCCCACCAAGTAATTTGCCAGGGATTGGGAAAGTAGAAAGATAAAAGCATTTCTTACCAAAACTGTGCCAGGGAGCACTACAAAGTGCTGGGGACTCGACTGATCCTATGGAAGATAAAGCAACTGGCAGAGACTGCCATTTTTTCTTTTTGTTTTCATTCATGTACTTATTTTAGCTATTGAGAGTCTTGTTTTCTTATTAAATGTAGTAAGCATTGCCTTTGCCTAGGAGCAGGCCACCATTCAGTAGCCCTAGATACAGGACTTAGACCAGATCATCTGACCCTAGAACTCCCTCGAACAGCTGTAGGCAATGCACTACAGCAGACATCATCTGCTAACACCTTTATGGGTGAACCAGGTGGGATGGAAGAGGGATGCATCATACACTGGGGTATATGGGAAAAGATGCATCTCTGAGGTTTAGTGCTTGGTATGTCCCCAGGGCAGAGGCAGGTGTGAGGTAAATGTAAAGAGGGATAATTTAGATCAAAGAGAACCTTATGTGTGACAGTAATTGCACAAACCTTCTGGCTCAACAAGAATGAGGAGGGGCACCTGTTGCAGTCAGAGGAAATGACCAATAACCAGAAACAAGGATTAGAGCAGCCACAGGAAGAATGGAATGTCCACGTTTTAAAATTTGGGAGTGAATTTAAAGGTATGTTAACTCCACTGTTTGTTCACAAATGCATGCCATAAGCTGAGAACTTTTTGAACTAGTTTTATCATAGCTGGACCCTTCCCTGTGTTCTAGTCCTGATTCCTTAAGAAAAGAAAGATCAACAATCAAATTAGCAATGCCACAAAGCTTCCCTCTTCTCACCTTCTACGAAAGCCCTCTTAATTTAATACAATCTGTCCTTGCTTCCGCTATTCAGCTACAGCAAAATAACCCTATGAGAACAGTTAGGCCTATAGAAATCATGAAAGTTTCAAGTTTTCTAGCATAACCAAACTTAGGCTGGCAATTACCCATCTCAAAGTGAGGATGCATTACAGTTCAGACCCAGAATAGAACAACCTGATGAAGCTATAATTCTCTGTGCACACATCATTAAGAAGCCTTGGCCATTTAATTAATAACCTTACAATTTGCAGTAAATCCAGTGCCACAAAGATACACTTAATCTTCCATCCACTTAAAAGAAACCCCTTCCACATCAGATGAAGATGACACAACCACATCCTCAGCTCTTAGCATTCCTAGACATTTTCCTTAACACTCAAAAGAGAGACATGAGTAATAGAGTTTTCAAATGCATTCAGTGCTACAAAAATCTCCACTTCTATTCCAGTCAATAGGAATTTTCCAATTGATTTCAGGACAAGAAAATGAAAATAAATATTGTGCACTTAAAAAAAGAAATCTTATTTTATATGTATTTTTGTTTGAGGTTGGTTTGGGTGGTTGTTTTGTTTTTTTTTTGTGTGTGTGTATGTTTGTTTTTCAATTCCAAATATAATTAGAGTTATAATGTATAACAAATTTTAAAAGAGAACATAATTCATATGTCTCATAATTCATTAATATAATTCACAGGGACCTCAGAGGCTATAGCCTGCTGTTTTATGATCAGTATTCCTGCCATGCTTATCAATTAAATACAGTGATAAAATTCACAAGTCAGTTTTTCATATAATGTGTTGGAAAAGAAAAGGTATTAGATTTCATACAATAAAGTATCATTATTAATCATATTTATTGAACCACTGCCTGCAACCAACTGAGAGACAAGCTAGGTCCTTCTCCTATATGTGCACTGAACTAAAACTAACTCTCTCTTACACAAGTCAGTCCCCATCATCACATTGCTTTTGCTAAAACTATTAAGATCTCAGCATGGTGTGGCAATCTCGGTTGAGTCAACTGCTCTTTTCATACTAACAGAGATCTGAAATGTGCCTAGCATTAAGAAAGCCACAGATCTAACAGCACACTGACTCAAAGATAAGACCATGCAAAATCTTTAGTAGTCAGAGAAAACCTAGCAGAGAAAGCTAGAGAAATGCTCAGGCATCCTTATGTTACAGAAGCAACATCACAAGGCAGTCAATGATATGTTGGAAAAATAGTTGAGGCATCCAGACTTACCTGGTGAGGACAAGGAGAAGAACCTAAGAACTAAAGTTTTTTAGGAAGGAAATGACACTGAGGAACCAGGGAGTTTAAAATTGGTGAGGAAATGAACTAAGGACCGAGGTGCCTTAAAAGACTGAGAAAGGGAATGAAGTAGATTAAGATGACTGGGAGAAAGACACAGATTTGGACGGCCTGTGAATGTTAAAAGGAAAAACTGGTAAGCAGATCAAGAAGCATTTTCCAAGTAGTGCATAAAGTGCCTTCTAAAAGAAAATGAAAACTCAAACACCTAAATCACCTAGGCCATTTCAAAATGTCACTAATTTCAGAAGGGTTATTGTGACCCAAAAACTTTTTAAGTTTTTCAGTCGTTAGTCAGGTCAAAGTTTGGAAATTAAGGCTATATGATTATAGCTACAGGTTGCCTAGGAAAGGAACTACTAAGAATCGGTGGATTAAGAATTTCACATGAAAGCTGTGCAACTGGTTTCCTTTCTATCTCCCTCCTGCAAGGAGGATATAGTTATTTACACCTCTTGGACCCAACACAAAAAAAGACTGAATGCCTACAGGAATATCCTTCTATATGGTATAATGGGACAACTGAATTCAGTTTCAACATCTTTAGAAAGAGACAGGATATGTGTAATCTGTGGTTATCAATAAGCAGATCAGCAAGGAAATGAAACGTTATAGTTGGAGACTGAAAGACTTTGCAGACAGGTCCCAGTCATTTAAAGCCTGAAACTGGTCATTTTACTGCCCTGGCACATACTGTGGTATTTGAAAGCAGTCAGTGCAAGCTGAAAGATGTCACTTCTAAGCACTGCTTGGGAAGATTAGCTTTGTTTGTACCATGAGATAGAGGGGAAAAGTCCATATGGGACTGAATATTTGTAAACTAAATGTGGTATATCAACATATGGAAGTGGTGGCTTTCATGTGAATCAAGAAAATACATAAAAATAGCTTTGGGAAGAAAGACTAATGATGTGAAAGCAAATCTTACAGAATGCTGATATGAATGTGGCCAAAACCAAGTCATTCATCAATTGACCCGCTTTTTAGTCCATTTCAAGCAAGAAATATCTGTGAATATACAGTACTACAAAGTTTATATATATATATTAAAAATTTGTATGTGTGCACATGCATGTGTGTATGAAGTTCATGCTACTGCCTTAAAAACCACCATGTAAAAGCAAAGGAGACTATAGCAGAAAGACCACAAGCGCACCACTTCACCACTTAGAATTATCACACAGGAGATGCTTTCTTGCTGCTGTTTTGCAAGGACATTCCATTTTATTCACACACTTTCCATCCTAATTGTCCATCAATAAGAAGTAAATAGGTTCTACTGTACTTTACACTAGAACTCTAGTGTCAAAATGTCTGTTAATTGAGCCTAGAGGTATTCCTCTCTTGCAAACCTTATTCAATTTGTTCTTTCCACATAAGATAGGTGGGTGGCAATTTTGTCTCTTCTGTAGAAGAATGCTCTATGTTCTTAACTGCTTTTCCATTACAGGAAGGCATGTCAAAGTCATGCACTCTCTCTAAACGAATAGTGTGCATGTGCAAAGTACACATCTCTTATACTGTCCATTAGCTTAGAGTATTGCACTTACAGTTATAATGGTCTATTTTTCCTTCTTCCATGGGTAATGGTGCATGGAATGAATGTCTGAATCTTGAAATGGCACTACAGACTACTAATCTTTAAAAAAGTTTCCAGCAGCAATAAAGGCACAGGAAAGCAATCGTTTGCAGTGTCTTTGTGATGGGGAAGAAGCCATCAGCTCAGTTTCACTGCAAGTAAAAAAAAAAAAAAAATTAAAATCATAGCCTTAAAACAAAACAAAAAATAAAAAAGGAGGAGAAAAATGGGGAAAGGAAAAGAAAAAAAAGAAAATAAAAAAAGGCGGGGTGGAGTGGGAAGGGAAAAACCCCAAACAAACAAACCTCACAGAAACCAGTCTTCAAGGCAGAATGCAAAGCACACTTATCAGCTTATCAAAGAAAGACTTCTAGGGACATTTTATTGTTTATTCCATTGCTGCTTAAAATTCTTGGTACAGGACTCAGTGCCCTAGGTTGCTGATGACAGTCGTACAGTTACATTTACCCTGTATTCAATCTGCTGTTGAACTGTTCTCCACGCCCTCAGTTTTGCTGAAGTTTTTTCATACAGTAGCAAGAATTTCAAATAATTGCCAGGAGCTGCCTTTCAGTTTCAGCACAAACTATTGGAAGCTGAAAAAAGGAGAAGACAAAGCCCATGAATTAGCTACACCTGCATGTATAACCCCCTTAGAGCATTCTGCTATTGTTTGACTTTTACCATGCTAGTATCTGAGATGCACTGCACTTAAATGGATTCTATATGTCTTTCTAGATTAATCCTAGACTCCTTGGTGCACTATTAATGTCCTGAATGGACTCCTGTCAAAGTGACACATCTCATACTGAATAGAAGCGTTGCAAGTGAAGATGATGACAAGTCAAGACTGGGCTGTCATAACCATGAACAAAACCACAATGCTAGGAAAGGAAACTGAGACGCAAGAAGCTCTCTAAAATGTGATTCACACCCTCTCTCCCCTCATCATATTGTTGAATACGGTTTTAGGAAAACCTTAACAGCACCTGGAAATTTAAGTTTTATTTCCACTGAGTATACACACCACCTATAGACAGAAGTCATGCTTCACCTCCTACTTTCCCAGGAAACTTCTGCTCTTGATACTTGGAATTAAGACAGCAATAGCAACTTCATGTCCCTCCATCCACTCCACTGCCAGTGTTCCCCCTTTGACCCTAATGGTAGCAGCTATTTCCTGTAGTCCAGACACTCGCCTACTCAAAAATAAGCTGTGAAGCTGATGCTTGAGAAAGCCTCTAAAAACCAGTTCTTTAACAACAAATTTTACCAGATTGAGCCCTAGAGTTAAAAATATGGGCAGCTGTCCATTCAAGTGACCAAAATGCAAAAAGTAAGCTAAACCTGAGGCAGCACTATGAAAAAGCTCTCCCAGCACCACACAAAGGTCCAAGGCTCTCCACCTCCTGAAGACACTTCTAATGCACAAAGGCACAAGCACAACCTTGTGATCACCAGCAGGCTGCAAATAACATGGTCCCAAGCCTGTTAAGCACAGGCTGTTAACACACTCCTTCTTACAATGACCAAGAGGGCCCATGTGTCACCACAGTGGTGTAACAGAGACAGGCTCTGGCAGCCATAATGTAAGATAAGAAACAGTGTCAAGTGTATTTGGCAGATGTAGAGCAAATACATCTTTATGTGATCTTTAAGTGACTTACCAGCTAGTGCTGTTCCTTCAGGTAGAGTCAGGGCTCTACACAATTAACGAACGACACACAGTTATGAACGCGTGGGGACCAGCCAGCACAATTCCTGAACTGTCTGCAATAGCAGAATGACTGGAGAGATGAAAGCAGAAGTCAGACCAACAAACTCAAGTAGTTGTTAACTGTCATATAGCATTTTTGTAGAACAGGACATAAAAAATAAAAAATAAAAAGGGCATATAATGCTATGTTGACACATGTCATCCTAAAGGATCAATTTACCAAATGGATTTCATCCTCACAAATCATGATCGAGATGACATATTGTCATGACACAAAGTCATGACACATAGTCATTACACCAGTGAAGATCGGTTAATTCCACCTACTTGTTAGGTTTACAGTACATAATACAATGATATGTCAAGAAAAATACAGGCAATCCCTCAAAACCCCTTGGCAGACACTATAATGCAGGAACTTCTGCACTGAGAAATTCAGTAACGAAAGGGCTGCACCCTTTTGAAAATAAAATCATCACCCCCACGTGTAAAGGCATTTTGTCAGAAATCATCTGAAATAAAAGAATAATATACTGTCTGTCACACCACTGGTGATCATTAGTCTGCAAAATTGCTTTATTCTTCACCTTTTCTGTCTGTAAAGGGCATCTGTTGCCCTCATCCTTGAAAGATGGGATTCAACAACCAGGAACCTGCACAACTGCACACTGCCCAAACCCTCCACATAACCTAAGACAAAGCTGCTGGCACATAATTAACCATGACTCCTCGCTTGAGGGCATTAAGCCTGTCTAGCATCAGCTAAAGGATTACAAATAACAAACAGGTCTGTGAGACATGGGCTATTCCCGATATCTCAGGAACAAGAAAACAAGACATTACAAAACTTCTGATTGAGTTGTGGCTTTTTGCTCCTCTTGACATGTCTAAAACAGGTTGGCCACATTAAAAGTACGAAAATACAAGAAGGAACAATAAAAAGAAATCACTTTGTAAGGTTATTTTAGTAAGACAATTTGGACAAATGTTGACTTTCAGGTTATTCCTAAGAAAGCGACAGAGCTCCATTTTCTGCAGGAAACTGCCCTTTGAGGGAAGGTGTGGCAAAGCCATCTGCTGCTTTATTGCAGTGGCTTTTAGTGTAGGGGAGTAGGGAAACAGTACTGATCACAAAACAGGCTGTTCAGCCAAAAAGTGACACCTGCCAGACTCCACAGATTCTTAGCCCGCATGCACTGAAACCACAGGCTCTGCCTGCAATTTTATGGGCATTTTTTTGTATTTATTGGGCTGGACCAAGTTCAGCTCCTACAGGAGAAGTATGACAGATTTCATCTGTTTGACAGCCAAGTCTAATTGTATTTTCTGTATGAAATGACCAAAGACAAAAGTGCACATTTCTAGATACTTCAGTGATGTGCCATATGGAGGTTTAGATAAAGGTTTTGTTGGTTGTTAGAGCTCCCCATAATAACTGCGTATGGTCTGCATCCTGAGTAACTGGAGCAGAGAGGACAGATCTGAAGGCTCTTCTGGAATGGAGAATTAAGCCATCATGTTATTTTTCTTAAAAGAAAACAAGGTCTTATGCATTTAACTTTACAACAGAATGCATATTTTCCTTATCAGAAACCTATGCATACCCCTATTTGATTTTAAGTGTGTACCCATTGGTATAAAAAATTCTGACATGCAATAATACCCCTTTCATTACTTGGGCCAAGTGCAGTGAAAAGAGAGGTTAAAATTGTTCAGACATCAACACTGTGGTAGACACATCAGTCACCAAACAGTAAATATTTTACTGGTGAAAATCAGTTAAAATAACAAAATCCTACCCAGTCTATCCATACGGAAAGCAGCAATGCAAACATTTTGAGAACCTTGAATACCTTTTTCCACATAAATTCTACTCCATCACATCACAAAAATAAAGCAAAGGATGATATGCCCAAAACAATAACCTCCAAACATTAGTCTAACATCATGCTCTCAATGACTACAGCCACTTGAATCCTACGCACACCGCATCCTGACATTTTTCTTTGTTTCCCAGCACTTCCCACTTGGTAACCTAATTTTCTTCACAAATCCTATTGGCCATCTGTGGAAAAATAAGCATCATCTTAAACAGTTAAACATCTTTAAAAGAGAATAATTAAGTTCTATCCTCAAAATTTCATCCCTTAATTTAGGAAAATTATTTTTATATCCACCATAATGTAGAAATGCCACATTACTAAGGTAATTCAAGCTACACTGCAAGTAGCCCTCTTCTGCCCAGCAATATAACATCTGTAAAACTCCTACTGATGTGTTATTTTTGATTAGCAGATTGAAATTAAAGAAATCTTTGTGCTTTAAATGCAAACTTTCATTTAATAAAATGCTATTAGAAAAAATATATAAAATTTCGATATTGATGCTGTCAGATGAACAACCTAAGGTTTTCAGTACATCATCCTCATTACAGTCATTGTTAAAAGAATGGTCTCATTTGTATAATATAATATAAGCCATAGTGTCTTCGTAATGAAAACAAGGAACCAATTTTATTGTCCAATATATTTTGGGAACAGTAATGTGTTCTAATACAACAGTCTCTTTCATTTTCTCTCTGTTCATTGGTCTCTTTCGTTGCAATGGTGAAACTGCAAATGGATGTGGAGAAAGGTAGCAATGAAAGATTCCCAGGCAGTCCAGAGTGCTGTACCTGTAACTCAGACACTATGTGGAGCGTTAAAACGGTCCTGCCCAGTTAGTGAGACCAGACCACAACAGCAGCAGAAAATGACACACGTTTAATTTACCATTATAAACCTCCCAGGAAAACCTTACTCCAACATTTATTGCTGATGTTTTAAAAGGGATGTTAACATTAGAAGTGCCTCTATAAATGTTAAATTCATGTCCCTCTAGCCAGCCTCCCTTGGCCTGTCTCAATGAGACTTAAAGATGATCTTACATTTTTGAAGTATAGCAGATAGCCAAGGAGTATGTATCTAGCAATGCAGCAAGTATTGCTCTATACAAAATGATTGCTTTTGGAGCCCACAGTTAGACTTATGCTAGCATTTAAGACATTATGGCAATGTGTTTATAGATACTTTGATTACTTTGACTTTCTTGCTGAAACAGAAGGAAGAAAAAAAGAATTATCTGACATAAGTATCTGGAGCTTCTTTGATTTTTCCAGCTAGTAAAAAGCCAAACTTCTTTCTACAAACCTTTATTCATATCAGAAAACCAGAGGTACAAGAACATGATGTGTACTTGATTATAAAAGGCACTACACAGATTTAAAAGGCATTCAATAGTAATTCATTAGTCTTAGAATTACAATGTACTGCAATACTATGGGTGCAGCGCTGGTTACAGTGTAACTAGATGGATTCAGTCAAGTATATCCCATATGCCCATATGAACACACACACAAAAAGAAACCAACAACAAAAAAACAAAAACCAAAACAAACAAACCAAAAGGCAAAGAAAATCCACACGTCCATGTTGGGTCTCTTCTTGTAACTACAGGTAATGCCAGATAAGCTCTAGGACCACCCTTTATTACAATTAGTTACTTACAAATAATGAAGCACAACAAAAGACCATTCTCTGATATATCCTGCAAATAATGACTGTGACTGTTCTGACAGAACACAAAAGAAAATCCCAAATGTTCTTATACCAATGGCTAGTATGAGGTAGACCCCTGTGCAGAGAAAAGTGTCAGCACGGAATGCCACCTGAACTCCCCATCTTAGATACAAAGGTAATGGCTGGAGTCTTTGAAAAGGTCTTCTGAGGACAGTATTCAAAGAAAGAAAACATAGTCTCCTGTTCAGAACAAACCAAGTCTGAAAAGTTTTTGTTTGGTTGAATTAAAAATAAATAAAATCTGGATTTAGAAGCTGATAATATTTTTCAAATATACCAAAGTCTTCCTGCAGTGAAGTAACTCCCAGTTTATGCATAGCTATTCACAATTAACTAATTCAAAAAATACACAGCCCTTGTTTTACAAACCACAAGGCCAGATGCTCTGTCACAGTGAAACTGGACTCATTATTTATCACTCAGCAGAGAGTCATTTCAACAGCCAAAGTAATGCTCAGCTCCTTTAAGTCAAACTGTTTTTAAGAGCAACTCAGTCCTGTTGTTTAGGCAAAGACCTGCTCACTGCATTGGGCATCCAGGGAATGACGCACCCTGCTACTGAAGCTGACCCCAAAATACCCTGCCAGTGACAGGTTTTACTTGTTATCTTTGCTTCTCAGCAGCAGACCAAGTTCCTCAGCATTTTACAAATAGCCACAAATGTCTCAGTTCATGAACAAAAGCACTCTGCTTCCATTTAGTTTCCATTCCTCTTTGTTTGGCATTTGGATGGCAGAAAAAGGAGACGTATCTCTATCAGCAGCATACACTGTGTTTTCCAGAAGCTGTGCACAAATCCTGAGGGACAGCAATAAAAATGGTCTGTAAGTACCTTGGATGAGTTTTCAAACTACATGAAGGATTTTTAGCTGCATGATTCCCATCTATCTTAACTGCTTCATTGCTGCTTCACAGAATAGGCACACCATGTCAAATGTGTCCTCAGAGCTTGCCGGCACACACATCAGCACATGGCATCATTTTTCAATCACGGATGCTCCTGTGTTCTGCCACAGTGCAGATGCCTCCATTTAGGACAAGGAGACAAACAGTGTGGTTATTACAAGAACTTGCTAAAGCTTTGAGCTGTGCATTGCCTTCTCCTACCAGCCTTCCTCATGCTGAGTGGTATTTTGCTTCAATAATAGTCTAGCTGATTTCTGCAAAACTATTACTCCACATGAGTGAAAACAGCAGCTTCATAACTTTTCATGTAAACATCATCATGCTAGAAATAGCTGGGCTCCTTGCACCCAGGAGCAATGAGGAGCATATACCACTCTATCCTAAGAGTTTTTAAAAAAATGTAATTAAATAGGAATTAGGCAGATTTAAAAAAAAATAAAAAATGTATTTGCTTCCAAGATATAAAATGATGATATATCTCATTCCAAAATATTGGCTAAAGCTAAGCAAGAAAAGGCACAACACAGCCAGGAAATGCATGGGAATATACCTGCAAACACGAGATCTGAGGCAGAACAGAGTTTCACAAGTGCTCGCTGCAACCTATACTACAATCACCTGAAATTCAGGTGGTGAGGGAAGCCACTCTTTTGGAGTATCATCCACTTCTCCTCTCCCAGAGTCATCAGGGAGCCACAAACACATCACTGTGGGCACAGGACAGCAGCCACACAGCTTTTCAGTAGCCAAAGGCTGATCTCCACTCTGGCTCCACAATGAAAAAAGCCAGCCTGCCTGAAAGCAGGGAGAATACAGGAGATACGGTACTTGCTAAATGCTAGAACACCAATCTTGCAAGTGGATCTGATGGGAGATTTATCTTAGTATTTGGAATAGAATTCCTCAAAGATCTAGCACATATCTGGGGCACAGAAAAGCTCCCCACACAGTTGACAGGAAACCGAGTTTAAAACATGCAGGAAGCACCACACATCTTGTTGATTTTCCTCAGAAGCACTTTCAGATTTTGCAAATACCATTTATTTAAAGAAAGAAAGAAGAGGAAGAGAGATATATAACATCCATAAACACTTGTCAGAGTCATGTTCAATATAATCTTTACTTTATTCCAAGTCAAACTCACAAGAAATTAGCTACCTAATTCTGTCCTTGCAGCAGGCTTTAACTTCAGTGCCCACATCAAAGCTTTCACCTTTGTGGTGAAAGATGTTGGGATTCTCCTCAGAGCTCTTTCACAATGGTCTTTAAATCAGGCAGAAGAGTCAACCCAGAACAACACAAAGCTTTACCATCTGCAAGTCTATACACACTAAATTATTAGTGATTATGTGACAGAGTAAATGTTGTGCTTACTGGGAAGGATAATAAAACAGGTTGGCTTCACAGTACTTTTCAAGATCTAATCTCTTTTCAACAAGTAAAATCATGGCCTCTTTTTAAACCACCCAAAATTGCTGAATATTTGGTTTAGATCCACTTTAGTCCTTCATCTATCAATCAAAAATTAATCTGCTAATCTCATCTGTCAGGTAACGACCGCAGGCTAATCTCAAGGAAAAACATCCATACCGGTGAAACAGTCAAACTGCCATCCAACAGCTTTCATGGCTGTCTCAGAAAAGGCTGTAAAACGTAAAGAGCACTATTAGCTTGTCATCCAGATTAGACGTATAAATAAACTTTGGTTGTAGATGGTTAAGTGTATCCAACAAAGTACCTCAGTTGTGTTCAGTTTAGGACTTTTCTTTAAAAATAAGTTAATTTAAATCAAACAAAGGTTCTAGAAATTAATTTCAATTATTAATTCAGTGATGATCTATTTAATAGAGAAAAAAATTGTTTGCAATTTTGAAAGCACTTAAATAACCATAGCACATATATTCCCAAATTATACATTTAGTTAAAAACATATTTCATTGCACACTTAAATGCTTCCTGTTCCAGTCTTATATCTCATAATGAAAAATAATAAACCCTCCCCAGCAGAAGCACTACTAACAGTATCACTTCCCAAACTACTTCTCCATTTTCCTAATCCTCGGTTGACATTTGCAGTAAGCTCATCCACACTAGACAGAGCCTGTAGACACCCTTCTTCCTGGGCCAAGGCAGTCTTGGATCAACCCACAAAACTTTTTTCACTGCCTAGAGTCAAAATGGCATTCGTATCTTTAAAATAAGCCTACATTTACTCTTTCCATTCCGTCCAGCATGAATAATTCCCTCCAGCAAAGGAAAATTCCTTTGATCACTGTCTTTGCCAGTCCTGCTACAAGAATGAAACATTTTAAAGGGCTTTTCCTCAGGAGATACAGTGGTTTAAGATATATCTATCTCTAATCATTTCTAGCTCTAAGAGTAAGGAATTAGAGACTGCTATAGCTGCTGTACTTATCACATTAATTACTATAAATCGGTTGTCATCTCAGAAAAGAAAAACCATTTCCAGGGAGTTCCATGCTTCAAATACCAGGCAAAGAGCACATTGAATATATCACTGTCACACAATGCCCAGCAAACAAAGGATGTTACACAAAAGCAATTGGTCTCGATATGGCTATTCGTAGCCTGTACACTCTCCACTTGCAGAACTGTAGATCTAACTCTACACATTGTTTATGCTTGATTTCCAACTGGCATAAATTACTTCCAACCCAGCATTTGGAAAAGAAAAGAAAAAAAACCAAACCATTCTTTGTATATGTAAAAAATCTCTAATGTGCCAAAACTAAAAAAAGTATAGAGATTTACTACAGACTTTAGGCATGGAATTACACCTCCTACTCCTAAATATAATTGCTTTTCAGAAATGTAGAAAAATTAAAATTTATAAGCAATGCTAATATTTATCACAACACTGTGATAGCACTTCAGGTGCCTTCTGTAGCTCAATGTGCTGTGGGTTTTGCCCTAGTAAGATGAGGACCAACAGTGCTCATCTTAGAAATGCTTTTGCAAACTTGCTCAACGAGATTCTTTCTGAAGAGCTCAATATATAAAATAACACTAAGAAATACTATTTCAAATCATTCAAATGCAATTTGGGGTTATTTCAAGCCATGAAGTTAAGAGCTGCTAAAAATCTGGCCACCTCCTCTGCTGATGGTGGTATCTACAAGATAGTTCTTTGAGGGGTTTTAACAGCTTTAGGAGTGCTAAGAAAACCCAGAAACCATTTCTTCCTAGTCTCCTGGGATGCACATGTGTATGTTTGTCTGATGCACAAGCAGTACAATAGTTTCTCAGCAGGATCAGAAATCCAGGCATGAAAGAGAATCTATGCATTTTGATACTTGTGTGTTGGCAGTGAAGAAGCGAACACCATGAATACTAAGGGAATCCCTTAATTTGTACTTTTATATATGCTAAAAAAGTGAGAAATTTTCTCCTGGTTTTGCAGCCTTATTCAGTCCTTTACAGGCACATAATTTTGAAAATGAATTCTTAAATATCAATATAGAAATCAAATTATGATAGAAACTGAATACAGCATTCTGTAAGTAGCATACTTTGTAGAGGTTAATATCAAAACCATCAAAATCAAGCCATACGGGATTCTTCTGGAACTACCACTGAACAAGCTGAGAAACAACCACTCATACAACTTTTGATACTGTCATCTTCTTACAAGCAGGAAGTTTTCCCAGAGTTGCAGAATTTTGAGGTTCAAGTGACTGTACTAACACATGGGGAAAATTAGGCTTTGGGAGCACAGATTTTTCAAAAAAACACTTTAGCGCAACCGCTAAAGTGTCTTTAATGTGATGATTAACACCTCTAAATGGGACTATTTCCAATTAAGAAAAAAAAGGGGGGAGGGGAGGGAGAGAAATTCTTAGAAAAAAAACATGGTGGAAAAGTAATAAGCATTCACCTAAGATGGTGATTCAAGTCAACCAAACAAAGCCAGCTAAAAGTTCTGATTTTCATTTGATGTCCGAATAGGAACCTGCTGTACAGTTATCAGTACAACTGAAGCCCAAAATACTATTCAGGTATAGAATTACCAGATTCAGACAGATAATACTCTTGCACTGGGTGACTTTTCTGGGCTTCAACACTATTATCTTTCATTTCCTTTCCCTGTAGCCCCTGTACAGATTCATTACACAGCCTACAGCTGGCATTGCCAGAGCTGAGATGTGAATACAAAGAGAATTTCCTAATGAGAGCTAATGCAAGTGCTGATATAGGAGAGAAATACTTTCCTCCCCGTGACCTTTTGCCTTCTGCAACCTAAAAAGGAAAAGTCACACAGTGACTGTCTTCAGACTAAACTGGCCAAGATACTTTTGACAGTCCAAGCAATTGTCAGCTCTCATTTCAAAAACTGAATTTCAAGAAAGACAGATTCAGCTTTTATGAGAGATGTCACTCTATTGAAACTGCATTTATATTTGGAGGTCGCACAACCTGGCTGAGCAAAGTCTTAACTGCATTAACTTTTTAAGATACTTTTGAACAAATATATTTCATGAAATAGCTACAAAACCCAGACTTAGTGCTTATATATCATCTCCTGAAAAGAAATCCATTCTGACATGTTTTATTGAATATAACAATAAACCCAGACTCTCCAAACCATAGCCTGAATGCATAACTTTTATGGGTGTAGGACTCCCACTGCATTATCAGATTAGGATCTGGAATGACAGATTCAATTGCCTAAATTATGTGGTAGCTGCTTGTGGAAACTAGGGGACTGCTGGGTTTAGTTTCCTTAAAACCAAATGTTTAGCCTACTCTTTCCAGCGAGTCTCACTAAACACATTTTACACACTGCTGCTAGCTAAAAGGAAGCTGTTGTTGCATAATCCAGTTCACGGTTTAAACAGTTTAAATACAGCATCCCATTCTCCAGAGTATGGAAATTTGTTATCACACCCATAGATTATGTGGCAGCAGCAGCCTGGAGAAGTGTTCTTCAGTGACCCTTATTTATTCTAAACCCAGGGAGCTTCTCAGGTATCATCCAATGGAGCAAAAATAAAATACCTCTCAACGTCAATCATTCTTGGCCCATGTGCACTTTTTCACTCATGCATCTTAACTCTAAAGTGATTGGTCTTTTCCCTCTGGAGTCAGGCTGAATGATGTAGCAGCTTTCTCAGTTGTGATATTAACATTTCAAGCCAAACTTAATCCACTTCTCCATCTGAGAGACAAGATATGAAACCTTATGCCTGTAAGCACTCTGGGGAACTTCGTTTTGATTCTCAAAATCTCTAGTGTTTTAGAGATTGGAAATCTTTTAGTAACAAAGATGCCTCACATTTACATTCCTTTCCTAGACCACAGGAATACACTGTTGAGATTTCTAATCAACATGACTGTTCTCTTTTTGGTAGGATGCTGAAGCCCTGCTAGCTTTTGGGCACACCCTAGTAAGCATGCAAGCACATTCACATGGTACATGGTTCTGTACCAAAACTGACCAACAAAAATCCACTTTGTCCACATCAGACTTAAGGCTGCCTGCAAGCTCACGCAGCAAAGCATATTCCTCCATAGACTGATTAGGCTGCATGTCAACTGGCCATGGGTCAAGCCTGTGGATATAAGCCTCAGGACTGGTAACTTCTTTTTGCCTCTTTTTGGGGGGCAGCTTCAGAAAAAATGGGTAACCTGGAAAAGAAACTGCATAAAAAACTCATTCTGAAAAATTCTAGTACTGAAATTCAAATTACAATTAGTAATATTATTACACCACTTTAAAACTACAGCATTCAGCATTCAAATGCTATTTTACAATCACAGTTGGTCAGTATAGGAAATTAAGTCCCAAGTTAAAAGTCTAATGTTAAAAATCCATACTATTAAAAAAAACCTATTGAAGGAGCTAATGAGAAAATAAAACATTACTTAACATAGTTCTTGGAAAGGAAATACCATTCCCTGCTGTGCCAGGGGATGTTTAGATGATATTAGGAAAAATTTCTCCACTGAAAAGATACTCAGGAACTGGAAAAGCTGCCCAGGGAAGTGGTGGAATCACCATCCCTGGAAGCATTCAAAAAATGTGTAGATGAGGTCCTCAGTGACATGGTTTAGTGGTGGCCTTGGCTCTGGGGTAAAAGTTGGACTTGACGATCTCAAAGGTTTTTCCTTACCCTCGTCAATTCTATGATTCTACCTAACTCATTAAGAAGAGGATATAGCTATAAATCATCTAGCTGTGTCTTCCTTTTATGAGTTGATTATTTCAACTGTACCCTAGACCATGGTCTTAGGGCAGGTTTCGTCTGGCTTGAGCCAGATACCATCAGCTCAGACCAGATGGGAATGAGAGAAACCACAGGCTGCTTTCCCAGGAGCCCAGGGTCAGTGGCTGGGGAGCAGATCCTCAGCAGGGCTTTGTCCCCACGGTTTTATTGAGTCCCACCAGAACTAGAGTTTGACATACACAAGGACAACTTCCTCACCATGTTTTGTATAGGGCAGGATACCTCTTAAGAGAGGAAAGGTAAGATCAAACAGCTCTTGTTTCATGCAACACTCCTGCTGGCACCCGGAAGTCTGGATAAACATCCTATTACATGCTGGAGAACCACAGATAAGTAAAAATAAAATGAGAACACTGGCAAGAAACAGCTTTACCCAGGTTTAAGTTCTGTCTGACACCCAAGTTAAAACATATTAGACAGATTCTGGCTTCACCATAGTCAGTAGAGAAGCTGTCATGAATGTGGAAAGGGACAGGATTAAATTAATGTTATTCACTCCAATCACTGATGTCTACAGAGGCAAAGAGAAACTGCTCTATAAAATAAAGGGATAAGTTTTACATTATTCTGTAAAACACAACCATGGCTGCAGGTGCTGAATAAATAAGAACTAGCTTCAAATATAATCCATATTCTTATTTATATCTTAATAAAAAAAAAATAAATATCTCTTTTTCAGCTAAAATGTTCCACACTTGCTCTCAGCTGTAAGGTGATTTTTTGTCTGGATTTCTTTGACACATAGATATCAAAGCCCTGTGAATAATAGAAATAGACAGAGAATCGTCTTTAAAAAGTGTACGAGGATATTTTATGAGTGAAGTGAATCTGCTTATAATACATAAAAGAACTGAAAGATAGAATTGAGTAGTCTTATTTCTCAGATCCTAAGCTATTGTATCTCATCCTGAGATTAGCCCAAAGCAAACTGATATACACATAATTTTTTTCCCCTCAACATGAGCAATCCTTGATGGAAAAAAAATAACCATAAAAATGCAAAGTCTAAAAACTATGAGGTTTTAGTGGGGAGAGGGCTGGACCCTAAATGACTTACTTAAATGCGTTGCCCGGTCTCTGCTTAAAAAATTTAGATTCTTCAGAAGGGCTATTCTCCCCTTGACATCTCTGCAGCCTATCCGAAATTTCAACAGTGCCCAATCTATTTCCTTCTTATTCTGAGAAAACAACCCAAAGACATTAGAGCTTGTGACATAGTATCTCTGGACTGGGCAGTGTAGAAACAATTAACAACCATGGTAGATGTAGCTCCTGTGGTAGGACCACCTCCCTGACAGCACTGCACTGTCATGGGGCCACTTGATCAACCAGATCACCAACCATGGGAGGAAACAGGACATCAGGGGTCACTTGTCCAGCAGCACACAGTGCTAGCGATGTCCTGCACACCCAACACAGTTCAAAGCCACCCCAACTCATCAGTGGGGCACCCACTGTGTTGTAGCCATATCCCAGCTTCTGGCATCTCCAAACCCTCCCTTTGTTCCTGTCTTTTTCTTGAGGTAAGCACCAGGCAGGACTTGCTCATGTGAATACTTTGGTACTGGTCACCAGGCAAGGAAAGTCAGGCACACAGCTTTTCACATCCAGGGCTTACGGCCCAGAGAGAGACACTGTTAACGTACTATGTACATCCCATGCTGTGTAGGCTTGGTTTGATTACATCATTAAAACAGCTTACTTTATCTCTTAGAAGACCTTACAAGGGCCTTCTTCCGCCTTTTTTTTACTTTTAAACAAAAAAATAAAATCACTTCAATTTCCCTGTCACACTCAGAGCCCAGCAGACTATACATGAGTTTTACAATGCCACCTATGACTTGGTGTTTGGAAACAAGGGGAGTTACAGTATAACTCACCATCATCTGTACAGATGTGCCAGAAAGACGAGGAGCCAAGGCCAAATGTAAAAGTTTCCATTCCCTCTCTGGAAAAGACACTGAAGCTCTTCTGTTCTAATCAAGATAAATCTTTCATGCAATAATTAAAATACACCTCCCCTTCAAGGGGAGAATGACAAAGGTTGAAATAATTAGCTGACAAAGGCAAACAGCACTAACTTCCACCCTCCTCCACTAACAGTAAACATCGAGTTTTTCTGAAAAGTAAAAAAGTGCTTCAAAGCTGAAAGGAAGAAAATAAAGTAGACACTTAAATTAGAAATTATTTACATCGAATTTTATATGAGGAGAACACTCAGAAGCTGGCCTGTTTAAGACAAACCTCACATTTTCTGCATGGCTGCAATCACATTAGCAGAGGAACCATAGCCTTATGTATTCGCTAATCTATTACCGTCAAGTTAGAAATAGAATATTGCATTAGCATGCAAAATGATGCAAGCCAGCGCTACAGGGGAAACCAGTATTTCTGTAGTAAGCACTGCAGAATGGCAGTGCAGATTTGTATAAATAATGAGTCAAAAGGAAAAAGTGAGCTTGCACCGTTTTGAGGTTTGTATGCCTTGATTATCATATTGATATTACATTCATTTTAATGTGTCAACTCTTCTGAATAGCCTGCCAAAGGCTGATGGTTTATGTTGTTGTGATGGAAGCATTTTATTCTCTCTCTCATTTCCCAAAAAAACTCTACCACTAAAACTAAAAGAATTAAAGCTCAGATGTCCTAAAATCTTTCACCCACTGATGACAGCCAACGTTCAGATTAAATTCAAAGGGTTTACTGCAGCTCTTAGTTTTAGCAATATAATTTACAAAGCCCACTCAGAGTCACCCCAATCTCATTTGCAGTTCAGCAGTGATTACCATTTGCCGACTGCATTTGCCTGAAGTTTTCATTTGAAGATCAGAAAAAAAATATTAAGCTTTTGACACCAACAGCTTTCCTCTGGGAAATGCTCGAGATGTTACCAGCAGGTAGCCTGGCATGCCCCTTGCAGCCTGATGGAAACTTTGTTCCTATCTATTCTCACTGTCTTTTTCCAGAAATGAGCCAAATCTCAAACCACATTCCTAACCTCGGAAATCCAGGAGAGTCTGTATTATATATTTCATTGCTCTTGTCTCAACTGATCTTTATTACTTCTTCCTGAAGAGCTTCTTTTCTTCATTCTCAGGGAATATCAGCAGAGATACTGACTGCTGCATCACATACGCTGCTTCTGTTCAGATCTTATATTCCCCCCCAGTAAGCTCATATCTTCCAGCAAAGTCCCTAGAAATACTCACATAGTTCCGAGCTTTTTTTTTTGTCTTTTGAGGTCAAAACTCTGCTAACTTGGGCAGGAGGCATGCCTATATTGTTTTTAACAAAGGAGGGGAACTAATGATTTGGTTTAAAAAAGGTTTGGTTAAAAAAATCTGGCATCTACCTATAACGAAGAAAGTTGCACAGAGCAAAAGGATGTTGCCTGAAGCTGGTCAGACTAAAGATTTACTTTTCCAACAAGGCTGCTGGAAGGCCACGTATTGTCCCTGGCCAGACCCTTGAATAAGGCTGTGCAGAAGACACTAGGGCACACTGTGGGCAATGTTTGAACCATGTTTATTGTGCTCCTGACAAGTGCAGCCTTAAGGCAACTGAGACTATTAATTATTTTAACACCAAATTTGGTGAGTCATTACAGCTGAAAATGCAGTTTGCATTTAAAAAGCTTTTCATTTTCACATCATCCAAATGCTTGGAAACACTTCATTTCAAAATGCACCGAAGCGTAAATAGTTGGAAACAAAAACTTTTCTGAAATGCAAGAGTTCCCAAAGACAACATTTGATCCAAAAACATCTCCAGCCCTTTGGCTTCTTCAACAAAAAGTCAATTTTTCACTGTTCCACCTGGGAATCCAAGAGAGAATTAGAAAAAATGAGAGGTGAGATAATGACAAACCCTCAAGCCCCAAGGCATCCAGGCTTCTAGGTCCCATGTCATTGAAGGCAGCATTCAAAAGACCAAATAAAGAGGCAGCCAGTATTTCAGCACCTCAAGCAAGAGAAACTAAAGAGTACGCAGGTCCCAAGGCAGAGGACAGAAATAAACAGCCTGAAGAGAGTCCAAGCAGAAAATCTGCTTTGCTGTTAGGTTCCAGTAACTTCACATCCTCTTGCTTCCAGGTTAAATCACTTCTACTTTCATAAAAGCATTACAAAAGCAGATATCCTCAACATGCTACCTAATTATAGGCTCAGATACCCCTAAATATTAGGCTTAATGTGCAACTGCCAGACATTCAAGAAAACAGGTGGTTCTCTGTTCAAAAGCCACTTAGCCAGCTGTCAGAAGGCATCCCACAGACTTGAAGGCAAAATCTTGACAGATTAATGCAATAGCATTTTTTTTAATAATTTACAACCTGAAACACTTTCAAGTTTTAAAAACAGATAAAAATTATTCCATTTTCCATATTTGAATATGTGAAAGGATTGTTATTAACTGTAACAAGATATGAAAGGAAAAAAATCAGTATACATACCTCAGTGATCACCCTCTCTTTACAATGTCCATTTCAGCTGACAATTTGGTTAGCTACATTCATTGTTACCTGAAGAGGAAACAGACACTAGCATAGCCAAGAATCAGTGATTTTAATAAATCTAGCTGTATTTGCCTCTTCATGTGATTACACTGGAATAGTATTGTTCATGAAAGGCAATTTTCTAGCGTTGCTATGCTGGAATTGTAAAATTTTCCTATTCAAATAGACAATCTGTGAGAATGTGTTCAGTAAGGAGATAATTTTATCCCCCGCATCACTATTTCAATGGGGGCAGAAAGGAAATGCAATAGAATAACATCAAACACTTTAGACCCCAGTTCTCCAATCCACTTCAGTTTCTTCTCCCTTATGACTTTTCAAGAACTACAGTAAAAGGGTTATTTACCCATTCTCTCTGCAACTTTGCAAGAGTTAAGTCTGAATTGCTGTCTCCATGTGGACACTGCTGGCTATTAAGATGTGTATACCCTACAGGGGTGTAATTAAGGAAGCATTAAGATGTTTTCACCAAAGGACAGTTTATTCATTGCAGCTGCACTCTTTGTTTCAGCAGGTTAACTACTTGGCAGCCCTTGCATGTCCTAGAGTCAATCTGCAGCTAAAGGATGGAGCTGATTGGGCAGGACCAGGCAGTTCATCTTCTTCCCCTCTCATTTATTACCACATCACTCAGCAGTGCTACTGACCTTCCTCACCTTGGAAACAGGGACCACACACTGCTGGGGCCAGTGGGATAAGACAGAAACAAATGCCCTTTGAAATAATCTACCTAGTAAATGATAAAATATTAATGGCACAAAGATACCCAAATAGTCCAAATATATTAAAAGCAAGCTGTTACTTCATTTAGACCCCTGCTTGCGTCCTCCCCTCCCACTAAATAAAATATTGGTAATTGTGCAGCCAGCCGTAGTTACATGTAGCTCCAAAGTTATTACACTTTGTCTTGCACTTGAACAAGCAGTCACTTCAGAAGGGAGTGCTGGCTCACAAATGGAAAATGTCACGCTCTGTCCTGACATAAGGGCCATTGCAGTTCGATCCCTCTGTGTGGCAATCTATAGCCTACAACGGCATCACAGGCATCACGCCACACCACCATGCCACATCGGTTATACATCTCTGCCACAGCCTTGAAGCAGCAACAAGAGGCTATTAGGAGAAGGCAGCAGCGAAAGACAGTTTTCCATTAGAGGAATGGACCTTAAAAGTTCAAAGATAGATGGCTCCATCTCCAGTCCCCTGCACTCAGTGTGTACCCTGTACCCTGTGTAAGGATGGCATGTCCCCTCCACCCAACAGCTCAAATGATGCTCAACGGTGGAGCAGAAGGGAAGAAAACTATCAGTAGCAGAAAACACTGTGGCTCAGTCTTTCTGGGGATAGGAATCATTGCAGGACACAACTGCAACCATAAAAAAAGCAGTGACACAATTAGCTTTGTCCACTGCAGAAGCTCCTAAGGGGATTTAAACCCCCTTGTATACCTGTAGGAAGACTGTTACCACCATCACAAGTGTTGGCCATGCCTACTGTGCCTAGCTGCTGAAGCCCAAGGTGACATCCCAGTCAGCATGATTAAAACTATTTTTCAGCACCAGCAGCCTCATAAACTGAAGCAAAGGAGGCTGGACAAAGTTAAGTCAGCTGCGAGGGGGAGCAGCAACAACTCATCTCTGACACCATAGGTTTTCTCATTTAGGTTTTGGGACAGGATACAAGAGAAGCATTTGTTTCTCTGCTATGCTTCCTCCTGTTTTCCCCATGCACCCAAATCCCTCCTTCTCCTTTTTTTACCAGATACCAGTAATGGCAAACTACTCCCATTTCCTTCTAGGGAAACACAGACCCCCTTCCTGGGCTCTTCTGCACAGCCCAAGCTGTCTTCAGAGCAATCTCTTGGAAATAGCAGCACAGCAGCTATTGGAGAGCATGAAAGATTGATCAGGTGCAGGATGGAGCTCTATATACAATTTGGTATTTAAAGTGCTTTTGCATTAAGAATCAGATAAATCCTGAACAGGAGAATGAACTTCTCAAGCAAGTTTAAATGTGCTTAGATCCATGATTGATAGATATGAGTGACTGCTTCATACTCTAGGGTGACCCTATTCATGCTGTCTCCTCTGACAACAATTCCAGAATAAATTGCCCTGACTGACAAAGACATAATAAAAAATATTATTCTGGAAACCCACTTACTTAACCCATACCTCAATGGCTGTGCTCTAGTTAAATTACCAGGCAAGTCAGTCTAGCGGTGATTAATTTTGGTGACTTAATCATTTTTTTTTCAGAAGCAATGGTTGTGATGCACAAAGATGAATGCATTTTGATTTTAATGTGTCTACCATCTGAAAAATTGCTTTCAAAGACATCTAAAAAGTTAACCCTTCCTTCATGGTCCTTCAGTGACTCCCAAAATACTTTCAAAAACACATTTTTGATGAGTAGAAATTTTGTTAGGAGCAAACTTCTGAGGTCACCAAAGCAAGTAATGGCAGAAGGCGATTTCAAAAACAAAATACGACAGTCCTGAAGTCATTATGTAGCATTAAATTCATTGTTGCTTCTTTAACACTTTTCCTTGACTATAGTTCAGTCAAGTCCGAGCCCTTTGTGCCAATAGCATCCCCCCAAATGAGTTTTATATACAAGGTAAGACACAACAACTGAGTTAAAACAAATGGAAGAGACAGATAGAAGTGGAACAGACAAATCTGAAGTGTGAGCTTATCTTTTCACCAAGACCAGGTATCACAAGTCAAATTCACTTCTTTCTGTTTGAGACCTTTGCAGGAATAAAAGTTATCTTAGTGGAAGCGTGTTAGCAATTCAGCTGTGGTTTCAGAAAACCAGAAAAGGCAACCTCATACATTCTTAGCTGTGCTGGCTTCACAGAGTATCAAAATACTTAAAATATACAAATGTAAATAAACTTGGGGTTTATCCCTCAAGTAAGCAGCTATGACCCTGTGAGGAAACAGCAGTACTGAGCAAGGAGTCTATTTACATACTCACTGTTGTTACCTTAATAGCACTTTAAGGGAATTGGGCAATCCAAGTTTAATATGTATCTAGGATTGCAGTTAGCACGGTTAACAGAGGTTTACAGAGATTACTCTTTGCTAATGTTAGGGAAGAAAGCCAGAGAGGAAGAAACTCAGTGCTCCAAGTAACCAAAAGGGCACACAGGGCTGCGATTGCCCCTGCCTCCCAGTACTTGCAGTAACACTTCTATGATTTCCTCTAACACTGCTGTGTCTGACTGCTATAGAGGCTAGGAATAAGCAGCTGTGATTCAGTGCATTTTAAAATATAATCAAGCAAGTTCACCAGGCTAAAAGGTTTATGAAAGAATTAAACACAGGATGCACAGGCAAACTGCCTGCAGACAAAGCACAGTTTATTTCACTTATGGGCAAATTAAGTGGCAAAGCAGAAATCGTAGCATTTTCCTGTAAATTGAATACAGGCAGCTAAGAGTTGAAATCCAGTCTACAGAGGCTGCAGTGTGAAAAAGAAGCTGCACTTCCAGCTGTGCTGGTGCAGGCAGAGGCAGCGCTCTCTAGAGCACTGAGTAGGAGGCCAAGCTCTTGTAGAAAGCCAGAGCTAGCACAGGGGCCTGGGAAGAAGGACAGATGGAGGCAGGCAAGGCCACCCCATGCTGCTGCTCCACAAGAAGGTCTCATCTCTGGTCATCTCTTCTGCCCAGTTAGCAAAACTCAGTGCTAGGTACGAAAGATGCCATACCACCTGGCTACAGTACACCAGCATTTCAGGTTTTGCCTTTCATAGGTAAGAAAATAACTGTCAAACCATAACATTCCTGACAATTTAAATATATGCCTATTCTGGTATCTAAATTACTACATCTCACAGCCAATGTCCAGTCTATTCTCATTCAGAATAACCCCCATACATATTGCTTGTGCAGTCTCACTGACTCTGAGCTGTACAAAACAATCAGGGACATCACAACACCATAGCATAGCCTGAAACAGATGAGGAAATTCTCCCCTTCTGCTGAATTGACTTATCTCTAGATATCAGACATATGATGAATAAATGTTTACAAAGTCCTACCCCTTATCAAACCATCAGGGACTAGACTTAGATAGTATAACCATAAATAGATAATGAAAACCTACTAATCAACTCTACCAGTTGTTACTTGTTTACTTCAAGACCTTGTGTACTATTTGCTCAAGCAGCATGAAAGCCTTAGTTTAAGGTGTACTAATAAGGAACAAGCTTCCCTGTATTTTCCTTAGACTGGTATCCTAAAAGAGATCCTTATTTAGGTCTAATCTTGTGGCCCTTGCTCTCATCAAACTTGATTCATTTAAAGCATTAACTGTGCTTTAATCTCTTAGAGTGTCCACACTCAAGCTACCAGCTATCTAAATCACTTTCATCAAGAATCTAGTTAAATTGACACATGTTCAGTACACAAGGTAAATTGTATACTTCGGTACTCAAGGCCTGTGAGTCGTTGCCTTTCTTATTTACTCCCCTGTTGAGTGCTTTCCTCAGTAATCCCTTCTCAGCCTCAGAAAAACATGAGCTGCAAGAAGTAAACGTAAATCTGGGTAGAACGGCTCTTGCTGCTCTTGCAGATCCTGTGGGGTGTTCAGCTGCTGTGGCTCCTGCTAAGCTACTCAAGGAAGAGACACCCACCAGAGGTGCCTCCAGGTACATAGAGCAGCGGGTGAAGCTGGATGCTGAGCTGGGTACAGCACCATATCCAGGCTTCCCCCTCAGAAACTGAGCTGGATATGTTTCTGAGGTACAGCAAACACTGTGAGAAACAAGTTGTTTCTATAATTCTCCTTTAAATACAGATAAACTTTTGTGTTTTGAGGGTTTTTTTTCTGGCTGCGTTACAAATGCTAGATGTTGTATAATACAGATGATCAAACTCCAAGCAGACTTCACACAGATTGTTTGCCAAATACCACACCTTATGGACCATCCGCATTAGCACAGCAGGGAAGGAGAGAAGAGGGCTGGCAAGGCATGAATAATACATGCTGCATACTCAATTCTGTAACTGCACTTAAACTATTTGTTTTCCCTATTACCAACGCAAGTAAGCAACATTAAATTGTAGGCTTTAGTAAGTGCATGTTTTGTTTCATACAGAAGAATATATAAGTCATGGGTACAGGTTAAGAGTATTAAATAAACTAATGCATTTTCTAAGTGCCATTACTTCAAGCCTAAACAGTTAACAGCTATAGGCAACACTATGGAGTTACACAGTCAGATGAGTGGTTCACAACTTGACAGACATTTTGCAGTTAGCATGTACAAAGAACAAAGAAAACAATTTAAGTACACTCCTTTCTTCATTGGAAGACTTGTAGTGAGACAGTAAGTAACCTTATAGTGCTCCTCATTCTTCCTTTTCTCATCCTTGCAGCTGAGCATCCCTTCATAATCTATAGGGGCAAGGCTAGCAACTGGTGTAAACCAAACATGCCCCTGTAATGGGCTGGGAAATTAAAAAAAAAAAAAAAATCAGTGCCAAATTCAGAAACACAAAAGGAGTATTGCTGGCAAAACTAGTTCAGCCACTGTCAAAGAGACCGTCATTTGTCAAATCCCTGCTGCATTTGCTGAGGGGGTGGCAAGCATGTTGTGAATGACAGAGAAGATTTCAGGAAAAAAAACATCTCTTCCTTGTCATGAGTGATGAGAGGGGGATCCTTCATCCTGGCATTACATAGCTACTCTGGTACCACTGCCACCCTGTCACTCGCGCCTTTTGTACCCAACCCAGCAGCTTCTTCCCCACTTCCCAGCACCTTCAGAGGAGGAAATATCTCACAACAGGGATGGAGATACCATGCATTCCAGCAGCCAAGGGATAGGCAACCACCTTGACAACCCCTTACATCACTCACCTCCCTAAGCCTGTGCCAAGTACCCCAGAAAAAAGTCTCCCATGGGCAGCTGCAGCACATAGCCTAGACATGCAGACATGGACATGCAGCATGTAGCAAACATGGGACCCCATTCCTGCACTCAGGAACCTCGAGATCATCCTCAAACCATCCTCATGAGGAAGGTACACTCCTATGTACAACAACATCACACTCACTTGGGGTCTGGCAGCCATTGCCAGCCAACAGCCACCCAAATGCACCGAGGTTTGGACTGTAAAGCCATAGAGAGCTCTCCAGGTTTTTAAGGCTTGCAACATGGTCCAAACAAGCAGGATTTGGGGTTAAAGACCAAAAGAAAAACAAACAAATAAAGAACTAATCCACAACACACCCCCGCCACAAACACAATTAAACTGCATGCAGATATACAAGGGCAGACCTGCTGCAGAAAGCTATATGAATCTGCCCTGAAGAGCTGGGGGAAAAGGAGAAGCCAGACCTCCAAAGATAAAGGTCACTAGGATTATTTTCTTAAGAAAAGACATTTTCTCTGTTTTTTTTCTCCTCAAAAACAACAAACAAAAAAACCTACAACACTGAAATTTCCTCTAAACAGATGATAAAAACAGAAGAGCTGGAGGCAGTCACCCAGCATGGAAAATGAGCTCAAATCCTGGAAAGTTATCAAACGGAACAGAAAATAGTCTTATAATGGGAAATGTCAGGCAACCCTAGCAAAAAGTGAAGCTTCCAGTCCCACCTGTAATCACCACCACTGCACTCTTAATAGGTTATCTACCATTATACACAGATGGTGAGAGAGATGGAGCAATCTTCTGCTGATGCTTGTGGTTATATATTTTGTTTAACAAAATGCTGAGGCAAATTAAGGGCACTCCTGGAGATTTCTCCTTTATCTCTTAAAGATCACCTCACCCATCAGAGGGTGAGACTCAGCAGCCATAACAAACAGTGTAGAGACTCTTAAGAGAGATAAGAACTCCTGGTTTATGTTAGAGTTTTATATTACCTATTATTCAGAAAGATGATGCTAACTTTTATGTTTAAAGTCTGTTTCACATTAATGTCTCTTACTGCAAACAACAAATAAAGTTTCTAAGAAATCTGTTTTGGACAAAACACAGAGGGAAAACAAAATCATCATATGCACAACCAGGGCATGTTGAGAGATCATTTTGGAATAAGTTTGGTATAAACAGAATTTTATTTCTGAAAAACAAATTTAATAAGACATTTTAGAAAAGCCCTTTAGTGTTTTAAAATATATTGTGTTGTGCTCTGAGTGCTTCAAGGAGGTGCTTGGGTTGAAATCCATACTTCACCACAGTTGATACTCAAATATTAAGCTAAATGACACCGCTTTTCATAGTAAAGCTTTATTTAATTCCCCATAAAATTTTCACAAAAAAATTCTTCTATAATCATTTTGGAAATGTTTTCTTCTTCCAATATCGAAGAACGTAATTTACACTAATTACCTGTAGAAGTTCTTTATTACCTCTAGCTTGGTTTTTTCCATTTAAACATGAAAATTTTCATTTACTCCTTAGACATTTAAAGGTGGCTTAATCTCTTGAAGACCAATTTACAAATATTTTTTTCTATTTTATGAGAACAGACAGCTAACAAAACAAATGCACGAAGATGCTCAAGGAAGAAAAGATCAGAGAAGCACATTTTCAACGTTGTTAAACCCTAACAAAGGTATAGCTTCCTTCTCAGTTAAATATCCAGAAGGGGAAAAAACAAAATCCAAATATTTTTTTCTAGACTGAGCAAGCAAACGGACACATCCCTCACCTCATCACCACTTTTCCTGGTCTTTCTGCATGCAAACCACTAACTACCACACTCAGAGAGAGAACAAAGAACCACAAACCTGAGCTGGGAAGGAGCTGCTTTGGAATTCAGCACTGTTCTTTCATCATCGCCAGCAAAATGAAGTTGGCTTGAGCAGAGGCAAGTAATCATACTCATTATGAAAAGAATTACATTCAGTCAGATATTAAAACATTACCCTTGCACAGTTTAAGACAGCAGCTTCTCCTGATAAACACCATAAAGCCTATGCTACTTCTTCCTGGAAATTTGAATAAATCCATATGATGAACTGAAAAATGCAATGAAAATTTAAGATGCTTGGTATTACTTCATTTATTAATACTTACAACTGGTCTTAGAACCGAGTAACTTTTATAGAGTAACCAACTCTCTGATTTCATACAGCTTGGGTAAGATCAGCCCCTTGTATCCACTGGAGTTAGCACAACATGTGACAGAATGCCCTTATTCTTAACACTATTTACTCCATGGAGAAACATTTTAAATAAGTAGGGTAAGATAAAAAAGTTCACAGTTCAGTTGCAGGAATATTCATACTTAAAACTAGCACCTTTCTAGTCCATGTACTGACCATTACTGGGTTTGGTTTTACAGTTTTCACTTAAATGGCAATGCTTTCTTTTTTTCTTCCCCAAGACACATCAAGACATCCAGGCAACTGCTACCTCGTCTCTCAGCAGACATCACAGAAACAAGATCTGGCTGGTACTTTGTGGTTCTACAGAAAACTATTTTACTTTTTTTTCAATAATACACTCAAGAAATTTTAAATACCTCTTCACAATCTCCATACTTCACCATCCAAACAGAACTGCAATGATTGTATCACCTAAAGACCAGGAAAGTCAAGTCTGAGGAGCAGTCACAACACTGTGTGCAGCGTACGGACATACTAACAGAGTTAATATCATAGCTCAAGGTAGCCATGGGTTAACACCTTTTGAAGAAGGCAGAACTGCACAAAAACAAAAGAGCTATTGGGCTTTTAACCTGGCAGTATTTGCTAAACCAAAATCCTCAGTTGGAGCCACAATAGCAGCAACCTAGATATGTTGAAGTTGTGGTAACTCTGAAAGACACAAGCAGAAAAACCAGATGCCTCCTCCCAGATCATCAGCTGTAGTCCCATATCCTTCAAGTAACATCTCAGATCTCTTCCTGACAAAAAAAAATTCTTCTGTGTCTGAAGGGAAACTCCATCCGTCTTAAAGTTTAATTATACACCTCCGAGGCATTTTCTGATCCTAAATGCGATGCCTTTTAGGCAACCCCAAGTGCTCACATACTAAATAGCCCTGTCAGCCCAGAACAGCGGTTAGCCTGAGCTATGAGGAAAAACATTCTGCAGAAATGCCTAGGCTCAGGTTAGAGAGCTGCAAAAGAGTCATCGACAGTGTAAGTGCAAAAAGGTGAGGGGAATTCTTAGGCTAATTAGTGAATGAGACTTTAATAGGCAAGAAGATATAAAGGAACCCATTCTCTGCTCTCCTGGGACACATGCAGAACAGCAATCAGCGTGACACCAGCAATCTTTGTACGACATTTCTTCTGATTATTATGCAGAATGAAAGGGGCAAAGGAAAGTCAGGCCCAAGTTTAAAAAAGTTCTCTGCAAAGATGCCCCTGTAATGCTATTTTAACAGTGGTTTAACAGAGAACTATGCACTCACTAAAGTCAATTTGTTGGGTTAGGCTTCACTAATTACACTTCCCATAGAGGACTGACAAAAAAAGTTGAATCCCTTCAGTGGAATATTAATCTACCTGTTACATTACCTCCTGGAAACCCTTTCCCAGCACCTTTTGTCAGTAATAGTTCAGGTTCCCAATGTTAGAAAGGTTTATATTTCATTAGTTATCTTTATTACAAAAACTTTCACTGACAAACTTTGTCTTTTGGGAACTGAGGTCATAACCATATGGAAGACTTTCTCTTCATTATTATGAAAGTGACATTTCTGGATAACTACACATACAGAAAACCAGAACAAAAGTAAATTGGTTTTACCTCAGAAGGAAGTTGAAAGCATAAGAGATCAGCATCATTCTTCCAGCCACAAGTCAATTTTATTTTAGTGTGTGATAAAACAAGCTATTTCTTCCCTGTGTTTTCGGTTTGGGACTCTTCACACACATTTAATATTGCAATGCAAAAAACACAATCCTTCCTTCAACAGTGAAGACAAGACTTTTCCTGGCCGCTTTAGAGAGATTTAAATAGGACAGTGCAAGGTGAAGAAAAGAGTTGTGCAAAATTTGCCGACTGCATTTTGACCTAATTCTCTGAATTCTTGATTTTGAAGGGACTACACCACTGCTTAAACTCCCAGAGGCACAAATATCAAACTTCAGAAAACAAACCTCATCAACTGTTAAACACTTCAGACTGCACAAGATTAAGAAGTGGGATTTTGATCCAAATCCTTCTTATGTTGAGGATCACTAATGCCAGCAGACGGTTTGCTCTCAGAATTAAGAAAGGTGAAATAACTAGCCAAATACAGTGCAGCAAAATCATTTTTAATTACTACTTCGGAAGAGCAGGCTTCCGATGCGCAGCCTTCCTTCTTACCCACCAGCTCAAAGGAACAGATTAGTTTGAAAAAGGAGGAAAAAGAAACATCTGATACTTTTTTTCTCACACATCTCATCAATGCCAAGACCTTTTCTACCCACACAAATATATTTTTTAATCAAAAGTACAACCAACTCAGTCATGAAGCTCAAAGCATGAGAAAGAACAAAGTCTGCATCAGAACAAAAAGAAAGGTTGGCGTCAGTCTCTTCTCCCAAGTAACAAGTGATGAGAGGAATCAGCCTCACATTGCACGAAGGGAGCTTTAGATTGGATATTAGAAAACATTTCTTCACCAAAAGGATCATCAGGCTGCCCAGGGAAGGGTTTGAGCAGCCATCCTTGGAGGTACTTAAAAGACGCGTAGATGTGGTGCTTAACAGCATCACTTAGTGGGGGACTTGGCAGTACTGAGTTAATGGCTAGACTCAGTTTTACAGGCCTTTTCCAATCTAAATAATTCTATAATTCCATAACCCCTCTCCCTGGATACCTGAGGAACTGAAAAGCATGTCCTCTCAGAGACAGTGCACACTAGGGCAACCGGAAAACATGACATGGCAAAATACATATTAAGAAAAATTATCTGCTAGATTTTTTTTAAATGGAGATTCCACCCATACATCACCAGGAATCTCTTCTCTGGTGAAGAACTGCCTGCTAAACTGGTTTTCAAACTAAAGAGTTGAGCCCACATCCCATTTATGTTAGATTTATGCTCCTTTTCTGTTGCCTATTCTTTAAATGCAGGAGCTCCTTATTGCTGACTTCACGGGGGAAGTCTCTTTGAAGGGCTCAATTTCTTTCCCAGGAGTCACACTGAATGTAAAGCAGAGCAGTGGCTACTCTAGCATCAACTGAGAAGAATCCAAGAACAAACACATTTCCCTTCATTTACTACACTTCCTCCTGTATTAAGTACCACAGTAACAAATTATCATATTTGGCTCTGTATTGGCCAAATTTGACAGTGACCCACCAGAAAGACAAAGGGTAAATTCGTTGGATGTACTCTGAGTGAAGAAATACATTCAAATAGAGAAAAGCGGACCTGTACAGGTGAGGGTTTCATGCAGAACCCACTGAAGTAGAGGGATAATGTCCTACAGACCCATTTGGCCCTGGGCTCCATCTCTAAATGGCTGCATAGAAAAAGGAGCACTTTGGTAATTATTTGAAGTTACATTTGAAGATGCCT
Source organism: Pezoporus wallicus (assembly GCF_028554395.1). Taxonomy (NCBI): domain Eukaryota; kingdom Metazoa; phylum Chordata; class Aves; order Psittaciformes; family Psittacidae; genus Pezoporus; species Pezoporus wallicus. The sequence continues at coordinate 216,843 of NW_026642757.1, read as the reverse complement.
CAGTGAGCACTTCCAACGCAAGTGCCTTATCACCTTCCCAGCATGCCTGCTGGGGGACCAACACAAAGCCAGCCATGGAAAAGGAAGCCTGAAGGGTTTCATAAGCACAGAAATCTTTTACAACTGAGGAATAAAATTGAATCAATGCTATTCTGAAGCCTCTTCTTTTAGCTCTGGCAACTTCAACTGTCACGTAAGATTTCAAATGATACTGCTCATGCTACGTGCTGTAGAGACGCAAGTGTGACCTTGAGCATGCAATATTTCTTTCACACACTGCTGATTGCATCAAACAAGCCAACCAACACTCCCCCTCCACACACTGCAGCCAGAGAACTCAAATCTGTACGGGATACTAACAAATAGCTCAATGCTATGGAAGGTGAATCCTATTTGGGTGCATGATAGAAAAACTGTTGTAAAGTAATTGCTGAATGTCAGCTTTAAACTCAAAAAGTGTAGTATAGATAAATAAAAACAATAAATCTAAAACAAATATAAAAAAAAAGTATTCTTACCAAATACAAACGAGTCTTCCAAGTGATTATAAACATAATTGGCGAGTTGTGAAGGCCATAAATTCTTCCCAGGGTTCTGGGACTATCATAATAAACCACAAAACATATGTGGGATATGATGTCACCTTTGCCATGAAATGTATTGATAGCCCAGTTCAATGTGTTCCCATATTTATGTTTTTATAATACATAGTTGCAACCACAAATTTTAATGGAAAAACAGTTTTATTTAGCAGAGAAATAGAGGTCTCTCTCCTAGCACTTATAAACTGCATACCTCAACTTTTGCATTATCCAGAAAGGATTGTCAATACAACAATACAATGCATAATGATACAAGGTCTTGTTGACAGCATATGAAACCCTTTATAGTTAGCCCTGGAGTACACAAATGAGAAAATGCCTAGGCCAGCATGGCTGAGGCCTCTGTTTATTCTTCTCTTCTGTCCTAAACTTCCCTCTGAGCCCTGCAGAGTGCAGAACCTATCCATACCCTTCCGGGCAGTCCTCTCTTCAGTTTGCTGCAACAGCACAGCATCTCCTATTTTGTAGGTATTTAGTACACTGTTATCAAAGCAAATTGCTTCTAGTTATTTATGTTTTAGGTGCTGCTGTAGCATAATTATTTTTTCATAGGTGAACCCCAGTAAACTTTTACCCAGTCTTCCCACTTCCCTTTCACCAGCATAGCAAATCTTACCTACTAATTAAAACCAGGGTATGCCAATTATCTTGCACTTTTTGTAATAAGATAGGTTTTTTTTTTTCTTGCTTCCTTATTACCTCATTAGGAGACTATAAAGTTGCATGACCTTCACCGTCATCAGCTCCACCTTCTGCAGTAGGAAAAACAGACTCCTTTTCCCACAGCCAGTCCACATACCATAAACATCAAATCCAGATCAGTAACAAGTCGCTGACAACTGACACCTTGCTGCTTCTGTTTTGTGCCTCTGTTTCTGGCTCTAGGCTCTATTGCAATAAAGAGCAGCAAAGATTCCGGTTTCCCTCCTCTTCTTTGTAACCTCAGAGCAGTTCATCCCCAATTCACAATTCCCAGCCTCTTGGTTCAAATTCTATCTAAGCATAGCTGATCTCAGTATTACAGTATGTTTGAGGAAATGAGGGAGTACAAGCTCTTTCTAAAGTTTCCAATTGCTGGGAAAGCAATGGAAATTTTTCTTTTCTCTGTACATAACTTGAGGGACAAGTATACTAGCTGACCCATAATATCAAAATGGTTTTGAACTCTCTAAGGCTAAGGCATTTATCAACTGTGGGGCTTTCATGCCCTTCAAAAATTAGCTCTTGCTATACACTGAGCATGATGCTTCTATACATAGCTGTTTTCCAAGAAGCACCCTTCCAATCTCAGACCTTGCTCCCAGGCAATGGGATACAGCCAAAGCCAGACTCATCTTCAAACCATAAGACAAGATTCACATGAACATCCAGATATGTCCCTGTGAGAACTTTATTTTTTTAAAAACAGCTAAATTCTGACATCTGATTCTACTATATACATTGTGACTGGATTTGCATGGCTTCACACATCCTGTGAACATCACACGACCAAGCATGTTGAATAAAATGAAATACATGTATTTCTTACTAGGTCTGTAGCAATGAATCCAATTACTCATACCAAAAATACATGTTCATGTGGCAAAAGGAAACAAGGGTGAATATTGCAGTTAGGATGTTGCACCCACAGATTACAAGATTTTTATAGCATCATAACTGCAAATTAGATTTTTTTTTTCTGCTGCTTCTGGTCAGCTAATTGGACGGGGTATCCATTATAACACTCTATTACGACTATATCATTTGTCTTAACAGTTTCAATGCCCTTGTCTAAAGCTCCATCACTGTATAGCAGCTGGTCCAGACAGAACTGTTCATTTAACAAAATGATCTCAGAAGCTACTAGCTTCTAGTCTGTAGTCTGAGTCCTTCACTGAGAGACCCAACACTGTTCTCAAACATTCTTTCTCAATATACTCATGGGGTGTTTTTTTTTCTTCCTCTCAGACCCGTTTGTCCCCAAATTTCGGACATTAATTTTTCCAAAATCATGACTTTTACACAGTGATTCTTATTGACAGACTTCCACTATGCCATAGCATAGAAAATTCCTGAAGAAGTTATCATGCCAGTAATAAACACATCTGTAAACAAAAGATGGTCCTAAATTACAACAGCAGGTCTGAATACTCTCTAGTTTTAGAGCCAAGCCCAAACGTGTCTGAATTTTACAAATGGTTCTTCTATTAATCAACATTCCCATCCTACATGTTGTTAAACCTTCTTACGTTCTCACCAGCTGACTACTGAAGTTTATGTATGATCAGTTAGCAAAGTTAAATGAAGGTGAATGATTATACCTCTAAAAAACAGGTGAGGTTCTGGAGGAAGTCTCGTCATCAACATGCCCTTCCCTGAATAAAAGCATCCTTCTACCACTGAGGTAGTGACTTGTCCCCAGAGATGCCACTCCTAAAAGAAATGTGAAGGAGAATTTGCAGGTAGCTGTGACAGTACAACCACATAACATTTCTCAAATTAATTTACCCTGCTCAGACTCCACAGCTGCAATGGGTTTTGTGCCTCTTTACTGGGCTAGATCATTGTAAACCCTTTAGCCTGAGAACCTAGCTTATGTTTCAAGACTTCTCAGCTTGTTTCTTAGCCTGCTAGGTGGAACTGTATGCACACAAGTACCCTTTGCTACAACATCGTTTGTTTACAAAGAGTGTAAACACAATCCTACACAGTAGATATCAATGACAGAGCTCCAAGGTGGATGAGCCTGGGGCATGAAGGCACAACTAAAGAGCAACCAGTTCCTTCTCACCACTCCTGCTCTGAGTTTGTAGTAAGTTCCAGAGAAACCCCTCATCTAGCATACATTATGGTGAGGTTTTCAAACCTCACTGCTACTAGAAAGCATACCCTTATTCCCCTGGTCTTTGAGGTGGCCCAATCAATTTCCCATCTGAAAGTGAAACCTTCCCCCTAGACTACCAGCTCTCAGCCATGCCAACTCACCTCTGGGCTGCACAGGCGCATAAAAGTGAAAAGCAGCAGGGGACAGGACCATTCACCCGTCTCTTTGTTTTTATCCCCTTTCTTTAACATAGCCATCAACCTGCATCCTCAGCATCTGATGAACCCCATGCTCCCTGGTCCATTTCCAATGGAGACCTTGCAGCTCCCTCCAGTGCTCACTGCACATAGGAATGTGTATTCCTTCCTTTGCTTCCTCTACTTTCCTGGAAGCAAAGGGGTTCAGGAGTCACATCACCTTCAGCAAAACCTACAACAGCCTGTTGATCAATGACCCTCTCAATGGCAGCCATTATCTCCTCTTCAAATAGCTTTATTATTTTATACACGCAATAGTGCTGCTGTTAAGCAGCTTGTGGTTCACTCTGGAGTGGACTGTCCTCTGGTGGTGGTTTCTGTGGCATGGTCTTGTATAAATAAAGATCATGGTCATCTTAGGGAACTCTTCTCAAGCTGTGGCAAATATTTTGCCATGGGACAGCCTTTAAAAACTGTTTGGGCAGCTAACACTGATTGTAACCCATCCTACCAAAATAGGGAAAGGCCTTGAACTGTTTCTCACTGTTTTATTCTCTCACCCAAAGCTGCATTTAATCAGTGTTATTTCCAGGATTTACTAAGATTTTGCTGCCTCAAGAGAGCTTACAACTCAGGAGAAAACTTGGCAACTTAGAAGAAAACATTCCGTGTATTATGTAAAGCTATTCTTAGCACACACATGTAATTTCTAAGAAGCATAAATCACTGTGTTTTAAAGTACATAAGAAAACTGGTAATCTAATAGTAAGTTTTTACCCTGCCAGTCTAAGGCACATAAGTTCATGTCAAACTGTGCACATTTCTCAGTAGGAATCTGATGTTCTCGGGTATCAAGGACAAGCGTAGAACTTGTGTGCAGAAATCACATAAACAGGGGCATGTTCAGATTGTCATGCCTAAGTACATTTGTTCTCTTGAACAAAGTGGTTATCATCACTGGGTCATCTCCAGTGAACAGCCACACGGATGTAGTGGTAGGACACACACAGGTTACAGAATGACAGTGCCCCTTCACAACCTCAGCTGCCAGAAAACAAAGCATACCCAGCTAGGCATTGCACACGAGGCTTTAAGAGGAGTACTGAAGAAAATAATCATGAAAGAACTACCAAGGCAAATGTTACCTTAAAAATTTAGTGCAGACTGACTTCCTCTTATGAACTCCTTCTTTACTGAATTTATGTATAGATAGCTAGACAACTTCCCTGTCGCAAGAGACTGACAGGCGAGAAGGCATCCATCTGAGCAGACTGCTCACCTATTCTTATTCTAAGAACCTAAAGCGCTCAGAACGATTTCATATACAAGGGCTATGAATATGAGCCTCTCACGGCTGACAAATGCCTCCTCCTTTGTGCTCTTGGTCCCATATTAACAGAATATTTTTATCTTGAGGGCAGACTCATTTACTGTCATGAAGTCCACGCAGCCTGTGGCAAATTGCACCATGTGTGTAGACCGCAAAAGCAAGGCATCATGCTTACGGGGCCAATTACATGAGATGAATGGAGCTTGAATGCCCAGACCAGAGCTGAAGACAGACAGGCTATCTGATTAAACAAACCATTAAGGATGAGCCATACTTTAAAATGCCCCCCACATGCACCTTTTTAACTTTTCACTTCAATTGCAATTTTTTTATCTGGAAGTTGGGGAAAGACCTAGGTAGCCACAGTAGATGTATATTATGGGGAGTATGCTGAAGGTGACAGTTATAAACACACTGTCTCCACAAAAACACTTCATTTACAAAACAGATTTGACAGCTCAGTTTGTTTGCAATGCAGAGCACTCCTCCCAAACCCTCACATGGCCCTGTGAGCCTTGATTACTTCTTTGATGCCAGCTCTTCCATAGAGACCTCTGAAATGGAAGTGATGAATGAGGTCCTGTCAGGCGCCATTCCCTGGGTGGCCTTGAATCCATACAGTTATCTGTTACGCTGCCAGCCCTGACAGTGATGAACACAATGCAGGCAGCTGACAACACCCCTATTCATTACCAAAAAAAAAAAAAAAGAAAGAAAATAATAAAAAAAAAAAAGATAGATGGAAAGAGGTTTGTTTGCCAGCCTTCAATGCTCCACTCATCTACATTTCCTTCAGAGGACTTGCTTGGGAAGGATATGATGAAGTCTGTTTATACAGTTATGTGGAGCAGGAGATCCAATGTCCCCCAGTTCCATCCACTAAGGCTGAGCAAACCACTCAGATTCTGGCATTTCTTTTTCTTTTATTCCTTTAATTATCTGCAGTTCACATTTATTGCAGACATGCATTCTGATGAGGCTGCACAATGGCCACAGAGCAGTCTGATGACACTTTCATGTATCACTGACACGGTGTTTCTGCTAACCAAAGAAGTATCTTGCAAACGGATGAAAGCAGAGAAGAACTGCAAGCCTAATCTGTTGCAATTAGGGCAGATTACAGAGCTGCCTTGTTTTCTCCATAATCTTAACTTGGGAGGAAAGGTTCCTACACGTGAATTGATCCCATGGGTATTCTCTCTCATTTTGCCTCCAGCAGCTTGCCCGAAGAACTCGGTGCCCTGCTTGCTGGCTTGTATCAGCCTGACCCATATGCGCTCACAAGTTTCTTCATTAATGGAAGCTGGCAAGGCGGTGTATATTGCCTTCTAGAGCCATCATGCTCTTCTGAAACTACAGACCAAGAGACACAAAATGTTCAGACCTACAACACACAGAGCTTTGTCATCTTTTACCCACATAGATGCTGCCTCACCTCACTCTTCCCTTGCATACTCCTCAAATTCAAATTCAGTCACACATGCCTGAATTTATAACTTAAAACAAAATGCACATCACAGCACTCACATTCCAGAGACACAAGAGTCTCACGTGTAAAACAGGCTAAAAAAAAAAAAGTTCTCTCTAAACCACTTATGAAAGACAGCTAGAAGTTGGGAGTTTTTTGCTTTTAAACCAAAAATTTTCTTCTGTGGCATCTTTTCATTTGCCACCACTAACACACATAAAACCCAAAACTTAGAATGTTTTATTTAAAAAAAGAACAACCTGGGTTATTTCCTGTCCTCATTATGACTCAGATCTGCCAGGCTCTCTCTCACATACTGTACCACAGAAAACTTATATTACACTGGAAAAGGAGGCACTGCAAAGTAATTCCAGAGCAAATATCATTTCAAACAAATGCTTTACTCTGATTTTGCTCAGAGCTCACAATTCTGATATGAAGTTTAAATTAAATTATTTTGCTTATTTTCCCAGAAGGGAGAACCTTCATAATGTTGGATTTACCCAACTGATACTAACCATTTAAATGAAGGCATTTACTTTTAATCAGGTACCTGAGCTCTGCCTATAGTCATGGGAAAGAAAAATCTCTAGAAGCAAATTGCATCTTAGAAGCCATTTTACCTTAGAAACCGGTCTTTAGATAGACCAATCCCTTCAGGTTCTTCTGTCGTCATCTACTATTGAGGGAGCGATATTATCTATTGTAGACTAGATGCCTAAGTTTTTTAATAGTGAGATGTCAAAGTAATGAGTAACATACTGCAGACACCTTTCCTTTCTTGTCTCGCATCTAGGTACTAAAACTATGAGCCAGCTAATAAAAACAATGCTTTATTTCAGGAAGCAACTGCTTCTTCATTTACAAAAGTTATGACAGTTCTTGAAAATTCTGTTTAAAAACAGAATATTTCCTGCATAGAAAGTAACTGCTCTGCTTCTCCTGTTGTTGCAGGACAGCCCTTCAGGCAAATGTTGTGGAAGAAATACAATACAGAAAGTACAGAGAAATTTTTGCAGAGACAATGCAAAAGATCGAGTGGCAAGATAATCTGTACACTGACAGTTTTAATTTTATTTCTTTTAATTATTTTTTTATTTAGTCCACCAACACATACTTCGGCTGTAATCATCTCACAGATAGAACACCCACAAAAAGCTAAGACTATAAATTAGTGGTTATTCATGTACATCTCAATACCTCCCTCTGCTGAGCTTACGCAAACCACTTGGTAAAACCTGATAACCTTGGTAAAACCTAATCTAATCTAATACAAAACTCAACTTTTATTCAGATAGACTGGTGCTTAAACATTTATGATAAAACAAGGTTTCATACATCCTGGAGACATACAGGTTCAGCCCTCCCTGCTGACACAACTGCTGCAACACCTCATAAGGAAGGGCTGTCTTCGTAGCAGGCAGCCCCCAAGCTGTACAAGCCTGGGACAGATTTGTCCTATGAATTATAGGATCCAATGTTGTGCCCACAGCAAGGACTCCATTTCCTGCACAGATTTAAAATCCTCTCTTATTTAAGGCATATGACAAGAAAGAAAGCAGAAATCCACAAGATCTGTGCTGCTAAGTACATAGTACAGAGGATGTTTGCCACAGGATTAACCTCTGGTAGACATTGCTCCGCTGAGGACACTAAGTAAGCCACATTTTACAGCAGTGGTAAATTTGGTGCTCAGACTATAAGAGAAAGGAGTGTATATAGGAGAAAGCCTGAGCCTTATCTTGAGTTGGAAGACACAGGACAAATGGCTTTGCCTGTTGATGAAATACTGTATGAGATCCACAGTACAATTTAGTGAGTCACATTAATCCAGTGTAATTCTGTTCTCTCAGCCTTAAAGATGCAATCAGTCAATTGATATTTATATTCGTATTACCTGGATGCATTACGGAAGAAAAAGAACACTATAAAAATAGTCATCCTTAAAACAACTAGGTCTTTAACTACCGAAGGAAGCATGCTGCTAGCTGTTGCCCAGTCAGCAATAAGCAAACAGCAGAAATGGAGGAACACAGGAGAAAACTAATACAGAGTTTTTTAAATGCCAGAACCATATATACATGTTAAGTGCTAGTAACCTCAGAAATCATACCCAGTCCTGACAATGGGCATCCTGAAAATGAGCAATGGTTCTCTGGAGGTCTCCTCATGGAGCCAAATGCATACATCTCAGTCTCTTCTGCCCAAATCCTAAACAAAAACCTATCATTTAGCAGATGCTGATGGATGTACAGGTGAGGAGACCTGCAATTGCATCAGAGATGCAAAATTACATGTCTCAGATTGGTGGCACAGAGAAGCGGAGAAAGACATTAAAGCCTTTGCCCTGCCCATAAGCCTATCCAACCCTCCTTTATAAATACACCTCCACTGGGTGGACATAGTGGTAAGCCTGGACCTGCACCACAATCTAGTACCACCATATAAGCACAGAAAACAGGACCAGAAAGGGCATCTGGTGCACTCCCTGCCCAGGGCAGCGAGCATAGTTCCTGTACTACTCTTGATAGAGTTAACCAGTCATTTACTGGCCTCCCATGGTTTATCACCAAAAATAACCTGCAAGATGTGGCAAGGAAACTTATTTCTTTTCTGTTCCAATATAAGCACAGCATAAGGCACTGCCATTCAAGAGTTCCAAGAAATTCCTACAGCTGTCTTCCCCAGCTTATCATTTTTGAGCAAGAAATCACACCTAATTGTTGGCATCTCAGATATTGCAAAAAAACCAAACATACACATCGCTAACTTTTTCCCTAAATGACTTTTTCATAACACAGCCTAGAGAATTATATTTAGCTAAAGGTACTAAAAGGTAGTGTGTAGCGCACGTGCATTAAGCACAGATTACCTTTTTTCTTTTTTGTAGGTAACTAAAATGAAGAACTTTGTATTAGGACACCCTTGTATTTGTCCCTCCTCTTCATCCTACATAATGCAGGAAATACATACTGTCAGCACCTTGAGACATTCTAGAAGGAACACAAATCAAGCCCCAGCATCTTTTCTCCCTTATCTCACTTCAGCAAAGGAAGTTAATGCCAGGCTTACTGTTTTCATGCTACAGGGGTTTCTCTTAGTCATGCAGTCATAGGGCTTGAAGGGACCACAGAGAATAACCAATTCCAGCCCCCTGCCCCAAGGAGGGCTCTGCTGTACCTGTGTTATTTTCCACAGATGTGTCTCAAAAACTCTTTCTGGAGGCCTCCAGCAGGGAAGAGTCCATGCCAGCCAAACGATATTTTCCAGTGGTTTACCATCACATCCTTCAGAGAAGCTTTCTGAATATTTTATCCAAATTTGCCCCATCACAATGTAAGCCTATTTTTGTCCTATCATTGGGTTTGATGAGCAAATAATTTTCTTCCTCTCTGCCAACTTGGAAGCTATCACACTATGTGCCCTCAGTCTTCTCTAGACCTAACTTCACAGCTTAGAGGTTGAACTTACTGCCCTTTGCTGAAAATAGCCACTCAAGTCTGACTAAACTGGACCCATTTCCATTGCCTTTCTATCCACTAGTGACAAATAAATTTCTTCATTTACAAGTTCTCTGTAAAGCACAGAGCTGATGGACAAAAATGAACTGTCAGTCTCACTACTGGAGCAAAAGAATCCATCAGTCCTGCTAGAACTCTTTTATTTGAGTTAATCAAAAGCATGGTAACATCTTAATCTCCAAAAGCCTGACTCAGAAGTTTCGAGAGCTTCCCAAAAATGATTCTGATCAATGGACCAGATTAATCAAAGAACAGAGGAAGATTCAAAGCTTGCCACTCAGTTACAAGGGTGATTCACTTCTAAGGGTACAAGGCCTTAAAATGGAAATAACCCAAGCAAAGGAGAGGAGAAAATCAAAGCTCTTGGAAAAGCTCTACAAGTGCAGAAGCAGGGTAAAGACAAGAGTTATTTTTACTCACTTCTAACTCCCATCCCATAAAAACTGAATGCAACACAAACAGTGGGAGAAGTGTTTAAGCAAAGACCCAGGCCTGTAGCACCTCCTGACAGAAATATACAGTAACTCAAATTACTGCAGCATCCTGCATTTACAAATTACTGCAGCATCTTCAAATTACTTACCAGCCTTCCCACCATCCCTTGGTGCAAGGGCAGGCAGTATCGCAGAGGCTCCTGTAAAGCACAGCCAGGCTGCCTGGGCTGCATTGGAGCTCCTTACACTTGAATTTATAAAGATTACACAGGGGGACTTAGGGCTTGTTTCATCAGCTAGGCAATGATCTGCCTTTGCTGTTGAGCTCGCCCGGCTTTCAAAGTTGAGTGTTCTTTAAGAAAACTTCTCAGAAGGGTTAAGATTTAGGGACTGAAAGGAAACTCTAAGCTGGTGTTCTGCTTTTTCTCTCCTCTCTCATTCCCTGGAACTCTCATGTCAGAGACTGTACGCGTCTCCATTTGCCTTCAATAGTCTTGCTCTACTGCTTCTGATTGTCACTTATGCACACAGAGGTCTCTCTCAGGCTAACTAGTGGGGTCCTGCTGGGAAAAATCTTTTACCTTAAAAGTGAAAAAAAAAAAAAAAAACAAAGAAAAGAAAACCAGTGTCAGAACAAAGCACTTGTTTAACTTGAAGCCCAAAGTGCCTTTCTTTGCTTATACTATATATGCTATTGTTAACTTTTATCAGAGGAACAGATATTTCAGGAATCACTTCAGAGTTACCACCACAATGATTGATGACCGGTCAAAAGAAACATCCAGAAAGCAATAAGCTGTAAAAAGGGGAATGCAGTGAGCCTGGTTCAGGATTGCCTAGCTGTGCCTTTCAAATTTCTTTCATCACATCTGTGACTGTAAGCACTGCAGGGTGAGAACAAGCAGGGACTTTGTGGAATATTTGGAGGTGCTGATAGGTAATCCTTACTGCCATCGGTACCAACCTGAGGATAAAAGATTTAAAGAAATGGAAACACAAGGACTTGGGGGGGGGGGGGTTGCAATAGAAAAAAAAAAAAAAGAGCCAGAACAGTGAGATTTATGTAAACCCATTGGGAGTGCACTGGAAAGCTCTTTGATGAAAAAGTGAGATTGCTTTGAAAGAGACTTTATTGAAGAAAAAAGCTAGTGTGTGTACAGGGAGAGAGGTTAGCTGGGTCACTTATCAGTCTGTCCTGTTTTTCCCCATTCTTTTCCTGAAACAGCGTACGTGCCATATGAGTCTCCACATCCCAAATCTTGCTCTGAAGTGAAACAGCACACAGAAGGCAAAACTTCTTGGAATTTGATTAACTTGTGCTGCTGTTAGTGTCAAAGCCCAAGGCAGTTTATGTATGAAAGGACTGGAGGGGGGGACGGGACGGGAGACCACAGCACAAGAGACTTGGCTTATATGGGAAGCATGTACACAGACATATACACAGACATAGCTCACAATAAAAGCTTATGATGTCAATAGGCTACTGGTACTTACAGAGCCAAAACTCAGCCCAATACCAGCTAAGTAGTTGCATGCTACCTATCCCTATATTCCTTTTATGATCTCAATACAGTTGGGGTTTTTTTCCAGGTTTGGGTATAGTAAGAACCTTTTTCATTCTGAACTAGAAGATACAGAATTAAGTTCTGACTAGAAACGTCTGCCAGTGAGCATGGCTGACCAGCTGCTATGTGCCAGAAGTTCCCATTACAGCCAGCAGATAGTCATAATCCAATCCCAGGGACCAGCATCTTGTGGAAGAAAGGGCACACTATGTAAATGTAAGCCTTCAGTGTTATCTTTGGTAAATTAGTCCCTTTTGGTTTTACAGGAAAAGAAAATATCAGGAAAAGAAAATATCCTCCAACATAGGCAGTTTAAGGCTTTAAGATCAAAGGCCAAAATACTAAAAGTTTTTAAAACTTTAAGAAGTGCAGAGAAACATGCCCCATTGGTTATGAAAGTAATAATGGAACTTTGATACTGTAAGCCATATGTGTCTGCATTTGTGTATTTAATACATATATCCGCCAAGACTTTGTCTTTTTTTATGCACATTTCATGCAGAAGCATGAAGAATTTAGTGTTTCTTATATTTCTCAATGCAGATCACTGTACTCTTCATGAGAGGCAGGTACACTTCTTTGCTCAAATTCTCTCCCCTTTATTCTAGTAATTGTTGGAGGTTTGTGCCAAAACCCACAATAATCTGTGGCATTGGCTTCCAGAAACTTTGAGACTCTTCTGCCACACGCATCAAGTTCCTGAGATAGCAAGCAAGCATCTGAAATTGAACACTGTAGAATCTAGAAAAATACCACTATCACGATCTACACCACTATCAAAATTTGAAGCTGTCTGGTACTTGAAGGTAATTCAATCCCTTCGTGGCACTACTGATCATTACTAAGCTTATACAAAAAGAATAACTTAAGTTCCCACACTCCCTACTCCACTGAATTTCTCACTAGATCTGCAGAGATTTTTTCCAACATAAATACACTGCAAAAGAGAGCATAGGTTGAAGCCATATCATTTTGGGATAAGCACAGGAACCTGTTTCTACAAACCAGTTATACTCAGAGACGCAGATACCACTGAGAAATCAAGCCAACAAAAAAGCAAGTGCAGTGACTGATCCTTATGACAAAGCAAGGAGTCTCAGCTTCCATAAGGATGGCTGCAGGGGAATGGACTTCACCCAGACTTAAGTGCTACTACTTTAATAGTTAGGTTGGTAGAGTGCATCATCAAAAAGCACAAATCCACTTGCATACAACACAGCATAAGATAATTTTTCCTTGTACAGCTGAGGACTGCTCATCGTCTTCATTATTCGGCCTGTATGCATGTGATTTTGCTTTTAAAAAGAAAGAAACCCTTCCTCACCAAGACTGGCAGAAAAGTGCTAATAGGAAGTTTGGTTTAGCTTCTTTCTATTTGACAATGTTTCTCTACTGTCAAATCAGGACACCTTCCCTCTGTTGCTTCCTATCAGTGTTTTCATCATGCTATGTCTAACAACTATAGTCCCATTTTACCAGCAGACTATACAGCACTAAGATGCAATCTCAGAAGGCTCTCCCTCACTGACAGATTTCTCATTAAATACAGAAAATTTACGTTTTCTTCTGCCTTTCTGCACTACTAAAACCAACTTGAGAAACTTCCTAGCAATTTCTCTGATACATCTACAACAATGTCAAACATGATGCAACACCACCTTAAAGTAAGTGCCAACCAGGAATGTAATCCTGGGACCACTGAATTCGTTATCAGACGTCTAGTCAGATCCTTTCACACCAGCTTTGATGGAATTGGACTTTTGTTGCTATTAGGAGAACAGGAAAGAAAAAAAAAAAAATAGTGCAAACTGCACTAGGGAAGGGACAGCCCTCTCCCTCTAACAGGTATAAAGCAACAACCTCTCCAGTATAAGAACCTGTGTCTAGCAATGATCCTACCCAGGAGAATGGCTGCAGAACAATCCAGCCCTCCCAATATTATGCAGAAAGACGCCAAAATTTGACCACAGATACTTATTTGTAAACTAAAAACTGTGCCTTAGAGAGACTCATTTTTGTTTCAAGTCACAGTTATCAAACAACACTCATTTTCACAAAGATACGTACGCCTAACTCACTGTGAAGAGGCAAGACTGATTAGCATTAGGATGAAACAGGTTGGCTCGAAATCCCAACCACCCTTTGGCGGTAGCCTCCAAGGACTTCAAGCAGGATTTGGAGTTGAGAGCAAGAGAAGCTTAAAAGGACACTCTGAAGACCCAGAACTGTATGTGCTCAAACAACAAACTTTGCTTAGAAATTCCTCCTGATCCTCAGAAAAATCTCTGTCATGCAAAACAAGAGCTCACAATGCCAAATGATCTGCCTGATGCTCACCGGTCCCTGGGTTTTCTAAAAGTTGCAGACATATCAAGATAAACAGTGTGGTAACTTGCAGTCACATCATGCATTTATGCTGCTCTAGTTTGAATGGTGTATTGTAAATACACTAAATTATACTCTGAGAATGTGTTTCTGAAAACACACATAAAAAGCAAGTAAATGGGATCAGAGGTTGCCCCTTAAAAAAAAAAATAGAAGAAAATATCTTTCTATAAACAAAGCAGTCGATTCTCAGTAGCATTACTGTGCATCCCTTTACACTCTCTGTACAGCTGTGCCCATACCTGCATTAGCTCAAGTCCTTTTTCCAGCTCCCTCTTGCCTTCTTCTCTGAGACTACCCATAAAAAGCAGAAGCCAACCCTCTTCACAGGACACGGGATCTGGAGAGTTTTCTGCACAGCCACACAATTCAAAGACAAACAATAGAAAGGGCAAATCGGTCTGAGAGACAATTTTAAAACCATTAGACACAGGTTTGCAGGTCACATTTACATTACCTTTAATACTTCCAAGACAAAGGAAAAATAAAGGTTCCAGATGTTCCGAGTGCCTACAGCTGTCTGGGTCTGTAACACATAACATTTGTGCTCACTCTCACTATGAGACCAGAGATGAGCTATCACATGTAAGTGCAGCCCGGTAACAAATGAATTAGCAACACATCTGCCTTTGAGAAGGCATTGTTCCTTATATTTCCAGCTTGCATTAATACATCTCTCTGTTCACATAATTCTTTCAGAGAGATATCATTAGCTTTTCAAGAGCCACAAAGTAGAAGCGCATGCCTTTGAACTTGGATCAGCTCAGCAATATAAGGCATTATCCAGTAATAATCCATTTTTTCTGAAGCCTCAAGGGATCCTACCAGTGCTATTACATGCCACTGCTCAGCAGAGAGCACCAGGCAATATTTACACCTTAACAAATCGTTGCATGCCCTTTTCATATTCTGCATAATTTTTTCACCGAGTCACATTCCTTTTAGAAATTGTACTTTTCCAGTTATAGATAGATTGCGATTACACCAGTCAGTACCACTGCAGTAATACCTACCAAGGAAAACATAAACATAGACTAGCAAAAGCACCTCACAAGAACTCCTGAAGCATGATTCCAAGTCAGGCCCTGGATTCACACCACTGGCTGCTTCCAGTGAATCCAGCAGCAGGCAGCTACAATTCCCTGCTTTCTGGTACAAACCACTAACATACCTTCACCATAAGGGGCTGATGGGTCATCCAAGCTCAGACAGGCAATGACTGAGCAGGCACAAACAAATTTAGGCCAGCTGGATGTGGTCCTTCAGGCTGCTATTACATTCATTGCAGAGGATAAGCCACTGGAAAAAAGCTCATGGTGTATCTCACAGCATGCAGATCGCCTTTAGCTGTGGGAGGCATTAACCTCTAGCCATTGAAGGCAATGGAGCTGTAACAATTTACAGAGCTCTGCCCACAGGCCAGGGGCTTCTTGCAGGGTTATGTCCCAGACCTTTTCCTTTTTCATTAAAGGCCCATTACTGCTTGGTAATGAAGAACAAGGGTGTGTTGTATTAACATAAAAACATTAAAGTAATAACATATATGCAGATAATAAGTGCTGATTTAAATTACAGTCACATATGCAGCAAATTATTTCTGTATATACTGATAAGCATACTTAAAAAATCCTTTAAAAAAAAGTGAAATAGATTAAGTTTTAAGACACATCAAATACAAAGTTTCTAGATACCTGCTTCAGCTATTCATTGCAAGATAAACAATATAAATAGATGCTTTGATTTTCTGAAGTAAAAAGTATTGATCTTGGAGCCTGATTTCTGCTGATGTAAGCGTGCAAGATTCTTGAGTAGTTTCACAGCCACCGATCAGGAAAAAGAGCATTAAGGTTAACAAGTGTTATGCTCTCTCATCCTAATATAAACTAAAAGTCAACAAGACAGACCCACATTCCTAGAAGGATTAGTTGTAAACAGGAGCTTCATTGCTAAAACAGATTTGACATCAGCTAAAGTACCTGCAGGATCTCTTTACTAGGCCAGAAAGATGCTAAGATATGAACTTGCACTCACTTTGTCAAAAGTCCTCTTTTCTGCTTCACAGCCTATCTGTTGATAAAATCCCTGTAACTTTTTGGTTCATTAAAAAAAAAAAAAAACAAACAACTAAGACACAGTTTCTATGTAAATTCAAAGCAGTGCAACTTTGTGCCCCCCCTATCAGAAAGTATCCCACTCTGAGGAACCTGAGGATAAAGCACACCACTGCAAAGATTTACACTAACACATTCCATGGAAATTACCATACTTTCCCTGGGAGCTACAAATCTCAGCTAAAAGGCAGCAATTTATAACAGGCATGTTTCCAACATGACCACATACAGAGAATCATGTTAAAATACATTCCAAGATAATGCTTTTTAATGATGTCAGGAATCTCTGTCTTTAGGCTTACCTATTTTCACTTTGCAATGAACTATGAGCACACAAGATCACATACTGCTTCTCAGAAGAAAATGGCTGCTAAATCTTGACCTGACCATTTATGGTTGTGACCACACCTGGAAGCTATTACCCAGACTGGGTTCCATCAACAATTTTTTTTTATCTTGTACTCCTTTTTTCTTTTCCTTCCTTATTTTTCTTTTTTGTTGTTGATTTTTTAACATCTATAGAAGGTTCTGAAAAAAAAAAGAAACTGTTGGTTTAAAGGACTAAACTGCATTACTAATGTGGAAGTGTAGCTTGAACAACCTACACAGCTGCAAATAAGAGTTCCTTGTATTCAAAGAATATTGTTAGGGGTTTTTTAGTAGGAAAGTATGAATTTTATAGTGGACTAAATTTCATTCTCATTTCCTTGTGGGATGTGCTTACTCTGGACTAGAAATTGGAATTCATCTGATCAGATTTAAACATCTCTATCTGACTTGATTGTCAAGGCTCCTTTAATAATCAATGAAAATAAAAGTGGCACTTCTAGGGCACAATTAACCTCATTCAGGCATCTGAAGGAAATAAGATGAAGAACATGTATTTCTCTTGGGAAAAGCAAGCTGACTAACTCAAATGTAAACAGTTGTCTTGTACATGCATAAAGCTAATAAAATTTTTTCCACCCAGATATGATCTGTGGTGTACAAAGCATTGCTTACAAACTGTAATAAAAAAGCCCACCATGTGGAACAGCTTTTCTGTGCCGTTTATCCACAACAGTTATTCAGGCCTATTTTAAATAGAAACAAGAGTCGTTGCTTTATGCATTATTCTCTCTACTCTGGGTAACTTGAAGTTCTTCTTATATTTTAGAAGGGGGAAGATGAATAACCCAAGGAGAATACAATAGGCATACAGTGTCCTAATAGCTGATCTCAGGAGCCTTGTTTCAAGAAAAACAGCATGTGGTTAGTGCCCTGTGGATGGCCATGCTCTGGCACTGGGTGGCTTCTGATACTCCTGAGTCTCAGTAGGCTCAGAACATCTCCCAGATTTCCAAGAATAAACCCAGAGGAAACCATTTTGGTGTGAGAATGTGAAATTATTAGCTCAGTGAAGTCACTGCCAGCCAGCAGCTGGAAAGTATTTCCAAAGGGAACACCGTAGAAGGCGAATCACAGATGTGCTGCTCTATCTGCTGCTCAGAAAAGCTTTCTGCACTTCGGCATTCCTTTTGTGCTGATAGAAACTACAGACCTAGACAAGTCTTTTACACTCTTTTTTATATGAATTTTATCTGGGAGGTTGAGAGAGGCTATATGCCAAACATTATGCAGCTGCAACGTAAAAACTTGATGTTTCAGACTCTAGCAAGAAGAATCCCAAGAACTGTGGGACTGACAATCAGAGGGAAGTGTGAGAAGTAGAATGCATGATAATAATTCGGGGAAAAGCATGATTTAGTAGAAAATGATGGTGCAGAGTTGGTATGGGCTTTAAAGAGAAATTGTGGAGCCAAGTACTGTTCATACTGCATTTGGTCATCCACAGTATCTTAAGGTTTTCCATCAAGACAATACCTCCAGAACACCTTAGGGAGATAAGAGAATAAACCAGTGAGTTTCCTGCATCATGACATCTGTGCTTTTTGGCAAATTAGTTTTTGAAGATATTTGACATAGATGCCACTTTTTTCTTCTACTCCTACAATTACGAACATATTCGGCATGTGGACTCTTTGCAGTACCTCGCAACAAGAAGTATAAACAGAGGTAGCAAAAATTGAAACACTTTCTTCACACCTTCTGAACAAGAACAGATGGGTTTTGACAGATACCCAAAAGGCTGTGCTACTTTGCACCCCAGAATTGAGCCCAAATCACATCTGCATTGCTTCCGTAACATGTTATCTACACATCAACATCATGTTCTTGCTATGGAGAAAGTTTTTGCTTTTTCCCCTGTAATGGTAACAGAACTTTCTTCCTAATTCATTTTGGAGACTTGAGTAGTACAGGAAGGGGATGCTGTTCTCTGTGGCTGGCTGTGAGACACACAGGGACTCTCCATATTATGCCATGAAGACAGGGGTCACTTGCATTACTTACAGTGTCTGTAGTTTACACTTTTCAATTAGGAGGTAATCAGCATGCTATTATGAGTAAAAATTGTTGGAATGACCTTTGGACTATTTTTTATCTGGCGAATCCCCAGGGGCAGCTTGACTGAAGGAATGACAGGAGAACGAGCTGAGCTAGACTCATGATAAATAAGAACAATTATCACACTTATTATCTAATAAATAATGTATCATGATTTGCCATTAATCCATCACAAAACACCTACTTCAAGTAAAAGCCTGCAGCCTGACTTCCTTTTATGCATCCCTGCTTAGTGTCAGGTATTTGTGCTAAAGGAACATAAAAGGAGTGTTTACTCAGAAGCAAAGAGCCGCCTCTGCATCCCTGATCATTTCAATCAGGGAGGATGAATTATGGCCCTCATAGAAGCAACAAATTGATTCTTCTGACTGACTGCTGCTTGTTTAAGTATCAGAAAGCCATCACAGGAAAAGGCTCTAAATGGTCTGACCCTCCAGCTCAGAAAAGACTTCAAAGCACTTCACACATTACAGAGATTATTCTCCTTTTTTCACGGGTAAGTGCACTAAGATACACGATAAGCAGGCCAGTTTTTTTCCAAATTCAGTGCCTGAATAGAAGAACCTGGACTCATCCTGCCCTGGGGTTTCTCCAGGGATTCCTGTGTTTGCTGCTTCCTGGCTCGTGGGTCCTCACCCCTGCCGCTGGAATGGATCAGGATATTATATGCACACTGACAAATATTAAGGAAATCAGCAATTGTATCCAATTTCCATAGGGTACATCAGCAGCTGCCCCAGTCAGCTGAGTTATAATTGCTGCAAGGATCAGGGGTGCTGGGCTATGAAAGATACCTCCGTTTCTGTCTAATTTTATTTGGTCCACATTTGTGAATGAAGCTCTTTGCTTTCTAGCATCCTAGATGGACCCCTACATAAAATATTCAGACTTCTGAATTAAGTATCACCATTCATATCTGACACCCAAC
Organism: Pezoporus wallicus; assembly: GCF_028554395.1. NCBI lineage: Eukaryota > Metazoa > Chordata > Aves > Psittaciformes > Psittacidae > Pezoporus > Pezoporus wallicus. Next base: position 197,054 of record NW_026642757.1, on the reverse strand, counting down.
CTTAGTGGCTTAACTAAAATCACAGAAGAAATCAGTACCAAAGCCAGCACAAAAGCAGATTGTACACTCCTGTCTCTGTTATGGTTAGCAGGCATACAGAGGTCCCTTTGCCTGAATGAACTCAGTGTCTGGAGATGAAGCCCAGAGTGAGAACTTACCAGCTAAATAACACTGTCCTCTAGTAGAAGAAAATACTGACTGCATATGAATTTACTAATCAGTCCTTCGCAAATGTTGAACCTATACATAATCTATTAAATACACTCTAAATGAAGAAAGGAAAGACAAAATCCTTTCCTGCTATAGGCTTTCACTAAAGTAATTCCAAGAAGCCAAGATGCATTCTAGCCACCAACATTCAGTGAAAAAACTGACTTCTTGAAAATTCACTACCTTTTTCCCAGGATATTGATTCAATGTAATTTTTAAAGCATGCATGTGGTTGTCTTTTTTTTTGGTTAATATTAATTTTTTTTTCCTTTCAATTTATTTCTGCTTTTATATCATGGAACCACAGAAGGGACCTTAAAGCTCATCCAGTTCCAACCCCCTGCCATGGGCAGAGACACCTTCCACTAGACCAGGTTGCTCAAAGCCCCATCCAGCCTGGCCTTGAACACTGCCAGGGATGAGGCAGCCACAGCTTCTCTGGGCAACCTGTGAAAGTGCCTCACCAGTCTCACAGTAAAGAACTTTTTCCTAGTATCTAATCTAAATCTACCTTCTTTCAGTTTAAAGCCACTGCCCCTTGTCCTATCCAGTTGATATTTAACAGCTGTGCATATTTACTCAAGCATTTAAAAAGTCTTGCAGACAGCTGTTTCTATTTTTTTCAGTATTTTCCTCATGCATTCTGTAGCATTTCTTTTCCATCTTCACATTTCCTCTTGTCTGCTCCAATCCTCCTGAAAATGTGCTTTACCATAAACAATGAAACCCTAAGTAAATCCCTAAGTGTTCACGCTAATGGAAAACAAATGAAAAAAAATAATAGTTTTCATGCAGTATCATTATTGAAGAGCAAAAATATTTTCCATTCCAAAACACAGAACTATCTGGCTGTTTCAACTACTGCGTTTGTAAATCTAACCCAGAACTCAGCAATATCTCTTTAAAAGCATACTTGAACATAGGTTTTCAGGAAATAAGCACTTTCGGGTAACTTGCACAAAATCAGAGGCAGAAGGGAATCAGAGAGAGAAGGGCAGTACTAAAGGAAAAGACAGCAGGGCACAGCAGGAAAGGACCAGAAAAAAAGGAGGTTACCCACAGAGGAAGAGTCTTAAGGGAAATTTCACCTTGAATTTTACTCTTCCATGACCTAGACACAAAAACTCCTCACAGCAGTGAAACTGCAAAGTGGGGCTTTCTGATTAATTAGGGATCCCCCATCCAAAAAAAAAAAGCCTCATTTTTATTTCTGAAAATGTAGTTCAAAAATATCTGATGCTTTACAATGACACTGTCACTTTTCCTGCGGGTTTCCAGCCATGTCTTCTCCACGATCCATGAGTTGAAGGCTTCATGGCAAAACACATAATCTTAGGACAAAAGTCAATGTTTAAGACCTTTTACTTCTTTGTGAAGCTGCTGGCTTCTTAGAAATCAAGTTGTGGGTTTTTTGAGGATTAGTTTGCTATTAAACATTTTTCACCAATAATCTGTCTCAGCTGGAGTTTTTACTTAATGAGCTGTATTATTCATTAATCAAGTTTCCTGAAGCTCCATTTTACTGAAAGAATGACATCTTTATACATTATTCTTGCTAACACTTTTATACACCAGTTGCAATTATACCAATGGGTAAACACATTTTGAGGGAGTGAGATTATCTTAGCAATATAACCAAGATTGGAAATACTTTTCCCCTTTAAGTACCAGTTTTCATGTCCACATTCATGCTTCTGCTTTTAGCACTACTAAAGTTTCAGATTATGGATTTTTCTGGGGCTATCATGTACCTAAATATGATATTTCTGGCTTTTACATTTGGGCAAAGCTTATTCAGCCACTCAAGGAAAATACTTCCATTATTCATTTTTTTTACAAATGTATCATCAATACTAAAGTCTGAAAATATAAATTCGGCAATAACTGGAAATTTCTGTGGAAAACCTTAATCTGGTTGTCCTTGAAATACATGCAACTTTCTGATATTCCTATTATTGCATTTAGCCTTTGTTTTCATCAGCCTCCTTCACATTTTGTACATCAGACCTTCCCATTTGCAGGGAAGGCTCTAGAGAGCACAGCTGTATGGTGGAGGCATTTAACTACCAAACCATGACCAAGGCATTAGGAAATAACCCTGCGGTGACAAATGAAGACAGCAGACCACTAAGATTGTTGGGGTAATTCTGGTTTCTAAAATTTCCTGGAATATTCCCAGAGCAAAACAGAAAATAAATACATTTGGGGTCCAACTGAGAGCACTCTCTCATCTTTGAGTAGAAAGAACAGGTAGAGGTGAGCCAATTTTGCCCATATATTGACTAATGGAGGAAGATAATCAGGAATTTGAAGGCAGTTAGCACGCCGTAGCAGATGAGCAGAGAAAGGCATTCCTCCCGTTGCTCCTTGCTTGTAGTACTATATTCCTCACATTAAAATCCAGCAGGGGAAAATACTGAAGCAGAATAAAGCAGGCATTGCTAAAAGGCAAAAGGGAGGTGGGGAAGAAGGCTTACTAACAAAACATGGTCTGGTAGAGCAATAAAGCCTGAGCAGCTCTTACTTGGGGCACTCTGTGTCTCCAGGGAAGTGCCGTGCATCAACTGTTGTTAATGGGGTTCAGCTGCAGTTGGGCACATGGGATCTGACAGTGCATAGCATCTCTCAAGACATTTCCAGCACCCAAATAGTCACACTGGGAAGTAAAGTAAAAGGGAGGGTGAAAACCTAATATCTTCAGTCTTACATGTATATGTACTGACACATACAAAAAGGAGCATGACAACATCACAAATTAAAGGCTAAAAATTATTTCCATAAAACAAGGAACTGATACTATGATTGAGAGGATAAAACAAACCAAACATATAAAAACAGAAAGCAGGTGTTAGAAGGATCCCAGTGTTTTTAAGGATCTGGTAGAAGGAATAGCTAGTGGCAACAACTTCCTAAAAATCTTTGAGAACAGCCTCAGTCTCAAAGGGCTGCAGTGAAGGAAATAAACTGCCCATCTCAAGGAAGGAAAACTCGACAACTGAAAATTAGAAACTCATGTTCCAGTCATTGACAGATGTGCAACTACAGCAAGTTTGAAGTATGCTGGGAGAAAACAGACCTACAGAAAACAAACCGTGACAGCAAAAACTGTGAGAAAACTTGGGTAGTGGGTGGTGGGTTGAAGTAATACTGCTCAAACACTGCTCCCTTGCCATCAGGATTATATCAGCTATATTATTAAAAGTATCCTCTCTCATTCATTAAGGTACAAAACATAACTGCAAAAATTTCTCCTTGTCTTTCTGCCGATACTCAGCAATCCATTGAACACAACAGGATTATTTAATTATTTCAATGTTGGACAGGCCACAACACTCCCAATTTTCTCTCTCCAAAATTAATGCTGCGGGAGAGCTGGCATGCAACGACCTGCTGAGCCAGCAGAGGGAGCAACGAAGGACGGGTCATTCTCTCGAATGCTCTGGCGATGATTTAGCTTCGCCAATACTAAATGACTGCAAAATATCTGAAAGGTCTGGGTTTGAGGCTTTGAAAGGAGATCTCCTGGCAAGAAGCCTGAGAGTTGGTGCCAGTTAAGAGCAGGAACTGGGAACATGCCAGGACGAGGAGGAGATGCAGATAGAGGTACACTGGTGCACTGGCAGCACCTCAGCTCTGGTTTTGTGCCATCCATATCAAGGGGAGTGTCACTTAGGGGAGCAGAAAGAGCTATCTTGGCAACACAGGAACAGGAAATGAACAAGGCATCTCACCCAGACCTTTGCAACCGACTGTGCAAGAGCACAGGCATGGACTAGGGTAACTACGGCTTCTCCAGCACCTGAGCAGTTCTGCTGAGCTGCTGGCACCAGGGTTTGACTTGCTGTCGCTAGCACAATCATACTCACAGGCTTAAGCTTATAGACAAGAAATTAAATCTGAAAGGATCCTTCTGCTGATGCTCATCTTCATCACCTTGCACATCATTAAATGTCACTCACTTGCACGGTGTAGCACCGCATTACTATATTTACCCAGGCATTAACAGCAGAGCTGGTGCAGAAGAGCAGAGCCCTGCTGTCCTTTCTGTCTGCCTAGAAAACTCCAGTATCCACACAGGCTGGGGAGCTGTAACCAGAAAGAGCAGCTGCCAGAAGCTGTGGTAGCCTCCAAGTAGATAGTCTCAGAACACAGTGACTGTAAGTGGGGTTTTGGATCTAGAGGTACTACATGGCATGGTTTAGTACTACATGGGTGGCATGGTTTAGTGTGAGGTGTCCCTGCTCATGGCAGGGGGGTTGGAACTAAATGATCTTAAGGTCCTTTCCAACCCTAACTATTCTATGATTCTATGATACAAGTGACAACTCTGCAGCCACTTGCTCTTTTAGCCTCACTGCTTTTTTCTTCTTTAGTGTCTTTTAATCTGCCTGCCAGCCAACTTGCTCTGCTTCTAGCACAACGCTTGAAACAGAAATGGCTCAGCTTTCCAAAAAGAAAAAAAAAAAAAATATGAAACTTGCAAACATTTAATAAATCTCTGTATTACTGTAACCAATACTTGAGGCCAAACAGAACAGATGTCAAGCGTGAGATGCAGTGTATTTGTGGAGCATTGTTTATAAAACCCAGTCGCTCTGAGTAGCTCCTCAAGAAGCAGGGCAGCTTCAGCTCTGCCCCTTGTGCCATCCACAGGACTGCTGGGCACCTAGGGCCACACGAGGAGTATGGCTGGCTCTGCCATGCCTTGTGACTCTGCACTGCAGGACTGCACTGAAGAAGGGGTTCCTCTGAGTATCATCTGTCATCCCTGGTGTCACTAGAGAATTAGGAAGATCAGCTCTGTCAGAGACCCCTCTGACATACTGGAAAAAGCTTCATGCACTCCATCAATCCTGCCAGAGACTTGTGTCAAACAGAAATTCAAAGGCTGAGAGCACACACAGGTTTAAGAAGAAGCCAGAAGCTTTTCCACCAGCTAGCAGGGTCCACACACTACACCGCCTCCCTGGAAGCTAAAGGTAAAGAGATAAGCATGGGGCTTAATGCAGCTGGGTGCACTCACACACACACACACACACACACACACACACACACACACACACAGAGGCACTCATTCTTGTTTCAGTGTAAATAATACCCATTCATCACAGAAAAACTAATCCCAGGAATGCAAAGACTGAACTGCTGCATTCTGCTTTGCAAAAGGAATACAGCTCTCAAAGAGCAGGAGGCACCAGAGGCCCTTTTCTTCACCTTGCACCTCGCCCATCTGGGCTAAGCAAAAAAGGTAGATAAGAGCCTGTGATTACAAACGCTTGCACCAGCACACTTATTTTCCATTCTTTGGCCTCAAGAGGTACATTTCAGGCCTGTTTGGTCCTGTACCAAAAGCAACGTTATAGTGCCCCAATTGCTACTTGCCATAGTAAAGTTTTTTACAGACAAACATAACTGTTACACCTGCACTATTACCAGCTTGCATCTGGCTTAGAAGTCAGGTCCAATCCTACTGTCACTGGAAACCTCAGAGTCAATACTCTATTCTCTCCTATTTTTAATAATGCCCTCATCACTCTAAGTATCTCCTGCCTTCCACAAGGAAGGCATATTAAATGATGCAACAAAGTCATCTCATTTTCATTCCAAAAAGAAACTGATGCATAGGATTTTAATTACAGTTTCATTGTCGGTTTGTTGGTTTTATTCTTTAAAATATACTGCTCTGTGCATGCCTGTTACTGAAAACAAGCTCTGCCTGCACAGGGCACCTGCAGGATCACACACTGTGGGAAACCTCTCGCATGATATTTGATGTACTGCACCACAAATATCTTGCTCCTGGTTTAGTACCTTTCTTTGCATTCACACCCATTGTTCTTTGTAGGTACTGTTGGGGTTTTTAGGAAATTAAGAACCAAAACAAAGACTGAAAACTATTAAAAAGAATTTAGAGGAGAAAATAATATTATTTTTTTTTTAGAATGTATGGCAATCCCAGAAAAGCAGCTGTAATTAAGAGAAGCTGAAGAAACAAAAGGGCTCATCTTGCAAAACAAGAAATCAGTGATGAGCTTCATAGAATCATAGAATAGTTCGGGTTGGAAAGGACTCAAGATCATCTAGTTCCAACCCCTCTGCCATGGGCAGGGACACCTCACACTAAACCATGTTCAAGATCAGACATTGAAAAGACTTCAGCCACAGTAGTCACATATCCTAAATTTATGTGCCAAAGTTTTCATAACCCCACTGCTGCAAAAAAATATAGTACCTCAGCTAGTGACAGCTGGTGAATGCAGACTCAATTCAGTGTAGCCATACCTGTTTACACAAACCCATAGCTTTGTCCCTAGATTCCTATGCTTGTACAATCTGTAATTCTTCATACAAATCAATAGGTTGTAGGGCTTATTTTCATTAGGATTATTTTTCACTCAAGAGTTCACATGATTAAGTGTACATGTTATATTCCAGAGAATATGCACAGCTATGTGGACAACCTCTATTATTCCCCTTGGTTTAAAAATCATTTTTGAGGACTTGGCTATATATTTGCAAGATCCTGTAATGTCAAGCATAAGAAAAGTTAAAAAAGTAATTTTATACCTATCAATTAAAAAAAAAAAAGTGAGAAAGTGCTCAAAACACTCACCATAAGCAATGATTAATCTGATCTTTTAACCAGCCACCTCTGTCTCACTAAGACACAGGGAAAATACAGCAGTACCTGCTACAACCTAATGCCAGGATTTGGCAGCCCTCCTAGCAAGCTGAATCAGTGGGTGCAGTTGGCAGATCTTGCCAAAAACGATCCAACTGAAAGCCCCCCTAGTTACAGCAGCACAGAGCTCTGCAAGTAAATTAGTCATCTCAGTGCTCCATATTGCTGCAGCGTGCCTGTTTCCAGCATCTAAGCTACCCAAGTGTGATGTGTTTATACTGCATGGAGTAACCTTGCCCTCAGACATGCCCTCGCACAGTTTCTCTTTGACTTCAACTTTGTAGTAAGGGATAGTAGTTTATTGCTGCCTCACACTACCTTCTGTGGCCAGTAAGGAAAGGAATCTTTCTCCTTACCCCAGTGTCCTCTCACATTTCCCACCCATCAGCTCTGGAGAAGAAAGGCACATATTTGAATCAACCCCCCATTGCGACTGATTCCTACCGCACCTATGTGGTCCAAGGCATAATGTCATCCTTTAAAGGTTATGCCCATCCTGTTCATATCTTTAAGGAAAAAAAAAAATACAACCAAACACTTTCATGTTTTTCTCCTGAGAGGGAAAATGACCTTTCATTGCAGAAAAACATCCTAGCTGCACCATTAATGCTGAGGGGTCAAGTCCTCACTGCTTTGATTGAAGAGCTGTGTGAAGAGCCAGCCTCCTCTCACTGCTGTAAAATTGGAATGGTGCATTTTGTGCTGCTTACACTAGTTGTTGCTGTCAGTTACACTTAATGCAAATAGCACAGATGCCAGCTATTGTGCATGGTAAGATTTCCTTTTATTTAATAGAAAGGCCCCTTTCTACCCAAAAGCCATGACATTTAATATTCCACATCAAGGAATGATGGACATGGTCTGGTACCAAGTGTTTCAATATTACATGTGTACCTACAGCTCTAGTAGGCATGTATGTTAGAGAAAATCTTTTAACAACATATGATATGCCATCATTATTAAATTGCCTCATCACCTTGTTTGTGACACTCAATTTAACTGATATAGTTCATTATTACTCAAATTGCTCTGTGCAGAGATGTTCCTCCTATTGCAGATACAAAAGATGTTTGGCCAATTAAGACATTTGAACAGACAAGTATCCTCAATCATCTTCATTCACATGCTTGCAGATCTTAATTTCTAAACTAAAACTCTGTCTATTTTGGGGGTGTGGGGGAATACTGTGTTTCTCTGTTTCTTGCCCTTCTGTGACAGAAAACACACACTTTGGAATAATGAGTAATACTTTTTACTGTGATAACTAGATGGAAAAAGATACCAATACTGTGTAGCTTTGGTTTAACATACTAAACTTTTGAACATTACCAGGAGTACACAGACTACTTTACAAACATTGATACCCAGGACATTAATGGAAGGTATTAATCATACAACCTATCTGCTTTTTGAAGACACATATCTGGGTATCACAGATAATACCTGAAGAAATCCAGGCACTTATGGAGTGTCTCAGGACTGTCATCTGCTTCCAGCTCAGTAACAGCACAGGTGAGTACTGGTCTGTACAGAGTAACACAAACAGAACACCACCTGTAAATTATATTTCATATGCATTTCTACTAGTTGCTGTATATACTCATGGCTCAAAAATTGCCAGGTTTATAACACCTCTTTGTTTAATATTCCTTTGCCCTACTGGTAATCTAACAGCATTAGTAGATACTTTCCTCCCTAAAATACAGAGTCCAGCATGTTACTACTTCCACAAGCAGTCAGGGAAGGGACTGTATGGTCTTTCATGCATTCACCGGGTTGTATTTGAAAGCCATTGTCCTCACAGTGGAATAAGTCTGACTTTTCCATGTCTTAGTAAGCTTAAACGTGCCTGCTTTCAGCAAGACTTGCCCCCTGTGATTTCTGTCCCCAGCAATTGCAGCAAAAAAGCACAGCCTTTGAAACCGATGGGAAACCAAGGTACAAACCCAATGCAAGATAAGGAATCAGCCTTGCAGAGAAATGTGGTGGGGATAAAAAATCGGCACAAATAACTTCATGCTATTCAACATTAATTACTTACAGGACGTTTTTCAGTTAAAGATGGTCAAACAAACAGCTAAGCTGGCATTTGAAATGCAAGAGGCAACTCATGTTGCTCAGGTCTAGTATTCGGATTTTTATAATTATAAGCAGGTCGTACTCAGTCCCTTATAGAGATGTGGCCTTTCATGCCTTGTTTCCAAGGCAAGCAAAGTGTGAGTACATTTGCCTGCAACACTGAGACAAGCCCTGCTGCCTTCCACCACCCAAACTCCCCAGCTCCCACTGCTACCTTACCTGCTCAAGAATGGCTGCAGCTACGAATAGTTTAGTGACAGGTCATTGTCTGATAACTGATTTCAACATAAAAACGCCTGGAAACATCTTCAGTGTACTCCAGCCTTGCACTTTCTTTGCCGGAAAGAGGCACCCCTCTGTGTCCTGCCAGAGGAGGAAGGCGAATCCAGGCTGCTCCTCCAGCCCTGCCATGAGGCCCCATCTTCTCAGAGGAAAATCTCACCTTTCCTTAACCCTGTTCTGTGCACCATCATGCAGCAGACAGGCTGGAAGCCCCCTTAGGCAAGCTCCAGCTTATCCCTGCTATTTAAGACCCAGCACCCCCACCTATCCTGGCTGCCTCCTGTCTTGAAAAACACACCACACCACCTGACACGCTCTCACGTGGAGGCTGCTGATGGGTAGTTAACCTGGACAATAATCAAGCCAGAAATGCATCAAGTAGTCACCACGTGAGTTTGGAAATCTGCGACCAAAGACAGAAGTGGTGCGTGAACCACAGAAATAAATGGTCTGCCCAGCTCATTACCTGATCAGCTATGGTAAGGGGGGGTCTTTTGGTGCCCTGTTAACATTATAATCAGTGCCACTAACATTCAGTCTCTTGTAGTGCATTGTTGCAAATGTTGATTTATGCCTAGAAAGTAATAGCTTCATTTCTTACCTCGTGGAGAAGCAGATGACTGAAAGCTTACTTCTGCAGAACGGAGATTATCAAAGGCTCAATCACTATTGGGTTTTGCATTTGCCATAACACATCCCATGACTCTGCTAGGATGCTTTGGGAGAAAACAAGGACATTCAGATCCTAATACAAAGCAGACAAAACAGGTCTTGGAAAGGAGAGGAGAAGGAAACTACTAAGCACACAGATCAGCCCTCTCTACTCGTCGCTACAGCATTGCTACCCAGTTCATCTCAAGCAAAAGGCAGTTCAAAGGCAGGAAATCAAAACCAAAATTAATTCAGAGAAACCCTCGTGTGCAGCCTGCTCCCTATGTTGCAGCATTCATATGACAGCAGCCTGTGGGGAGTGCAAAGAAAGCTGCAGATACAAATGGCCATTTTGGAGGGTCCCATCCTGTTCAAAAGGGGCCTTGGTAACTGCTGCTACTGCCAGCGCAGCTGGGGGAGGGGGCTGTGTGTGTGTGTGTCAAATTCAGCTCTGATTTCTTCCCACACACAGAAACAGCAAGGGTTTTCATTCAGGAACGGGGGAGAAGAGAGCTTCTACTCATCCTAATGAGTCTCACACTAACGCAACAAGTGAATATTCAGGGGGTTGCTTTTGCGACGGGTCACTCATGCTTACCAGACAGAGAAAAAATAATATATGCATTTTAGGCTACCAGTGGCAAAAGCTTTGTTGGGTTTTCTTCCAAGAAGATGCTTGACAGTCCAAACACTACTACAGTTGAACAATGCAATTCCCAAAGCCTTAAATAAAAGAAAGGTCTCGCTGGAAATAGCATGGGGAACTCTCACTCTCCAAGCATGTATTTTTTGTAGCAGAATCCCAGTCCCTCACCAGCATCCTTGCCAATAAGAAAAACCATGTGTTCTTACTTTGAAGCTACCCACACTCAGAATTTGGTGAAGGTGGAAGACTACCTAGGAATGAGCCCCACACAGCTCCTGCTCTCCCCACCAGGTCAAGGAGGGGTAGCTCATGCAGCACAAGCTCCTTTCCCATCAGGAGGTGAAGTGATAGTGTTTTAACCAGAATTACTCAGCAATAAGACAAAACTTTTCTCTTACCGGCCAGAACTCATCCCTCCTAAAGAAAGAATAAATAAGGTGGGAAAAAGGGAAATGGCAGCTGTGATAGACAGTCCTATCTGTACCCAAGTACAAACCACACAGGAACATCTCGGGGACAACTTTGCCTCACTTCCAGAAAAAAAAGACAGTAGAAGACAGCAAATTCAGAAAAGGGAGAGCAATTTTAATAGCAGGCATCCGCACTGGCAACTAGAATCCCAACTGTGATAAAGGAGACAACCTTTCCCTGGGAAATTTAAAGTCCAGGCTGTAGACATTTTCATCTGCCACTTTAAAAAAATACTTCTATACTGCATGTCAGTATTTTCTGCTCTGTCCCTGTCATGTACAATTGCAACACCAATGGAAAGAGCCCCTGCCTCTATATTGGATTAATACAAGTGACATTTCTCCTCAACTATTTTTATATAGCTACTGTCAGTCATATCAACTTTTAAATCTCATTTTAGTCAAGACAGCCATGAAAATGCTACTGGACTTCCCTGGAAAGATCTGCAAGTATTTTTATTTATTCTTATTTCCATGATGATTTGATGGTATTTTTTTTTTACAGTTTCTCTTTTCTGTAATCTGGCTGGCAATCCCATAAAGAGAGCAGAGAGCAATGAAGTAAACCCTAAAAAATACAAAAGGGGGAATAATATCTAAACATCTCAATTTAACAATCACTTTTCCTCTAAATGTCCTTCAAGCTTTAGATTTACCTTCTGGAGAGCCTGATCTATATTTAGTTCACAGGGTCAGGAGACCTTTCTTTGCCAGTTGCTAGATGGTCAACAGTTCAAAAGCTATTGACCAACTAGGAGAGCAGTAGTGCAAAACTGTTAAGTCTCATGACCCTGTCTCAGCCAAATGGATTGTTTTTGTGAAGCCCCAAGGATAATAAATTATATAGCCAAACAGACACATTAAAACACTGTGGCTGCAGAGAAGACCAGAAAGTGCTGTGGTGAAGATAGGCCACGTTTTAACGCTATAATGAGCATAGGTCAAATAGTGGCTTTTAATTTACTTGGAATGCAGTTGTTTGCATGTTAAGACCTCAGTTCTGCCACCAGGCAAGGGAAGCTAAATACATGACTCTGAAACCTCTCTACAGTTTAATCCTAGTGAACTCCCCTCACGCCATTTATCTCCCTTACAATTAATTTTGGGACAATGTCAAGCAAATAAACACAAAAACAAAACCAAAGCAAGTGCCTCTGCAGCTGTTCCGTGGCATTGCAAGACTCTTTCTAAGAGAAAGAACAAAAGGGAAGAGATATTAAGGTGTTAAAGTGACCCTCATTTTTTAGTGAATTGCCTATAAAGCTTACATAAAGCCACAAAAACAGAAGGAGAACCTGGTAATAGAGTGCACAATGCAGAGTATCTTACATCGTAAACCCAACACATGAGCACCGGTGCCCGAGCATTAGCTTGGATGTATTACCTAGGATGCATTAGCTCTTCAGAACCAGGACAGTTCTCCCTTCCTCCAATGTGGGTGAATGGGAAGGCAGCTGAGGAAAAGTTACAGGGTGTAGTGGCTTAGCAGAGAGGGTACAGGATGTGGTGTGGTGGCCTCAGGTGTCACTTTGCCAAAGAAATGCTGCAAAATGTAGTTTCCTAATCCTCACAGTAGCCTAATTAACTCTGAAGAGCTTTCCAGAAGAGACAGAAGAAGAAAAGGAAAATGCTTTAATGACCCATTAACCCACAGATGTGTGGGTTTATATTTTAACAGAGCTTTAAGCATGCAGACTGCAGCTGAGAAGCAGCTTTGTTATTGGCCCAGCCCAGCCTCTGCCAGAAGGGGTCAAGTTCATTTTCCAGACTTTGAAGCAGGCCCATTGAGAAGGTCTGAGATAGCATAAAAAAAAGAAATAAAAAAGAAATTAAAAGAGAAGAAAACCCTTCAAGATTCTGCTAAGAAAAAGCTATGACCCTTTTGCTTTCTCTGAAGTTACAAAACGTCCCTTAATGTTCTTCAGTCCTGCCTTCTACGCAGCTCAGGGTGGCTGTACCTGTGTCACCATTGTAGTGGGACACACCACCTAAAGCAGGCCACTACAGTTCAGTTTTTCAGTATTTCTTTCTGTGGACTGACAGCAGCTCCCTTCTATGAGCACAGTCCTACGGACCTTTTGAGTTTGCTGACACAAATTCATTCTGCATCTATAATGCCAGGCAGCTGCGAGTGATCCTAAAATCCACTTAGTTCACACATACAAAAAAAAAATGTGGATTATTAGCTTAAATATAGCTTTCCAGGTTAAGGCACATTAAATGCCAGGGTAAAGAGTTTTATATTGACAGTGACAGCAGGAGCTTAGTCCCTTGGGCTTGGTGTAGGAGTTTGGCAGCTCAAGACAGTCAGACAGATGTCTTCCCCTTCCCTGCCTTTAGTCATCCAAGTTTGTTATTCCAGACAGCTGTCTATTTTACCGGTATGACAAGGCTTGCATAAGCCAAGCAGCTTAGATATGTACTTCATCCCCTTTCTCCAGGACCAGTTTTGCTCTAACACATACAAAGACAGTCTGTTTTGTCAAATCAGGGAAAAAAATAAATCCTAGACATCAGGGAAAATACATACATGAATATCCTACAGAACCCATGCAGCTGAGAGCAAACACTACATCCCAAATTTGTCTTTTAGCACAGTGAAATGACAACCAGGAACTCTGAAGCTCAAAGGCAAATTTGGATTTCAGCTTCAACATGTGAACTTACTTCAGGTTGCTGAAGCAACTCAACAGAAAACGCGTTTCCTGCAGCTTTTCTGCATGCAGTTGACATGTCTTTTTGATAGGGTATGTTTTATTTCATTATTATGAACAGCACCAGGACTATCTGATACTTGTATAGAAGCTGTAACACAGGTGATTTCAATGGAGATGGAGCATATAAGCCATGGTAACAAGTCCAGAGCTGCCTGCTACTTTTATTGGCCCTACCCTACCTGTGCAGACACAAGCAGCAATGAATCTGTCATTGTTACTTACCATCCCCATCACCCCGATACCTCAACACCTCGTAATATTTAATGCACCTGCCCTCCACACTCTCCGAGGCTGTTTTGATGGGTTTATCCCAGAGGTGAGAACTCGAAGAAAGGGATGCACACAGGCATCTCTCTCTATCTCAAGTTCCCCATTTGTAAGCTGGAGACAAAATTGCTTCAGAAACCTATAGCAGATAGGGAATCAAACCCACTTCCCAGCCTAGCACACCAGCAAGGGTGTCCCCTGGCTCCCCATGCTCCACTCCCATAGCAAGAGTGGCAGATTCTGCCCCAGCCTGTGGCCAGGCATGAGCACCAAGCACTGAGCACCAAGCATTTCTGCAGCTAGGAGGCAGGAGGGACTCAGGTTTTGCAGCACATTTCACCACAGATCCATCCCCTGTGGTACCGTTATTAACTGTTAATTTCCTACAGCACACCTGATGCGGTGCAAGGGCGATGGCTGCTGAAAGCAAGCTGATTTCACAGAGCAAGTTGATGTGGTTTGTGTCCTTTATCATCTTCCTCTCTTGCTTCTTTGTCTTTTCAGTCAATCAGAATTCTTTAAAACTCCACATGAAAAGTAAATAACCAGCCTCAGTTCATTCCACCTCTTAACACACACTGTAAATAACATATTTCCAGTCATTCATATTCTGTGACTTGAACTTTATCCTGAAGGGGTTTATGTGAGTTAGCACTGGAAACATATCTCTAAGGCAGGCTGTGCTTAGTAGTTAATAGCTATGTGCAGCATACCTAGGCTGAGGAATCATTATACCCCCTGTGAGCAATTCAGTATGTATATATAATGATCTCATTACCAGGCAGCTATTCCAATTTTATCTAGGCTTTAATATTTCTTGAAGCAAAAAAGCATACAAAGGGGGTTCAAAATCCAACTCAATCAAACTCCATATTGATGGACAATTACTCAGCTGCAGGTCAGTATAAACAGAAAAAGGAAAAAGGATTATCCTCCACCTACACTAAGCTGTTTTACCTTGTTTCACTGTCTCAGCCTGTACCTAGGATTGGCACGAGCTGCTTCCCAAATGTGGTATCTAAGTGATCCAATGGAGTTTCCACCAGAGTTGTGCAAGTGCAGCACTGCTGCTTCAGAGCATGCTGTGCAAAGATTTTTACTTCAGTTTCTACCCACATAGTTCTCATCTTGTCTCTTGTGAGACCTCACCTGGAGTATTGTGTGCAGTTCTGGTGTCCTCAACATAAAAAGGACATGGAACTGTTGGAACAAGTCCAGAGAAGGGCCACGAGGATGATCAGGGCACTGGAGCACCTCCCGTATGAAGACAGGCTGAGGAAGTTGGGGCTGTTCAGCCTGGAGAAGAGAAGGCAGCGTGGAGACCTCATAGCAGCCTTCCAGTATCTGAAGGGGGCTATAGGGATGCTGGAGAGGGACTCTTCATTAGGGACTGTAGTGACAGGACAAGGGGTAACGGGTTAAAACTTAAACAGGGGAAGTTTAGATTGGATATAAGGAGGAAATTCTTTCCTGTTAGGGTGGTGAGGCACTGGAATGGGTTGCCCAGGGAGGCTGTGAATGCTCCATCCCTGGCAGTGTTCAAGGCCAGGTTGGACGAGGCCTTGGGTGATATTATTTAGCGTAAGGTGTCCCTGCCCACGGCAGGGGGGTTGGAACTTGATGATCTTTAGGTCCTTTCCAACCCTAAATATTCTATGATTCTATCTTCCTCCTCTTATGCCCTCAGAGTTTCACCCTGAGTCCTTGTCTGGATAAACTTAAACTCTCCTTGTTGCCCCCAAACCAGGCAACTGAGCTGAGCTGAGACAGAAGACATGCTGAAAATATTCAGAGAATGGAGAACACGTAATTCTCTCCTGTATCCAGAATTTCCTTTTCTACACACCAAGGTCCTGGTCTTTATTCAGCCCTTTGTTAAACTAATGGCATTATTCTGGATTTCTCTCAGATGCTTATCTTAAAAACACCTGATACTCCCCCTGCAGTCAGCCTCACCGGGGTCTTCACATTTGCAACCTACCACCTTAGACATGTCTCTCACCAGAGGTTAATGTGTTATTTGCATGCTCAACATGAAATTCCCACATGGAAGCAGGCCCCTTTTTTCCCTCACGTTATTATATTAATTATAAGAACTGGCTGACTCCCTGCAACATTTGCCACTATTTTGCCTTCCTCTTGCTCTCCTTGCTTGTTCTGGAGCTTGTGATGAAGATTACAACCAGAGCACCTCATGGTATAAAACAGATTCATTCTAATGCCACAAACCGTAATAAGAAGAAGGCAAGGAATTAATCCTGTCTCGTCATGACAATCTCGAGATTGGAATTGCAGTCTTCCTCAGACCCAGGCTCTGCAGCATCTATCATCCTCTCCTCAGCAACACCTATTGGGCAGCACAGAGAAAATGCTTGCACTGTGCTCCCAGCGCATATGACAGTAAAAATAAAATATAACTGGCTGCTGGTTACAAATCCCAAAATATTACTTTCTTACCTAAAATATTAAGCAAAACCCATTTATTTTAAGAACTATCTCAGAAAGAAAAGATGCCCTACTAACCAAAATTTGTTACTGTCCAATCCTGTCATATGAACTGTAGCTTCAGTTCACTAAGCTCCAGACATACACCCTTTTGCTGTAAGGAAAATCAGTAGATTTTCTTTCAAGTGGTTAATGACATATGTGAAGTGAGTTCACATGACTGTATTTTTCCTTGTCTAGCAGGTTCTTGGCTTGCTTATCTGCTTGAGAGGAGCTTCAATCAAGAAATGGTAAGAATCCCAAATAGATTTTAGTTTGCCTGATCTTCAGTTTCTAAGCTCTGCTGTGTCTTCAGCAATGGTTGTCTCCCATCTCCATAGCTGTACCCAAGGACAATGTGCAACTGTCTTAGCCATGGCAGAAAGGGCTCTGTCTTGTCTTCTCCCATGCCGACTGCCAGAAAGTGGGTGTCTACCAGAGACTGCCCATCCTCACGGTTACTGGTTGGGACCAGCCCTTATGAAAAGATTCAATACACTTTGATTTTGCTTTCCTTGGAAGTCCTGGTAAGCCTCCCTGCCAGACTGAGTTACAGTCTGAGCTGGGGGGGAAACACTCACCACAGGTAAATAATGAAAATGTTCACAGTTTATTTATATATCTGAAAAAAAAGAAAAGGAGGGGGGGAAAGGAGAGTAAATCAACTGGCCCTTATACAAAAACTGAGAAGAGTTAAGAAAGAAATGGTAAAATGGCAGCCAGGGAAAAACTACATTTAGAAATCATAACCTGGCAACTTCAGCAGTTCTAAATACATTCTTGTGCCCTTAGCTTAGAGAAACAGGCTCTCCTGTCACAGCCTCTCTGCTTACACTCAACTAACTGAGTAATCTCCCAAATTAAACGCATCATGCCCATCTCTATCATCTCATTATTTTCATTAGGATAGCTGGATCTTTCAGGCAGAGTGGAAAATCCTACATATATACAGAGAATCCCAGGGAAGATGATTACCAAATCCATTACCCCATTTTACCCAGATTTTGGAAAATATATGGTGCTTTTCTGAAGGGATGTGAGGAGCTGCTGTGACACAAGACTGCTCATCAGCCTCATACTGACAGCGGAAAAAGTATGGTAACACCAAAGAGGAGGTGCAGACCAAGGCTGTCGGAAAGGTATTCCTAACTCCTAAAGATAATCCCACGTATATTCATCATCCTAGTGGCTGATAATGTAGACTGGAACTAGACTGGAAGTGGTTAAAGTTTATGTGCCAGCACTGAGCAGGCCAGGCTTGCATTTTCGGCACCACTATACAGTTGTATCGTTGTACTGCTTTGGCTGTTTGTGTTTTATTATTTGTTCCTGTAACAATGGCTCAGTTATTTCCTTGGGAAATAAGACTGGTCTGTCAGACCCTATGACCAGACTTCTGCTCATTTCCATTAGGTGCTTGTGCACTACAAATACACAATAATCACAGCCTCCCCCTGATGACTGCTCTCCAGCATTACAGAGAAGGCGGCTGGCTGACCACCTACAAATCTTACAAACTGCACTTACATTTACAGTAAGCTCACATTCTGTAACAAGTAGCCATAAATACTCCTATCAGAGTATTTATTACAGCTGCAAAATCTTCTACACAAATTGGTAACAACTCAGCTGTCTGCTCTTGTATGTTGTTATCCATTAGTTTTCACTCCTAATGACTAAAGCCTTATATTGCATGTCGGATGATTGTGATACATCATGCGATGCATCAGGCAAAATACTAAATGCAACTTTCTGGCACCACCAGTAACATAAAAGGCGTCTAGTCTAATTTATTATAATAATCTGTTTTGTTCACTATAACCCACAATTAATTTTATTCACTTGCGCATTTTTGTCTATTAGGCATAGATTTATTTTTAGCTAAGTTCAAATGCTGGAAGAGTGAAATTAATTGTTCTCATCTTCCATTAGAGATACAGCAGTGCAGCCTGTATATTCCCATGCCTTGTATAGTTTACACCAGTGCAAAATATTGGTTTGATAGAAGCAAAGTGATTGCTACAGATATTGGCCATCATTAGATAAGAATGCTAATGAAGATGCAGTGGCACCACCTAGCAACTGGAGCATGTGTACACGGTTGCTGCAGGGCTTATCCTCCAGTTGCACAATGCATACCAAAACCTGCTCTGCACAATTTCATTAGAGAGGTTATGGCTGGAAGAATTAAATCTATGTTACACCTACCTGTACTGTAATCATACCTTTGCTTGCTGCATAAATATACCTTTCAAATGTGCCTATTTAAAGGCACATAAATATGATTTTGCAAGGCAATTAAGGTTTCCTTGTTCCCATCCTTGCTCAACTTAGAGATATTGTGCAGCCCTTGCCTTCTTTTGAGACAATATTTGAAACAACATCCACTTCTTGCTCTCAGAACAAGAAAGCATTGCTGAGGGCAAAGGCCTTTGCTTTACAGTGCATGAATTTATCTTTCTCTTATTTCCTAATCCTATTATCTATATCCGCTTTATCTGTTAAACCCAAACTCAGCTGTATCCTAGCTCCATTAAAACCATCCAGCAGTGTATCTTCAGCAATCAGAAGCTTACTTCCTAATGCTACTTTTTAGGTAATGCACTCTAAACTGCCTTTTATGTACTCTTTTCTTCAGATGCCTCTGCTACTGTTCAGGATCCCTTTATGATACAAGTACTCTTCTTTGAATCTGTCACTCGAAAGCACTTTCTGAGTGCCTGCATTCATTAACTGAGGGAAATAAGTTGTGCTTGCAACAGCGGAGCTTTCTTAAGTGAATCCTTATGCTTCTCTGAAAGAACAGACTTCTTAAAAAGGTAAGATCTGGTGCAGCAAATTATGCACTCTCCACTAACGATTTACTTAACATTAGTTAAGGCAGCAGCCTGGTGACCCTATTGAAAATGGGGTCAGGCTGTAAATAATACTCGTAATAACACTACCCATTAAAGTTGCAATTTGATTTTCCTCTGAGTATCAAACACGTGTTATTAGTCTATGCAGCAGCTTCGACCAATAAGAAAAGCATGTGTCACATGGCAAAACTAGCTCTAAGGCATCCAGCTGCCTCCACCAACATTCAATTTTGCTGTATTCCAGGAGCATTGCTCACACATTGATATTTGGACTCCTCAGCGTATGCATTCATGGGAGCAAACCACTGAACAAGACACTCTTCTTTTTCCCCTTTCTCACCCTTGTCTTTCCTAACTTCAGTCACACGTTTACAGAAGGTTTTATCTTACAGTCCTACGATTTATATAGGTTCTTCTAGCACTATATTCATGCCAGTTTCTTTGGGGTTGCTGTTCGTTTTGGTTTTTTTTCCCCAGGAAATACATGTCCAAGACCTGGGCAGCTTTAACTGGAATATTCAAAAACAATCTAAGTCAGTAGAAAACTTGTGGTCCTTCTGACTTGACTATTCATTGCACCCATTACAACATCAATATGTGACTTTATGGGGGTAGACAGTCAGTCTGTCTCAGGGTAGATTCTGTATCCTTAACTTAAGAAGAAAGCAGTCTTCTCATTATGTTTTGATAGCCCAAAGCCACAGGAAATAGAAAGCATTTCTGTGCTTTGTTAAAGTGAAAGGACAATCAACATCAGGAACATTAGTGGTGGCAGAACACAAAATTGCTCAGCAGTGTATGAAAAGAAAAACTAGTCATCTGAATTGAATTTTCAGCTGGGGCCTAAGAGGCCAAATTTAATCATCCACCTAAAATTATCACACAAGTCAATATTCCCTACTTCCCTTTGCAAGGGAAAGAAACTGATTCGCTATTTTTCAGTCAAGCAGGTGGCCTTGAGGCAGCTAACCAGCTGGCTGAGAGCTAAAAACCTCTGCCAAGACAAAAGCTAGTAGCATGATTGATTATCTTCCTATTGTACTGGAAGTGGACCCTCCTTGCCGGTCAGAGTACCAACCTCCTGCTCTGCTAGCACACAGCAAAACTCTTCTGAGAGCTGGTAGAGGTGGTCCCAAATGCCAGCCTGTGCCCTGCCTCTGCATTAGCTACCTCCTAGGTCAATTTACTGATGGGGCAGCAATAAAAATGCTTGAATTTTAAATTTCATATTAGAGATGCCAAAGATATACTAAAGATATCAACAGCACATTGCATCCCACAGCTTACCTGTGGTGGGTATGCCACAGTGACGTTTGGGTCTGTAAGAGCATTGAGGGGACATACTTGTCTAGGACTGAATAGCCTCCTGTCGTACTGCAGCACCACCAACCTTAGCACAGCTACAAAAATACTCTCAATGAAGATTTCAGCCATGCAAGCTAACCTCTACATTGCCATGGGCACATAGCTAGCAGCACCCAGGCTACTATTCACACTGCCCAGAGTCTGTCTACACTACCTTGCAGTCATGCTTTTGATTACTTCATTCCCTGCAGTGCCTGCTATGATCAATCATAGTTTTATGTGCTCCTGGGAGAAGTAAAATTCACGAGTCCCATCACACCTCCTTCTCCTCCTTAGCTCGCATCCTGACCTTCTTGCATAGAAAATAGCCTTCTGGCTAGTCTGCAGCCAGCCTGCCACCAACATGCAGTCACCTGATGCAAGGTTTTGCTGCGTAGCACGTCTGTGATCACACACACACAAGGAAGCTATTCAATGGCACAGAACAGTAGCCCCAAGCAAAGTCTGCAAGTTCCTATTCAAGTAATTAAATAGGAACAGAGCCTGCAAGCCTTGACCAACTTGACCTGCTGATTCTGTGGTGGTTATGGCAGTGTGGCATGCAGCCCTGGAGAAAGAGAGCCATACAATTAAGTGATGTTAACTCTGCTATTCAACTACCATTCCAGGGCTGCAGACTTTGAGGAAAGGTCAGGAGTCAGGTCTTGGAGTTCCTATGTCCAGCCCTAGCATGGAGAAGCTTTCTGACCATTTTATTCATGTCTCTGTTTTCATGTGTGCAAAATGGCTATGGCAAAAATATGACATAGATATTAAGAGAAGAAATCAAGTGTAAAATGAAGAACTCCAAGGTTGCAAGCTTCTTTCTCATTATCTCCCTGTCGTTCCCCTCTTGCCATCCAACGCTGCTTTTAATCTCCCTGTCTATGGAGCCCCATCACTGTTCCCATCCCTTTCCCTCTGTGGGCAGGAAGCACAGCACCATTTGTGTATGAGGATGTCATCAAATGTTTCTGGAGGCAGAATAGCTCTGCAGACTCCAGTGCAGTTGACATAGGCAAAGGGCATCCATAAATTACAGGAGCACTGTCTGGGCCTGAGGACAGGTGGATCTGAGATAAAACATACAGAAATAGCTGGCAAGTAGAAAGGAAAAGGAATTATCCTTTCTATAAGAGATTTTCCAGCTGCACTTTAGACGACATTTTAACTGGGAGGCACATGAAGGAAAAATGTTTAAAATACAGATTGCTTCAGCTGTGAGGGCCAGTGCAAACCTTTAGGGGAAAAAACACAGGGTTTGCTGCAGGTCTGTGTTACAAATGTGCAAGTCAGAAGGTTTACCTCACTGTGTCAATTAATAAAGACTGACTATTTTGTTTGGAGGAGAAGGGGGAGAGACCCGATCCAGCAGCTGTAGATGCACATCTGATTAGGTGTATAATTTCCACTCCAAGCTCAATCACGAGCCTGTTCATGAGCTAATCCATCTCCCACATCACTGCTTGCAGGACGGAGCTCTACAACAACATAAAAGCCAAAGAACGGACAGGAGATGAATTGCAAAAACAGCTTTCACAGAGCACAAAATGCCTCAGGTTGATAGCTGAGAATGCACTGCGGTCTCTGGAGACAAATTCTCTCATACCAGCTCTCTTACTGTGTCACAGAAACATTGTTTGCTTGGTTTTAGGTTTTAGATGAAGGCAAGAAAAGGAAATACTTCAGTGAAACTATGTGCCATTCATGGAAGGATTTTGCTGTAACTGCAATGTTATTTTTTTGTATTACAAGGGGAACCAGCAAAGTATGTTGGGAATATTGGAAATAACACAAAGGGAACCAAGCATTTACAGTATAAATAATTATGTTGTTTCTTGTGCATATCTCTGTGCCACAGCTGTATGCTTTAGCTTTGCCTGAGGACACACTACAAGCCCATACCTAGAGGTGCAAGACTTGATTCTACACAGCACTGGGAGTTGTCATCATTGGGATTACTGGGATGTCAAGCAAATGCCTCCAAACTTTGCAGAAGAGAGGACAGAAAATTGGACGGCTTGCAAGAGAAAGCCTCTAGTGGGTAGGAACTATGAAAGTAAGTCTACATCTGTCTGACCTTACACACTCAGTAGCTGCAATCTTTAAACCAGCTGAAATCTTCAAGTACCCTGTCTGCCCTTACCCTCTAGACGACAGACCCAAGCGTGGCTCCTGTATTAGGTGCACCTTCACGGTGAACCAGAGCTGCATACAGGCTCAGCTGAAAAACCTGAGGGACGGAGGAGGAGAAAAACAGTTTTTCAGCCTCCTGTATCCAATTCACTGCTGCAAAAGCAGCTCTGCCCCTCAACAGAAGAGGCAAAGCGGAAGCAGGGATTTTGTCTGATGATGCTGTCCCCAAATTACTGTTCGAGCAGCCTAGGTGTGAATTTGCAGGACAAGGCTCCCAGAGAAGAGTTTACCCACTGGAAGCAGGAAAAAAAATGCAACACAAAGCCAAGCCCCATTTCAAGATAACGTCAGTATTTTCCTTCTGTTCTGCATAACCAGAGACAAAACAGCACTGCAGATGCAATGAACTATTTCCTCCATCCTCATTTTGACAGGTTAGTACCACCTAGCCCCACTGAGAAAACCCAGCTCCATGCACAAGGATAGGTAGGTAGAAATATGTATATTGATGATAACATCATCATTCCTCAGTAGTTGCAAATGCATTTAGTAAATATAGTCAAATTCACTAAATTTCACTAAGCAGTAACTAGGGTGAGACTCCTAAGTGGGTTTAAAGGTAACTGTAAATGCTGAAAGGACTGAAAGGGTTGACAGGATTTCCCTCACTTCTGAGCAAGGCTACAGTAAATATTCGCCAAGAAAAAAAAAGAAATGCTAATATTCAAGGATTTGCATTTCATCAAAACAATTATTTTTTTAGCTTGAAAAAGAACATCCTGAGATCCCTTTCACTTGGATTCCTCCTATGAGCACAAATCCAATTAAATTTCAAATGGCAAAATACATTTCTAATCTATCTCGGATATTTGACTTCTAACAAAAATTAGGACGCCTGTGTGTTTGTGGTGAAACCTCAGATTTTCTATATTCATCAGCCTCCCTAGATACAAAAAACCCCAAACACCAGCAGTATAAAGTATTGTGAAAACTAAAACACAACCAAGCCAAAGGGAACCATGAAGGTTTTTCCTTGGCAGTCAGAGGGCTGTGAAGTGCTTTGTGTCCTCTATATGAACAGTTTACTGAATAAAAGCAGTGGAATTGCGTACCCAAGCATGACATCAGTGAAACAGGGATCAAGAGAGACTCACCAACATGCAAGAATGGTGCAAATCTTGGGCAACCCATAATGCTCTATGGCATATACCTTGGAGAGCACTAGCTCTGCCCATCTTGCTTTGGCTCACGTGAAGAGCACCCTGAAATATTACCAGCTGAACTTCCCATGATGTATCCCTTCCCAACCACCTTCTCCTACAAGGTCAAAGACCTGACAGCTGTCTTCTGAAAGGAACATTCCCACAGTCGTTGCTTCCCTCTCAATTCCAGTACACTGAAAGATTTCCAGTGTCTAAAAAGAAGGGAAATTATTTTCCAGAACTTCACAAATGGCTGGGAATAAAATGAGTGTCAAGCTCAAAAAAAAAAAAAAAAGAAAAAAAAACCTATTTGCGAAAGCTTTTGTCAATCATAAAGTCAGGTAGCAGGAAAGTAACGTAACACCATACCTACCAGCCTCCAAGCAGAGTGGGGTGTTTTCTACAGGGTGCAGTATCTCCAAAAAAGGAGTAAAACACGTGCTAGGAACAAAGGGGAAAGAAGGTGAAATCTAAAAGACTCCGAAGTCAACACATTACTTCAGGCTTATGTTCTTACATGAGGCTGCAGGAAAAGCTGAGCCAGCTCCAGGCTCCTGGGGAGCTCAGAGCCCAGGCTTCAATGCGAGATGACCCCCAGCAGCACTACCACCATCCCCATGCACCCAAACACATGGCTTGCTGTCCCTCAGGAGGGAGACGCTGCTCTGGCCCAGGGACCGATCCATGGTGACAAAAGAAACCTACAGAAACTCCTGCGGGGAAGTCTCCAAGGGGAATCTGCCATTGGGTAAATGTAACAAAAAGGGTGGCTTTGAGGGACCACTTTGCCCCTCCTTTAGAATCACAGAAAGGCCAAAAAGGGGCAGGACGGGAGAAGCAAAAAGAAAAGAGAATAGAAAGTTTAATTTCCCTCCCTTTCTATCTGTGAATATGACAGTACAAAGTCAAGGCCAAGGCTTCCAAGATTACCATTCTAAAAGCAAATTAAGTTATATCCATATCTTCAAGATACAGCATCATCTGGGAGCAACTGAGGGTATAACTTCACACTAGATTCTGAATATGTGCTGTTACAATACAGAAACCCTAATAAGATACACATAGAATTTCAAAACCAGATAATGAGAATCTCTCTGGGCCATAAGACAGTTCTTACCCCAGAGCTTATCATTAGCCAAAGTCAGCTTAAAAAATGGCATTGGATCTTGAGAAGACATTCAGGAAAGGTACATCAATAAAAGAAGATTGCTCACACATAAATCTCCCTTGAACCTTCTCTAAGTAATACTTAATCCTAAAGCGTCTGCATTTTGAGCAAGCCCTGGTAAATTCTTGGTTAAAAACGAATATGGAGGGCTCTCAGGCCATACATATCTCATCCACACAACACAGAAAAGAAACCACCATGGGTTACAGAAACCTGGAGAAACTCAGGATGCATACAAAACCTCAATGTAGGAAAAATCAACTGCTCCCACAACGCGGAGAAAATGAAATAAAATTAAAACTATCCCGGCCTCAACATTCCTACCTATACACTCCCGCCTTCAAAACATCCCCAAAAAACCTCCTAGCAATGCAGTTATACTTTCAGCACAGCTGAAATCAAGAGGTTTCCATTAATTCAGAGCGGTACAAGTAAGGAGGCAATTACAGGCTTCATGGTGAAAAAAAAACCAAACCCTTCAGGAAGTGAGTTTTTTAATACAGTTGGTTTAAAGCTGACCAAAAAGAAATAAGTGTGACTGGCAATACCAGGTGGGGTAAAATCTTAATACAGTTGAATTCACCATTCAATTTCCAGTGTGAAAAGCAATGGCCCTACTCCAGTCAAAGACAACACTTCTACCAAGTCAGTGCCATCAGGAAGATAACTTTGGCCTTGATCCATGGTCAAATGGTTGCCTTGCGCAGCTGCACGTGGGGTCACTTGCACCATCATGGCATGTCGTGCCTGAGCACGCCCATGAAGGTCAGAGACAACTGGGAAGCTCTTACCACAGCTTCTCAGAAGCTCACTTAATGCAGAACCTGAAGAGTCACAAAAGCAGCGTGTTAGAGGAGCAATAGTCAGTCCTGAAGCCTTCTGCAGACACTCAACTCTCGCTCAGTGCTAAAAGACAGCAGGCCAGTACGTCCTAGAATACTTCCCAAGCCCCCAGTGCAGGGGAGAGCAACACTCCCACATCACAAATCCATCTTCCCCAATAACCACCTATCTTCTCTCCTTACCTAAACTCTACAAGAAAAGCGTTGCTGGCTTGCATTGGACTAGAGCATAGCCACCAACAAACCCCACAATGCCAGCCACTTGCCATTTCTCAGCTGATTAAAAGCAAAAGGTGCAAGGAACACCATGAAACTGCTCTTGTGACATCCTCACCTTTGGAGATCCAAGGCAGCACATGCTGATAACAAGGAATGTTCTTGGGTGGCTGTGCAAGTCAAGGCTTTTCTAGCTTTCTGTCCTCCTGTTTGTCCATTAATATAATTCAAAGTTACTGCCTTTGCATATATTCCCTTACCAACTTCATCAACAGCATCTCACAGTACCAGCTTAAAGAATCCAAAATAGCCTCCTGCACTGCAGCTCCCAAATCCCAAATTATAACCAACACTCACAGAAAGGCTGTTTTAAAGCAAATCATATATAACATTGTCTTTAGCACCATTTCCCTGTAAGATGAAAGGGGGAAATCTCGCTAATGGCTTTTCCCTATTTCTCATTACTGTTGCTGAGAAAAGTGTGTTAAAAGTAATACTAGTGATAAGAACAGGCTGAAGGGTGTGTGTGTGGCAGGTGTAAGTCTACTTTTCTTCACCTTCATGAAGATCAGTAGTTCTTTCCGTATCACATTATTATCAAGGGAGCATATAATGTCACCATGTGGCAGAAAAAAATTCCTAATTCTCTTCCCACCTGTTTTTACATCCAAATTCCTGCCTGATAGCTGTTGATGATGACAAAACAAGGCAGAATCAAGTTTCAGTTTCCTCCTTAGCAATTTTCCCATAACAATGCAGATCTCTGCAAAATGCTTTCCTGCATCTGGACACTGTCTCAGCGGGTCAGGATGAATACATTTTTGAGAAGGGTAGTGCTCATTTTCAGGCAAGGAATAACCCTCTATAGCAGCACTGCTCAACATCTTTGTCAGCAACTTGGACAGTGAGGTCCCACCTGGAGAACTGCATTCAGCTCTGGGCCCCCAAACATAAGAAGGATGCAGACTTGTTGGAGGGAGTCCAGAGGAAGGCCCTTAAACTGACAGAGGGGAGATTTAGATTAGACGTGAGGAAAAAGTTCTTCCCTGTGAGGGTGGTGAGACACTGTCACAGGTTGCCCAGAGAAGCTGTGGCTGCCACATCCCTGGCAGTGTTCAAGGCCAGGTTGGATGGGGCTTGGAGCAACCTGGTCTAGTGGAAGGTGTCCCTGCCCATGGCAGGGGGCTGGAACTGGGTGAGCTTTAAGGTCCCTTCCAAACCAAACATTTCTATGGTTCTGTGATATCCAGTCTGCCAAAACTGTGGCTTGGCCAATTTCCCTGCCTCATGCTAGCAACCATCACATAGATGTCTCGATCAGTGCACATTAAAGGCTTAGCTTGTCCATTTCTTTCAAAGAAAATTGAACAGTGGGAATATGCTAGATGTGAAAAGAAAAAGAAAAGGGAAAAGAAAAAGGCCTTCTCTATTGAAAATGAAACTTTGTAACTCAGGGAACAATACAACATGTACTCTGTAGGATGCATTATGAACCCCTTATTGCATGCGGGATTTATGATCAAGGTCTCCTACAAGGATCCCTAAGCGACAAACAATTTGAGTTAAAAAAAATCCTCCAGCAATGCCTTTTGCAAAAGCCTTTACTGCCATCTAATGTCATTTTTCGGGAAAGCCAGCACAGCTCTGGGTAGGAGCAAGGCTTTGGAAAGTGCCACAGCCTCATCAGGCATTCACAGCACCTTTCGAGCTCACTGCCCCAGTGTCCTTCAGGAGAGCCGGGGACACTACTCAAACCACAGCTGCTGCAAGGTGATTAACTACCTTCATACTTGCTCTTTAATACACTCTATGCATTAATCCTGGCTTTGCAACGGTTCACAAAAAAGCACAACCCACAGATTTATACCTGAAATGGTTTCTCCTGAGAACAAACCCCTGTAAGCAGCAGAGAGCTGTGCCTCTTGCTAAACTCACAGGAGGCTTACCTGAGCACTGGAAATGCTGGCATGGAGCAGTACCTCCTAAGTGGGATGGGGCACCCACCCCTGTAGGCACAAGAAGCAAAGGACCAGCTCTGACGAAGCATCTAGCAAATGATGGAGAATAAAAATATTGCCATGAAGATGGACCGAGCTAAGAAGAAACACAGGTCAGGACCATCTCCCACAGGTGCTGCCCAAAGGCACAGAGCGGGATGAGAAGCAGGCTGCAGCCAGGGATGCTGCTCAGCCTGTGTTAGCTTGGTGGCTCATCCACCCAGGGAGGGAAGCCCTCAGAGCTAAACCCAGCTCTAGGCAATTACGTCCCCTTCAGTCCTGCCCGTCTGTCCCCACAACTCTGCAACAGGCTCCTGGTTTGGATTTTTCTGGATAATCAGTCTCTGCTTTTTGTTTAACCTCGCCTGGACTAAGGGTAATTGCAGAGTGGCTATCCTGAGAAACAGTTGTAACAGAAAGTCTTGAATCAAATATCTTTTAAATACATGTTTCCAAGGGGAAAAAAGCAGGGTAACAAGAAGTTTCTCCAGTAAGCTGCTTACAAGCTTAAAATGCAAATAGCTATAGAGAAGAGGTCTTATTAAAACCCATTAATTAACTAGGAAAGATCTGTGATGCTGGCAAGATGGTGGGGAGCACGGCTGAACCCAAGGGCCATGAATAAGCAAATAAATGCTTAAAGAAAAGAAAAAGAAGGTGTATAGAATGTGAAACTGTGCTGTGCTCACAACTGTTTTCTTTCCATTTTCAAGATCTGAAATGAATGACCTAACCAAACCCAGGAAAAAAATGAATGACATAACTGCCTCATTAGTATCATCTTGAAATGTCCAGGAAGCATTAAATACTTTTTCTCAGGTTAACATCCCATCAATTTGGAGATTCACAGATACAAGGCAGAAAAGTACACAGCCTAGAACAACATAGCCATATAAACTTCTCAACAGAAACAAGAAAGAAACAGATGAATTTAAACTATTCTACTTTGAAAATAAAAATCCCTAATGGATGGTAAGTACTTGCAAATCAGCTCTCAGCTTGTACTCATATCTAGGATAGATATGAGAACAATACTTTGTCCTTCCCTTGCCTGTCTGCTACTGTGGTCTCCATTAGTATGTAATTGAGATGTTTCTGTAAGATGCACATCCATAGCATCTCTTAAGGATCTCAAAGCATTTTTCAGACCTTCTGCTATGCAAGCAGGCACCTTGACCAGCACAGGAGAGAACCCAAATTTCCATTCACACTGCAGCTTTTTATGGTCATTTTCTCAGTCCAGAAGTTATCTGTGACCTATTTTATCACTGAATGTGCTGGCAAATTAAGAGAATTCCTCTTTTAGGGAAATTTCTCTTCATCAACTCAGCTTTCACAAAGAGTCCTGCAAGAAAAGCTGTATTGAAAAAAAAGAATCATGGATACTTCACTTTGTGCTTATCACTTCCAATTAAAATACTTTCAGGGCAATTTGTGTTCAGTAATGAGATGGATTCTTAAGGCATATCAGATGAAAGGTGCAGCAGCTCTTGTTAGGGTATCTTGTACTATTATAGAGACAACTACCAATAAGGCACCAAACACCCATATTTTTCAGGCCAAATTATTAGAAAATGAAGCCTACAGTTAAGCTGCACCAATAAAAGTTAATTTGTTTAAATTTCAAACCTACAGATTCTTCTGGGTGCTTCCCTTACTGATGGCCATAGGCAACTACAGAAATCCTCTAAAAATCAGAGCAAAGGTACACAAATACACGCTTAGGATAAGGAAGCATACGGAACCTTTATGATATGCCACATAGTATATCAAAAACTGAACCACACTGATAATACTGATGGTACTTTCTCAGGTTTCAAGAAAGAGTTGCCCTGATTTTTGGAGGGAGCAGGTCAGCCTAACAGAGAACCTGTTAACACCTATAACGATTCGGTCATTTCTGAATGCAAACACCTGCACACACAGACGCATGCATGCACACACACATACCCTGAACTCTCAGAGCAGGAGCCAAGACGAACACAAACAAGTGTGGATATAAACACTGCTCACGAACCTGCAGATGTGAAATCTGATGACAACATGGAATTGCCTTGAGTTGCCTCCTTGATAAATGTACTGGAAAGATTATCGTACCTTTCAAGGACAGTATGCTCTGTGATCAAGTGGCTGGATTTTCTCAAAACCTTTAATATACCATGCAGTAAAGGGATAATAAAATAATCTCTCTGCATTTTCAGTACCTAGCAGGAATTTGAGCTACACGCCAATACATCCTGAGTGATCCAAGACAAATGTGCTGTAATGACAGAAGCATTGCTGAGGCTCTCTAATACAAGCTCTCGTAAAAAAGCATTTCCAGTCTGAAAAGCAGAGAAAGAGAAGGAGTTTAAGATTCCTGATCCCAGTTCCTGCACTAGCTAATCTCAGGCTCCAGCCTGTGCTCTTTCTTCTTCAAAGACTGCAGTGTAACATTCAAAGACTGCAGTATAACATTTTCCTTCAGCTCTGCATATTCCTTATATTGTATCTATAGGAGAATGTGTCCATTTCATCATTCACCTAGTCCATTTGTTTATTCAAGTATTATTTTAGCATTCTTTTCCCTCTCACAGCATCAGCTATGAGGGCTGTTGTATAGCCTTTTGTATTCTTTTAACGTTAGAGGAGATTGCTATAGGTAGCCTTGAGCCAGATAACCTTGCTGTCATCATTTTTCCAGGGATGCTGGGATTACCTAGATCCTCTTAAACCCTCTTCACAGTGACCCAATGGACATCAATGGAGTATTTTCAACTGATGGATCCTTTCTTTAGAATAACCTACCTAGGCAGCAATGGCTGTATTCAGTCTGAGCAAAACTGCATTTTTATCAAGTCTTCCATTCAGTTACAGAGTTATAACATGTCTCTCAGCTGTATACAAATTCAAAATAAGTGGCCTTTAATGTACTTAACAGTGCTGCTTTAAAACGGCCTAGGAAAAGCTTTGCAGTGGAATTTGTTTCCTGAGCAGATAAGAGCAGGGAGAATAATTTCTGATTTATGGCTGGAGTACTGTATTAAGAGGTCTTCTCAGCTGTATCTGAGCAAATAAAAATATGCAGCTACTCATGACTTTTCTCCTCCAGGGAATCTCAGAGTCTTCCACGCTGGTTCCAGCCAAGGAACGTGTGAGGGATGTTATAAACAACCATTAACATAACTGCTGGTGCCAATATCATCAGTAATGCTGGCTGAGGAAGCCCACCTGACCATACCAGGGCTGGAGGACATGCACAGATTCCTGTCCACCCTCATTCCAGCTATGACTCAAAACATCCTCTGCCACTGGGCAGCCCAAGGATTGGTACCCACTGCCTTAATGGTGTCTTCCTCTTTATGTTTTCCATGGAATAACTCAGTGCTTACAGTATTCCTTCCCTTATTTGCAGCAGACAGCATCTGATGCCACGTATCATCATCTCACCTAGCTCCACATCCAAAATCCCAGGTCAAAGCTGATTTTATTTTAGTCCAAAGACAAATGTGTTTTTTTTTCCTGCTGAGTGCTATGCTTTGACAAGTATATCCTTATCCCAATTTACAGTGTAAATTGCAAGACTGTAAAAAAGGAAGCTTCATGAAAAGAAGCTTTCTTTCAAAAGTTGATGCATTAGCTTATGTGGAGAGCTGGAGAAAAAGGGAAAAAAAGGGGGGGACAGGGAAAAAAGGCGAAAAGGAAAAAAGGGGAAAGGGAAATGAGACGCACACAAGCACTCCCCAGACTGTCAAGCAGGATGCATGCTTCAGTAAGTAGTCATACAGCACTTTTCACCCTTCTAAGCAAGGATGCTTTTAAAGCCTTTCTATCTGTCAGTCCTTGCTAACTCACACACCCAAATGTGACACTGAACCTAGTATCTTTTGCTCCTCTGCTAAATGGGACTGGCCATAACTTCAGCAGCTGCATGCCTCCTGGTAACAGCCTACACATCATTTTCCCAGGTAAAAGGATTCTGCTACTAGAAAACACTATAAACAAATTTCCTAGAGAAAAAGACTTCTGTAGAGTTTCTCCACTCCAACTGCTTTCCTTGAAGCTGAGGCTTGCCATTCTTGCTGTTCCTTCAAAGCTCACTGTATTTTCATAAAGGACATCAGTGATTGCAAATCCTTTCATCAAAGAGGCATTGACTATTTAATTTTACAGTTGTGGCTCTTTTCCACAAGGAATACAGAAAATTCATTAGTAATCACACATCAGAGAGTGCATCCACCTACATATTCCTCTCCTTTGGCGACTGTATAATTACACAATCATATCTTATCAAAGAAACTTTTCCCTTTAACTTCTACACAATAATTGCCGGTGGCTTTGCTTGCCTTTATCATCCATGAAGAGAAGGAAACGCTAAAAAACACCTGTGTCGAGGGTTGCTCTGGTTTCCTTTAAACAGCAAAACACAGGGCATATGCAGAGAGAAGTGTTAATCTACTCCTGAAACCACGGAAAGTAAAACTCAACTAAACAATCTTCCAGTCAGCAAGTGACAACCATGCGCTAGGGGGGCGAGGAGGAGCAGGACCCCCAAGCTGTCGCTGTTCCGTCTCTCTCCATCGCTCCTTCTCTCGCTTTTTTTAATTCCATATTGGCATTTTGTTATTAGTCCCCACACAGTAAACAAAGGGTTGCAAATTCTGACAAAATGAACTGCTGAAAGGATTATTCATCCCTCCGCGAGACTGCTCTGTGAGCTGAGAGCTACATGCTCTGCATTCTGTGACTAAGATGCAGTCCCATGTGTTTTCCCAGTTCAATCAAGTGTGCGAAGAACTGTCACAATAGTCCTTGATGCCAAGAAAATAAAATTTAGGGTAGAATGGGAAACCTGAGTTGCATTTTAATGGCATTTCATTTGCACCTGTTTTCGCTACTCTTTGTTTATTTTAGTCTTTCTTAATCTTTATTGACAATTCATTAAAGCCTTATCATCCCTCACAACAGCAAAAGAAGAGGGAGTTGTTGCCGTACCTGTTTGGATAATTGTTACTGAAGTGTTGTCAAATTCTTAGAAGTGGCTATATATCTTTCATGTCAGGCCACTGGGACTGATACAAAAACATTTCCAGACTTCTGTAGGGTTTGGGTTTGTTTTTTTTCCCTCGCCTTCAGAAGAAGATGTAAAAAGAACAAATAAGTCAAAATGATAAATTATGACAGGAAAAAAAATCAACATTTGAATTGTTTGATAATAGAGAGCGGATGGGGTACGAGGGAAGATTAGAGCGGCATCAGGCAACAACAAAACTGAAAGTTATTTAAAAGTGAAACAAACCCTCTAGGATCTGCAATCCCACCATTGTTTCCCTTTGGAAAAGCAGTTTTCAGAAGCTCCAATTAACCTTAATTTAATTCCGCCTTAGCAATATCTAGAATTTTAATTGACTGGGAAGGTGATCATAAATCTCTGTTCAAAATACTTGGCCATTAGCAATTCCCAGAATGGCCCAAAGTGTTGTAGAGAAGGACTTGCCTACTCTGCAGGTAAGGCTGCCTCTAGACCATAAAAAAAAACATTCAGAAGGGAAAATCCCAGTCCTGCAAGCAGTCATATTCTCCAATGCTGATAGCTATGAATGAGAACCAGTGACTCCTGCGGCCAACATATTTGTGTACATACTGTCCACAACATCCTTAAAGATTGTTTATTCCATCTCTCACTTGCCTTCCTCTGCTTTTACGTGTGGGTCTAATGCTGGGTATTTGGCTTCCACTTCAAACATAATCACATCCTTGCTTCTCTGGTGCCAGCCTCCATTATTTACATGCTTGCCTCTCACATATTCTGCTTGCACAATTTTAGGTCAGGTTACTTTCAATCTGATTGATACTGAGGTGTTCTGAAGATCTGGTGCTTGCAAATAAAACTCTATGCTCATGGTCGCTGCACTCATGGTATTGAATTACAATGGCCTTCAAGTGCCTGATTCCTTTTTAAAACCTGCCCTTGATCACCTTGCATCACCCCAAACTTTTGGTCTTAGAGAGCTCTTACAAATGTCTTATACCCCAGCCGTCAAAGGATGCCTATGAGCCAACCTGAGCGGCTATAACATGTGGAAAGGAGCTGTATTGCCACTGCTAACAATACATTTCTTGAGCCTGCAATGACAGTCCAACCTCAGAAGGACAAAACGTATGACTGTACCCGCACCACAAACTTCTGATGCGACAGTGATTTGGTAAGGGTAGAAGGGTTTGACCCCTGATGGATGAGGCTACAGCCTGTGCAAGGACTTTCACATCTATGTCTCAGGTTTCCTAAACAAAATTATGCATTATTTTGTACCATGCAAGAGTGCTGCATGGAAAACACATCTAACACAATGTACGTGCTATACAGTCGAATTGCATATGCACAGTGGCCACTTGCAGATGCCTGGGAAGAGCAGGGGACCTCATCTGTTCCCCACATTAACCCACATAGAGCAAGAATTACGCTAGGTAAAAAAAACCACCTTGTGTATGTACCTTTATAGATATACCAGCACAACAGCATTTTTCCTGATAAGGAGTCAGAGGATCTCTGAGTCCACAGGGCTGTGTCCCACCACTACGAACTCAACATACGCAGAAGGTCCCACGAAAAGGGTGAATGCAACCCCTCTCCTTGCACCAAACCCAGGCTCTCCCAGCCCAGCACAGAGGCACAGCCAGAGCTCAGCCCAAGGCACAGCAGTTTTAAAGAGGGCTCTGAGTTCAGTCTCATCTGAAGACCTACCAAGTCGGAAGGTCTTCAGGTGCTTGCGACTATCAAAGCACTTCGTGGCACAACCACTACCCCTTCACAACACCCCTGGCTAGCAAGCCATTACTGATACCTCAATTTTGTAGACAAATGAGCTAATAGAGAGTGAGCCTGGGAAGAAAGATAGTAAACACACTCATATGTTTACACCTGCACATCAGGACCTGCCAGATACTTCCAATTCTTCATAAGGTCAGCAGGAGGTAGAAGTCCTCAGCACTTCTGAAAAGCCTAAGGTACTCAGCTGGAAGTGAAGCAGAGGCCTGAATGACCTCCTTAGTTCTACAGTAATCAGAAGGACAAGCAAAAGCTCCTGAGGTCTTTTTCTTCACTGCAGGATATAAATCCCATTTACTTAAACAGGAATTTATGTCATGCAGGAAAAAGATAGGGCCTTAGCTTCTAGTTCTGCACACAGGTGGCAGTTCCTTTGTCCTTCTCTTCCACGTCTTTTTCCTTTCTCAAAATAGAAGCAGCAAGAATAGTGACCCACTACTGTTTCTGTAGCCACAGATTGGATTTAGACAGGAATGGCTGATTAAAAGTTGTGAATTAGGGTGATTTTGCTGAGTCTGTAAAATAGCTAGTAGAGGACGCAGGGCAGCTGAGTGACAGCTGAAAAACACATTAGAATGAAGTAAAGCTTGCAAGCAGCTGTATTGAGCAAAGAGGCCAGTAAAGACTAAAAAAACAAGCTTGTGATCATGTTAAGAAGTTTTAATAAACCAAGAGACCTAGACACAAAGGAAAAACAGGGATCAGAACTGAAACCTGCTTCAGGATCAAAAGGCAGCAGCAAAGAGACAGAAGGGAGCCAAGTGACTCAAGTTCTCTCACCTACGTGAGAAGCTGTCGAGCCCCCCAGTCCGGACTCAGTTAGGACTCCAGGAGAAGTGGGAGAAAAATGCCAACAGCAAGAAGAAAGATAGATTACAAACCCAAGTATAAGACATTGTAAGGATGAGCCCAAGGCATCACGGTAACACACAGAAAGAGGCTTCATTTGGAAATGCCATCATCAGATATAAGTGCACAGGATTCAAAAGAGAACAGAGCTGTGCAACACAACTTGGATCTCTTATTACACAAAGAAAGGTTAGGGCAGGATCCACCACAAATGGTTTGTAATTTATCACCTGTCTTTGTAGGGGATGCTTCCCACACTGACTGTAATGGAAGTTTACATCAGACATCTAACTCAGTAAAGACAGCTCCAGAGAAAAGCTCACACATAACCACAGACCTAAATTAAAAACCGTTATGAAGGCAACAGTTCAGTTCAAAACCAAATGGACTGATAATGAAAATTAATAAATAATGCTTGTCTCATACAGTCTCTCTCATGATGGCACTGTCACAGTACCAGACAATGGAAGCAACAGCATTTATTCCAATG
Organism: Pezoporus wallicus; assembly: GCF_028554395.1. Taxonomy (NCBI): domain Eukaryota; kingdom Metazoa; phylum Chordata; class Aves; order Psittaciformes; family Psittacidae; genus Pezoporus; species Pezoporus wallicus. Next base: position 160,656 of record NW_026642757.1, on the reverse strand, counting down.
CATAAATGGGAAATTTGAGGCAAGGAGTGACTTGTCCTGTACTACCTCCCAGGTCAATAACCAAGCTGAAATCAGACCCAAGCAATTTCAGCCAGCAGCACATCAGCCAGGAGCCACATTGCCTCCCAGACACTAAGGGAGATGCTCTGAAGCAGATAATTAACCTTTCAAATCCACACTGAGCTTTAGTTTTCCCTTTCCAAAAAGCAGAGGGAAGACTCAAGATAGCTTTCAACTGTATGTCTATCTATTTCAAAAATAGTAATTGAGAGAGAAGAATTTGGCATGCTAAAGCAAGATCTTTATGTCAAGGCTGCATGTAATGGAGCCTCATATATTGTGGTTGGGAGCGAAGATTTAACAAGGTGGCTGTGCAAAACAGGGCACTACAGTTAAAGCTGAATGCTCTCTGGAAGTGATTAAATGAGTTACAGTCCATACCTAGAGGATGCTCCGAACTGACAGTTTGGAAAGTGACTTTAATGGCATCAGTAGAAGTGGAGGGTGACACTCATGACAGGTAGTTTGACATTACGTTGAGCACTTGGCTCCAGAGCACCTGCAATTTCCCTACAGATTGGTTTCATGGTGTTTTTCCACTTGTCTAAAGCCCAAATACCTTGCAAAGGACTCTGTCTTCTTTCCAGGACTTGTCAAGAGCAGGAGGAAAATGTGCCTTTGTCATTGGATGGTGCTTCAAGCTGACCCAGCTGCCTGGGTATCTGCCACTCCAGCCACCACCATCCCTCTTCACCCTCAGGGACCCACCAGGCAATTCAGCCACAGGCAAAGGCAGCAGACAATGAGCAGGCTGAGCACATTGCTGTGGCTTGCCCAAGGAGCAGGTAAGCACTCAGGGTGTCAAGTCCTCCCCAAGCTCAGCACCATGGCATCTGCACTGCCCAGTATGGGAGCTGCTGAGCTTGGAGGAGCCACAAGTCTCCTCCCATACTGAAGTGATGAGTTCTACTAGGAGCAACCTGAGGACCAAGAGGAAGTCTGCAGCAGACAGTACCCACACACAGCAGATACCCACCTGCCTGTATTTCTTCCCAACCCAGCAAAGCGGGAACTGAGCCTAAGGTCTGTCAGTTCCACAGCCGACCGGCACTGTCAGCCCACTGATCCCAGCCCCTGCTGGCTGTGAGCTCAGGTCCCTGTGGGAGCTCCCTCTTCAGAATAACTGATTCTGAGGCCTTTTGTCATGTTAGCTCAGCAACCCATTTCCAGAGCTGGGAAAGGGACAATGGGAAAAGCAGGCTGTTCCTGTGGCTGCCTCCTCCACCAGTACAGGGGCTCCACTGCAGTTGGTTAGGGTGCCCATGGTGGGGACTACGCATCACACAAGTGGTGGCAGGAGGGAGGGCAGCAGTAAAGCACTGCAGCCTGTGAGACTTAAGTGGCTCTTCTGAATTTAACACTCTTCAAAGGCAGCATAGGAAGGAAAAGCAATTTTCCAGTTGTGTTTCTTTGTGCTGCATAAAAGGGTGCCAAGATTGTTCCTGAGCCTCTTTCAAACCTGCTAATTTCTCCCCAGTGCTTCAGTGTATTTTTACCTACCCTGTTTTTCTTAGAAGGCTTTATGGAAAAGTGGCAGAGGGGAAGGACTGCTATTTCAGCTACTCCTACTGAAAACAGAGTGGTTGTTTCTAAGAACATGTAGCATGTATCAAGTGTTTTGTGTATTTTCTTCACCCCTTCCCTAACTCCCAGAGACAAGAACAGCTGTCTCTGCACACTCCAGCTGCTCCTTTAAGAGCAGAGACATTTCTGCTGCCTCCAGGGAAATATGGTGAAGAACAGACTTCATAGCCCTGGTATTTCTGATTTTACAAAGACAGAAGGACATTTGCAAGCTTTTCTTTATGTATCACAAGGGAACAGGAAGATTAAAAACATGGACCTGTTTTCTCCTCCTGTTGCTTTTAAGAGCCTCTCAGCCCTCAAGCCTATTCATGTGCAGGACAACCCTAGGTGCACATGGGCAGCCCAACCTACTGCATTAAAGGACATCTTGGAGGTACAGACCTGTTGGACAAGTGATCCAGGCAAATGACCTGACAGCAACAGCCCACGGGGTGTCTTGGGCTTTGGAGAAGCATGGGAGGGATGGACACAGGACCAAAAAAAAAAACCGGCCCCACTTTCCCCATGCCACAGCCCTGCTGGCACCCACAGTTCAGCCCTCCTTCTCCAGGCAGCATCACCTTGTGAAGCATCCAGACCCCAGCCAAGACAGCCTGCAAGTATGACTATATAACTGCATTTTCTACAATATCTTTCATAAAGCAGGTTGTTATTTTCCTGGCAACTCACTCATGAGCTACTGAGCAATGGGTAGGTTTTCCTCTTTGATGGTAACAGCCGTACATTTCTGACACAGGCATATTGATTGCATCTCTGTAGCACCCAAATTCAGTTCTTTTAATAGAGGTTTTATTGCTGTTTTCACCAACGTACCAAGAATGTCTCTTTTAAAAACATACCGAGCTTGTTTGCTATCATGGACGGTCTATTTCTCCAGCAGTATAACATCCACTCTGTCATCAGGGTTTGAGTTGAAATCAATCCAGAAATACAATGTTGGTTCAATAATGACCCACTTCAGCAGAATAAATCATTGCTTACCTCACTGCAAGCGTGGCTCACGCTGCACCCAGCCACCTATTTGGAACCCATTATTCCCTATAATCAACAGCACGGGTGTTGGGGGGCTGCTCTCTTCCCTTTCTACACGGGAATACACATGATCTCACCACTCACTTTTAAGCACCCATGGATACATGGTACTCAGCTACAAGGGTCACATAATGGAGGCAATGCGTCTTCAGTGAGGAAAAATGACAGTCAGAATAAGAAGACTAAACCAATTCATCACTTAATGCAAAGTGTTATTGTGCTGCAACGAGAGCATTGCACAGATTGATTACAAACAAGCTGACACCTCCCTATGGACTGTCTGCTATATTATTATAAATAAATACCCATTCATTTTGGAGTCCGTATCACTGCAGAGGATAGATTATACCTCAGGTACACAGTAAATATCCCACTGAGTACAATGTCCCTTCCTCACCAACAAATGAGTTTTGTCTCACATAATACAGTTTCATAAACAAGATAAGGGAACAGAGAAACACCAAGAGACAGAGAGATCTGAAAAAAGCTCAACTGATATTAAGGAGCTATTTCCATGAAGGACATGCTAAAAACTCAGTGACTTTCTGTGAGAGGGGAGTCAAGGGAGGGGGATGCAACCACGGAAGGCTCGTCCTTGCTCTTGAAAGGGAGCAAGCCCTGAACAGCTTCCCAAATTCTCCAGACATCACTGAAACAAAAGCAAACCCTTTTAGTTTCCAACATCTAGCAGTTCATGCTAACCAGGCTCTAATCAAGCATGCTGCAGCATTTGGAAACATAAGAGCAGCTTAAAAAGGCTGCATGCTGGAAAGTAAACAGCCTGGGAAAAACATGGCCTGTCTTTATCTCCTCCCCACCTCTGTCTGCTAAGCCACCATCTCCAGGGGCCACTGGAGCATCCCATGCCCAGAACAGCCCAGACACCTCCTGCTCCCAACAGCTACCGCTCAGGGGAGATGTGGAAGCTCAGGTACCCGGCTAAGGCTTGGCAAGCACAAGAATCATAGAACCAGCTAGGCTGGGAAAGACCTTTAAGATCATCAAGTCCAACCATTACCCCAGCACTGCCAAGTCCATCACTAAATCATATCCCTGGGGGCCTCATCTACACGTTTCTTTGGACACTTCCAGGAACAGTAACTCCACCACTTCCCTGGGCAGCTGTTCCAATGCCTGATCACCCTATCTGTGAAGAAATTGTTCCCAATATGCAATCTAAACCTCCCCAGCACAGCTTGAGGCCATTACCTCTTGTCCTATCACTTGTAACTTAGGAGAAGACTCAGGCAGAGGAAAAGCCCATCTCATGAGATGAGGTGGGACCAGCTCAGCCTAGTGGAGTGTGAGGTGAGAACTGGTTAAAGGAATGCTCCGCCATATATGCATTATTTACTGACCATTTTTCTTATTTAGCCTGGGGGTTTCAAGCATTCTGCATCCAGGAGGCAGCATTTTAAGCCGAGAGCAAAAGTACCACCATCAGCTCTGCTCTCAGTGCCTGTGCTTGAGTCAGAGCAAGGCTGCTCCTGCACTCCCATGTCTTCAGCAGTTCTCTGCTCACGTACTGCTACAAAAAGAAATACCTTCTTAATACTTTCTTTCCTCCTCTGTGCTACTCAGCCGGCTTCCAGTGGTTTGCAAGAACTGAGGCTTGTTTGAGCAATGCTCTTCCACCCTCACACAGATTGTGACAGCCCCTGGAAGGGGAAAAAAAAAAAAAAAACAAAAACAACAATAATGGCTTTTATCAGTCTTTCACACATCGGGGAAAGGGACACCCTTGCTGGGCTGTCCTTACACACACATGTAGGCTGGGGGAAACGTCACCTCCGTGATTCGCAAGGCAAGACTGGAGGTGTTGCATGCAAGTACGGTGATTGCACCCCTTCACCTTCCAGGTGACCTGGTGCCAAGGAGTTTGATGGGTATGGGCAACTCCTCTGAAAAAAATAAAAGCTTCCACTTCACGGGATTTATTCTGCCTTGAAGGGATCGGGAAGCTTGATGTTTGCTCACATTTTGGCTTCCAAAGCCCAGCTGAGCCTGTGGGTGGGCTTTAAGAAACGGATGAAAATCTACAGGAGGAGTGCTGGAGCAGGAGCACAGGGCTGGCAGGGTCTCTCAGCCCTGCTCAGCACAGAAAGCAGGCAGCCCTGCATGAGCACACAGCAAGGGCACACCAGCACTCGCTGGCTGATGCTGTTTGTCCCTCTGCACCGCTCCACTCTCCTCTAACTCACAGCCGGTTGCATGACATCTCCCAGCTCCTTCCAGAAGGCCTCAAGATGCTGGCAGCAGAGGCGGGGTTATACTGCCATTAGAAAGCTGCAAGAAATAAATAAAATATATTCACCACAAACGGTCAAGCTGTGGGCTCAGGGTTTCTGCCTCATTTTCCTTTTCAGTGACTGAATTGCCAGACAGGTCTACAGAAGCCAGCTCAGAAAAGATCCTCACCAAGATTCAGCATTTCACATTACCCCTGATGCTCATGCCTTTCATCCCTCCTTCTCCAAACTGAGTAAGAGAAAACCTTCGAGACCCTTTTGGTTTTGGACATGTCAAAAAGAGAAAAATCCTCAACCTTCCCACACCCTCTAGAAAACAAACAGGAATTGTCCCATTTCACAGATAAGGAGGCTGAAATAAACAGCCAACAGACTGAAGCCAGGCAGAGCTGAAGAAGTCACAGAAAAGCAAAGAAATAATCCGGATTTGCAGTTGCCAAAGTCTGTGCATTGCTGTCACATGCAGGGAGACCTCACACATACAGGAGAACAGCTCTGAATAGCAACAGTATTGTTTGCTAATGCCAGTAGCAGAACATAAAGTGGAAACAAAAGCAGCATTTTTTATTCCTCTTTCCATTATCTCTTTTTTATATTTTCCTTCACCTCACCAGCAGAGAAACACTTCCCTATGCAGGCACAGAAAAAGTGAAGATAATCAGGCAATTTTCCATCTCCAATCAAAACGGTAACTTTCCCTTTGATTATAAATTCCAAACAAAATTAATACTGTTCCATTTCCTTTGACTCTTTTACAAAAAGCAATTGCCATTTTTCAGTCGTGTCTCCTGGCTTTCTCCCTACACATTATTTTCCAGGCCTTTCTAAGCACATTTTGTAAAAGCAGTAACTGATATTCAAAGGATCAGAGAATGATTTGGGTTGGAAAGGACCTTAAGATCATCTAGTTCTAACCCCTCCCACGGGCAGGGACACCTCACACTAAACCATGTCATCCCAAGACTCCCACGGACTCCCAAGACTCCCTGGCCTTGAACACTGCCACGGATGGGCAGCCACAGCTTCTCTGGGCAACCTGTGCCAATGCCTTACTGCCCTCACAGTAAAGAGCTTCTTCCTTTATCTAACCTGAGCTTCCCTGTTTAAGTTTGAACCCATTACACCTTGTCCTATAGCTGCAGTCCCTAATGAAGAGTCCCTTTTCAGCATCCTTGTAGGTCCCCTTCAGATACTGGAAGGCTGCTATGAGGTCATCCAACACAGAGCTGCTCTTTCCATTTCTCTTTTGGTTTAACAGAACCCTACAGACCACAGTGAGATGATTTCAAGCCATCACCCTATTTCATATACCCTCAGTCTCTTTTTCCTCTGCAAGAGATCCCCACTATGAAAAGACAAGGCATAAAACCTGGTGCTGCCAGGCACCCTTCAGCTCCCCCTTCACGTGGGGAACATCCTTCCAGCCCACAGCCTGGGGCTCTGCTGTGCTCTTACCAAGATTAAACAGGAAGGAGAAGATGAGTTCAGAGGTTGCATGGCTCATTGCACTATTGCAGAAAGTGCTCCTGCAGCTCTTGTACACTAATGAAAGTGGAATAGGAAAATTTTGCTAAGTAGCTACTATGAGAACAGAGACAAATTGCAGTAAAACCACAATATGAGTAGTTTCTGTCCTTACATGCACCTCAAAAAGCCACAGAGTTTACATTAGATCAAGGATTTTGCCTGCATCCTGATAAACAATAAAACTACGAGAGCCACTGCACTTTATCACCAGATCTGCAAGTGTCATACTGAGGGATTCAGTGCCTGTCTCCTGCTCCACCAAGAGGGGAGCAGAGCTGCTGAAGAAATCAATTATTTCAGACATGCAAGGGGATGGAATTCAAGCACACAAGTCCCATCCAAGGCTTTACTGGATGGGCAGGACCACTTGTTAGATTTGCATCTGGGTAGTGGTAGTGATTACTTCCAAATTTGGAGCACCTCTGCTATGGAGACAGGCTGAGAGAGTTGGGGTTGCTCAGCCTGGAGAAGACTCTGGAGAGACCTTAGAGCAGCTCTGAGTGCCTAAAGGGACCTACAAGAAATCTGGAGAGGACCTTTTTACAGGGGCAGGTAGGACTAGGATGAGGGGGAATAGTTTTAAACTGGCAAAGGGGAAATTTAGTTTAGATATAAGGAAGAAGTTCTTCCTTGTGAGGGTGGCGAGGCACTGGCACAGGCTGCCCAAAGAAGCTGTGGCTGCCCCATCTCTGGCAGTGTGCAAGCCCAGGTTGGATGGGGCTTGGAGCAACCTGGTCTAGTGGAAGGTGTCCCTGCCCATGGCAGGGGGTTGGAACTGGGTGAGCTTTAAGGTCCCTTCCAACCCAAACCATTCTGTGATTCTATAAAATTTCACAGCATTCAAGTGCCAGGAGATCAAAGGGAGCTCAATGAGACCAGCTCACCCCCTTCCTATGTGTATTACTCAGGTCACAAGAGAATAGTGAGCAACACGCTGCAAACACTCTTTGCTCTGGGCTGACGCACAGCACAGCAGGGGGATGGCAGAAACAGCTCAGGGCCAGGCAAGAAGAGATGTGACCCCACGTGAGACCTGAGGGTCCAAGTAGCCCTCTCACCTCTCACCCTGAGCCCTTAGCAACATGGTTTAGACAAGATGAGCATCTCACCCTGTGGCAGGTCAGCCTGCATCCCAGGAGGTCATCACCACAGCACCCTCACCCACTGGGCAGGGTATCAAGGACACTTGAGGTTTTACCTTACCTGTGCACGAGGATATCAGTGTGATGCACAAGGGTGCCTGCATGTCATCTCTTAGGGGTGAGAGAAAAAAGGCCACACAGTAAAATAAAGGCAGGTCTGTCATAGCAGTGTTTATATGCTCCATTGCCTGCCAAACTGAAAAGCAGCAATATTCCCAGTGTAGCAAAGCCCAGCTTTCAACATTCTCTTCCAAGTTAAAATCTTTAAGGAAGCAAATTCTGTACTGTTGAGGACATCTGTGATGCTAACCCCACACCAGAAAATAAATAAAAAGTAGCAAAAGCCAGATTTGCCTTCTTATCAGCCCTTCCTAAAGCACCACTTATTAGTGCCATAACTAGCTGGCTGAAGCATCCTTAGAATTTAATAAAAACCTGGAGGAAAAGGAGGGGATGATGTTACGCCATACAAAAAATATTTATTCTTTGCAGCTAACGGAGGCTAACATGGCCAGCAAAAACTGCCCGTAACATGTACTCTTATTTCTCTGTAGCCTAGTCACCCTGTCAGCTTAATTAAAGGCTAAATTAAAACACTCCACAACCCAGAAAGATTGTTTTTCTAAAGGGAAACTCCAGAAACTAGATGAATATTTTTCCTTCCTTGCAGTGTGGATGCAATGTGGGCTCTTTCTCGTTTACTGGGTTTGGTCTCTGCCCCCAGAGAAAGAAGATTAAAGCATGCTCAGTCCTACCACCTCCACTTTGCAATGGCAAGGACAGACTAGGGCCAGATGGCCACCAGCTTCCCATGCCTGCCTAGGAAAGGGTTCTCAGGGAATTCATTTTCCTAAGCAGTACTGAAAGCCTCTTACAAACTGTAGGGGGATGAAGAAGAGGAAAACATTAATTTCAGCATAATTGAAAATACGGTTTTTAGTCACTTACACGCCCTCTCCAAATAGCTCCAATTGCTCCCCCCCCCCCCCCCCGCTTAATTTAATCATCCTTTCTGCCGGCTTCAGAAATTCCCTGTATAGACAGTGACATCTAGTGAAGGAAAACCGAACTTCTGCAGAGACAGGGCTGCAACGTGAGAGCCGAGACCGGGATTTGGAAATGCTGGAAGGGAGATCACCAAGGGTCACTTGCAAACAAGGCTGAATTACAACCAAGCAGAAACTCATTTATTCACCTAGCAACAAAACTTGCGTGCTTGTGAAGCACTGCTTTTCACTTGCCTGGGAAAAAGAAAAAAAAAACCCTATAATCGAAAGCAAGGCTGAATTCACAGGACATTTCTGATTGCTGGAAGGGCTGCCAGCTGCTGGCTGGAGCCCACTAATGCATGGAAGGAGGCAATGACAGATCCCAGTCCTTACAATTACACCTGCAACAGGTACCTCTGCAGCTGCTGTGGTGCCAGAACACTTGGTGGCAACTCTGGCCTTTGCACCCTGGACAATGTAATGAAACCCTGTAATTGCAATAACTGGGGCTATTTTTGCAGGGGAAGAAGCCTGGGTAACTTGATCAACTGTTGTGGAGTGACAAGAACCAGAGTGCTCCTCATTGCTGCTATTAAAAAGCTCTGTCCCTCTCCACCCTGCAGGCACACCAGTCTTCCTGAGCACTCACCTTGAGCCCTGGCGTGCAAAGAGCTCTTAATGAGCTCCATGTCTCTTCTCACATTGGAAGAAGTATTTCTCCAGGAGCAGAGGTGCATACATTCAGGACTAAGCAGAGCTCAATTGTGAGCTGAGTAACAGGCAACACTGCTCGGAGGGACTCAGACCAGGAGTTCAAGTGCTCAGCACCACAATTAGCCTAAACTCTGAGAACAGCTTTGCCCTACCTCCTCGGTGAGGATGTCTCCCCTGGGCCTGACAACCTAGTGATGGAAACAAGAAACAGATCCTATCTCTGTCGTAGTTCCCCTCTACAGCAGTAAAGGTCCAGGGGAGGAGACAGCAAGCTCCCAACGCTGGAGGGAGGGCTGGGGTGCGGATGGCATGCTGACTGCCTGCCTCGGAGCCCACTGCTTTCAAACCGCGGACAAGGTGGCAACCACCGAAAGGGAAATATAAAACAGTTGGCGAATTCAGCTGTAGCAGATGCCAGGTTTGTCACGAACACAAGGAGGTGCTCTTACACATCCTATAATCTCTTTAACATTCAGGGGAATGAAAGGCGCCGAGTTTGCAGCTATGGAAGAAAGACACTAGGTAGGTGGGAGGGGTGACTGCAAGGAGACTCAATTCTAAAAAGGAGACAGGTCAAAAGAGAAAGAAAACAGCTAAGGGGCAGGAATGGCAGCGCTCTTGTGGCAGTGCCAAATAAAGCAGAAGATAGCACATCGATCATGAGAGGAATCAATGAGACGTGCCTTGCTATCTCTGACGTTTGTGCAAACAGCCAAGTGAGCACCACTGAGGTCACCGGTGCTGAGAGGTGCTGCTGGCACCTCTCTCTGGTTCGAGAAGAAGCCCATCCACTTTCCAGGGTAAGCCTCGGATTCCTGCACCAGTTGAAGGCAGCCCCAAGCACACTCAGGAGAGGCTGACCTGGGGGCAGCCCTGTGCTTGTCTCAAAGCAACCTGGCAGCAGAACAGTCATTGGAAAATGCATCAACTACAGCAAACACTATTTGAAAAACAAATAGCCCCAAGGTCCCAGCACCCTCCTCCCCATCACCCAGACCCCCAGGGTCCCAGCACCCTCCACCCACAGCTAAGGCAATCTCATCTCTCCCTGCAAGCAGCCTTAGCAGAGCACTACCACATCATCAAGAGATGCATGCAGCAAAGACACGCAGCACACGGCACTAATGCTGCCAACACCAATTTAGTGATATTGCAAAAAAGAAGTGTTAGCACCAAAAATCATCATCTCATATGTGATTAATATATAGTGCTGGGGGGGGGGGTGTGTGTGTATGTGTGTGTTATTAAAAATAAGCTGCTGCAGAGTTCACCATCTATCTCAGTGGAAGGCACTGAATGGCTTGGACACAACGTGCTGGAAAAGGCATAGTGCTTATTAATCAGACTGTTTTGGAAGGGCCCCTGTTCTACCATACACCTGCATGTGCAGCTGTGGAATCAGCCCAGCTGCGCTGAGCTCCCCAAGCCAGCTCAGACCCCAACAGCACACAATTAAAACAACACAAAGCTCATGTCACACGCCGAAAGCTATAAAACCCACATAGAAAACTCATCCCATGACCTGAAGCCAGACACATGAGCTTGTTTTTCACCCTTTAAAACAGCCTCAGGCTATGTTTATTTTTCAGTGAAACCTCAGTGTTTTCCAGGCAAGGAAATGTGTGCAGAGCCTGACCGAGTTTCAGCAAGGAGGGCCAGCTCTACCCTTTGCCCAACACCTCACCTGGAGATGCAGCAGCATTTCATTTATCCTGCTTGTCTCAGAAACCAGAAACAGAGCTGGCCTTCATGTTCACTCCCACCCATTTAAATTCAGATGATAGCAGAGGTGGTAAGGTTTCCTTCAAGAGGAGAGAGGCCATTGCAGCTTAGAGTGGTACAGCCATGCTGTTCTATGAGCACAGTCAAATGGTAATTTCCTACTCTTACCATAAAAGTCAGTGTTGCCATTGCAGAAGGTTTGGGGACAATGTGAAATCGGCTGTGCCAGGAGCCAGCAGCCAGGTAGGGGTTTGGTCAGCAGTAGCGAAGTGGGGGTTTTGTCCTTCTTATGTCTGCCCTGTACCGTACAAAGAATAAGTGCTGCCAGGAGTGCTAAGCCCTGACCTCAGGCCAGGATGATGCCCTTCAACAGCGCCCCACAAGCCCTGAGCTGGAAAGAAAAATCAGTCCTTTGTACCGCTAGACTTTGGATCTTGAATGGCACTGCAAAAGGGATGCTCAGTTTGGTCACAGATGGCAGGACAGGCAGCCTTCCCCCTCCAGAATACACGTTCAAGCCCCACTGGAGTCACTTAATGATCAACCACTGTGGCTTCACTGCATTCACAAGCACTTTTTCCATCCACAGGTTTGCTCTGTGCTGCCTCGCTGCAGCACCAGGTCACCCTCTGCTCCTCCCTCCCACAAGCTTCAGTGCCCAGGGCTTGCTGTCCACTCCAGGGGGGATTTGCTGCTGTCCTGGACACGGCTCAATGGAGGGGAAACGGATTTAGCCTCAAACAAGGTCCTGTTTTCTCGAGATGAAGGAGTTTTCACAGGGCAGCCTCTGCTCCCACACAAAGGATAAGTTGTTCAAAAGTGCCCCTTGTCTGTCCAACAGACAGAAATCCTGAAATCATCCCAAAGTCTATGGGGATTTTGGTTTGTCACATTCTTGGATCTATTTCACGCCCTCACCTTGTCAGCTGCCGAGTGCATCACCATCTCACATTGAGAAGCCAAGGATGCAATGTCACACACACACCTTCAGCAGGAGCTCAGGAGGCTCCTGGGCAACTCACCAACACTTCTATCCAGTAAGCAGTCAAGAGATAATGAAGCCAGTATCATTTCAGACTATTTGCCACCTCCGAGCACCTCTCTGGCTTCAGCCAGCTCCATAAGCCACACACTGCCCACTCCGGGCTTCACCCCAGGAGCAATAAAGCAGTACTTCTGTGAAAAGCAAGGCCCATAGTAACTCTCAGGAAAAAGAAGTCACGTCTCTGCTGCCATCCTTTTCATTTCCTTACCATAAGTAGGTGATCTGTGTCAACTAGTGACTGCTCAAGCTTCTAGTTAGTGTCCGTGCTACCCACTCCAGACCTCCTTCCTCTCACCCCAGAGCCTGCCAAAGAGAAGGCTCCAGGGAGACCTCAGAGCAGCTTCCAGTGCTTAAAGGGGCTACAAGAAATCTGAAGGGACAGGTCAAGGGGAATGGCTTTAACCTGACAGAGGGGAGATTTAGATTAGATATTAAGAAGTTCTTCCCTGTGAGGGCGGTGGGACACTGTCACAGGTTACCCAGAGAAGCTGTGGCTGCCCCATCCCTAGCAGTGTTCAAGGCCAGTCTGGACGGGGCTTTGAGCAACCTGGTCTAGTGGAAGGTGTCCCTGCCCATGGCAGGGGGGTGGAACTGAATGAGCTTTAAGGTCCCTTCCAACCCAAACCATTCTATGGTTCTATGGTGAACTCAGAAGCCCAACTACTCTCTGAGGAAAACAGCAGTCTCATCCAAACATGTACCTGCAGAAAAGACAGTACCTTCCTACATCTCATAAGGCTGCCCTGCAGGGACAAAACCTATTCATCATTAAATCTATGTCTGCTGCATTACCAGTAGACAATTCACAGAGAGATTTTACTGAATATGTTCAACATTTCTGCAGGGGTGAGAAATCGGTTCTAGGCACAGCCCAGGCACACTTGCCATGACTTGCTCAAATTACCTGGGCAGAGCATCCCTTCCGGCTGAGAGGAGACAGCCCAGCTGGCTGCGTGGGAAGCAGCCAGCCACCAATGCTTCCCTGCCTTCACATCTGGAGAGCAGCAAAACCTACAGGTTTGCAGGCTCACCTCCCCAGAACAGGGCAGCAGGGCCAGGGGCTGCTCAGCCACATGCAAAGCAGTGCTAGGGTGGCTGCCGAAAGCGCACAAAGCCCAAAACCCTGCCTGATGCCCAAAAGGGAGCCTCTGCTCTGGTGTGTCCAGCAGTGCCAAGGGCTTCCGTGCCTGGACTTCAGGCTTCCCTGCTCCAGCAAAGCCCCTGTGATGAGGAGACCCCGGGTGCCCGCAGGGCAATGGACAAAGTGCCCCCAGAGCCCCAATGGCTGGCTTACGAAAGCCATCCGGGGTCATGCCAGTACACAGGGTCTTGCACAAGCAGCAGGGCCCGTGACAGAAGGCAGGGCTGGATGCCAGCCACGGCTGGATGGGTGCCAGCAGTGGGAGCTGCCTCCAGCCCTGTCTCCAGGGCAGCCCAACTACCACAGCACGGCCCAGCAGACCCCTCAGGGGAAAGTCCACTCTAGGCTTAGCTGCTGGCTCCACTGCTCCAGCCCCTCTTCCATTACAAATTGATTGGCTGGAAACCGAGTGGCAAATTTACTTACCGAGACACCAAGGTACCGTGAAACCAGGGCAGTAAAGCATGACAAACAGAGAAACAGTTGTATTTGCTTCCCAAGATGAATGTTAACTCAGATGCACCTGAGGAGTGCAGTGCCCAGCCAAGGATCCTCAGCACCTCCATGTCAAAGAGAACAGTTCTCTATCACTACCCATCACTTGCTTTTCAAGAGGAGCCCAGACAGCGGCAACATAACCTCCAAAACACCATCACTCAGATATGAAATCTGGTACTCTGATTTATAACCGTTTAGGCCAGGCAGAGAGCAGTATTGCACCCTTACCACTGGAAAACAGCTGAGGCTGCTCAAATGAGGCTGGAAACAGGAAACTGGATTACCTCAAGGGCTTAGACAGCCAGAGGCTGAGATGGTCAGGACCCAAGTGGTCTCCATTACACTTCATTTCTCAGTCTCAAGCCTGCTAATGAGCAACACAATCTGCGCAAACAGCACATATGCTGAGATACCCGGAGCCTAGGCTTGTTTTAGAACATGCTGCAGTCAGGAAGTAGAGATGCTCACCTCTAAAGCCAGGCAGATATTCCCCACCCCAGACCACAGCTGCCCAGTGCACAGAGCAGGAGCACAGGAAGCTCCTTCACCACCCCTTAGCAATGCCAGAATGAGGTTCCATAGCAAAACAATTCAAAGCTAAAAGGAGCAGAGCTAAAGCCCTCTGGAATGGCCCTTCTCACTCTGCCCCTCTCCTCCCAGCTCAAGCCCATCACCCCCCAAGATAGAATTTCAGCCCCTATTTGAAGGTTGTTTTCTTGGTGCAGGAATCAAACACATCATTTTGCAATTGCTGAAAGGGGGAGGAAGAGTGGATCCCAGCCCGACCTCCCTGAGACAGGGAACAGGAGGAGAGAGTAGGAAGAAAGTTCTCTGTACAACCTCTCCCCAAAAAGTGTGCTTCCTCCGACACAATGAAAGTCACTAAACCAGTCTGAGGACATGCTCCTCCCAAAGGAGATCCATTTGCACCTTGAAGGGGAAGGAAAAATGATACTCACACATAGAAGATTCTCTTCATCTTGGCCTATGACACCCTCATCCCCAAAGCAGTCCCTGTGAAGGAAGCTGAACCTTCCACCCTTGGAGCACGTAGCAAAGAGCAGAATTTGCAGGCCACCTCTGGATGGGCAGCAGGGAGAAACACAGCACCAGCTGCAATCGATGGTGCTAATGGGCAACCCCTGTTCCACTCCTCCTGCCTCTAAGTACCAGCGTGCCAGGAAGTAAATCAGCACCAGGAGTTCCACTGATGTGGGCTCTGCAAAAGCATCAATCAGTGCTATACAAACCTCAAGCTCTTCATGGTGCTCATTCTACCTACCTCCTATTTGCCTTATGCTCTCAGTAGAGGCACATGAACCATTCCTGCCCACTAAGGCCTTCAGTACCTGCCAGCAGGTCAGAGGGACCCAGCAGCCCTGCCAGCCCTTGCAGAGCCTGGCCTTTCTAGAGCCCTCTGGAAATCATGTTGCTATCTGGCAGCTTGTTCAGAAGCTACCACCAAAATGCTGGTGGTCACATGAACATCATAAATGGACAGTGTGCCCATTTCTGTCAGAAGGCAGACTAAAGGTTTGAATGGAAGCATTCTCCCTCATGCGCCAAGTGAAAATGAACTATCCTCCTCTTCCTCAGACGCAGGCGAACATGGCAACAAAAGTGTCTGCAGTGGCTATAAGGGGAGCTATTCACACAGCAGCTCCCTTCAACATCACTAGCATTATAAAAGGAAATTAAAATGGCTATGCCCCAAGAAGCTGTGCAGCAGGTCTTCAGAACATAAAGAATTATTCCGAAAGTTATTAAGTGTCAAAGTAGATTCAGAGAGTCACTGAGCAATTCCAGTCAAAGGCTGGCTGACATGGGTAGAAGTCTTGGAAAATTTGATTCAACAGGCAGAAACCTCTTAGGCAGATGCCTACTTCTAAATACGAAGTACTCTATTTAATCACCCACACTGCAGTGTATATTCATATCTGAGATGAAGTGACATGCGTGCTTATTCAACGAGATGCCAGAAGTGTCAATATCGTTCTCTCTCTCCTCCTTAGCCGTGTGGAAGACTTCACCATCTGCTGCTCAAACTTATTGCTACTCATTTCTCAGTGAGACAGATACTAGGTTAAAGTGGCAAAGCTCCACTTTCTAAGCCACTTTACACACTGAAACTCTTGAGAAATCAGAGCGGAGTGGTTTGGAAAGCTATCTCAGCTATGTATGGCAATGCTGCCTATTTTAAATATCCATCCTATGCACTGCTGTCACCTCAGATGAACTTGTTTCAGGGCAGCTTCCCTCAAACCCACAGAGATCCTCATGTATGCCAGCGTCCTGGCTCCCAGCTTCTTCCCACATGCCCAAAACCAAGGTGAGGCTCAGAGGGGAGAGTGGGTGAGCACCTCCAGCCCTGCTGCTTGGGGATAGGGGATGCCCCACAGCAGGGTGATGGTAGGGAAACAAAGAGCTCCTGGGGATGTCATGGCAAAGGGGCATCCCAAGATTGCAATACATCCCATAGGAAAGCAGCTAGCAGCCACCACCCCAGGCAGTAGCTTTCCTTATGGGAGGAATAAGAAGGTGCTGAAATGCCTGTGCACCGTGAAGTTATAAACCTCTGTGCTGCACAGAGGCAAACTGCCCATTTTCTTTTCCTGTTAATCTACTATGGTATTTCAGTAATTACAGTCCATCCCCCCCAGGATCACAGTCTTCTTTCAGATGATGCTTTTTCAAGCTGAAAATGCTGGCAGTGTGACGGCAGCAGTTTCAAACGCAGCACAAGCGCTTTCCCGACACAGGGACGATTGGTCAGAAGGAGCTGAATGAACAATGAGGTGGAAGGATCATTATTCTCAGCTCATTGTTAATTCCAAGGAAGTGGAGTTTGTGAGATCACTGGGTTTACTACATGCTGGGAAAATGTTAGTCATACATGTACTTTTTAATTAGTAACACAGTTCCGCTGGGCCTGGGATTTCCACAGCACTGAAAAAGGACTAAGAGTCTGTCCACTAATCAGGATGTTTGAAACGTCAGCATCTCCAAGGTAAGAGCAGGTCACAAAGTTAGCAAAAAAATACTTCTCTCAGTCTGTGCAGACTCTAACCTGAACCCATTCTCTCCCTTTGATGCTGGTCTCAGCTAACTGGAAACAGCCAGATGTGCATGGGATAGCTGAGACTGCTTTACAAAGAAACTTCTAAGTCACTTGTAGCTAAAATTAACTGCATCTTTTGTTTATTTTCAGAAGGATTTCAGGCTATTAGGACTTTTGAATCATCCTGAGAGAGGCCAAGTAAGCACTGATTCATACCTCAGACCTAACCTACCATTCTTCCCAAATCCCAAGGACAAAGTGCTAGGTGTGGAAAACAGCTTCATGCAGCATCAGTAACTTCTTTCAAAAACACCTTCATTTCTGTCACACTGGCTTGCTCACACACAGTTTAGGAAAGCCAACACCCAAAACAGCAGCGAAAAGCACGTTCAGAACAGTGGCGAGCAGGAAACCTCTCCCTCCTCCTTCCCGAAGGTCACATGAGGAGGCAGCTTGGCCTAAACCCAGCTACTCATCAGAGTAATAAACTGAATAATACACATATCATACCTCCCACTCATTAGTTACTTAACAACCGCTGAGCTCTCTGGCCAGCAAGCAGCCCCATGAAACTCCTGCTAGAGCAGGAGGCTGAGCAGCAAGGTCTGGGGCAAACAGTTCTCCTGTGGGGCAGGAGAAGCAGCATGAAGAGTCATCAGGCTAAGACGTACCTGAATGTCAGCAGTCACCTGAGAGGAGCTGAGGACATGGAGCTCAGAAACAAGGCCCAGCTGCCTCGCCTCCTGAGCAGGACCACAAAGTCAGCCAGCAGCTTCCCCATCACCAAGTGTGTCATCTGTCAGCTGTGTTGTGTCAGATAATACACCAAAAACTGGGTTACCTATCCCTAATGCCACTGCTGTTACATAGTTTCTTTGCCAAATCCTGCTAGAAATGGCAGGGCTGTTAGGCTAGCTCATGGATTACCTGGATCACCAACCATTCCCTCCTTCCAGAAGCTTCTGTCTTCTAAAAAGCGGTTTGAAAAGAAGCTGATTACAGATGACTATGCGTAACAGGCATGGAAACAAACTTTGAAGTCATGAGTTTGCCCTTCTGCTAAGGGTGCCCCGACTTGAGAGCAGACAAGCCCAGTCAGGCACCAAGTCTGGTCAGCAAGGAACCAGGGCTCACAGCTTTGCATAGCAATCAAGCCTCTGTCTCTACCATGCAGCGTTAAAGCAAAGATGGTATGAATCAGAACCGAGATCTGCAAGGAGCGGAGAAGTCAGAGGAAAACAGGAATGAGGGGTGAGGAGAGGGTCAGGCAGACTGGGGTTGACACCACGCTGCCTGCCTGGCCTAACTCCCTCCTGTATCCAAGGGATCTCTGTATTTCATCAAACACATAAAATACTCAACATTGTCAAAGTCACATTTCCACGGGAGCTAGCGCTGAAGGACCCACAATACAACCGTGCGGCTGGGGAAGCATCCTTCCTGCTTCCCTTCCTCCCTCTCTTCCCCCTCTCCTCTTTCTTTCCTCCCTCTTTTCCTTCTTTACTCCTTTCCCTCCATTCTCCCTTTTCTTTCCTCCCTCTCCCCTCATGGCTCTGCACGTGCGCACTTGCACTGATGGCGAGGCAGCCCGGCGCCGCTCCCGCGTGACGCACCACCGCACGTCACCACTCTCGCCTCACACGGCGACGTGCGGGATCCCCGCGCTACCACCCGCGTGGAGCCCCGCGCTCCCAGGCCCACGGCCGAGCCAGCCCGAGCAACCCCCATCGGCGGGGAAGGGAGGGGAGGAAGAAGCGGGCGGCGGAGAGCCCACGGGACACCGACCCCCGCGCCGTGACGTCCGTGGGAACCGCACGCTCCCCTCTCTGACGTCAGCAGCGGAAAACCGCCGCTGGGCGATACCACTCCTCGCCGGGGTCGGGGGGTGTGTGTCGGGAGCGCATCCAGTGTACTCGGCCTTCCCGGCGCAGCGCGCCAAGCCCGCGGCAGCGGGAGGCGGGGAGCGGCCGCAGGAGGTGCCACCCCGCAGTCCCAGCGGGTGGGTTTAGCGCGGGCGGCGGCGGCACCCGTGCTGGGTCCATCCCCTACTCCCCCCCCTTGCGGATGGTAGGTCCCGGATGTACCGGCCGCGCGGGGAGCCGCCGCAGCCGCCTCTATAAGCGCCGCCGCGGGGCGGGTGCGGAGCTGCTGCTCGACTCGTCCCGTCCGGTCCCGCTCCGCTCCGCCCACCCTGTCGGGAGCATGTACCAGGGCCCTGCGCGCTGCCTGTGCTCGGCGCTGCCCGCCCTTTCCTGCGCACCCGTCGCGGCTGCCTCGGTCACCCTCCTGCCGCCGCGGCCCCGAGCACCCCCGCCGCCCCTCGGCCCCGCCGCCCCGCGGGCAACAGCCGCAGTAGCAGCGGCGGGAGGCCCGTCCGCCCCGGGGGCGCCTCCCCGCACAGGTAGGTACCAGGGGAGAGAGGTGTGAGGCAGCCCTGGGGCGTGTCTGCGGGAACTGGGGCGGAGGGGGGGGGGGTACAGCGGGAGCGCTCGCTCAGGTAACTAGCCCCGGAGCCCGGGGGGGGACGGGAACGCGTGGACTACATTGCCATGCGTGCAATACCCTGAAGCTTCAAGTGGCCCTGCAGTGCTAAGGCAGCAGCCGTGGCTTACGCTCATAGGCGTGAGTGAGTGCCATCGGTGACAAGCTGACAGGCGCTGCTGCACAGCCCAGAAACGAGGGGTTCAGCCAGGGCCAGGTGCCCAAGTGCAGCTGGCTGCATGAGATGATCCCAGGTACTCGTTGGGGGACTCGCTTGGTGTCCCAAGGCCTTTATCCTGCTGTCAGAGGTGTGCTGTTGGCTGACTGAGCTGCTCCCTCCTCCTCCAGTGTTGCACTCTGTAGTGTAGGATATACTTGACTCACAGTGGTTTGTTTTTTTTTCTACTAGAGACAGTGGGAAAAGCCCAGGTTACCCTCAGGCAGGCAAAGGCAGTGATGCTAAACCATCAGGCTCCTGCTTGCCTGTACCGTTAAATGATTATGTCCCGTTTTTCATTCCCAAAATGAGACCTGGAAAGTGTTCAAAGTCCCGTGTGTCCTTGGGTGCATGCTCTGCCTGGAGTCCATGTGAGGAAAGCACCTTGGCACGGACCGTGCTCCCTCCCTCCGTCCCTCCTCTGTGCCCGCTGACCTGTGCTGCGGCTTAGAGCAAGCAGTGACACACCTGCCAGGCTTCGGCTGCTCACATTCAGCCTTAAGCCGCGTCTCTTGATGAGCAGCTTGCTTCTGAACATGGCTGAAAACACCCAGAGCAGAGGCTCCCAGTGGAAGCTGGGGCAGTGACCACCTTTGCTCCATCTGCTGCTTTGCAGTAGGAGAGGGAAGATGTCCCTGTGCCAAGTATTGATTCTGTGTATTACTCAGGACAGAATTTGAGGCTCCCTTCTTTTTCTGGTGTTGCCTGTTGATCAGGCAGCACCTCCCTTGCTGTGATGAGCTCTCTGAATCCTTGTGTGAGGGTTCACGCTCCACTGTGCATAAGACTGACCTAGGTGCCAAAATCAGGACTCGGACTTTAAGCAGCAGCAGCTGCAGCTTTGAATGTGGGTGGCCCAGGGCTATTCCATAGCTGCCCCAAACAAGGCTGTATATGTAGCATGATACCCTGTAACATAGGATGTGTCACATGGGGACAGCGTCTGCCAAGTTTCTCCTTGGAACTGGGGTTGCAGTGAGGGCATCTCTGGCTGCCTCAGTAGTGGAGGCTGATGCAACTACAGACCCGGCTGCAGGTGTGGAGGAGCCATTCAATGGGCAGTGAAATGCCTGTGGTGAGCAAGGTGGGGGCTCTTGGCCAGCAGAGGTGCTGGGAGGTAGGAGATGAAAGGAAGGGATACCAGAGTGCTGTTCATCTTACCCAACAGGTAAGGGTACTGGCTGTCATACCCCTCTGCAACTCCCTGGTCTACCTGTGCACTGCAGTCTTCATCTTTGAGGCAAAGTACTTAAAGTCCATGCTTGTTGCCCAGGATCCTAGAAGTTCATCTCATCTGTGCTATTATTGCTGGATGAACAAACTGAGCTTTGCACCCTGTTCTTCTAAAGCTTAATGAATGGTTTAGATTCTTTCCCTGCCCTTACTGTGATGTGGCACCACCCTTGCTGAGAGGTAGGCCTTTTTATTTTAAGCACCTTGAATAGTAGTTGCTGAGCTGGTGCTCCCCATTACAACACTGAACCAAGAGAATTGCCTCCATGTGCAGCACCTACTGCTAAAGTGCAAGCTCAGGAGTCCACTTGTTCCTCTGCGTACACCAGCACAATGGTGTCACAGCGCTGACAGCACTGTCCCAGCAAGTTACAGCTCATTTAACTTGAGCTGTAAGGATCTCAGTGGTGACCTTGTACTTGCCCCGCTGCTGTGGACATGTTAAGCATTACGAAAACAACAAATGGATTTTGTGTTTGGAGTTTCAATGTTCAGGTTGCTGCTCTGGCCCCTGTTCTGCAAAACAGTTCAGCCAGTGCTGTGATGGTTCCAGGACTCTTGGGGACAAAGGATTTGAGCAGTTCATCAGTCATCTTAAGCTGGAGTCCCCCTTCAGCCAAGGACTTCCAAGCCACTTCCAACTGGCCTGAAAGTGTTCCATTTACAGTCCAGGGCCTCTTTCACCCAACATTCCCTGGGCTCTCAAAAGAAGACAGAAAATCCTTTTCCTTCCAGAGACATGACTGACTTTAAAAGCTGTTGAATCTGTGCTGCAGCTGGGCCATAGCACATCCCGTGCAGGTTAGGTTATTCCTGACTCTCCCCAAAGAGCTGGATACCAGAGGGATGATGAGATTTAGACAGCACTTTGTTTGCAGCGTGGCAAATGCATGACTGAACTTAGACTTCATCCTGCTGTAATAGATGTATGCTGCTCAGGGCTTTAGGGTGGACTTTGGGCTCAGGTACATTACACCTAGATTTCCCTTTCAATATTCTCCCTCTGATTCAGGCTAAGCAGTGAGCAGCCAAAGCTCTTGCTAATGGCTTTTTGCAGCAGAATAAGTCTGTTATTCCTTTGGAGAGCTCTGCATGAGCTGTTTTCATCAGTGGCATGGCAGGGGCTGTGCAGAAGCCACTGCCTTCATGTGGGGTTTCCCTCCTGGCACAGTCCTCCTAGCCAGGCACTGGGAAGGGCAGGCGTGCGTATTTGTGGGTAGAGCTGCACATGGTGTAAAGTTTCTGGCTGTACTGAGCTGCTGAGGGCACCCCTGAGGTAGCAGAAAGCACCATGTACTGCTTTCCAGTAGTAAGCACCAGTACAGCTTTCCAGCTGCAGCACTTCACTATGGGTTGTGCCTACCCCAAAAATAGGCAAGAAGCTCCCTTTGGAGCTTTCATTAAAAGCTCCATTGATTTCTTTGGGTTTCTGCATGGCTGCCTGGCAGCTCTGGTAGCGTGTGATCTGGACCCTTCTGTAACCAGCACAGAGCATGCTTTTGTTCCTGCTCCCCATCCTCCTTCACGGCCTATCAGGGCCCTGCTTAGGGATTTCATGTTTGGGCCTCATTCCCTCGCTATTAAATGGCATTTCTTCTACTTCAGCAGTACTTGGCTTCTTGACAAGAATTGTAAACTTGTAAAGGCTGCAGAAACTGAAATGCTTTAAGCACAGTTCCCCAAGAAGGACATTCGTGTTTGTCACCCCAAGCTTACATCTCAGTGTGAGGAACTTCTGGTACTGTAAAAAGATGGAGATGGGGAGATAAGTCCTACATGCAGTTTAAATTCCCGATCTACAACTTTCTTAGACCTGTTCACTGTTCCACTGGCTTACACATACAAAGCTTTTATGAAAACAAGTACTTTTAGCTTCTTTAAAAGTACCTGTTTTCCTAAAGACAAGGACACGAGGCTTCTGCTCAGGTCTTTCTTTTCTCTTTTACTCCTAAGTGTGTTTATTGAACTGTCAAGGCTTCCATCTTCCTGCCTTCCTTCTAGCCAGGTCTGTCCCTATCATGTGTCTGTCACCAGCTCTTACAATTGATAATGCTGCAGTTCACACTAGCAAAGGTTGAGCATGCAGTCGTGTTGGGTAGCACTCCACATCTGCCATGAGATGACAAGTCTTTTCTGCTTCCAAGTAACTGAAATTACAAATAAGCTTGCTAAAACACTGCTGTGGGGCAACAGCCGTGCAACACTGAACTGCTTTTGCTCAAGATTACTTTTGCAAAGCACATTCACAGTAAATAAGTTGAGACAACGATGAAGCCCTGTCAGTGGTGCCTCTTGTGCAAGTGCTGCTCTTCCTGCCCGTGTTTGAAGGGAAACCAAGTGTCCAGACAGGTTACTTGGGCAGAGCACTGAGCATGGAAAAGAGCAGACAGCTTCTTTCCAAGTGCTCCCCATGTGCTGTGGTAGGGGTGGCACTTCAGAGCTAAGCCCTCCTCCCAAGGAAGGGTTGGAAGAGATCTTGGAGTGTGCTTGGCCATGGCAAGGACTTCAGGCAGAGATGTGTTAAGGATGTCATGAACTCTGTGAATTGCCCCACAGCTACCCTGTGCTCTTGACACTAATAGTCTCCTGCGTGCTTGCAGTAAGCAAGCCTCAGGGCATTTACTGCTGCACTGTGCTGCTTGTGCTCTTGTGAAGTGGGAGGAGGTATTTCATAGAACAGTAGTCATGAGAGCTGCTGTCTCAAAGGGGTGGCTCTGCTGCTGACCCCTGCTGAGAGAAGAGGGCTGCAGCCACCTTCTGTGCGTAAACCAAAGGGCAAAACAAGAGTGGGACACAGCATCTGTGGAAGCTGTGACCGAATGTGGGATGGGGGCCCTCCCTGCAGGAGACATGGGGTCAGAGGCTAGGTGCATTAACAGAGAGAGCTGGGGCACAGCTGCTTATTTGCAATGCAAGGATGTGTGCTTAAGATGGCCAAAGGAGATGTGGGGAGGGCTGCTGGACTGCAGGGTGTGCTGGAAGCTGCTGAGCTGGGGTACAGTGTGAAGGACTAAGAGCTGAAGGGAGAAAGGAGGGTGAGGTTGTAGGGCAGCAAAGGGGAGCTGGAGCAAGCCCCTTCATTCCACATCCAAAGGTCTAAGCCAGCAGAAGCATTTGGCCACTCTGTGCTCACTGAAATGTTCGTTGCTGCTTTTGGGGCAAGTGAAGCTGTGATCTGAGTTTGCTATTAAATATTAACCTGAGGGAGTGAGTTGCTGTGCTTGGTGCTCTGCAGGAAGGAAGCCAAGAAGCATCCCAAGTAGGCACAGGGTACTGGGGTGTGTCTCCATTAGAGACATGCTGCACACGAAATAAGGAGCAAGTAGTATTTGTCTACCTGCTGGGCTCCCTCCTCTGAGAGGAGGAAAAAAGTACACTATTCTGCTGCCTACACCACATGCAGAAGTGAATCTTAGCCCTACAGTTCTGGATGAAAAACTCCTTCCCTTAGAAGACGCCTGCACGATGTCTTAAACCAGATCATTTGCACGCTGCAGAAGTTAGCAGCCCCTGGTAATAAGCAAAATCCAATGAAACTCTGGACAGAATTAACCTTATCTCTGCATCCTTCTTATTTTATGTCAGATTCAGGCTCTTTTGCAGAAAGCACACATTGCTGGCACTGTAACAAGGTTATCTACAGGGTACCTAAGTGATGAGAAGAGTCGCAGTGGACATCTCTAACACCGTTTTTTCCCTTCCAGTGTGTTCCATGGGAAACAGCACCAGCCAGCTCTACAGCGCACTCACCAAGACGTTAAGCAGCAGCGCCGTGTCCCAGCACCAGGACTGCCTGGAGCAGCCGGACTCTGCACGGCTGGATCCTATAGACCCCAAGGACCTGCTGCAGGAATGTCAGATGGTTCTGCAGAAACGGCCACCCCGCTTTCAGAGGAACTTTGTGGACCTGAAGAACGCTGCCAGTAACCACCGCCCCATTCGGGTCATGCAGTGGAACATCCTTGCGCAAGGTAGGAGATGCCTCTAAGCTCAAGGTGTGACCTTGAAACCAAATGCAGCAATGAAAGCCTTTAAATGGAGTTGTGTCTGTGTGGTTAGGCATGACTGGGACTGGCAAAGCAAAGGGTGAGGTGAGCTACATGAGGCTGAGGGTTGGAGGGACATTTTCAGCACTTGGAGTAGTGGCTTGCCTTACATCCTATAGGAAATGAGAAAAAGTCTGTCCTTGCAGCTGTGATGCCAAAGGTAGCCCTGGATGCCTGTCTAAACCTAACACAGTATAGTCAAAAAGCTGTGACCCATCACTCTTAGGTAGCTGGTAACCCCTAGAAAAGACAGACTCATCCTTCCCTAAGGTTTATTATTTGTAGAGCTTCTCTGTAGTGTTCCAATTGATTATTTTTTTTTTTGTAAACTATTCAGAGATTCAGATCTGTTACAGGAATTCTTAATTCTTCAAAATAATATTAAACTGATTTTGTTTTTTTTTTCCTCGGACCCCTAAAATCCAAGCTGTAAATTGACTTATACAACAGCCTCATCTTAAAATCTTTTGGGGTGGGAGATCCCCCATCTAGAGCCTGCCTTAATATTCTGCTGTTAAGTCAGTCCTATCCCACTGCATTTTGTCCTTGGTTTTAAGGTGTGGCGGCCATATGTGGAAACACCACAGAGTAGGGACTGTTGGGAAGGCAGGGAAGGAGTCTAACTTGTAACTGTAAAGGGAACTTAGCTTTCTTTTGGACAGACTTCAGTGTTTTGTGAAGGGGTTCTCAAACCGACTGGCACCCTTAAAGTCAGCAGCTCCTCCTGAGAAACCCATCACCTGCATGAGGGATGTACACATCTTTTACAGAGAAAGCAAAGCCTTGTGTCACTTCCCTTTATAACCTCTTACACCATGACAGACTGACTGGTTTCATATAGGGCTGCAAGCAGCTGCTGCAGGATGGGAGCTGGCTCCTGAGAGCAGAGCCTTACCTCTGCAAAACCTGGAGTAACACAGCCCATTTTAGCTATTGACAACTGTTTATTTTTCTCTTGCTTTCCCTGCTAATGCCAGCTCTGGGTGAAGGCAAAGACAACTTTGTGCAGTGCCCCATGGAAGCTCTGAAATGGGAGGAGAGGAAGTGCCTCATCCTGGAGGAAATCCTTGCGTACAAACCGGACATCTTGTGCCTGCAAGAAGTTGACCACTACTTTGACACCTTTGAACCACTCCTCAGCCGACTGGGCTACCAGTGTACTTTCTTCCCGAAGCCATGGTCCCCATGCCTGGATGTGGAGCAGAACAACGGGCCGGATGGCTGTGCCTTGTTCTTTGTCAAAGACCGCTTTGAGCTCATCAACAGCGCTAACATCCGGCTAACAGCCATGAAGCTGAAAACCAACCAAGTGGCCATAGCTCAGACACTGAAGTGCAACGAAACTGGAAGACTGTTCTGCATTGCCGTCACTCACCTCAAAGCCCGTACGGGCTGGGAGAGGTTTCGGTCTGCGCAGGGCTGTGATCTTCTCCAGAACCTGAAGAGCATCACCCAAGGTGCAA
This sequence comes from Pezoporus wallicus, assembly GCF_028554395.1. NCBI lineage: Eukaryota > Metazoa > Chordata > Aves > Psittaciformes > Psittacidae > Pezoporus > Pezoporus wallicus. The sequence continues at coordinate 134,452 of NW_026642757.1, read as the reverse complement.
AGATCCCTCTGATCATCTGTGGAGACTTCAATGCGGAGCCAACTGAGGAGGTCTACAAAGAGTTTTCCAACTCTAGCCTCAACCTAAATAGCGCGTACAAGCTGCTGAGCCCTGATGGGCAGTCGGAGCCCCCTTACACCACCTGGAAGATCCGGCCATCGGGGGAGTGCCGGCACACGCTGGATTATATCTGGTATTCCCAGCATGCCTTGATTGTGAACTCAGCCCTGGGCTTGCTGACTGAAGAGCAAATAGGACCCAATAGGCTGCCGTCATTCAATTACCCTTCTGATCACCTATCTCTGGTGTGTGACTTTAGTTTTAATCAAGACCCCGACAGACTGCTGTAATGTGTTGGAATGCCACCTGGTATTGCAGTGTCTTAACTCACCACTGGTTTATTTTAGAGAAGACTTTTGAAGCTGGAAGCTATTGAAGAATGATGAAATACTGTTGACAAAAAATTATTTCAGGCACTTGTTTGGAGTCACATCTGCCTTTCAGTGCTTGTGAATCCGGATCCTCCAAGGGAGGAAGAAAGGAGTCTGTGTTCTCATTGTGGTATGCTTGCCATGTCAGGGTTTGAAAACTAGAAGGCAAATGAGCTTTACCCTTTCACTAACCCTGTGTTTAAGGTTTTAATCCTCTAATGAATGCGGAGGCCTTAGTATTTAAATCAAAACACTTGTGTTTGTAAAACAACTTGCCCTGACAGCATGCTGATTTTATTTATTTCATGTTTAGCTTGTGCAAGTACCAAAGGGAACGAGGCTTGACTACTCAGTGAGATTCTCTTAAATCTTTTTTTGGTCCAATTAATGCGGTTTACACATGAACAAATCCAAGCTCACACTAGTGTTGTCCTCATTTTTACATGACTTGAGATGATGATTTCATTACAAGTGAATGGATAATAGCACAGTGTGAGGAAAGCCCCCTCCAGAAAGAGCAGGTGAAGAAATAAGCAGCTAAGTGTGTCACATAGTAGTATCCTATGAATGTGCATGTGTCCATTGCACACATCCAGCCTGTAGGTATGTATACACAGTGACCCTGACCTCTGTCCCTTCTGTGCTTCCCTCCAGAGGATGCATCTAACCAGGGAGTATTTCCTCCTCTGCTTCAAATACAACTTTTCTAAGTGGTTCAATATTACTGTTTCAGTGAAGGGCCAGTCTTTGTGTTGAAAGACTTTCTTCTATTTATCTTCAGAATCTAAAGCTACACTGGAACCTGTTAGAAGATAAAGTTTATTTATAGAGAAGTGTGTGATCCTGCATCTGACTTGAAATCATACAGCAACAGTGCTCAGGAGCCTCTTTCTGTGGCCCAGGGGAACTCTAGCTAAGCACCTAGGCTACATTAGAGCTGTGTTAGTGTAATAACTCTTGTGCATGGAGTGGTGCTTATTAGCATGACATTGGTATTGCACATATGGGTTGTAAATATGCCACTATGCTGGAAAATGAGGTAGGGAGAGAGGATGAGAAAGAGACAACTGTTGGAGCTGACTGACATGTAGATAGTTGAGAAAGATGAGGCAGAACAAATAAAGCTGTACTTCCATGTCAAGTAAGGCCTGTAGTAACTATTAAATGTTCCAGGTGTTTATTAATAAAAGCCTTTGGCAAAAAAAGTCATGTCTCTGCTGTAATTTTCATTTCCCTGTCATAAGCATGTGACTGCTCAAGCTTCAAGTTAGTGGCCATGCTACCCATGGTCCTTTTCCCCTGGCCCTGCAGTCCTAATCTTACAAGTTGGTACAGCTGCTGTTTCCATGGCAAGTGCTCTTTCTCAGACTTGAAATTCCCGGGTTCCACAGAGCACTTGTAGGAAAGGAGTTACCTTTAGCCATGTTAAGCTGCTCTCTGTCCTAGATAAAGATGAAGCCTAGACTGTTACTGTAAACACTACTCTTTCCAACAGTTGTGTGGAGCATACAACCTGGCCAGTACTGCAAAGCAGGGTGCAGGTATTCCTCCCTGAGGGCTGATAAGCATGCCTAGCAGAGCTGGCTCTTCACAACAGGCAGCTGCATTTGTCACTTTCTTTTAAAACATCATTTGAAGAGCAAGAAATGACACAGGTATGTGCTTTACACAGCCTGTGAACTACTGTATCAGTGTTGCTGGTAAGCCAAATAGAGAATCTGGCAACTAGAAGTCCCAAATTCCCATACAAATGCATTCCCTTTCAGGCAAAAAAATGAAGTGCTGTGTTGCACAGCCATAACACTGCATGTGTTCCTGACTCTTGCAGGATGGTGGCTATACATTTCAAAGCAGAGGATCTGAGGCCTCTCTTACCAGCCTGGAATGCAGGACTCCTTGAGTGAGTGTGGGTTTAAAATTTCCTGGACAGAAAGGATTTTATAGCTAAGGAGCCTGTCTTGCCTGGTGAATACTACAAGGCAGAAGGGGTGGCTCTTTTGGGGGAGATTCTGAACCAGAGATGGAACACTCCAAATGCAGATTTTTAAGCATCCCTGCCATAGACATTACATACTGGCTAGACTGAGACTGCTTCCTTCTCACAGTGCTGGCTGCCCTCAGCTGCAGTCTGAGGGGGTGAGATGCAGTGCTGCTTCTCCCTTGCAGTTATCTTCTCTTAGGATCTTCCCTCAAATGGTCTTGCAAGGAGGAGAAAAAATACAATTGCCCATTAACAAAGGTATCTAGCCATCTGTAGCTAAAGTCATCTAAGAACAACACCCCAATGTGGACCTATAAGATAGTACCTTTAACAAGTCAAATCCTTGCTCATCCACCACAGTCACACCAGAAGCTGGAGTTTCCATTCAGATCCTTTTGGCAGTTTCTAGAAGCAACTACATGTGAGGTAGAAAGCTGTGACTTAAGAGCAAGGGTGATACTGTACTCAGATCTGTATTTGGGGGGAAAAAAGCCCAACAAACACCACAACCCAAAACCAAACAAAAAAACCAACAAACCAACCAAAAAACTCCCACACCACCAAAAAGCCCAGAATTTACCTTTTACTTTTGCAGGAGCAGCTCTGTTTTCCAAGGCCTGCCTAGGGTGCCCATCAATGTGGCACCGTTTCCTCCTGCCAGGGCACAGAGCTGCAGCACTGATTATGGCAGGCTTCAGATAACAGCAGGAGCTAAACTCCCACAGCTACCAAACTGCCACCATCACTCTCTCAGGGTGAGGGTGTTTGGTATCTGGATGGTTCTTAAGTCATTTTACTCAGCCCCTTGTTTTCAGTGCTAACTCTCCTAGCAAAAAAAACAAGCTGTGGAGAAGCAGCATGATCTATGTGATAGTGCCATCACTGCAGAGCTCTCCTGAAGTGCAAAAGGCTGGGATTCTTATTTCACCCTGCACACGTGACAGATGTTCACTGCTGCATATCCTTAAAGGGTAATTTTGAAGGCGAGGGCAGGGTGGAATAACTCTGAAAAGTCTGGGGTCTCTCCCCATCACAAGGCAATTCTTGGTATCATACTCATCCCTGCTATAGCCCAACATTGAATCCTTGCTGCTGTACTTTAATAAGAGGTAGACAAGACACAGAAATTAACTGGTAACTGCCATCAGCTTCACCCTTTTATTCCAGTCCTTGCTATAAAATACATTTTGGAGACAGTCTCTAGTGGAAAACTGAAGTGAAATATTGCTCCTGCTTTGTTTCATGCAGGAAAAGGCTGGCTTACAGCACTAATGCTTTTTGCCTGCTATAATTATCAGTACACTAAATATTCTTAATAGGAAGAAGCAGGAGGGTTTTTAATTTTTTTTCCTATGTGGCAGCATGACTCTTACAGTAAAAATGTTCTCAAAGGTCTTCTTGTGGCTGTCTGCCTTATAAGCACACCAAGGCTAAAAAAGTCTCAACAGATCCCTTGCTTAATCTTGAATAAAAGCTGCGTGAGCTTTAGCAGTGACAGTTTTCCCTTACCCTCAGCTAGCTGAAGGAAGAAATGACCCACTTACTTACTTGCTGAAAGGCAGAAGCTGTCGCAAGCTTATTAAAGCACCATCTCTCCTGGAGAACAATTAGATCAGAAGCAGATAGAATCACTTGGATCTTCTTCACTTAATAAGCTTAACACCTGCTATTTGAATGGTGTCTACAAGGCAGAAACTGAGGTTAGCTTGTTCTGGCTGTGACAGCCATCATGCGTAACAGATCCTTGCTGTAGGTGTCACGGTGAGCAAGAACTGAGGCTTCAGGCACCTGTCCATTTTCCCATTAACTCCTGACTGCCCCTGGCTTACTGATCCTTGATCTGCTCAGATGTAATTCCCAAAAGTCCTAGAGTTGAGAAAATCAATTAGCAAAAGATCCCAGGAGCTCAGCCTTGTCAGCAACACACTTTAGCCAGATCACCTGAGCTGTGTTAAGGCACAGAACCCTTTGCTAAGCAAGACAGACTTGGTCCAAGAGAGAGTAACAAAACCAGTGGTCTCCAGGGTGGGATTCCCTTTTCAACTTTTCTTGCCACAACCCAGAAATGTTTATATTCAGGTCTGAGTTGCAACTCGCAGTTAAGATTTTTTTTGTGGATTACAGTGTTACCCTATCCTATAACCTACTATTGTAGTTACTTGAAACATAAAAATGTTTGTATCTGTAAAGTCAGTGATACTATGCCTGTATTATGTCTGAATGCCTTCTGCCTGAATTGTGCCCTCTTCTCTAGAAAAGTTACACTTGCCAAGGATGAATTAAAAAAAGCTCACATCTAGAAAAGTTACTACTTGCCAAGGATGAATTAAGTCCGGGCTTTTCTACGTGAGCCACCAGCTTCAGGTGTAAAAGCCAATCCCAGTTTCACACATGGACAAAATAAGAGGTTTTTCAATGGGATTGCATAAGGCTAGGAGTATAGCTAGATACGAACTTAAATCGTTTAGTATCCCTTTGTCTGTTTCAGATTTCAAACCTGACTAAAGTTCCCTTTTCCCAAGGTCACATCCTCCGACACCATTAGTAAAACCATTTTTTGTCCACATCATAATTAATTATGTCAGCATAGAGCAGCATGTCGAACAGCAAGCTTGCACAGACCCAGATAAAGATCAAAGACTCAAGTTACACGTGGGAATCTTGCTCCTCTGCCACTTAGCTGTATAAACGCCCAGGAAGAGTCTGCCTCCTGTAAGAAGCATGGCTTGATACCTTGATCACATACCACCTCCAAAGAACAACCGGATCTCAGGACAACTCAAGAGGAACCACATGCACACAAAGCAATGCTGAAGAGCTGTGCTTAAGCAGATACACTGAAATCACTGACACTGTGATTTTTAATTTACCTAGCAGCTAAATTAAAAAGGTGAAGAGAACAAAGACATACATGGAAAGGTTAACAAAAAGCATCTTCACTGTTTAAAGCCGTGTTAAGTACCCTCTCCATTTGAGTTACAGCACATCCTTATGCAGATTGAGATCCACAGCACTTAACTCTGATAAATGTTCCCTGGCAGTTGGTAGCATGCATGCCACTCACCCGGTGGCCAGTGGAGAGAGCCACAGGACCATCGCCAGTCCAGTGGCAAGATGCAGCACCACGGCTGCAAGCTGCTTACCGCAGCAGTAGCAGAGACATGCGCCTTCATTCCTTGTCATTTTTGCCATTACACGATGAAGTCTTGGCTTTAACTTAAGAGGAGGACATCAGCTGGAGATCTTCATCTATTTCCAGGAAGACAGTTTGTCCCCATTTGACTTCCAGTGTATCTAAACTGGGTGTTGGCAAGGTCTCAACTACAAATACTTCAGATAGACATTTCATGCTCTGAGATATAGCACCTTTCATGTAGATCAAATAACAGCCATTTAGAAAAGGGTTTCTTACAGAAAAGACTTAAAAATGTAGGTTTAAAAATGCTATTACTTTTCTCTCTGATTTTTCCTACCTCTCTTCTCACTGCTCCATTTCCCTTTGCCCAGAACATTAGAGCCTCTCAAGACTACCAAATTAGTCAATCCACTTCCCTTTCTGTCCTACCTCTTTCTTGGCAACATAAATCCTCTTCCTTCTACATCACCTCCTGTGAAGGAGTCTTTGTCCTTTGTCCCAGGCCAAGAACACAGCTTATCTGTAAGAACCTCTGCTTCTTTGTGTTAACTGCTGGTGGACAGATTGCTGCCTTCTACACCATGCTTTGTTACCTGCTTCAGTTTGTTCATTCATTCTTAAGCTCTGCTTCCCTGCTTAGAGTATGAAGAAGAATTCCTTTTTCAAAAGACTTTCGAAGTTCCCCACATGCTGGCCTGGCTGTACAGAGCTACTCCCACATTTCTTACCAGTGCTTATTGCTAGAACTCTGTAGAGGTAACTCATTCTTCAGTATTAGAAGTTAAAGGGAAAAAAATAAACTCCAATATAAGTAATTAATTAATGGGGTCTCCTTTATAGTTACTGAAGGGTTCCATTCCAGATCGCCTGAAATTGCTCCTCCAGGCAAGATTTAGATGGTCATTTAAATTATTTCAAGATTACCCAAGATTCTGCTCTTAATACTTTCCAGGGCATCTCACTAGGAGCTGGGAGTGCCACAGGGCACCTGGCTACCCACAAGCTGATGTGCTGCTTTCTCTGGTAACTCTTGCAATGCCAGTGTGGTCCCCATGAAAACAAGGTAAGCTACCTTACATCTATTTTAAGCCAAATTCTTGTACATGGACTGCAGCTACAGAGCAATTTGTGTACTGTGTGTTCTCACCCGAGGTCTACCCTGTAGTAATGTATCATGATACCTGTGACTTCAGTGCAACTATAAACAGAAAACCTATTTAGATACTTACTTTGTTCAGGAAAAAAAAAAAAAAAGTCTACCTAAAGTCACGTATTTCTGCTGAAGCCAAAATATTAAAAGTCGGAAATGTCAATGGCAACTACATAGAAAGGACTACCAGTAAAACTCAGTATTTCTCTTTTCTCACAGTTTCTCCCTACCAATACTTCCAGTTTGCCTCTATGAGAAGAAAGATTTGTACACTGGAGTAGCCTAGTCCTCTTATTTCTACCTTTCCTTTGCAATGCAGCCTTGGGAAATCAAGGTGTGGTTGGAGGAACACGTAGCTCACATAGCTCCAGAACTTACCAATTTGAGTCTCAGTCACTTAAGCAAACAGTCTTCTTTGCATTAAAACAATTTGGGAGCACATACAAAGTTGTGTTTTAATGCAAAGTTGTTAGCTGGAGGGCAGTAACTTCTTAAGCTACTCAAGTTATTCTACAAGCACTCGTATGATTAGCCACAATGTAAGAACACTGCGTATGCCTACTGTCCTAAACAGGCATTACAGAACTAGACCCCTGTCAGAAGTTACCTCACCAGCTACTGCAAGCTTCACAGGTATTTCACTGAAAAATACTTCAGTGTACTGTGTGAGTTGGTCAGCCATGCGCAGTACAGGAGTAGTGAGGAGCTCCAAACTTCCACACTACATCAGCTATCTTATGCTGAATGCCTGGAAGATTTCAAATAAGCAAAGAAGGTGTTTAATAGTTTGAAAGGATAAAGTAAAAAAAAAAAGCAGACCAAACACCATTAAATTTCATTTCTATATTTCAGTAAAACCTACTTGAATACACTTTGAAACAAGAGTACAACAAAATAGAATATACTTCAAATGTTGAATATACAAACTATTATAGTTCATTCTGAACACTGGTACTTCCCTCTTTAACTTCAACTAAAAAAATTTACAGGTTTAGAACTACCTGACAAAAGCTCATGCTGGGCGTGACCTTTCAAGTGACAGGGTAGAGCTGAAACTGAAATGTATGCACGGATGTCAAGGCTAAGTGAGAGACACAGGTATGTTCCAGCAGAAGGCGGAAAGCCTGCTGCCATTTTGTCCACAATTAAGAAATTTAGACAGACTTTTAACTACCATACAAAATATGTTACATGTAATTCTATAACAATACTGTGCTAGGTACAAGATTTTTAAAAAATTTGTTTTAATAAAAAAGCTTTACACAAACAAGCCATTAGCTTATTTCAAGAAAGATAACTGAAAATCAGTCTAAGGCTTTCATTTTGAATCTGCTTAAGCTGTATGATACAAAAAAAAAAATCCCTCTAGGTCTCTGTCTTCATTTAGAAGCTCTTTAATCTTCTCCTTTATTTCACATTCTACAATACCTAGGAGCAGAGTTTTTCACATAGCACCAGTTGAGTACTGCGGGCACACAGTAGTAATTGCTGGTATGCATAGAACATGCATCAAATTTTGTAACAATGAGACTTTCCTCTCCCCCTGAAAACTAAAAGCCAAGGCAAACCTCTCACACAGCTCTCTTTTTAGTGTTCCAGGTCTTAGTGTAACTTGGTAACGGGTAACGTAGTGAACTGTTTGGTCCCTTTTCAGTTCCTCTCTCTTGCCTTCTCTGCAGGTTCAGCTGTTTCCCAACTGGAAGAGGAAGTTTTTGTCAGCATTATAAATGTGGTTCAATTCCCACTGAAACACGGGAAAATAAATTTTTTTTGCAGTAAGTCTTCAACATATGCATGTTTATTGACATTTCAAAACTCTCCTTTTCGACTTGGTGATTGCATCACTTCCCGCCCCCCCCCCCCCCCATTATGTCAGTATATTCAAAACCGTAACAGTCTACAAGTCCATGCTGGAAGCAGCCAATTCTTCATTTCTCACACGTTATGATTCCTTCTCTTTTCATTGTTACAGGAAGAGCAATAGCTGAGGGCGTGCTAACTACTACTACATGGGTTACAGTCTTGCTTCCCTCTGCCGGCTTCTCTTCTTTTACCAGCTGCAGTGTTTTCACTTCACGATCCTGTTTTAAAGCCGGTGTGTCTGATTTGACTTCTGGACTTTTTATAACTGCACTAATCACCCTGGGAGGAGTCTGGCCAGATGCCTGCTGAGCAGGCACCGATAGTCTCATTACTGGTGTCCCATGAGCTATAGACACTGGGGTTAGTGCTCTAACAGCCAACGGGGTTCCCACGATGTTAATACTTCCTGACCCAGAGAGGCCCGTTTTTGTTTGTAACTGACACTGCGTCAGTTGCGTGGCAGGGATCGTAATGATTTTGGCAGGCTGCATTGTGATTTTGTCTCCGTTCTCAGCAGAGGTTGGCATCACAGTAGGGATTGTCTGGATTACTACCTTTGGAGTTGTTGCTGCTGTTGGACTTGTGTTGGTTATTAACGGTGACCCTGCATTTACCGGCTGCACTGCCACGGTGGAGATTTTCTGTCCCAGAGAGGTCATTACAACAGGCACTTGCATTGCCACACGTACAGTCCTGCAAAATAAAGATAGATGGGTGTTTCTACACCAAAACACAGGGCACTTTTAGAGATGACAACAGGGATAGACAAATCTAGTACTTACAGATTTTTAATGGTAAAAGCAAACAAACAAGAAACACCCAAACCTTTTGCACATCTAACAACAGGACTTTGGAAATTCAGCAGCATTCATCTCTCCTTCCCTCTGAATATATAATATTAAAACGTGTAAGGGCAAGCATATTAAGAGATGGCTCTGATCACATAAACCAGACTTTCATAGTATTCTGTCAAGTTACACTGCTGCTTACACATCAGAAATGATTTCCAACATTTAAAACATAAACCAAAAAAACTAAAAGACAGCTTTCTAGCCAAAAAATTGCTTGTCATTACCAAATGACAAGCCCAAGCCACATTAATACAAACCTTGGAGTTGTCGTTGCTGGGACAGTAGTAGTGGTAGTTGAGGGACGAGATGATGATGTATCGCGCGTTGGTGAGGCAATATTCACAACTCTGGTGACTGCTTTTTCTGTTCTGGTACAGCTTAATGGAGAGGGATTTTTTCCTCCACGTGCAGAGGTTGCTGCTTTTAGAAGGTTTTCTGCAGATAAAGACACTCTTTCCAATGACTTTTCATCTGTAGGCATTGTTAAATCTTCACTGCAGGACTCACTTTTGTCATCATCTATGACAACTATATTTTTTGGCATCTCCTTAAACTGATACACAAGCCTCTGACCCTCAACTTTCGCAAGGATTCCTCTTTGATAGTAGTATCTGGAAGAAAAGTGTAATTAAGTAGTAACCAACATAGTGACAGATTTTGAAGAAAACACCGTTCTGTGCTCAGAGGAAAATCTGAAGTAGCCACAGTAAAATCTACAAAGTGAGAAAATACAGAAAGAAACTGGCAGAGCATCTGAAGCATCTAGCTGAAAAAAAAAAAATCTGACCTTTTAAATATATACTTCAGGAGCTAAACTGAACATTAACTGATAACATAAAAAGCAACAGGAACTGCAAGACACTGAGGCTTTTTAAACAGCCAAGTCAGCAAGAGGCCAAAGCATTTAAAATTTTGAAACTATCTGCCTACATTTCTATAGGCAAAATTAAGAATCAGATTTAAAATTACAGTAGAAAACATAAAGCTTAAGAGTTTTTACCTCAGAGCTCTTCCCATAGTCTCATAGTTCATGTCAGGTTTGTTTTTGTGTTTTCCCCATAGCTTGGAAACAGCTTTTGAGTCCACAAGTTTAAAGATTCCCTTCTCTCGCTGAGTCCATTTAATGTATCGAGGACAAGTATTTTTGTCCTGGAGAAGGTCCAGAAGAAACTCCCATAAGTACGTTGTATTTCCTATAACCAGAAAACATTTAAATATTAGAAACCCACTTTTAAAGATAACAGAAAGTCCTCCATACGTAGGTAACTCTGAATGACCTGAATTACAAGCAAATGTTACAGAGAGGATCCTATATAATGCAACCTGCACACACTCCTTCATTCTGTTTCATAAAGCTTCCATAAATATTTACATTCTGAAAGGAGCCAATCCAAGTGATCTGCTACACAGTGCAGGAGCCTGTTTAATCCTGCACCCCTTCTCAGTTCTTGAAAAGAAGTGTGGGAGTGTTCCAAGTCACTGCAACCTTCATCTGTAAGAAGAGTTCAGGATGTTACATCCTCCTGTCCTTCAGTATCAGAAAATGCACTGACATTTCCATTTCCTCGTAAAGCAAAAAGAAGAAGAAAATCATAGCATCAGAGTTGTGTGGCAAACACAAAATTGTGTGGCAGCCACAACTTCCCTGGGCAACCTTTGTCCCTCCAGTGCCTCACCACGTTCACAGTGAAAGGCTTCCTTTTATCTTACCTAAATCTACCTTGTTTCAGCTTAAAGCCATTCCCCTTTGTCCTGTCACTACATGCCCTTGTAAAAAGCCCCTCTACAGATTTCTTGTAGGCCCCTTTAGGCACTCAAACCTGCTCTAAGGTCCCCCCGAAGCCTTCTCTTCTCCAGCCTAAACAAGCCCAACTCTCTCAACCTGCCTTCGTAGGACAGGTTATTACTACCTATCTTAACACAGAGTAGGTTTTGCACAATGAAAGGCATTTTCTGTGGCCAGCCAGTTATTACAGCTGCCAGCTACTTGAGAATGTTAGCTGCCATCTCAAAATAGAAGGATTAATTGCCAGAAACTACAGGAATGGTACATAGTGCTGTGTGTATCAACAAACTGTCGCACTGGTACCAGCATCCACGTGGAGAAGCTCAAAGACAGTTTTGCTCCTCCCAGCCACATACAATTTCTACAAGAGTATTTGTGCAAAAAAAATAGTATGTAAAGAGAAACCATGCCTGAGCTGCCAATCCACTATGTGAGGACAAAAAAATAGTACTATCTGGCTTTAATTAAAAACACTAAGAAGTCTCCAGTTCCTCCTGTATAATAAACTGAAGGCACAATTAAATCAGATTTACATCTGCCTCACTTTGCACCAAAAAAGATATCAAGTCTGCCAACATTAAGAAAAAGCATGTATTTTATGCCATTTGTAGTGTAAAATATGGAAAGAAATACCCTGTGAAAACTATAGACAGAAGTAGATCACTATGAGGAACCACAGAAATAAAAAAACAATACAAAGCAGGACCATCTCCCACTTAATAAGACAAACAGCTATAGAATGAAATCACCAGTACAGACAAAAACTAGAAGGTACAGAAAGATGGGCCTCCTTTCTCCAAGTTATTTGTGCAGTAAACTAAGAACCGGGACACAGTACTATTCACATAATGAAAATCCATAATAGTAAAATCAAAATTAAAAAAGCTAAGAAAGCTTTTAGAATACTAAAAAAAAACACAAAATAAAAACACAAAACAAAAAATACCCACCCAAGATGTATTTTTCAGTAAAGCAGATGCAGTATCTGTGATCTCCCTTGAGGCAGACTGCTACACCCAAATCCAAAGACAGCAATGGTGGCCACTGTAGGGAACTTTAATTACTGTTGTGCTGGTTTTCATAAGCTAACATCTGCACAATGTCAGTCTCTTTCTTCCTTGCCCTACTAACAAATGTTGACAGCTCAGGAGCTGTATCTCAGATAAGCAATTACGTAAACAGAGACCTTGCTTTCAAACAAATCCCAAAATAATAGTGGAGCTGACTACTGCACATTCAGCTAGAATGCTACCACTGAAAGTCACTGAACTTTCCTTCTTCTAGCTATAGCAACATCTCCAAATGACTTTCAGTGAGGCAAATGGGAAAGAGATCCACATTTTTCACCTATAACCAGGGGAAGAGTGACACACTGTATGTCAACTCAAAGGTGACCTGTGAGCAAATGCTCTAGTCTGTCTCCCTGCTAGGTGAATAGCAGGGGCTTGAAGTTCAAGAAAGTATCCAGTTTTTGTCAGTAGAAATATTAGCCAAGTATGACTCTCCTGCACAAATTCCTCACTCAACCAGTGAAGCAGCGTATCACTGTTTTTCTCTTTAAGCCAAACTAAATTTATTAGTCAAGCCACATATTCCCACTGAAGTTTGTGAACTAAGAAAACTTACTTTCAACCATCACCATTACAAACGCCCATAAACTGCATCTACTTGAGAACAAGCCTTTCAGCAGTAGCTTAACAAATTACGTGTCTAGCAGTGAGTTAACACAAAAGACAGCACAAGTCAATAAACACAAAGCAAAGCAAATGAAAAATCAAAGCGTATTGCAGGGCACTTCTAGAGCAGCTCCACACATCCTTGTGCTAGATCTTGACAAATCTCAAGATATCAAATAAAATTAATGAAGTCAGTACAAACTCATCCAGCAAAATTTTAAAGATCTGTGTATTTCCTGGGACAGATATAATACATATACACTGCATGATTTTAAAGACTCAATAAATGGAAAAACATACCTTTGCCTTCTCGAGGTTTCTTCTTTATACCCAGATCTGGAGACCCATCAGGTATTTGTTGGGTCTTCGGTTTACGGCCAGCTGCACATAAACATGGGAGGGAAAAAGAGTATTAATCATCCACAGAATAAAAGTATTTTACAGTTTGCCTCTGCTGAAAGAAGTAGCTTGTGCATATTTTCCCCTGCCATTTCCTTGCTACAGGTATGGATAAACTTAAAATTCTTCAATTATTACGACTACTGCCCATCCAGTTTAACTCATCATTTCATTGCTTGTTTCAGAATCAGATTTAACTCAATTTCAGACAAGTTAATGGCAGGTGAGGTAAGCACCACATGCATGAAGTAAAACTTTGTAGTGTCCAGTTTTCTCTGAAATGTCTTATTTCTTCTTCTGCTATGTTTTTTGCATCCTAGCATGGGTGTTGACCAAAGCATCAGTCTTCCTAAGAAATTTTACTACTGAAACAGTAAACATTCATTTCCACCTTGCACCTGTCCATTAAAAGCTACAGACAAAAGCTTTCACTCAACATTGAGTGGTGCCGCACAGGACTCGCATATGGCAGGCAGGGCATTAAGACACCTCCAAGCAGCACCCACAGCCTCAGGGATGCAGGACAGCTCAAGGTGCTGCTGGCAGCCTACCTGTGCCACAACCTCAGCTGCCCACAAGTGGGGTGCCCTGCCCGGTCTCACTGTGGGCTGGCAGGGCTCCCACACACCTCCTCCTACCCTCTGCCTGCACCTCCAAGCAGGCTCCAGAGGGAAGGACTCTGTCAGAAGCAAGCTTAGAGCTGCCTACCTGCCCATGCCATAGAAATCCTCTCCCAGCAAGACCTGAGGCTTCCTCATCATTTCACACTTCCGCTGACCTTTTTACTCAAGGTAAACAGGCAGGGAAGAGGATCATACCCCACGGCAGCAGCAGGCTGTAAACATTCCATGCTTCTACCTTCACTTAAAGGCAAGCAGCAACAATTAAAGCGCCTACCTCAGGCACAACAGCATTAATTTTTCTGATGAACAATGCTCTTTATTAAACACTGAATTTCAACAGGCATTAATTATGCAGACCAAAGTTAATGGCTCTGTAACTAGGGCTGAATAACCTTAAACAATTAAGAGCAGGGATTTTAATAGGAAAAAAATATTTACAAAATAACCTTCATAAAATTTCCAAAGTTCCTAAGCACAGCCCTGTAACACAATGTACCCAGTAATGACTATTCAAACACGCAGTTGAATACAAAGAAATAGTTTAAATCCAGTGTATGACTACTGATTAAATCTACAGAAAACCTTTAATCATCATTTTCTTGCTTATGTAATTTACTGTAGAGTTACAGTTATGTGTGTTTTTATTAAATCTAAAATTCACAGATCTTGTATTTATATCACTTTATAACTACATTGCATTTTCCTCTAAATTACAAGTAAATATTCCATCTTAGCATGCCTGGAAGCTCTAATACAACAACATTCCTTCAGTTATATGAATTGTATTGATGCCTGTAAGAAAACTGCTAGACCAGAGAGAAACTTCCACCAGGTGCCAATCTCTCACTGGTAACTGTGAACTCCAACACTATTCTGAATAGTTTCTCCTTCAAGACATGCCAATCAGACAAAGAAGATAGCTCTCTCTCACAAGAAAGATCTTGTACTGATTCTGTAAACTAATTTATGGTTTTGTAGCTTACTATTTACCCTGCTGTTTCATTGGAAGAATCCTGAGTCTACCCATTCCCCAAATATTTCCATGTTTCAGACACCAATGCTTACCCACACAAGTTCTCTTTGAATTCTTCTCTACCCTTCCTCCACTTTGTAAACTGTGCTTAAAGAAGACAACAAGGAACTCATATTTTCCTTTATGGCTTGGCAAACCCCATTCTCTTGCCTTTCTTTTTTCTTGCTGGAGACCCATTTTCTAGGAACCCACATTTCAGCCTCTAGTCAGTCTGATAATATGAGCAGAGAAATCAGATCATCTAACCTATCTCCACCAGTGTCAATCACCCAGTCTGCAGCAGTGCACATGATAAATAAACTCTGAGATTGCTCCTGCAAAGAGCTATACATACCTTTTTTCTTTTTCATTGGTTCATGGATATCAGGAGAAGTTGGAACAGAAGATGCATCCATCGGTTCAGATTCCTCCGTTGATACCTCCACTACCGTTTCTGTGATCACATCAGGTCTCATGGCTGCATGGATAAATTCTGGGTTTGACACACAAAGAGAGACAAAAGTTTTCACTATGAGCAAAGGAAGGAAGGGTGGAGGGGAAGTACCTGATGAAGTTTCTATTATTTTAGTCTATCTTGAAAGTATGAAATTATTATGAAATTATTTTAATCAAAGAATATGCAGTAGTATAGCAAAATTCTGCTCCAACAACTTGTCACCTAGAAAATCAAACCAATTCCCTAAAATATGCACGCCTGCCAGTATTGTTAGGCATAGAACAAGTATGACACCAATATTTTTCGAAACTCAACTTCAAATGAAACAAATTAAAGCTTAACCTTTGATCCTTACTCTGATCTCCATTTCTTATTTTGTAGCTTTTGGGTTTCAGTTTAACCATTACTTCACCCAACATATACTAAGTAACTTCAAAAAGAACATCAAGTTGAAGAAATCATCAAATTAAGTTTTGGGTTTTTTAACTGGTAATACTTTGCAGCACAGTGTATTCAGATATTAATTCTAAAATAGGAACACAAATAAAAATATCTTTCCCTTAATGTAACTCTTTATTTTAGCAATTTAAAATGTCAAATTCACAGAACCACAGAACGGTAAGGTTAGAAGTGACCTCTGAAGGGCACCTGGTCCAGCCCCTGCTTAAGCAGGGCCACCTAGAAATGGTTGTGCAGGACAGTGTCCAGACGCCTTTTGAGTATCTCCAAGGATGAAGACTCCTCAACCTCTCTGGGCAGCCTGTGCCAGTGCTTGGTCACCTGAACAGTGAAAAAGTATTTCCCGATGTTCAGACGGAGAAGTTCATTTTAAATGTGTAACTACTCATAGATCTCTACCAAACAACCTTTTTCAGACAAACGATTTATCTGTAAGTATGCTTGTTACAGGTAGAGAAATCCTGTAGAAACTCAAATAAATCCATAATTTTGCAGTAAGAAAACCATATGAAAGAAAAATAAGGAAAAAAGTGTTTTAAGCAGCAATCCTCCACAGAAGCAGCTTTCCCAATTTGCTCATTTTACTAATTAGTGGAAGGAGAAAAGGCCCACAGAGCAGAAACTAAAGCTCACATACCAGGACTCCTGGAATCTCTCAGGCAGGTAGGAGACTCCATATGAAGCAAGGCCTCTGCAGCTTCAATTGTCTTATCCCTGCAGTGCACATTACTTCCATGAACCGATGCCTCCACTACAGAAGCATAAAATTTAAGACCAGATTAGTTAGAAAATTGCTTATTGCTGTACGACTGCAATATTCAGCCTTAAGCATGATAATCCCAAAACTGTCAGGTGTCTTCACACCTTTTGTATCTTCCTGTCAACAGAAATGTGTAGGGACAACACAAGACAAGCAGAACCAACACTGTCACTTCTCCCAAATAGATTTCTGGTTCACAACCATGCTCCTCCTTTCTATGAGGTGATCACGAGCTGACAAAAGCAGACTTCTAGGATTTGTCTTCTGCCTTTAAGCTAACCACAACAAACCAGACTGTAGTGAGTATGGTTACAAACTGACACAGCAGAGCAGGGAACTAGTACCATCTCCAACTATTACCCCATTAAAATCTAAAGGTCACCTCTCTTCGTATTTTCTGTTTGGATAAACATATATATATAAAAAATACAAGGTTATATAAACATTATATATACATAGATAAAAATACAAGATTGGTTTGCAAAACATATATCCAGTTTCATTTTCTGACATGTAAATTCTATGAGAGTTGGGTTTAGCAGGCTTAGTTACTAAAAAACAAAACACAAAGCATAAACAGTATGCAGGGGCTGAGGTTTTTTTAAGCAACAACTAAAGGAAGAAGGTGAAATGATCTCTTTTTTTCCAAGTTCAGAAAGTCTACAAACACTACGTAATTAAAGTAACTTGAAAAGATCACATTTTAAAGTTTGATACAGCACAGACTGCAGCAGCGACACTAGGAAACCCCCATTTATCAATTAAACCCAGGGTCCTGCTCACGGCCCAGCCTATGTTGCTCACCCTCGCAAAGGTTTTTACAGGCGGTGGTGGTGGCAGTGGCAGCACCTGTTGCCCATGACCCTCTGTCTCGCAGAGGTAACGCCAGCACTCTCCCTGTTGCTCTTTCCATGTATGGCCATCTGCTCAAAGCCCAACTGCTCCGGCAGCCCAGGAAATCTATCTTTAGCACAGGCAGGGTCACCTATCTCCAGCGTCAGAGAGCTAAAGAGGATTCTGCAATCATGTTCTACAAGAACTTCAGGGCACCTATCCTGTTACTGAGACAGTCTAAGGACCAACTTGATGTTTATTTAGATAAAGAAGGGAAAACACTACTAGTGTTGCTTCTGGCCTAAGAAACAAATTAATGCCAGCACACATGGGGGAAAGCCTTCCAGCATACTGCAGCTGACCTAAACACAAGGACTAAACATATAAACCAGAAGCTGCAAGTGAACGAAATCTGGAAGTATCACAAATGGAAAATTCTGGAGGACTGAAACATCTGGCTGACCCAGGCCGGATGCCCACCCACTAGCTGGCTGCGGGGATTCCCACTGCAGCCCTCTGCAGCAATGCTGTTTAGGGGGCTTTATCTTTTGGAACAGAAGGTGCCGATAAAGCTGACATTCCACCACCACTTGCTTCACCCCAGGCTGGGAACAACGAAAACCTATCTGAGCGTGTAGGAAACTCAGGCTAAAGGAAAGGGTCTCTATACACACTCTGTCCCTGGGATAACCAGTGGCAATCAACAGCAGTTTTGCACTCCGAGCCCTTTCCCCAGCTGCAGGTCCTAGGTGCTCCCCATGCCTGGGGAAGCTGCTGTTTCTTTCCCAAGCAGTCTGGAGGTGTCCCAAGCCAGAGGCTGAATGACTGCACTGAAACTGAGTGGCCCTGCAGGAAGCTCTCCACCTAAACATTCTTCTTTCTAAAGAAAAGCTTCAGCTGCACAGAAATTGATGACTTAAAAGTTTCCCTGCATCTACCAGATAAAACCTTCCCTGATCATCAGAATACAGGAACAATATTCAGATAGTCATTATAAAGCACAGAATCATAGAATGGTTTGGGTTGCGAGGGACCTTAAGGATCACCTAGTTCCAACCACCCCCCGCCACGGGCAGGGACACCTTCCACTAGGACCAGGTGGTTCAAAACTCCATCCAGCCTGGCCTTCAACACTTGCAGAGATAGGGACATTGCCAGGAATGGGGAATGTATCAACTGTACACCAATACTGAAATTAGAAACCGGAAAGTCCAAATCAACATTTAATGTATTATTATTCTAGAAAAAAAGATTTAAAGTAGGTCAGCAAAGCCTTCTCACCAACTCCTCTGCCTCCCCTGCAGCAAAGAGCTGTACCATTCTCACTTCTGTTTCTGCTAGTTAACAGTTTTGGGGACCAACTAGCTCGCTAGGTTCTGTGCAGGTATCAGGTTCAGTCTATAAAGCAATTCTATAATGAAACTCAAACAGCAGTTGCCAAATTTCAGTTGCAGGAAAGTACTGAATTCAAATATTGAAGTTGTCATCCCCTAAATGCTTAAAAGCATACAAAATTTTTGTGTGTATCCAAAGTATTTCCTTTAGGGAACAGTTTAGATGCTGCACCACATGCAAGAGGTACTGAACAGAGGGCAGGAACAAGGCAAAAACGATAGCCAAGAGCCATGCCTGTACTTTTACAGCACTCTGGCATTCTGCTGAGGGGCTGGAGTGCAGGGAAAGGAGATGAACCCCCCTAACCCCAGCATTAGAGACTAAGGCTGCAAAACCCTATCAGCAAAGCAGAGGGGCAAAGGAGCCACCCAACCTCTGCCCTAAGTAACCCCTCCATTTCCAATAAAACTGGCACCATCTACTCCTCAAAAGCTTCTGGCATTTGGAAATACACACTTCACAAACTTTTTTCCAACATGACTTACCTAGAACTCCACTAAAATTGTCATATAAAAAACATAAGGCAAAAAATAGTAACACTTCTGGCTCTGACTGTAACAAAACATATGCTGTCTGTCTATCATGACAATTAACAAACTAACTTAACATTGCCAAAACCACATCTATTAAAATACTTACTAAAATGAGCACTATTACCAAGTTTGACGTCTTATCAGCTAGCTACATTCTCCACAGTTTTAGCCTCAGAAGTGTTCTTCTACCCAGTGTGCATTAGTTTTCAGTTGTGCTTGGGCAATGTTACTGCACCAATACATCTGGAAAAATGTAAATCTGCATCTCAGCACAAATTTGTACTTGAAATGTCTTTTTGCCAGGCTAAATAATCCTAATGGAAGACGTCCTCTGTTAGACTATAAAAGTGTCATAGTGCTCAGGCAGGAGAGATGATACTGATGAAAAATACAGCTAGACAAGATACCCCAAAAGATGACACGGGGGGAACAGGCTCCCTCGGAGAGGTAGCTATATCCAGTGTCACCAACTAAATGCCACTTGTATCACATTTGGTATCACTTCTCACAACAAAGAGGAGGGGGAAAGCAAACCAAAGACTAGGATTCTGCAGTGAAAAAAAACCCGCCAACTTCAGTCGGAAGCCCTCACAACAGAAAATCACTGGCAGTTATTTACTAAGCAGAACCTTCCAGGCTCGTACAGCTTGTGCCATGCAAACATACCTCATCACAGCAACCTTAATCTTCTCTGAGTACCTTCAAGCTTGTGATGCACAAGAGCAGTATGGCAGCAGGCAGAAAAATCTCTAACCAAAGAATGATGTGTATCATCCATTTCTTTAAAAATGCCAGATTCATAAATTTTCCATTATATTTATACTGTTAACTACGGTACCACTGTGTACATATACAAGACTCCCAAAGCTACAATAGCCTGCATTGCTTGAGTATCCAACTTCATATGTAACTCTGTCACCTTATATACTCATTTCAAGAGGGATATCGCTTGCCCAAATGAAGTAAAATACATGGGTGGAAGTACATTTTCCAAACTTCAGTAAATGAATAACATGAGAACTGACGTTTACCGAACCAGAATGCATTACAGCTACCACTACAAATTTCTCTTTCGTTCTTTTAAATCAAATCTCATCCTACTGCTTTTATGAAGAAATCCGACTCCTTGGCACTTTATTTTAAAATAATTCCTTAAAAAAGTTTCTGGCCTGTTTTCAAGAGGGGAAAAAAAAATCCTCTTAGAAGAGAAAGTTATTTTGATTTTTAAAACAGTTAACTAGGCTATTTGATGTCTATCTTCACTGTTGACCTAATGTCTCCTAGCTCCACTCTCTAAACCACTAGTTTGTACAGTAGATAATTCAAGGCTCTCAACAGCTGTTACAAAATACCAAACTTGGTAATTAAGTCTGACAGGGCTGTACTTTAAGCTTTACAGAAGAGAATACTGGCAACATACCCATTTTGTAACAAAGCCCCAAGTTTTAACATAAAACAAGAGCAACAAAGTGAATTAAAGCAAGTGATGGGAGGGAAAAAAATGGGACTGAAATTTTCAAAATTGTACTTTCTGAAACTGTGATACAGCTCTTTATCTGAAGAGTTATCAATGTCTGCAGTTACAAGGTCAACACTTAACTGCAGCACCTGATTAACAATAGCTTATCCTTTAATACTATCTGGCAACTAGAGGAACACTTTAATGAAGAATTCAGAATTCCAAGCATGGAACTCAGTCAAGAGTGACTACACACACACTCTAACAGACCTCATTAAAGTTTATTGGTGTTCACATGCTTGTTTTATCTCAGCATTTAAAAGACCACAGTAAATAGCAGTGTAAGGTAGTAACGGCGCCGAAGCCACATTTTAATTAAAAACAGTTGAATTGCCTGTACAGGTAACACCCAGAAATCTTTCTGTATGCAATACTTGACTGGAAAAGAAAGCGTTTTCAGTTTACTGCTTGTTTTATGGCAGGCATTTGTTCAGAAACTGAAGAACAACTCCTTGGGTTTTCCGGCATTTCCCTAAAGCTGACTCTGTTCCTTCAGAAGACTTCCAGCTGTTCACAATTTAAGGATGATAAGGATGATGTGATCCACTGCACACTGGCAAGCAATAATGAAGACGAGGGCAAGCATCTCAGAACACTTGTTTCACTGTGAACAGTGTGTTAGCACGGTGACAGAAATATTAGCTACAAAGCCAAAACACATCTTTGCAAAGTCATCTCAGAGCTGCTCTTACAACCAGGAATTAAGATAACCTTAAGCAGTAATAATTTTGGTCCAGCTTTCTTCCCACAGTTAACAAATGCTCTGAAGTTTTGTCAACACCAAGGCCAGCAGCCACAGAAAAATGCAAGGCATAATTACTATAATCCCTTAGGGTATAGGATTATTCCTCTCTTAAATCCACGTGATACCATCTACATACATAAATAAGTAAACAGACACGGTATCCTAACAGTATGACGATGGGAATACTAGATGTGCGCAGGTATCTGTGTCCCCCACTGCAATGCAAATACGAAGAAAAAAAGAGAATTAAGTTGGCTGGGCTAAGGACAGCAGAAAGAGCAATACAAAGGTCACTGGTTATTTACCTAAGGGTTGGCTTATAAGCAATCTAGTTACTGTGACTTAAGAAGCCGCTGACACAATAATCAACTACTTTAAACATTCTTTATTAATCAACACTCAAAAGTAAAAGACAAATAAGTGGAATTTCCTGAAGTAGCAAGCCCTGTAGAGGCTGTTCTGCTGGCAAAGAGAAGCTATTTCCTCCACCACACACAAGAGAAGGCCCAAACACTTGCAGCGTGGCTCTGCTGTTTCTGCTCTGCACCAGAACTGCTTTGTCATGGGGGTCTTTTGGGCATTTCTGGGGTTTTTTCTTCCCCTCCAACAAGCCCTGATTTTCCGTACTAAATAAAATAAGCCATTCTGAAGATCAGGCAACTCGCCCCCCTTTTTTAAAAGGGTACCATAACACACAGTTAAATGGCAGAGCCTGACCTTTAGCACATGTTTATGCTCGTACTGCCATGTCAATGGCAAGCCAGTATGAAGGTATACTGCTGACCAGCTTGTGCCTAGGCTCTAACTGCACAACACATTACATATACTACTATTCTCTGTACTGCAGTGCACAACTTCCAAGGACTAATTTAAAAAGTGGAGCTCCATGATGTAAAGACAATAAAATCAGAGCTGGTCCAACTTCCAAGGAGAACTGGAGGTCTGACATCGTATTTGTGTTTGTGAGCAGTGTAACCTCACTCATGTTTTCTCCAGGGCTGCACCACACTTAATGACAAAACCCAGCACCACCTTAGTACGCTACCATCAGAAGTGGCGGACGCAACAAAACCCAACTGCCTGGTTCTCAAAGTGTGTGTGTCCAACAGGGTAACAGAGCTCAGGTAAGTACCCCTTGCCACGACTGTCCAGTGGGCAGGGATATTCCCTATCTGACTGTGCGTCCCAGAGCAGCCAGGAGGTGTGGGCACCTGCTGGGACCGGTGGCAGCGAGCCGTACTCCCGCGGCCTCGCACCTCCTCCCGCCGCGGGGCTGCCTGAAGGCCCTGCTCCGGCAGGGTCTCCTCACCGTGGGGGCACCTGCCCGACCCCCCTTGCGGTGTCGGGGCGGGCTGGCGCGCCCGCCGCCCTTAGCCCCGTCGGCGAGGGGAGCTGAAGAGGGGTAGGTAAATGAGGGGCGGCCACGTACTCCCCGGCGGCGGCGCCCCCGTGTTCCCTGTGTGTGTGTGTGTGTGTGTGTGTGTGTGTGTGTGTGTGCCCCGCTTCCGCACCGCACACGTGGGCCGCGCCTCCTCCCGCCCCGCCGCCACCGCAAAGTTTAAAAGGACACAGGTGGAGGGGGGGTGGCGAGCACACACACGGGTGAGCAGCGCACGGCCCGCAGCTCTGCGGTGCTCGGCCTGCCTGCTCAGACGGCGTGGCGGAGGCGCTCGGAGCGGAGGGCCGGGCCGGGCCGGGGGAGGCGGGAGGACAACAATCTCGCACACTTCCTGGTTCTCGTCCCGGCCGCGCAAACCCCGCAAAACTCCCCCGCCCGCCCCGCCACAACTTCCGCCGCGGTGGCGGGGGTACCGGCGCCGCCGCGCCGCGGGCAGGTGCCGCGGGCCGCCACTGCCGGCGGCCGCACGCCGGGCCGGCCGCTACCAAGGTGATCACTTCCTGACTGCCCTCCATTGCTTCGCCGCCCGCCGCCGGAGCGCGGCGTGCTCCGCTGCTTCCTCGCTTCTGCTCCCCCGCTTCCACCGCGCTCCCGCCAGCGCAGGCACAGTGCAGCTTACCGGCCCGGATAAGGAGGTCGAGCTGGTTCGTGGGCCCCTCATGCAGGGACGTCGCCATGTTTACGCTGCCGGAGCGGCTTCACATTGACCGGCGTGCGGGCGCGCGCTGGGCACGCGCGAGGGGTACCGGCGGCAGGAGCGGCGGGGCGCGCTCCCGCGGGACGGCGCGGCGGGAGGAGCGGGCGGCGCGGGTACCGCCACGGCGCGGCGGCGGCGGCAGCGCTTCCTGCGGGGCCGCGCGGCGCACGCGATCCTTCCGCCGCCGGCTCAGACAGGAAGTGCCGCGCCGGCACTCGCCGCCGCCGCAGCGCGGGGCCGCCCGCGGGCGGGGGAAACACCGCCGGGGCCCAGCCGGCCGCCCGCGCCCCGCGGCGCAGGTGGTTCGGGGAGCGGCGGGCGCGGGCAGCGCCTCGCCTCCCCGCCCCGCAACACAGGCTTCTCGCAGCAGAGGTGGCGCGGACACTGGCAAGGACTGGCACAGATGAGAGCGCAGTCCCGGCCCGCAGCCGGTCGCTCCGTCTGCTCGCTGTCCCCAGCCACTTGCACCCACGACACTCCTTGACGGCTGCACCTGCGACAGCCCGTTCATAACCAAAACTTTTTGGGGGAGCGTTTCTCTCGGGACACATCTGATGGCCCTCATCGAGGCAACCCCTAACACCAGGAAATCTCGGCAAACTCCTAAACTACTTACTCTAATAATGTTTCGCCAGAAAACCTCAGTCTTTCCAGACTGCAGTCCACCTTCTCTCCCTGACAGGAGTAGGGCTGACTCCAAAAAACCTCAGATGCTTTTTCTAGCTCGATCTTTCTTCAGATCTGGCCGCTTCTGAGCAGACTGCGGGGGGGGGGGGGGTGGTGAGAATACATTTCTTTCTTAATTAGAAAAAAGCCACCCCCACCACTTTTTAGGATTGTGCCCTATCCCATATGAAGAACAACATGCCTCAGTAACACCACAGACTTTCCTGCCAGGCTCCTGGCACACAGCAACAGCCACAAGATGTTCTCCGAGTTCCTGGCTGAGTCCCTGTGCTGCCTAACTCTGAGGGTAAAACTTGAGACCGGCATGCAAAGAGCAGCTACGCCAAGGAAAGCAACTTATGTCCTACAGGGAGCTACACAAGGAGATCCCGCATAGAAACTCCCTTATTAATGCCACACAAGCTTGAGGAGGCCTTTAAGGCATTGAAAGGGTCAAGCAACCACTTACTGCACAGAGACTTCCCTGTACATCACAGCTTCAGCGCTCCATTAAAAACAGGACAAGGGCACCAGATGCATCCCAGCTGACAATAAAGAATCTATCTTTTCCTCTCAAGTGTTAGTACTCCTGGGATCTAGACCACAAGCAAGGATTTAGCAGCATTTTCCCCTGGCACCGGAATCACAAAATAATATCCAATGTAAGTCACCTGGTAAATCCAGTACCTCAAACTTCTGACAGCACATACTCCTACTACAACTCTCAAGGCCTTTTAGGGATAACTTAATGAACATATTTACATACACAAATGAAAATACATGCATTTTATACATCTCACTTATCTACTCCTGGCTGTAAGGAATAAAATGTATTCATCACCTTGTCATATAACAAACAAGACCTACAAAAGCAAGCTCATTCATTCTCACATTCAAGCCACAATACCTAAGGGTAGGTCCATGCTCAAGCTTTGCTAGCTGAGCTTTAACTAGGCAGGAGCATGGACAAAAAAGGCAACTCGCCAGCCTGCTGTGACGGCAAAAAGCTCCTATGCAGATACAGCTTTGCCAACTGCAGAGTGCTCCTGTCAGCTTATGTTATTCAGAGAGGTGGAACAGCAGTGTTAACAATTCCTTCCATTAGCGTATTTCCACTAGGGGACTCTGCTGTATTCTCCAGCAGAAAATGTTTCTAGCAGAGGCGAGCCCAAGGACAAGTGAAGGCATTTAAAGTAGGCACATGCTTAAATGCGCAATGAAACGTCATTAAAACGTTCTCAAATTGAAATGGAAGCCTCATGCACTGTTGTTTAGCAACACCACGGATTCAGCTTACATACTGAGTGCTGAAATAACTGTATACTCCAGTCACTTAGTCTGACATACTATTGTTAAAAACCATAATTTACCCACACTTCTCTTCAAGCTGTTACCTCCACAGCGCTAAAATACGGTTAAAAATTTGCTTGTCAGTTTAGATCCAAATCAAAACTGAGACACTAAATACCTCTGAAGATCCAGACCTGTGTCAACAGGACCTCACACATGTTAGAAAAGATGCCTTTGTAGTTTGTTGCCTTACTGTTCACTATACAGTTCAGTGAGGATTGTTCACTAATTGCAACTTCCAGCCACAAACTGAAGTGTTTGACTCACAGCCAGGTTGTTCCCTCTCTCTGTTATGGGCAGAAGGAAGTTTTGCCTAAGATACGCGCACTCCTTGAGTAAGTGCATTCAAGTAATCTGCGTGTATAATTTTTCACAAACACCATGTGTCCGAAATGAATTTCTTTTAAAACAGAGTATAAACATCAAGCTCTTGGTTTAATACCAGTGTTCTAAGCAGCATTTATTTACTACTCAATCACAAACTTAGCACAGTGTGTGCCAATTCACATGAAATGGACTCGAGCAGCTGTCCACATTATTCTGATCGTTTGCTCTCCCTGATGGTACACAGGCTGCCCAGGGGATTCTAGGCGACTGAAAATACTCCAAGCCCATGCACTGTCAAGATTATATTGTAAGCAACTACAATAAATCTACGAAGTGATCATTTTGACTTGTGTCCAACTTATTTGTGTAAGCATAGTATTAAAGCATAACACCATCTTTAAGGAGGAATGTGATTTTCCTTGAAAATCCTGCAGTTGCATCTGTTTAAATTTTATGACTTCCAGTATTTTATGCTGAACACTAACTGATTTGCCATGCTAATAAAATCCTACTGTTTCAGGGAGGAAAGCACCACAGTCAATAAGGAAAAAAAAAAAACATGCATGTAACTTTTTAATCTATTCTAAGGCCTCCTTTCATAGAATCATAGAATGGTTTGGGTTGGAAGGGACCTTTAAAGCTCATCTAGTCCCAAACCCCCTGCCACAGGCAGGGACACCTTCCACTAGACTAGGCTGTTCAAAGCCCTGTCCAGTCTGCCTTTCTAGGCAGAAGGCCAACAAAGAGGGCTACAAACTCTACTCGAAGAGTGGTGGGTGGCCCAATGAGGCAAGAAATATTTACTGTCATGTAAGAGGACCATATGAAATTATAGAGTAACTTGTTTTTCTGGCAGGAAAAAAACAGAATACATACAAAGAAATCCCCAATCAGCATCACTCTTTGTCAGACAAATATATTTATCAGCTACTTTTTTTTTTCTTTCTGTTAAGAGTATACAATATATAAGCTTTACTCTAATTTTTTAAACCACAAGCTCAGCTGTCAAGATAGCCAGGCAGATGTACATGCTTCCTCACATAATATATCTACCAACTGCCACAAAAAATAAAAGGAAAGTCAACATGTTCTAATATGCAGGAAAACTGCCATTCAAAACTATACTTATGTCATACAAGAGTGCAGTAAATGTAAACCTTAAGTAATTTCAAGACAACAAAGAGTATTCGCATTTCTAGCTGACAGCACCTCCATCCCTGTGTACTTCAGAGTATCCAGACACAGGATGAAACACGTATCAACTCCTGCTTTCTTGTCAAGGGATACAGACAACTTCGTTCACATTAAAGGAAATAAGATTCACTTCTCTGCAATATAAACCAGTTAAACTTCATTCTGGTTATTCTAAAAAAGTGAAAGACAACTCAAGAGAAGGAGCTGGATGTGATTAATTGCAAGTAAGACAGCAGATGTACAAATTCAAAATATGAAAAACCAGAAGGTTTCAGCAGACCTGCAGAATTGGATGGGTGTGTGATCATCAACTATCTTAAGCATTCCTTGAACAGTCTCAAAGCTAATACTGCATTCAGCGGCTACAGAGGAACTGCCAGTCTCCTCTCCCACGGTCTCCTGCGCAAAGCTGCCTTCCCCACAGTTCTGACAACTATGTTGAAAACATTCTCCAGTAACAGACTGTAGTTTCACTTGGAAAACTATTTCACAAGCTTCGTAACTTGAAATGGTAAAAGTACAACCTGCCAATGGCACTTTTTCCCTTCACTGACAGCAAATGTTGAACCAGAAAGAAAAAATCCTGTGTATTTAATTTGCAGTGTACGCAAGTAATTGCAAATGGTAACAGAGGGAAAATAGTGAAATGCCAACCAAGCTAAAACGCTTCTCGTAACTTCAGGAGTCCAGGCATGTTCTGACGCAAGTGCTGAAACAACCTACAAATTCTGAATAGTTACAGAAAGGTCAGCTTTACCCAGGATCCTGAAGAAATCACATCTAATTAGATTAGACAGAACTAGTTGCTGTCCTCAACAGCGGGCTGTCAAACTACTCATAGTTATGACAGCATTGCAAGGGTAACGACACAGAGAAACATTTTTAACAGTTAGATTCCAGAAACGTGCAGAAAGATATAGCAATCTCCATCAGCTCATCAGCTCAATCATTACCATACACTGTGAATTCCACAATAAAAAAAACTGCAAAAGTAATTGCAAAATAACCACAGTGTCCCCCGAAGAACCAGGCAAAGACTGAGGAAAAGAGGTCAGTGACCGTAACCATGCCCATCTGCTTGACTACACCATATGAAATGTCATCATACCAAAGCCAAGAGTCTGTCACAACCTGCACCTTTAAGTGGTCTCAGGATCCTGGTATCACTCCTATAGCAATTAGTGATCCCTCATAGAAAAGCAAATGTATTCTCAGGGTTTGATACCACCTTTGACAAACAGAAAAGGAGTTACTCCAAACAGTAAGTGTCTACATTCCAGCATTATTACTTGTGCATACAGGGTAAGAAAAACTTGGCTGTCTCAAAAAAAAACAAACCAAAAACAACCTGAAATCATATATGCACTTAACTTCCTTATAACTTCAATTCTTCAATTTCAGGCCAGTCTAGCAGACAATTATGAACAAGGTATCTCCACAGCACACCACCTGAATGTACAAAATTGACAGTATTTGAGATTTGCGATAGGCTGGCATATGAGCTATGCCACTGTTGAGCAATTTCTCTATTCAAGACCTAGCATTTACAATTCCTGAAGACTTCTCTGGTAACAACAAATGTCTATTCTATAAGCCCACTGAATATTTATAAGGACTGAACGTCCTGCTCAAACACATATGCCTTTGCTATGTGATCCTAGAATTTGTTGTCAAGTACAATCTCCCTTTTATTATGCAGATCATCTTTAAAAATTACTTTAAAGTGTGTTACTCTATTTTTGATGAATAAAGACCATTAACTTACACACTCCTACCACAATAAGCATGCCACATTGCATTCTAATTTCAAGATACAAACCACAGATTTTTTCTGCCTACATTAGGAAAATGCTGTGGCTGAGCCTTCATAGGAGCATCCTACAATTTCCAACCCCCAGCTGCAACTGAAGTTGGGTGCTGAGAGTGCATCCATACATGTGAAGTTCAACCTGTAACACACTACAAAGCCATTCAATTAGCCTCGTATCAGCCTCAGAAAATACAAATTATACCTGAAATGTGTAGTTAAATTATGCTTTATTACAAAACACTTGGTCTTGCAGTGTTCTTTCAGTATGAATGAAGCACTGAATGCAGCAAGGCAGAAACCTGAAATCTACAAAGAACTGGACACCACAGCCAGGCTGCTGCTGTTACATTATAATATTATCATCCACAGAGCAGCTGCACAGCTCCTTTCATTGGTTTCTCAGAGAAAGAAACACCAGCAAGAATGACATAAAATTTAATTACAGTTGAATCCTGTTTCTGAATTGAGAATGTAACTGAGAACAGAGGTATACGCCGCCTTTGGTCTAACTGCTCCAAGTGCTATAAAATAGCACATACAGTGGGAGGGGGATCATTTCGTTTCACTGTCATCAACATTTAACTAGCAAAAATACAATCTATTTCTTGGCAAAGTGAGAACCAATGTGGCAGCAGCATGGTGTCAGAAATAACATTAGCTCACATTCAAAGAATAAATTCTTAATTCATGAATGTGTTGGAGACATCCAACTCTTGCAGCAGAGCAGTAGAGCGAGTATTGCATGCAGTTTTATCTCGCTTTTATGCTTTTATCTAGCTAATGGGCTTCATTTTAGCTCTTTGATGAAGGTAGTACCAACTTAAGCGGTTAGAATGTCCCAACTCATTTGCTTTCAGTATTCCAAAGCAAACTGCTCCCCACTTTCAAAATTCTCATCAAAGCTGTGTAAGAAAATTAAATTCAATCAATAGGATATGCCAGCACTACCAAAACATACACCAGATGTTTGTGTTGTCTCAGGTTTAGTAAGAGGCAGTTTAATCAAATAATGTCTGGACAGAATGGATGAAAATGTTGGTTTGTTTATCCCTTCAGTGCACATACCACAATCAAAGGTGAGATTCTACCCAGATCTAATACTGACTTCTTTGTATATGGTATTTAACAAATGATGGAAACTTATCTCAGATAAACACAAGAGTTCATAGCCTCAAATTCACATAAAAGAAGTCAGAAGGAAGCAGTTTAAATCATAATGAAAGACAACATATAGAGGCAGGAAGAACAACAGGTAGTAACTACAGACTTTTACATAGATATACAAAGCTGGCTCTCCACAGTGGTATCAGTGCAAGTAGTAACCTGGTATTCCCTCTGTAAAAGAAGATTTTGCCTTAGAGTATGTACTCTATTCATGCATTTGTTTAAATTAAGGGAGGAGTTAAGCCTAAACTCACTGTTTATTCAACCCCCTCCCTCCTTAGAGGATGGCCATCAATTTACAGGATAGTTTCAACTTAATTTCCCAGTGGGAAAAAAAATAATTTAAGATATATAGACAAACATACCATCGTTGCCTTTGTAGCTCAGTATTTTTCCACCAGATCGTAATCCTGGAGGGGCTTATTTTCAGATCCCCATTTTTTCATGCAGATCTTCTACCCCCCTGTGGCAATAACATTTTCAGAGTTAAAACAGACTTTCAACTCGCACCACAGGGAGGATTTCTGATGGAACATTGAATTGAATAATGTGGTGATAGTTCACACATCAAATGATAATTCAACTTCTCCAAAGCACTAATTTTGTTTCCTCTTTAAAGTGGTGAGAAAAAAAAAAATCCCAAACCCATACTTGCTGCTTTGATGATTACTAAAAAATAAGGGGAAAAACACTACTGATATGAGAAGTCAGATTAAGTGAATTGATTAAATCAGGGTCTATACTGGCAATATGATTTTGGTATACCTCTCACAGGGATCAAGCTTTACTGTACTTATAACATTTGTTCAATAGCTGCCTACTGTTCAATACAACCTGTAAACAACAAACACCACTGGTTTTTTTTAAATTCATCATTAGGTAACACAGAAGAAAAGTAATACTGATGCAGGCATAAAATCAGTACAAAGGGACTTCAGAAAGTACTAATCAATTTTAATGACAATGTTGTAGATAACTTGGCATTTTCAAAACAGCATTATCATACTTAAATATTCAATTAATGCCTTATTTGGTTAAAAGGCTACACAACTTCCATGTACAAGATTTGCG
This sequence comes from Pezoporus wallicus, assembly GCF_028554395.1. Classification (NCBI taxonomy): domain Eukaryota; kingdom Metazoa; phylum Chordata; class Aves; order Psittaciformes; family Psittacidae; genus Pezoporus; species Pezoporus wallicus. The sequence continues at coordinate 103,164 of NW_026642757.1, read as the reverse complement.
GCTCATGACTATGGTACCCTTCAGCACTGCACATATGGAAAGCTCAAAGATTAGATTACCCCATCACAACACCTACACACCCACGTTATGGGTTCTGTGTCGTGACAAACAGAACTACAGCAACTGGCAATTTCAGACTGACTGCTTCTTTGATGACAGCAGCTTCTGCTGTTATGTAAACTACAAAGGTTTTGCTGAATAAAGCCTAAAATTGAAGGGCTAATTACTTTAAGGACAAAAAACTACTCAGGAAATGGGAACCAACAAAATTTGGATATAATTAAAAATTGTTAAGGAGAATGCAGTGTTTATAATATGAACACATCCACTGGTGCAGTAAACTAAATCTTAAGAATGTATCTCAGTCCAGTATAGCCTAGAGGTATTGCTCGTAAAAATGACAGTGTACGCACAGGAAAGAAATTGAAACACTATCAATCTAAAGCTTATACTTTCTCTTTCAGACATTACAGAAGGCACTCAATACTTCCACTAAGAAAGTCATAAGGTCACTTGAAAAGATGAAAATTCCTACATTTTATTTTTCCTAGAAAACTCCTTTGTCAACATTTTTTTCTATTACAAGCAGATAGACTTTTTTTTTCTGGAACAGGACAAAAAAAAATAACTTGAACCATTAAGTCTTTCTTGTTTGTTAAAACACTCTTGGGTTTTACTTTTATAGTTAATGGGTTCATTTTTTAGCTAAGGGATTAATTATCAATAATCATCCTTGATTAATGAAACAAAATACATTAGTGGGAAAGATGCTGAAAGGAGTCTGACAGGCAAAGAAACCCTGTACTCCACTAGAATTAACTAAAAATTCATCAGTGTTTAGAGATATAGCTATTTATAATTATTATATAGCATATTTTATTTGAATTGCAGTTTCAAAAAGGTGAGAATTTTAATGCAAAATAACATTACAAGTCCCAGTTCTTTCCTTGGATCAGCACTGACAGTCCTTACAGTCCACACAGTCTCAAATCCAATCACAGAATAGCAAAACACAAACAGATCTATTCAGGACATAGCACAAATCAGTGTCATAAATAAATTTTACCAAATCAGCTACCAGACTACCTTTACAATAGCATTGATCCCTATCTCTGAAGGCTAGAATAATTCTACATTTTACTAAATTATGCAGCTTTAGATTAACTGCGAAGTAGCTCAAGGCTCTTGAAATACATTATGCTGTAACATTATAAAGCATGTATATCAGTAGTCACTGGAATTGCCAATGGAATGTCACAAGAAGGGAAAAGAAAACAAACAACTCTGGTCCATGGCCAACAGCAGAGATACTGACAACAGGGAGTGTATCAGGTTATGTGGGCATGTATTACTCCAAATACTACCAAGACTTCTTTAAGATGGGGTTTTAGCGTTTATGATGCTGTCTATAGAATCTAGAGCCACAAAAGGTATTAAGTCTACTCATTCTGGATGCAACAACTATTCATTTATCAAATGACGTGACTTTTTTTGTAGCAGCCAATTGACATTTGTAATTTAGCAACAATGGATTTTTCTTCTAAGACAGGCTGAATTCAAACTGTTGCACCTATCTAAATCAGGATCATTAGCATAATAAAGGTATGTACTTGAGAAAATCAACATCTTAAAAATGCTCTTTAGATAAACATTATTATACCTTGATCACCGGTTCCTGCCTCAGCCTGCTTTCTCATTACCATTTACTACGGTGCCTCTTTATCATCTCTCCAACACCAAACTGCTTCCTACCGGCAGCCCGGTATCTCTTCCATTGCCCATTTTATCTCTCTATATTAGCAGTTAATTCAATAAGACTCTTGGGTGTACCAAAACATCAGTCAAAACACATGTCCCACAGGACTACCTCCCTTAGAACAGTCTAAACCAAACACTTCTTTCATCAACATTAGATACAAGCTCTGTGCAAGAACCATTACTTGCTGTCATATTATAATAACACCATGAAAACTGCACTGGATTAATGGTTTATATACTATACAAGTAACAATAAAAAGTCAGAGTATGGGAACAGGTGCACAAGGAGAGATTACCTCTTCCTAAAGACCTTCTGAAATTGCAAGTGATACTATTCATTAACAGTTTATAAAAACTCAAAGATTTTTAAATAGAAGTTTAATTTTTAAGACCCAGCTTCTTGGGAAAAATCACCCTCACTTCTCACCTTAAGTTTAAAAGGTCTTATTACCATAGTCAAATAATAATTTTTTAAAAATCTCCTAGTTTATCTTTACTTGAATTTGTTGAACTTGTAATTAGCATATTTAATTCAAAATACCTTTGAGTAAACTAAGTAGTCTCCAAAAAACTGAACCATCCATTCACACACATCTTCTGAAGTTGATGCATGTGACTTTTTGATGCAGTGCTGCATGAGATGAGCATCCAGATTCAGAAAGATGTATGAAAAACTGCATCCACTGTTTACAGAGAAATCTGCACTGAAACCTACCTAATCTGATGGGAATGCACATATATTTACTGGGCTGCCAAGAGTCCCTCAGCTTTGTTGTACTTGCCTAATTCCAACTCTAAATTAAGCAGCTCAAGGATAGAAACATATGCTAACCATTTTCTAGTCAAGTGGTCTCATCAGTTCAGTACAGAGTGCTCAAGAAGACCTGCTCCTCCTTTGGTTGCAGTTGTATGCATTCCCTACCCCAGCACTCATCAGGCCCTTGTCTGAGCCATGTCAACATGCTCAACCAGCAAAAAGATAATCGAGCAAAAATACACAACAGTTAAGGGTTTCCGTGCTATTTTTTCTTGCAAAAGTAGCATACTGAAATGGCTAAAAAACATTCAACGAATATAAGAAGTAGCACAAGAAAGCAACAGGGAGGGACAACAGCACAGCAGCAGCAGGGCAGTCAGGTATAATTAGGCTCCCATAGGAGCATAACTTTTGTTTCTTCACACAGTTTAAACAGACTTTGGTCACCCTCAAAGTTCAAAGCTCCTGAACATGTTCTTTGAACAGAGGTGTACTGAAAGAGCCATGCTTATCATCACACAGGTCAGCTGCTTTAATGCCAAAGCTCTCCTCCTTTCTCCATTCGTAACTTGTTATTTTACAATATCGATGGGTTAATTTTCAATCTATTAGGCTTTTTTTTCCCATAAAAGGACAGTCCAACTTCATCCTCCCCAGCCATGTACTCCTGCCGCTAAACCAGCAGTAAAGTCACTCTTGGACCAAAAAGGCATGATAGCAAAGGACAGAGTTTGTGAGAAGGAGAGCATTTGGAAGATAGGGTAGAACCACACAATCCATAACGTCAACTTCCCTGCAGCTATTTGGCTCAGATGCATTGTAAAACTAAACTCTAATCAGCTTCATGGCTTAGCTGACTTTTTTAAAAACTCAAAGTTTAGTTGTCTAGATAGTTCCCTGTGTAAGTAAGTAACAAAAAAAAAAAAAACTGCCCATAAGGGTACATGGTGTTACAATGTCACCTGAATTTAGGGTGACATTTTTACCTGCCAAGCCCTAATCCAGTCACCACTGATGCTACAGAAAAAACTAAGCTTAGAGGGAAGAGATGTGAACCCAGGTCAGGATCTCATCCTGTGGGTAAACACAAAGTCACAATCCTCAGGAGCCTCTAAAAGTACAAAAATCTCATGGGTGAAAAAAATTAAATCTACCTGTTTCCACAGTTTCACTCTCAACTTCTTGTTCCTCTGCTACATCTTGCATCAGGTAAGTCTCGTCATCATAAACCAGGACCTGTGCAGCATATCCCTGTTCTAGTCTCGCACTAGGAACTGGCTCCACAATCACTGCTGGGAATTCAGAGACTGGCTCATTTTCCTATAGAAAGAGGGGAAAAATAAAATAAAATTAAAAAAAAAAGAAAACAAGGAAAAAAACCGTGCTCTAGATATTGAACTGCTGAGTTGAACTCTACATCAGTATTTTCCTCTTATCCTCTTACATATTTCATGGAATACTGATAATAAAGATTTTTAAAGGAAATTGTCTTCTACAGCAAGACATTTAAAAAAGAAAACAAAATCAAACCAATAAAAAGACAGCTTATCATCCTCCAAAGGGATCTTCCTCAATCTCAAAGATATTTGCCTGGCTTAACACACGTAAAATTTAAAGCATCAGATGGCTTCAAGATATGGGAAAAAAGCAAGTTTTATAATTAAGACATCCAGCTGTGGAAGTGTTCCTTGTCCCTCAGCTCCATGAAATTTAATCAAGCCTTTGCATATGTTCTGCAACATACCTACATCTGATCGGTACCTTATGAACGCTCATGTTCTGGATTAAGTACGTAAGCTATCAAAAAAGAACTGTCTACTTCAAAGCCCATACGCCTATATCTACTTATTTAAGGACCAAAACATCTGTAACAGCATATTTAATCTGTTAAAGTGTTGCAGAACTGGAGCCCTGTCAGATTCAATTTACTACAAGCTACAGGAGAGTAGAACATATTTATTATTTGTTTATAAGAATGCAAAATATGAGCAAATACATCACATTGGCTAACTCTGAAAAAGGTCCTTCTGTTGTTCTGCTCCTCCTGTTCTACACCTCAAGACACATTCAAGATCTTTAAAGAGATAATTTTGTCAACCTATTCTACAGGTGTATAGCAGACTTCAAAACTTACTGCTCCCACTTCTCTGTGAAAATAAAAGATATACAAAACATGGGCTGCTGTCTTCCTCCTTATACAACAATCTGTAATCCATTTCACTTGTTTTCACAGCAAGTTTAAGGTGAATTTTTCTTTCACATTAAGATCAAAGTTGTGAAGTTTGCTAGTAAATAAATAATATTTGTTTTCCTAACCTCTTGATTTTTTATTTCATTGCTGTCAAACTCCAGACCCGGGTCTCCCGTGTCAATCACTGCTGATGTCATGGTGCATCCCCTGAAGATGCTTTGAGAGTTGTTATCTATCTCGAAGACAGTAATGCTGACAGCCTGCAGTTATCAAAGGCTTAAATTCACAATCCACTTCTGTTGAAGAGCGAGGCAGAGGTGTCTGAAACACAAAATGATTTGAATTTAGTAGCACAGGTTATATTCAAAAGCCTTCCAACATTTATGAAACCTATTGCATGCTACATCTCAACATCAAAAGAGGGCATCACTGAACACAACAGATGTGACAATGTGCTGAGTGAGTAGTGCCATACAACACAAGTTTCACACTGACTTTTAATACTAAGATAAGATAATTTCAGTTTGGTTCTTTGCCATTTGCTAAATTGCATGCAATTTTAAAAACAAGTAATAGGTATTACTTTGGCCCTCCATGGCCAAAATCATTAATTTCTCACTGAGGTCAAATATCAACTCATTTTGAGACATACATACATTTTGAGTTAGTGCAGCTTTTCTAAAGTTACTGTTTTCCTTTTAAATTCAGAGATGGATTTTTTTTGTTTTACTAGTTTCATAGTAATTCCATAAAGCTACAGTCTCCTAAGTTTCATAACTAGTTTTATGCAGCTTTCAAACTACTGCTTTTTTAAAGTAATGCATACATAATACACATCTCACAAACACATGTCTGATTTCTAATCTAGAGTTTTATTTGAAAAATAAGAAGTATTGTATTTTATTTTTTTCCCTGTAGAAAAAATTCTTACGCATCCAAAAGGAGTTGTTCCATATCATAATGCTTCAATTTGGGTATGCCATGGACTCACTGAACTTACAAAGACATATAACCTCCATCTTTGTGAATTTCTTTAAAACTAGCTTAACAGCAGTGCTTTGTTTCTAAACAACTGCTATTTATTTATTCTGAATAAGTATTATTACTCATATCCTGTCTTTGGAAGAGACAAATAATGTGTCTTCATAAACCTTGGGCCGTGAGGAGCAGTTTACTACTTCAAGATGTAAACTAAGAAGTTTGGCTTCTTAGAACAGAAAGCACATATTCCACATGAGACATAAAAACCCAGTCTGTTATCAATTACCCTTGTGAGTAACTCCACTGAGATCAATGCTGTATAACAGAAGCCAGAATTTAGGCCCTCACTTTTAGTAAAACTTATCCATTTCTAAAGCTAGCAGAAGCACCAAGATCTGCAAGAAAACAGGTTCTTCCATATAATGAAGAAAGAAAAAATATAATTAATACTCCAATGGGTAAACTCAAAAGCCTGCTTCCAATAGCACACAGCCAGCTTAAACTAAATTATCCTTGCACATACAGGGAAAAGCTCGCTCAGATTCATGCACAGTAACTGGGTTTCCTATGGGCATGGAAATCTTTCCAGACACAATAGTTTAGGTGTACTAGTAGAACTGATAATTACTGATCTCCCCAACTGGATGTCAACTAAGCAAGAAAGTAAAAAAAAAATAAAAATCAAAAACACAACTATGCAAAAACTGTTTAAAAGCTTTAGTTCATCAAAGGTATTGAGGATCCTCCAGCACACCATAAAAATATGCTCAGAAAGGCACCAATTCCGTTGCCATATCAACTTAGCACAAAAAGTCAGTAGCCGTCTAGCTACTGTGGATGGCAGGTTACTACAAAAATAAACAAAACAGCTGTTATACTAGCAGCAGAATAATCACAAGATATATTTTATCGTTCCTCTTGGAATATACACCATTTAGAAGAAAAAGAATAAGGCATTTTTTGCTTATATAGGCAGTCAACTTGACATGAGAAAGTATGATTCAAACCTAAAAATACCTTATTTGTAACAGCGCACACACCAAAAAAAACCCACAACACCACCAGCGTAATACTTTATCTTCCATTGTTTCATTTGTAAAGCCAGCACCACTTTTTGATTATCAGTATTCTCCTTGATGAAAAAGAAAGCAAACTCCTCCTTCACTCCCCACACAAGTCTCAAGCCAGAAAGCCTTTAGCAAGCATTCCTGGAGCCTCATACACATGTCCCCCTCCAGGTTTTTAACTCAAAAAGCTAGCCCTTACCTGCCTTTCAATTACCACATTATTTCAGAAGTCTTAACATTCACAACTATGCAAAATTAAATGGAAAAAAAACAAAACAAAACAAAAAATACTTTTACTGTAAAAAGACTTTTTTCCTTTTCTACAGTTTTCTACCTACATCCACATGAGAAATCCTGCCAAGCAATCATAACCTAAAAGAGAAGTCCAAGGAATGGAAATTACATTTTAATTTGGAAGTATAGCTTCCAAGCATTTTCAAACATCAGCATTATTCCTGCAATTCAGACTTGCATCTATGTATAAAGAAAACACAGCACTTCATGTAGTACCTTTGCATAGCTTAAGCATGTCACAAAGCTAATTTAGTTCTCACACAGTATATTAATGCAAATAAACAATCATAAACAAGACCACATCTACTGTATATTCGTATTTTATCTACTATAATCCCACACAGGTGGCTAAACAGCTGCCAAACTGTAGCAACTGAAAACACTTAATACCGTGTACTAGATCAGGTCATGTCAAAACCCCACTATTTCTGTCTCCTAGGTTACAAGAGGTTTAGATGACCCTTGCACTGATTTCTCTCTACATAAATTGCCAATTACCTACAGAAGTGAAGACAGAGCAATGCAGGAACGTAAATTATAATCCACATTTATCAGTTCCAGCAGAAATTCATAGTAAGAACCTTACATGGGAGAATACACAGAAGAATCAGAGAGATGTTAAACCTTAGCATTCATTAAAAGGACAGCATCTTTAGACTGAATGCACAGAACAGACAAGGCAAGGAATAAATTACTGGCCCAGAGCTGTTATACAACATGATTTGAACTTCATACTAAGAGTCACGCTATTCAGCAACCTCTTCAAAAACCTGACAGGGTGGGGAAAAAGGCAAGCCCCCTGGCAAGCACGTGGGATGTTAAAAGGGTTTCAGTCAGGACTGGTTTACAAGTTCTAAGTTAAAGCAAACACCCAAACACACCCCACACACCTAAATGCACATCAGATTCCTGCAGACTCCTTTTAAAACGAACCAGCTAAGCGTTTGCCCTCTTCCTTCTTCCTAAGCAGTATGGCCTTGTGGAATCTTCACTTCTCCCTGAAGTTCCAGTAGGATACTGACTCTACTCCTCATCTTCTGCCCAGCAACTCATGACTAACTCAACTTCTGTAAAAACAAAAGACTGCCCAGCCACTTGCAGAAATCAGTTCTAAAATTCACATTTCCCAAGGCTGACTGAGACAAAACCACCAAAGATAATTAGATTCTTAAAGAAAGAGATGATTAAGACTTGTAAGAAGACCAGGTTATTAACAGTGATAAAATTAGCCAGCAGAAAAGCTGGTTCAAAGTGTGACTACTTCTGAAGTACAAAACAGCAGCAGAAAGATTTTAAAATAAAAAACCACACACACACCACAAACTGAATTCCCGGACAGGTGCTTGCAACAAAGCAAAATATGGGATGACATCAGAGGAAAAAAAACAAATCTGACATTTCCAAAAGACATGACCAAATCATTTTGTTACAGATCTGACATCCATTCACAGAAAAAGCAGAGAGAAACTAGTTCTGAAACATTTGGAACATCCCTTACAACAGGGACATCAGCTTTGTTTCATCATCCTTTATTTTTATACATATGTCATAGGAAAAGAAAAGTAAGTCCAAGTGCTCCCACCCTCAAGAAAGAGAAAAAAACAAAACCAAAGATCTGAGTCTTGAAGTCACATTCTTTGCCTCAACAGCAAGAGGTTTCTAACTGTTTACCACTACGAAAAACACAAGACCCAAAATTTTAATCATTTTCCTTGGTCAAGACAACCGATTACAGCATGTACATCTTCAGAGGCTAGAGAGCACTTGCCATAAAGACTGCAAAATACCAAACAGTTTACTCACATATTTAATAGCACATTTGCACAGCCTACATTACATATCCAAGCGTCTGCCTACAATAGATCCATGCAGTTCTCGTGTTTTCAGCAGCTACCAGAGAAGCTTAAAACCCTAATCACAACTGTGACAAATTAATAGTAGTCCCACAAAAACCAGAATCTTAAGTCGATCCCCCTGTGCACAACCACGTATCGAGTTAACAGAAAGGCAAACACGCAACTCAACAGAATTAAAAATAATAATAATTGAAAAAACAGCATGGAAAGGATGGCAGAATGTCAATTCAACTAGGCCAGGCTCAGAGTGAAGCTATTCAAGACCGGCTTCATAACAAAACTCTAAATAGAAATCTGCAAACAGTTTTAAATTATAAAACAAGCAAACAAACAAACAAACAAAAAAAATCAATGCTTGAAAAAAAGATGGACACAACTCGTACACACAGAGGAAAACAAGACAAACATGCAGAAGCCTGGGCAGCAGTGACTAGAGGCAGCTGCTCCTGCAGCACTCAGAAGAAACGTAAGAGTACTTGGAACAATGTCCCCCTTTTATTCCTCTGGCATCCCAAATCCTGAGAAGAGATTTATGCGGATACCTACACAGAAGCAACCACAAGGGCAGGACTGCAGCCAGCAGTAGCATCTCACACAATTTTTTTTTTCATAAAGGCCTTCCTTCAAAAAAAAAAAGTTAAAGAAGTTGGCTTGAAAATGAAATTAGTTATACAGAAATACAGGATCCCACTAGCTGTGACAAGGCTTCCTATGGGTACAAAGGTGGTCTTTCATAAGCAGCACCTCAAATACACATGTAAATGTCGCTATTGCTTTGATACACATAAACCATGGCACACACTATAAAAAACTGTGTCAACCAAAAGGCCTTTTTTATGTATTTTCCTAGATAATTTTTATGTCTCCAGCTAACTGATTCACATAGGTGTGCCGAAGAAATGGTGAATTAACTGCTTTTTTTTTTTTCGAAACTCAGAAAAGTCCAAAACATGGGGGAAAAAAAAGTTACCAAAAAAGCTAAGAAAGTAAAAAAAACAAAAAATAAAAAAAAAAAAAAAACAAAACAAACAACAACTTGTAAATAGCTAAAGCACTGGGGGCTATACTCAAAAGGATGATACAAAGTATATCTTTGCATTCACAAGGTCACGGGAACAATCCATACAATTTACAGCACTTTATACGTTACATAAATCTCTAGAAGTTATAGCAAAGGAGATGAAAATGAAGAATCATCAAAGCAAGTAGTTCTGACCACATCATACTTCAGAATTTCCCATACAACAAGGCAATAACTTTATTGCTGAACACACATAAATTATTACATTGGATCAAATGAATGATGTACCAAATCCAGTAAGAACCTTGAGGAACTCCTTCCTTACATATTTAATTTGATAATCTGCCCATCCAGAGTTTGCTCAGAAACCTCAACAGCTAAAGCTGATGAGCCCCAAAACATAAGCTTATAATCACTTAAAAACTATTAACGTTCTGCACAAAGCTTTGTGGCTCCAGCAGGCTTCTCCTGGACCTTCCTGTATTTCATCCTATTAGCAGGCTCTCTTCCCACTGCTCTCTATTTAAAGATCCTTCAAACCTTCTCTTCCTTCTGACAGGACTCACACACTTTGTACCCTCACTTTATGCCAGCATTTCTCTTTCCATCGGCTCGGTTGTAGGTCCTTAACATCCATTTCCACTCCCCCACAAGCCAGAGTAGGGAGCAATTATTCATCGTTTTACATAATAAAAGAGCAGAGAGGACGAAATTAAATGGTGAGGATGGGGGTTTAAATAAAAAAACAAAACCAAAAAATCACAGCACACACATGCAGATAAAAGGAAGCAGCACACACAAGCTATGTAATTCCTTTTCATAGGATATTCTAGATGGCAAAGGAGTAAGTTTTAAGGTAGACAGCTTTATGGAAGCAAAGCCCCTGAAGGGCTTACACAACTATAAACACAAAGATGCACATAGAGTCTGAAGCTTAGGGACCTTCTGAACCAGGTATTACTGAAACCTGAAAGATGCAAAGAGTATGTCACTGAAGGGACTACAGAAAAAAACTATCCTGCTCCCAGAACCCTCCTCACAAACTAACTAGTTTTAACCTGGCAGCCTGGAAGGTTTAGCCGCCTTTGCTGGAGAAGTTAAATGGTTAAAAAGCTCACAAGGACCATGACAGTGACCAGCCATAAGGGAGGGAACACGCAGAACGAAGAACTGAATTATTTAAGTGGGGGAAAAAAAAAAAACAACCACTGTGAGAGAACACATCCCAAAAGGCAACAGATAAGCACGAACAGCTGAGCTGAGCTGACCGATACCACGTTTTACAGGCGCGGCGAGGTGTAATTAGGAATACGCCGGACTTGAGCTCTTTGGTCAGGGCGCAGCCGGAGCAGTGACCGCGGGGCGTGTGGTGGCCGGGCGGGAGGCGGCAGGCCCGGCAGGGCTCCCCCGCCGCCAGCACGCATGACAGCAGCTGGCCAGCACTCCCGGGCTGCCATGTTCTCCCGACGCCCTGTGTAAACAAGGCGCTGCCCCCGCCGCGCTGCCCCGGCCACCGCCCCGCTCCCGCTCTCGCCGCGGCAGGGGCAGCGTGGCCCAGCGTGGTCAGGCGCGGCAGGCCGCGGCCGCCTCGGGACTCTCTTTACGCTGACAGCCGCCAGGAACCACCCGCCGCCCCCAGCGCCCCCTCAGCCGGCGGGGCAGGGTGCGGACACCCGCGGGCCGGCCGGGGGAGAGGTGATGAGGGGCGGCCCCGGCCCCACGGTCGCTCCGCCGCGCCCAGCCCCGCTCCCCACGCGAAACCGAAAGTGCAGCTGAGGAAGAAGAGGAGGGAAGCTGCGGCCGGAGCAACCCCCGACCCCGCCACGCCGAGCCCGCCCGACACAGCTCGGCGACAGCCCCCGAAACGGGACAAGCCGATCCCGCGGCCCCCTCCCGGGGCGGCCGCCCGCTCGCTCCCTCTTTGCCTCCCTCCCTCGCTCTCTCCCTCCCAGGGCCGCCTGTCAGCGCCCATCTCGCCCGCCGCTGAGGCAGGAGCCGGTGCCGCACCCTTACCGTGCCCGTGCGCCCGGAGGCCGCGTCCGTCGCCGGTCCGGTCCGGGAACAGGAGGCGGTGGGTACCGCCGCGAAGGGGCAGAGCCGGGGCCGGGGCCACCCCGCTGCTGGAGGGGCGGGCGCAGCGGCGCAACCTGCCCGGCCCCGGCCCCCCCCCTCCGCGCAGAGCCGAGCCGAGCCACGGCCTCTGCACATGCTCACGCCGCTCGGCGCGCGGGGGCGCTGTGGGCATGCGCGGCCTCTGCGCGCCTGCGCAGGGGCCCGCGGAGGGGCGCTTGGCTGGTCAGGGCGAGAGGCTGCCGCGAGGGAGAGGCCGTTGGCGCGGCGGCGGGATGTGCCTCACGGCCGCCTGGCCCCAGGGATGGTTCGGGCCTTCGTGTTCAGAGCTGACGGGAGCCGCAGTCGGTAGGGTTGGAAGGGACCTCTGAAGAGCATCCAGGCAGGGCCACCTGAAGCAGGTTACACAGGAGCATGTCCAGGCACGTTATGAATGTCTCCAGAAAGGGAGACTCCACGACCCCCCTAGGCAGCCTCTTCCAATGCTCTGGCACCCTCAGCTTAAAGAAGTTTTTCCTCATGTTGAGATGAAACTTCTGGTGTTTTAGTTGATGGTCATTGCTCCTCATCCTATTGCTGGGCACCACTGAAGAGAGTTTCAGCACCATCCTCCTGGCACCCGCCTTTGAGATATTTATGTGTTAATGAGATCCCTTCCCAGCCTGCTCTTCCTTAGACGAAACAGGCCCAGCTCCTGCAGCCTCTCCTCATATGACCCCTGATCATCCTTGTGGCCCTCTGCTGGACCCTTTCCAGTATCTCCTTCTCTTACCTTCTACTGAGTACACAGTACTCCAAATGTGGCCTCACCAGGGTTGAGCAGGAGGGGATCACCTCTGTCAACCTGTTGGCCACACTCCCCCCGATGCACTCCAGGATAGTCTCCCCTCCTGACACTGGTGGCTCATAACCAATTTATCATGCACCAACACCCTTAAGTCCTTCTCAGCTGAGCTGCTCTCTTGCAGGTCAGCCCCAGCCTGTACTGGTACTTGGGGTTCTTCCTCCCCAGGTACAGGACCCTATGCTTGTGCTTGTTGAACCTCATTAGGTTTCTCTCAGCCAAATTCTCCAGCCTATCAAGGTCCTGCTGAATGGCAGCTCAGCCTTAATGTGTATCAGTCATTTCCCTCAGCTCTGTATTACCAGCACGCTTGCTGAGGGTACGCACCAGCCCTTCTTCCAGGTCATTGATAAACGTTGATGTACAGGATGTAGAAAGCAAAGATAAGGGAAATCCCACAGCAGACAGGGTCTTGGTAACCCTCGGCTCGGCTTTGTAAGGGGCAAACAGGTGCCTGCTTTCAAAAATCCCTCCCAATGACTATATCCAGCCCTAGAGGTGTAATTAGTTTCTAGCACTTGATTTTGGTAGGTAGGTGAATGAGCTGTCCGTGCATATGAGCAGCTGTAGAGCCCCAGGCATACAAGCCTGAGTCAGCCAGTGACTTGTAGGAGCAGTGCTGGAACATAAGCGTCAAGGTTTCTTGAATCAGCCATCTCTGCTGGAGCACATCAGTTTTGAAATTAGCCAAATTCGTAATGCAGCATCCATTACTTCCTTGTCAATATGGGATACATTGTCAGAGTCCGATCAAGAACTGAGCACATGCTGAGGCTGTCTTGATCTAACCCGATCTGAGAAACCTCTCTCAGAATTGATCTTCTTTACAAATACTGGGATTTAACAATTCTACCCTTCCTTGCATTTCACAGAAATATACAGAAGAGCCTTAGCTGAATAGGAGGCATTTCATGTTAATTATAGACGAGAAAAAAAAAAACAAACCCACCACATTGCCAAGGAGACTTTCAACATTGCAAAGCCACTTGCTCTGAAGGAAAACTTAAGACTGAAGGTTTTCTGTTCAAACTGATTTGGGCCCCCTTGTGCCTGTACACTGTAAAAGTCTGACATTCTTTTTAGCAGGAGCCCTCTCGGCACTGAGCAGCAGGTACAGTCACAAACACACTTCACCTTCATCAGTGTGCAAAAGCTCATCTCTGCTGCATTTCTAAACCAAAAATGTCTTTTTTTTTCTTTTTTAAATGAAATTTTAATAGATTTTATATTGTGCTTATAGAATCATAGAGCAGCATGCCACTTTTGCTGTGAAGTGTTCCAACATCACTAAATTAAGCTATATTTTACCCTAAGGAAACAAGCTTTATTGAGACCTAGCTAACTGTGTGTCCATCCATCTCTGCAATTCCTTTCCCTTCAACATTATTTGCCAATTACAGCTCAGTTTTATTAAAAGGTACAGATCTCAAAGTCCCTACAAGTTTCAAGAATACAAGTATTGGAGCAGAGGACACCAACACCAATATGTGTACCCACTAGAAAACAGTTATTTTTTTATGCTGACCCACAGCAGCCAGTTGATGTGTTGATAGGCATATAGCTGTGTACCAGCTAGGATTCTAGGATATTCATTGTCAGCCTGCTACGAGACATTACTAGCTGCTGCTTTACATACTACTGAAGCCATCTTGGCAATAAGGAAGGAAATTCCCAGTGGACTGTTTGGGATGGATATTTTCTTGTATGTATTTGTCCCAGAAGCAATCACTTCACTAGCAGAACTCAAACATTTGAATGTTCTTGCTTTTATATAAGATGTTGTCTGTGACTCTACCCCACATTCATAGGAAAAGAAAGTATTTAAAGCACCCGTGTTTTAAATCCATGTCACTGCAAGGTGCTGATCAAACTACCAATTGATCCTAGTAAGCAAATTGGTACTCACACTTTGCAGGGGCGGGCATTCCATCTCCTGAAGCCATTCCTGCCTGTGGAGCAGGGAGGAGCACACCTCACCCAGACTGGTGATCAGGTTAACTTGGCATACACAAGCATGGCTCACCAGCTTTTGGAGTTATTTTTGCAGGGATATGGGACCTAATTTGAGGTCTATAGATCTGATGATTTGCATGTTTCTATTGCCAAGGATAAATACCAGATAAATAAAGGTTCCATCTGTGAAGAATTCCAGATCTGACAGCTTTAAGACGAAATTTCAGACTCCTTATTGCCCAAAAAAAAAGCAAATTTTCTGTGCTGTAAAGACACATGGCTAGTGTCAGCTTAACTCAAGCTTAAACTTCCTATCTACCCCTTGATTTTCTTCATGCTTTAGGCTACTAAAACATCTTATGTTATACAGCAAAATCCTTTAAATTGCACATCTAATCCTAATCTCTGAATTCATTCTATCTCCTTTATAGTTTCCCCTTAATGGCCTAAAACTTAGAATAAAATAAAAAAAAACCTCCACCAAAAAAAAACAAACACACCCCCTCCCTTCCTTAAAACTACAACACTGCTTTGCTTGTCAAGTAGGAAAGCACAAGAAGCTTCTGATCCTCAGCACTGCAGGGGCTGTAACGCCGCTAATTACATGGGAGTTGTGCAATTAAAGCAGGCGAGCAGTGCAGTGCTGAAACAAGCCCATTTCAGGCAGGATTTTACCCTTGAATAAATATGTGTTGCTTTTAAGAAAGAAGGAATTGCATAGATATAAAGGAGGAAAGTCCATAGCACTTTGTTGCTGTATGCTAGATATACTTTAAGATACAGCAATTGCAATATTTCAGAAGAAAGAATCAAAGTTAGGATAAGTGTGAAAGAGGACTTTACCTCATTTTCTCTCAAAAAAAAATACATACATGGTATATACATGACATGTTGATTTTCTTAGTTTAGACACAGCAGAAAACAGAATGCTCACAAGGAACCCTTCTGATACAGAAAAACCCTTTAGAAACATGGTTTGCATGAAGAAGTTTCTTACAGAGACCATCTAGTTTCTTTTTAACTGTTTTGCTTTAAAGAAAAATTGAAAAAAAGAATTACCTCAAAGGTAGATTTATCTTTTCATAGCAAAATATTTCAGCATTGGAAGCTACTTTTCACTTAGGAACATCCAAGCTCTGCCAACAGTAAACATTCTCATGGGGACAGTGCCCAAGTGAGGATCTCAGAACTGGCATAGAAGACAAGGTTCTGCAAAGGTACGTGCTGAAAGCAAATGGACAGGGTGTGGAAATCAAACCACTAAGGTTTATTTTAACAACTTCAAACACTTCAGAGTCCTTCTGTCTTTGTTCATAACCAGGACTGAATACTTTGTGTTACCTCCTTCTACTGCTGATACTTGTAATAAGTTAGAAGGGTCAAGGCTGCAGTGATTTTGATTTTATGGAACTTCATTAATCAATTAAATGAAAACAAAGACATTCACACCCAGCCTTATTCTGTTTTCATTTGCAAGAGCCATTAAGCTTGCACAGTTACTCCAGGTCTGGCTCCTCTCATATTATAATAGCCTCAGCACCAAATACTTTGCACTGGAAATTAGTCACTTACTACAACAGTGGAATTAAAAGGATCTGCATGATTTGGACTTTCTCCAAACCACAATTAAACTTAAAAAAAAAAAGAAAAAAGAAAAAATCAAGTCAATTTTGTCCACAGAAAAAGCATACATTATTCATTTCTTCCTGTACTGTTCAGCTCCAGGTTTGTTTTGAGGATAGGGGATCCTTCTTCTGTTCTGGGTTTTTGTCATCAGGCTGCTTTTGATTTAGCGCCCTCTTCTGCTTGATAATGAGAGTGCATGTTGACCAGTGGTTAATTAGTCTCTCTTACCCCTCGCTGGGAAATAACATCTCCCAATAACTACTGAGAAAGAAAATAGCCTTATGCAGGAAGAAATAAGCTGGGGAGTGAAAAATAAAATCACATTATGGGAAGGCAGTCCATGCGTCTCCACACACATCAGTAATTTAATTACAGAGAGAGAAAGAGGAAATATGATGTTGATACATATTGCTGTCTCTCCTCTTCCACTTATTCTCTGTTTTCTCCTTTAACTTAATTAGCTTACATACTGCAGTCAATGCTGAACTAAGAGCACAGGCAGCAAAACTTCCCGAGATGAGGCATGGCAACTATAGCAATGTACAACATTTTCCTAGGGCACAAGCAGAGCTCATGCATGTATCTCTTGAAAGATCACTATGTCATGAAGGTTTAAAATAAGGAAAGTTATTTATCACTGAACATACAAGATTTTTATGTAGTTAAGAGGCACTGGATCTCCATGTGAAGCCGATACAAATAATTAACAGACCACATGAAGAAGATACTTCTGTTTCACAGAAGCTTCCCATTTGCTGTCAGGAGCTTTCGAATATCAGTCGCAAACAGCCCTTTAGAGCTTACTAAAGCCATCACTTGAGTTTGGTAAAATGCACAGATGAAGTGAAGAACATTTGTAGATAGCTAAACCACTAAGCAAATCATGCTGTTTCAACAACCTGTAATTCAAGCAAATGGCAGGAAAAACTCCAGCACAGAAACCTCCAGTTTTAGCCCTGCTTCCCATTCTAGTGACGCTGATGTTCTCCTGCAGCATCCCAAAGGAGCAAAGACCAGAATACAGGAGAATCCAGTTACAATGATGTCCAATGCCTGTTGCTCTAGAGTGAGCTTTATTTACATCATCCTGCACATCTTCCAACTTGTGCAGCAGATAAGCAGAGCAAGAGCAAAGCATACAACCAAGAAATACCTTTTTCAAGAGCAGAATTGTCTGTGTGATAAGGGGGACAGCACTCTGCAGAAATGAGCTAATCCATGGACAGCAAATCAAGCTACAATAGCTTTTGTGTCTTTTCACACAGAACATTTTCTGTCCCTCCTTATCTTCCCCTGTCCCATACACACCTCATGCCCTCTGAGCTATCCTCTTGCAATGCTCTGCTGGCTCAGTTTTTCACCCCCTAACCTGGCAGCAGCTGATTATGGACACCAAAGTGCTACTCAGCTGCACCACGCATGTGACAGGACAAGGGGGAATGGCTTTAAACTGAAAGAGGGTAGGTTTAGATTAGATATTAGGAAGAAATTCTTCCCTGTGAGGGTGGCGAGACACTGGCACAGGTTGCCCAGAGAAGCTGTGGCTGTCCCATCCCTGGCAGTGTTCAAGGCCAGGTTGGATGGAGCTTGGAGCAACCTGGTCTAGTGGAAGGTGTCCCTGCCCATGCCAGGGGGACGGAACTGAATGAGCTTTAAGATCCCTTCCAACCCAAACCATTCTCTGATTCTATATACGTGCACTTGCTCATCTGCTGGCAAACAACAAATAAGTCACTGATCTCCTCAGTCATCACACAGATGGTAGGAACTTTGTCCCCTTCACATCTCTCTCTTAAAACAGAAGTTGAGGTTGGCTAGTTGGGTCAAAATTTTTGAGGGAGAGAGAGGAAAAGAGAAAGACCAACAGGTGGGAAAACAGCACAGCCTCAGTTCTTGGCGTGGTTTGGGTTCATTGGAATTGTGTGGGGTTCTGTGTTTTTTTTTATTCCTCAGAAATACAGATAAAAAATAACATTTTATCACATCATCAAAGCTTGCTGCACAGGGACAAGAAATCTTGGTTGAAGTATTTCTCAGATTCCCCAAATTTTGGGTACCAACTTGCAGTTTGAAATGATCTTTTTAAGCAATTGTCTTTTTAAAAAGGAAATTAAAATAAAAATTAAATTCTATATTGACATCAACGAGGCAAAGAGTAAAACTGAAATTGCTAGATGGACTCCATCTGTCTTCAGCATTTCAGCAAAATGAACTGCTGCTAGCAGCTTGCAGGCTGATATCCTTCACATGAACTAGAGGGAGGTGAAATGCTTTGCTAATGGGTCTCATAGATACTTGCTGACCACAAAGGAGCAATTTCCAGTTTGTACAAATTCAGGAATCTCAAGTTTTACTCTGAGCTTTGAAATGTTTTGTCAAGAACAAACCTTTTGGCCCATCTCCTGTAGTCCTGCATTAGGTCTGCTCTCTGCTGTGGTTGTGTTCTCCTTAGTGAGCCAAAGCACCATTTTCTACAGTTCATCACAGCCTTTGGGTAGCAAGTCAAAAATTCAGTTTTCTGGAGGTGGGGCACAGAAAAATATTACTCTGTGTGGTAATTAGAGTCCATACTAGCATAACTGCTGAAAGTGATCAAGGACCACCTAAACCAGTCAGACAAAGAATTTCTGGTGAAGCAACAAGGCATCCTGCATGCGGTTAGTGGCTATTTTTCAGAGCAGCCCTCTGCAGATTGCAAAAGCTCTCTGTTGTTAATCTAGGATTTACATTTTTGAACTTGAAAGGGTGAAAAGCTCTGGAAAACACACCATAGGTTGTGCTTCAGTTCTTCAAACACCTCTCTTCCAAGGCTGATACGTTTTGCCACATACCAGAGCAGTTCCAGAGATAAAGTGACATTCAGCAAAGCCAACAATTTCAGAAATCCTACTGCCAGCTGCAGAAATTAGAAACAGCTTATTTCACAAGGAATTAGTAAAATGAAGAAATAGAACATTTAAGAGTATGCATCCATCACAGGATGCTTAATCTACAAGATAAATAAAGATAGACTCTCATCCAACAAAATATCAGTCCAAGGCTTTTATTCCAGTAGCTTTGACAAAGATTGCTTTTAATCACAGTGGGTTTATCCTTTAAGCAGAAGGCTGTGGAATGGCTTCTTGAAGCTCAGGAGCCTGATTTTGCCTCTGCGTTATTCCAGTTATTCCTAAGCAGATACAGTGGCAATAGGCTGTATTTTTGTTGGAACTTTATTATAATTTGCTTCATGATGGCAGGAGCAGGTGTTGCTTTGTGCCATGGGCAGGAATGTCAAAATGCTGCAATTTCCCTTTCAACATCTTTCCAAAGTTCTGCTTGTAATTCACACTTTCTACGTAAAGTGTGTCTAATATACCTTAATTTGATCCCAGTTTAGAATTATTGCCATTCTGAAGGCTGGAATGGGTCTCAGTAAAGATTCTGTAGTAGATGCACACTCATGCACATGCACAAAGCACAATGGAGGTTGAGAAGAACAGTGTCATACAAACCCATAATTCGTTACAGAATTTTTCATTATTAAGATAATACTAACAAGATTATATATCTATTCTGTTTGTTCTTAGTCCCTAAGAGTCCTTGTCCATTTGAACACATGTGACATAACCTTCCACAGGGATTTTGCTGGCCATCTGCCAGCACTCAGAGAGGAGCTTTACCCTAGCCTAAATTGCTTGTGATTTGTATAAGTGTTCTCTGAAAACCTCCATGTTGTTACGCCACTGTTAAGACATAACAACACAGAAAGACTACAGCAAGGTTTGGTAGGAACAAGGCCCAGCTCACCCAAGGTTGGAGCCACCACTTCAACCAATGACAGTAACTTCAAACATGGCTATTTTGAATTTTCATGCTATAAAGTACCTGTTGCTACTACTTGTAAACAGCTTTTGTTCTCAAAGGAGGAGCCTTAAAAATGTTTACTCCTGGATACTATTGTACAAGGAAGAGTAGTATCTAAAATGTTTACATAAGGGGAAAATCAGACCGTATACAGCCAAATGTCCTGTGCTTACAATTGCAAATCCTAACTTGGGAGAAAAAAAGGTTATTATTTTCACCATGACCCAATTTAAAAAAAAATAAGTATTTTTTATAAGCTTTTAAATTAGTTAAAACCTTTTACTTACATTTTAGCATGGAATGTTAAAATGGTATAACTATGCACCACAGTTTGGACCAAAAGTAAGACATTAATGTACGTAACAAGACAACACAGACCTAGAATGAGTTCACCTGACATGGTTTCAATTAATTCTACTGCTTCTCTTAGCACGTGTATTTGTTACATGCTGGGCTGTGCTTTGGAAGTTATTACTGGATGCTACTTTAAAGCAGAGATGTTAATCACAGAAGCGTCTCTCTAACCAACTTAAATCGTATTAGGTTGTCTGTTGCAGCACTGAATACTGGTCCTAATGAGCAGCACGTGGTATGAGAAACTGCACAAATTCTTTTGTCTCCAAGGAAGAGTATGGGATTTCACACAGGAATCAGCTGGTTGATTGCACAAATATTTCCGTTAAATCTTTTCAAAGGCTTCAGCACTGCTTACTGAGAAAAAGAAGAAAGAATCTGATTTAGAGGAAGCAACAATAACCAATGTTTAGCAACAGACTTGATTCAGCAGGTCTTTTTCTTTGCAAACATTTAAACACATTGTGAATTTGGCTGCAGGTTATCAGTGAATTACAGCATATAAACACCACTGCTGTGTAAATCATGTTTATCTGATGGCTTGTGAAAACTTGCTCTGCTACCACCAGCAAAGGCCAATTTCAACAAATCCCTCATCTTCAGCCATGTTGCTCAGGTATAACTGAATTCCTCTGCATGCTGGATATATTCCACTAAACCTTACTTCTACAAATAGCTGCTTGCTTAACTTGAAGGACAAGGTAAACCAATCGCGTTTGCTGAGATTACTGATATAAGTAGCTTCGTACCAGTGTGAATCTGAGGCCAAGAGCCACACACTGTAGAGTTGCTGTACTCAGAAAAGAAAGCGGAATAATAGTATGTTCTTACACAGCATCAGTTCAAGGCTTTATGTGAAGATTTTACCTATTACTACTATTCTATCCTTTTGCATACACAAAATAAATGAATAAATATGCTTTTCCTGATTGGGAATGCATTGTAGCTCTTAACCTATTAACTGGAAAAAGTCAGTCAGCCTACTTCTAGCCCTAAGTAGTAAACTGTTTTATACACTGTTTTTCTCCCAACAAGGTCAAAGCGGACCTCAGAACAAAATTCGTTTTGTAACCTTGTGATGCTGTTGTCCTAAAAAATAATTTTTTTTAATCAAAAAGAGCCCAAGCAGTTTGAGCAGCATTCAGTGGACCTGTATTCTGGTAGCAGATTTATCTACTTTTTCAACTATTTTCAATTTGTTTTATCAAAATTGCTTCCTACAGCTTCCCTTCCCTCCCACTCCTGCCCCTTTCAGTTACCGTCTCTGCCTTCATTAGTCAAATTAGCTATATTGGGTATTTGTTGTCTAAATCAAATTCTGGAATAACAATGCAACAATTTACAGGGTTGCAAGATGTTTACAGAAGGAAAAAAAGATTCCTAACTCTATTGCTTTCCCTGCGTCACTGCATTTATGTGTCCCAGAGTGGACAAAATTTCTTGGTAATTTATTTTTCTGATGCAATATCCTCAGGTGCCCTTAGCTTTTACTTTCAGCAAAAAAAACAGCTCTGAGACCCACACTTGCAACTTTTCTGCACATCTCACCTACATTCATTAAATATCTGTTCCCCTTCGTGATTTCAGGGTTTTTTTCTTAGTTTTAAATGCTAAAACAACGTGGAAAAAGACTATGAAGTTTAAGAATATTTACCTTTCATCACAAGCGGATAAAAGGCATTACCTTGTTTTATATTGCAGTGGATGATGGAATAAGCAAACACGCATTTGCAAAGGACTCAGAACATAATGATACGTTTCCATAAGTGGATTTATAGGATACGTTTTGAGACTGCAGTGAAAAATCACTTTCTTTGCTGTTTCCTTCTCCTCCTGCACTGTACTCCAAGAATTACTGCATGACTTGCTAACCAGCAGCACAATTAATTTTGAGAATTCCTGGCCTGGGAGGTCTATTTGCTCAGCTTTCAGTTGTTTCTATTTTAGTTAATATCTTTTTTACCAAGATTCCTGTTCATATTTCAGCCAAACTTTTTATTTCCTCAGGTTTCTATCACCATCTTACAGTCCACTTTTGGAAACGGGAGTCACAGGGAATAGCAAAATAGTAAGAATATTGGGGGGAAAGTATCTTATTCTGCAAGTTAATAAAGCCAACTGAGCAAGATACTAGTAAACTAGTAAGAATATTATAGTCAATATTTTTCATTAGCACAAACTAAAAGTGCCAAGAGACTAATTGTGAAAAATTGTTTTTAAAGAAGTGAGTCTGGAAGGTTACAACTTCACCATGTTTACACTGAGGATAGCAAGAGTTCACTTGTATAGGCCAATTACCCAGAAGTCCAATATCTACATAATTTAAACTAATGTCCAAAGAATACTTTTTGCCTGGAGGAAAGGTACAGCTTTTGGGTCTTTATCAAGTTTGCAAGGGCCTAAGATAAAGCCGTAAGTAGACACCCAGTGTGATGTAGAAAAGTTTTGCTCCCTAGCTTCTGAGATGCCAGCAATGGTTCCCAGGCAATAAGAAATACTTCAGTTCTTTTTTGCAGTGTACTCGTTGGGGATAGAAATTCAAATTCACCATCAGAGTGCATGTGCAGACTTACCACATGCTGCAATCGCCACTATCTGAGAAAAAAAGAAAGGTGAGGAGCAGGAAACCACATGCTGCAATTGTACTCTGTACCTTTAGGGTTCCTTAGCAACTTCTTCAGGTGTCTTCTCCTCCACAGAAACTGAAAAGGGAGACAAAACACCAATGAGAAATGTTGGAATCCACTTATTTGATGACAAATAGTCAAGTTCTTTCCCTGCAGTCTAAATTATCCTTTGGCCTAAAAGGATACAATTTACAAAGCCATACTAGGTATACAAATATTTCTCCTTTTAGCTTTTAAATTCTAATCGTAAAAGAGTTTAGAGGCCAAATTTCTAAACTCCTTTGAAAATCTCCCCAGTGAGGATTTTAACACGCATTTTCTTTTGCATTCAGTTACATTGTTCAACTTCAATAGCAATACAGGAGTGTTTACAGCTGCATTGAAACACTGCAATGTTTATAAATATCGAATGCTCTATATTTTTCTTTACAGCAATGTAATTTAAGAAAGTTCCATCTTTCAAATTAAGTCAGACTTCAAAATAGTATGTTACATCCCGTCCAGCACAAGGGAGAATTTCTTGTTCTTGAACTTTACATCTAGCCACTTAGCAGGACACTGAGCTCAAAACACTGTGGCAATACACATACACAATATATATTTCTACTGCATGGCATATAATGTCAAAATTCAGCTTTCTGCTATGACTACAATGCTGAACACAGTCACCACAAGCAGCCACTCCTGAGCTACACATGCACTTGCATCTAGTTCAGTGCAAACAGCCATTAGTGCTTTCAGAGACAAAATATTTCAGACCCATCTGTACTCTTGCACCTTCTGAAGTCTGCCCCGACTCCTCAGCATCAGCATCCTGGCTCCTGGAGGATGTGTCAGAAATCTCTTGAGCTGCTGAGGCTACTCCTTCCTTGACACTGTCTAAGTTTTCCCCATGGGCAGAAGAAGCTGAAACATCCAAGACTTCACTCACAGTTTCTATGAATCAAATTAGAGAGATAATTGTCTTCTCTTTCCATTCACCGGCATAAAGGAGGGCAAGCAGTCAAGGCTCACAAAATATGAAGTGAACACGCATGTTTGAAATAACTGAAGACAACAGAATCTATCAGATGATTAAATTTTATCACGCAAGTAAAAGTTTGCAAGTGGAATTCCAGGGAAAATCTGACTTCCCAACCCTGGGGCAGAAAACTATAAACATGAACTGTTTTCTTGTCTTTAGACAAAGGTAAATATTCTCTAACACCACAGGATGGTTTGGGTTGGAAGGGACCTTAAAGTTCATTCAGTTCCAACCCCCTGTAATGGGCAGGGACGCCTTCCACTAGACCAGGTTGCTCCAAGTCCCGTCCAACCTGGCCTTGAACGCTGCCAGGGATGGGGCAGCCACAGCTTCTCTGGGCAACCTGTGACAGTGTCTCGCCACCCTCACAGGGAAGAACTTCTTCCTTATATTGAATCTAAATGTCTCCTCTTTCAGCTTAAAGACACATACACTCTCTTGCAGATATCCTCATTCTATTTTCCAATTTCTGCCAAACTATTAATGACGTGCAAGATACTAATGGTAATGTTTCCATGGAAATTATCCTGGTCTGATCCACGCCACAGGGACAAACACACACAAACACTCCACATAACCTTGCAGAGGGTAGTTTTAGTGTAGAAATATCCTAATATCAGCCTGAAAGTTCAGGCTGTGATTCCAGTGTAGCATGACTGCCAAGAACCCATTTTTCAATACTCCTTACAGATAAAGCAACCTATGTATAAAAAGTATGTAATAGTTAATATGTCTATATACAGATACACTACAGGGAGACTGAACACATCATCCAGCAGTTACATGTCAAATTTTACTTGAGTAAATTCTCTCTTACCAAATTCTCTGTTCCTCTACCAAGGAACTCTGTAGTTATAAACTGTCCCCTGTGCTAAGCTACATGTATGTGAAATACAGTCAGCTGAACAGCTCTATTAGAAGTTCGCTAAATGCAATAAATAGGAGTTTTGTAGAGCTAGCATCCCATGCCTTTTTCCAAGTATCAGCTTGCAGCTATTTAATACAGCTAGTTCTGAACATCAACTATTTCACTTTATTTTGTAGAATATGGACTGAATTTTAAAGAAGCAACAGAAAAAAATAATCAGGAATTTCTACCTTTGTCTTTATAGGGAGGAGCTATGCAATGAAGATAGTGCATTTTAAATTCAGAACGTTAGTTATTTCATAGCTAGCATCACTTGATGTAATGCAATATATCTGCTGCAGTAACAAGTTGCTGGTTTTGAGTTTGTAACATCATTCAGTTTATATTACCAAAAATTTTCTCTCTGGATTATATTATTTAATCTTCCTAATTTTTATTTCTGGTGATGTTTCATTGTTTTAATTTCTTTTGCATTAGTAAGAGTAAATCAGTAAGCAACTAGAGGGAACAACATGGACTTTCCTGCTTTTTAATAAAACCTCATTTCCTTTGAATGGGAACTGTGTTTATCACCACCTACAGGAATACCTGCCTTGAAATAAACATTAACACCTACACCACTTGTACTGAACGATTTTTGTCTGGTCTTAAGTATTATTTTAAGGCTATCAGAAAGGCAGTCTACTGCACCAAGAGATGGATGCCTCTTAATGTGTCCGTTCAGGTCCCTGAAGAGCAGCTAAATACAAAGGGCTTTGTTGCAACAAGCACTGCATTCTTTAAAACCTCTGTCTGTACATGTGAGTGACTGTCCTCGGTCACTGCAGAAAACGCCAGCTGGTGCTTGTACTCACATGGCTTTCACATCCCTTACTTGAGCACACGTGGCTACAGTTTCCTGGGAGCCACCTTCCCGGTGCCTCAGCTGAAGGCTTCTTTCCAAGAAGAGAAAGCCGGCACCAGCTGGCAGTCCAAGCACACTTGCACACAGCAGCACCAGACATAGCAGCTTCCACTGGGTGTTATTCCCAGCAAAGACTCAGACTGGCTCACCAAGATCATTTTGGCACAGTTTCTTCGGCCTGCTGCAAGGACAGAAAGCTATTTAAGTGGGGTTTGGTGCTTTGAGCACCGTGAAAATAAGAACCAGACCATATATTTTAAGCATTAATCTGATGCACCAAAACAAATCTCGGTGTATTTTCTGGTGGTTTGTACACAGCTCAGTCTTGGACCAAATGCTCTGTATCCCACTCAGGAGGTCAACATGTTTTAGTCTTAGGGAATGGCTGTGATCCCAGGGCAATAGCAGGTAATGAATGATGACCTGGCAAGCTGAGAACAAGTCCCTTTAAGAACTGGGTCTGTCATATAGCCCCTTCTCTGTGAGGAACATCAGACACATTGCCCGAGTGCCTCACATCCTCAGCTGGTAGCACAAAGCATTACAAAGTTTAGGAACTTCTCCTTTTTGTCTCCCTGGATGTTAAATTTAATCTAGGTGCTATTTTCTCCCACACATTTTGGCTTTGGGTTGTGGTTTGTGGGTTTTTTTTTGGTTGGTTGGATTTTTTCCCCTTAATCTACGTACATTTCATATTTTTTAATTACCAGCCCATCTTAATCTCTCACAGTTGTTCCATGTACAGTCCTGCAGTAACACCCTTTTACGTAAAGAGATTTTAATCTATGCCTGGTACAATGATGACTCATTTTACATAATCCTTGGAAGAAGGATTTTACTTCTCTGTCTATTCAATTATTGCAAAGTTGTTCATAAGCCTGTTGTAAAACTCTACAGCAGTTAATGGATGTAACTGAAATCACTTCTAACTTTTGTCAAATATTAAATAACTTAAGCTTCTTCATTTTTCTCAGAAGAGAGATGTAGAGGAGTTACAACATTTTAACTGGTTCCATGTTGTTTTCTGAATGATGACCAGTTTGAAGTTCTGAAGTCCCTGTACTTCCTTGCGCAGCGATGACTATGACCCATGTTGTCTATTTATGCCAGCTTTCTTACAGCTTCTACAGGATTTAACTGAGCAAAACAATATGCATTGTGCAACTGCTTCTCTGCAGTGAAGACATGCAGTATTCAAGTGCTGTTTGTGTTGTTTTCCACCGAATGCCCAGCTGCTGTATTATCACTACCACACAGCGCTGCTGCAGCTCCCTAGCATCTTTAACACAACACCCACCTGCAGCATTACAGTCAAACTGGTCTCTGTCAAATGATGATTCACCCTGACCCACACAATTTAAAATCTGCCGGAAATGGAAATGTTCTTAATATTTTTTAGTTTCCTCTTATAGCCACAAAAATAGTTGGTTGGGTTTTTTTCTTAGTTCTGTAAGGGAGGAACCAGCCCTACCCCTTCATTCATCCATAGCATTGGATCTAAATGGTTTCACAATTTTACTGTTTCACTGTTTGGTGTGTTGTGTCCTTCCTCTTCTTAGTAGGATGTATTCCTCTACAGAAGCCGTACACTTCACAGTTTCATACAAGGCATTATACTGGTAGCAAAATCTCAGTCTTTTTGTATAATATTAGCTATTTTTTTCTGAAGGAAAAAAAAATCTTTTATGCTTCTTCACCAGACATTTGTAATTTTTAAGTTTTCCCCTGAGATAAGCAGATACATCCCAGTATCAGTGGCTACAGGTTTCTTCAATTTTGCTAGGCATTTGTATATACCACTGAGCTTACAGATCTGTGTTAGGAGCTTAACTTTTGTAGTTTCAACAAAAGATCTTATAAAAGAACTTCAAGCCTCAGAGAAATCAAACTAATCACATTTACTGACTGCAGGCAAGTGGTTAGGCTTTGCATATGCATCCACAGCTGTTCTGAAAGCATTCAAAGGGATTTTAACATACCAAAGATTCTGAGGACAAGCATCCCCAGGCTAGGTGGACACAACCATCACTACTGAAATCAACACCTTTGTAATATCCAATCCTTACATGGAACACTGAACCCTAACAAAAATATCACCTGCTCCATCTCATGGTAGTGATATACACTCCCAAGTTGTCTTCATCTCCTCTGCTTTATGAGAGAGCCAATCTGAGAAGATGTCCTTCCACATTGCACATGCAGGAACAGAACATGACGGGGCGAGCACCAGCAGCACCTTACGTGTGCACCAAATACAATAACAAACCATTTATGTTATGAAAACACATCTGGTTTGAGTTGAGTAAATACAGAAAAGGAAATTGATTTTACAGACAAAAGGAAATTAGGGTTTTTGTTTAGAACTTTGTTGGGTTTGGGGTTGGTTTTTGTTTTTTTTTTCCAGTAAGCAGCATTAGGCAGCTCCAGTAGCTTACCAGCACAATGTACAACATCTGTTCCACCTAGAAATATAATTTTTAGGAACCTATCCTTATTATTTCAGGGAAAAAAACAACCCAAACCAAAGAAAAAACCCCAACAAAGCTGCTTCCTTTGTAAAGTCGCTATTCCTGCAGTCTTTAAAGACACATTTTTACTCTCAGGAGTGCTACAGTTGCAGCACTGAGAGCGCAGGACTCTGCATTGCAGTGCATTCACAGTAGAACAGAAAACAGCCCAAACCCAGGCTGATTCTGCATCCTCATGATGGTCAACTGACTGAACAGCAGCGACCTCAGCATGCCCCCAGCAGGACTGAGGCGCAGTCAGCAGGGACCTGCATGACCCGTCACTGACGCATCTTTGCTCCAGCTAACAATAAAAAATACCTCCCCCCCAAACATAGACTGACTTTCTGCTGCCAGTCAATAAAAAACCCCAAACAACACAAACCCCATGCACATGGACTGACTTTCAGTACCCAGATCTTAATGTCTTAGAACAGCCCTTCAAAAAAACTCAACCATGTTAACGCAAGGGTTGGGTCTGCACACTGCCACTGAAGCAGCAGTTCATTAGCAACTAATTCTTAGGAAAACAAACAAACAAACAAAAAGTCCTTATATTGCATATAGAAATAAATTTTTCCGAAGAGGAAAGAACTGCTTTTCTCATGCAGGTGGAGCACTTCACCTTGTGAAGGAAATACCTCTCTTTGTCATCAGGTAAAACCAGAGGAAGCTGCCTCTCATAGAGCAGAATTTAGAGAAGGGAAAGTACAAATTTTTTAAAAGCTGAGGGACACTCTTGGAACTCAGAATTTCCCTCCGACAGAAAAAAAACACCTTTGCCAGCTTTGGCCAGCCAGCTCAGCACTGCTGCAAACGCTCCCCCTGTTCAGAGTCCTTTTGTGTTGAAACTTCATTATTAGTATTTTTAATATCTATTGATACCAGTTTACAGATGACTGATCCAAATAGCCTGTAGGCGTAAACTAACTCGTACGTTGTATTTTTAAATCTTTCTGGATTTAAGCCTGTGGTTGTAAGTGGCTCTGTAAGTTTGTTTTCCTTTTTACAATACATATGGTGAAGAGACCTGTTCCAGATTTTAAAATTAAAACTATATTCAATCTTTTCCTTGCTCAGGGAGAGGTGGGGATCCCCCCTCCCCAGGAGGAAGTTTCATAACAAGATTGTGCAGTACAGCCTATATTTTTTTCCTCCAGTTTTGCATTTCCCTTCTAGTATATATAAAACTGTAACATTTTGATTCAAATCCTTTGATTCATTTTACAAGTGACATTTCCAGTTGGAAAAAACGACAAAATCTGAACAGGCACTGGTTAAGAGATATTTAAAAATACATTTTTATGAGTGAAGCATTTCACTTAAAGCGGCATCCTTCATGTCATGAATTTTCTTTTTAAGCAGTCAAGATGAAGCTTGTATCTGTAATGCAGACCATCGGGTTGAGTTACTTTAAAAAATACTCTTTGCGGAAGAATTTGGCTTTATAAATCCAAAATAATGCAAGTTAGCCAGCATAATACAAATGGAATCTGCCTGGAGCGCACAAACCAAAGCTGGAGTACAAAACAAGGCTTTGATATGTCAAGCTGCCTATAACATAACCAATGCCGCACACTAATTCCAAAGGGGAAAAAAAAAAAAAAAACAGAGTAAAATTTATGAGAACAGACACAATATTCAATATTACATTTACAGCCTTTCAGAGAACCACTCACGATTATGTAATGCTTTGGTTTACCTAAAACCTCTCCTCAGTAAGGTCCTCTGAGAGCCTTGAGATGTCCCCTGAAACATCAGGATAGGCAGAGCGAAACATTCTCCATTCCTTTTTGTAGTTTAAAGACCTGATAATGGAAAACCAACAGTGGAGTAGAATTCACTCTTAAAGAGTCGAATTCTGCCATTTTTGAAAGGTAATTCAGGAATGTATTTGAGAGAGACAGCAAAATAGAGCACAAGAGGTGGGGGTACCTGGTTCCCTCAGTTCTAATCCAGGGAAGACCACAGCAGTAGCAGCAGCAAGAAACTGATTCTCTTTAAGACCACCTTAACATCTTTTGGTTCCATCATCAGCTTTAAGGAAAATGGAAAACAAGTTTGCTCAGCAATGGCTTCTGTTCTAAATCCTGAGGTGGTGATGGTGACAGCTAAGGCCCCCTTCCTTCCTCCCTTTCTTCCATCAGAAGCCACCTGCCAGTCCAGGTACAGGTGACTTGGGTTCAGCACCTCCCCGCTCTGCCTACAGGGCTCAAACTACCATCAGCCACATTAGCAATAATAATCACCAAGGCAGTTTGGGACAAAACAGGCAAAACCGTGCATATGTCACTTGGATCTCCCTGAAATGCTCTCTCTCTGCTCACTGCCATTTTATTCAGTGACCACTTAAGCTTATAATCAGCTACAGTAAGTTATTCATCTCTTCAGAAAGGAAAAAAAACACAAAACCCCAAACACTTAACAGTTAAACACTGGGCTTAAAAAGGAAAATATCTACAGATGGTTAACCACAAACCAACGCCTCCCTCTGACACTGCGAATTCAGTACTTGAGCTTCAGATAGGAAAAAATAAACGTTTCAGCTCTATGCAGTAAACTGAATCAGGGAAATAACAATTTAGAAAAGTCCTAATTATTTTTTCAGGCTGATCAGTTCCTTGAATGCATAGGACAGGAACTAGTGGCTGGGAACTGCCAAAGCCCACATTGCTCTCAATGGATTGTTTGCAGAACTGCCCTGGCCTAACCACCCTGTTGTTTGGATATAGCATGAAGGCAGCCTCAGCATTCCCTACTCAGCAATACCTTGCTAGAGCCCACTGGCATCAAGAGTTCTCTCTCTTTGGCATTTCAGGTACGCCATAAATTAAACCTGAACTAGTGGCTCAGAGGGCAAGGTCTCTGAGAAACTGACAAACAAAGGAAAGCTGGAATTCCTAATAATCCTGCCACTATAAAAATGACACCTCTTTCTTTTTGCATGCCATCCAGAAACAATCCAGTTAAAAATCCATGAGATCCAGCCGAGAGCCTAACCCATGGTGTTGCGAAGCACATTTTTAAGAACAAAAAAACCAAACCAAAACAAAAATGTTCTTCACTCCATACAGCAAGAAAAGAAACAACTTCATTCAACCAAACATTTCACAGGTTGGTCGTGTCTAATGCAGGTCACTAGTTCCTATGAAAAGCCTCATTAGTTCATACTAATGACCAGAAGAGTCACTTCAAGAGAGCTTATTCTACAGTGGATGACTAAAAAAAAAAAAGATTCAGAGATGCCTGAATGGTCAGAATAAAAGTGTAGCAGTGCATACCACATTAATCTAGAATAGTTTATAATACCTCGTATAATTTCAAGTATATGATTTTATATTCTGTAACAAGGATTTGTAGCAATGAGAGGCAATTCACATTGTGGTTGGTTGTTTTAAACCTCTAGCCACTGATTGGAATGGAGCATGAGGAAAACTAATGCAAGTTAACATAAACAGCATATATGAAAATGCGCTAATAATCTGATGTATGAAATCCTTCAGAAGTTCTAAAAAGAACCCCATTTAGTTGAAGTTAGGTATTTTCTCTAACAGTCTTCATACAAAGTTTTACCCATTTACATTGTTTTCAAGGGAGCTACTGAAGTTCAGCATGTTGGTTTTTGAAAAGGCTGTTTCTCTTTAATATGAAACACTGCCCCAAAACCAATATGAAAATCCCTGCTGTTACCATTCTGGTTTGAGCCATTCTCAACCACTGGAGAACAGGAGTCCCCATTGACATTTTCTCTAAAGTAGGGCACCAACAGTATTCCTCTACACGCTGTATTTACAGAAAATTTTCAAATAGCACAGGTACTACTACTTAAGGTCAAGTAAATGCTAACAGTTTCCACTGAACAAAGCAAGTTCTTGCTTTCCAGTTTAAAGAAATAAAATTATTTTAGGATTCTTTTTAAGCCTTGACTATGGGCTGCATGTGTTTTATTAGTGAAAAGCAGTAAATCCATTTTCTCCTTAATAGTAACAATCATTTACGCATTATTCACTTTATGTCCTTTAACTAGTTTTAACCCGGTTTTGAGAAGCTACTTGTCCCCTTGTGCTACAGCAGATGAATAGGAAGACAGTTATCTTACATAGTTCTCCCCCACTTATTTGTTTGCACTGTTAGCTGTAAAGTTCTAGGTTTTTTTTCCATTTTATTGAAATCTTCTTCCCCAACCCAGTGCATGCTGTAGAATTCTCTTTTCATCTATGCTGATCTAAACCAAACAGCCTCTCCATTTACCAACCTGTGTCTTCAGATGCTCACAACTTTTACAGAAGTATTTTCTAAACATTGTTCACATTCTTTCTACAGAGATTCTCCATTTGTGCTGTGACAACTCATCTACAAGCTCAGTTTTATGACGGGAAAAGAGAAGAGGATAGCAGCCAGTTCGTGGTAATCAGAGAGATACAAGATAAATACAGCAGCCCAAGGGCCAGAAAAAGTGATAAATGTGAAGCAGAGATACCAAACAGAACTTCCACATAGATATACCTCCCCAGTAGGATATTATTCACATAATTGTGAGCCTAATTTGGCTAGCTTAGTCTACCACAGTTACTGAAAAGGAGGGAAAAATATCCTCTAAAAAGAGATTCAGAATAGAAAACCTTTATTACAGTTGGTAATTAAGCACAGATTTTGTCAGATAATACAGATACTTTCCCTGATTCCATCTGGGAAATCAGGGAAACCAATCTACACCTAAAGACCCATTTCATGCCATGACATTATATATATGAAAATGGCCACTAACAGACCTGTTACGAGATGCTTGTGATCTATACAAGCAAGGCTGAGAGGAAGTGTAATTATCTTCACCAGGTCTAACTGTGAACAAGAGGTTTAACAGTAAAGGATAAGGTTTGTCCATGCTGCATCTTACCCCAGCACCTCAGGTTGTAAACAACTGCAGGTTGCACAGCTTTTCCTCCTTTCTCCATCTCACACAACAAAACATCTAGAAAGATGTGTTTGTTCTACCATGCAACATCATTCTGAAAGCTTCTGAGTAAATATGAGCATTTGCAAATTACTTTGAGGACTTCTCAGGTATTTTCAAAATACCCCCAGTGTTAGAGCATTTGAATACACACCCAGGGTTTGGGAACTTCCCAACCAAAATCAGTGTACGCTGATCACGTTGGGCATTTTTATTTGCCCGGCACTGTTGTATGGTGGAGTTAGCAGAAGTCCTGTCCAGAAAGCAGTAACTAACTCCTGTCCAGTGTGGCCTGTATTTGTTTCTCTAGGCAGCAGACAACTGGCACTGTAATG
The DNA here is from genome assembly GCF_028554395.1 of Pezoporus wallicus. Classification (NCBI taxonomy): domain Eukaryota; kingdom Metazoa; phylum Chordata; class Aves; order Psittaciformes; family Psittacidae; genus Pezoporus; species Pezoporus wallicus. The sequence goes on along the minus strand of NW_026642757.1, from coordinate 69,327 downwards.
CCATTCAAAGCATAACATGGAAAATACTGGCACATTCACACGCTAATCCTCCCCAAGCCCAGTTGCTCACTCCAGTGGCGTTTGAAATAGCAGAGAAGAGACCATGTCCTTCAATACTTGCAAAATCAGGAAAGAACCTATGCTATTAAAGTCAGAAGTCCCAGAAATCATGTTTGGGGGCTCACAGATTTTGCTATGCCAGTTGATAATGCCAAAACATTAAGCCTCAATACTAGAATTGGAGAAAAGTTTATAGCAGCAATATAAGAATTAAAAATCACAGATGGAACAACTCTGCCTAATCCAAATAGCAGCCTAGCAGCTTGCCAAACTGTGCATTTTATAGCATTTGTTCTACCTGGAGAAAAAATAACCGTATTTCATGGACCCCACACACAAAGTACACTAGAAGGAGAACAGCAGGAAACTTACCAGCATCAGGTAGTAACCAAGAGTGACAGCCCAACTGCTCAAATAGTAAAAAGGTACCAAAAACTAGAATTTAGAGGAAGCTAACGCTTTGGGAACAGAGTAACACAGCATAGGACTTCACAGAATTCCAGTTACTTAAAAAAAAATTTAAGGTTTTAAATTGTTTAAATTGAGGCAAGGAGAAAATTCCACCCAGGTACAATTGTAATTATCTGTCTAAAACTGAAATTACCACGATTAAGTACCTACCTCCAACGTTGTTTTTTGGTTGGTTGGTTTGGGCTTTTTTGGTACATCTATGCATAATCACACGTTCATGTTATCTGTATACATACACATGTATGTGTTCTGGTGAGGCAGATAAACATTCACTAGCACCTTTCACTTCCAAATATATTACAGAAAGCCTTAGAGATTAAAACTGCATTTGAAAAAGCAGGATTTTACTGCTAATGACAAAAATACTTGCACCTTCAAGAAGTAACACCAAGCTACCAAAAAACCTAAAAGTTATTTAAAGAAGTATTCTTGTTCAAAGTGCAAAGGCTTTGCATTTTTGAATGTATTTCCCTGGGCAGTTCTGAAAGAAAAATCCTTCTCTACCTCAGTAAAAATTAATATACTTTTTTTTTTCCCTAAATGGAGAGAACACAAATGATTAAGATAGTTTAATACAAAACTGAAAGGTATTTCATAGAACCATAAATGGTTTGGGTTGTAACTTAAAGATCATCTAGTTCCAACCCCCAGTATTTCCAGACTGATTTTAATGATAAAAATGTTCTTTTTTTTAGAAACAGAAATAGCTGATGACTGCAAGTAACTACTGAACAAAGTGGTACATAGAGAGCAGAGATTTTTTGAATCAAAACACCGTCTTCTTCTATTTTAAGTGTTATGCCAATAGCAACTAGCTTATACATAGTTTGAAGGAAAGGGATACCAGTTTAAGCCTGTGCATGTAAGACTACATGCTGCTTGTTAAGCCCTTCACACAGTCAGGAGCCAGAGGCCCCTGGCAGTTCCCAGGAAATCCAAGGGAAGAAGCTCTTCAGCAGTCACGCTGTCCTCCCATAGACGTGGCCAGGAAGAGAGGAGCAGCCGAACACTGAGGTGACCTGACTGGAGCCTCTGCAGCCTCCCAGGGCAGGACTTGGGTTATGCAGCCACCACAGGGGCTCAGTCCCAGTGAGGAACCTCAGGTGAACTCCTTATGAGACCCATAGGGTTCACGCCTGACTCAGGCACACCTGTTACCAACAGTCACTGCCAACAGTGCACTGGTGACCAGCAGCATGAGAACACCGCTCTCAGGAGCAAGTTCTAACAGCCCAGAAACATCATAGAGGTTGAGCAATGCTACACCAGGGAGAATGCTCTCTTGACTTAGAAGCTAGTAATTACTGAGAGGAAGTACAGCTTCTGCTGCTTGATATGAAATGCTTTAGCTTATATGGGATCTTAACTGCTTCCTCTTCAATAGAGTAGCAGGAATACTTACTGTATGGAAGACCCTGCCCTATCCAAGAATAAACAAATATCCCTCGATAAACATTGTGAAAGGAATATTCAACCAACTCTAGATACAAGCAAGTGCCCATTCCTTAAAGTGAAATTTTGCAATTGCTCTGTAGAACAAGAGGTGAACGCTGCAAGACTTTTAAAAACATTCTTTAACAGCTCTAATTCACTAACCTTAACATATATTAGACTACTTCTTCTATAAATGAAATGGTCTAAATATTCCATAGAAATGGAAATTATTTTTAGCAGATTGGTCCAAATATTGTTTTAAAACATTTATACTTTTATATATAGGCTGGTTTATTTATAGGCTGGTTTTCAGAGAAGCACAGGAGATGTTCACACACAAATTAAACCCCATTCATACCTAGACCCTTCACAAGAGCCAGCTATTTGACATGCTGCACCATTTCTCAAGTTCATTTGTTAAAAAGGCAGTTGAGATGCATCCATTCCTTGCTGGAGTTATCAAGGAAAAAGGCAAAATCAGTTCCAGAATCTGGTAATAACTCTCAAGGTACTATGATAACATCCCACAGACTAGCATTTAGAATACTTTTCATCTCAGTTTGGCTTGTTTTAGATATACCCTTTTAAGTAGATGCTCGTTTTCCTCACTCAGTCAAAGATGGGTGTGCAGTCAAGATTCCATGCTTAAGGCAAGCTGAAAGCCATGCCAGTGTTTTTTATACTTGCTACAGCCACACTGAAGTCTTCCCTTCCAAAGCAAGAAGCAGAGCAAAGTTTCTCCCTCATAATAGGCTGGCAAGATTTTGGTTGGTTTGGTTTTGAACTGAAGACACCAGATGCAAATGACTGATGCTTTCCCATAGACTGAGAAATTGCAATTCTTTTATGCATGTCCCTTCCAACTTCAGCTGAAGAGGTCAAGAGGTGCTCTGTCCTTAGAAGTTAGTAGTATAAAACTAAATTTAAAAAAAAAAAAAAAAAAGTGCTAAAAACTCAAGCTACACTATAATCCTGTACTTTGTGCAACTTATGGATAGGTTTGCATTTATATTGTGATTTTTTGAAAAGCCCAGTAAACCAGAATATTTCAAATGCCCTGACAGTTCAAAATACTAGCTATGTAGCCACTTATCAACATAAGTGTTTAATGCCAACTTGATGTTTTATTGAATTTTGACATTTTTAACCCACTATAACCTTAAAACTGAGATCATGACAATATTTTGGTTGCTATGAAAGATTCTGTTCAAGTTGCATTAACAGCACAGCTATTATTATTTAGTGTGAATATCTTGGGAATGGCCAGTGAAATAAGGCATTTAGATTCCTAAACAAACCCTTAACAATCAGGTCACCGAAACAACTCCTTAGCTGATCATATTACATGCTCACCTTCTTAAAGAAGAGAAATAGAATGGAAAAATGAGAAATTTTCTAATTCCACTAGTTTTAGACAGTGACTGTGGTGCCAGAGGCAGCATGCTTTGAGAGACACTGATTTAATTACTAACTTAATTACCTTAAGCACATCATATGTCAAATTAACTCCTCAATTACTGCAGGACAAACTCCATTAGGAACACTGACGTTTGTTCTTAATGTTCTGTAGTAAGAGGCAGAGTTTTAGGACTCACAAAACACACGCACAAAGACTCTGTTCTTAAGTTAACCTTGCACTGCAGCAGCTTCTGAATTAGCAGCAACTTCCAAGTCAGCAGCAGCTTCCTGCTGTGCTTTCTCCACAGCCGGGGATGGTTCTGGAGCTGGTAGGTCATTCTCCCCTCCAGTTTCTGGGGATACCCCAGCATTCTCATCCTGTGCTGCAGGTCCAGCAGCAGCTACTGCATCAGCCTCTTCCATGGCTGTCTCTGCTTCAGTGACTTCAGCCGTCTCTTCTTCATCACCTTTTAAGGATTTATTTAATACAATAAAGAGAGTAAAGTGCATGCATGCAACAAATTCACACACTGCTTTTTACCACCATTCTCCTTTAAATTTAAAATGGGAAGCTAAGCTTTGGGATCAGCATTTACAAAGTCAAGAAATCAATAATTAATCCCCCCATATTGTCTAATGTGGCACTGGAAAAGATGTTTACAAGATGAGGAAACCATATTCTTAATTACTGATTTTCATAATTGCTTCAGTGTAGTAAGAAAAGAAATTGTGGCTTAAAGCAAGTATCTGGAAGAGGTGGAAGTGCAGGGAAGGATAAAGAAGGACCTCACCAAGTGTTGCTCCAGCACCCTGTACTGAAAGGGCCAGTGATAATGCACTCAAGGGTGTCAGAGGGAGCAGGATTCTTGCCCTGTTTGCACCCAGCAGTGGAATTACCACACTAAGAGTAAGACATCTGCTACCATAATTAGAAGCTGTTATGGAGCTCATTATCCATCAGGCTCAGAACCACTGCAAGCTGAGATATGCTTTCAGTCTTCGCAGGGCTATTTTTAAGGTGGCTAACTTGGCTGGCAATAGCTATAATAATGCTGAGGCCAACAGCCATCGGTTTTGTGACATTTCTTAGCCCTGTACTGCCACAAGTACTCCACTATCCTTATTTGCCCTGCTTTCTTTAGATTTAAGGCAGTGTAACCCCTGCAAGAGCCATAGCACTCAAACAAGAAAGGTCAGGTCTGTGGGGCAGAATAAAACAGGGGACCCTTACTGAAACTAGGTGTATATCAGTAAGAAAATAACTGGCTAATTTGAAGTGGTCAGCATTCACTTTACTGGAGATATGACTGCTTATGACAAATAATTTTCTTTTTACAACTTCTATCTGTCTTTAAAGACTTGACTACATTTCTGTGGGTCAAAATTGCTAGAAACTCAAAAAAACAGTGTTTCCTAGTCATGCATTACTTCAAACTCAACTGAGACAAGTCATTAGAAACTAATGGCACAATGCAACAAAGATGCACAACCACCATGCAAACATGCACTAAGATCAAGTTAACAAAAGAAAAGTTATGTACCAAGTATTCACTGCAAGTTTACCACTAGAACCAACTCACCATGTGAAAACACAGAACTGGAAATAAAGTTTGTAATATAGTGTAAACTAAGTGAGAATAGACAGGAAAGTGCTTAAAGAGACATAGTCAGAATTTATTTTATTCTTTTCTATCTGTTTAAAAACTAAACAGATCAATTTTAATTCTGTTTTTTTTTAGGCTAGTGCAAGCCTATCTTTTTGTGCTCGGGTTTAAACACAAGCCTATTAGTTGCTCAGCAAAGAAATCAAAGCTTTGTGTTATACAACCTGATCATGTCCCTTTAAGAGAATGCTGTATTCCAAAAACACCCTAAATCAATTACACAAAGAACAGACTAACAGCCAAGCTCAGCATTCAGTACACTTTATTGGACAGTCAAGTATAGAGTGCATTCATTCAAAACAGCCAGCTTCTCAATCTCCGAACTGCCTTCTGCAAAGCAGATTCAGTAATAAGCTCAATATGGTTTGGCCTTGCAAACATAGGTAGTTCTTTTAGTCTCACAAGTACGGAGTTTTACAATAGAAGGTATAAAGTCATCCCAAGGTAGGCTGCAAGGTACGCAATGGTGAACGACTGTCCTTTGTTTGTATTTAACTTCCTCGGGTTTGGAAAGAGATTTCCCTTGTATTTTAGTCTGGAAAGTGTAAAAGCAGAGTATAGATTAGAAAGATTGAATCAGCTTGCATTAAGTTAAAAAGAAGTCATTGCTAAGAAAGAAGGAAATCAGGAACAAGTTTCAAGGAGACACATGCACATGGAAGAGAAAAATCAGTTATTTGCTAAATAAACAAGTAGAATGTTCTGCAAGGAAAACATCATTTTACAGTTCAAATGATGTCCCAGATTTCCTACTGCTACTTGGAGTCAGGCTTCTGCCAGGAGCTTTTTTTAAACCCCTCTCTAAATTTGTGAGCAGCTTTCAGTTAAGAGCAGCTCTAGAAAATTTGCTAGTAAGATAATATTTTTTAATGTCTGATATCCTTAATTAAAATACCATTAAATATCATTTCAACCCTCTAATAAACAAACAAACCTAGAATAGCATTTGATTATTTCCTTTATAGTGATAGCCTTGCTCACTACATGCATTACTACATCCTTTAGAATAGACATTTTGGGTTTGAGGACAAGTGGAAAATTTTCCTCAGGATGAGAAAACACAAAAATAATTCATATCAGGAGAGTCTCTGATCAGCTGCTCCCTAGTATAAAGTTCTTTCAGGTAGAAAGCTCTTCACTTACGATAGGACATGCAGCAAATATTCCATGAAAGTGGTGTTTGGCAAGCTGCTTTTCTATCCACCACTTCATACTGTTACCAAAACTGTTTTACAGCTTATTTTAAGCTTGATTCTACATGACCCTAAAAATATTTGATTACTTTGAGAACAGAATTTTTAATTGCTCTTATCAGCAATGCTCACTGTGAAAAAGTGTAAGGACTGAGTCTAAACAGTGGGGAAAGAAGCTGCAGGGGCACTTCTGGGAAAAGCAATACTACGGTAACAATCTGTGTCACAATGCACACAAAAACAGGGAACAGGAGGAAAAGGGAAGGAAGAGACACTAATTCATTTGAGAAAGCACACAGAGGATTTCATAGGAAAAGTAACAAAAGAAACCTCTTCTGGGAGGATACAGTTGGGAATGAAGAAGGATTTTTGTAAGAGCTGATTCAACAGTAGCTTTGCATTGTGAATTGGAATTAGCCACTCAGAAGTCCAATTAAAAACTCTTAGTTGAGTGTTTATTCAGAAGTCCAATATGAAAAATAATACAGGAAACAAGTTTCAACTGTGTTCACTGTATGGTCTTAGAAATGCTTTGGACTTCTTATTGGCAATACTACCAATAATAAGGGAGGCAGCAATCATCTGCCATCACTAAGCAGTGCAAGGCATCAGATTATGGGATGTCTGGAGAGTACCCAAAGTCAGAATTAGGTTGCAGAGCAGTGAGTACTCCTGCGCTAGTCTTGGGCTACACAGGCATAGCCTTCAGTGGGTCACACGCACCACTGACCTCTGGTATCCCACTCAAATCTTTTGGAAGACTAGGGTTATAACTCAGTACCTTGCAGAAGTGAACCTTAAGAGAAAAGAGGGAACATACTGGCATCATTTTGAATGCCCTGGAAGGTATGTTTAATGCCCTCACATCTACAATGTCCATCTGAGTACGTTAGTCAGAACGTAAGTGTGACCCTCATTTCTTCCCTCAACAGCAGATGACTAGATCACTATGAGGAAATACCTACTACTTTGGTCCTGTCTAGAATTTCTAATTTTAGGGACAAGGAAGGATTGCATTAAAATTGTGGCCAAATTTCCAGCATTTAAAGAATTAAGTTTAAAAGCTGTAGTGCTTCCAGCTGCTTAAGAGAAATTAAGGTGTTTTCCCATTTTAAATCTTAAAATCTGTAACTGTAAAGTTCCAGAACTAAAGAATGTGTCATGTAACTTTAAGACTAACAACTTCAAAAGAAATTATTTTAGCGGCAGAGAATTTAGAGCATGTTCTCACATTGAAAACAAAATTTAACCTCAGCATACTCTATGCAAATCTATTCTTTGTGTGCATGCAGAAATCAATTCTCTAGATGACAGCATCAGAAAAATAAGGAAGAAAGTGATACAGCATTAATTTATTTTAAAAATGAAAATATAAAGATGCTGAAGAAGCCATTTTTTTCTGTTTTTCCTAGCAAGGCCATGCCTGCCAAAGTTCTCCCTTTATATTAATGCTGCCATAACACTAATTGATGTAGACAGAGACAACATTCCATTACAAGTATTTGAACTAACATGGTCTAATTATTTAAGCATGAAGAGCTAAGTTAGAATTTGCCATACACTTAGGTGGTATCTACTTTTCATTTAATCCTGAATTTAAAAGGACAAAATGCAAATTGTGGGACAAGAATAGGGTCCGACTTACAGTATTTAAAAAAATCAAAACCTTAGGTTTTTTCCTTTGAACTGTATTCCTTGATGGCATGTGGCCTGGAGCCAAACTCTTGGCTGAGGAACAGATATTATCCCCTTCCCCCTCAGCAAACAAAAGCATAAAACTGATTTTGACAGCATTATGCATTTAGTCAGGTTTCATTAAGCTTCCAGTAAATCCAATGCAAATACCCAAGGTACAACTAATGGTTCACACTTCAACATTTTCCCTCCAAAGGTACTTCCGAAAGTTGATCACAGGCCAGATTCACTGCCTAAACATTAAGTCTATTCCCACAGTTTGTGCAGAAGTAGCTTTGTAACAGATCACTGCATGACCACCTTTGTCTTTACTCCCACTTAGAGAACTCGGAAAAGCACCTGGGCAGGGTTAAAGCCTGATTAGACAATCTAGAAATCTGTTCCAGATCCTCGCGCACCCGGGGAACAAGAGAGAAGAGCTCAACTCACGTTTGTCTTTCCGCCCCTGAGATCTCTCATGAAGAATATTCACATGTTCAATGTAGTTGCTGCGGGATGAACTGACTACTCTGTAAGCCTGAAAGGAAATTATATCTAAACTTATTGCTACATCCCTACAAAATTACCAAACAAAAAGAGGGGAGAGGAAGAAAAGGGTTTTGAAGCAAGTGCTACTGCCCATATTAGAAGGCGTATCAAATTCTGCTGAGCAACGTTAGGAAAATAAATTAAAAATCTATTTTGCTATACTAACATATTTATACATTTCATATTTCTCTGTTGTTAGAAAACAAACACAATATACCACGCAGCTTTCAAAGTGCTGCAGCAGTTCAGGAATAGAACACAGTATTTGAAAAGACAATTACAATTGGATTATTTATTTAATGAAAAAATAACTATGGTAAAAAGGTGACAGCAAGAGAATTCACTGTTCCTCCAGATATGCAATCACACGAGTTTTGTATTTCAAAGAAGTAGAAGCTACTTACCATTCAAGAGGATTGTTTTGTGGGAAAGGGAAACATGCACCTCTCTGGGTGCTAGTCACTACCTCATTGTCTCAAATCTTGGGGGTGGCTACGAAATGGAGGTTTTAGGCATGTGAAGCACAAAGTCTGATGTATTTAGTTGCAGGGAAGACCATGATTATTGAAAAGCCTGACAAAAGTAGTTGTTCACAAAACTTTAACATGATTTTTCTAAGTAACTAATATTCTTATCTTCCTCTGTGCCCCAATTAACGAGGTTCATAATCTCCCCCCCGTAGCTTCAGACAGCTGATTTCACATACATCTTGCCCACTTTGAGATACTCTTAATGTTTGTGGTTGACAAGAAGAAGCAAGGGGTTACAGGCAGATGCCTTACTATGCCTTTGGGTATATTTCACATGGCTTTAAATACGTTTTTCGCTAAGAATGACAACAGCACTAGATATCAAAGGTAACAGTAAAACAGGCAAGCAGTAGGCATTCAGTTTCACCAGTTCTCCTGAACTTGTTTTTAAGTTAGATTGTCTTGAATTATATGCTATGACATCCACACTCTACTGATGGTTTGAAGACAATTTTTAACCTTACACCATGCCAACTCAAAAAGCACAACAGTTCCATTCCCAAACACTTACATAAAATAAACCACCAAAAGCAGCAACACCAGTAAGAAGATAGTAAAACATGGACTCTCCAGATGAGCCAGGAACACTCCCAGATGACATCTGGCGAAGAGGTGCTATAAAAAAACATTACTGGAATCAGTGTAAACATGCAGCTAAAATATGACCCCAAAACAGAACGCCAGGATCTGAATTCCATATGGGAAAGGATGATTTAAAAATGATGTAACAAAACAAAGAGGTACAGCTTTGTGTTTAGTACAACTGAGTAATGCAGGGCATGGTGCATAACCGAACACGATACCGGGCTGAGCTCTTCATCAGATTTTACACGAACTACGTTGTCTATCAGCTTCCAAGTACTGGATGCAATCTATAGAGGCTACAGAATGACCTGAGAAATGCAAAAACATTTCTGCCTAAGGTACATAGAAGAATTAATCTGTCCTTATTCAGCCTTGCTGCAATGATGAAACCCTCTTCCCTTTAGTAACAAAGCACTTTAAGAAAAGGCATTTTCCTTTGAATGCTCATTCCCTCACCCTCAAACAGACTGTGGACATTAAGAGACATGCCCATACCCCATAACCTCAAATATCGGCCAACAGGGCTGAAAGGCAGCATTACACAATTTTACCCTTAGTTGAGTACATATTCACTGTAACAGCAACGTTAGCTGTTTATTTGCATTCACCAGTTCTGCAGCTTTGATGCTTGCTCTAGCCTTGAGTTCTTCTGTACATCTAAAAATGAGACCTAGGAAAAACACAATTCTGTTTGTCAACAACGCTTTCAGCCAAATTTTGTGACTCTATCCCAGAGGAGAAACACCTCACTGAAAAGGCACTTGTTAAACATAAAACAGCTCTGAGCACTGCAATCAGTAGCTGCAAAAAGTCTCCATCTCAAACCACTGCCATCGTGTGCCAGATTATGTTTAGCGTCATCCGCCTCATGACACACTTTTCAGACTCCTCTTGGATAGTCAGGTAGTCTAATGGATCTTCTTACGTTTATATACGATCTGTAGCAGTGCGCTGGGAATACCATCTTCCCAAAGGCTGCATGCTATAGGTAGGAGAGTGCTCAGCCACCCCGCAATCACCCAGCCCGGCAGGACGATTTATTTTTTTATATGCTGGTTACACAACTCCTGATGCGCCAAAAGCCACGGCTGCAGCCCCGCAGGCTGATTCCCGCTCCCCCGGGGGCTTGCAGAGCGCTGAGGAAACCATCGCTTTGGACATACACCTGAGGGGATTCTGCGGAGGATGGAAGTGAGGATAATGGCGCCCGCCCCGCGGAGGGAGGGGGATTACACCTGCCCGACACTGAGCCTGCTTCACGGATGTGGGGGGAAGCGGGGTGGGGGGGAAGGCCTAGCCGGTTCTCCCACGGGCGAGGAGCGCGGTGCCGCCCAGCCGAAACGCTGCGGAGATGCCAAGGCAGCCGGTTCCCAGCAGCGCGATAACGGAGCAGCCGCACCCGGCTTCCTCCTTCCCGCCCGTCCCCTCACACGGCGGGGATGGCTAACGGCCGCGCAGCGCGCCCGCCGCACCTGCGACCCCCGGCCCGCGACCTTGGCGCGTCCCCACACCGCGGACCGGCGGGGGCGCGTCACGTCCCGCCCCGCCCCGCGCGTCCACCACCCCCCGCTGTCCCGTTGACCTCTACCGGGCCCCGGCTCGGGATCCGAGGCGGCCCCCCGCGTACCACGCTGCTTGAGGCGGCTCGCAGCAGAGGGAGCCCTGCTCAGGCGAGAGGCCAGCGCCTGCGAGGCGGCCCTGCAGAGATACATGGCGGCGGCAGCAGCGGGAACCGTGCGGCTGAGAGGGCACCTCGAGCTGCCGGACAGCTCAGGTCTACAGCCGCGGCAGCCGCTCCACGAGCGGTCTTCCACCAACAATTTCTGAAGAACTCAAGCTAAACCGACGGCAAAAGGCATTCGGGGACGGTGCCAGTACAGAGGGGCTCAAGGTCACTAGAAAAATGCTTGCATAAGTAAATCCCGCTACAAGTCACGTCAGCTGTTACAATCACGGGTGCCTCTAGGTCAGAGCCACCCAGCTGTCCTCTTCCTCCCCACATCGTTAAACGGCTGTGCCGTTACGCATTTCTCCTCTACAAACTACTTTGATGGTCCCTCAATGATTTCCTGATGCCATATCCTGCCGCTTGTCATTATCCCCTTTTTTGTCCTTTGTCCTTGACTGACCTTGATGCATGAAGAGACAGCTCAAGCATTCAGAAGGCAGCACTCACACTGGAAACCGACAGCAGCTCTGTAGTCTCACCACAGAGGCTCTGAGCACCTTTCAGGCCATGAGCAACTCCAGAAAGAGCAGGAAACACCAGCCTCTGCCACACAGGGCATGAACCCTGGATAAGGCACTGCACAGAACAGCACCCTCTTAACTTCCGACTACCACATCTCCAAGGAGCAGGTCTTTGGAGACTAGAAGGATACAGCTCCATCTGCAATAAGCCTGAAAGCAGCAAGACAGAAAAGCTGCTGTGCCCAAGAGAATGTGTGCAACAGCCCCTGAGGAAGGGACAGACTGAGGAGTCAAATAAACAGCCTCCGAGATTCAAGACTGCACTTTTGTCCTCACTTTCTGAAAATACATTTCAGCTTTGCAAGCAGTCGCAAAAACAAAGCAAACTTCCTAAAAAGGATGAAGATACATAGAATTCAAAGGCTGGGCACCTCCAATTTTTGTTCTCTGACACAGCTTCATCTCTGCTCTAGGGGAAGAGAATTAAAAATAATTAAAATCAATTCGGACAACAAAGGACTGAAAAGCAGCAGCACTCAAGGAACCAGACCAAGCTTGCAAACAGATGTATAATGTTGGTTATGGCATCTGTAAGTCACTAGGTCAAGCTTTGAAAGCCTACCTGGTCAAGATTTGAGTTGAAAGCTGCTTCTCTGATGGACAAAGTAACAAATGCACATTTTGGCTTTTGTACAGATCATTTTATCAGGTTTCCCATAAATGCCATTCTTGTATTTGCTTATCTCTTACTTTATAAATTTAGCAATGAAAATGCTGCAGGACAAGGGTATACTTAGCTTCTTGAATACTTGCTGAGCTTCCTTCTGAGCCAATGTCTAATGTTGCAGAACACCTTCCAAAGAGTTTTGAAAAGAACAATGATAAACTATGGAAGAGAAATGCCACATAAAACCATTTCAAGACCAGCAGAATGAAATATAAATGGCAAGAAAAGTCTTCATAATTTTCTTTCATACTTCATAATTTATTTCATAATTCTGCACATGAAATGTATGAACATGTAAGTATTTAGACACTTTGTACTTCTGCTGCTTGCACTTATTTGCAGGACAAGTGGCGAGCATGTTGCTTCTTGCTGATCATACTGTCAACCTAAGAAAGAGGGAGGGAAAAAAATCTTAACAACAAGAAAAATAGACACAATGGATATTGTCAGAAACACCTCACAGCATACTGCATTTTTAGCTGGAGAGGAATGATTATGGGAAAAATAACCACACCACTACAAGTTTTCCTATACTTACTATTAGCAATCCCATTGTGGCATATTAATTGCCCTGAGGCCACAATCCCCAACAGACATTTTAGCTGGCAGAAATACAACTTTTTTATATCAAAAGGGCAGTGACCACACACAACTTGCACTGTAGCACAAGTCTGCAGCCTTGACTTTATATCATTCTTATGCACAATATAGAAGTGAAACAGAAAAATGTTTCCCACTGTAGACCTGTTAAAATAACAAAGGAGACAAAGATAAGGTATTCTTAGTGCACTTGATCACCTTGCCACTAAAGCACTTGTAAGGTATTCTCCTTGCAACCTAACTTTATTATAGACACTGTAAGAGAGATGTTATTTTTCCAAAGCCTGCATATCCAAGACAGCTGGCAGTGAATATGCACACAAATGGATATATGAAAATACGGATCAGTCACCTTATCACTTTAAAACTGGGAATGAGTTAGATGAATAGCAATAGCCAAGATGCAAAATATTAAGGAAAATAAGGGAGGAAGACAAGCCAGTCCAGTATCTGATTGCAAACCCAAGTCAAAGGTCTGCATAATTTACATTCAGCTAAGTCAAAAGCATCTGTAGGTATACACTTACTAGGAGCAATCTGTACACTTATGTTGTCTCTCTTGTTTTCTTCTTTCATATTCCATTACATCATCATTATGTTGCTTGAAAAGCTATAAAACAGCAGTATATGATAAACATCTGGGACAACAGAAAAATATTTCTACAGCACATAAAATTGCTATTATCAAAATACAAACCAATATGTAACTAGAACAATACAGAATAAATGATCTGTAAACTATCCAACAAGGCATTTTTTTCTGCAGCTTTCTCAAACATTTTCTGCTGGCCAACTGAAAGTAGGGGGAAGGTTCCTATTGTCAATCAATCCACCACCACCACCACAAAAATGGGAAAAAAACCCAAAGGGACCCCAGACGCGCCCTGAAAAGGGTGGTCAACATGGGAGTGCTGCTTATCCTGAACATTTCTTCACAAAACCTACCATGCCCTGCTTGCTTTATCAACATCGAGCCTATGAGTTCTCTGAAACTGGGAACATCTTACATCTACATTTTGCTCAGAAACACAACTTCATTTAGGCACACCCCTAGGTTTTTTTCCTCCCTTGTTTTTCTTTAAGATCCATTGGGGAAAATAATGTTAAAGCCTTAAACCAATAGACCTGAGGAATAAATTCTTCTGCTTCAGATGTTTTAAGTTTGTAACAGAGAAAAGCTTAATAATCTGTTCACTGTCATAAAGAAAAGCACAACATAGTTTGGGAAAACATAATTAATAATGCTTCAATCTTGACACCTGCTATAAACACCCATTACCCCAATCAGCTGACTAGGTTGCAGTCATTACCTTCAGATCAGTATGGTTTGGGAATAGTTCAAACCCACATAAAGTTCAATAAAACCAAACAAAACCACTTACATAAGCCCACAAGGCAGCACTGGTGCCAAAAGCCAAGCCAACTCCAAGCCAGTTTGGTTGGTTATAATTACGTTTTCTTGCAACAAATGCGGAACGAAAAAAAGCTAAAATGGCAGAAGATTACAAACACATTAGCATTTCTCAGGCTTAGACTACCAAGTCAATTACTGACACTCAAGCAATCCGGGAAAAAAACACAGACTACAAAAAGCTGAAATAAATGCAATTATTACATAAAGTTGGTCACCATAACAGCATTACAACTCACCCATGTGTGGATAAACTGCAGCATGTACTCCCTGAACTATGAAGAGATGAGGCTCTACTAACAGTTCAGAGCAGTGCCTTCCTCCCTTTCCTACCCCACCCTTTTGCTAGGTCACCTCTTGCTGACCCCAAAGCTTCCATGACTGCCCACCCCACGCTCCCCGCACTCCACGAGGGCACCGCCAGCACCACAGCCACAGCGGAGAAGAGCGGGTCAACCCTGACCATAACCAGCTCCAGCTCCACATTGGAAAAAAAAACAACCTATATACGACTAGTTAGTTTAGATAAAAATACAGCGAGGAAAACTGACACAGCAGCTTGCTGTAACTCCAGGTACAAAACGAAGAGCGCTCCAGCTAACGGGCACGCCGCTGGCACCCCGCAGGCAACCAAGCTCCCACAGCACCCGGGTCAGCGGGCAGGCCGCGGAGCACCGGTGCAGTCCCCTCACGCACCACGCTCCCGGAACACAGAACAAGCTCCTATCCGCCTAAACCAAAGCGGGTTCCCCACTACTCCGAGTCGCGACAATAGCCCCGCTTGTGCCCTAGGGCGGCTCACCGAGAGTTGGCGTTCTGGCCGCCAACCTAAAAGCCCTCTCCCCTCTCAGTGCCACCGCCATCTTGTCGGCTCGGCTCCGCCCCGCCCACGGGGGAGGGACTGCCCTTCCTCGCCTCGCCTCGCCTCTCTCCCGGGCGCGGCGGGCGGACGCGCTTCTCCGCACGAGGCCCGCTGCGCAATCCCGCCCTCTTCCCCCACCCGTAACCGCACTTGCTGACGGCAGCGAGGATACGCTGCTCGTCAGCTCCGCGCGGGAAACCGGCTCCGCCAGCCCGGCCCCGTGCGAGACCCCCTCGGGGCTAACCGGTGACGGCTTCAAGTACCAGCGCCGCGCGGCGCGCAGGCACTGACTCAGCGGGCGGGCCGGGGTACGCCCGTCACCGCCCGTCCCATCCTGTCCCACCTGGCGGGGGCGAGGGCGGGCCCTGCGGCGGCGCGGGGTCGCGGCGCATGCGCGTGGTCTGCCGTGACCCGGCTGGGGAAGCCCTCGGCGGTGGCCATTTTGGCGGCGCCTCTCTCCGGCCTGTTCAGTTACCACGTGAGCCGCCGCCCGGGGCTCGGCGCGGGGCAGCCCGGCGCGCAGACGGCGGCCGGGAGAGGCCGGGCCCGCGGCCGGCGAGAGCGCCGTGGTTTGTGGGAGGGAGGGCGGGGGGGTGGGGAGGCGGCGGTAGTAGCAGACAGACTTCGGCGGGGAGGCTCCCGGCAGCGGCGAGCGAGCAGCGGGGACGGGACGCAGCCCGGTCGCCCACCCCCCCTCCCCGGAGCCCTTCGGCGGCGCCCGAGCCAGCGGCGGGGAGAATGCCGTCGGTGAGCTTGCCGCCCAAGGAGAACGCGCTCTTCAAGCGCATCCTGGTGAGTGGTGGGGCGGGAGGCCCGCGCTCGGCCACGGCGGGCCCCGTGGGGCTGATGGAGGGGAAGCGGTGGCGGCCCCTGCCCCGGCTTTTTCCCCTGGGCTGGTGGGGAGCGGAGCCCCGGTGCCGCCGCCCCAGCGCTGGCGGCACCCAGGCCAATAGCTTCTTCCTGCCGGGGCAGGCTGGGCCGAGGGGCGCCTGTCACCCGCGGCACGTCCCGCCCGGGCGCGGCCCCCGCGGGGTCCGAGGAGCGCCGGGGGTGGCCGGGCCTCGCCGCTCGCCCCCTCGAGCCTGTGCTCGTAGCCGCGCAGAGCCGCGGGGCTTAACCCGAGGGCCTGCCCCGGGCCCCAGCGGTGTCCGCGGAGAGGTAAAACCACCCTCGCGGGTGCTTCATTCAGGCGCTCGCTGTTTACGGACGCTCGGCCGAGCCCTTTTCCCCGGCGATTCTTTCTTCTTTGTTTTTGCGATTCATTTTTTTTTTCCGTAGACAGTAACCAGATTTGTTGGTCAGTGGGGAAGATGGCTTTCAGAGGAGGAAGTGGAGAAGGATGGAGATTTTGAAGTCTTTCTGAAGTCTAGTTTATAGCTAACTCCTATTAGAAGTTTGTCATTTGTTTTTTTCTGGGCGGCAACCAGCATACGGATGAAAGAAGCTGCAGTGGAAATTAGGCAATAAATCGCGGTTTTAGATGAGATTAAGATAGTGTACAGTCCAAACACCACCAAAGCATGCACAATTGAGTTAGATCTTAAGGAACTTGTTTCAGTTTTGATGCAGTGTTGCATGGACCTTGTGTTTCTGAGAGCTTGGGGTGAGTTGAAAATGACAGTTATGTGAGTAACTTCAGTGGATTTATCTATAAGATTCTGTTATCTGGGTCAAGCGCTGCATTGTTTTCTCTCAGAAAAAGAATCAGTTTTATCTAAAAATCTCACGTTTTCTTTCAGAGAGGCTTAGGCTACTCTTTTGGATCCTTCCAGAGATCAGAAGTAACATGAGTACTTTAGCCTTTTAGGAGTAGCAGCACTCTTTAAGCTCTGTAAACTTTTTTTGGGGGATGTCTGTAATCTTCTGTTGCTTCTTCATTTCAAAATCTTTTTGTGAAAATAAAATAAATCTGTAAAAGCAGAAATCCTTAGGTACAAGCATCTCATCACGAGACATGTGGCTTCAATTAGGGTTAAAAAGTAGGTGCAATGAACTGTAAAGCGTATTACTACTTTGCAAGATCCAGTCCTGCTTGGCAGTTGATATGGCTTTGTACTAAGTGTAATTTTTGATGTGTTATGAGCTGGAGAAGTAATAGCCTTGTTGCTCGCTCACCCATCTTTGTAGTGAGGATGGCTTATGTGGTTACAAGTCTAACTGAATCAAGGAGCCTGCCTCAGTTTAAAACTGACTGGTTTGGGGTTTCTTAATGAGCTTGGTGCACGTCTGTCTGATTATTTGTGTGAAGAGCAGGAAAAAGGGAAGAGGAAGAGTAAGAGTTTGTTTGGAGAAAATGCTGGCTCAGCACATGCGAGTTGAATGAAGCTTCTCAATTTGTTTCAGGTCAGAAAAGAGAAAGGTGCACTCCACTCCAGGCAGATTTCTGTAGACTAAAGCTATTTTAATGCTGGCTTTCTTTTTTTTTTTTTTTTAAGCTGAAAATCTTTAACAAAAATACAGAAGTTTCAGGTACTGGGTAGGCTAAACTTTATTCTGGCGTTCTGCATTTTTTTTTCCTGTATCTTGCAGGGATGAGCCTGTGACATGTAGCCTAGTATTAAGACTGCCTTGCGATCAGGCACCTTTGTAACACGTGGTGAATAGGAAAAGCTTTGAAGCTGGTTTTCATCACACTGAAAATTTGTGTAATAAACTACTTGTCTGCCTTGTCATGGATAATGACCCTACCTTATGAAGTTTTGATTACCTGTTTGACTTGAGACATCTTTTAGGAAGTCCCATTTATCAGTGCAAGTCCAGAGAAACATTGTTGCCATACTCCTGTGCCTTCACTCCACCTTTCTCTTCCTACAGTCTTTCCTCTGTCTACTCCTTCTTTTCAGGAGACTGTAACCCGTCATTATGCCATATCGTCTGCTGCCTCTTCCTCTGACCCACTGGTAGCTGAACAACAGCAACAGCAGCAACAGGAGCTTGAGTCTTGCCGGGCAGCTGGCTCCCTGGTAGGACCTCTGAGCCCTGGACCAGCTAACAGGGGAGTCTGATTATCTCGCCCTGGGTCAACCCATGCTGTCTCCTGGCTTTGTCAGACCCTGGAGTCATTCTGTTTGAGCAGGCTTGAGTGTGATTTACTTTTTTTTCCCAGTATATGCTTTGGTAAGCTGGCCAAGTGCTGCTGAAAGGATGCATTACCCTTCAAACAGATAATTACTGCTACATAGACTGTTAACAGAAATATAAAGCCATTCACATTTTGATTTTCATGAAGGTAGTAGTAAACACAGGAATTAAGTAGGTAACAGCCTTTTGTTTTTGTAAGTGAAGCATAAAATGGAAAAAACAAGCTGATTGTGTGTGTTTTAAGTTCCTGAGGCCTCATTTCTTTGCTATTTTTAAGAAGTATACCTGTAGCACAGTCAAATGTTAAGGTCTACACCAAGCTGCCCAGCTTTCCATAGTGAAAGGGATTAATTAGCCTTCAGAGTTTGGGGGTTTTTTGTTTGTTTGTTTTGTAGTAAACATCTTACAAGATGAGTAAATTTCTTTTGCATAAGGTTGTGCTTGCAAGCCAGCATTTCCACTTAACTAACAAATTCTGAGTTCAGAAACGTGTGCACTTTGCCTTTGTGTGTTGCAACACTAACTAGACTAACCTAGTCACTTCACAGGTATGTGGAAGTTCTTACAGAAACATTTTTCCATTTGGAAAGCATTTTGCAGTGTTCCTGTAGTACAGAGGGAAAGGGGTCTGCATGATAATTTGGATTAAAAGAAAAGAGACACCCACAGGGTTATTGATCACTCACTGTTCTGCTTAAACTCGCACTTCCATTAAAAAGAAAGTTTCTAGCTAATACTGGTTTTATAGTTTTAACTGTTTGTTCTTCAGGTAGATAGTCCTGTTCTGCTCAAAGGTGCTAGAAGAAAAGTGGATCTCTACATTTTTCCCCTTCTTGTTTTTGATCCATTTGAATATTTAAAATTAATTGAGCCTGTATCATTCTTTTGGACACACATACTCTCCAGGCAGTCCAGAGATAGCTCAAGAGTTCAGGTGGAGGCAGAGGAAAGGGTAGACTAGCAAACAGAGGAGTATAAGGAGTAGGGAAATTGACTTTTGGTGCCCAGGAGGCTGGATGAACTCTGAAGTAAAGGAAGAAGCAGTTTACTCCATTTTTTACTCTTCTTGCCAGCAAGTATGGAACTAGTTGTAGGAAACAGGGTTGGCTGATTTATTTTATTTTAATTTTCTATTTTTCTTTTATTAAACATAACTGATGAGTGTTCCTGGCATTTTGTGAAGTTATTTGTCCACTGTATCTGGTTGGGTACAGTTCATCAGATATGTTCAGTTTTATTTCACATATCCCAAAGGCAATATTCAGTTAACTTTTGTTTGGACATGGAAGTTAAATATATTAAAAATGCATTGAAGAAATACTAAATACAAAGCTTTTAGAGTTGCCATGTATTATGTGGAAGAGACTTTCAGTTCCTTAAAGCAGCAGAGAAGAAAGTTGTTGGAGTCATGAAGTTCTGGCAGAGTAAGATGGTGCAAATACTTCTTACTATAGCTGTCCTCTAGTTGAATATGATTTGAGCAGGGAGAAAAATGCCCAAATATTTAAGTGAAACACTTGTGTTTTATGATGCAAACAGACAAGTAAGAACTAAATGTGTTCAGGCCTTGTTTAAATAGTTTTACTGATTTATAACTCACATACTGTAGAAGTAGCGTACTGGAGATGTAAGGTGCCATGCTGTTCTGGGCTTGTGTATATTATGCTGTATGCAGATCAGAGTTCCTCAGTTTATTCAAGAGTGGTGATTATCTGTGGTCTTCATGATATCTGTAGAGCCATACATTTTTTTATCTCTATCTCAGTTACCTTATGTGCTAAGCAGGCTTGATTAGGTGTGGCCAGAACCTCTCTCTTCCAGTCGGGCATTACAATAACCAAGGTTTCTGTTGCAGGGGGGTGGGGTGGGGGTGTGTGTGCATGTTTGAATTTCACTTTTATTTGGTCATTTCTACAGTAACACTGCAGTACTTGAGGGTATTTGAGCTGGTTGTCTTCTTCCTTTCCATGCTGGCTTTGACAAGTGTTCCACTAAAAGGTACAGGACCTTCCTAACAGCAAAAAAGCCTGTTGAACAGCATCTCTTCAGTGTCTCTGCTGTAAATATGCCAAGTCCCTCCTGCTGGGACATCTTCCTGTTTCTTCATTCCAGAGCCTGCTCCCTGTCCCTCCACTTTCAAACTAGACAGACCTGTGCTTCTTCTTCGCTAATACTTTGCCCAGCACCAGTCCATTAAAAGTAATGTTCTGTCTCAGAGAAGTTCATGTGCTGACTTTAAGGTTGCTGAAGTGGCAGTCTTGAAAATCTCAATTTAAGTAATCTTGATTCAAGATTAAAGACCAATTTCCAGAATTTCACTTTTATCAGTAACTAAGTAAAGTAGCACATTTTGTATGCAGTCACTCCTGCATTTGCATTACTATACAGTAACCAAGTATGCTCACCCCTGGAGTTTCACCACATAATGTCTCATCTGAAACATGGATTTGCTAACAGGGTTTTTCCTATATCTTGGCTGTTTCGATGCCAATCACTTAATATTGCCTTTGCCAAAGGTAATAGGAGAAATTGTGTCTTGCTTCAAACGTTGGAATGGAGGTAAAGAACAGACCTGCTACTTGTTTTTCAGAAATCTTTCTCAAACTTGCTTAAGAAATTAATTACTGTTTGAGACTAGGATGTCATTAAGGAATCACTTGAGCAATACTGCTGTTACTAAAGCCTGTTCACCAAATCAGACCATTTGTTGACATTGGGGCTGTCAGAAATTGTAGAAACAGGATTCCCTGGTATAAATTTTTGAGGAGCAGTGTAATTTTGTTCCTTATTTGTTTCAGTTACAAGAATAAAAGACTTGTTAATAGAAAGACATAATTTCTTCACAGTTGTGAGATCATAGCCATTCTTTTAAGTTGTTATGCCTACAAATACTCTTAGCTGAACCCAAAGTGTTTTTTGTAGTAATCTGAAACTGATCTTATTTGGAGCAGTAGTTTAAATCTGGCTTACATGGTACCACCCTTTATATTGGTTAGAATTTGATCAAGTTGTGTTCATTCCTGTTCTTCAAAGGTTTTCTTAATGAGTTTTTTGCTGATTGCACTTTGCGGGCATCTCAAGTTTAAATCTCCTGTCCACAGCTGCACTGCATCAGTGCAGCAAGAGTGGTGATAAGGAGTTGCGTCTCTTATGATTTTACTGATAGGGGATTTAGAGAAAATGAGCAATTACTCCTTGACGCTCTTAAAACTGAAATCAGTGAGACTTGCCACAAGGATTTATGTTTGCTTCTGTGATACCACACTGTGATACAGTTAGCAAACCTTGTAATGCTGAAGAACAACCGATCTTACTAGCCATGTTTAACTGTTTTGCAGTCAGTCAGTGCTACAGGACAACATTTTGCATACCTCAGAGTTAAGGGTAAAGACTACTACAAAAGAAGAAAGTGCCAGTATCCTCATCATGTGTCTTGGGCTGTATTGTGAGTTACAGCTGAGTGAAAGTATCTGTGTAAGTCCCAAAGAACCTATTGTGTGGAGTTTTTTAGCCCCTTTCGTATCATATCTTGGAATTTGAATTAAGTTTTTTCAGATGGTCATTAGGAGGTGCAGTTAGTTTCATACTAAATTCACAGGTGAAACCTGAGCAGGCCAAGGGACAGTGATCTTAGTTAACATGGGCAAATTCACAGTAATTCTCCCCAAGGAGAGGTTAAAGTAAGCAAGTACTGGCCAACTGAACTAATGTTGAATAATGGATTTTTTCTGCAAGAGTCTTGCTCTGGTGTGTGGAGATTTCTGGTTTTACTTCTAGAAGAGCTGTAGCTATTCATCAGCAGTTGTTTCCAGAGGGATTTTGTCCAGTATTGGAATGAGGCCAATTCAGAAGCATATACATAATACAGATTTTTTTTTCTCTGCCTTAATATTAAATGAAAATGTACACATATTTCTTACCTTCTTCCTAACTAATTTTGGTTTGAACTTGTTCTGTTCCTGTGGTTGTATTCTGCCAGGTAGTGCTAGTTACAAAGGTATTGGTCAGTGCTAGAGGAGGATTTCTTAGTTCCTTAAATTAGTCAACTGCTGAAGCTGTTTCTTACACAGAACAGTTCCATTCGTTAACACTGCAGAACAATGGAAGAGGATGATTGTTTTCGATTTGACAGAAAATATGCAAGTTTGCCCCAGAGTTTTTCAGCATTAATGTATCTGTAAAGTTTGTGTGGGTTTTATTTTTCAGTTGTCATGTTCATATGTCTCATATTTGTCATGAAACCAAAGTCAGTGTGGTGGAAGCTTTTGCCTGGAGCTCTTGAGCTGTTTGATATGGTTAGTGCTCAAAAGACCCATTAATTCATGGTGAGTAGTTGCTCCTAATGCTTCGAGCTTTCAGAATCTTCTTTACTACGTTTAGCTTGAATTAGTGCACCTTAGTGACTTGAGCTGATCTAGCTGTAGGGGGAGACTAACTGTACTGGAAAACAGCTTTGAGCCACACAGCGCCTGGACTTACTATCTTCTGAGTGCTACATCTGAACTGTGCTGGAAGAAATAGATAGCATCTGAATGGCAGACATACATGTCATGCGTTGTAAGTGCACACCTTAGCAAAAGCTAGGGCCAAGTATGCTAACACTTCCTGCTGCTGAAGGTCTTACCACATTGTCATTGCCAACATTGCTATGTGATGCTGCAAGTATACGTATTCATGGTTGATACTGGGAGAAACTGCGGAATCCCTTCAAGAGCACATGCTATATCTGAAAGGATTTGTCCAGCTGGATTCTGCTCAAGCCTCACAAACCCTCAGGGAAGAGAATAACAGGGTGCGAATCCCTGAATTGTTCTGGCAGAACAGCACGGTCTGCACTGGACTTTCTCCTGAGGACTTCCAGATGGAAGTAAAAAACCACTTGCCTTTGCTCAAGTGTAGATCAGTTGTCCCGTTTGTTAACTCTTGTATATGATAGGGAATAGTCTGCAATATTGCCTCTTATGGTGACACAGGCTATGTGATCTCCTGAGGAAGAGAGGCTGAGTACAGTAGACTAACAATGAGAACTTAGGTTTTCATCTCTGTTGTCTCTTGGGGCTGAATCCAATTTTGATACTCATTCAGTAAAGAAAATGACATTCTTTGGCTAGTCCATCATTGGCTGGATTAGGGTGCTTGCTTTAATGGAGTTAACATCAGTTCAAAGTGGTTTCCTGTGGGGTTGTTTGTGGTGGTTTTGGGTTGGTTGCTTTGTTTTGCTGTTGTTTGGTGGGTTTTTTTTATGTTTAAGTACTTGAGTTTGCATTCATTTTAATTCAGTTAATTTGCAGATATGGGGGTTTAAAAAATTGGCCTTAAGTTTGAGTTAAAAATGTGACCTTGGAAAATACATAATCTTAGAAGATGATGTAAAGTTCTTCATGACTTTTTTTGCAAAATTCTTTTTAATGGAAATTGCATGCTATTGCTTTCTTACAATTCTAGTTCAAAGGGCAGAATGTTTGGGAATGTGGTCCTATCCCACATGTCTGGGTCTGCTATCCTTTTTACTCTCATCCCACTGCTTCTTAGAACCAGCTGTGCTGGTCCAAGTAAGAATAAAAAGAAAGCAAATAATAACACCCCAGTGTGCTCCCATTTGTGAGTTTGAGGAGTTAAACGGTACATACCTTCTTTGCTTTGATATTTATTCTTGAGGAAAATCCTCTAGTTTTTCATGTTTCCAGGTGAGAAGACAGAAGACAGCTTTTTTATGTTATGACTATCTTCAACTTCACCATGAGATACTTTCTGGTCTGCTTCTCACCTGTTTAATCAGCTGCAAAATCCAGCCTGGATGGATTCTTTTTGTTTTTAACTAGTGTAAAGTGGTTTTAAAATGCTCTTGAATCAGCTGGGTTGGATCTTCTCAAGTGCCCCTGCTAGAAAGGCTGCTTTCCACTTTCTGTATTGTGATCTAGGTAATTCTTTGCTTAGATTGAGTCATGCCAGTGTAAATTTACTGTGCTATGAAGCTTCTAAATGAGACCCATGGTAAATCCTGGCATTATACTGACTTATATGCTGAGCTGTTGTTAATCGTTGATGTTACTGAACCTACAGGACAGTTTAATCTGTGGTGTAGTCATTACAAAATGTCTTAGAAAGAGCGAGTTTAATTGGCTATTAAATTGCCTAGTTATTAAATACTTGTAGAACACAAAGACTGCTTTTTGATAAAGAGGATTTGCACATCTGTGAATATGTGCAAAATATGTCATATGTAATGGCAGAATCTGGTCTGCCATGTGCTGTGTATTTGATGCTGGGATACTTAACCTGCATATTAAAATGCTGCACTTTATTATCCTTGCTTTTTAGTTGGAAACATATGTAATTGACCATTAAAGTCTCTATTTTGAGAGGGAGGGAATATGTTGAAGGTAAAATGTGCTGCTTTTTACAGGTAGCAAACAATTTGAAAACCTAGTTCACTACATTTCAAACCTACAGCTGTAAAATTTCTAAGAAAATGTGTTTGTATATACAACAGATAAAAAGAACAATGCTGAATTAAGTCTGCATAGAAGTCATCTCTCTGCTGTTGTCAGTAGCCCTTAGGAGTGCAACTGTAATCAGTAGCATGACCCTTCTAAAGTAACTACCATATGGGTAGTTGCTTAAGAATCCAAGTCAGTCTTAATCACTAGCTGTAGGTTTGCTGATGAGGTTTAGAAAGTAGATGCACTAGAGAGGGAAGATTCAAAACTGGAACGAGGGTGGACCAAACTCCATCCAGCATTTAGATGTCTACATGTAGGTAAGCTGTAAATAGTGAAGTCTTTCCACCTTATGGCAGACGTCAAAGAAGAGATGCAGAGCATTCACACTTGGCATGCTGAAGCATCTGTAAGACATCTGCTGGCCAAAGACTGATTCTGCACAGATGCTGAAAAACAGTTTAGGGATGCAGACACCATAGCATGAGCTCTCCTTCCACCTCAGACTTGGGATTCTTGAGAATATGGGCTAGCTCTGTTCCTTATAATTTCAGAGACTGTCAGTCTCTGTCTAGTAATTGCCATGCATTCTGATCCATTGAATAAATACTTGGGGGTGGGGAGCAGTGCAAATGCAAATTCTCTTCTACCTGCTGCGCTCTTGCATGATTTTGAAGAAGTCATACTCTGTCTGCCTCATCTTATTAATTCTTTGTAGAATTGTATTAAAGCAGGTGCCATTTCCTTGCCATAAATACGGAAAATGGGTTAAAAGGTATATGAAGAATCTTGATGTGTTTGGAGTAGGCTGTAGTTCTGGCCACAGCATGTATAGAAAAGCTTGCTTGATATCTTAAAAGATCTGGTGACTTATTAAAGGAAAAGCTTTGAAGGGCAGCAGATGCATAGTAGAGATTCAAGGCTGATTGAGAGTCAGATTCGTTTCTTTTAAAGCATTAGCCTTAACTTTAACCTTACTTTTTAGAAGTCTAGCTTTCATGTTTTCTCATTGTGTGATGTCACAAGCCATAGCTGGAGCACTTGTCTGTCAAGCTTCACAAGCAGGCTCCAACTGGAAATGTATATATGCAGGAGTTTAGCTTAGAGGAGGGAACTCTTATAATAATCTGAGACAGAGAAATATGTTACTTCTGCAGAACAGCTGTCCCAAAGTAAAGGTTGGAGGCCTGGGAGTGACTACTACAAGCTATTCATCTGGGAGGGAAAAACCTACCCAGATGAAAACCACTTCTTCTTCCAGCAAGCCTGCATCTTTATGTGCCAAGAATACTTGAGATGTCAGCATTCCTGCTTCTCTGATTTTATTTTTTTTTTTCTTTTATTGCTAACCTTTTTTCTCCTCTTGCTAAGAAACTACTCAGTCCCTTGGGATTTTCTTTTCTTTCCCGGGCTATGTCTTACTCATACTCATCTTTCCTTGTGTTAGTCTTTCTATTCTTCCTTTCCCCTTTGGAATATTTGCCGTCTCCTTTTTCTTAAAAGACTTTTCTTTCATATTTCTGTTCCTTGAAGCCCCAGAATCACCAAGGTTTGTACCAGCCATGGTGGCATATGCTGAATTTGTGACTGCTTTCTTTCTCATTGACACCTTTATTTAAGCTTGTTAGTCCATAATTTAAGAAGTACGTAAGTATATGTATGGCTTCAAGTAGTGGAATCTCAGTGATGCTGTTGGACTGACTTTGATGAAACAGTCACCTCTTATCTGAAGAAGGATGAAACATGACCTCGATTTCATTTGTTTCCTTTCTTCCACTGCCAGAACATACAACGTGTGCATGGAATGCATACACAGAATAAGGAAACTCATAAAGTGATAAAATTTGAAATGTTTCCATTAACAGAATGAAATAGGCTCAAAGTGTTAATTTGAAAGGTTGGAGAAATTGTATATAGGAAGTTACTTCAACTTGTCTTGATCTAGAAACAACTGAAAATTGAGATCTATGATGCTTTACTGGGGAAAAAAAAAAAAACAGTTCTTCATGTGGTACTTCAGATTATAAAAGTACGTGATCAGTTCTTGATAGTGTATTGGTCCTGTCCAGTGTTCTCTGGGCTGATGAGAACCTTTCAATAGATGTAAACGGATATAAACTGGTAAATTTTTCCTTCCTGCAGCCTAAAGGGAGGATTTGTTGTAATTCTCAGTGAATTTACTCTGTTATAAAGTATCCTGCATCATAAGTTCTGATTACACTGGGAAAAATTTATGTGCAAATGTTTCCTGTCTCTAGCATGTATACCATCGTGGTTGACTTTCCTTAAAACTTCAAGGTGAAAGACTGGTTGTTAGAGTATGTAAAATGGAACTCTTTAAAGATAAGACTTCATGTTCATAGCCAGCATCTGAGAAGCTGTACTTAAAAGCAAATTGCAAAACCCCAAAGTACCCCTTCTGCTTGTGACAGTGGCTTAGTTACACTGGAGATGTGTTCTTAAGTTCTTGTGGCTGCACAACTTTTGTGGCAGGTTTTGCTGCTTCCACAACTACCTAGGTGGGAGCAAATGGCCCTTCTGCTTTAAGGGAGGAGGCCTGGGTGGTAACCTCTGTGACTGGTGATTTCGGTCTACACACACACACACACACAAAAGAGGCTTGATCTTGTGTTGTCACCTGTAAGCTCGCTTTCAGCTCTGACCAGTGGCTGATTACTCAACCAGCTACTTGAAGGCAGGTAATGACTGAAAGGTGTGAATAATAACAACCAGGCATGCATAATTAAAAAAAAAAAGGCCTCTTATGATTTCCTCTTACCTAACCCTTAATCTTCCTTTGCTAGGCGGGTGCCGTGCTTACTTTTCCTGTCCTTGGTGATACAGGGAGTTGTCTTTCGGAAGTGTTCAAAGTCAGGGTTGGACAGGGCTTTGAGCAACTTGAGGTATTGAAAGATGCCTCTGCCCATGGCAGAGACATTGGACTAGGTGATCTTTGAAGGTCCATTCCAGTCCAAACCATTCTGTCATTCTTTTGTTGATACACTCCTCTTTCAGTCCATTTTGCTTTGAAGGCTCTCTCTGAGCATCTTCCTCCTCTTTTTCTCCATGATTCCCTTTCTGTAAAGGGTGGCAACAGGGTAAGGGGAGAAAGATCCTTAGTTTGTGATGCCTTTTGGTCTTCAGCCTTGATGTTTCAGCTGTATTTACCTGGAAAATAATACATCCGCTTAGGAGTATACCAGCTTTTTACACCTCTGAATTTATTGGTAGTGTTTCCATCTGTGTTTTGAAAGAGAAAGCTGGACACTAAACAGCACTTTCTGTGATGCAAAAGCAATGCAA
Organism: Pezoporus wallicus; assembly: GCF_028554395.1. NCBI lineage: Eukaryota > Metazoa > Chordata > Aves > Psittaciformes > Psittacidae > Pezoporus > Pezoporus wallicus. Next base: position 41,155 of record NW_026642757.1, on the reverse strand, counting down.
AGCAGGGATGTTGAGGTAGATACACCATTTTCTTTGTAAGCATTTCCGTACCATTCTTGTAACTTTTCAAAGTTTTATTTTTAGAACTTTCTGCTTGATGGGAAGACCTGTTGGGTCTGCCTTCTCAGAGTTGTTTTTTTTTTTTTTAATGGGAGTGCTTAGAAGACAGATGGTGTCCATACGTGCTTACGAATGGTCTTGCATAGTTGATTTGGAGCAGCACAAGGAAATGGAGAATCCTGAACAAAACTTGTTTAGGAGGACTTGAAAACTGCTGGCTGTAAACAATTTTACACTCCTTTCAGCCATCCTGTCACCAGAACTGGTCAGCTGGAGTCAGTGAGATCCTGTTATGAATGATTTCCTAGTTATTAAAGGATTTGGGTCTGCTCAGGCACCATGTTTCTGTACTCTTACATTCAAGTCGGAACATTGGTGTTACAGTAATTCCTATCATTTACTTAAGTGATTTAGTGTATGAATTGTTGTTTGCAGCATTGTTTCTTCCTCCTTTGGCTTCTATTTAAAAGATTAGCACAGGGAGTGGTTTAATTGAAGTGAAATACCTAAAACTGGTTTTAAACATTCATGCTGTATGCCATTTTACATTGCAGTTGCCTTGCATAATGAAATGAAACTCAAACACAAGCAAATTGCTGGAGATGGATTTAAAAAAACTGCAGAAGAATGTTTTAATTTCCAGGATGGCAAGATAACATTAGTATATACCAGTTTGAAAAGTTTGGGTGTATGTGAAATATATGTGGTATTCACACTGATGGTAAGAGGTTGCTTTCAGAGACAGTTTAATCCAGATTCCAATGACTTAATTTTCTTTCCTGCCTGTATGCTTGTTGGAGGTTGTGTCGTGTGTTTCTGTGAAAGATAATTAAGCCAAAGTGAGTTGAATGCTTACAAAGATACCTTATGACATAAAGTTTGCTTTTATGTTAAAAGGAAGTTGAATCTCTGTAGGTACTTCTGTTTCCTCTGGTATCTTATCTGAGAAACTGCTGTATAATTATGTGATCTTCAGTTATATATTTAATCTTGTGTTCTTACTAAAATATACTAGAAATTCTTTCCATCACCAGAAAAAAATAATCACAGGAAGGTCATTAAACAGGATCCATTAAAATATCAGTACATTTTCTAAAAGCCCTAACTGCATTGATGCTTTATGTTGGGAGTATGGAAGTACGTTAGCTCTGTTTTTAATAAATGTTCTCTGCTCTTCTTCAACAGAGGTGTTATGAACATAAGCAGTATAGAAATGGGCTGAAGTTCTGTAAACAGATACTTTCTAACCCAAAGTTTGCAGAACATGGAGGTAAGTTTTCGAATGGCATGTGCTGTCTCTTTTCCCCGTACTTTAAGATAGAGTGGTAATTTGTAAGCTTTGTGTTTATGGCAGTTTATTATTAACCTTTTGCCCATAAAGCAGAAAGAGTGTCCAGAAACCTTCACCATGGTAAGCACTTACTGTTGGTAAGATTTGTAATTTTGAACTCTGGTCTTGCCAGCAGTCAGTATTCATAGCTTTACTATTCTTTGTCATTATTCTGCAAGTTTAATATTCATTTTAGCATGGTGCAAGTTTCTTAATACAAGTATGTATTGCTTAAGTCACTTTACAGGGGAAATTGTTAGTCACTCATGTAGAAGTGAAAGACAGAAGCAAGAGATTGAATGTTCAACACTGTCTGCGGTTTGCTGCTTTTTCTGAAGGAATATCTTTATTGTAAAAAGAAGGAAAAGGTGTTTGTCCCTTGCTGTATTTTCAGTCAGCTCTTAAGACTGAGTGAAGAGCTTCTTCTCACTGTCTAGAAATGTGGTGGGTTTTTTTCTCTTTGCTGACTAGCTTGGCATGGGTGGATGTGTAGAAGTCTATGTTGCTGATAAATACTGAGTAGTTATAATGCTACTTTACAGTAAAAAAAAAAAAAAATCTCATCTCTCTCCAAAATGTCTGTAGAACAGTTTTTAGTGCCTTGAAATAAAATGCTGCTTCACTTTTGGTGGAAGTAGTGCATGCAGTTTATTGTCATGTCTGATACACTTTAGTGGATAACTGCCAGTGTAGTTTTCCATGAGAAAAAAGAATGCAAAACCTTGATGCTGATAACTGAGTTTAAATTTGCGTTCATGCTATGTTTAGAGTTGCTGTATTAGGCTTTAAAACCTATGAAAATGAATAACTTATACCTATTTAATTATTTCTGTTGTTTTGGGGTTTTTTTTAGAAACTTTGGCGATGAAAGGTCTAACATTAAACTGTCTAGGGAAGAAGGAGGAAGCTTATGAACTTGTGCGTAGAGGCCTAAGGAATGACTTGAAGAGTCATGTCTGCATCCTTTTTGAAACAGGGCATTCACTTATGAATGGAACAGGGTTAATTTCTACAGCTACTTGATTTATAGAGTGGCAACAAACACCAGTACTATTAGGCTTCTAACGGGAAGTTAAGGATTTAAGGTTTGCTTCCAACATGCAGTGTTTTGTCTAAGCTATCAAAAGGGCAGATGCTTTGCAGCTAGCTGAAATATTATTCTGGCTTGCATTATGTAGTTTGTTTGGGGGTTTTTAATCGTTAAGCTGCAAGTCTAAATTTACGGTGGGCTGAACCATGCATTTAAGCATGTGATTTGCTTTAAAAACATTAGCAGTCGCCATTACATTGATAAGGACTTGTCATATACTTCAAGTGGGAGAAGTGCAAGCACTTCAGTGCTCTAATGTAAGCCCTCACTCAAAAATGTGTTTGAGTAAGCCTGATAATCTTTTCAGAGATCCTGTGGCTTTATTTCCTCCCCCCTCATGCAAAAAGTACAGTTTCTAGCGTATTATGTGCACCCTGTACATATTATTGGCAAACAGTTCTTTGTCTTCAAGTAGCAAGCAGTTTTCTTCATACAGCTAAAGAAAAGAATTGTAATGATTGTGATAACACTAGTGTCTGTTTATAAAAAGCTTACAGCTTTTTACCAACTGTTCTGTCACTGGCATGTTGGATCTGTGTTCTCCCTGCTCAAATTCAGTAGAATCCTTAACAAGAGTTTTCCAGGTTGGCACGTCTATGGCCTTCTTCAAAGGTCAGACAAGAAGTACGATGAAGCTATCAAATGCTATAGGAATGCACTGAAATGGGACAAAGACAATCTTCAGATCTTGAGAGATCTTTCTCTGCTACAGATTCAAATGAGGGATCTTGAAGGTTACAGGGTAAGTATACATACTGCATATAAACTGTTGGATCCAGATTGTTAAAACTATGTGCTCCTCAATACTTTGTGAAAGTAAAAGCAGATGTGCTACTGGGCAGTTTCTCTAAAGTATGCAGATTTAGTGGCATGTTAAATGAGTCTTTTCAGCTCAGTGCAGAATTGTTTGCTCTTTTTAATGCTGTATAATCCAGCTGTAGACATTCCTGGTCTTTTCTTGGAAGGATTCCTGCAGGTAGAAGCCAATGTATTCAGATGATGACTGTTACTCAGGCAAAGGAGTTTCTGTTTTTTAATAACATACTACCGTATATCCCCCCATTAAAGCCAGTTGCCACTGATTTGCTTTTGACAGTAGGTAAAAATAACAAAGCAAGGATGCTGCATGAAACATGCCCATGCTAGACATTAGTGACGGCTCCTTTGGGTCCAGGTACTTCCTTACGTTTTCTGTGAGCTGTAAGACTGTGGATCAGAACTCTTGAATATTCCTCTTCTTTACTAATACCCAAAATGTTTAGATTACTGTATTGTTTAATGCTTATTTTATAGTAAAGCTGAACGCAGTTTGGCTAACTTAGTTTAGAACCCTCTTTCTTCCTGTTACTGCAGCACCGAGCTATTTGCTGCCTTGCCTCAGTTGTTTGTATTTGCCATGTGAGATGTTCTTTCATGTTTACTTCTTTACAGAAGCATCACAGCCATGACACTACAACCTCGTAATGGCTGTGATGCTTCTGTAAAGAAGTAAACTTTCTATTGTCTTCTCTATAAATGCTATTTCTACTGGAGTTAGGTCTTTGTTTTTCTGTCTTCCTGAATTGTGAGCTGATGTCTAGCTTGCAAATACCTTTATTTCTTAAAAAGTAACAGCTTCTGTTTAGCATGCATACAGCAGAGATGTTTTGTTTTGTCAGGTTTTCATCTTTCCAGTTTTTCCTTGTACACTTAAAGTTGTGGTTGTTAAAAACACGTAAGTTGGTCTCTTCATAGATTATTTCCTGTTCAAGTTAGGGTAATGTTAATATGGAAAGAGCAAGTTTTGTTCTCAGAGCTGTGTGGAACTGTCAGCTAAAACAGGTTCTCAGCGAATGTATTCCTGAGTTAGGATGGTTTTTTCGCATGAGTAATTTAGAAATTCGCCACCCTTCTTGCTGAGAGAAGATAGCCAACACTTAGCATAGGTGCCAGAATACATTTACAAATGTGTGTTGTCTTAGCCTCTAGATAAAAGTGAATAGAAATGCATAAGTGCTAAACAAACAAGGAACACGTGATTCTAGAATGCATTAAGGATTAAATGTTAACATGCTTTGAAGCCTTGATTCTTGACAGATCATATGCTAGTTCCTGAAGAGTGTGAATTTGCTCTCAAAACTGAAAGTAAGGTTGTGAGTAGGTTTTATTTGTTTGTTTTCCTTCACTTTAACTTTCACCTTGTCCTGCATTATGCTGTTTTGAGTGATCATCATTCTAGTCAAACTGCTGTAACTGGTTTTATTTCTTTATTAAGCCCTACTTCTGATTGGGCTTTTTACTAGTTAGTAACTTTTTTCCTTTGTTTTAAATTACTTAAAGATGTCTTTCAGGAGTCTGCAACAAAATAAGTAATAACTTCTTCCTCAGATTAAAACAGCATAATACCAAGCAAATCTATCTGTTGCATCTGCCAGCTGTAATTATCTTCTTGCCAAAGAGTAGGCATACACTTGCGTGACCTATTTTGCCTAATAACACTTGAAATTGTTAATACACATGTAGTTCCAGGGTGAAGTTGGAACACCAGTATTTAGTAAATCTTTCTGCAACTCAAAGTATACTTAGTTGCGTTCTGTATATAGGCGATGAGACAGTTAGTCTGACTCAACAGTACTCAATTGGATGTGATGTGTTGTGTGTGAGGGAGGGTTTTTACTCAGTCAAGACCATCATAGTGTTTTAAAGCTTATCCTTTCTTTTGGTTTAAAAAAAATATATTTTCAGATAGAAAACTAATTTTTAGCGTCATTCCTTAAATATTAGAATACCGAAGACAGAGTATGGCCTAATGGATTCTACAGAGCATCAGAATAAAGTCAGGAAAATTAGTAGCTCCTTTTTTGCAGGAAACAAGGTACCAGTTGCTTCAGCTCCGACCTGCACAGCGAGCATCATGGATTGGTTATGCTATTGCTTACCATCTGCTGGAAGACTATGAAATGGCAGCAAAAATTCTAGAGGAATTCAGGAAGACACAGCAGGTAAGAGGAAAACATGAAATTTCTATATGGATTGCTGCTTAAGCCAAAAATAAAACTGTTTTTTCAATGATGTGAAAACTTTATGCAGTTTCTGTAGTGAAATGAATTAAATCCAAATGTGTTCTAGAAGACTGAACTTTTTCATGTGTCTTCCTTTCTTATGTAGACATCACCTGATAAAGTGGACTATGAGTACAGTGAACTGCTGCTGTATCAAAATCAAGTGCTCCGGGAGGCAGGACTACATAAAGAAGCCCTGGAGCATCTTTGTACCTATGAAAAGCAGATCTGTGATAAACTGGCTGTTGAAGAAACTAAAGGTAATTACTTTTTAAAGATATATTTAAATGCTTAGTATACAATGGAATGCCTGTACTGTCAGCTTTTCCCATCTTTTGGAATGTCATCTGTGATTTGGGTTTAGACTAATTTATTTAATTCTGCTGTGATAAAGGACTCTGTCTTGCAGCTGCTCAGTCCTTACCATACTCTCCTCCCAGGTTCGTAAGACATCAATAGAGTAGAGATACTGTTCTGAAACTTACTGAGCTGCCAAGCATTTCAGGCAGATGACCCCGAATCGATGTCCTGAAATTCTGTTTGGGTAGTGTACCCATTGCATTACAGCTTTGATAGTCATCCTGACAGGGAGACAGTCTTTAGCAAAGTAGAAGGCTTTTAATCATACTCTTTCAATCTTGCAGTATATGGAAACAGGCTCTTTAGCTGGAACCCAACATAGGCTTCTGTTACTGTACTATTATAGTCCTAGTGTATACTATTATAACAGAGCAATGTAAGACTGTATCTTATATTCCATAGCTGGAATTGCAGTATGATAGAAGTTCATTCTTACAGCTCTATTATCATGTGCACTTTATCAAAGCATGCTTTGTTCCTCTTCTGCCTGATGTTCGTACAGTCCTTCTGTGAAACTTCCAATCTGTTGAAGGTACTGTTTATTCATGGCCCACATTGGAATCTGTTTGAATGATTGTTTGAAGCAAAGAGAAGAAATCCTTTTACTTTATAATATTATTCATGTAGATCTTGTGACTAGCTGCCTGTTCCTGCTAATGGTTAATCTCACTGTCTCGCAAAAAAACCCTAGGAACCGAGTATTATGGAAGGTGTGTGGTACCTCCTTAAGGAAAATGATTGCAGGTGACTCTCTGCAGTTGCCAGATATGTTATTTGGGTTGCATATAAATGGAAATGGGTGCAGACATTATGCTATCACTAGATTATATTTCAGACATAGTAGTGGAAGTCCTGGTTTGGGCAAGGGATGTTGGTTTATGACTTACCTTTTATCTGACATACTATGTGTTCCTAACTTTTTGATAGAAGTCCAAGGCTGAAACTGAAATAGGATTTTCAAATATGACTTCATACAAAGCAACCCAACCCAAAGAAACAAAAGCCCAAACACACACAAAGCTTGCTAGCAAGTTACCATAAAAAAAAAGATGGCAATAATCTTTGCAGTGAATGAGCTTTCAGTTGGGTAAACTGACTAATTTGGGGGGGGCACAGCTCCTGTTGCCTTATTAGTTGTAACTTAACTGCTGTGCATACTACAGAAAAGCCTCCTAATAAATGAGTGTTGTCTGTGAATTCTAAATATGTGCACAAAAGCCATTGTGGATGAAATACAATTGAGAAACGCTGAAAATAGTATTAGCATTTGCCACTGTTGGATAAAAAATATATAACTTTTACCTCGGAGAAGGTATTCAGGTCTATTTGCCAGATTCTCTCATTCTCAGTGAACATATTGATGTTTTTCCCCAGCATTAGATGCTGCATGTAGTCTGCAAGTTATCCTCTCTGTGGGAAGCAGCATCTAATGTAAATCTAAATCACATCTAAAATAGTGTCAGTTGTGTGACATAGGGAAGAGGTAGTGCTGACTCACATTTTCCTCATGAAACTGCATGATAAAATCTTACCTTAATCTAGAAAAACACTCTTATCACCTCTGGTGTGTAATCCTAACATTTGCCAATAGCAAAGCTCTCTTAAAACATGATTTTTCATTGTGAAATGGGGAATTGGCTTCTATTGCAACTCCAGCATCAACAAAGATGCTCCATACAGTTGTTAGATGGGGACTTTTAACAGTCATATCTTGAAATGGAGTATCATTAAAAGGAAACTTGTTTGCAGAATCTTGAAAATTCATTAATCAGATCACTGGTTTGATTTAAGATATGGAATTTAGTTTTATGAAATTCGACACTGAAGAACCATTCTTTTATTTGCAGCTCTGCAATTTCAGGTTGTTTTTCAAGTGCCATGTGCTGCTTTTAATTGCCTTCTGTAGTAAAAACTGCACTTAAAATAACCAGTCACTTCAGTAAGTGAGAAAAAAATCTTGTGCATCTTGCTTTTAACAGTAAATTTTCAAGTAAATTTCAGTAGTTACTGGCTAATTGTAGAATCTTACTGTAATTACAGCTAATGTCAAAGTAAAAGCATATCTGTCAGCTAGTTTATGATGGAACTGTGATAATTTTTTCTAAGAAATTAGAATCTGCATGGAGTTAAGGATTGTCTGATCTTTTACTGTAGAATGGTTAATATTGCACTGCTTCAGTGCCTTGTTACCTTAATTTAAAACTTCTGGGATTTCACACAGGAGAACTCCTGCTTCAGCTTGGTAGACTTGACGAAGCAGTTGAAGTCTACAAAGGGCTTCAAGAAAGAAATCCTGAAAACTGGGCCTACTACAAAGGCCTAGAAAAGGCACTTAAACCAGGTAATGATTTGATAAGTGTTTCTGCACATTTGGAATGTAGAATTTAGTAGAAATAAATAAATCTATTATTTAAAAACATCCCTATTTTAAGTTTTAGTCTTTAGTCGTAGTGTATAGTCATAATGTTTTGGGGGGGTTTTGTAAGAAAGGATGGAAGTATTGTATTGTTACCCTGGCTTATCACCAAAGCAAGAACAACAAAAATGCAGTAGTCTTTGTGCATGGTTGAAAGAATAGAGTTATTTCTTAGGTTATAGTTTTAATTTAGAATTTTTCTTTTGCTGTCTGTTATTAATCTTCTATTGTAGTTAATACGCATTTTGGAAAAACAGGCACGTTTCTCCTGAATGGTTTATTTATTGAAGATTTTAGCACAGTGATAAGACAGGAACTTTTTTTTTTAAGATAGAGAGATGCAATTAGTCTTCCACTACTGGAAGAGGAATTTACAGATACTGCGTACCTGAAATCATTTAGTACAGCAGTTCAAAAAAGAGTAAAATGGAAATTAATGTTCTTTAGGAAGTATAGAGCCATTAGTTGCTGTATATTCTGATTCTTTTTTAACTGGATATAAATCACCCTTCCTCCCCCGCTCCCTTCTTGCCAAGAAGGAAGGAAAAAGTAAACTTTAAAATTCTGTTCCAGCTAATATGATGGAGAGGCTAAAGATCTATGAAGAGGCCTGGACTAAATACCCAAAGGGACTAGTTCCAAGAAGATTACCATTAAACTTTTTGTCGGGTAAGTGCGTTTTTGCAGGTAGTGGTCAACACTTGTGTTTCTTAGATACTAATGTTTTAACAGCATAAACAGTCTGCAATTGATGAGTAATGTTTGGTAAAACAAAATCAACAGGTCTTTTTCCTCTCAAGGTGAAAAGTTTAAGGAATGTCTGGACAAGTTTCTAAGGATGAATTTCAGCAAAGGTTGCCCACCAGTCTTCAATACATTGAGGTCGTTGTATAAAGACAAGGAGAAGGTAGGTTTTTTTCCCCCCAGTTTTAACATGTTCTTCCTAATAGCTGTGATGCATTAAAAAGATGAAAGAAACTTTTTTGTTTGTGTAGTTCTCGCTCCATCAGCACTTTTGTACTTTATGGATTGAAAAAAAAATAACTTACAAGCATAGATAACCTTATGCCAAGTTGGTAAATATAGAAAGCTAAGGTTTACTAATTAGAAGCTGCATAAGTGTTACCCAAGGAGGGGTTGGTTGTAATTTGTTACAGATTGCTGAGATTGAGTGCGTTCCCGTATGTGTTGTAATTCAGGTTATTATAGAATTTTCTTACAGAAAAATAACTGGTTCGGATAACACCAAGTAGGTCAAGTTGAAATAAAATACCATCTTGCCCACAGATTTTTGTTTATTTTTTTCCCTTGTGTGTGTAGGTGGCAATCATAGAAGAGCTCGTGATAGGTTATGAAACCTCTTTAAGAAGTTGCAGGTTATTTAACCCAAATGGTGAGTGCTAAGACTGTCATATTTAATGGAAGTAGTGCCTGGTATAAGCATATGTAACCATCCAGAGGTGGGGGAATCAGTGGGGAATAAAGAATTTGAGATGATGGGTTTTTTTCCCATTTTTTTTCCCCTAGCATAGAACTGAATCATAGTTACCCTTAGAATGGATTTGAGCTGTCAGATATAGTCTGTATTTAAAATCTAGTCACTCGTTCTAAAAGTTTCTCCTGGATCCACAAGTTTGGTCATCTCTTTGCAGTTTTGAGTTCAGGTATTCTCTTTTCAAGACTTTATCATTGTCCAGGAAATGGAAATTTGAAAGCTCTATTAAATCTTTAATTCCAAAACCATCAAACAAAAAGGAACAGATATTGTGATAGCACAGTCCTCAGGGGAGGGAGTTTTGGAGCTTTTCATGAGGGCTGGGTTTTGTATTCTTGGGTGTTTTGTTTGTGAGTTAAAAAATGTTTTCCAGGTTTTGACTGGCAGCTGCTTTCTTGTGAGATACGGTTCTACGTGTATTGAATCCAGGTTTCATATTTTCCTCTCCGATAGCTTTGTGATGTGTAGTCTTTTCCCCAACTGCTTTGTAACAGAAAATCTCTAAGAAAAAGCTTTTCTGCGTAGAATATCAACATAGTTGATGGTCTTGAGATTTTGGTAGATGGATTATAGTGGTGTGATAATCAAGATAGCATGAATGACAATATATGTGAAAAGTTTACGAGACAATCTTTATTGAAGTTAAAACTAGTTAATTTCCTGCAATACTTTCTTACGAAATTCTCACCTAAGTTGCCTGTTATACTTTTCCCTTGAATTCAATGCTATAGGCTACAATGCAGCTACTTAATACCTGTTGAAATTTGTCCAACCCTTTCAAGCACATTTGTGCTTTTCTGGTTTAAGGAAATGGTTTACTGTTATTTCAGTTCAGTAGTTGCTTTGATATTAAATTTCATTCATATTAAAATTCATTCAAATAAACAGTTTTCTGGTCCCTTAAAATGAACAAGTGCGTGGTTATGTTACAAACGGAAGAACCAGAACCTTCTGGCAGGAATAGAGCCCACACGCCCTGCAAGGTGCTATACCTCCTAGTGAAAATTGAGTCGTGAACTTCTGAGACTTCCATAGTATTTTTTGATTTCCAGCAGAGCTCCCCAGCTTTCAAGCCTGGTTTGTGTATAGGAAAGTTTTCTAGGATACATTCAGGCAAACAGTGATGGTAAGTTTGTCAAAGGTGGAGACAGTACATCTTTTTAGAGCTAGGTTTTGCAACAGACAGCCTGTTTTGTTTAAAAATATTCAAGTATGTGGGCTGAAAATATGCAAACACTGAATTTACTGAAATCCTTTACATTGCTACTGTGCAACACCTGTGTTTAGCAGGATGCTGCTGTACACTTAATCAGTTTTAAATAAGATTTCTGCATGAACTGCAGACTTGCACATATGGCTGCCCTGATTACCGGACTAGTTGGAACAAAGTGCAGCTCTCTTCTGACCCACTAACTTGCTTTTCCATTCCCTTGACACCGTAGTATGAGAAGAGAGCAGTATATGCTCAGGTCTTGTCACACCATAGCCTTAGAAGTTAATGAACTTACCTGGACCCAGGTATTTGGATGCAGATCCAGGTGTGGTATGACAGCCTGCTATAGAGATAGAATTAACTTCAGAGGTGTTACATATTTACCATTCTGCTTTTGGCATGTTGTTTTAATAAACTGGACATAACCTCCCTCTGTTTTTCTCCTCCAGATGATGGTAAAGAAGAACCTCCAACCACTTTACTCTGGGTCCAGTATTATTTGGCTCAACATTATGATAAAATTGGACAGCCATCCCTGGCTCTAGAATATATAAATGCTGCTATAGAAAGTACTCCCACTTTGATAGAACTCTTCCTTGTGAAGGCAAAGATCTATAAGGTAAGTTTGTCTTACTCTTAGTGACCAGAGGTTATTAGTTTCTTAGGATGGAAGACTTTTACATAATGTTTTTCATGTGAACATTGAAGCATATTAAGCAAGACGCATGGAGAAATCCGTGGAAAATAACTTCATGAGTTGTAGTGAGTTTCTAGATAAGAGGTATTGTTTGGCTACTTAGGTTTTTTACTGCATAAGTCCCTAGGAAGGTTTTTAAGTCATTAAAGGACAAATATACTGCAAAACATGAATTCTCAGTTTAAAATTGTTTCATGTTAAAAATCCCACTAATAAATTTAGTTGATGGCTTAAGTGTCTTCCACCTATTCTTACTGCCTGTTTTTCTAACTACTTAAAAAGAGTTCTTAACTACACTATGGTATTGTATCAGAATGGGATTATCCAAAGTGTTCTTTAAGCATTTTCAGGAAAGACCTATATTATCATAATGAGGGAAAGTAGTTTTTCTGCCTTTTTACTTTTTTCCTTAAAGACCTGCTGCTTTCCTGAAGAAAGCCGCTTATTTAAAAGTGTGAAAAAAAAATAACTATATTAAACAGTGAATGGTAAAACATAAATGTTTTAGAATTACTGAATCTGACTTGAACTTCTGTCTCTTTAAGCATGCTGGAAATATTAAAGAAGCCGCAAGGTGGATGGATGAGGCTCAGGCTTTGGACACAGCAGACAGATTTATCAACTCCAAATGTGCAAAATATATGTTGAAAGCAAACTCCATTAAAGAAGCAGAGGAAATGTGTTCTAAGTTTACAAGGGTTTGTTGCATTTAACTATAGCTCTTTTGAATAACATGGACCTAACCCATTGTGGAATAACTTTGTGTGTTAACTTTCCACTCACCTTTAGTATAATATTTTAAGTAGTTTCAGAGCAACTGTGTTTACTTGCTTCACTAGTGGTGGTCAGTATTAAGTCATTATTAGGATCTTGCATAAGCATGATTCCATACTATTTAGTGAAATCACTGAAACTTCAACCTGATGATTTTTTCAAAGTAGTCTTTGGATATAATGTTGATCCTATAAGAAACATGGAAGATCTGATTCAGTTGCCCATGTCTCTGACTTTTTCTTTTTTCTATTTCTTTTTATTTTTCCTAGTAAGCTTGAGAATTCAGACTTGGGACAAAATTTGATGGTGTTGCTCAATGTAATCTTTTTTATCTTCTTTTGATCTTAGGTGTAGCGCTGAAATACAAGCTTCCTAATTAAAAAGCAATAATTATAGAAAACCTAAATTAAGCATAATGAAAATTAAACTAATTATTTCCTCTGATTTTTAGCTGCCTAAATGAGACTGGTTTGAAGCCTGCCTTTCTGTTTCATTTGGGGCATCTTTTGAATATTATCTGGCATTTCCCAGCTTTAGCTCTTGGCTGATTCTTGAATTGGATGTTTTTTGCAAGATCAAAGTGAAGTCAGAATGGCTGCATCCATCCCAAGTAGCTGCCTTTGACATTAAGTTTGAAAGGCATAGGATAAGTTCTACAGATCTCTGCAAGTATATATAAATACCAGATTTGAAAGACAACTGTAATCTCCTGGTTTTTTTTTAGCGTCGGTATGTATCAGAGCTACCAGTATGCCATTTGCTTTGCCACTGCTCTCTAGTCCTGATGGCATAAGAAATAACCTATTAACTACTCTGTCGCTACGCTTAGCTCAGTCAGCAGGTCTCTAGAAGACACAGATGGTAGTTTTAGGAAAAAAAAAATCTCTGCAGGTGTCAGTGTCATGCAACATACGAGAACTTCTCTGCCATTTTTCTTCATGCCGCAATGTGTTATTTGTGTACACAATGTTAAAATCACTAAATTAATGTCTTCTGTCGTAAAAGTGAGGAACTGTCGCAGTTAAATGGTTATTCAATGTGTATTCTAATAAGCGGAACATAGATGAAATGTTTTTCCTTTTTTTAATGAACAAAACAAGTCCATGTTAACTGTGGCATTTCTTGACTTTTGGGATTCCAATTTTGAAGTCTAGCATTCTTTTAATAGCTTCTTTATTTGTGCTTTTAATTAGAGCAAGATAAAAGAAATGACCGTTAACATATTGGATGAGACTTTTCTTCATAATGCTGTTTTTGCTTTTAGGAAGGAACCTCAGCAGTAGAGAACTTGAATGAGATGCAGTGCATGTGGTTTCAGACAGAATGTGCGCAAGCTTACAAAGCAATGAACAAATTTGGAGAAGCACTTAAAAAATGCCATGAAATTGAGAGAGTATGTATCTAGTTGAACTGTCTGGGTTGAAACACTAGCTTAAGTTGACTGTGCTAATATGTTTCCTTTCTGAGCAGTAAGAGTGTACTTTAGGTAGCTTAAGGAGAGATTTCATTTCATGTTGGCCACTGGTGAGTTGATTAAATTACATTTCCTCCTAAAAATGCCATTGTAAACTGTGTATTATAAAGAGATTCTATGAAGTCACATAAAGATCCAGGAAAGAAGAGAAAACTCTCAGAAATAATCTTACTTTTGCCAGGGTACACAAAAGTGTGTATTTGGGGTACAGAGCGCATGTGTACTTTAAGTCCAAAAGGAACATGGCTGAGCTCACAAGCCCAGCCTTAAAGAAAGGATATTGCCTTGGTTATTGTTAAGCTCCTGTATTTTAGAGGGAGAGAGTAAATGTAAAAAGCTATAGGAAATATTAGGTATCTTTGCCAGTAAAATGTACTAGGCTATAGTTTAGAAGAAGCTACTAGAAATAAAAAGACTTTTTGGAGCAGAAAATGTATCCAAAATGGGGGTCTGCTTGCACATTAAATACAGATCCATACTAAGGAAAACAAAAGAATTTTAATGCGCATCTTCTAAAGTACGGGTTTGGGGTTTTGGTTGGGGGCGGGGTGTGTTTTGTTGGTTGTTTTGTTTTTTTGGCGGGAGGGGGGTTGTTTTGTTTCATATTAAGGACAGTATGGTCTAGAAAAAAGAGCAGACAGTTGAGGTTGTAAATGAAATGCTCTAAGTTGAGATCTTAGTAGGAAGCTACACCCATTTGCAAATAGGCTTAAGGAGATTTCAGCACTAATGCTTTTCTGCAGGGGAAGCTAGTCTGTGAAATATTCACAGATTAGAACGAGTCAACAAAATGATTTGCCAGAATCATGTTCTTTAAATCTTTAAGTCTTAAATAAATTTGTGTAAAATTCCGTTAAAAGAAATAGTATAAGAAAACCGCTGGTCTTGTAAATTGTCTTAGGTACCAGAAGAGCTCAGCAAATGAAGAGCTAACATAGTCACCCTAAAAAACATTTCTAAGGAATTAAGTCACCATATTTAATTTATTTATTGGATTAATTGATTGGGGATGTAGTAAAGATCAGAAGTAAGATATGTTGTATTCACAACACATCAACAATGCTTTTGTAAGGAAAAGCAGTGTCTCTTAAATCTTTTAAAGGTGCCAGTTATGCTTAAGGCAGTCTAGGTGATAAAATGTGTTCTGGATTTCAGAAACACTTTTGATGTCATCCTTTGCGTCTTGAAGGATGTAAACTACCTCAGAAAAAGAAAGGATGTTGATTTCATGGGTTTAATAGCTGGTTTGTGACTGGGAAATAGAGTAGGAGCAAATCATCAGCTTTTACAAGAAAGGGAGTTTATCATAGAGATGACTAAGACATCTCTCTAGGGTCTCCATTGTTTGATAGATCAGTGAATGATCACAGAAAGTAAGTAGTGCAAGGGCAACACTTGCACTGTCTCAATACTAAGTGACAAAATGGTGCAAGAAACAATGTTCAACAGTGTAGTTGGCGGGAGGGACAGAAAGAATTCTTTGCCTATGTGTAAGTAGTAAAAGATTTTATATTAATTATTGCTGCTCAGGAAAGAAATCCTGGAACTATTGTAGACAATGTTGCAAAAAGGTCTGTATTGGTATGGAGGAGCAGTCAAACAACAGTGTTGGGGGTTAATTGAGTGGAGTAGTAGTACTTTCCTTCCATTATATATATCTGTCATACTGTTTACATCTGAATATCACACCTCCTTAAAAACGTGCCAGTAAAATACGTGCTATGGAGTAACATCAACATGAAGAGATTGCAGTTAGCTTGTCATGCTTACTATTTTAGCCTCAGCTCTGACAAGCATCAGCTGAGTTTAGGATGAAGTTGGGTGAGATCATAAGTACATGGAGAAATTGGAGAGGGGAATGACTTTTCACTGCTGCTTAAATCAAAACAAGGAGACATCAGGTGACAATGAGGAAAGCAGATCTTAGAAAAGGAAGTACTTGCTCGCACCACATGTGATCTAAGTGCCACAGATCACTGCCACAGCCTTTAATGGAAGTCAAAATTATACTTCTGACTGAAAAAATTAGAGGAGTTCATAGAAGAAAAATCCTTCAAGTGCTGTTTAAATACAACAAATGTAGAACTTTTGTTCTTTGAACCACATATTGTCAGAGGGTGCTTACTGTTGAGAGATTGTGAAATGGGTGAATTTTGTTTCTGACCTATGATGCCTTCTGTTCTTTTTCCCATGACTTTAATTTGGGATGGTTTTTTCACTCACATTTCTGAAAGTTAGGGTGTATTTGTCAAACAGCAGACCTTTACTACATTATTCCTTTGGGGAGAGTGTATTAAAAAAGTCAAAGTTAGTATTTAATTGGTAATACTTGCTAAATAATATTATGTTACGTTGTGTTAGCATTTTGTAGAAATCACGGATGACCAGTTTGACTTTCACACTTACTGTATGAGGAAGATTACTCTTAGGTCTTATGTGGACTTGTTAAAACTAGAAGATATACTTCGGCAACATCCGTTCTACTTCAGAGCAGCACGAATTGCCATAGAGATATATTTGAAACTCCATGATAATCCCTTAACAGATGAAAATAAAGAACACGAGGCTGATACAGGTATTTGACCCTCAGGATTTATTAAATATGCAGTTTCACTAATTAGTAGATACTTTACTAAGATCCAGCATTCGTATAATTGTCAACTGCAGTAGCCAAAAACAACTGTTAAGTAGGCAGACTGTAACTTGGCCTGCATATAAAAGGATATATTGTATTGAAAGTTGTACATGGTTTTATTTTGGTTCTTATAAAACAGTGATGGGGTTTGTAGCGGCAGTTGTAATTCTTAAGGAAAAACATGTTTCTGTTATGAAATGGCCAAGAAAACATGGAATTCTTGGGGTTGTTGGTCTGTGAAATAACAGATTAAAGCAGGTGTGCTTTAGTGATAGCTCTTTCTCAATACTAAGTGTTGAGTATTGCATTTTATCAGAACGCAAAAATTTGAGTAGGAACTTAAATTTTATCATCTCTTGTTTCTGATGTAAAAATGTTTAAATCTATCTCTGGAGAGCAACTTACATGATTATGCTTTGGGGCACCTCGAGGGGTATGAATAGAGGCTGTTGAATCCTTCAAGAGGAATTTGACAGGTTTTAGTATTTCTCATCTGAGTTCATTTGTGTGGTTTAATGTTCAAATTAAAGCAAGTAGATGTGTAACAGAATTTCTTGTAGCCACTTTTTTTTTTTATGTGTTTTAAATCAATTCTCCATGGTTTTAATTGGAGGAAGGAGAAGATCTAAATATGAATCAAATGTAAGATATCTGTAGGGCATTAAAAGCAAAACTGGAACTGTCTATAACAAAATACAACTATTTTGTCTGACCATTCAATTACTGTATTAAACATAAGTTGTGTAATGCCCAAGGAAAAAAATCAGTGTGTATTGGTGTGCACTTTTACTCCTCGCCCTGGATTTGTTGAAGTCATGTAATAATTAGTTTGCCCCACCTTTAGCTTGTTAGATTATGGTTCTAATTCCTACTGCCCTGATTTCACAAAGGAATTTGTGCATTATGAAGCAGGAGCATAGACTGCAATATAATGTATCAATAGTAAATATGCTTTTACAAATGTCAGCATTACTAATTTGTACATATGGTTTAAAGATGATGATAGTTTCTTGCAACTGATTGTTACTGTTTAATATTAGACATCAACGGTGTCTGGTTTTGCCCTTTGCATGTATACAGCAAATATGTCAGACAAGGAGCTAAAGAAGCTACGAAATAAGCAGAGAAGAGCGCAAAAGAAAGCACAGCTGGAGGAAGAGAAGAAGAATGCTGAGAAAGAGAAGCAACAGAGGAATCAGAAAAAGAAGAAAGATGATGACGATGAAGAAATTGGAGGACCGAAAGAAGAACTTATCCCTGAGAAATTGGCAAAGGTACTTACTAATGTGATAGTCAAGTCATAGGAATGTCTAGAAAAGTTCCAGTGACCACACGTACAATTTGAAAGCCATTCAGATAACTTCCTTTTTGTATGGCTTCTCTTCACAGGTGGCATTTTAGACAGAATTCTTTTCTAGGAATAGTTTGTTGGATATACTATCAGTTATGTGATGAAATCACTGCTTTTGTGCGTGGTTCTCAAAGGCGGCAGTTGAATATGTAGACGTTTGCTGCAGGTGGAATTAACTTCATGTGTGTATTGCACTAACTTGTTGATTATGCCCTATTTCTAGTTGATCGGATGGAAGTCTTTCTATTCTGAATGTAAGGTGATTATCATTCACTCTTTATGTCCCATAATATTTTTTATTAATCATAGACAACCTGTGAAAAAGAAGTCCTCGAAAGACTGAATGCTTTAGGAGTATTTGTTTGCATTTAAAAAAGCATTATAGAAGCTGTTTGGAAATACCAGTAGGCTAGACTGAGATGGATGTTGAGATCTGGATTAAGACCTCTAGAGATACATAAAGGGGAGATGACCCAGAAGGCTATTCCTGTGCTTAAAGTTTTACCTGTAAGGAGCAGGAAAACACCTTGAAAATGTGGGGGAAGCTAATGAAAAAATTACGTATAGACTCAAAAAAATAATTTATTGTAATAGTAGTATAGAAATTAATTTACAGTAATAGTAGTATAGTATCCAAGTACTGATAGATGCAGTATTTTCACTTCATACATATAATGAATATTATTGACTCTTGAGGGTATGATATTTGAAAGCTGAGACAGTGAACTTCATTCTGTAGCCAGGAAGCAAATGACTTAAAACAACTTGACTAGTCATTTCAGAATATCGTCAATATTTCCATTGTTTAGCTCGGTGGTTGTAAGAAGCAGCGTTCTAATGGCAGTGCCAGTTAAGACTGAAATGGTCTCAATGTCACGTATGAAAATTGAATTTTCCTGGGTTTCCCAGGGAAAACTAGGCAATTTCCAAGATTATAGGGAATGGTTGCAGCTCTGTAATGCATTCCTTTGGGAAGTCTTCCTTAATGATATTCCAAAAATAATACCAGAATCATGATATAGACACTTCAAAATTCAGTTGTTTCCCAGTGCCAGAAGACTGTTTCTGGTATCACTGGTCACTTGCACCTGAACCAGTTGCCCCTAGACTTCTTTGGCATTAAAGGCACACGTTTGAAATCTGTGTTATTATAGGTTCCAAATAGTCTAAGTGCAGTTGTGACTGATGCATGCAAACTCATAACAGCACATGTAAATGATACATGTTTAATTGAAATTGCTGTAGTATGTGCTTAGCAGGATCTCCATAAGGTGTTCATCATTGTCTTCAACTCAGTTGCTTGCAGTGAAGTGTATTGCTTCAGCATTACTACGTTGTTGACAGACAACATTCAATTTTATATCCATTTCTGAGAGTAGCCTATGTTCATAAAAATGTTAAAATGAAGATCAATGGACAGTTCTCGTTCAAATTATCCCTAACCTCTAGATGCAATAGACCTGTCTGAAAGAATCTTTGCACAGAATGAATTTGTGTTAAAGCTGTCCATTTACTGGATTACAGTAGCTAAGACCAGAAGACCATGATCAATATCTAGTTACTTCAAGCTTGCTGTTAGTATCTTAGCTGGGAATGTTGCCATGACCTGACAGCTTTTGGGAACCTCTCTGAACTCATGAACATTGTCATGACTATAAAATAGTCATATACCAACATCTCAGACCCATGCGTGTAGATTTACATGGGGAGCCAGACTGCCCATTACAGCACAGGTTCAACTGTAGCTTTGGTTACTACTGATGTATGATAAAAGGCAAAGACTTGCATCTCTGTAGGAAAATGTGTTTTGTAACCATCACAAAGAAACTTTATGGACTTGACAGTCTGTATTTAGACGCTAAAACTGAGTGAAAGATGCAAAATCTGGAACACAGGAGGTTCTAAGCACCTTATGCATTGCCTTATGAGAGTAACTTTCTGATGCGACTCAGAAATAGCCAATTCTCTTGTTGCAGTTACTAGATTTAAACTTTGTGACTTAGTTGTGTGTCACTTCTTGGAATCTGTAGGTTGAAGCACCTTTGGAAGAAGCCATTAAATTTTTAACACCCCTGAAGAATTTAGTGAAGAACAAAATAGAGACACATCTTTTTGCCTTCGAGATTTATTTTCGAAAAGGTAGGTGAGAAAACGAAAGAAAGCAGGTTGATGTTCATGAAGATGTATAATAGAATTCAAGCAAAAATTACTGATGAGGCATGAGCAGTCAGCGCCTGTCGGAACACACACAGCTTTTCATTGGACCAGCACCCAGCCATGAACAGTCTGAGGGGAAAAAAAAAAAAACAAACAGCAAAGTTTGAACATTTGGTGATTAGCCACTTTCTTTGCTGTGTTTAAATGTATAAGCAACAAGATTGTAGTTAGTTCTCCCCTCTTGCATTTGCCCTGGTTATTTGCTCTGTATCTGTAGTTAGAACTACATGCTGTAAAGAAGCGGTGTACAGTTGTCCTCCTTATGAGTACTGGTCTTTTGAAACACTGGACTTCTGAATTCTTGTATTATGCTATAAGAACTTAGTATGTTCAAATTTACTTACTAGTTTAAGAGGCCTAACTCACTGGTTAATGAGTTTATTAATAATAGCTGTTGCAGGACACTTGGCTTTTAATTTATTCTGATTATTCAAATTTCAAACACTAAATGCTCCTGCAGCATAATGCAGCGAGTTCCAGCCACAGGTGTTTGAACATTTGCCAACACTTTCTTTTCCAGAGAAGTTCCTTCTGATGCTTCAGTCTGTGAAAAGAGCCTTTGCTATTGATTCTAGTCATCCTTGGCTTCATGAGTGTATGATTCATCTCTTCAGCAGTGGTATGTATCTGTTTGATACAACTTCATCTGTACACATTTCCAAATGATACCTAACCTGCGTACAGACATTGTTACTTAGCTTATAGTCTGTTAGCGCAATTAATTAAAAATATTTAATATACATAGTGGAAAGTTTTTTAATAACTGATTCATGCTAAAATTAAGTTTGTTTATTATGATTGTAGCTGGATTTAGTTATTCCAACAAGTATTAGTAAGTGGTTTTGAGACTGTGAGTAGTATGGTGAACCTGAAAGAGGGACTGAAGAAACAAAACTGCAGAGTGAGGAATCTGGCTTTTCTGCTGGCAGCCTGTGTCAGCGTGCAAGGATAAGGCCTAGTATTCTCTCCTATGTGTTAGAAAGCTGGAAGGATTCTTTCCTACCCCTTCCCTTCCCTTGCCCCAAAGGTCACCCTTCCAGTTGGTGGCTACAGACTAGGTACATTTAAGAACAGGATTCTGTGACCTCAGTCTTTGAGCCTATAGATTTTAATCAGTAAGGGGGAAGGTGTATTGGAATAAAAAGGCTGTGGCTTTTTCTTAGTATCAGAAAACTGTCACAATTAAGCTTTTTCCAACCAGATCCAGCTATTTACCTTTTCAAGTTTCATGCATCTTCCTTTGACTTTTTTTTTCTATTGATAATGTAAGCGTGACAAATATTGAAATAATGCATAATGCATAAAGTCAATTTTAGTGTGATTACCTGTGCTCACCTTAGTTAACTGCTTTTTTCCAATTCAATAGTATCTGAAAGTAAGGACCTTCCTGATGCAGTTAGAACGGTGTTAAACCAAGAAATGAATCGGCTTTTTGGAGCAACTAATCCAAAGAACTTCAATGAAGCTTTCCTTAAAAAGAACTATGACTCGCTACCACATAGGTTATCAGGTATTTTGTCTTTTTCTGTCCTGATTGTGTATTTTCTGTGCTTATCTAGCAGTGGAATCTCAGCACCAGTGATGTAAAAATTACTCTTTCCATCAGGAACACCTTTCTTCTCTTAGTTTGCATTTTTGTGACATGACCTTCGCGTTGTCTGTGGTTTTCTTTCATTTTTTTTTTCTGTATGCTGTTAAAATACAGATTTTTGGACCTCTGTCCTGTTTTCATTTCTGAATAATGCTGAGTGTATAAGACTGTAACTGTATTTAATGCATCTGTGGAATTGTTGGAGCTATGTGAAGTAGTATTTTGCGAGTTGCGAAGTTTTGATATATTTGTATAGGCTGACTGCAAGAGAAATGTGCTGAGTGATCAGCAAGCCAGGTAATGCCCAGACCTGTTGGTGTGCCTAACAAGAGGAGCTTAGATAGTGCTGGTTGCCTGTTATGAAAGACTGTCTGTCAATAGTGACCACATATTACAGTGGGTACCATAGGAGAAACAGAATGTAAACCACCCAGGGGAGCCGAGCAGCATTACTGTTGTGGCTCAGACCTGGTTGTGAAAAGCAGCAAGTTTACTCTTGCATCGTCTGGCATTAAATCCCTTCAACTACATCTGTGCCGTGGAACTGTGTCTTGGTTGTGTCCCGATACCATATTAGAAAGAGCTCTGTGCGCGCATCTTTGTGAAGGAGATATGAGCAATGGTGCTGGGAGGGAGCTGTGATGTGTTGCGGAAGGTCTGATGTCTTCACTGCGTGAGACTCCACAGTACACTGCAAAATGCTTATACCATGCAGTGTAGACAATGACTGTTTTAACGCTTTGTCTAGCATTGAATAGTAGACTTAAAGGTATCCTCCTGCTTGCTCAGGTGTCAACATTTAATACACTCCAATGTGGTTCCAGTTTGAAGTACTGCTGTGGAGTTCAGTATCTCCTCTTGGTCATAGTATCTCTGGTGATGTTTGTACTTAAGTTTTTGGTCATCCCCTGGGTGATGAAGCTTATTTTTCCTCTTGTAGCTGCCAAAATGATGTACTATTTAGATCCTTCCAGTCAGAAAAGGGCAGTGGAGCTGGCAATGACCCTGGATGAATCCCTCATTAACAGAAATCTTCAGGTAATGGATATTCATAAATCATAAAAAAAATCTGGTATATCTGTGGAAGCTTTATGCAAATTACAGAGGTAAGAGGAAGCTGGGATGATGGCTGTGCATTATGGTAAGGAGGTTGGGTTGGCATGAGAGAAAAGGGTATCAAGTTCATCCAAACTGAAACGTGTAATGTCTTAATTTAGTTTTGTCATAATATGAAAATAGATAGGTAGCAGCAGAAACCGTGTTATTGCCAAAAGTAATGGGAAAGCTTATTAAACACAAGATGATTCACTTGGAAAGATGTGAATTCATATCTGACTCATACCCATTTTTGTTCATGATTTAGAAGAGAAAAAGGAGATTTCCTGGGTTTTTTTCAACTTGCATTCCAGACATGAGAAACCAACCTACTGAGCTTCACTAAAGCCTGGCAGCATTTAGCATCCATCCATGTCGTGTATGCTAGCATTAGCATAGTAAGCCAGTCTTTTTCCAATCCTCTGACATTTACTATAGCTTTTATTTGTTCTGTGTATTAACTGTTCTGTCCCCCTACTATGGGGTTATATGAAGTTCTCTTCAACAGCAACTTTTGCTCACATTTGCTCTTTGCAAAATGCTGGCATCCACAGAAGGTCAACTATATCTAGATTTATGCCTGTGATATGCCCCGAGACAGCTGGTCTTTGCTAAAATGAAACATGATAAATTTGATCTCTTTGCACACAAGAATGCCTTTCAGCAGCTGCCTGGACTCCTTCAGAGTTTCTGGTTTTCAGGGCATTTTGAGTTTCCTCACGTAAAAGTTCAGTAGACCTCCAACTCTTACTCCATGTTGGCACCAAGAATGCTTTAACTGAACTTTTTAATGTTGCATATATAATCCTTATACACTGCTTGCTTTAGTCCTTCTAAGGTAACACCTGTAAAACAACCAAGCGTTTTTTATTACATTTTCATGTTTCCCCAGTCCAAGTCCCAGAATCTGAGTTTCAGGCAAACAACACAACTGTGAGGCAAAAAAAAAAGGCTGCTTAAGGCAATTTAATTTGTTTTCTTAATCTGTTAATAATCTGTCTGAAGCTTTTTGAGACTGCTTAAACAGTTACACAAAAATACCCCACAAATGAGAAAAGAGTACTGAATATGTACTCAGATTATAAGACATGAATTTGTGTCCTATAACCAGGTAAAATAAATAGCAGAGAAAAGAAACCAGCTAGAGAAAGGATTTGACTCTTTAACATACTAGCAAGTTCATAAATTATGACAAATTATTTCCTTTTCTCTTTTCCCACTCTGTTTTGTCCAAAAATCCTATTGTGAACTTAAAATCCCTCACAATTAAAGTTCTGTTGAAGCCAGCATATTTCCAAAGGGATTTTTTTTGGAAAATGCTGTGGTTTTCCCCAAAAATACTGCAACAAAGTCCAGCAATTTTACTTGCAATAGAGCTAAAAAAATTCTTGAGTCGCCAGACATAAAAAACACAATAAAGAAATGAAGTGCCAGGGGAACGAAGAGAAACAAAACATCCCAGAGTTTGCTCAAGCCTGCCAAGGAATCTCTCTAATACTTAATTAAATGTGCTGGACACAGCGATGCCAAAGGAAACTGTTTGACTGGGATACAGAAATAATTTAGAAAAGACTAGAAAAAAGAGAAAGGACATTTTATTCCTTCTCTGCTTTCTCAGGTAATGTTCTGCCATTGTGCAGTCATGGGGCGGAGGGGGGGGGGGGGAATGTTTATTAATTCTTTATAAGAAACTTATGAAAATAGTAAAAAAAAAAGTCAATCTCTTTAGCCTGTATTACAGCTAATGCTCAGGCAGACTACGCTTTTCTTACTGGGAGGCTTTATTTTGAATTGGACTGCACTGGTATTTCATGCTGTATCTACTTAAAGTAATTGGTTATTGATAGAAACCTGTAACTGAATTGAAGTTTGTTTTCTTTCCAGTATTTGCATTTGTGGTTTGTGAGCATTCAGATTAATGTTCAAGAAACCATAACACTTCCTTATTTTTCTCTTTAATTAGACTTGTATGGAGGTATTAGAAGCTTTATGTGACGGTAGCCTTGGAGACTCTAAAGAAGCATCTGAAACTTACAGAGCAAATTGTCATAAGCTTTTCCCTTATGCTTTGGCTTTCATGCCCCCTGGATATGAAGAGGATATGAAGATCACAGTTAATGGAGATAGTTCTGCAGAACCTGAAGAACTGGCCAATGAAATATGAACAACTTTATTGGAAAAAAATGACATTGGACCATATCTGGTGTATAATATTTTTGTCACGCACCTGCTGAATTGTTCTAACTTACACAGAGAACAGAAGGAAAAAAAAGGTTGCCTTCAAATAGTTTTACTTTTTTTTTTATCCTGCTGACAAAGTATTATATATGAGATATCTAACATATTACTGGATATAGGTTGTTTGGTTTCTTAAAAATTAAGAGCTGCTAAAATTGAAGAAAAAAACCCTTCTCCTTACCTACCCATGTTTTTAAACTAATTTATATGAGTGAAATGTGGCAGCACATAGCCCTCTGAGCAGGTGTGTGGCAGAAATATTACTTTAAATTTGTCTTGTGAGATTACTGTTATCTCAGACAGCAAAAATGCTGTTTTAGCACTGGATTCTTTCACTGAGCACAAAGAGTTGATGGGGCTTTAGCATCTGACTGATTTTGATACGGGGATGATTCTGTCCATAGGAAGTATGCAATGTGAATCAGAATATAGAGAAACCCTCAACATACACGTTATGTTGCGGATGCTGGGACATACGGATATCAAGCAGAATTAAGAAACATAGTGTGTTCAATAAGCTTGTTGTGTCTCTGAAATTCACTGTACACGATCAGTTCGGTGTTCTTGCACCACAGTTTTTAATGGAAGGAACCAGTTAAAACACTCTCTCTCTTTAAGTTAAACTGGGAGGGGTTGGGGTGGGCAGAATCAACATTGCTGTTTGTGAGATGAACGTGGCGGCTTAGGTTGGCCGAACTTTTTAAAACTGTAATGCAAGAACCAAATAAAATTATGCACTGTGATGTGGCACCAACTAATTAGAAAGATCGCATGCATTTTTTCACTTAGAGTGAAAACGAAATGAGAACATACTATGGCTTGAAGTTGCAAAGAGGAGAACTCCTGACTACCGTTTTGACAGATCAAGAGACTAATAGTTTAAAACCTCAGCAGGCCTTGTTCACGTTATGCAGAAAACAAATTAAAAGTGCTGCAGTTTAGATACCTCTGGAACTTTTCCACAGTGTCACAGGTTTGTAATACTTGAAGCCCTACATTTCTAAGAATATATTTCTTGCTCAGTTGTTTCAGGCAAGCCCAAGACTTTGTAACTTTTAAGGGGCCCAAGATTTTTTTTCAATAACAGACCAGCTTCTTATTCCTGCAGTTACAGATGTAATTTCCTTTGTCAAACATAAGGTACCAAATATAATGCAATAAAACGTTTTGAAAAACAATTGTGTGAATATTTAAACCGATCTCTGTTGTACTTTGAAAATGAATGGGTTCACTAGAGTGCAGCTCAGGGTTGGCTTACTGTGCTGTCCAGTTATGCTAATAATGTCACTGCTGATGGGTGGTTGTTGAGCCTAAGTGCAAATGCATTATATGTAAATACTGAATGTCTGGGAAGTTCTAATAACATAGAATGCTTTACTACTTGGCTTTTAAGTTCCACCACTGTTACGTTGAATTTTATTTTCCAAGTCAAGCTTCAGTCTATTAAGTCTACTGTGTTAATAATATAGATAAGTGCTCAAATATTGTTGTCTTTTTATAGGCTCAACATATAAAACAGAGCAGAAAACAAACTACAGCTTATAAAGTGAGTGCCTTCTTTGCCGCAGGAGTTCAGTTACAGAGTATGTGTAGTGTGAATACACAGCCTTCCTCTTCCACATGACTGAAATTCAGTGGTTGACATGAACAGTTAAGAAATCCAGGAAGACTTACTGGGGTTTGTAGTTTTCTGACTGGCAGAAGAACAGGTTTTTGTTTCTTGTATATTCAGCACCACTATCTTTTCACGGTTAGACTATCCTTGTATATGTTTTGCAGTGTAGTTCATGTTGGAAATGTAAGTTGTGTTGCTATATTTGTGTATTTAATCTGCTGGGCTTTTAGGGACTAGAATACCTATAGAGCCTTTAATTGACTCTGGTATTTATTTCTAGATCTCAGTCTTTTCTGCAGCCTGATGAGATACCTGGACTGCATGTCTTCTGCAACTACTGAAGATGGTTCAGTCTTGCCTACACAAGCTATGAGCTTTTGGCCTTGCCTCTGAGTATTGCTGCTGTTTTCTTGGCTTCTGATGCTTAGCAGGAGGCAGATGAGTGCTCACTCTTTTTAACAGATTGTGAATTGCATCAAGCAATTTTTTTTTTCCCAAAAATTCTGGGGTTTGGGTGCTGCCTATAAATGGGATTATTTCCTTTTTCACTGCCTGTTTTTGTGTTGAAATAGATGAACTAAAAGCAAGAAGTTACTTGTTATCTTTGATTATGCAAGTGGGAAAGGATATTTCTGTGGGCCTTCCAGAAGCTTCCATCTACACTGTTGTGATTTCCCCAAAGACATTTCATAACCTTAAGTGAAAGGCATCCATAGTGCTTCAGAGATGACAAACTTTTGGATTAAAGAGGTTCCTCATCCCTTCCAGAAGACTGCAGTCCCAGGAAATAAAACCAAGTCAAGAGTTTACCTGAAGAAGAAGGTTCTTTGATTGGCAAAGGAATTGCTATTCCTTCATCTTTGTGTATCTCCTGTTAGATTCAATACTAACTTTTGATGAAAAGTTTCCAAGAGCTGGAAATGAAGTTAACAATCCAGTGCAATGAGTCTTGCAAAGCAGTAGCAGAGTGCCACACTACAGTGAAAACCTGCCCATGCAGCTGAGATCCAAACTGTAAATCATTGGTGCTTGGCTGCCAAAGCCGTGAGCAGGGATTGCAGTCGTGATCGGAGTGACCTAGAGCATTGGCTCATTAACAGCATGAGTTGTCTTGATTCTTCCTGATTTCCATGGAGAAAGGCGTTTCCACCATCAGTGGAGCTGCTGGTGATGACCCAAGCCATGGATATCTTTCCGGGGGGGGGGGGGGGGGGAGTTTAAGCAACAGATTTTCCCTAGATAGAGACTGTAGATGGTGCAAATGCACATTGCATGAAGCAATGCCAGAGTCAGAAGTGGACTTAAATTGTAAGTAACTGAAAAAGGTTGTTTGTCCCAAGGTGATAGATGAGGTAGTCACTTTTTCCATGTGGAGACCAGAGCATTCAAGCAGCGTTATGTGTGAACAAACAGGCAAAAGAGTCTCAAAATTGTGTATTCAGTAACTCCTTTTGTTTCTTTGTATCTTAAATGCCTTAAAAGCCTCTATATTCTTCTAGAGTTACGTTTTTCTTTCAGTACAGGTCTTAATGCTTCCATGTTCATAGGGGAGGAATCACGTCCTGATGTGGCAGCCAGAACACAGGAGATTTGTCACTCTGTTTTCTCCTAAGGGAGAAAACGCCATTTCCCAAGGAGCTCTCTAGGGCTAGATGAGGTATATTTAATTTGCCGGTTAAATCTTCCTTTCATGTGTGCTTTGTGTTGGAAGTTGGCGTAGCTCCTTACTCTTCAGCCAGCTTGAATTGTCAATGTCTTT
The DNA here is from genome assembly GCF_028554395.1 of Pezoporus wallicus. Taxonomy (NCBI): domain Eukaryota; kingdom Metazoa; phylum Chordata; class Aves; order Psittaciformes; family Psittacidae; genus Pezoporus; species Pezoporus wallicus. Next base: position 12,704 of record NW_026642757.1, on the reverse strand, counting down.
ATAGAAAATACATCAGTAAGAGTAGGGTGAGATCAGGCCTGAGAAACCAGAGGTGCAAATACAATTTCAGTATTGTGAGCAAGTTCAAATAAGCAAACTTCAAATCTTTGTCTAACCTAATGCCTTTGAGGGCCCAAGCAACATTTGTGCCATCATTCTTGCAGTGCTAGCATCCCGTACACCACAGTTGTGCTTTGAATGCGTGCCACTAATGCTAACAAAACCGCTTGATACGATAATCCAGCTCAGTATACCTGAAATAAAATGATTTGATTTTTCTCTTTTCATGATGGCTTTAAATGTTTTTGTAAGTGTTCTGTGCTGGGTAGCTAGCTAGCTTTAAAATCTTTTCCCTCTCTTTCCCCCTAAAAAGTCTGCTCTAAAAGTGCAGTTTGTACCTAAGTGGTAATGTAAAATAGCTCGGACTATGTGGAAGTAAGAGTGATGCTTCTCTGATAACATACTGCTTCTGTGGAGGAAAATGATGCAAATGTAGTATATAATTAGTCATATCCGTAAGGAACTGAGCAGTCTATATGCTCATTAATGAAAGTTAAAGTGCCGGATGGAGAAAAACAGTTGCTGAGCTTGGGAAAAGACTTGCTGTCAGGAGCATTCCAGCTGTGAACTGTTCTTGAATGCAGTAAGGAGCAAAGGGCATCTGCTGTCACAAAACTCTTGGTCATGTTGTCATGACTGTACATTACACTTCCTGGAAATTAAAGCTGCCGTCTACAGACACCAGTTTTAATGCCTCTTTTGGGCACAAACTCTTCTTCCCAAGAGCATACAGCAGTGAGAATGGCAAGGAGCAACTGACAGAGCAGCTCAGCAATATGAGACTAAAGTGAGCTGTAAGGAGGTGGCGTAATAGAAGATCCATTTTAGATAAAGTATAAATAGCTTTTTTATCACTAGAAAGATTACTGAAGCTGTAAATACTGTAAATGCAGTCTTCCCATGCCAAGGAAGCTGTAAATGTGTATTACTTCTAGAGTGGTACAAGCAAATAGTAGTATGTTCACAAAGATTCTAGCTTTGTATGTTGGTCTTCAAGTAAATTGTGACGGAAAACTCTGAGGACAAAGATTGTCCAGTTTACAAGGGACCATATCAAAGGGTTTGTAAGAACATTGCAAGAGAAATGTTACTAGAAAATCAAAAGCATCTTAGAAGAGCTTTCCTAAGATGCTTGTTTGTTTTAATTGAAAATGTCACATCTGCTAAATGTTCATAATAAAAGACAGAAAGTACTTTGACAGAATATTTCTGCCTGGCACTGCCCATTCAATATCTACCTCTACTAGTCCTAGTCTAGTTCAGCTACTGCATAATTTTAGCCATTTAGCACATAACATATGAAAAAGTGTCATTTAACCTGGTTGGTGAACAAATGTATGATGATGGATAACGTTTAAACTGTAATGCAATAAACCACAAACTTAGTGAAAGTCCTGTTGTTGGTTCAGTGCAGCAGCATAGTTATTGCTTCATTGCTGATCCATTAAAACCTTAATTATAAACTCCACTAAGTTACTTGCAATTGTACTGGGATTTGCTTTCCCTTCCAGCCTTCCTAACCGGTTAACAATGTTGTACTGTGTTTTTACGCTCTTCTCTGGTGGTAGCAAATATCAAAACTGGCAGGAAGTCAATCAAAGAATAAAAATGCTGAGTTCTGTTTGTAAGTGAGTGCTAGTGTTTCCTTGTAGGGGTCAGCGTCTTCTATAGCTTTGTAATAAATGAGCCCTTCACTAGTTCCTTAATTCTCCATTGCCTCCTTCCATGCTGATGGGTTGCCATTTGGCGTGTGGGTCTCTCAAAAGGGAGAAGGATCTGTAAGGAACGGTGGTGACTCCCTTAGGGGCTGGGCTGGAAGTGAGCTGCCTTTCCTACCCTAAAGACTAATTGTACATATGTTGAAAAAGATCATTTGCTCTTTCAGGCTGCAAAAGGCCAATGTGGGTATTTGGGAAATGGTCTTACTGACAGATTGAATAGAAACGGTTTGAGAGGCAAGCTGAATGAAGAAGCATTTCCTAGCTCATTTTGGGGAGGGGGGAGAAATAATAAATCCCATTAGCCTTCTGTTGCCCACCCATATGCTCTCCTGATTCTAAATCTTTCCTCACTCAGCATTGCCGGATATCCTGTGGTTTTAATCAGTCAGCAGACAAAATAATACGGTTATGCTGACAAATTAGAGCAAAAGTGACTATAGCAGCTGACCCATCATTATAATAACCTGTAGTGTTTGTTGTGGACGTGACAGTTAAGATTACCTGGGAAAAACAATTTGACTCCTGTGTGTAGTTCTGATTAACACTGCACAATGAGCAAGGGCTCCAGCAGCTTGCAGGTTCTGTATTTCATTAGAAGTACCCAGGGGAAGGTGATGCAGTTATAGCAATACCCTTATCTTCACCCCTTCTCATGCGAAAGCGGAGCTTGTTGCTTTGCACTGATTGTACCTTACTAAAAAATAGCATCCCTCTCTTGTCAATGGTCTCACTGTTCTTTTGTCCAAGGGGAGCAGTGTTCACATTGGCAGTTCATAGGTTATTTTATCTGCATAAATCTGTCAGGACTGACTTTTCATCACCAGTACCCCTCCATTCCATCAGGTATATGCCTTCTCATTATGCTTCTGGAAACTGTTCTGAAGATCCCACATGCAGCAGCAAAATGACAACACCTCTGCATCACTGCCCCTCAAGAAGCTGAAGAGATGGATGCTCATTGCTTGGCAAGTCCCCTTCCTGCAGCTAACAAACCTCACCAGATGCTACTGGAGGTGAACAAATACTGTTCTAAAAGCAAACTGGTTGACTCATCGTACAATTGGCAAAGCAATGTCAGGGTTTTCCTGTTTATTTATTTTCTTAGTAATATGCACAAAAGCAATGTTCTCTTTTGGATTGCATGACTTCTGCAATGCCTACACTGTTGTGAAGCAGGGGAAGGAGGAATCCTGCCTGTGTTGTATTTGAAGTGGTCAGCAGTACTTCCAGGCTTGACCCTTACTTTATTCCCATCTTGCCTTCATGCAGCTGACCCAATGGATGTGTAAATGGTCTTTATTGAGGGGAAAGTAAAGGGTGAGCAGAGATGTGGCTCTTGGGTGGTTCATGCGGTAAGACTGGCGTTTCCATGGCAAGTAAGTGCAAGTCTGGGGGTTGTGAGGGCTTTTTCAGGACCTTGCAGCATCTGGCATTTTCTCCTGAACTTCTCAAAACCAAAAGCCATTGCTGTGTTGTTGTAAGGGTACCGCAGAGATGTCCTGTCAGACAGAGGGGAGAACAGCTGTTTCACTCAATATACTTTGTGTGATTTTATCACAAACATGAAACAACACCAGACACTCCTCGTAACATATTCAGCTGCTTTCATTAGTTATCTGCTAATTTCTCTTGCAATTGTCTCTTCCATCTGCAAACATTTTATAAAGTTTCAGGAAAATGTTGGCTTCTGGCTGTTTCCATCCTGCATATCAGGCTTATTTTTTTCTCATAGGAATCACCAAATTCTCGTAGTTCTGCATCTCACTCCATTTACAATATCAATAAATGTCCTAATGAAAGTGGAAAATATGTTTGTATTTGAGCTGGGAAAACAGTCTTTGCTTTCTTGCAGGGTAAACTTGTTTGTGCTTTTGAATTCCTGTTTTGTCCTCTGATGAGCATCTTTCCACCACATGTCCTTTACCTTTAATATTGCAGGACCCTGATGGTAAAGGAGTGAGACTTCTTTATACTGCCATATGCAACAAACCCAGCTCTCAGCCTTTACCCAGGCTTCCAACCTTTGACCATTTTTTGTGGCCCTTCTGTGGACCCTCTCCAGCCTCTCCACATCTTTTTTGTAGAGCAGGGACCAATACCACAGTATTCCAGGTGTGGCCTGACAAGTGCTGAGAGGGACAATTACATCTTCATCTCTGCTGGTGATGTCCTGTTGGTGTAACCCAGCATCCTGTTTGCTGCTCACAGTTCATTCAGATTGAGCTGCTTGTTCAACTGTCTGGTTAACACTGTCTTCTTTCATAGTTTTATTCTGTGTTTTCCACTGCAATCCAAGCCAGGAGGGAGAGGAAGCTGGGAACAGCACACAGACTGGAGAAGAGTTTAGGCGACAGGGGCCACAGGGCAGTTGGTCTCATCCCTCCAGCCCCCTCTGCCGCTCAGGTTGCTGGAGATGTGCCTCGCAGGGGCGATAGCCTTGGCAGAGGTGGAATCACTGCACAAGGAATTATGTAGGGGTAAAGGAAAACTTCCACCAGTAGAGAGCACAAAAGGACGCACGACACTGCTTTTAAGACAAAACCATGGATGAAAAGTTGAGAGTGTACCACATCTTCTGGCTTGGTTGCATTGGAAAGGACAACTGAGAGTGAAGCCATCCGTCTATAAATTATTGACGGGTACACAAACTGCATGCATGCTATGTGAATAATGTATGGTGACCTAGATTTACCCATTCGTAAAAATCCCTGGAAGAGGAGGGAGTGGAGGAGAAGCCTTGTGCTGCAGCTAGGTCAAAGCTGAGGAAACAAACTGATCTCAGTGTGATCTCTCAGCTGAGAGACCTAAGGCACAGGCTGCTGCTGAATGTTTAGCAAGGGCAAAAGAAAGACTGGAGTAAGTACAAGCAGGAACTTTGAATACAGTAAGAAGCTTCAATATCTGACAGCAGAAAGGACATCTTAGCAAACCACTGAGAAAATACAGCTTTAGCTTTATACCTGTGTTAACGATATTAACAAGTGCATGCCCTCCATCTGTTTTGGTTTGTTTTGGTGGATTTTTTTTTGCTTTTTCTGTATATCTACAGATACCCTTCCTGGTGAGATCACAGCATTTTCAATAACACAGACTTATTATAGTATTTGTTCTCTAATCTCTTTTCAGACATAGCCCTCCTACAAAGCAGGTTTGTGTGGCTGACAGCCTGCGGGATGATGTTCTTTGGGAGGACATATCCTTGGAGCAGTATTTCAGTACAGCAGTAAAGACCCAGGTTAGATATTACAGCCTTCTGGGTCTTTCCAGCCTCTGCTCAGAAATCAGTGACTGATGCTAGTTGTAAGGTTTTGGGGGTTTTGGGAGCAGGAGGAAAGCAGAGGAAAGGTTTGCCGTTTTTAAAGGTCATGCTGATTTTATGGGAATCCCCTAATCTTATTCTTGCTGAAAACAAAACTGATGTTGCTGATATAAGTGTGATTTTACAAAAAGGTGGGGGCACTTCCCAGTTTTGTTCACAGATGAGACTTTTTTATTCAATCTTTTAATTGAAATGAATATGAGCCTGATAACAAATGAGACCCTGGGAAAAGAAGGATGAAAGTTTATTCTGGCAGAAATAAGTAACAAACCCCCCACTCTGATATCATACTATATGAAGAAAATCCTATTGCCAGAAAATAAAATGCTCAATACATCCTCACATTGAAGTCTTGGGGTCAAGGTCTTCAATCTGGAGCTTACACATGCAGGCAAATAGTTGGCAGAGCACAGTACAACTGGATTTATTTGCTGCCTGGGAATGATTTATCAGAGGCCATGATGCAGTCAGGTAACTATAGAAGCTTTGTGCCATTTAATGGCCATTTCTGCAGCGCTGCTTTGGGACATGCACAAAGCCCTTGAGCACAGCATGTGCAGCTGTAGGGAGAGAGAAAGCAGGGACACAGCTTCTGGATTAACACACACTCAGCGGATCAAAATGCTTCAGAACAGCCCTGGTCTGCTAGTGCTGTCTGCACCCCTGCTTCCAAGGTGTTCCCTGTTACGTTTGGCAATCCCCCTTGGGTCAGTCAGCCCAGAGAGGCAGAGGGATGCCCAGCCCCAGAGCGGGGATGCATATACAGCATTGTTACAGGTTTGGGACATGTAGAGAGTCTATGTTTCAGTGACAAGCCCTTGATGCAGAAGTTACTCAGTTACCACCTCAGCTACCTGGATAGGAGGCCAAATGACTTGTTATTTCAGTCACTGTCATCCAAGAACTGCGCATCCAAGAACTGCATTACGTTTGTGCATGGAGCCAAAAGGCCAAGCAGTCTTTCAAGCACTGAAGATGTAACTGATACACTAATACAGCAGTCACTCATTGGAGTGAGTCCAGAGGCCACAAAGATGGTCAGGGGGCTGGAGCACCTCTGCTATGGAGACAGGCTGAGAGAGATGGGCTTGTTCAGCCTGGAGAAAAAAGGTTCCAGGGAAACCTTAGAGCAGCTTCCAGTGCCTAAAGGGGCTACAAGAAATCTGGAGAGAGACTTTTTACAAAGGCATGTGTGGATAGGACAAGGGGGAATGGCTTTAAACTGACAGAGGGGAGATTTAGATTAAACGTTAGGAAGAAGTTACTCACTGTGAGGGTGGTGAGGCCCTGGCACAGGTTGCCCAGAGAAGCTGTGGCTGCCCCATCCCTGGCAGTGTTCAAGGCCAGCTTGGATGGGGCTTGGAGCAACCTGGTCTAGTGGAAGGTGTTCCTTTCATAACAAGGGCATTGGAACTGGATGAGCTTTAAGGTCCCTTCCAACCCAAACCATTCTGTGATTCTATGACTCCAGTTCCCATGAGTAGGGATGTCCAGTGGGTGGCTGCTATTAAACTATTGCTCACAAAGGTGCAGGTGCTGCCTTTAGCACTAAGGGGTCAGTTTTTCTATGCCCATGTTTGGCAGGGGATTCTTATGGCTGAGGATGTAAGGTTTCGTTCAAACAAAACTATGATGTTCTGCCCAGTGGATGAGACCTATTATCATCCAGACAGCCTAAAATACACACTGATCTGAACATTAAACCCCCAGTCTCTCATCAGACATGCAATAAGAACAATATCCATGCACAAGCCAGAACTGGAAAATCTTTTCTTTCTTTTAATTTCCTTAAAGCTTTTAGTTTTATAGTTTTCACAAGAACAAGGGCATGGAAGTGAATGAGAAAGTCACATTCCAGTAACTGGCTGTAAAACTAGCCGTGTCGAAACTTTATTTTAGTGCAAAGAGACTTTGGGCTTTGTGATTTCAACACGGTATGTTAATACTTGCTTTTTCAGTCTGCTTTAAGAGCCTGGCATATGGGGTCCTATCTCCTCTGAAGCTGTCTTTTGTTGCTGCAACATTTCTGCAATCTGTATTTTCTCAAAAAGGGACACGTTAATGGGAGGTGAAACTCTTCTTAGACTTGCAGAGTCAAGTATTGCAATAGCAGAACTTTTCCCTGCAAAAACAGAGGACACGAGGCCTCCCACGGAAGGAAAAAGAGCCCAGAGGAATTCAGAAGGCAGAGGTGCAGCATGTCTGCAGAAACATTAAAAGCAGTTTTAAACTGCCTGTCATAAACTACCAGGATCACCTGGAAACTTGGATCCCTTCGGAAAATAACAAGCACTATGAAACAGTCTTAGACTTACACTTCTTTCCTAATTTGTTCCTCAACTTAAAATCTAATAGATGTAATTTCTAGATATTGAACAGTCTGCATCTTCATGGGACTGGCAAGTTAAAGTATGTCTTCAAGGTAAGACACAAATAACTATTCTTGAAATACTGAGCAAGTCCAGAGACTCGCAGCTATTTTCAGAACGCCCTTACTTAGAAACTTTGACATCTGCTAAATAAAAATAACTGTAAACTCAGGCTCTTGTACATTAATTCACTGAACACATCCAAACAGCATATTAAAAGTACTTGTCCTTGCAAAAGAAGAAAACCAAAAACTTTTCCAAATGCTTATACAGCAAGAAACATTTTTCATTTATTCTGTTACTATAAATAAATTCAACTATATTTGCTGGTCTCCAAGTCAGAAATAGTCCACGCTGGATGAAATGTAATGCTCTAATCAACGTCTTTATCCTTACATATATATCAGAAGTGATGAAATTCCAAGTACTACACTGAAATAGCTCATATAAAAGTGACTTAAGCCAAGATTCTCCTAAGGTCTCCCTCAATAGTGAGAAGTTACTACATCAGCCACCATTTTTTAACCCATCACTAATTAAAAGAAGATCTGGCCTTGTAACCTACGGCTTCACAGAGGACCTCCACAGAACTGTAGGGACCTCCTTCTCTATAAAGAGAACTGGTAAAGAAATGATGTACCTCCGGTTTTCATTGGCTTCACCCATGCGTTTGCCAGAGTGAGGAGTACTTTTGTTAATGGGGATTCCAGGAGTGCATTTCTCCCTGCTGCAGTGCTAACCAGGCAGCTGTGTCCACCCTGCCATGCCCCTGGACAGGGGAAAATGGGGCAGCAAATGGGAAGATGTGAACTGATATTTTCCCTCTAGCACTGAAATTGCCTCTCAAAACGTTGGGAAGTGCTGTTCTGGCTTGTATTTGGAGAACGTTGTAACCTAGCATGTTACCTTCAGGGTTGGCCTTATTTGATGAACAAGCAACGTGTACTTCATCTCAGGGCAACTGATTGGCATACAGTATCCTGATGTACAAAAATACAGAGCTGCTGAGGCATCAGTTATGGGATGGGATTTTGGACCCTTTTCCTTCCTGCAGGATTAAAAAGCAGGGCTTTACTGATGACTTTATTATTTCAGCATAAATCCTGTGCACTTGTTGCTCCAAGATAAGCACCTTTCATAGTGAGAAGAGACCATTACCGAAGATGCATTCAAATACTAGTGTGAATGTTGCTTACAAAGAAAGCTGGAAAGAAATTTTACCAGGTACTGATAACTTTCACTGTTCATCGACTTTTCACTCCTGCTGGAGTTTGACCTTGTCATACAAGTTAATTTTTAAATCTTTAATGCTTCAAAAGCAAGAGTGACCCAGTTTGTTGTACTTCTGACTCAACCGCACTGAGAATTTCTGTAAGAGCCACATGGATTGACCTAAAGAGCCTCCAAGCTATTAAGTATATTTGTAAGCTGCTCTTCTGTAAGCACTGCAAAATAATAATCATTCAAAAAGAGAACCATATAATGTTGTGATATACTTATCTTTAAAAGGTGCTTTAATAACAAATAGATTTTCTACTTTATGGCTGTTGGTAGAGCACTTCCAGTCAGTTAGAAGATCAACTTTAAAGTAAGTTTTAAGGTCATTTTTAATTTACAGGTAAAGTGTATCATAGACTCATAGAATGATTTGGGTTGGAAAGGACCTCAAGATCACCGAGTTCCAACCTCCCTGCCATGGGCAGGGATGCCTCACACTGGACCGTGTCACCCAAGGTTCTGTCCAACCTGTCTTTGAACACTCCCAGGGATGGAGCATTTACCACTTCTTTGGTCAACCTGTTCCAGTGCCTCATACCCTTTTTAGCGCTGAAGCGAGGATTGCTCCATCCCTGTCTCCTGCTTTGCTCTCACTGCCAGCTGCTCACCCTAACGAAAGAGCAGGAATATTTGTTCTTTTATGAAGGCAGACTTCAATGGACTAGTTTTGATGTAATATGTTTGTGAAATCCCTCACCATGGATCAGCAGAAGTTGTGATGGTGTACTGCATTCAGCTCTGGGGCCTCCAGCATAAGAAGGACATGGACCCATTGGAGTGAGTGCAGAGGAGACCACAAAGATGACCAGAGGGCTGGAGCATCTCTCATATGGAGACAGGCTGAGAGAGTTGGGCTTGTTCAGCCTGAAGAGGAGAAGGGTTTGGGGAGACCTTAGAGCAGCTTCCAGTGCCTAAAGGTGGCTACAATAAATCTGGAGAGGGACTTTTTACAAGAACAGGTAGAGACAGTGGCACTCACCCACTATGTGAGACCCTGGGTCAAGCCCCTTGTGATAGGACTGAAAAGTGAAATCAGATCTGCTGGATGTGATGCATATTTTGCTGTCACCTATTCCTACTTTCCTGCTCTGGGTCTGACCAGATGTGCCATTTTGAATCACAGGACACTCTCCTGGGGACATTTTAGTCACTCAAAATATATTCCCATGAAAAAAATAAATTGACACACTGGAATTTTGCCATCTAGACAGTTTAGAGATTTAAGCAATCTCTACACAGCTTAGGAATTCTGGCTGCAACTATGACATTTGCACATGCCTACCCATTTAAATCAACTGACCATTCCATCTCCGTCTTACCACAGTTTGGAAGGGCAGTGCCATGTGCCCACCAAACACAGAACAGTGGCAGTGACTGCTGTCCTCTCAGTGGGAAGCCAAGTTCCCCCAAAACTCCTGCTCTGGGTGGACAGCTTTAATGGAGAAAGGAGGAACAGGAGCAATGGGTGAAGTTGCCTCGTGCCAAATCACTGACTCCTTACTGGTTTGCTAAAGCTGATCAGGAGGTCTCATGACTGGAGTAATAGGGAAGTTCAGAAAGGACAGTTAAAACTCCCACATGTACTTTCAGTTGCTCAAGCTGAGGCAAGCCACTGCAAGAAAAGCAGGCAAATTCTGAGTACCACCAAGAAGATTTAAGTGCTTCACTAACTGCACGTTTAAGAGTGTTTTACTCTTTCATTAAAGAAGTACTTTACTTTATGTCCCCAGAAACCCTGAGCAAAATCTTTACATATTGTCCACATGTGGGACAATATTTAAACTCTCAGGAGGTATTTACTTCAAGTTCTTTTAGGGGCCAGCTGTGTTCCAGAGCACCCCAGGGAAGGTGGGTCTTGTGGCCTGTCTTGTGGCTAACAAAACAGAAACTAGGGTGGCTTTGGCAGTACTGATAGGCAAACTCACTGGCAATGTGTTGTCAGTGTAAAATTAGAATAGTATAAAATCCCTAATGACCAAGAATGCCTTCAGCCACTAGATGGTGTATCAATTCTGCCATTTAAAGGGTCTTGGTTGTTGAAATAAAAGATGTTATGAGCTGTTAAAGAGCTCAGATCTAACTCTCTTTGACCTTCTTGGCATAACCCAGATCAAACTCAGTTAAATGAGCTGTTGGCAGACGCTGCCAAACAGCTGTCTAATCTCTCCTTTTAGCATGCTAGCCAGAGCCTAAATCACAGCACCCCCTACTAAAATCCATATTTCTCTACTTCTTTAATCATTAGGCTACAGAGATAAGCTTTGCTTGTTCTCCCTCTCCTCAGCCAAACATATTTCACATTCTGGCTGCAAAAAAGGAGCAATTTTACATAAGGGACAGTAAGAACTCCAGGGTAACACAACCTCCTCACCTTCCTTTAATCTTACTTCCACTCCAGAACAAAATTACTCCTCTCGACAGAATAAATGGAGGCATCTTGTCTCTGAAGAGGACTACAAGGTGGAGGCACTTCTCTACACTCTTCAGTTAAGTTGGTCCAAGGGAGCAGGAAAGGCTATAACGAGAACTAAGATGAGCACTGTAGCTGAAGTTGCTCTGAACTCGGAAAATATGGTATGTTTTATTTGATCTAGCCTATTGGTTTTATAGATTCAGCAATGACAGGCTGCTTAAAAGCACTATCCGTCAATCACATGACCGTTGCTCTACAGGGAGCAGTGATCCAAGGATCAGTCTTATTTGTGCCAGCAGAAGCCCGAGGTGGTCAGAAGCATGTGTAACAGAATAAAGAGGACTCCCAATGGCTATTATTAGATATCTGATCCAAACACTAGGAATCCTGGCTCAGCTATTCATTTGAGGCCATGGAGCCACTGTTAGGGTAACAGTTCTCAATTACTGCTATCTACATTTGTTTCTCAGTAGGAGTCAAACTCTTCAATTTGCTGGTGGACATTGCTTGGTGAGTTTATGAACAGATTCTTAAAACACTGCTGTACTTCCCTTCTTATTGTGAGAATCACTTTTGCTCCAAGTGTCCCTTTGTCAGGGCTGAACTTGCTGCTGTCTCATTACTGTACATGACAGCAGAGTGGTCAGGCTGCAGAGCAGTAATGGCACAGGGCTTGGCCAAGATCCACTTCACATGCACACACACATGCAGCCTCGACAAAATGCCTGCCAAGCAGTATGGGCAGGCTGCCCTGCAGCAACCTCCAGCCTGGGCAGCTGTGCAATTCAGCAGTGACCTCAGTGCTCCTCTGAAGTATTCTGGGCACTCCCAGTAGGCCTCTTGTCCTCATAGCATCATAAAATGGTTTGGGTTCGGAGGGACTTAACAGCTCACCCGGTTCCAGCCCCCTGCCACGGGCAGGGACACCTTCCACTAGACCAGGTTGCTCCAAGCCCCGTCCAACCTGGCCTTGAACAATGCCAGGGGTGGGGCAGCCACAGCTTCTCAGCTATAACCCCCGGCGAGGAACAGCTCCGGCAGAGGGGGTACGGCTGTGCGGGCACACCAGCTCCCCAAGCCCCGCCGGTGCCCGAGCTACCGCCGTAAAAGCACCGACCGGGAAAGCCCCGCCCATCCCGCCCCCCGCACCTCACGGCCCGCCGCCGGACAGCGCTGATGAGGACACGGACACACACACCACACACACACACACAACCCCCACCCCGACACACACCCCCACCCCCACCCCCACACACCCCCACACACCCACCCCACTACCCACCCACACCCACACCCACACACCCACACACACCCACCCACCCCCCCCCCCACAAACCACACCCACACACCCACCCACAAACACCCACACCGACACCCACAAACCCACATCTACCCACCACACCCACACACGCACACCCACACCCACACACCCACACCCACACACACCCACCCACCCCCCCCCACAAACACACACCCCACCACACCCCTCACACCCAGCCACACCAACACCCCCACACACACCCACACCCACACCCACACCCACC